>NC_060059.1:35084337-36395255 GCF_020283565.1 Trifolium pratense | reverse complement strand
ATCTAAAAATCATTTAATATGTTCTTGCTATGATGAAAGAATATAAGGATAGTGACCAGGTAATTCAACTTATGAAAGGTCTTAATGATCAATATTTTGTTGTAAGGCCACAAATCATGCTTACGGATCATCTTTCCAATATTGATAGAGTTTATTCCATACTTGTTTAACAAGAAAGACAATATGTGGTTCCCCTTGATGAATTCAAACTCTTAGCTGCCATGGGGAATTAGTACACAGGGAAAGGTCAATCTACTCTTGGTAGAGGCACAAAAGGGGGTAGGTCAAGTGGTGATAGAGATAGAGACACCAAACTATGCACTCATTGTGGCCAAGCCAATCATATCATTGACAACTGCTAGAAGGAATATGGTTATCCTCCTCATATCCAACACCTTCAAGAAACTGGCAAGGTGAATAATTGTGTCAATCTCAATAACAATGAAGATGAATCACAATTTGTTGCCTATGTTGAAGGGCAAAATAACTCAGACACAATATCAAGTCAATTCTTGGATTTCCCTACCAACGAACACATGCTGATAATATTACATGTGCTTAAATTTCTCAAAAATAGTCTTGGTCAAGGCTTGTTTTTTCAGCTCAAAATCATCATTGACCCTTGAGGGTTTTTCTGATTTTGATTGGCGTGCCCCCCTTATACAAGAAGGTCAACAGCGGGATTCTGCTTCTTCCTTGGTACATCTTTGGTTAGTTGGAAAAGCAAAAAGCAATCAGTCGTGTCCACATCATCTTCTGAAGCAGAATATCAAGCCCTTGCACAAGCTGCTTGTGAAAGCCGATGGTTACTCCATCTATTGTAAGATTTTCAAATTCCTCATCCATCTCCAGTAATTATATACCGTGACAACAAATCAACCCTTCATATTGCTACCAACCATCTTGGGTGTGGATAGAATCTAAATCTAAAATGGCAATAAAGCCAAAAAAGAATGAATTTTGCTTAACCATCCATCTTTTTTATGAAAACTAGAATGTCAATGGTGCTAAGATATTGTAATTTATTAACAATTCATTATATTTATGGATAAAAGCTAAATTTTTTATTGCTTAAGTATTCATGATCTTCATGGATATAAGCGAAAATGTGAATCAGACTACAGAAAATGAATTTTTATTATTTAACTTTGCATGATATTTTATGGATAGAAGCTAAATTGTTGTTGCACATGCTTGCAATTTCACCGATAGTAAGTGATGCGCACAAAGAAACTAAAACCTTGAAAAGACAAGATGGGATTTTGAAGAACTTCAAATTCTGTTGGCCAAGAAAATTCTTCTCTTGAGCCTCAGGCTCAAAATTGATCTTCAATACTA
The DNA here is from genome assembly GCF_020283565.1 of Trifolium pratense. Taxonomy (NCBI): domain Eukaryota; kingdom Viridiplantae; phylum Streptophyta; class Magnoliopsida; order Fabales; family Fabaceae; genus Trifolium; species Trifolium pratense. The sequence goes on along the minus strand of NC_060059.1, from coordinate 36,393,917 downwards.
GGAGACCAAGAAAAATGTTTGTTGTACATCAATCTTTTTGCACATCAATTTGGCTGGCTGGATCTATAACAATTTTTTGTCATCTAATTACTTTGAAAGTAATCTTATGATTGAACAAATGTGGCAAGTAAATTGGAGTTGATGGAGATTCTGGCAATGCCATCATCACAGGACATTTTTTTTTATAAGATAGAGATAGTATAACTTTTTATTAAAAAATTGCACATTTAATGCATTGAAATACTTAATTTTTTCTATAAATAATTTGTTTTTACTAAAAATCCTTAAACAATATTCTCTCTGGCTTCATATATAACCCACAATTTATTTTTTAAAATTTATTGAATAACTGCTACATCTAACCGTAATAATATAGACTAAATGCATAGATTTTTCAATAATTTAAAAATGTTTTTACTTTTATACTATGACAGGAGGAATTATTCTCAACTTTTAAAGTACTTTTAGGCTTTTAGCATGACCTAGCAGAATTTCACCCAAAACATGCTGACAGGTGGGTCAAACTCAAACATGGCATTGGCAGTACTGGTAGTATTCTCATTCCCATCCATAAGTCAAACATTGTTTTTTGACCAGAAAAACATTGGTTTTCTTGCTCTTTTTTTTTTTAATGATCAAGAGATATTTTGATAACTATTTGTGACAAATATACAATTCTTCATATAAAGTTATACTTCCTCTAGTTCTAATTATAAGAGAACTTTTATTTTTTAGATTCATTGAAATATTAATATATCTAAATTATAATATAGTCTAAATACATTAATTTTCCAATGAACCTAAAAAATAAAAGTTCTCTTATAATTAGAGGATCGGATCGGAGGGAGTATTTATTGTCCCATAAAATGGTTGGAAGGTAGATAAGGCACTCGACATAAATTTTCTCAAAATACACTTCTAGATATAGTTCTATACCACAATAAAAATAAAATCCATTTTAGGTGATTACTTGTATAAATAGCAAAAATTAGAGTACAAAGACAATTTCAGGCGCGTTCTCCAGGTCCGAAGGGATCCAGTGCCCAACTACCGACTCCTTCCGGAATTGCGTTATCGGAGCCGAGCCAGGAATGGCCGTTAGTGGACACCTACCAATATTTGGACCATTATATCGTTATATCTATAGCCAACAAATAAATCTCAATGATTACAACATTACAAGGTTACAAAGGAGGAACCATATCAGCATAATGACAATGCAATTACCTATTTACCATTAATATATTCAAGAAGGTGCCGATCAAGCTCAAAATGTCGAGAAAGAAGTCCCTGCAGCTCATAATCCAAATAATATATGGTTAAACAAAAGATCACAGATGCAACTAATGAAGTAATGCTCAATCAAGTGTGTTTGCATAATGAATAGTCATAACATAAGGAACTGGAAATCAAACACCAATCCCCTACAGTGCTTTGAACATTCTACCGAAAAAAGATTAAAATTTGAGTCACCCCACTCCACTCCATGCACATCCATATAGCAAAGACTAAGGTAAGCAATATCAAATTATCAATCATTAATGAACGATTAATATTATGTCTATACATAGCAAATCATGTGTGCTGAAATATCAAACCATGATTTTTCTTAGGCATAATTAGTTAATTGGTCCCTTAAAGACATTTTAGGTTTCATAATAGTCCCTTAAAGAAAAAAAGTTTTGGATTGGTCCCTTAAAGACATATCCGTCAGTCGTTTTGGTCCCTTCCGTCCATTTTTTCCAAAGAAACGTTAACTATTAATAGATGAACCAATATACATTGTGGTCTACCGTAGACCTCAATAAAATTTAAAATTTTAACCATTTGATTATTTTGTCAAAATCTTAACCATCGAATCATGTAAAGTATATGGTATCTAAGAGCCAGCCAACCACACCTAACTTTTTCTCCTTTTATTTTCATCTTCTTCCTTATTCTTCTTCATCACAAGAGAAGAACTAGTGCCAAAAACCAATAACAAAAAGCAAACGTTTTTCACAATCACCAACCTGCATATTCACATGGTGAGCTTCATCTTCACCATCACCCCCTTCTTTTGAATCTCTTCAAAATCTTCAATACCCAGAACTCAAAATCCCTCAATTCATCAACCCTTTTGATTTGATAATTTAGGGTGAATGAAACTTTGATTTTTAAAGCCAACAAAACCATGAAATTAAAAACCACAAACATCAAATCTGGATAAATCTAACATGCTTGGTGACTGAAGCTTTGATTTTTAAAACTATCAAAACCACGGAATTAAAAACCACAAAGATCACATCTGTATGAATCTAATTAATAAACTTGGTGGGAGTGGTTATGTTTTAGATCTAGAACTTGATTTCCTTTTTCCTTGAAGTGAAGAGAAAAAAAAAGAATTTAAGATTTTTGCAATTTTGGATTAATTTTTTAGAAATTCTGGGTTTAAAGGATGAAGTTATGAAGAACATGATGAAGGAGTTATGAAGGAATGAGGAAGAAGATGAAGAAATAGAAATAAAAACTAGTTGGTGATGGTGCACTGTTAGTTCCGGTGGACATGCAAAATCTAATGGTTTCTTTCTTTTCAAAAAGATCTGATGGTTAAGATTAAAAAAATTATTGAGGTATATGGTGGACCACCTATAATGTTGGTCCACCTAATACATTTGGGGTTGATAAATTAACGGAAAGGACTAATTTGACAAACAGTGACATCTTTAAGGGACCTAAGCGGAACTTTTATTCAATAAGGGACTAATGTGAAACCAAAAATTTCTTTAAGGGACGAAAATACTAATTAAGCCTTTTTCTTATTTTATTTTCTACTCACTTTAGAGGAGCTAAATCTGCAAATAATTAATAACAATCCAAGCAATATTCAAAATAACACCTTAAAAGAAAGTCCTACTTACGAAAGATACCTTTGTAATTGTAGGGTTGAAAAATGATGTTTCGGAACCCAACTCTGGAAAGCGGGCAATTTCAGTTGCATTGTCAAATAAGATAAATGATGGAAGCTGACCCATGCTTCCTGACAATCAAAAGACTCATATAAGTTGAATATATTTCCATAAAAATAATTACAGGAACCCAACAGAAAGAAATTACTTTTAAAAAGGAAATAACTATACAGAAACAGAAAGTACCACTGAGAGATACTCCAAATTTTTCAGCTGCATTGGGAAAGAGTCCAAGATCAACCATTCCAAATGATAAGATTTTGGTTGAATATCTGTCACAGCATAAACACAGACATCGTCAAATGTAGTTGATCACAATAGTTTTTCTAAAAACTGCTGGATGTAAAACATTTTTCACCTCATAGTAGACTAGGTGCATATAGTATGTATGCAGTAGAGCAGTTTACCACTTTACCTACTCAATATTTTTGCTATACTATGTGTTTATGTTTTTTCCCAAGAAAAACAATGGAAGGATAATGAAATTGAATTGTATTTGAAGGAAGAACCTACTGGAAATATAAATTAGTTAGGGATTAGTAGTTAGTTTTTTACTAGTTTGTTAACCTATATGAAAGCTTGCTGTAATCACTTTTATTTATATTTTTCTCTCTTATATGGCTTTTACCAAGTTTTGTAACATGACATTGAAGTCATATGACATCTTCCTTGCAAGAGTTTCCGTTTATTGGGCAAACTTGGGTTCTTGTACTTCTTCACCTGATATGGGTAGCTTCTATGCCACAAACAAATCAGACTCTAATACTTGGAAAACTTCTTTTATACCTATTTGATGACATAGAAGCTACCCATATCAGGTGAAGAAGTACAAGAACCCGAGTTTGCCCAATAAACGGAAACTCTTGCACTAATTTTCCTTTTATTGAAGAGAGCGTTAATAGTCAAAATAAAGTCAAGAAGAATCATACGTAATTGAGAGCTCAGGAAACTGTTGACTTGAACGAATGCAAGCAGATGAATAAGAAGCACTGAATTCCACCTGCCAACACATGGAAAGAAAGAAGAATAAATCAAACCAATGTAGAAAGAAAGAAATCTAAGATATAAACAATGACATGGCATTATGGATGCACTCCATGATATTAATTTTTACTCTTTCAAAATTGACGGTGTTATAATTTTCATGCAGTGCAGGCTTAAACATGTCAACCATGAAATGAAAGCATGCGGCTTTTGTTTAACTGAAAGTAAAACAGCGTATATGAAACGAAAGTTCAGCTAGAGGAACACAAATGCTTGCATAGAGGAAGATGTCAATCATAAGATCCAGGTAGATGAAATGAAGAAATGCTTTAGGAGTAATTTATGATAGTAAAGTACCACTCAAGCTTATAAGGAGCTGACCCCAAAACCATAAGAGCCGAAAAACATTGCTATTGACAGCATAGACTAAATGTTGGGCAGTACAAGAAAACAAGATTGATGTTGACATAGATGAGAATAGTACAATTGGATTATGAATGATGGCATCAGAGAAAAAAATAAGGATAGCTCCTATTGTTAAAAAGATGGTAGAGTATATAGTCTCGTCTCGGGTTGTTTAGGTATGTGTAGAGATGGACCATAGAGGCACTAGTGCAGAGACGTAGTCCAAATAGAAGATAATCCAATAATTTAAGACGGGGAGAGAATGAATCATTATAGCCAAACTATATTAAGAAAAATTTGGAGTTAAATTCATCAGATATGATTCCTGGTGGAGTATTAAGATGTTGTTTGATCTTTGTAGCTGACCCGCAAAGTAAAAAACATATTAATTGTTGTTCAGTGTAAAACAGAGTTATTGATCATCCTTATGTTCCCTTGATGTTACAGTGAAAGGTTCTTGTTTAGTAAGAGATTTAGAAACGAATTCTGTTAGGAACCCGATTGCAAGAGAAATAGAAAATGTATTATTGATTGAAATAAGGGGAACTATTATAGAGAATGTATTATTGATTGAAATAAGGGGAACTATTATAGAGAATGATCCCTATAATCCTAAGATTTGTAACTGAATAATTCTGAATGACTCTCAACAACTTCCCTTCCCTCTCTCTTATAACAGAAAATTCCTAAAATCCAGGGAATATAATAATAACTAACTCTTATTGGACTAAGGCCCAAACCAAATATCCTTATCCTAACAAATTCCATTCAATTCAGTACCTACCAGCCAAAATCTTGAAGTGTTCCCCTCTGTTAGCAGGCTTTCCAATAACAATGGTGTTAGCTTGTTACAGGTACCTGGAAGAATTGATTAAATAGAACCAGAATTTTATCAGATGATCGAATTATAATAAAACAACGGATTCACATAGTTTCCATGATGCCTTCAACTACCAAGCTTGAAAAATAATATAACAAAAAAACATAAAGGAAAATCAGCTAAATCCAACTATCAATACCTAGTCCTTGAGATGGAGGTTGTTGTGTCAGCACATGTATAACTGCAATACAGAACATAACCATAAATATGCATATAAATTACTTGAGTGGTTGAATCACATTGTCTGTAATTAACTTTCAGCAGATATCCAATGCACATCACGGACTTATTACCAAAAGAGGATGCAAACAAAATCAATTTTACAATTTTGAAAATGGCATTTTTGACATCAGAATAGAGAAAAATATATCAGATGTTATTTTTTCTATAACAAACGAATTTATTTCTTGGTTGATGATGCGTACTTCTATATAATTGCAGAAAAAAACAATATGGTGTAAAATATGGCAATTCTACATTTTACATATATATATTCAGTGCTTAAAAAGATTAAAATAAGATGAAACTACCCACCTAAAAATACAAGAATATACCAAACAGCTATGCGGCGGTCCATTGTATAGGTAAGAGCAAAAAGACAAATCTGGACATATTAAAATAAGATATAAAAGCTGAGAAGTGTCATGTAGACTTAGAAAGAGATTAAATTAAATTAAACCAGTGCAAAAAAGGGATTTAATTTAACACATGTAAAACACATTCATTACTCGACCAAAACTGTCCAGTTGCTAATTACAAACGGAAATCAGAAAGTCACCAGTCACCACATTCATAGTGGCATATCAGAGATTCAAGTTAAAATTAAAAAAAAAAATTAACTCCAAACTCTCTATCTTACAAAAAGAAAATGGGCAAGGGAGAACCGAAAAGTGATTTGTGAATCTAAGAAGGAAGCTGTAAAAAGTTTCGCAAATGCATAAATGTACCTTGGCAAGGAAAAGTGCATCAGCTATGAAGGCTTCCCATGTGTCCTCTCTCACACCCTGCAACAAAGAAAATAAAGAAAATCAAATACACGCATGTAAATGTCCAAGGTTGCATGCTGGCAGTATGCAAGAACAGTTGTGGAATCATAGTCACAAGAATTGAAAATCTAGCCAAATCAGGGTGGCTTATACATCCAAGATATTGACAATCTAGCCAAATCAGAGTGACAATTACATGCACCACATAGGACAAAACTGGTAGTTTTTTAACTCATGAATGTGGACAGAATATTTTTTTTGGCTAAATGGAAGCAAAAAACATTTAAATTTGTGCCGTTCCCATTTAATATGAAAACCTTTTCATCAAGCAACCTGTCAACAAAGGTAGACTACATCTGGGGGAAGAAGGGGCTCGTCTCCCAAAGTCTGTCAGGCTGGCAACAAGCCACGGCAACCATACCAAGACCTCTCCCTCCCTCCATTTTTTTGCGCCAAAAACCTATCAGCCCGACCAGGGAGCACAGTGAAAATGTCACCCAGCTCTTTGTCAAGGTAACACTAAAATCAGCATGATGTGCCAAAATAGTGAATTTTCATTGGATGTGAGTGTAAGTAAAATTAGCTTACTCTAACAGTACATATGCTTTAAATTTTAAAAGTTAAAATCAAACATAATCCATACACAATAGTTACCATTCCTAGTTTGAACTAGTATAAATTTATTTAATGCGAAGTTTAAGTCTGTCTGCAGTCAATTAGTGTATATTTGGTTCTAAAGGTGTAAAATCAATATATACATGTTTGACTGCCCACAATTAAACTTGATTTTGCCTTCAAAATTGATTCTAACTTTAAGCTAGAATTTGAAACTTTTAATTCTAGAATTGATTTTTAAACTCAAATTTATCTTTCAACTCACTTTTACACGAATGTATCAACACATAAGTCACTTTATTTGGCTTTCACCACCGGTTTAATCTGGTTCGGGCTCTGGCATCAAGTGATTTCAGCCCCTCCCTATCGCAGTTGCAAACATAATTCACTTTACATTCAACTCATATTTAGCTAGATTTTGAAGCTTTTAATTCTAGAATTTATTGTTCAACTAACTTACAGGAATACATCCAAACATAAATCACTTTACATTCAACTCACATTTATCCAAAATCAATTTTACATAATCAATTATTTCAATTCAAATCAATTTTTCTGGCCGCCGAACCAAACACATGCTTACAGATCACATAACAAATTCAATCAGATTCGAACAGCGCTTGCGTACCTTGATTAAAGCCAAAACAGCAAAAGCTAACAGCGTTTGAATCTCCTGAAAATAAAATAAATAATCACATACATAACAAAACGAACAAAAATAAGCGATCTACGAGAGAGAGAGAGAGAGAGAGAGAGTTACGCGACGAAGGAGAGTTTGAGTAAGATGAGGAGCTAAAACTGGTGTTGCAGAGATTCGAATAACTAAATAGGAGAAAAATGTTAAGAAATGGAAGAGATAGTGAGGTTCTGAAACCGTTTGATTAAGCAATTTCAATACTGAAATGCTGTTGCTACTTTCATTCCCCATTTTCGTTTGTTTGATTGGTAACTTCTTCTATAAGATCTGAATTTGCCTCTTTCTCAGTTTCTAGTTATTATTATTTGCTCCGTTGCTAACTAGAAATCTTCTACTTGTTGCAGTGAAGTGAAATGGTGTTTTGATAGTGATTTTCTTTTCACGCCCCCCTACTTCTTGCAAGCCACCTGAACTTCCGATTGTTTTTTTTAGTGCTATAAATTTACCTCTTGAATTAAATATGTGAGATTTTCTAGTTTAAAATCTGATTAATATCTGCATATAAAATTATATATGTAAGCTAATTAGAAAAAATCGATTAAGCCAACAAACCAAATTAAAAATTAACCGATTTAGTTTTGTTTGGATCAAAAACCGAAGAAAATAGAACTAATTTGGTTTGGTTCTTAGATTTTAAAAATAGATGAATCGAATTGAACTTCTTACTAATACTATTTTTAGAAATATTAGCGGTCAGTGTGATCAATATTTTCTATTATGCAAATTTATGTAAAAAAAAATGTATGAGTTTGTTAATAAAAGATTTTTGTTGTTACAAAAAAAATACATGCCTTATATTATGTTTTTTTTTTGGTTACATGTCTTATATTATATGTTATTGTGAGTTTGTTAATAAAAAAAATTATGCTTAAAAAAAAGTCAGGGGTATTGGTATTATGAAAAGTTCGTATCAAAATTTTTTGTATCCTCTTTATATATAGGTATAGAAGATATAGATTAGATCAAATAATATCGTTCATTATATGACGAGTTATGAAAACAGATTTTTTTTTTTTATCAAGAAAATGAAATTATATTAGTTTTTTTCTGTTTAGTATTAAAAAGTATTACTTGTCTAGTAAAAATAAGGAAAGTTTATAAATTGAAGTATTTTCTTTATATCCATCATTCAGCCTCCTCTCATCTCTTGTTTCGATTATTTTCTTTTCATATTGATTATTTTAAAAGTGTGTGTAAACGACAACATAATCCGTGGTTGATTAGTCATTATGCTTTTATCATTGTTCTTTATAATTGAGAGTTATGATGATCAACAAGAGAATGTTTGTGGCCATGAAGATTAAAAACGTTATGACTGTCTAATCAAACGAAAGATCCTGAGTTGCTTTCAAATTGCAACACAAATAGGGTTCTCCCTATCTTAGGTGATTATTTTGCCACCTTTGTTTTAAAAGTGAGGACCAAAATCGCTAAATCGCTAAATCGTAATGCTCAAAGACTAAAAGCGGATTTAAGCCAAAGAGTTATAGATATACTTTCTAACTCCTCTCCTGTACAACTGGAATGGAACCCAAAAATTACTGACCAGACTGACAATAAATTATATATCATAGATTAAAAATTTCATGAAAATGATATTTCAAAATAAAACAACCCCACGGTAGTACCTTAATTTAGAATGTACAAACACATTTCAGTAACCACTCAAAATTGTTAAGATTAATTTATAATTCTACTCAACCTCCATAGCAGAATTTGCTTCGTCTAAGAAGCTTTTTAGTTCCTTTACTCTTTGCCTGGTCAAGGCAACACAGTCCTGAAATCACAACAATTGTAATTAACATCAATTTATATATCCAGCCAAAATAAAATAGTATCAACTTATATAATTTCATCCACCATTTCGGTAGATAACTATTAAACAGTTCAAAGTCACGATACTAAACTTTCCTTCGTTATATTACAGACAACACTATAATTTTCGACTGTGAACCTACTTTGTCATATATTGAGTTCAAATTTAAAACTGTATTTAAAATCTAAAATAAATGAACAGTCAGGAAAAGATTGGACTAGAAAATTATACCACAAACTAAACATAATAAAGTGACGGAGGCCTAAGACGAAGAAACGCAGTTTCTCGCATGAATCTATAAACTTAACCACATTCTGACATTCACATATAGAAGCAAGCCTGGGTATGGTCTTGCTCTGTGGTATCAGTCCGGGTTCTTGAAAGCTTCAAAGGACCTTAGTTCTTTTGTATTCATTTAAATTTAAAAGACTAGCAGATATTTTGTAAAGTATTTGCATAATTTATCACAAAATTGCTCACTAGCAAGCTAACTCAAAATGAGAGACCATGCATGATATCAATATGCCTTTGATATGATTCACATCTTAAATTCCATTGCAATGCGTAAACTTACCTGAATAGCAGAAGTATAGGCAAGAACTGGCCCACCAGGCTTGTAAAGAGATACTAGTTGACCATGTGTATCCAAAACAATTGTCACATGGGTTTCAATTATTGATTCTTCTTCTGCGGTAGGATCTGCCAAGATGTAGCTCTTGTGAAGTATGCATGTTAACGATAATGGAATGCTTTTTAATGTAAGCTTCCTCTTCTCCTTATTGACTTGCTCATTTGCCTGCTTCTTTCCGTCTTCATCAGACATCAATACTATTTTGCTGTCATCATTCATGGCAACAGCAGGAATTTTCACTGGCAACATGGAAATGTACATAAGTTAAAACCAGTATGGTAAATATCACAGCATGACAACAATGTTAAAAGAACAATTCACATTAAGGACAACAATTGCAATACATAAATTCTCTTTGACATAAAATCATACAAGTGATAAACATGGAATTTAATTTGTACCAAAATAAACTAAAATAAACAAGAAATTTAATTTCTAATCCAGCACAGTTTCATGTATACTGCAAAGGTACAACTAATAAGAAGAATAAGAAATATGTAACCAAATTATTAGACTATCTAGTGCCAGTTTGAAACATGCTATATTGCTATACTCAATCATTACTCTGTTATGCAATTCATCCACTTGAATTAGTTAGTGGATGAGCATTGCTGTTCTGACGATTGACCCACTTGAATTAGTTAGTGGATGAGCATTGCTGTTCTGACGATTGACGACTAGTGCAAGTTAATATGTAACAGTTAAAGAGCTCTTTGTGGCACTATATATATGTACCAGCCAATAAATCTGAATATCAAATATTCTTTACAGAAATTTTCTCTCCCAATTTGCCTCTGCTTTTTAGAGTCTTTTATTCTCTCAGTTTCACTCACTCACACAGTTATATGGTATCAAGGACCTTCTTGTGGGTCTAACACTAGTGTATGGCCAAACCACTTCAAACACCTGAAAAGACACTGTGCCTTGGTGGCAGTCCTGCCAGAAATTCATCTTTCAAACCCTAACCACCATTCCCTCCAACTCCAGTGACTTTTTCTCGTATTCTTCTTTATCACTCTGGCTCTCACCAACAAATGGCCTATTCAGCAGCTGAATGGCCTATTTAGCAGGTTCCATGACCTGTACGTGGTTGCAGCCACCTGGCATTGATGCTACAAACAAATTTCTGGTTTGCGTGCTTAATAAAGCTCTTTATGGCTCCCAAACAGCAAACATGGGTCTGGTTTGAAAGGCTTGTGTCTATCCTTCTATGATGTTGTTTCTGTCAAAATGTGAACCGTCATAGTTTGTTACTCAAAGGGAAACCAAAGAATTTATGCATTCATCTGTCAATGATATGATAGTCATTGGTAGCTCATCCTCTATAACTGATGATCTCATTGCCAAGTTAAATTCACTCTTTTCCTAGAAATGGTTCAAGATTACTGTTTCGGTGTCGAGGCCAAGCACGTGTTCATTCTCCATCATTCTTTAACACACGAAATAGAGTTGTGTTCTTCTGGTAAAAGCCAACATAGCTGAGATGGTTGACAGGTTCAAACTCATCGAGCATGGAGCTGATTATGTCTGAGCCCACTTGCACAACATGTCAGTTATTGGATATTTGCAGTATGCGACTCTCACCAGGCAGGAGACAAATTAGTAAGAATAAAGTTTGAAGTTTCTCTCTCAATCTACTGAGGATCACCGCTGGGTCGTTGAGCAAATTCTTCATTATCTAAAGGACCCTTATCACACATGACTTGCTTCTCCAACCAAACATCATAAATCACTCTCCATGTTTGCCTTCTGCAGCGTGGACTAGGTAGGTGATCCAGATGACAAACACTCCACCTTTGGCTAGTGTATACTTTAAGCCCAAATCTGTCTCTTGGTTGCTAGATACAATACTGAGGCCAAATATCACAGCATGGCTAATAGATTTGCTGATATGATGTGGATTCAGAGGCTTAGTGGATTTCCACTCCAGTGTTGTTGTGTGATGTTCTAAGAAATATCTTTATCATAAAGTCGTAAACCTTGTTCTTCATCCTCATACAAAGCACATGGAGCTGAATTCATTCTTAATTCGAGAAAAGGTGCGAAACAAAAGCCTCACTTATGTCATATTCTAGCTTAGAATCAGCGTTGACCCTCTCATCAATCCCTATCTGCCGCATGTTTCTGCAATCTTCACACTTTGGCTTACTCTATCGGCCATAAGTTTCAGAGAGTACATGCAGTGATATACTACAATACTATATTCCCTCATGTGGTCTCTACTCCTGTGTAACTCGTTTACTTGAACTCATGAGTGATTGTGCTGAGTCGGCATTGGTCACAATGACAGCTAGTGCAGTTTATTACAACTGTGACGCCAAAAAGCTCTTTGTATCACTATAAATGTATTGTGTGGCTGAATCCATTCAAGCCAACATACTGTAATATCAAATACACTTTACAAGAATTCTCGCTGTCCTTTTTTCTCAGAGTTCTTTATTTTCTTGCAGTTTGTATCACTTTCTAAAGCTATTAAATATTTGTATATTTTGAAGAAAACTCTTTGTAGAACTATAAGTGATTCATCTGAGGCTGAATCATTCAAGCAATTATATCAGCATATGATAGAACGAACTGCCTAACAATAACTGACCTTATACCAAACAAACTTCACAGAAACTGTCTATCTCCCGCACCCCCTTTCTCTCTCTAGGTTCTTACTTTTATTTGCTTACGGTTCCTATCACTTATTGATACCTTAATAAAGATTCAGCATACTATGAAACAACATTTTAAAAAGAAAACCTCATAACAAATTTCTCAAATATCAAATGGTTAAGTCGGCCTAATTTTTTATAAAATCAAAAGAACACATTCTAAACATGGGCCTGTTATAACAATTTAGGTGGGATTGATAATTTCTTATACCCTGTGACTAAAGAAGGAGGATAAAATTCATCACACGCAATTCTCAATCATTAATGTGCTATACAAAGTTCAAAAAACTACAAAGTTGTTACACTTTTTAATAAAATAAAAACAATTCAAATTCCATGCTAAGTGTTTCCCATTCAAAAATCAATTAGCTCAACTCAGGAAAGCAACGCTAGGAGGTGGTCATTAGCTCAACTCATATTACTATTGATATCTTCCAATTGGAATGTATGTGTCCGTTTTTCTCTAAAAGTGGGCAAGTTCTATCTTCTGAATGATTCACAATATGACTTGAATGCCACATAAGACGACACACTACTTACCATGAGATAAGGCAGCAACTGCAGAAAGTAAAGCAGTGTCAAAAAGAGCCCCATCAGCATCCAAACAATAGATATCCTGCATTAGTTCATTCAATGGATTGGTAACTACACAATCAAAGCAAATAAAGATAAAGTACCTCGCACCATACAATACATTGTTTCTATGGTTGTTAACTAAAATTTGATAAATGCAATATATATATATATATATATATATAAAACCCTACCAAGTATGCCATCCATGCAGCTTTTCCACTAACCAACGACAATTCTTTCAAATCAATCATTCCAGAACTGAAAAAAAAATATACAAGATAAAGGTCAAAGAAATAAGATAGTTTTATATATATATATATATATATTGAAAGAAATAAGATAGTTTAAATTCGAATTTCCTGAAAGCTGTAGGCAGGAAATCACCATATAAATTTTAAAACCAGGAGGGAAGGAGTGGGGTGGGTGGGGGAACAAATTGTTTGATCCCCAAACCAAGCTAAACAACAGCCTGGGTTAAAACACTTTAAGGTTAGTGGAGTCCCTTTGGTAGAGTTCAAAGAGACAAATTACACATATTCACAAACTTGGCCTTAACATTTAAAAACCTAAACCTAAAAAACTCCCCTTTATCTTCCTCTTTTCCTTCTTCTCCCATTTTATTGTGGTAAAAACAAGGATCATAGAGCGAAGCTGGTATAATTAACTTCTCGCACAATCCAAAATAATTGAACCTAACAGAGCAACATGAAAGATTAAAACTTGCCTTGAAATGGTGTCGGACAACTGCTTTGACACAACCGGCTCTGCTTCAGCAGGCCTGCCAGGCCTAACAATCGGAGAACAAATCGCAGGCATGTGGAAATCAATAGCTGAAATAATAGATATCAACACATCAAAATTTCATCCTATATGTCACCACAACAAAATAATCAACCCACAAGTGGCAAAGCCGGCTATGGCCACAAACCTAAGCAACCCTCATCCGGTGTCTCCAAAGAAGGAGTCATGACTTCCATTTTAATAGCAGTCAACATAGTCTGAGAAAAGAAGTCACAATTAAGTCGGTTAAATTCATTCTAATTCAATAACAAACTCTCTTACCCAAATGCAAGCACAATACAGACACAAGAAAAAGGCAAATAGCTAACCGTGGATCCAATCTTCACAAGGGCTGATCCATTAGCAGATGCAACAGAACCTAATCAAAAAGAGAAACAACCACATCAGTACACTCAAATTGTGAATAACATAGTACAAGCACATTTGAATTGACTTAGGAACAACTTATTTGAACATGTCTACTGACATAAGCAATTGTGTGCCTATCTGTGAGAACTTATGAAATGTATATCCTCTATTTTCACCTTATTTCCACCCATAAACTCTCAAGGATACTTGTTCGGAATTTGGATAAACAGCTTAGTTAAGCCCTTATAGCATAACCACTTATTATATAAGTAGTTGTGTAGAAATTATTTCTATAACAAAAGATAGGGGTGAGATAAACTATTTTCATAAACTATCCTAGAGAGCTTATGCCTTATGGAAATATGCTAGAAGGACATGTCATAAGGTGTTTACATAAGCTCTCTGGAATAGTCTTACAAGTTCCTTTGCCAGCACATAAGCTCACATAAAAGCCGGTTTGGATTGGCTTATTTGAGTTTATCTACTTGTATAAGCACTGCTATGGACGTTTGGGAGAGCTTAGGGAAACAACATATGACAGGTGCATAAGCTATTTTCAGCTTATATAAAAAACCTTTCCAAAATAGCTTATAGTTTATATGAAAACAATTTAACTTTCTTTTTATCTTTTATTATGTAAATATAAATAGCTTATACATAACTAATTTTATATGATAAATGTTTATGCTATAAGCTGTTAACTAAACTATTAATCCAAACAAGGCCTGGGTCAATCAATATAGAACCTATGAAAACAAGTTACAACTTATATGAACATAATTTAACCGCATTATTCAAGAAGCGTTCATGCATAGCAATGTTGTATCTCCTAGGTCTATCTATGGATATAGTTTTAAAGATGATTGATGTTGCCATGCAAAAAGGGTTGTACTTGTTGCCAGTTTGTCTCCCATTCATTGAATATATACCAAGTTAACCTCAATAAGCGCTTAACTAGGTTGTTTATCCAAACACGCCCTAAATAACAAAACTTTTACACATTACAAATAGAAATAAGTTTAAAATCAACTAACCAAGAAATATACTAGTATCTCTAGCTTCCTTTAATGGTCTACCATCAGGACGAATAGATTCAGAAAGATGCCTCTCAAAATATCGAACCGGAAAAAGGCGTCGAAACGCATCAACCTCCACTTCAGACGACAAATCCTCCGTTGCATTTGGAACACTCATTCTATAATAACAAATTCAATGCAATAATGGTTAAACCAAAATTGAAAAAAAAAATAGTAACATTCATTGGAAAATCGAGTTTATGCAGTGATAATAGGTTTTGCGAGATACCTTTTTAGCGAGAAAGAGTTTTCCGGTGACGGCGCAGTGGAGAGTGAAAGAGAGCTTCGGTGGTTTTTCAGGCGAAGAAGGAATTGGTTCGGTTTTTTTTTTTTACCTCTCTTTTTCTTCTATTTAAGCCGGGTTTACGGGTTACTTGGATCCGGGTTAACCCAGTACCCATTGTAGTTGACCGGTTTTATATATGTATTGGGCTGGACGGGTATTTGGACAATCCATGTACAGACGGTCCTACCTACTTAGAGCATCCACAATGGAGCTCTCCATGTGTACACATCACTCATTTATAATTTTTTAATAGTAGTGCCTAATAAGTATTCAATCCCTCCAACTCAACGATTCTTAAAAAGTTTTAAATAGGTCACACCAATAACACATCTAACGAATAACTCTACATCATAAGAAGAATGAATTCTTTTAAAAATATATTGATCGTGTTATGCATGTAGTAGTTGATTGACGATATTTTTTGTGATTGATATGTATGACTTCAAGTGTCACACATGATGCATTAGGAAGAGGGTGCCTCAATTGCGTATGATTTGTTAATTTTCATATTTTATTTTGAGTTTAAAGACTACGCACCGTCAGTGTAAATTAATTTTACACTAGCAACAAATAAGAATGAATCATTCTTCCACATCATATTAAGAAAGTGGGGTTTAGTGGAATGATGTTGCAGAAAACATAGTTGGTATTGATTGACAGTGTAATTATTATTTTTTGAACGGCAAAATTTTATTAATAACGCAACTGAGCGCAAGACGAGCACAATGCGTGAAACAAAAACATACAATCACATTACAAGACAAGAAAAAAACTAAAACACCACCTAAATCCAATGACAGCCATGCCGGGACTTACACCAAATGCCATCAACCCTATCCATCCAACTTAAGCTCCATTACCACAATATCAATCAACCCTGCTCTGACTCTAATCCACCTGACAACCGCCACAACCAAGACGGCAATCCCTAAGCTAAACAAAATTCACTGCACCATACACCAACACAGAAAGCACAACCAAGCAACCGGCACGGTGGAGACTGCTGAGCACCACGTACAAGCCAAACTCAACCAAATATCAAATCCAAAATCGCTCAAAAGAGAACCACTATCTGACTGCAGCGCACAAGCAACCACAACGGAGCACCAAAGCTCAAACAGCAACACAAACACAGAGAACAACAACAACCAAAATCCAAAAACAAAACAAAAAGCTGCGGCATAAAGGGCTAATTCTCAGGTTATGTCGAAAATTTGAAAATAAAAAACGATAGAGAAACATTGAACCTTTATTTAATATATATCCTCATGTATGCCAAATCATGTTCTCTTGGTCTTTTTAATATCTTACTTTTTTTTGTGTTTAGGTGTTGTACAATCAATTTAAAAATTTAAAATATCGAGTATCTGATAACGTTTCTCTGATAATAACATAAATTTATTTATTTTTTGACAAAAATAATAACATAAATTTAGGTTCCAAGCATGATAGTTTTGATAATATTAATGATGAAATTTTATTTGAAGAATTACAACTTATTAAGCATATTTTAATAGTTAAATAAAAATCAAGCTTTATCATATTTTGAGATGTTTGAATACATTTAATTTTTTTTCTTTCTTTCTAATGCATCCATAAATTATAGAATAATATTAACTACCATTGTTTGTTATCATTGCATCTACTACAAGACATTTTTCTAATTTTAAATTAACAAAATCATTTTGCAAGCTAATGTGTAACAAAGTTCTAGGTTCCAACTTGAGTTTGAGCATGAATCAAGTTAAAACTCTTAGAAAGAAAAATTTACCGCCTATTTAAATCCCACAAAGTTTAAGGGATCATTTTCGTTGCATACAGAACATATTCAAATTACACACTACAAATCTAATGATATGACGACTATGAGAACACTACTCTTTTATTTTGCCTACAAACTGTTGAAATGTAAAAAATTTGAGTAATTGTTTTTTGAGTGTACCAAAACATGGTCAAATATAAATCGGTCTACAAAAATTCCGAGTTAGAAAAAATGTGTAATCACTAACAAAATTTTATGATGGAAAAAAAAAATATAACAAGTCGTATAACTCTGCTACAAATCAATTAATCCCGAGGCTCCACCATAGTTGTTCTAAACTAGCACCTACTGCATCATTTGTCTAAAATCAGGTCCCACATGTTGATGAATCAAGTAATCTTCACCATTTGACATATCAAACATCATATTCTGATGTTGTAAGAACTGGTTCTGTTGATGTTGATGAGCCTGCAACATTTCCTTCTGCCTCCGTAGCTCTAACACTTTACGGTGCGAGTTGGAGTGTTTTGTCAACACGAATGTTGGGCTTGCTGCAGGCCGGTATTCAGGCACTAACCGGCCTGACTTATATCTTACACCACATGCATTGCATAATGTCTTTGGGCCCTTAGGCCCGGTTCTCCATTGCGGTGTCTTGTCCGTCATGCAATGCAAGCATCTACGGCCATCTCCGCCTGACCCTCCGTCATTATTGTCCTTTCTTCTTGGAGCTGTCTTTGGCTGCTTCTTTGGAATAGTGACGGAGGGTAAAGTCGGAGTGGGAATAAGGAGTTGTTCCTCTGGCTCAGAAGAAGACGGGGTCGTTTGAGACAGTACAAGAAGACGCGAACTCCAGTCACATGGGGGTCCACGAGTCCTCTTGCTACGAGCCTTAGCTGGAACCGAAACTTCTTTATTAAATATTGGATTGTTTCGGTTGAGCTGGGAAAACTCACGGGACCCTTCGTCCTTGTTTTGCACTTTCATGCCTGATATCAGTTGCATCTTTTGAAGATCCTCGTTTGAAAACGATTCCTCCACAATATTCGAAAGCCATTCCAATTCCGCTAAATCATCATCCTATTTCAAATTTCAACACGAACAATAATCAGTCCTCTATATATTCTCTCAAAACATTGATTATTATTACGAAGTAATAACATTGCATTATCTATAAACAATCAAGCATATACACATTTTGTGTTGAGCTAATGCTTTCATGCGCACAAATTTATGATACTCAATTTTTTTTATTATTATTAACCCTCTATGGGAACGGCGCCAGCAATTAAGTGTTCGGTCACAGGGTAAGTAAAACCTGACAAAAAATTGTTTCCACCAGAAATCGAACTTGGTTCCTGAACACATTCTTCCTAAGATAGCTCATTAACCACTTGAGCCACATATCTTGGTTTTATTGATACTCAATATTTTGGTAACAATTGAAACAAACTTTGCAATAAAATTTAGTTTTCGAACCGTGAAATGTGCCCCCATTCTGTTGTATTTATGCCTAGCTACTTGTTTTTCCCCTGAAATTATTGGCAAAAAATGGTTCAAAAAACTTCAAATGGAATTTGATGTATTCATGTTATACATAAAAACGGGTTAGAAATTTAATCACATGGAACTAATTAAAAAAATGTCACGTTAAATATGTGTTCCAAAATTGTGAAGTGTACATGTTTGTTAATGAATTGTTAATTGTTAATAATTGATATATAGATATATAATATATAATATACCGGAACACACAGGTCTCCGGAGAAATGGCAGCCAATATCAGGAACGAGATTGGGGTCGCACCCGGACAATGATGACGAGCTGACGCTATTGACAACCGTAACGGTGGAGGATGAATCGGTTGAGTTGCCGGTGGCAGAATCAAGGTTGGTGTCAGAAATGATGGTAGCATCATCAGCGTCATCGTTGAGGTTAAGAAGGTCCTCAACGATGAATTGTTCGGCAATCACATTATTGGTCTTGACGCCGTTGTCGGATGATGAGGAAGGGAGTTGTGGGCAAAATGTGGTTTGGAAAACGTTGGTTGTTCCTTCCATTCCTATTTCCTACGTACCGTATGGAATAAAATTTGTAGAAACTATATGTTCTTTATTATTATTATTATTTTGTGTTGGAAAGTTGAAGGTAAAATTTATGAAGCAACAAAGGGAAGAGAAAGAGTAAGTGAGAAAGTATAGGGTGTGTAAATTGAAGTTGTGGTTTTAAGTGGAGGCTCGAGAGAGAGTAAAGGAGAAGAAGGGTTTGTTTATTTACTACCGCTTGAAGAGGACATCATACACCTATATTAAGATTACAAAGCTGACTCGATTTTTTTTTTTAAATTTCTATTTTCTTATTGAAGATTTTCTATTTAAGAAAAATATATTTTATTACGAAGTGCAATCCACGAAACGTTTAACATTGATCATTACCTATTTTTTTCGTCGAAGATATATTTTTCGTTTTTTAAATATTAAAACTAAATTAAAATGTCATATTGTCGATCGGTTGTGAATTTTGTGATATGGTTCTTCGTATTAAATAATATTGTCATTTTTATAATAATTATCATTAATAATAATAATTGGAAGGAAAAAAAGTTTTCTGCCGAAAAAAGATGAAATAAGTGGTTTTTAATTAAATTTTCAATTGAATTGATTTTTTGATTTTTGAATAATTGAATTTTTAACTGAATGAAAGGCTTCAAGAGGGAATTTGAGTTTGTAGTTACTTTGATGCCCTTTACTTATCCTTGTGTATATAGCACGTAGCACGTAGCACGTAGCCAATGAGTTTTTCTTTTAAAAAGTTTTGTACAATGTGATGTGTTATTGTTAACATTGGACCTAAACTCAGCCTTATAGAAGTGCTTATTTCTACTTTATAAATACATTTTCAGATTATATGTGGAACTTCTTAAGACAAGTTCTGAGATTATCTTATAATTGAGAGTTGAGTCTAATTCAACCTTATAAAGTCGACTTGTACGATGAAAATTACCTTTACTTTATAAACACATGTGTTCAGATCATCTTGCAACCGATATGAGACTTCTTAACAGTTATTTCTCTTCAAAGATGTACAATTGAAATAATGACGACATCTTGTATGCACCAACAATGTGATGTGTTATTTCTCTTCAAAGATGTACAGTTGAAATAATGACGACATCTTGTATCTACCGACAATGTGATGTGTTATTTCTGTTCAAAGATGCACAATTGAAATAATGACGACATCTTGTATGCACCGACAATGTGATGTGTTATTTTTCTTTAAAGATGTACAATTAAAATAATGACGACATCTTATATGCACCGACAATATGTAATTTTTCTAACGCATCTAATCAATACACATCACACCAGTGTGTATCTCTATATGTTAGTTTCATAAATAATATTTCTATGACATGATTTTGATTGAATGTATATATGTAAAAAAATTATACCATCAAATATTAGCTAGATTGTTACAATGTTAATGGTGATACCATGATTAATAATAGATGCTCAACTTTGTGGAGCCGGTGGAGGGATTTGGCTCTGAATGAAAATATTTCCAATTCATAAATTTAACTAGCTCTCCCCGTAGTTTCTTAGCTCAATTTTGCATAAAATTGGAGATGGTCGCAATATTCCATTTTGATCTGATCATCTTGGTGTTCTCCTCTAGCTTTTAAGGACTTATTCCCTATGGTGTATAATGTCTCTATGGATAATAATTTATTTATTTTTTTGCAGATCTGGTTCATCTAAAAAAATTTCGCTGGAATTGGTCGCTTTATCAGAGGAGTGAATTATTTGATTGAGAGGAGATAATCCATATATTGACTTGTTGGTATTTTTTGTTGCAGATCTGGTCATCTAGAAAGTTTTTGCTGGAATTAGTTGATTTATTGGAGGCGTGAATTATTTGATTGAGAGGAGAGACTCCATATTGACTTGTTGGTGATGCTGAATGATGGAAACTCCATCCTGCTGTCCCAACAAGTAGCCAAGAGATTGTGGAAGACATCAATACCGTCGAAAGTACAAATTCTAGTGTAGAGGAAGTTCTTGAGAGGGCTTCTAGCTCGAGCGTATTTGTCTCAAAGAAAAGTTATTCGTGAAGATGAGGAGGTAAATCACATATTCATTTCTTGGCCCTTTTTTCATTAAATTTGGTGCAAAGTTTTCAATTGGATTGGGGTTTAGACACGGCTCACAATGAGCACCTAACATTTCAAGTTAACTTGCAAAATTTTCACGAGTATAGGTAGCAATTTGAGTAAACTTTGCTTATGAACTCGAAATAAATAAAAAAAAATTAAATTTGTGGCAAGTTAACTCAATAAACTCACTCTTCAAACTCATAAATGTGAGTCGATTTAACCAAAAGTAAGAAACCTTTGCTACAAATTTAGGGCATCATACAATTTCATAAATGTAGGTAGCAATTCCAAATCAACTCACTTATAAACTCAAAATCCAAAAAAAAAAATTGAAATTGTGGCAAGTTAATAAACTCATCAAACTCGTAAGTGGTGAATAGAGTTCACAAAATAAGTAAGAAACTTTTGACACAAGCTTAGGACATAGGGGACATCGATTCCAATCCTGTGATATGGTTACAACAACTTGTACACTGCTTAATTATAATATATAGCCAATCTTCCATTCTATTTTTTACAATCTTCCAATGTGGGATTTATTTTTATTCATTTTTTTTGACAAGTTTATATTTATTTATGGATTAAATATGTTTTTGATCTCTATTTAGGACGCTTTTAACAATAGTCCTTATTTTATTTTTTTAAGTTTTTAAAATTCCTACATTTTATATTTGTTACTATATTTAAGATTTGTTTGGATTAACTTATTTTTGAACTTGTGTAACACAATTTATATAAATAAGTAAATTCTTATGTATTATTTATAAGTTTGTTAAGGTATTTTATGAAATAATAGCCTATGAAGATACAATTTTTACTAGTGATAACTTATAAATTAACATAAAAATTTATCTATTTGCATAAGCTATTTTTTATAAGCTAAACAAAATTTGATAAACTTAAATAATAAACCCCAAAACACATAATCATACCATAAGTGTTTTTTCTTTTTTTTTTTGCTTGGAGAAGCTGTTTCTTCTTCTTCTTTTCATCTTCTTGATTAGGAAAAGGGTCATATTTGATATTGGAACTTGTTTGACCTACTTTGAAGATAATTTACATCATGAAGGTTTCTGGCTTTTGTGCTTGATGGTTGTGATGACTTATATTCCGTTTCTAGTTTCATAAGTACCACAAGGCTCTCCTGGTTTTCGGGTAAATCTTCTATTCCTTATTATTTATTTTGAGAGAATTGATTCTCGCTACACCATCATAGCTCGCACACACACAATTTCTCTATTTTGCCCACTTTTGACTGCTTTTTGTAGAGATTTCTTCCACGTTTGAATTGAGGATAAGTTTGTCAGGATTACCGTGCTTTTAACATAAATCATGCTTTGAAATTTTAACAAAATTATATTGTCATCGTAATTTTTCTAAACTCACATATTTGAAAAAGGTCTCTACTACAATTTTGATAGCCATGCCAAAGTTATTTTATGTCTCTGCCTCTTCACTTGCAGTTGTATCATCACTTGCAGTTGTATCAATTATATTTAATCAAGTGTTTAATTAGTTTCTTACAAAATGAATCGTTCGGAAAAATCCGAATGATTTTTGAGAGGAACAATTCTTAATCAGATATTTCTTACATCGTGGCCGAACTCCGGATTAATAGGGTACATTCCATTGCAACTATTGAAAAAATGTCATATTAATTCGGAGTTCGGCCGCGAGGTAAGTAATAACTGATCGAGAATTATTCCTCTAAAAAATCGCTCAGATTTTTGCGAACGATTCATCTTGAAAGGAACTAATTAAACACTTGAACTCAATCACTTGATTAAATATAGTTGATACAACTGCATGTAAAGAGGCAACAATATGATACTAAGACATAAAATAACCTTGGCATGATTATTAAAATTGCAGTAGAGAAAACATTTTTTCAAATATGAGTTTAGAAAAATTACGATGACACTATAATTTTGTTAAAACTTCAAGAAATAATTTATGTTAAAAGCACGATGGTACAATGTAATTCTGACAAACTCACCCCCTAATTCAAACGTGGAAGAAGTCTCTACAACAGTCAAGAAGGAGCAGAATAGAGACATTGTGTGTGTGTGGTATGATGCTGTAGCGAGAATCAAGTCTCTCAGAATAAATAATAACGGACAGAAGATTTACCTGGAAATCAAGAGAGCCTTATGGTACTTATGAAACTAGAAAGGAAATAAGCTGTCACAATCACAACCATCAAGAACAAAGCACAAAAGCCATAAACCTTCATGATGTAAATTATCTTCAAAGTGGGTCAAATTACAAGTTGCAATATCAAATATGACCCTTTTTCCTAAACAAGTAGTTGAAAAGAAGAAGAAGAAGAAAGTAGCTTCTCTAAGCAAAAAAAAGAAAAAGCACTTATGGTATGGTTATGTGTTTTGGGGTTTATTATTTAAGTTTATCAACTTTTGTTTAGGTGCTCGAATTCCTCCTGAAAGTTCAAGAAATGGGGGTTAAATTGGGTTTCTAAATAAATTTAGTCTCTTTTTCGAAACTCCAAAACAATATAAAGTAAGACCATCGACAACAAGACTCATAAGACAAACAATCAAGACTCTCAATAAAAATGCGTGAGTATAAAAAAGTAGAGAGTGAATGACACGTTTGATTTTTATACTGGTTCACCGTTAACGAGGTTAGTCTAGTCCACTCCACCTGAGTGATTTCACCTTGCACCTCAAGGACTTATTCCAATAATCTAGACAAATTACAACCTCACTGACCACCTGTCAATGACTTCTTCAGGCAGCTGACTAACCTCAGTCCCTCAAGGAATTCAACCAACTGATGATTACAAGTTTCCTTTGTGTTTACAAAATTGCTTCTTTGTAAGCAGATTACATAAATGATAGTTGAGCCCAGACACTTAAACAATTTACAATCCTAAGTGTTTTGTACAAAAATTTACAAAAGAATAAAGAATGTATGTGCAAGTATATTTTTTGTACGTTGTAGTTCTACACTTTTCTCTTGTTCTTTGTACTCCTTTTATAGCTGCTTGAAGGAATGTTACCGTTGGACTTGATTTGAGAGTGTTTGCTTTGATTGTATGATCACAAGTATTCAGGTTTACCGTTGCACTTCTTTCCTTATTTGTTTTCCTTGTCGGGTTTACATAAGGAAACAATTCTTGTGCCTTGATTGCTTTAGATCGTCTTCCAACGTCTCTTTGAGGATCTTTGACTTCATGTGGATAATTAATTTGAAGCTTGATCAAATCTTTTGCTTATTTCCTTTATTATCTGAGATTTTGATGCCTTTGATTATGTTGAATATCCGATCAAAGTCTGTACGCCAGTGCTAGTGACAGATCAAAACTTCACTCATCCAGAGTCTTCACCCTAGTCCAGAGTCTTCAACAACCAGAGTCTAATATTCTTTGAGAGTAAGAATCAGCTTTCCTTGGTTATCTCAGAATCAACTATTCATTACTTATTTTCTGTCCACTTAATAAACACGTTAGTGCATAAAATTGTTCTCCTATATTTTGTTATCATCAAAACTCTCGAGGCAAGATGTTACTAAACCAACCTTGTTCCAACACTTCCTTCACTGTTCTATTATATACGAATTCCTCCTCAACACAATTCTTTCAATGTAGGACTTCTTTTAAGTCTATTGCAACTATCTACCTCTATCAACACAATTCTCTTTTTGAATGAGTCCGTTTGAATTTGACTTATTTTTAAGCTTATGAAAATAGTTTATGCAAATAAATTTTTATGTTAATTCATAATTTTTTTTAACAAAAAATGTATTTTTATAAGTTGTTTTTATCATAAACTACCTTAAAAAGCTTATAACAACTTAGGAGTATGTATTTGCATAAACTATTTTGCATAATCTAAAAAATATGTCGGGATGGTGCACTTGAACATGTAAATGACTGTGCAATTAATTTTATGGTTTTTTTTGGTGAATTTATTTTTATGGGTTTTACACGCAATAAGAATAGGAAAATTCTATGGTGCAGCCCCTTATTTGAACTGTTTTGGTGCAGTCTTAATCTAACCAATGAGGATGAAGTATTGACTAATTTTAAATTATATGGTACAAACCACTTATATGGTACCTACCATGTATCTTTATATCAAATAATATTTCAACTAAGTCCCTAACATATTAAAAGTTATAAAACTATCCCAATATTTAAATTGTATTTTGTAAAAAAAAAAAAAAAAAAAAGTCACCTGGCTTTCTACGATATCAAAAAAAAAAAAAAGAAGGAAAAGAAATTGAAACTTCTCTGTTCATCATCACCTGCTTTCATCTCTAAGTCTCAAAATCACTAAAATTGAAACTTCTCTGTTCATCACCTGCGCTCATCATCACTAAAATTGAAACTTCGTTGTTCATCATCTGCGTTCATCATTGTTTTCGCGAACGGAACTCCATTCGTCGGCAAGATTGGAAAATAAGTTTGTGTGTGGTCTATCAAAAAGACAATTGCAAAGGTAAATACGAAACTGGAATGTTTGTTATATTTATGTGTAATTATTTATTAAGACTCAATTTGATTTCAATTTGGGAATTAGGGTTTATGGTTTAATTTGTTTTTGTATATAATTTGTTGTCTTTATATAAATTTGATTTTCAATTGCGAGCCGGGAATATGTTTGAATAGATATAGCTACTCTTGTGTTTGGTCAAGTTGTGCGGTGTTTTGTCTCCGAGAAAAGTAGGTGATGATCAATCCATAACATCCTGATCAATCCCATGGTTTAGTTTCCACACATGATCAATCCATTCAATTTATAACTGCAACACATTGAGAATAGCCTACCTGCACTGCATCTTTTTCTGAAATCATTTTCTTAAATTTTGCTTTTATATTTGATGAGGTTCTGTAGATATACTTTTGTGTGTATTGCTAGCTGCAGTGGCTGACTTTCTGAGCACAACGGTGTTAACAACACCATAGATTAACTCCAGCTCCATTTAATTATATCATAGTTGAAATTTTGTTGAGTAATAGATCGCTGCCGTACCAACATATATATGAAAATATAATTAACAAAAGATGCAAATATAATTAGGTTTGATCAAATTTCAATCGGGTTATAAGTCTACCATAATTTTCAGAACTAATAGTACTAACTTATCATAGACTTGGTAAATTATTATTTTTGTTTGTAATTTGTAAATGAATATTTACTTGATGGGGGACTCATATGCAATAAATAAAAGTTTGTTAAAAAAAGGACTTACCATAGACTTGCGCTGATGTGAGAATTAAAATGAATTTTATTGGTTAAAAAAAAGGACTGTACCAAAACAGTCTAAAAAAGGAATGTACTATAGAATCTCCCATAAGAATATGTCGATTAAGTTTCAATTCAAGAGGATCCATTGCAAAAACAATTGGATTTACAAAATAGAGACGTAAGTGTCTTTCTTTGAAAAATCAATTTTTATTAATTATGAGTCTTTGAAAAATCAAGTTAGAATGCGTATGCAAGATCGTTTTAATTTTAGGGTCTTATAAATTCAATTTCTACCTCCCCCGCAACTTATCACATTTGGCTAATGTAGGAAACATTTCACATCATGTCATTCCCACAAGAATATTAGCCTCTCATTCATGAACACAAGTTCCAAATTTCTTTACATCAAATTATTTTCCATAATTAAATCAAAGACTATATACCAATATATATGTTGCGTTACATTTTCTATAATCAGCTGTACAAAATCATACGGCTCTTAATTTGATAACTCTACATGAAATAAAACTTTGATAAAATAATTTAGTTGTTTAACCTTTAATTTAAATTATGCATATGATCAATACTATGACCATAGTGGAGATAGAGACATAGAGTTAGTCAGCAATCAAGATAGAGAAGAAAATATTAGATTAATAGTCATGCATGTATGTGACAACAGGTGTTAAGATTGAAAACCAAAATTAATTAAATACACATGTGGTCAATTGCTTTGTGGATATATATAACTGATATTTTCATTCTTATTTGTCAACATAGCTTTTCAACACTGCAAATGTATGGCCAATATTAGAGAAATGAAAATTAAAGTGTAAATTTTTATTTTTTTTATATTTAATTTAATCTTGATTTTCTATTTGTTCTATATTGTTTTGCCCTATCCAACACTTATCTTTTGCAAATCGAATAGACCGATAGTCCACAATATTTATCAAAGTACCAACAATTTTCAAATAACGTAAAATTGTTTATGTAGTTTTTTATTTGGTATAAATTTAACATCTAGTGCGCAACTAGGACTAATCCCTTAAGTCGAATATAATTACATAGAGCTCACAAGTAAAAAGTTTTAAAGAATTCAAACTTAAATAAAGAAGAGATCAAAACATGTTATCCAAACACTATTAAGTTGCTTGTATAATTTTTTTAGTCTCTACAATTTTTAATTAATAAGTAATTTGTTGTATTTTTCCATTTTATTATAATAAAAGACAAAGTGGATATAGTTGCAGCTGGCTATTATATATACTAACAATTAAGGAGGATAGAATGAAAGTTGTTAAATAG
Source organism: Trifolium pratense (assembly GCF_020283565.1). Classification (NCBI taxonomy): domain Eukaryota; kingdom Viridiplantae; phylum Streptophyta; class Magnoliopsida; order Fabales; family Fabaceae; genus Trifolium; species Trifolium pratense. The sequence goes on along the minus strand of NC_060059.1, from coordinate 36,365,775 downwards.
AGATAGTTAGTTAATCCACTTAGTATTGGACACTTTGCATGAATCTGTGAATGTTCAAAGTTCAATCCTTGATATTTCTTATCATCATTAATTGTACATAATCCATTAATACTTAGGCCATTTATCTTTTCAATCTCAGAGGATCATGGAAGATGTTGCCAGCTCCGGCAACTTACCATTTAAAGTAACCGCCGTCGCTGCCGGGGAAGCACATACTCTCCTTCTCACTGGTAACCAACTTTCTATTTTGAGACCTTTTACTTTTGGTCACGTTCACGATTTTAGTCCGTCCATGTCTAATCTACAATATGATTCCTCCAATTTTTCAAAATGTCCGGATACTTTTTCCACCTAGGTATTTCAGCTGAATTTTGATGATATGATATGTGAGATGCTTCTGTGGCGTTTGAGTTGATGACATGAAAATGAGAATTTATCTAGACAATATCAAATCATCAACTCAGTTGCCACACAAGCATTTTGAAACTAGAGTGAAATTGCGAACGAAACAAAATAGAGAGCTAAACCTTATATTAATGGAATATGTTTTGTGTATGTGTGTTTATGAGTGTAGGGGATGGCCGTGTATATTCTTGGGGAAGAGGAACATTAGGAAGACTTGGTTTGGGTTCAGAACAAGACCAACCTTTTCCAGCTGAAGTAAAGTTTGGATCACAAGACTCTGTTAGAATAGTAGGAATTGCTGCTGGTGCTTATCATAGTCTAGCTCTTGCAGATGATGGATCTGTTTGGTGCTGGGGTTACAATTTATGTATCCTTAATAACATGCTTGAAGTATCTATAGGTTGAATTAAATTACAAAAAATGACTTGTGTTCTTCTAAATTCCTAGGATGCGTTTTATATGAAAAAAAAATAAGGGATTTAACAGGACAACTTCCGTTCTACTGTTCGATTTTAAAACTGTTCATGGGTCTGGACAACAATTGAAATTCTTGTCCCTCACTGAACAACTTTTTATCCTTTGCACAAGTTTTTTAGAATACCAAAATAACATTTTGAGCACCAAACATTGTACGAGACAAAATTTGTCATTTACACAAGTTGTTTAGAATACCAAAATAACATTTTGACCACCAAACATCGTACGAGACAAAATTTGTTCAATACCTTAAACTTTGTCCTTTGCTATTATGTTCTGCAAACGGAAAAGTTTGACCAACTATATATTTACTATTTTGTTTGATAGTAATCCTTGACTATTGTATGGATGGTCAACTCGGTATCATCAGTGAAGAGGATTCACACAACCCAAAATATACAGATGGATATTATTCTGTAGTTCCTTGCTTATTGAACAAGTTTCTTGAGTTGCATCCCCCAGATTCTTCAGCCTTATTGTTAGAAGAAACAGAAGGGAGAACACCACTAAAGGTACCATTTAGTTTCACGCAGTAATTAATCCCATCCATTGTTTTGAGATCAAATGGTTCATATTACACAATCAATTAATCAATTTCAAACGTTCTTGGCCATTGATTTAAATCAGACAGTCACGATTTGTAACTGCGTGACATAGTTATTGCAGGGAATCTATTTCCGCGTCCTAACAATATTAATGTGCCTCACTAATGTGTTTTCATTTGTTCACTTTTTTCCCCACTAGATAATCTCTATCAAAGCAGGAGGAATGATGTCACTATGTATTGACAATCTTGGTGCCCTATGGATGTGGGGAAACTGTCCTAATCAAAGCAAAGAAGGTATATTCTCAATAGTAAGCAATTTCACTCCAACACCAGTTTGGGATTTCCATGGTCACACAGTAGTAAAAGTTGCATGTGGAAATGAACACATTATAGCACTAGTAAGCATTGGAGAATCATACAATGGTGAAAATGATGATCTCATTTGTTACTCTTGGGGTACAAACAATCATGGTCAATTAGGCTTAGGTGATAAAGAAAATAGACCAAATCCAGAAATTGTAAAAACATTTGATCAAAATTCTCATTGGTCAATTTATGAAATAGCATGTGGTGCTTTTCACACTGCTTTGTTAACTCATAGAAAAAGACCTAATGATGATACATTAGAGAGTGTTTGTTGGACATTTGGTCTTGGTGAAAATGGACAACTTGGTCATGGAACAACTCAAAGTTCATTAATTCCTGAACTTGTTCAAGAATTGCCAAAATTTATAAACCTTGTTTCTATTGATTGTGGTTTGTTTCATACTTGTGTTGTTTCGTCCGATGGAGATGTTTGGTCGTGGGGAATGGAGAAGGGTCTTGGTTTATATCCGGATGCGCGAGTTGTTGGTGAATATTCTAGTGACGCTCTTTCTCCGCTTGTTGTAAGTAATCCTTATGAGGCTAAATTTTTTGAACCGGTTCAAGTCGCATGTGGCGCAGCTCACACTGTTATTGTTGCTCAAGAGGGATACAGAATTTGGTCTTTGGGAAGAGGAAGAAGTGGTGTTCTTGGAAATGGTAAGGTAATTGATTGTTATACTCCTAATTTAGTATTATGGCCTCCATTGATGGAAGATTTTCATTTCAAACAAGAGGAATCGTCGAGTTGTCGCGAACAAGATAAGGGAAAAGAAGAAGACTGAAGGAGTAGTAGAAAACATGAGAAATTATGATCATTAGTATACTTCATGAATTTATCTTTGCAAAACCTTTTGATGAACAAGATATACATGTTTCATTGAAAAGTAAAGAGTAAAGCATTCTTATCAAAGTATACCACATACAAGTCAATAAGCCAATATCCATGAGAGTATTTGTGGCCTAATTATTTGTTGTATCTAGCTTTTCCAGTATATCCATGAGAGTATAATTACTTGCCTTTATTAGGTGATTGAGTTTTGTACAGAAATTGAGTATAGTGTACAATTTTTTATGTAAGAAAAGTCTGTGGTATGATATATTATTATGTATTTTTTTTTATATGTATTCATTTTTTTTACTATATAGCTAATGATCGAATCTATAAATTCTTGCATATTACTCAAACCCGTCATTACTAGAATAAACCTAATTGCATCGTATGTATTCATTCTTTTGATGCAGTAACTTACTATCCTTTATTATTAATAGGGCTAAAACAAACTAAGTGCATGTTTTGTTGCGAGAGTTAAAAGTGTTTTTTTAAGACATAAAATTCTAGTAAACCATTTAATTTTGAGGTAATAATGAAATTACATAACTATAAATTTTAAATTTTATAAAATTTTGTGTGCTTCATTCATCACACAAAATGAGATCGGTAAAGAATTGAATTAGTTAATTTTTTTTTATAGACGAAATCACAAAGCCATTGAAAACTCACTCACACAAAGTGGAGTGACCGGGGTTCGAATCCCGGTCCCGACGTCCGACACTAGAAATTTTGGCATATCTGCCATTTGAGCTGGGATTTATGGACGAATTAGTTAAATTTTTCTTTTGAAGCAATTTATTTTACTTAACAAATTTTTTTTGCTTTCACCACCAGTTTAATCGGTTCGGGGGGACAGTTCTGGCATCAAGTGGTTCCAGCTCCCTACCGATCGCAGTTGCGGGAGTTTCAACCGTGATTCTCCCTACCAAATTCAGCACCAGTCACCACTGAACCAAGTAACTATTTATACTTAAACAATTTTTTACTTTATTATTATTGTTACTAGTTCCCGCGTAAACAAAATTGGGTTAGCTAGTGTTTCTTTTCCCCTAAAAAAAACTAAAACCCCCAAAACCCTAAAACACACTCCCCATTCTAAAATGTCCCCCGACGCCGTCGGCAACGGAGCTCTGATCCCATTCTCCGGCGAGACCAACGATTCACTCGCAGTTTATCCTCTCCACCATGGTCTCGCCCGTCCAATTTCTCGCGTAGCTCTCTCCTGGTCCCGTGGAAACTCCCTTCGCGTTTCCCTTTTCGCCGAACCTTCTGGAAGCTCCGATACTGGAGATGGCGCAAAGGTTATTGAAGTTAAGCTCGGCGGTGGAGATCCGGAAATTGATGATGCCGACTGGCGAAGAATTGCCTATGGCTCTGTTGCTCCCTTTGCGTTGCTTCAAAGTCGCCGGAACTCTCTTCCTGCATTGTCAAAATCTCCGTATCATTTAGATTGGTAATTGACCTGTTTATGATTTAGATTATAATTTTTGAATTATTTTTGGGAAGTTGATTTGTTTCTTCCAATGAATCAATGACACGGACATTTAGGGTCCGTTTTTGGATTAGCTTATTTTTCGGCTTATGCAAACAGCTTATGCAATATAAATTAGCTTTTATGCTATTTTATAAGTTCCCACTAGTGAAAGTTGTATTTTTATAAGCTATTTTATCATAAACTAACTTATAATAATACATAAAAATTTATTTATTTGCATAAGTTGTTTGAATAAGCTAAAAAATAAGCTAATCCAAACAGGCCCTTATTTGCGTCAATAAGCACTTATGTATAAGATTACAAACTATTTTTATAGAAAAATATAAATTGTATGTATATATGCTATGAGCCAATCCAAACAGGCCATAAACTCGACACCGTCAATGGAAGTAATTGAATTTAACCACATGAGTAGGTGTTAGTGTGGGACATTGAACATGCCTTCATGCTGTTAGATTTTCCTGATTCGCCTGCTAATTTGGTTTTGGTTATTACTAAGATTTGAAAATTTAAGATAAAAATATATCTTTAAATTTTGTTGTTTTTCCTGATGGCATTGGCATGCTTCCACGTGAGAGAATATCATTTCAAAACTGAATGTTGAAGTTCTGTCTTGAGCTCTGATTTTAATTTTGTAATTCATCTAAATTTGGATTTAGCTTAACGTCATTGCAAGGGGTACCTCCTGCATATAATTGCACTTTCAAAGACTCAATTTTGAATGTTTTTAAATTAAGCAATAAAGCGGTTTTTGTGGATTGACAATCATGTGCAGTTTCATGTAAGTGCGCTTGTTGACAATAGGTTTATATTTGTTTTACAAATTAGGTGGGAGCATGTCCTTCAGTATAGCAAGGATATATCATCACTTCTCACAGGGCCAAAGTTGGCTCCTAATCCAATAATCGAAGATCCGAATGAAATTGTTACGGTACTATTTCTAAATCCTTTTTCTGGCTGTGTGGTTTTGCGTTGCAACCTTCTTTGCGGGACTTATAGTACAAAGAAGTTAGTCACTTTTGCTTTTTAACACTTGATGTAGAAAAATGAGGAGCCAACATGTTTGAAAGCTGCATGGGAGTTGATGGAAATATTTTATGTGGACAAGCAATCTCAAGCATGGCTACCTGAAAAGCTTGTTGATTGGTTAGCTGTAATAATCTCTTTATTTGTTTTTGCTTTGATTTTGTAGATGGTTGAATTTTGCTTTAAGCACGGTCACAATTGTTTATTTTAAGTTCATGGTTGCATTTTATGACAGGATTACGATAGCCTCTTTACTAGTACACAGGAAACAATTCATGGCAAGCTTGTGGATTTTCAGAATGATCTTGTCAACATACAGGTTTGGCCACAATCCACATGTGTATTTGATTGATGATGAATACTAATGAAGATGATGATCATACCTATTATCAGGCTTTAAATAATTGTAGATGTTGGGTACATTTGAGTTTTAATTAAGGACACTTGCTTGCAGCCATATGTGGCGTATAGGATTGCAGCATATGGTGGCTATAATAAAAAGACAATATATAAACAAAAATATACCTTTAGAAATCTGCATAATTTAAGAACAGAAAACTAACAACATAATATGTTAGAGCAGTGTTATCGATAGTGGATTGTGGAAAATAGTGGAATGCCAAAAATCTTCTATGTGAAATAGTAGATAGCATTGAGAGCAAATAGTGGAAGCTGCATAGCAGTTCAATAAAGTCAATTATATATTTAAAAAGGCAGGCTGCATACAAATAAGAAAGGAAATGGAGGAAAAGCATAATTTACATATTGAAAGTTTTACGTGTAACAGTGAATATAGAAGTAAAAGTATTACTATAATAGTTATACTCACCGATTCTTTTGTTTTTCTATTATGAAAAATATAGTTCATGTTTGGCATACATGCAGATTCTTCAGTTTTATTATTTTAAAAAACTCAATTTCTCTTTTTTCTGCTATTGCCGCTACATCAGCAAGCAGAAATTGGAATAGGGACCGCTATTGCCCTTATAGTAAAACTAGGACAGCGTCGTGGTTTTCATATTAGATTCATCCAAATCCTCTATGCTATAATGCTGCTTTCGCCGCTACTCGACAACACTGTGTTAGAGAACATAATATTTTAGGCAACAGAACATGCATCCAGTTCAACTTCAAGGCATTTCAGCATAAAAATCACTGATTTTCCAAGATCTATGAATATTGAATGTTCATCTAGACCAAAATGAGAGAAACGGCAAGGATAGCTGCCTAATCTCCAGTAGCTAATTTAAGGGGCATTATCCCCTCAAATATTGAATGAAACACAACCAAGAAAATGTAAAAGGAGATGCGAGAAATTATATGTACAGACCCTGAAATTACGGATACAAGAAAACTAGTAAAATCCTAAACTACTTGAAGTGAGTCCCCACAATTGTATGGTAGGGACAGGGATCCTTGAATCATGAATCCTAAACTACTTGAAGTGTGCCACTCCCTTATTATTTGTTGTTTTCATTGTTTCTAATACAAATCTTCGAAAACAATAAATAAAATGAAAATGAGATGTCACAATTTCTCATTAACAAATATATTTTGTCAATTATTATTTTATTTTTTTGTAATTTTTGAGTAGTTATTCTATCATATTTTGCTTTGGTAAATAGCTGCTACTTGGGATGTAAAAGCTGTGGTCTTCTTTACATGATGTTCAGTAAATATTAAGCTTACTTCCAACTGAAATGGCCAATTTGAATTTTTAAATTTTACTTTGAGATCCATCAACATGATGTAGTTTAATTGTATAATTGCCTTAAAAAGCTTACTCCCTACTCCCTAGTCCCTACCATCTTAAATCTGATTTTCACTACCATCCCAAATACTCTATATTCTGCTCTCCACATTACCACTGTCATTACCACAAAACCCCGGCCTTTATTCTAGTCACAATTTCCTAGAAACATATCACATTAGAAAATAGAAAATACTTCAAGGAGGGAGTACACAGTATATGCCCAATGTTCACCAGGATTAATGCACTCTACAGTCTACAATTTATATGCAAACAAAACAAGCAATTGTTTCTAAAGTAGTCTACAAATATATATATAGAGCCTTCTTCATTACATTATCCTTCTTGACATGTTACCGATGTGTATAATAATTATGCTTGATCAATTTATCAAAGGTTGGAGAGGTAACCATAGGAAATTATGTTCATGCAGGTGATTGAGGATGATCCTAGATATTGGGAAGTGATGTCATCTGCATTGTCAGTTGGTTGGCTAGATATAGTGGTCAGTAAAGTATCCTGTATTTCTGTCATTCTTTTCTGCAGCGTCTTATGTTCCATTGTAAATAATTTTTTTGTATTAAGTTGGCTTTCACTTGCAGGTGAAAATGCTGCGGTTGCATGGGTCTTACCAAATAGATCAGCTCAGTAAGCGTGAGGTTGGCATGAAAATCATGAAAGTTTTGTTACACTAACACAATGAATTCACACAGTATTATGACAGATGATGTTGTTGTTATAACCAGCAATCTTCATTGTTGTTGTTCATGCTGCTGCTACTATTATATTCATTTTTACTTTTCTCTTGTCTCATTTTCTGTCCTCTTTTGTTTGGACAGTTAGAAAATGGATTAGTGGAGGCAGTTGCTGTTCTTATTTCCAAAATGCCCCGATTACGTCCTGAATCTGCTGCTGGAAATTTAGGAGAGTGCTTTAAATCCAAGCCTGACTTTACAAAAGTATATCCAAATTCTGCAATACTTATTGATACATTATTACATTTTCTTTTTCAGTACATTTACTCCATTGTTTTAAGATGTTTTGTTTTTCTATTTTATAGGCCTGGGAAAAATGGAGGTCACAGATTACTAAACTGGACTGCAGTCCATATTGGATTCAGTGTGATAATCAACAAACTCGTGAGGGCTTAAGAAACATGCTACAAGTTATGCTTGGTAACACCGAGAATCTCTGTACAGCTTCATGTTACTGGATTGAGTTGTATGTTTCTCATTTTTTATACATCAGGCCATTTACGACCGTAAGTTTTATCTAATTATGCAATTATTAACTTTAAAAAAATATGTTTTTACAAATATTGTTTTTTTTAAAAAATAATCTTAATATATATTTGTTTATTAATTGAATCACTAAATAATTTCGGCTCCCCCTTTTCTAAGCAGGGAATAGAAAGCATGTATAATTTGGCCCAGAAATGCATCCAATTGAAAACACCGACTGGTACCCATAGGTTGACTGGTCTTATGATTGGAATTCTTGCAGAAAATACGGAGGTAATAGGGGAACTTTATTGTTCATGTGACATTGTTTTTTCTTTTCAATGATTTGGACTTGCTGCTGCTTGTTTCCTGATTTTGTTTTTTATCAGCCCGTACTTTCCCATTTTAAACTTGAATGACAATGACCATGTTGAAATGTCGTAGGTTGTTATAGCAGAAATTTCCCGAGAATTCGGTCCTTGGTGAGCAATTTTTCTTCTATTGTTAATTTACTTTTGATTTATTATCATGTGCACGTTTGGAGATTATTTTTCTCTCAAGAAGCTAACATTCAAAATGTTCAAAATTTAGATTTTGACTTAAAATCTTATCTTGGGCGTAAAATAATCAATACAGATCATGCACTGAATTCCTCCCTTTATTAACTTGGTTTAATAAAAATGGGACTTATGCATGTGTTATCTTGTGACATAAAATAGGATGGTTGCACATGCCGTGGAATTGCTAACTTCAGGGAGTGAGGAAGCAGAGATTCTTCTACATGATGAGCGTTATAACTTGGGGGGAATCAGTATGGTGGAACTTCATCGGCTTGCATATGCTCAAGTTTTGTCATCACACGCATTGACCTGGCAAGTATGTGCAAGTTACTTGAGCCAAAAATATCCTGTTAATTTGATCTTGAATTGGTAAATTATCTTGGATGAACTATATTCATTCTTGATGAACCTCAAAATTTACTGAAGTGTGAGGATGAAACTGATGTCTCATACATATGATTAAGAAATTTCAGAAAACCTAAACAATCAAGGCCAAATGAAGTTTTTCTTCTTTTTTTTAATGAAGAATGTAGTTTATTTTTTATCAACTCTGTATGAAAGCAATATTTGTAGAAGTAATCTAATTTAGTGCTCATGTTGTCTTATGTTCATATATCTTCAGATAGCTCCAATATATTTAACATCATGCATGAAGCAAGGAATGGGCTTGCTAGAGAATTTATTGTACAGACAATCTGTTCAACATAACAACCTGTTGCTTAAGGTAACTGTTTTCTAGGAAAGAAGGAATGATCCTTAGTACTTTTTTTAATATGCTTGTGAGTGACAGACAAATCATTCCACTCATGCAGAACATCGAGATATGCCGGTTGTATGAGCTTGATCATATCAGTTCAAATATCATGAAGGTACTTTTGTAAAAAACCTTCACTATCTTTTAATAATGTAGTTCCACAGAATTGAATATGTTTGTTAAATATATAGGTTGCTGGAGTCTATCACTGGAAGCATGGTCGTAAAGGTGCCGGAGTATTTTGGCTTCAACAATCCCAAGATACAAACTGTCTTGATAGGATTGCACAACAGTTATTTGATTCAGTTGGAAAGTCAATTTCCGACGAAAGCTTCAAAGTATTTCTCATACTGCTACAATGAAAATTTGTGCAAAATGTTTATTATCTATTAGTTCATATGTGGATATGGTTATTATTTTTTAATATTATTTCAATCTCTCACTTTGACAATCCATTTTTTTACAGCAATGGGAAGGCTTAATTGAGTTATTGGGTTCTGAATCTAAACCTGCTGGGGGTCTTGAGTTTTTACACAAGTATGAACATCCTACGCTGGAATTTTTATATTGTTTTCGCGTCACATCTAATTGCTTATAATTTTCTTAGTTCTAAGTTCTAACAATCATTAAATATTACATTCAGGTATAGAGATTTCAAAAAATCCCTTCAGATGGTATATAGTGGAAAATCGACTGATGCGGCAAGACAAGCTGTAGGCTCCCTCATACTGGTATTAATTTATATATTCACACTACTACATTTATGTTGTCCCCAATAAAATAGTATGCTAATTGTACAAACTAGTCATGTTACTATTCCTTCTATGCTGAATTAAACAAAACGATAGATCATAAAACAAGTACAACCAAAGACACTAGAGGCATAAAGGGGATTGTCCAAAACAGAAGATGACATTCAATTTATTAAATATATATATCCATCAATATGAACAGCATCATCCTAAAACTTCAAAGGTGTATTGGCATTCAGTTAGAGAATTTGAGCAATGCCAACAATATGTCTGTTTTCTTTCGGTTATACAATTTTGCTGGAGTGTATGTGGACTACTAGATGTATAATGGCATGAAGAGTCATGAACGAATTGAAACAATCAGAAAAATATTCTTCAGCACTGCCATTGTGTAAAATGTGAGCTGTTTTTCTAAATTTGAGTTGTGATTTCTAAGCAGAACTCTTGGAACATATTGAATAACTCAGAATGATGTTTATTTAAAATATTCAAGTACATTGTAAGAAATTGTCAATAAAGGTAACATGACACTTATACCCTGAGATAGAAAAGGCATGAGTAACTGATTCGAAACATTAGAATGGATGGCTTCAAAAAGAGACACCTTGATTATTAATATGAATGATCGTTTATTTAAAATATTCAAGTACATTGTAAGAAATTGTCAGTAAAGGTAACATGACACTTATACCCTGAGATAGAAAAGGCATGAGTAACTATGATTCGAAACATTAGAATGGATGGCTTCAAAAAGAGACATCTTGATTATTAATATGAATAGGAAAAGAGGCTAACATGTTTCCATTGCTGGTCTGAATAACATTCTGAAGACTCCAACTGTGAAAGATATGGTATCATTTTCTTCAATATATGTAATCTCAGATGATCTAGATGGCGATGTAATAGAGAAGGGGCAGGGGACTAGGTAGCATTACATATAGGATGTCTTGATTACGCACTAAAGAAAGAGATTTACAAGACCGAGTGGAAGTAAATGGCTGAAGGTAGTAAAGGTCATATGATTTCGTTCTGGCTCCAAGGTGTCAGAAGGGATGGTTATGGCACACTTTAATGTGTCAAACAGTTTGCGTACAGAAATTAGATTATAAGGGCAACAGTTACCAATTGAACAAAGTTAAATGGTAGTGAGGAAAGTGGTCAAGCCTGACACCTTGATTCATAGCAAAGAGTGAAATGGGGCATAGTTTTGGACAGTGATATCCTAGAGAAAAGAGAGAGATTACCAATTAGGTGACCAGATGCACCAAAATCCAAAAACTCAGGATCTCTATGATGACTGAAGAAGGACAATCGATGGTCTTTGAGACAAATGGTGATGTCACCCTTGACAATCAAATGATGTAACAAAAACCGTGTCAACATCCTTGATGACAACCGAGCGAAAGATAGGTTCCTCAACTAGTAAATAATTTGTGTTTTGTTACATGAATCATTTGTACAACATTTATACAGAAGGTTGGCGTAATGTTGTAATCATTCCCTAAAGTTAAGCACATAACTAAGGAAACTATACATCAAATCAAATTTTCTTTTGGTGTTGCTACACTACTCATCCATTAATCCAATTGAAATGGTCTTTAGCAGGAAGGATGATGGTGAGGAATTGGGCCCAATATTGTTAATAACTAGTGCTTAGTGCAGTCAGCTGCACCTTGTATGGACAAAAAAAGCAACTAAATCTTTATTAAAAATGTCCATTAATACATAGAAACTACAAAAATACCATTTTGGCAGGAAATGAAGTCCAGAAATTAACATGGATGCTCAGTGAATAGATATATTTATGGTATAAACAGTAACTGAATCAGACAGTATATAGATTGACATCTGTAATTAGCAATATGAATAGACGGCGAGGTAGTTTGGTTGGAGTTAGCTTATAGTACTGTCAAATATCATAGAATACGAGAGCTATGCAGCAATCATATTCCTACTATTTCTAGCAAATATTTCCTTGTACCTACATCTCTGATGTACTCCATTAATGCAGACCCAGAAATAGAGGAATTCCACCAATAAAGTTATAGTCTTTTTCCGAATTCTGATTTAGTTGTTATTCAGCTTTCTGTTTTGATATGTAATACATTTCTTTCATTCTGCAGCTTATGAAAAATCCATCAACCCCTCAGCGCTTTTGGTTGCCCCTTCTGTTTGACTCGGTTAGTTCTTTATTTTATTTGTCTGTCTTTTCTTTTATAGCGTTCAGTATAATCATATGAACATATGCTATGGGATCATCTTAATATCTCGTATGTCATCGTTTCTGTTTGTATGCATTGAGTGGAGCCAATTAAAAACATTGGCTTCTCGCATTACTTTTCCTTTTAGGAATGCAAGTTCAGGTTCACAATATTATTTCCTCTTCATATCACAAGTTGTCTGATTGATGCATTCACCATTTGTGTATAAATTGTTCTGTTTCTGGTATTTTCTGATGTGTAATAGTTTCTAATGCAGTGGCAGTTGTTTATTTAAGACTATGATTGCATTCACGATTTGCGTATAAATTGTTTTGTATCTGGTATTTTGGGGTTGAGTAATGATGGTTTCTAATGCAGTGATTTATCAAGGGTTAATTTAATACTGACATGATTTTATCATTTTAAAGCTTAGAGCGATCTATTAAGTTTCTAGCATTTAGCAGTAGAAAAGTACCATATACTCTTATTTATATGAACACAAGGTATAGAATAAATGAATCCCAAAAACTTGGGGATTGTAAGAGACGACATTGTGAAATTGGTTCTAATTATGAAACTTCCATAGCATAGAATAAAAAAGGGCGTAGGAAACAATCACAGACATATTAGTTACATTCAAGACTCCCCCTCAAACTATAGCATGCATGTCATATGCATCCAGCTTGCTACATATCTGTACTAGGACTTCGAGAGGACTTTGGTAAATATTATGCTAGTTGATGCTTGGATAAGGATCTCACAAATGTATTGTGAACTGTGGATGATGCGTTAGAGTATCTTTTTTTCCGAATGAAATATCAATCCCGGTGTTTAGTCGTCATGAACGATTGAATGTGTAGAAACATATAAAGCAGCTACGTATGCATATGACTTGTTATCATAAACAAGCTCTATAGGATCAACCTTGCAAAATGTTAGAGACAAGGGATCTCATTTACAGTAAGAGCAGCAGTGGAGATTTTCTCTATTGTGTCTTTCCTCAGCCAACCAAATTAGAGACAAGGTATATCAACTTTTCTTCACAGTTTCAGCCTTTGGAATATCTGAGAGAAAAAAGCCCAAAACCATCCATCTTCAAATAAGTTAGGACGGAACAAGAAGCCTAGGTCAACCAGAGACTAGACATACTAATGAACCAGGCGAGAATGAAAGTAAGGTTAGACAATGTTGGTATGTCGGTACTTGGCCTTCACTAACCCACAGAAACTGCACAAATGAGAGTGCATGGATTTGGTGACTCAGATACAGTCGTAATGGATCTTTTGAAGCGACAGTATTGACGACTTCCTACAAACAACCAACAAGTGGATTTGAGGTTTTTTTTTCTTGCTGCACTAGAACCTTGTGCTTTGATCCAACTTGAAATACCAAGATCATATGGTTTAAATATATATTTTCACTGATTAAGGTGAGGAATAATATGTTCTTACATATGCTAAATGGACAGAATCCAGAAACTCAGTTTGAAAGGGGTAAAATTCGTGAAATCTATTCTTACTCTAGAAACTAACATATCGACCAATATAAGGAAAGTAGGAAACAATCATATGAACATATCAATGACAATCGACAAATATATATTTTGTTTGCCTCTCATTTCAGGGTAGATCCTGTTATCATTTGATTTTTCCATGTTATTTGTAACTAGTCACCAATACATTTTACATGCTTAATGTGAGCTGTTTTTGTCACTCAATTACATGATTTCCTTGTTTGTTCTCTTGGAGCAGTTGAAGTTGCTTAATTGGAAAGATAGTCCTCTTCTCAGTGTGTCCGAGACCAATCTTCTATTGAACAAACTTCAAGAGTTATCTTTGGCGAGGCAGCGCCCACACTTCACTGAGCCTAACTTACCCCCTCAAGCGCTGAGTTCTATTAGGCTGGCTCTAGCTACGAATCTTGGCCGTGCTATACTCGATGAATAGGCTTACCAAATAACGGATGGATGAATAGCAATGCCATTCAACAGCCACTGTTGGCTTTCATCAAGTGGAAGGGGCTGCTTGTAAATTGCTATGCTCTAATGGGTATCAGCTGTTGTAAATTTTTTATTTTATGGACATTGGGACAGTTTTCTCGGCTTGCTGAGGTTGAACTTGTATTTCTATTTATCTTTTTGAGGAATGGCAATCATGTATCAGCTAGATTCAAATCGACTCTAATGTTATATCTTCATTTTAACAGTTCAAACCTTAGTATAGCAGAGTTCAAACCATTTTTACCATTCCTTAATATGTTTTCTTTGAAATTTTTGGCGCATACTCAGATCAATTTTAAAAACTGTTAATAGTTTGCTATAAATCATTTACAAATAAACTTTAATATGAAAAACTAGTTTCGAAAAACTAGTATGAAAATTGTAGAAAGTCTTTCATAGTATTCATGCTCTAGTTAGTATCTGCATTCTGCAGTATTATTTAGTAATTTTTTTTTTGTTACAGTAGAACCAAATTAGCTGCACTCTGACATGTATAACAGATGATTTTTTTACTCAACGTTCATTGTGTTTGGGAATTGTTGGATATATTAATTACACCGTGACAATAATTACCTTCACAAGCTCAGTTTTATAATTTAATTTTAAAATAATTTCAGAAGTTATTATACAAAACACCGCTTTATAAATTTATGATTCGGTGATGTCATGAAAAGTGAAAAACCACTGGCTCATATTTCCGGGGAATGCAGTACAGAATACATAATACTATCTGCGTAAAAAGGTTTATCATATCCTTTTTCTTGTTAAGAGTCTAGAAGGATTAACATATCTACTCATATTTTATTAACAAAATCACGATAACATAAAACATATTTTTTTTAGCAGTAAAAATATTTTATTAACAAACTCACCATAACATAAAACATTTTTTTTTTACATAAGTTTGCATAATAGACAGTAGACACAGACAGGTGCAGAACGCGTCATGTCTGGCCGCTAGTATAAATTAAATTCTTTGGTTATGAGTTTCATTATTATGCACCGTTAATGTAAAGTAATTTTATCATTAAAATTCACATAATTAATTATTTTCGTAAGAACAAACAGCTTAAATGAGACATTTATAACTGAATGGATAGTGTTCATAAGTCTTCGCTTAACTTGACAATGTCGATATTGTTGGATGAACACTTTTATTTGAATTTGAATTTGAGATTTTACAATGCTAAGTTTTAGTGATATTTGTCACTTCATCTACGGACAATTAAAACAAAATAAATAACGAGACAGATAGAGAGGAATAAAAAACTGGGTAAGTAGATAATAAATTGCTGAAATCTAGGAATGCTTTGAAACTTTTGAAGATTTATCAGTTTGACTCTGTTATTTGTCCGTCTACCCGACAAAGAGGCAAACACCGTCCATGTCCTGTGTGGATCACAAATTTACTACACACTGACACACACTAAAACACATCTTTGCATGGCATTATTCAAGCTTGCCGTTTTTTTGGGTTTGTAGAACCAGTTTTTCAAGATTTCATTCACTCAATTTTCCACAAATTATACTATAACGATTTTCATCCCAACATAGCTTAGTTTAGTTTTTACCTTTTAACCAAAATCTATTCACTTTCTTATTTCATATTAATTATAGGATTATTTTTATATATAGGCATAGCTATATTTCGTTATTGATATTATAAGCATAGGTAGTGTTACTATTTTTTTCACAAATGTTTATAGGATTGGATTATTATTACTATATATTATAGGCTTAACTAGCATTACTATTTGCACACCTTTCTTCATCGTGTGTAAGTGGTGTTAGCATGATGGGAATATTAGCCAATAGCCACTCTACCTGTTTGATTGATCATTAAGAATAAGATTGCAACATGCAAAACTAGACAAGAGCTGCTCCACCCATAGTTTTTGACATCGATTGATCCACTAACATATTAATTTCACAAATAAAATACTAGTAAGAAAATTGAAATAAGAACCAAAACTAAAGATAAAATTAAAATTCGTCATCATTTTTTTTTTGTCTCTAACACAATAGAATTATATATGATTCTTTTTATTGTCTCTAAATGTTAGTTGCAATTTCAATTTCTTCTAAGGTATACATGATAACATTTTCATGCAAAAATGATTTTTAAGCGACCGCGGTATGTTATTCATATCGTAGTAGCTTAACAAAAGTTCTTGGCTGGCTTAACATGCAGCAGAGTTAAAAGTCTTAAGGAGAATTTGTTATCTATTTAAATTTGAGTCTCATGTACGCGCAGATGATAATCAGTTTACCTTAAAAAAAAAGGTAACATAAAAGAAGAAAGTGAAGATCCAAATAGGTATTCTGATGTCATATATACAATTGATTGACATCATTTAAACATATAATGATAATGATATATAATAAAGCCATAGAAAGAGATATTAGTACAGTCAATCATTTGTTGATTGTTTACCATTCATTGTTTTTGGTCGGTCATGCTAGCAGCAAATATGTCAGCATGCAATAGTGTCTCTTCTTTTTCCCCAAGAAAACGCCCCTTGTGTTGTGTGTCAAATTTTTGATTCTAAAAGCCAAAACTATGTGAAATGATGAAATTGCTTTTCAGCCAAAGAAATTTCACTTTTCAATTATTTTGATAAGATTGATTGATCCATGTGTTTGTCCTCACATGCATATATGGAAAAATCACATTGAATTATTGGGGCTTAATTAGGCTGATTATAATACACATGCAATATAATACGGATTTGAATTTGGTGCGGTTACTAAATGACACAATAATATATTTAAATCGTTCGATCACAAACTGATAGTTGATGTCTTTTGGTGATTGCTTTTTCTATATTTAATCTGAAATGTTTAATTATAAATTGACGGCCGAAATTCAAAATAGCGTAAAACTGACTGGTTTATCCACTCCAAATCCTAATAGTATACTTTGCCACTATTTATCATTTTCTTTCTTTGATCTTTTTGCATTACTCTTTTACGACTTCTATGTACCGTTGCACTTTGCTATGATAATGAAAGCAATGTGATTGAGCATAAAATCGTATAAAGCAAATAATAGTAACAAGATTTTCACCTAATAAAATAATATATAGTAAATTAGGAGACACTAATTTTTAATTGATGGGTAGGGTAGTAGGACTGTGGGAGATTAATTAATTCAATTTTAACAATTAATTAATTAATTAATTAATTAATAATGTTACGGGACCACAGAAGAATTTAGATATGAACAATCAAATTCAATTGACAAAGTTGTGGGTAATGATGGAGATATGTACTAGTTTTGATGTTTATTACCCAACCTAAATCTCAAACTATAATTAATTTTCACTCATGATGTCTACAATTCTTGGTTCTACTAGAATCTCATTTGATAGTATACTCATTGATAGTTTAAGTTCTCATCCCTTAATTTTTACTTTTTGGATAGACAAATGTTGGTATGTTAATTAACATGATTTAAACTTTAGACCTCATTCTTAAAACTTAGTCGTTGTCCCTCAACTCACAAACTTAGCTCATATTCTTGATAATAAGGTGTGTTCACACTTAAGAAGACATATCTTTTGGGGTTAACTACACATTTGGTCCCTTAAGTTTATTTTATGTTTTAATTTGGTCCCTTACGTTTAAAAAGTATCAATTTGGTCCGTTTATTTTAGGTTTCAAGTTAGTCATTTCCGTCAATTTTGTCACATGTGGCAGTCAATTTGCACATGTGGACAGACATGTGACACTTGTACACGCTGACACATGTACTGTTCAAACGGTGTTAGTGACAAAACTAACGGAAATGACTAACTTGAAACCTAAAATAAACGTAAGAGACCAAATTGATACTTTTTAAACGTAAAGGACCAAATTGAAATCTAAAATAAACGTAAGGGACCAAATGTGTAGTTAAGTCTATCTTTTATTAACTCTCCAAGAATGCTAATCATGTCTAAGATTGAAATATCTTCTATTGTATGCCATATTACACTGTTTAGCTTTAGGATTAGGGTTTTTTTTACTTGATAGAGGAAATGATATCTCATTGAAAATTCACACAACGATTCGGACTCCAATCATGACTTCTTACCTAACAATTTCTATATTTATACTTGATAGAATTTATGAACATGATTAAGATGTTACATTAATTACATGTATTCTAACACAAATTAATTCTATTGCACTCATGCATACAAGTATGAGATTAGTATGGATGTAATCAATTCAATTTAGACCGATTTCGGTCAATAAAATGTATGAACCGATGAAATATAAAATAATTTTAGATTTTTGCCAAATTTTTCATCAATGCTCTATATTATAATATAAACTTTCAATAGAATAATAGCTTTTGTAAAATTTGTCATTGTTAAAATACAAGTAGGCTTTTGAAACTAAAAAGTTGGCATATTGAACTTTTTTTTGGACACAAGTTGGCATATTTAATTAAAACCCAAAATTGCATGAAAGATACTGGAGGTCGGCAATGACTTTCCCTTCTTAGCAAAATGATTAATTAAAATAAAAATATAATATGTATTTTGGACAGATTAAGATTAGGGTTTTATTTTATGAAAAGGCAAAAAAAAAAAATATATGTATAATAAGCACTATAAGCTAAGCCACCAAGAACAACCAAAACTGTAATAAGTCGTCAGGTGATTTAAGAAATCAAAGTTGATAAAGTTATATCCATACAAAAATGTGGCAAAGTTCTTTCAGAATTGACATTTTGTACGATTAATTAATTAGTAGAAAAAATAAAATGATTTGATGTATAAAATCCAGCAGAAATGTTGCAAGTTGTCCACTAAAAATATATTTAAATAGTAAATTTTAGTCTATACATTTTTTTATTTTATTTTAATTCAACCTCTACTAATTTAAAAATTGTTACTTTAAACTTTCCCGTCTTATTAGACATCATAACGCCATGATTATATTAGATCACATATGTCGTTAAATTGTTTTAAAAAAATCAATTTTCAAATTTATAAAGACTGAATTCAAAACAATTTTTTATTTTTTTTGTAAAACTATATAAATTAATCATCACTAATGAATAATAATTATAAGAAATTTAAAAAACCCACTATTATCATAAGACTAAACCTGGAAAATATGTTCGTTATGATATTCCTGTTTACTTTTGCGCTAACAAGATTTTTTAGCTACACTAACAAAAAATGTCGAAATTGTTAGGCCGGACGTCGTGATCCGACTTCTAACCCGAGATCTTACAATTATGTGAGTTTATTTTCAGTGAATTTACCACTTCATCTAAAAAAAAATTTAGCTATCCATGTCTGTAGCTATACTTTGTCTTTTTTTTTGGGTTAAGATACTTTGTCTTTTTCTAGGATAAAACGGATTTTATGCAAGATTTGCATTGAAACTCAATCTTTACACATTATAATTTTTATGCAATATCTTTTATCCAATAAGTTATGTTCATGGAAACTATCATATTAATAAGTTTAATTAGTTTGTACTTAAATTTATGAACGTGGGGGACATTAATATCAAAGATGAATAACAAGATATTAGTTTTTGTTGGTTTCACATCCACATTTTATAAACTACTATTTGTGCGTAGGGATGACAATGGGTAGGTATGGGTAGGGTACTATAGTATCATCCCCATACCTGCAGGTTGAAAAAATATCCGTACCTTTCCCCATACCCGCGTGGGTAACAACTTTTGTCCCCGTCCCCATACCCTATGGGTACCTAGGTACCCATACCCGTACCCGTTACCCACATTTTTACTAAAAATAAATTGATCAATTATAAAATATCATATAATTTGAATAGAATTAAAAATATTTCAAAGATTTTAATATTGACTAATGAAAATTATAAACAAAATTATTACTAACTTTATAATAAGTTCATATTTATGTTAAATATTCACATTATTTTTATATTATGTTATAAATAAATATTTTTATTAAAAATATGTAATAGTTTAGTAGAGTTGTATTGTTTTAAATTGATTTACATATATTATAATATAATAATATAAATAAAATAAATAAATATATATTATGCGGGTATGGGGCGGGGTGGGTACTAAGGTACCCGTACCCGCACCCGTACCCGTTCATTTTTGCGGGTAATTACCCATACCTGTGTCCGTACCCAAAATGCGGGTTTTTACCCTACCCCTTGTGGGTAATTTTTGCGGGTACCCTCTGGGTATGGGTCAAATTGCCATCCCTATTTGTGCGATTAATGTTAGTACGTAATAGGGTTGAAGATAAGTTGAGTTCTTATATGTTGTGTCAGTGGCGGTACTAGGGTGGCCACGGCCCTCCCCACCCCAAAAAAATATTTTTTTTATAGGTATAGTATTAATTCAAATATATTATTGATGATTTTAAAAAAATTTGTACATGTATTTGTACAAATATTAATGTAAATATTTGTTTAGAGTTTATTTTTAATGACTATAAGAAACTCATGATATATATTAGTTCAAGTATTAGTGCAAATATTAGTTTATATTCTATTATTGATGATTTCATTTCACTCTATATATGTACGTAGAGTATTATTTTAAGTTATATAGTTTAATTTTATAATAATGAACTTTGACTTTGTTCGTCCAAAAATAACGCATACCTAATTGAATTTATAAAATATTGAGTAAAATTAACTGAACTAACATAAATAAATATCAACAGAACATCTTATTTGCTAAAAATAAAAAAAAAAATCTTATTTGAACACAATTTGACCAACATATATTTTTACACCGTGTATTATTATATGTAATATATTTTTCGTATTTAATTTGTATATTAAAAAAAAATCCCTAGACTATTTTTTCTGGTTCCACCACTGTGTGGTGTTTATTGGCTAAAATTCCACCTATTTAAGTCAATGTATTGAGTTTAAATACTGATTTCTACCTATAAAATACGATGTCTCTATCAGTTGAATTAAATTCATAACGACAATTAAAGTATAAATTTTAGTAAAATATCATGAGTCAAATATGTAGGACAATATTCAACTAACAATAATTAGAGCAATATTTCAAAAACATTTCGTCATATCAACAAATATAAATTAGACAAATATTCCAAAAACGGCAATAAATTAAACTCAACTTTCTTACGTGGAGATGCAAATTTTTGTCAATTTGATATTTTATTTAATCACATGCTACCAAAAAATGCATCACTTGTAGTTAGGGAATACAACCATTATTGTCTTCATCACTGAAAAACAAAAATATATCATTGTCTTTTTTTTATCTAAAACCCCCCATCATTGTCTTATCCACTAATAATACACATTATTTTTAAAAAAACTATCTACATTTACTATAAAAAAAAACTATCTACATTGTACTATAATAATTTTAAATTGAAATTGTAAAAAATGGACAACTTGTTTACATGTACTTTCTTAATCGATATACTCCCAAGAGTTAATTTGTCCTTCTATTTCCATTTTACTTGAAAATGGAAAAAATTTGATTTTCTATTATTATTTTGGACAAAAATATTGAGAGAATAGACAAAGAGAGAGGGAGAAAGTTCTAATTGGACAACACAATTCAACACAATTCAATTTGGTCCACGAAAAACAATTTATTCCAAAATTATGCCCTCCGACTTTAATTATAAGTTTTTTTTTTAAAAAAAAATTGTACTTAAATATAAAATATCTCTATATAAGTACCAAAAATAAAATAAAAAAAATGAAACTCTCTATATATTTTTATATATGTATTTATTATTCTTTTTATCTAATATATCATCATTAATTATATTACTAACTTGTATTGAAATATTAAAAACTAACATTAACAAGTAATTTAATACTCTAGACGTTACTTTTTGAAGTGTCGTAATTTGATCACGTGCACTATTTACATAATTTATTTTGATCATAATATTTTTATTAATCTTGTCTCGACGAATATATTCAAAATATAAATTTTTATAATTTTTTATAATAGATAATTAAATATTAATTATCAAAGTCGTGTATTGGCATGTGTACGTAGTGGTAAAAAATGACACTTAAGAAAAATAAAGGGAGTAAGTGATATACTACAATTCTGATAAATTTATTAGTTTAATACTCTATCCGTAACAAAATATAAGTAAAATTTAACTTTTTAAGTTCATTGCATAATAAATATATTTAATTTATAATATTGACCAAATATATTAATTATATAATAAATCTAAAAATTAAATTTTATTTATATTTTATCATGTAGAGAATAACTTTTTATATTTAAAGAGGAAGGAAGTATGCATTTTATATTTAAAGACAAAGGAAGTATTCATTTTTATATTTAAAGACGAAGGATATTTTTTATTATAGAGATTTTTATATAGTATTCATTTTACAAATAGCATAATATATATATATATATATCATTATAAAACAGAAACGTGAACATCATATAATTACGAAACCTTGATTTTGATCTCCATTCTAACAACTCTACTTAAGAATATGTTGACTTTGAAGCACTTTCTTAAAAACATGAAAGGTGAGAAAACAAGACACGTATTTCTATCACACAAACGATGTTTTAATTAATTGGTGACGTGCTATCGTTAGTATATGATTTTTTTTTCTTTTAAAGTGTATAAGTGTGAGATTCCGATACAAACCCTAATCCTATAAAATGTAATATTTCTATCAATTGAGCTATACTCGCAAAAACAATGTATAAAAAATTTTAACATGTATCTAAGGAAGCAAAATATAAATTTTTTTTGAAAATTGTGTATTACATATTTTATGCTATTGAATATAATCTTTTTTTTATATTTAACTACGTTAATATATTCAAACAACACACGTTAACATATACTCTAAATATATTAGTCAATACACCTATCATGTCAGAGAAAATGGAGTAATAAGTGGAAATAAAATAAACTAATCGTACTAGATGTTCTAAATAAAACATTTTTCGAAACCTCCTCAGAAAGATAGAGGCAAAGTACAGGTAAGACAAAGTAACAAGACGGATGCTACTACTTTATCAAAACCCCGAATCATATTTATCATTATCTTCGTATATCTCCATCTTCTTCCTTGTTAGTATAGTTGAGGTAGTAATGTTGAAAGACGATTGGTGAAGATCACCCATCAATTGAATTTCACGCAAACCTTCTCTGTTTTGCACCGCCGCCACCTTAACCCTTCCTTCATCATTTTTTGTCGCCGGTAGCCTTTCCCCCACCCCTCATCTTCTGCTACACCGCCTTCGTTGACCCGTTTACCTTCACCCAAGCTTCTCACGATGTAACACCGGATACAAGTGGTGCGAAGCCCTAAAAGGCCGGCCCACCCTTTCCCCTTTCGGGGATTGCTGAGTCGTCGACGCTGGGCCGCCGCGACTGGTTCTACAGGAGTTAAATCACCCTTCGTATGGTGATTGCTCTGCGGTTTTGTCTCTTCACGGTCAGAGGTTTTCTCGCGCTAACCGTCGTTGTTGCCTTAGTAACGGGAAAACAAATTCTTATCTGAGGAGGAAGTAAACTCGATCCGGCGATGGAGGAACAAAATTGACACAACAAGAAGGAGGCAAAAGCTTTCAACAGACACGTGTTGTCGCGAGTTCGTTAGTGGGTAGGTTGTTTCCTTGTTGACGGGATCCATTTAACATTCTCATTCATGGTGGGTTCTATTTTTCGTTGTTTTTGTTCTAATGTCACAGCCGGAAAGGTTGTTGAGATAGGCGGCTTCGCCTACTGCATGTTTGGTTGGAAGTTTTCTACGAGTTGGATTATTCAAGACTGGATTTGGCCCGATATTGCTCGAAAGAGTTAGGTGCGCTGATACTCCGTGTTGACGGTAGTAGTCGTTCGTTGTGCTAACAGGTTCCCGTCGGTTTTGGTGATTCTTCTGCTCGTGGTGCTTAGTTCCATTGATTGACCATCCCTCGTTCTGGCTTTCAATTGGTTCTAGGTGATTTGGATTCACAACGAGACTTGCTCCTCAACAATTTCAATATCCGTATCATTCTTTGATCTCAAACTGTTAAGCTTGAAAAAGCCATCATCGCTTGCTGCTTGGGGCAGGGAGTAGAGGGTACGTGAACCTTTACCGTGTTGACGGTCGTTCATTCGCCTTGACTAGGACTTCTATTTTATCTTTCAGGATTATCTAGAAGTTGGTTTGCTTTGTTTCATTTTCCTTGGACTCACTGGGTTAAGGTTTATGTCCCCCCCCAGTCTTTGTATATTTTTTTTCTTCGTTTTTTAATATAATAAAGAGATATAGGCAAATGATGAGAGCGAAGCCTGCTTTGTTCCCTAATGTCTAGATGCTCTTGGCCTTATAAAAAAAAAGGTATAGTGTTAGTTTAGAATTAGTTGGATAGTGTAGATGTCTTTTGTTGATAGTTGAAAGATCGTAGCAAGTAGTGTGAAAGCTAGTGACTTGGGACAAATGGACAACACATTAATAGTAACTTATTGCAGAAGGAGACATATAGTGCGGTGCGGTGAATCCCTCAATGTTATTGTCATTCCATTTCAAAGACTTGAAGACAATTGTACATAAATTCACTTATTTATATGTTTAAGAGGTATAGTCTGAATACTATATTCTAGAATTTTCATGATATTTTCTAATACATGTGTGACATTGATTTATTATATGCACAAATAAAGTATTCTAGAAAATTCTATGAAGGTGCACATCATTACTTAGTTATTCTATAAATTACTAAATGTATTCTAGAAATTTTTAGAAATGTGCATCATATTTTAACATTCCTTAAAAATGCAAGTGATGTGTAATGCATATATTTGAACACTTGATATGTTTCATGAAATGCAAATGATAAGTGACATGTTACATGTTTGATATGTTGCATGAACTACAAATTAAAGTGACAAAGTGCACGTAAATAAACATCATGCAAATGACAAGCGTTGTGTTGCATATAAGATGACATTCCCAATAAACTAGTTAGTCTACTTAATCATATTAAAAAACGTTATAAAAAATCAATATGATCAATTTGAGTTTGCCGCCCAATTTTGTTTTCAACATATATACTTCATGAGAAATCAGATCATATTAATCATTTCCTAAAAAATTGGTGTTCAAGCTATAAAAATAGTGAGACGCCAATTTTCTTTTCCACAAGCTCAGTGAGAAATCACATTAAATTCCCTGCAATAAGGGCCAGAGGAGGAACCAGGGTGTAGTATGGCTGAAACATGGCCCACCCCAACAAATATGATTCACTTAACTTGTTGAACTTACTGAGGTGAACTGAATTGTTTGTGAACTTAAAACGAGTCGAGTTTGAGCTAAAAAAAAAAGTTCATAATGAACTTGAGCAGAGTTTCAAGCTGAACAAATTTTTAACGAGTCAAGTCGAGCTGATGAAATTCGACTCAACTCGAGTCATTTCTTCTAACCTTAAACATGATCCGCCATAGGCCACATTATTATTAAAATTTACCCGAACTATTGTGAAATGCCATGCTTTAGAAAAGGTTGGGATGAAATGTTTTTTTTTTTTTTTAATCATGCAAAGAAAGAGATAAGAAAATAAATTGAGAAACTCTAAAAAAAAAAACTTTTGCAAGCCTATTTTTTTTTTTTTAAATATATGATTTAAATTTATTGTTTTAAAATTAATATATTGATATGTTTGACGAATAATAAATCTGTTAAACACATAGTCAGGAATTTAATTATTAAGAGTATATATAAGAATATTTATTGAAAAATGTCTTCCTCTTAAATAAATCCTTTTCTTTTATAACTCGTAGATAAATTTTATATCTCAAAAGACATTGGATTTCTGATTATAAATATTATGGGCAACCATACATAAAATAAACGTCTCCTTATTTATGATAAAAAACTACTGAAAATTAGTTTAGAAAATGGGTAAAATGTTATATATTAATGTATATATTGTGTTGCCAACTGAACTAAGCTCATGAGATCAACACTATATCTTGTTTCTATTATGTTGTCTTATTTAAACTTTTTTATAAACAATTATACTAACATATAATTGGCAAAATGGATTTCATATCTTTATAGTCATTAACTTTTCTTCGTTTTTTTGCATGAATATTATTTTTGGCGACAGTAATATATTTGGGAGAGAATTGATGGTTAAAAAAGTTATTTGAAATTGAATGAGAGAATGATTTTTTTTTTTGAAACAATGAGAGACTGATTGATTAAGAAAGAAATAGAGAGAAATTTATCAAAACTAGAAGATTGAAATGTAGATGATCTCAATTGTTGTGCGTAGCGCTATCAATTTCACCAACAGTACAATTTTGGATTTGAATTCCCTAAAGTTATAATTTCCTACATTTTTTATATTTAAATTTTTTTTAAAGTATTTTTATCTTTACACCACACATAAATGACTTATATATGCAATATTTTGTCTTTTTAGTTAATTTTTACTTGAATGTTGATTAATTTAAGTAGATTAAATGTAGAGAATTCAAATCTCTATGTTTCATCATTGATTTTATCCAATATCCATATGCAACTTACCAAAACTAAATCCTAAAATTTTATCATCGTTTAATACACTTGAGATTTAGAGGGAAAGAGATCAATATATTGAGTGTTTTCTTAGTTTATGTCACTAATTAGTGTTCTAATTTATAATGTTAAGAAATCAAATTATAAAAATACTTATTGAGAAATACAATTCAATATATTAGACTCTATTTTCCTTCAAAAAAAAATATTAGACTCTATTTTTTAATTAATTCGTATAAAGATTTTTTTTTATCACATTAAATATATATTTGCTTAAAATAATGTTTATATATAGACTTGTGAATCTAAATAAAAAAATAAAACCATTAAGTTTTGGTCTATGAGATCTTAAGTTTAAATCTATGAGATCTTAAGTTTAAATCTATTGACTCCAATGTGACAAAAATAAAAATAAAATAAATACATTAACACTTGATAGAAAATTTAATTTTTTTAATAAGAAACTCTTTTCAATCCCTCACAATTTTTTGCGCCCAATTCAATTAGTGACAAAAATAATATTTAAATTAGTCTTTATTATTTTTATCGTATGTCAAATTCATTCTCCAAATCATTACTCCATCCTGTCCTATATATAATAAAATATTTATTTTTTAGATTTATTGTAAAGTTGATGTATCTAGATACATCAACTTTACAATGAATCTAAAATATAAACAGATACATCAACTTTACGATGAATCTAAAAAATAAACGGTTTCTTATATATAAATTGAAGGGAGTATAACCAAGTGGCTAATTTGTCTTATGTATAAAAATGTCAAAGATAATTTGATATTATTTTCTCTCAATGACTAAATTGGACGCAAAGAAATTATAAATACCAAATTGAATCTTCTTCTTTTTGGTTTTTTTTTAAACAAGATATCCTCTGCAGACAATTGCAGAGACTAATCTATTTTGTCTTGTGGGATTAAATGAATGATAAACTATTTCCAAAAGTTTTAACATTGTTGCATACTCAAGTCAGTAATCGAACCAAGAAACTCTCTTTAAAATAGAAGAAATCAACACCATCTTATGTAAGTACTATCTGATTAATCTTCTTCTTTTTTGGTACAAACCAAATTGAATCTCTATTCTTATTTTTCATATTATTTAAGAACAATAATAGTACTTGTCATCAGTTGATTTAATATACTTAACTTGCCTAAAAAGATTGGCAATAATATTTATCTTTCTAAATAATCACTAGCTATTAGTATTTTAATTCATAATCATTGTACTACTACCAAACATAAGCCTCAATTAGAAAATGGTCAACAACATCATCATCAATATTCCCCTAATGTGTTATAAAGTATTCTTCTTTTTGGTCAGTATATTCTTCTTTCAAGAAAAAAAATTGTACATTGAAGACAATCACATATACTATAGTTTCTGATTTTTTTATCTTACATAAAAAAATGAAGCCTCAATAAGGTAATTGTTTATGGGTCTTGTTATACCAAAATAGAAATTCAACATTTAATGATACAAGAAATTTAATGCTTCAAAAGTCAAAATGCACAAATTAGCATTTAATAATTTCTATTTTTGCTTCCTTAACATGTGTCTTAAGGGCACAAGTTAACGTTCTCCATTGTTTATTAATTATTTATGAAGTAGGACACATTGACTCAATAGTTTGTGCCAAAACAGGGAAATTTATTACCTTTTTCCTCATTTCAATAAACATTTACAATCAGACAAAAGAAAGATATTAATACACATTAAAAAAAAACTGAATAGATTATTAAAAAAACACAGAAAATCAAGCCATTACCCTTATCAAAAACCATGAAGGGGGGTTAGAATCCAAAAAGTGGAAAATAAAATAAAAATAAATAATAATTATAGATAGAAGAAGAAGAAAAATAAAATAAAATTGAAGAAGAAAGAGAAGAAGAGTGACATTAATAATTATAGATGCAACTATAATCATATCATATCAATCAATTAAAGAAAATAAAATAAAACAAAAGCATTCACAAAAAAAGACAAGAGAGAAAGAAAAAAACAAGAACCTAGTAATTCCAGAGAAAACTCTCGAAACTAGTTACAACACCATCATCACCACAACAACCATCTTCTTGTGTTGTATGTAACCATGTCATTGGTTGCTGATACATCCAAGCATAGTCTTGTGATTGTGAGTCAACAAACAAAAACTCATCTTTTCCAACCTCATCATAAACATTTTCCAAAGTAGGTAGCTCAATAATCTCACTAAGTTCTTCAGAAGTAGTTGACAAGTCTGTTGATGAAGACATCGTTGTTGCTGTTTTCATTAGCAGACTTGTTGATGATGAGATTGTTGTTATCGATGATGTCATTGATGACAACGATGTAAATGAAGAAGAAGATGATGGTGATTCTAATTTGATGTCCATTTGAGCTGCTTTAGTTGCCGCGGCTTGAACATCGCGAGGGGCTAAAGAAACGGGTTTTGGAAGAGATGATGCCAGGTGAGGAAAATTGAGAATGGCTGTTTTCCCTTTAACACAGAGCGCAGCTGCGTCATGCGCTCTGGCAGCCATTTCAGCCGTGGGGAAAGTGCCAAGCCAAATCCGTGATTTCTTGCGAGGCTCACGGATTTCAGACACCCACTTTCCCCAATTTCTCATGCGAACACCTCGGTAGACGGGATGTCTATTCGAGTCACGGTTGCGTTTAAGATTCTTGTTGTTTATGTTTGATTCTTGGTCTTGAATTGAGTTAGTTGTACATGGTGATGTTGGTGGTGATGAATTTGAGGTGCTCTCGGTTTCTGAATTTTGTGATGAAACTCTCATTGTTAAAGTTTTGATGAAATTTGGGTGTGATAGTGGAAATTGGAAAGAGAAAAAAAAGAGAAGATATTAGTAACGAGACATGCAATGCAAGTGAGGAAATTGATCTCCTATATATGCAACTTTTTATTTATTTATGATATATTATTATTTATTTTTGGGTCAGTTTTCAATGAGTCATAAAACACTTATAAAAAAAAGGTTTGAAGGAGGACCCACAAGAGAAATGGAAGACACAGTGGGTACAAATACTATGGGTCACCCCCTTCCCCGTTCTTTATGCCACGCAAATTTCCTTTTGATTTTGATGTCTACTGTTCACTATGTCACAATATTGGTATGGTAAAAGTTTCCTACTAGATGAGATATAATATTATTATAAATGTGTTTATAATTAGGATATACAATTAGTTAAAAAATAATAATAATTAGGAGATACTAGTACAAGTTATTTTTGCAAAGTTTAGGTGATATTCACTACTTCATCCAATAATAAAAATTGCATGAAAATGTCTCATAAATACAATTCAGTTAATAGTTATAGAAATATTAATTTGTAGTGGTTCAAATTTGAATCTAGGAATGTATGAATGTAATCACTAAATTGTTAGACAAACAAAATTTGATTAGCTTGAAAATTGAAAGATGTGTGTTGAGGATATTGTCCGTATCTTCTTTTTCAAATGCATTTTAAAGTCATTCACATTTTTAGAGAAGGAAATTGTTCTTATGATAAAATGACCAATATTGTTTTATCTAAAAACAACTTCATTTGGTAGAATAATTTGTCTAGCCTTATTTGAAACGATTTCAGTCACAATAAGTCAAGTTTACCTTTATATAGGTTTTGTTGATTTTATTGTACTATATCTTTGAATTCTTGTTTAATCTCTATGCTCTTTTTCCACTTATCAAAGGACATTTGATTTTCCTTACTAAGATTTTTAATGAGAAACATTTTGAGTTTTGATCTAGTCCCCCAAGTTTCTTTATATCCTTTTTACCTTTTATTTATTGGGTCTGGCTAATGAGTGCCCCCTGGACACTCTTTAAGCATTCCATTAAAACAAATTTTTTATTCAAAAAATTAAACACTCCAATTTCCAATGCATTGACTTCACGCATTTCCATAAAAATTCTATAAAAAACTTACTATTTAATGGCTTAAAGAGTGCCCCGGGAGCACTATTTAGCATTTGCCATATTTATTTAATCTATTTTAGTAGGGTACTTTAGATGACCTTTTTGAAAAAAAAACCAAGAAGAAAAGGTGTGTAGACAAGTGAAAAGTGGTATCACCATTGTTGTTCAACTTAATCAAGATTGAAGATGAATAAGATTCTTTGCCTTCAAATTTTCTGCATTTATATCATGTTAAAACATATTTTTGTCTCTATAAATATAAATTAATCTTTTTCAAAAAAAATAAAAAAAATAAATTGAGTTTTGATCTTTGCAAAAAAAGTATAATTTGATTAATACCGCTGCAATATTACAAACATTTTAAAAAGCATTTGAGCTGAATATTTTTACTAATTTAGCCAATTTGAACTGACATGACACTTGCGTGTTGCGACTATGTGTTGTATAAATCAATTTACATTTGCAGGGACAAAAAATATTCTAGCCTACTCACATTTAATTTGAACCAAACGCAAAACTTGAGGGAATTCAATTAAACTTAAAGAATTGCAAATATATATATATATATATATATATATATATATATATATATATATATATATATATATATATTGTATTTTGACAATCGCAAATTTGATAAATATGAATTTAGATTCTTTATAGTAATCTCACATTCTAGTGATACTTTGTCCTTTGGTAGGACAAAACATAGATTTTTTTTTAATATAATTTGTTGTTAGAAAAAAACATAGATTTCAACATATATATTATATATTATATTGGTAGGACAAAACATAGATTTTAACATATATATTATATTGTTTTTTTTAATATAATTTTTTTAACATATATTTATAGGTTTCATTACTCATATAGGTTTCATGACTATGGTGAATTTGGATCCACTTTTTGCCTTAACGAGAACCAATTATTTGTCACCAATGTAACACTATTCATTTATCCCTTATCCTTGTGAATTTCAAGATTATACACTTGATAGACATCTTTTTCAATTTCAAACCTCATTACGTACCATTTCCGTTACATTGTCTCCAATTTTCACCTTTTTCCTATTGTAATATTTAATATTTTTTATGTGTGTGTATGACACAATATGATATTTTCATATACTTTTAATTAATTTTTCGTTGCATTTTGGAAGCAATATTGGTGGGTGGATTTAGAAAGTAGAAACGGTAACAATGACGTAAAATGATCACACTAATAATATAATTGGTTTATCATTTATGTATACCTTATATTTGTACTTTCATACGTTAAGTCTTTATTTATTTGTTCCTTGTTTATTTGATTACGTATAAGTATTAAAGGACTATGTCATAAAATTTTATACGAAGGGTTTAGATGTTAATGAGCTTCAATTAAAAACTAATATGGGGTCGATCGATCACGAAAGTTAAATATAGTTCGTTACACGACGTTGTTGTTATTTAACTAATTTGTGCTCTTCACAAAAAAAGAATGGTTTTCGGGAGAACCCGTGTTCGATTCTTAGGTGGAACAATTTCTTGGTCAGGCTTTACTTACCTCGCGGTCGAATTCTGAACTACTATGACTCATTTTCCCTAGAAACCAAAGGGTTATAAAAAAAAAAAACTAATTTGTGCTTCAAAAAAGTTTTAGTTTGGGTTGCTTGGCCCTTGGGCCGACCCTGATTGATGTACTTGCAAGAGCTCTAATTTTTTTGTACGCAATCAAGAACTCTAATTAACACTCAAGTAAATGGGGATTGGAGAGTCAAAAGTTTAACCAGAGAATGCACCTTTTACCGGAAGGTCAATTTATTTTTTATAGTTGAGGTGTAAAGAGAGCAACGCTCAAAGACGATTAGATGGTTGGGTGGATCTTGGCGTGATTTACGGAACCGTCAAGTGAAATAAAAAACAATGATTTGATCTCGGGAGATTTTTATATATACGTGTTGCGGAAACACACTATTCTTTTGTATGTTAAATCGAGAATGCCTTTAAGATGAGGCATGGCTTAATCTAAAACCAGAACGAACCGCGATAAATTCTAACTAAAACTATCATTAACTATAAGCTATACTTAGCTAGCAATCTAAATCCAAATTAGGCTTTTTTTTCAAGGGAAATCTAAGATTAAGAAACCTAATAACTATAAGCTTTTGGTGATTGAACTAACTAACTATCGTCCATCTTTTCATATGATATCATCATTCATTACATTGGTACTTTGGCGTTTATTAACCAACCATTACTTAATTAGATTATAAATAGTTAATTTGTTGGGGATACAGTGTTCTATGTAGCTAATTCATATATTGAGACAATGAGACCCATCAAATTAATTAGTTTGTTCAATGTATATATACGAGATTTTCCTAAAATATGTAACAAACCAATACATGTGATTTCCTTTAAAACCCTAAAGTAAGAGCCAGCAATGATTTAGGCATTTGGACCCTTCTTCTATATTTTCTATTTTACTGTGTATATTTTATTTGCCATTCCTAGAAGGTGCAGTGACATCTTTGCTTGTTTAAATTCTTAATTTTAGACTTTTGTAAGTAACTAGAAATATTCTTGTGCTAGTTACTTGTATCAAATTTTTCCATGAAGTGATTTGTCCAAATTCACAATCTAGCCGGTAGTTATAGCCAATGCTACGGTAGACCACTTTTAAAAACAGTCAATTGTAGACTAATACTTAAAATTATCAGAAATTCTATTGATTATATATAAAAGAAATATTCTTTAAATGTAAAATATATCTTGATTCTCCCCGTCTTTATAAGTAAAATAATGACATAATTTACGTCAATTTAATATAAGTTACATTTTTTTAAATAAAACTAATATCAATTAAATTATTATATCAATCATAAAAATAAAAATCATCATTAATTCATATTTGTAAATAACAATATATATCGCCAATGAATTTTAAATATTTTCTAATAGTCTAAATTAGAATTTCTCTGTAGTTACAAATGTAATATTGATATCAATATCATCCTCCACATTTCATCGCCAAAAGGGGAGTTACATAGATGTGGGCCCCATTGTTGCATGTATGATGTCAATATTATGTTAACGAGGAAGTTTTGGGTGATCACAAAAATTTGATTACTTGATTCGGTTATACATACATATTTGGTAAAAGGTAAAAAAAAAAAATAATTAAATAATACATATTTTAAAATAAATTAAAAAATAAATATTTTTATGCGAGTATAAAACTAAAAAAAATTACTAAATATTTGTGATCATATAAGTATTAATTTTTTTATGTCAATAGCAATTTAATTCTAACTCTATACATTGTCAAATGATCGATCTATATTTTATCGTCCAGTTTTCCAAATCCTCTTATATTAAGAAATGACACGTTAATTTAGCTCATTTAGGTTTTGTTGGATATTTCAAAATGAGCGGAATGAAACAAAATAAAATAGAACAGGGTGAAGCAAAATAGAGTATAATGAAATATAATTTTCATACTAGTTGAACTAAGGATTAAAGAGTTGTACGTCCAGGATTTAAGTCTTGACAATAAAAAAAAATTAACATTTAGAACAAATAACATACTAATAATTTACCATTAAAAAAATACTATATTGTTTGGATATTTTATAATGAAGCGGAATAATGTTTTTATTTCATTGTTTGGAAGGAATGGAATGAGTTTTTTTGAACAAGAAGGAATGGAATGAGTTATAAACTTATAACCTTTTTATTCCATTTTTTTTCCTTATAGAAAAATATAATTATGTAAAATTAAAACATTATTTTTTATTGAAAAGATGGTGAGAGAGGTTAAGAATATTTTATTAAAATATTGTTTGATGAAGTTGAAAAAACAACACAAATGTTTAAAACTACATATTTTGCCACAAATATATACTAGTACTAATTACTCTTATAATTTATAAGCTTCGATCGTATAATTTTGTGCCTTGATCTGTATTAATATTAATAATAATAATAATAATAATAATAATAATAATAATAATAATAATAATAATAATAATTGTTAACAATAGATAAAGAGACTAGATCGAGTTTCAATAATATCACAATACCATTACTTGACAAAATAAAGATTACAAAGATAATATATAAGATGGCTTGTCTCCCACCCCCTACACGTCTCTCTTCTCCCTCCGAAAGTAAGGCAAAACAATTTCGAGAAACGCGATCCAAAGTTTTTTTTTTAATGTGTAAAAAAAGGAATGGGGGGGGGGGGGGGGGGGGGGGGGGGGTACCTAATGGGCTAAAGTCTACAAAAACTTTATTATCTAATTAACATTTCTCCCTCAAACTCATGATACATTAACAAATAATCATCAAGAGTTTGTCAAACAAAAAACGAAAAACACAACAACAATAATGTTGAATGATATGAAAAGAAAAGAAAAAGAATACTTAAAGTTGGTGTGATCAATTTCATATGATTAGAAACATCATTTACTTGTATAAATGGTGCTAGGAAGTAGAAGAAAAGTGACGTAAGTTTTCTTAGGAGCATTTGAATGAAACAAGTTCAAAAGTTAAGATTTCGTAAAGTAGTGGATGGATATAATAAGTATTTTGTTATAATATGGATAATTTATTAATTGTGATTTAAGTTCAAATTTGATTTTATCACATACACCCCAAATTGGAGGGAAATAAAAATTAGGGAATGTGATGGGATGAAAAACCATCATATACCACTCCATTCCATTAATTTTTTAAGAATCCAAACAAGGGAACCACATTTTATATCATCATATTTCATTTCATTCCACTCTATTCCATCAATCTAAACAAAGCTTTAAGAAGTAAAGAACGAATTATTTGTAAGAATCTGACTCGTAAAAAAAATTGGTAGATTTTATTTAATTTACCTTCCAACTAAACCTTAATTTACAAGGATCTTTTATTCTAAGAACCCAAAGATTAAAGTAAATTCAAATTCTCTAATATCAATTATCAGTCCAATATGTTTACCGAAGGCTTTGCCCTAGACATATTGAAATTTTTGGCACACAGTAGACAGATGTTGATCAAAGTGTGTCAATACTTGTCTGTCACGCAGTAGACAAATGTTGACCAAGGTGTGTCAACACTTGTCTTTACACAGAACACAAATAACAAAGACAGTAAAATAAATAACACACGAGAGTTGTTAACCCAGTTCAGTGCAACGTCACCTACTCTGGGGGATACCAATCCAAGAATGAAGTCCACTATCAGCAGTATTAATTCGAAGCTAAACTCACCCGTTTACAACTCCTCACTTAATCCCTACTCAATGCAACTTCTACCTAGGAACTCCTAGATATGAGACCCCGTCCCAGTTCTCTCTAACAACACAGACATCGTTGTTATCAACTCAATGAGAACCAATGGTGGAGACACTCTCCTATGAAACTACGATTCACTCTTGCTTTAAACCTTACGAGCAAATCACACACAACTCTAGAACTAACTCCGTACTTCAAGGCTTAGGAGAAGTTCACAATTACAACTCAATAAAACACAGGTCCTAAGCTTGCATCAATGAGATACAAGAAAGACTCACAATTAACACTCTAAAACCCTAAGAACACACACTTTGTAATACCAAGGTTTTAGATGCTTGAAACCATGTGCTTGTCTTCGTATTTATAGTAGTAGCATAGCTTGGGCTTCAAGTCAGAATTAGGTCTTCAAAATTGCGGCATCAACAGACATATTTTTGAAACAAATATTATATTTTCTAAAAGTTATTTTATTCCTTTAGAAAATAGAACTAGGGTTTGGCTGCCTTCAGAAACTACTTGACCACGTGCGCCTTGTTGTATAAGAAACCACAAAATAATTCTTCAATCAAATCTTCGAAAGATTGCACATAAAATAAAAACGCAAGCTGGCGCACAATCAGATCTCTCAGGTGTTGTTCCAATGTGTACGTACATCTGTCTCAACACATGATGTATGCACATATGTTTCAACACTTGGCTAAAAGATGTTTTTGCAAAATGTAGCCAACATACAAAAATCCAACACATATTAACTTACAAATTTTTTTTTGGTTTATAACCCTCTGGTCCCTAGGTGCAAGGGGCCCTAATAGTCCGGAGTTCGGCCGTGTGGTAAGTAAAGCCTGACCAAGAAATTGTTCCACCTAGGAATCGAACCCGAGTTCTCCCGAAATCCGTCCTTTTTGATGAAGCTCATTAACCACTTGAGTCCAATTACTTATGAATTTTTGAGTTCATAGAAGAATGACCTAAGATCAATGTCATCATTGATGAGTCATACATTACGTGGGCGCGTTATTGAGAGGACATAGATTATATCCGTTGTGATTAATTATTGGAATTTAGGCTGAACATATCAGTGATCATGAGCCTTTTTTCATATCAAAATTATCTTTCACTCATTCGTCTAATTAAGATAGAAAACTGGTATTTTAAATTTTTAACTAGACCTAAAACAGAAATGCAAAACATAGATTATCCAACATAGATTATACTTACTATTAAAACGTCACTTAAATAAGAAATAAGAATTTTTTTTAAAATGACACTTAAAAAAGAACGAAGGGTAATAACTAATAAGTTAAGATTTAAGAAGCACAATTATAATGACTTTTTTTTTCCTCGACAAACAATCATAATGACTCTATACATTCATAAAGATGGAAGTGAATGTTTATGCGTTTATATGTATTCTAATTAATTTTCGAACTCCAAAGTTTGGCCATAGTACTTCTAAGAAGTTGACAATGTACCTATAAAATGAGCTGTTTTTCAATATTGATGCATACCTATTTTGGATCTAAAAAATGTATTTTTCAATCTATAGTATCTATGTTTCAATATACAAGTTATGAGTTGAATTACAAGATGTACAAAAGCAACCTATTTGAATTGAACAATTGCTATTCATTTATTCATTTTTTTCATTAAGAAAACGATTAAACAACCTTATAGGTGACACATATGGGCCATATACATGCATGGATCATCATTAAGAGACCCGACATGGCCACTCCTATTTATAAGAAGTTGAGTTGGTGAATCAATTAGGATTGTTTATGGTACTATCATCATATCATAGGGAGGTGACTAGCATTGAAGGTATGAAAACAAACATTTTATCAGATTCTCACTAAACGTTAAATAAGTGATCATTGAATTCAAGTGACTATTAAGATCACCGGAAAGACGAATCGTTCGGAAAAATGCGAGTCCAATTCTGATAAAAAACAATTTATAACCAAACTTTAATTTCTTCTAGCTGAATTCCAGATTATCAAGACTCGTTTAAAAGGTTAACACAAAAACCAATCATTTCACGAACATTATTTACTTGTTACATTTTCGCACAAAGTTTTATCACTTGTGATTAATTAGTCAAACCCCAAAAGGTATGTTTACTTAGAATTTTTTTAACTAAACTTGAATTTTATATACGTGATAAATGACACACACTTTTAAAAAAAAAGGAAGAACTTTTTTTTATTAATATATTGACATTAATGACATTTTACAACCGTTAAAAAATATTTTGAAGTACAATACACACTATCCATGCCAATATTGTTCGAAGAAATTGTCTTTTGAAGATAATATCGTTTGAAGAACTTTGTTTTTCACAAGGACATTAAGATAACCATTTAATTCAATTCTTACAACCTCAAATATTTTCGTTTATGCTTGATATTACGGTGGAAATGTTAGAATTACAGCGACTCACTGTGATTTTATAGAAGCACAAAGTGCAACTTTTGGAAAATTCATGATTCTGACATATCGATCGTGATGTCAAAGATACTCTTCATTCGTCATTATTCATGCCCTCTTTGTAGTAAAAGAAGTTTCTACCCATGAAGTCAAAGGTAAAGGCAAATATCTAACTGTCACAAAGTAAATGCATTGATCATGCCATATTCCCATGTTTTGTAGATCTTCTCATTTATGTTACTCAAAACCTTGATGTTGTTCAATCTCGGATATGACATGGATATTGTAAACTATAGTACCACAAATTAATTAGCTACATTGTGTGTGCCCTTTAAATTTTTTCATTGGATGGTGTGCTCTATAAATTTTAATTTTTTTTTTTTTTTTGAGAGGTAATGTGAGTGAATCCTCACTTAAACATGCAACTTCACACCGCTTACTATAGCTAATAGTGATATATATAGTGTCACATGCATTGCCCATACATATAGGATATGTAACACACTTCTACCATATTAATTACATATATGTGGGACCTTACATTACCAAATTAAAGACATAGTAATAAATATATCTCATGAAAATAATATGGTCTCTCAAGGTTTTCTAATGTTCTCTCGTGTTCTATTCACATGGAAATTCAGGTGCAGATATATATGAATTTATATATGTAAGTTTTAATTACATCTATGTAATAAATTTCAATATACTTCATCCAATGCATATTTATTGGTGGAAAGTGGGATTTTGTAAAAATATTTTCAACAAATAAATATCTTTTGTGTACAACCGCAAATATTTACTTTCGAGCATTGTAAGATTTAAACGAGCAATAAGTTCCGATGCTCAAGAGTAGGACAAACTCAAGAGTGAAGTTATATG
Organism: Trifolium pratense; assembly: GCF_020283565.1. NCBI lineage: Eukaryota > Viridiplantae > Streptophyta > Magnoliopsida > Fabales > Fabaceae > Trifolium > Trifolium pratense. The sequence continues at coordinate 36,326,374 of NC_060059.1, read as the reverse complement.
TCTTGTTCTAATTTTTATTTTTTTAGTCAAGTTTTTTTTAGACAGAATTCGGAGTTTACATTATATATATAGAAGTCGGAGTTTGGCTCCAGATACTCTACTTAGTCATCTTTAAGATGACATTTTTAGTCACCGAACTATTTGACCCTAAAAAAATTCACTCTTAGGGTGAAAAGTTTCTGAAGTTCGAATATTGGCTAATGCATATAAAATATTATGTTTATTTTATTTTATTTATTTATTTATAAATTGTCCCTAATTTATATTATTAAATTTTATTATTTTGTTCTGTCAAAAAATTTATTATTTTGTTGCTGGTGCTAACATAATTAAAATGTCAGTAAGTTTTTGGGATCTCCAAACTTGGATTCAAATTTTAGATTTGTTAAGGAAATTAGATCAGTACGTTAAGGAAAATATTGATTAACTATTTTGTATAGCCTTGAAAATTTTAGATTAGTTAAGGTAAATTTTCTGTTAATACAAACTATAGCTAGCCTTGAATTAAAATATTGATTAATTATTTTGTATGAACATAACGCAGTTTCATGTCTAAATCACTTAATCTGTTTGCCGTGACTCCAAAGGTGGATTCCAAATTAATCTCGTGATATTATAATAAACTTTAGGTGTGGTGTAACATTACATAATTAATTAGTACTACATCTGAATACAATCATACAAGTACCTTTCAAATTCTCTTTTAAATAAATAGTTGTTGAATATATATGTTTGGCTTAATTAGGAAAAATGTTAATTTAAACACGTTCTCAAATTATTGCTCTTTATGGATAGAGAAGTGTCAACCAGGTACTATTAGCTACCAGACTTTTCAGCCACAGCTCAAAGTCAGAAATCACTTCACTTCCACTTTTTCTCATGAAAATAACGTATCCGATTAGAATGAATGTCTTGTAGCAAACAAATTATTGCAATGATTAATTTTTTTACTATTCAAAATTATGTTTTTGGTCCTTATAATTTTTCAGAATTTTCGTTTTAGTCTCTGAAGATTTTTTTCACACTTATTAGTCCCTGAAATTTTTTCTGTCAAGGTTCTTAGTCTCTACTTTTAATCAAATTATTGTATACTTTCACATTTTTTAATGATCTTTTATATTCATGTTTTTAATATTATAAGAATATCTCCCATAAAAATTTAGATTTTTTTAACATAAGATGAATTATTTATAAATTTTTATGTGCAAAAAACAAAAAAGATTCATATTTAATTCATTTCTTGTTAAAAAAACTTAAACTTTTGTGAGGTTCTTATAATGTACTAAACATGACCGCAGAAAAAAAAAATTAAAATTTCGAATGATATGCTCGAATTAAATGAAAAGTATGGACTAAAAACCTTGACGGAAAAAACTTCAGGGACTAAAACGAAAATTCTAGAAAACTATAGGGACAAAAAACCTATTTAACCCTTTTAGGATTGTCTCTAACTATTTGAAGGTTCTGTGAGAATATAAAAATGGCCCCTAATAAAAAAATGCAAAAAACTATCCTTGATTTAAATTCGAAATAAAATCAATAAAAAAAATCAACAACATTAAAAAATAATCATCATTGTCACTAACATAGGAAAAATTTGATAAACAAGACAATCTCTATCACACGCCTCTCATTTTGAGAAAACTATAATATAACAATTAACTATAAAGCGTCTAAAATATGACTCTTCACAATAGAAGCTGTATGTCATGACTCATGTGGGTACCTCGTGTGCGGATGGCTTGCTAAACTTGGACATGCTTACGTTATGCTTATGTTATGCTTACGTTCAAATGGAATGGTGGGAATCATTACCTTACTACGTGATGATTTCTTGCGGGACAATCTTGGTTCCCCTATTACCGAAACTTGTAATTGACTCTTTTTTCTTTTTTTGGTTTAATTCTTTAGGGTAAGGCCTAGTTCCCCATTGTAATTATTTTTTCCCTTTTATTGATCTAATATGAGATATAGATATAGGATAGGGAAGGGTAGGGCTATCAATATCTTGATATCTAAATACTCTTAATTTATCAACAAAAAAAAATTATGTTCCCAACTTCCCATTACCTGAATAAAGTTTTTTTTTAAAATTACCTGAATAAGTTAGAAACATTAAGAAACATTAAGAATTTTGGTCTTTACTCTATGATTTCAACATAAAAGAGATCTCGATAATCTGAAGTTCAGTAGTAAAATAAATAAAATCATGCTAAATATTGTTTCAGTAAGGATTCAAACTCATACATTTTGAGGTGGTGTTGAAAATTGGTACAACCAATCTGAGACTTTCCTTCTTGCTACACTTTTTTTCTTTTAGGACTTACAACTAAATCATCAACATCTTCATCACTCTCAACAATTATTTTCTTGGCTTTTTTGTCTCCATTTTTAGATGCTTTTTGTTTATTGGAAGTTTCAGTTGTAGTGGATGGCTTCAAAGGAGCTCCTATTCTCAGCTCTTTTTGTTTCCTCTGCTTCTTCTCAAATGCTTTTTTTGCTCTTTCTGGAGACAACATCCCATGTTCCATTAACCTTCACATTAAAATATATAATTTGTAAATTTTTACTCAACATATAAAGCAAAACTTTAACTTTGTCTATGTTTTTGTTATCTAAAAAAATAAAGACAATGGTTTTAAATTGTTGTCGGCAACTATAATGTTGTAAATTTTAAAGTCTCTACAATGACCATCACATTTTTTCGTATTTCATCATAATATAAATATTTACAACATAATCATAACTACAACTGCAATTTAAAACTATGACAGAAATAATAAATGTTGAACTCTAGACCACTTGTCATTGAAGCTTTGACACCATTTCATGAACTAACACAATAAAAAAAGCTGAAGTGATTGAGTAAAGACATATGAATGGTTTATATTATATTTCTTATTGCTAGATGTGCTATGAAAATATCATAAAGATCTTGAGATTAATTTAAAATGTCTTTTTAGATTGTTTGTTATGATTGCTTTTCATATGCTTTAGTCATTATCATGATTAGTCATCCATTTTTTATTAGTTACCTTCCTATTTGATTAGTATTTGGACCGGTGACGCCGTTAACCTCGATGTGGTTTATAAAGAGAGTTGTTGTTTGTATGCCCGTTTGAACGATTATGTGGTTTGACTGAATTTGATTTATATCCCCCAATATGTTGTATTCTCTTTATTCATACTCATATATCATGTAAATGAGGGTTAATGTTTAGTTTTTGTTTTGTATCACCAAATCATGTAAAACTATAATTATAATTCTTCTCCTATATTATTCTTCTTAGCTAAAGCCTCATAAATTCAACATAGTATTAAGTGTTTGTATACTAAAATTGTACATGAATAGAAACACTAGATTCAAAAGGACAACAAGGTTCAATCATGAAGTTATAGTAGAGTACATAATAAATGCATAGAACTATCAGTTATGACTTCTATAGCCACTGATTCATAATTGTAACTTGACAGCTATAGAGAAACAAAACGCCACATTGTTTTCATGTGATATATGCCTCTTCAATTGAAGAAGTATGTAATCTGTTGTTCTAGAGTATGGTTCATAGTTACAGGTAAATGAATAGGTCAATCGAGCGATGCGAAAGAGCTCGTGGTCGAAGATAATAGAAAGGGAATTGTTGTAATTTGTGAGGAGTGTCAATGTGAGTTAAAAGTCTTTGATCGGATGAAAAAATGGATGTTGAACAACATATAAATGAGATGACTCATAAATCTAATATATTAAGCTTTTGAGTAAAAATGTAATGTGAAATTATTTCTTTGGTTGTTTTAAACCCAATGTGTTAATCATTGGGCTTCTTCACTCACAACCCAACAACGGTAGAAAGTTGATGGTTTGTGATCTAAATGAGATTGACTCTTTGTAACGAAAATCTTCATAACAATGATGGTCGAGTAGTGTGTCACATTGATGTGAGTGTCAATGGCAGTACAAGTGTATCTCCATGAACAAACTTCCGCTTAAGAGGAAGCATATCTAATGCCTTAAACCCTCTAGAGTCTAGGTTAGTCAATTATTCAATGAATCTAAAAATTATTTGTCTGCTTACGATAGTGTTCGGAGGGTGAAAGATTTTGGGTTAAAATATGACGTCCAATACGGCTTAAAAAGAAGCATACCTAACGCTATAAGGTTTTGACATAAAAATACAGTGTCCAGTTTACTTGTGTAATTGATCTAGTACAATGTAATGATCTTTCAGACTCCTCTCGTGATCCAACATAAACACAATTTTCAAACTTCGATACCAAACATCGTGAGTTTTTCTGTTTGCGCTTTCGTATATTTATTCTTTTAAATAAGATTTTTTAAGAGTTGTTGTTCTAACATTTCAGTGTACTATGAATATTAATTGTAAGATTGAAAGAGAACTCACCAAAATTCTGCCATTTCACTTGTTGGTATTTGCTTTGATAATGACTCATAGAAAATTCTTAGAGGATCTCTCTGTCAATAAAATAGTCATAAAAATCATAAACATAAGTGGGAATTAATCCTATACATAATATAGACATTATATTTGTAATTTCTTGAAAAATCAATTGTTATAGGATCATTACCTCTTCTGGAGGATCATGTTTCTGCCCTGGAAGACTATAGGCTTTCTTCTCTCTCACTTTTGTTGTAGTGTTCTTTGTAAGTTTAACCTTCAAATCATTATCCAAAACAAAACACATTTAGATATGCAACCATCCTAATTGAATTGAAATTGAAATTGAAATTAATATGAAAATTATCATAAGAAAAATAGATATATCAAATGTGAATTACAATGTTTAAATTGCTATCGCGATTGTGGTAGCGTCACGTTTCACCAACATTGTACTTGGTAATAGGAGAATCATAAAAATTCTTGACGTTGCGGCCGCAATTTAAGTTGCAGACGATAATTTAAATCTAATCGAATAATAAATCATCACTTGATCACAATATTATTGTAACAATCAACAAAATTATGTCCTTTTTTTCCTCTGACCCAGAACGATACCCTACGGCAGAGGATAATATCCCAAATTGAGAATCACCCAAACCGCTAATCACACTCTAATCGCACAGTTATGGTTCATCATCCAAATTTATGTTCATGTCTCTTTAGAGATCAATGACACATTAGTACGATCCTATAAAACATATCATGTTGAAATAAGGTCGTAACAAAATTATATCCCTAATTTAACATAAAAAAAAAAAGGAAAAAGCAACATATAATTAAACCCGTCTAATAAATCCACAACACCACAAAGCAAATTAATTCATAAGAAAAATTATAATAACAATTCTCAATTTTTGAGGATACCTCAGATTTTGTGACAGATTTCATCTTTGAATCAGATGGAAGCTTGCTTGAGTTTGCTAATTTCTTCTTAACAACCAAAGGATCAACTTTTCCCTTTGAAGATCCATTTGGATCATTTGATTTGGGCTTCACAACACTATTTTTGGTTTCTGTAGCCATTCATGAATGTAGCTTATACTAATAATAATTATATGATACAAACTTAATTTTATTTATTGAACATTTAATTATTTTCTTAATCTTACATCCAAGTTCTCCATTTACATAAGTTGTTTTTTTCCTTCTACAAACGTTTAGATTTGTTACTAAATGTTTGTTTAACTGCCAACGTTCTAAACATGTGATTGAAGTCTTCTTTAGAAAGACACGTATACCCTTTATAAGGTCAAATATGAGTTTGGATCTCACTCTAAATTAGTTCATCATAAAATGAGGGTGTTCAAATATAAATGGGTACCAATCGTTAGTTAGTTCAGTGGTGATTGGTGCTGAACTTGGTAGGGAGGATCACGGTTCGATCCCCCGCAACTGCGATCGGGATGGGGCTGGAACCACTTGATGCCAGAACTAATCTCCGAACCAGATTAAACTGGTGGTGAAAGCCTAAAAAATAAATGGATTAAAAACATGCAACTGCTAACGTATATATTCTTGTTGCACTTGTTACCGTAGTAAACTAAATATATAAATATTGTCTTAAAAGTTGCATATTCAATTTTTAAAATTTTAAATATTATTTTGTCGAAAAAATAAATTTAAATTTTATATTTTCAATACAAAATTTCTTCTTTTTATTTTATTAATATGTGTCTTTAGAGTACAACTTAGCAAAATTTTTAAAATATTTACACAAAGAGGTTTATTTAAAAATTAGGCTAAATTACACTTTTAGCCTCCTAACTTTCATAAACGTGCGATTTTGCCTCTTAACTTTAGCCCCTTTTGCTAAAGGATGACTCACCGCTTATTTTGACCAAGTCAACGCACATGTGGCAAGTGACTCACATGTCATGTTAGCATACATACAATGACTCATTTGCCAAGTCCACGTGCATCATTGTCCGGGTGGTAAGATACGTGACATATGAGTTGCTTGCGAGATATGCGTTAACTTAGTCAGGAGGCCAAATATCTCAAGTTTGTGAAATTTATCGGTCAAAAGTGCTATTTTGAAAGTTAAAGGGACAAAATCGCAAGTTTGTGAAAGTTAACAGCCAAAAATGCAATTTAGCCTAGTTGAAATAGGAGACCGGGAGTATTTTAGTTATTACCATTAAATATTTGTGTTTGAGACGTGTAACCAGAAAATATAGGGGTGTAACTAGAAAAATAAATGCATTTCTTGGCATAGAAAAATATAGGGGTGTTTCTATCAAAAAAAAAAAAAAATTCTATCAAAAAAAAAATATAGGGGTGTAGTTTCCTTCTCGCAATTCAATCGTTTCCATTTTCTATCGATGAACGAAATCAATCAGGATTTGTATATAATTTCTGGATTTTTTATATTCTGTTTTTGCATATATATCTTGATTAGGATTGTGTTATTGAATCTATTAATCATTTTGATTGAAATTTGCAATTGTTTGATATATATTAGTTTTTGTACACAACCTGTTTGATGAATTGCCAGGATATGTTAATACTCGTGACAAAGTATTCGTTATTTTTAGTTTTATTTACACTGGAGGTGAACTATATGAAACACTAACACAGACATTAGACACAAACACAGGACACAAAACCGACACAAACACGTAGACACCGACAATAATTTGTGAAAATAGAGTGATTGTGTAATCATGAGTGTCAGTGTTGGACACCGAAGTGTAAAGACTCGGGCACACTTTATTCGTGAGTGTTAAAGACCGAAGTGTTGGCGTTACATAGTTCATGAATCATTTTTAGGTGTAAATATCCAGTATTCTCATTATTTTGATAGGGAATCACTTTTATACTTCTAAATTTGTTGACTTTCCAATAATCTAACAACATTTTCTGTATGTAGCTTCTACAAATCTAACAAGATTCTGGTTTTTTGCTTGAACTTGTCTAATGCATCTGCAAAATTCACTTAGAAACATATTCTAATATTTACTTTTCTGATAATTTCAAGTTTCCTAATTCAAATTTCAATTGTTTTTTTAATCTGGTTTGTTATGAGGTTTTCAATCATATGCAGCAAATTCGTTATTTCAATTATGAGGAAGGGTATTATGTGATATAGACCTATAAAAATGTCTTTGATGAACCTTAATTGGAAGCCAAGAAAAAGTATTCAAAAGAAGGCAACATCAAATAATCAATTATTGCACACAGGAAAAATATAGAGAAATTTTATTTACACCAAACACTCAAAAGATATACACAATAAATGACCTTATATTCAAGTAGTTATCTAGCTAGTGGCAGAGAAAACTCTATTATACCAAATAGAATGAAGGATCATATGAAATAAATCATACTTGACAGGATTCTTGTGCCACAAGAAATGTTGTTGTACCTTTTTTACCCTCATAAGCAATCTTAGATATCTCTTTTCTGGAATTGAAAGTAGTATATTTTTCAAATTTGGAATGTCCTTCTCCAATACAATAACAGCAAAGGATTCCCAATTCAAAACCTCGAAAAAAGGTGGCACAAAATTATCAGATATAATAACCGGAACACATTCATAGAAAATAGCTTCCACAACTCTTGGACTATTCACTTCATACCCTCTTGCACAAATACAGTACTTGCTACTCTTCATGTAGTGAATGTAGTTACTGTTTCCTTTCGCTTTTGGCAATTTTCCGAAGATTTTCATGTCAGGATCTTTATTTTCCCAGTGCTTTAATAGAATTGGTCGCACATAACCATGCATGCTCCCTGCGAAAAAGGCCAGTACTGTCTTCTTTTTAAATGTATTGCCACCAAGATCCCTAGTTGGATTTTGAGCGTTTCGGACGTAGGTTTCTGGAAGAGACGCGTCTTTACCGAAGACAAATCCTTCTTTCACATCGGCGTTGCAGAGGGACCTTATGCAGTTAGTTAGGCGCAACTTTGTTTCTGATGGAGCCTGCACAGTTGAGAGGTACCGAAAATAAAATGCTATACAAAATTCAGATGTTTTTTGCTTCAATACCACAAAACTAATGGAATATGAATTTGAATGTGAAATGACAAACTTATTGTCGTAACTTTACCGGAAGTTAGGTGTGCCAATGGATCCGAACCGAAAAAACAGAACCGTGATTGATAGTTCACAAACTAAACTGAGTTCGTGAACAATCCATTACAGTTTGGTTTAACGGTTTGGAGCAATTTATTGTTTTTTTTTTTAAATTGTCCTAATATTTGCAATATGTTTTTTTCTTTTTCAAAAGTCCTAATTATCAGGTAATAATGGTACGGTTTGGTTCACAAAGAATCAGTTCAGTTCGAAAAAGTACAGCTCGAATTTTGTAAATGTAGTTCCGGTTCAGAACCACTAAACTGGTGCACAAAACCTTCATACCAGGTTAGTTCAGTTTTGAACGAACCATTAACAGTCCGGTTCGATCTTACCGAACAGTTCTAATGGTTCAATTCCGTACCATTAACAGTCCGGTTCGATCTTACCGAACAGTTCTAACGGTTCAATTCTGTTGGTTTCCTTTATGAACCGAACCATGACCAGTCTTAGATAACAAGGATCGCGACATAGTTGCAATTTAAGACCTTCGATTTGCAAAAATATTGACGAAGGGAAGAAATCATTACCCAATCATGGCAACCAACAAGAAAATGATCAGCACCTCCAGTTCTGTTCCAGAAAGAATATCTCGCCGCAATCAGGTCTACATAATCATGTAGATATTGAATCAGATTCTTGTGACTGTGTGAATCCTTTACATACAAAGTTTCCTCTAACATCCTAGAACTGAAAGGTAAGTAAAACAGGTGAGCCTTCTTTGGATTTTTTGTTACAAATCTTTTATTAGCTTCCATCAGCTTCATAAACCATCCCTCAGAAGCATAGATTCCTGTGAGAAATGGCGAATGCAATATAGGTCTAGCTCCTTCTTTGTATACATACACTTTGAGTCTCTCTTCCATTAACTCATAGCTCCTGAAAATTTGACAGACACAAGTTCAGGTCTGAATTTTGTAGCATCAATAAGCTATGAAGCACCGACACAAACACGGCACTGACACTTACACGTCAACAATAATTTGAGAAACAAAAGTAATAGAATGTAGACACGTAGTGTCAGTGTCGTGTTGGATACCAGACACGCTTTCAATCTGAAGTGTTGGTGCTACATAGCCATTAAACATCTAGTGTTAGTTTCATGCAATCACTACAAAAGAGAGTAATACCTCTTGAACATGGAAACATTATGATAAATAGGACCATAGAGTTTCGGATCATTCTTTACAATTGGTGCATTTTCAATCTCTGATCTTGCTTGCAGTAACTCTTGATCAACATCTGAAAACCACCTCGGCTTCTAAAAAACAAACAAACATAATAAGCTTAGAAATTTGAACATTAGAAGGAGGCTTAATGAACTGTCAAACTTTTGTCACATACCATTGATCGATACGACACATGACTCTGAAGCAACAACTTCTTCATTTCGGACACCGTTGTGACTTGTGGAATTGTTGCATGAGTTTCTTGATTCTCCTTAGGCACAGGACTAATAGATTTCTGAGATAATGATGACTTGTTATCATCATTTGATAACACTGCAGTTGTTACATTCGGACTCACATTTTTCGTAGAATCAAAACCTTGAGTTAAATTTGTTGATACAACATTTTCTTCTACCTTTTGTGCATTACTTACATTACCTAAACTCTTAACACTATCATCCACTATTGAACTTTTGTTAGACTCATCAAATCCTGGTTCCAATAAAAAACCAGTTATCGAAACACTATCCTTAGTTGCATTAGCTTTCTCAATGGTAAATTCATTAGTAGAGTTTTCTTGATTGAAAATTGTGACATTGTTAACAATAGTTTTGTTGGTATCTATAGTTTGAGATATTGGTATTTTGTTAGAAGTGAATAGAGAGAATAGAACATTGCCATATGGAAGCTCAAGATACTGAAAAGATAAGATCATTGCAAAAGTAATTCCAATAAGCCATAGTAATTTCTTTGTTTCTAGCTGAAACATTGACACAAAATCTCCACCCATTTTTGCTTAAATTCTTCAACTATACCATCAATTTTGACAAGAATCAGCTTATCTCACCTCTGCATAAAAACAACAAAAACAAGAAGAATCAAATATCAAACACATTCAATTGAAAAAGACTAACCAAACTAAACAATATTGATAAAATATCAAACACATTCAATTGAACTCACTTTTACAAAACAGATTCATCAGTGTCCAAATGAAACAGATTATGCATTATTTTTTTCCATTTTCTGAAATTGACCAAAGAAATATAAAGAAGGTAAAGAATGAAAAATCAAAACAAAAAACAAGAAGATGAAAGAAACACAACAAAGACTCACCAAAATTTGACTTGTCACTAACCAAACAACAAACCAATTTTTTACAGTGACATTCCACATGAAAGACTTACAATTCTAGTGACACCCCATTTACCATGCAAAACCAAATAAAACAACCAAGAAAAAAAAAAGAATCTTTTTTCAAAAAAAAGGTAGGAAGAAAAAAAAAGCAAATGAAAAAAGAGAAAAAACTAATAAAATATGAACTTTACCATAAAAAAAAAAAGTACCTTATTTGATACACACAAGAAGAAAAGATTCTAAAGATGAGTTAATTTGAAGTTCATTAACAAAAGGTTCAATGATTTGTTCTTTTTCTTGTCTTTTTCTTTGCATGCAGTTTCAGAACAAAACACAAACTTGAGTTGCTTGTTGAATTATTTAATATTGAAAAAAAATAAGAAAACTGAGTTAAACGTGTATTTTTTTTTAAAGCAACTTAGTGACTATATAAAATAAAGGCTTAATTAATAAGATGGTCTCTTAAAGATATTTTTGGTTTTATATTGGTCCTTAAAGAAAAAAAGGACCGAATAGGTCCCTTAGAGAAAAAAAGGACTGAATAGGTCCCTTAAAGACATCTCCGTTAATCAGTTTGGTCCCTTAAAGACATCTTCGTTAATCAGTTTGGTCCTCGAAAAAATGGATTGAAAGGACCAAACTGATTAACGGAAATATCTTTAAGGGACCTATTCGAACCTTTTTTTCTTTAAGGGACCTATTTGGACCTTTTTCTTTAAGGGACCAATATGAAACTAAAAATGTCTTTAAGGGACTATTTTACTAATTAAGCCTAAAATAAATAGGAGGATCAAGATTTGAACTCCTACATTGTGTAATGTCTCTATCAAATAAGTTATATTCACATGGACTAAATGTGAGATATTTAATCGTGTAAACTTAGTTCTATTGGTAAAAATGTCACATTTTATATGCAGAAATCGAGATTCAAACCTCAAACATTTTTTTTATTTACTTTAAGTTTAAAATTTTAGTACTCCATATGCCATAAAAAATGTACTAACTTTTATGAATTTTGGCACTAATTCCAAAATTGGAAGTTCCTTCAACGAGACAACATTTATTTATAGTATAGTTTTCGATCAAAGTAGCATAATGAAACTTTCTTGTTCTGACATGTAATAATAATAAGAAAATGTGTTTATTACTCATGCGAAGGGAAAGAATTCGATTATGAAAGGAAAACTCAACTCACATCGTATATTCCACGGGTACGTTCTCCAACACTAGGCCTTATGAGACCATCTCTAATGTTATAGTACCTATTAGGTACTTATGGTACTTATTAGGTACTACCATTGGAGCAATACACATTTGAGTACCTAATAGGTACTAGTTCTACAATAAGCAATAGTACCTATTTTGTTTTTGTGGGTCCAATTTATAATGGTGAGATGTGTTATTGGTAGGGCCTATTTAGAACTTTTTAAGAGATGTTGGGTTTGAGGTATTGAGTACTTATTAGATACTATAATTAAAAAAATATAAATGAATTATGTGTACACGTGAAACTCATTTAAGTACTCAAAAATGAATATCTCCATTGTGGATGCTCTGAACGCCCCGCAACATGAGAGTTGTCGGCAAATTCATTTTTTGCTTGTGGAAATGGAAAAGCAAAGTAAACGGATGTGGATTGGGGGTATGCAGAAATTTATTGCAAATGGACAAATATTTCGACCTCACCCACCACCAACATTGATAATACAGTACTACTGTTACTGTGTTTGTTTGTTTTTCTATTTGGTACAAAATACTGTGTTTGTTTTAAGTAAATAAAAATTATGGAGTACTCCTATATGTTGCATTTTTTTATGATTAGTCTGTCATGTTTTAATTCTTTTATTTCTTTAATAATTTTCTTTTGCTTATATTATGCCGAATTTGGATGGGTGCATAAGGTAGAGGATACAAATTGGGGTAAAAATAAGTTGTAAAAAATAAAGACTCTATTCAACCACACTAGATTTTGAACTTATAACTTATAAATTCATATTAAAAGAAAAATATGTTTAGTAACTTTTTTTTACGAACTTATAGATTATTAATTTATACTAACTTATAGGTTCTTTTTAAGTTAATTCAATTAGTTTATAACTTCTTATTTTTTATTTCAATTATCGTACTTTACAAAAATTAAATAACAAAGTAAAAAATGATTATTATAAAATTAAACTGCATACCTTAAAATAACATTCTGCACATATACCTAGTGACATTAAATCATCAATAATAGATTACTCCCTCCGGACACAATTATAAGTAAAAAACACTTTTTAGCAAAAAATAATGTATTCAGTCTATATTATTGACCAGATACATTACTTTTTCAATGAACCTAAAAAATGGTTTTTGCTTATAATTATGTTCGGAGGGAGTATGAACTAATACATGAATTAATATGTGTCGAGTGACTTATAATCATTCATAATAAACTTTAAACTAATATTAATATTTGTAATATATTAATATTAATATATTTGTAATAATATGTATGATGAATAATTTTTATTTTTACTAAATGTATGATGAATAACTTAAAAGTTATTAATAATATACTTAAATTAATACTATACTTAGAATTGAGTATTGGGTCTGATACATCATTACAAACCCGACTTGTAATGTGAAGATTGCATGTGGGACTTCTTTAACACAACCCCTCTCGTCAAGCGCTATGGACTTGAGGCGCGGATATGAAAAGGTGGATAACCCAATCAGAACTTGATAGCAGGCGGTCCAGGGGATTATGGAGGAGGCTATGATATAATCTTAGAATTTAGTATTGCGTCTAACTCATCTTTATAAAATTGATTTGTAAGGTGATGATTGCATCTACTTTATACGCACATATTCATGTCATCTCGCAACTGATGCAGGACTTCTTTAACAACCGTTGTCCATCTCAGCCCAACCCTAGTTCTGCCAGTGTAGGAGGATAATTTATGAAAGAGTCGGGATTCAGATTTCGAATTCTCCACTTTTTCACTTAAAGTACGTAAGCCTAACCGCTAAACTACTTAAGAAAAAAAAACTATAGCAAAAAAGTCTAACCAAATCAACCAAACAATATCGACAAAATATGGATTCATTTTTAGAAATCAGGGTCCAAATGAAACAGATTATGCATTTTTTTTTCTTTCCATTTTCTGAAATTGGCCAAAGAAGGTAAAGAATGAAAAATCAAAAGAAAAAACAAGATTATGAAAGAAACTCATAGAAACACAACAAAGACTCACCAAAATTTGACTTATCATACTAACCAAATTAAACAACAAACAAAAGCAGTCTTTTACAGTGACATTCCACATGAAAGACTTACAATTCTAATGACACCCCATTTACCATGCAAAACCAAATAAAACAACCAAGAAAAAAAAAAGGGGGTAGGAAGAAAAAAAACCAATTTTTCCAATAATAAACTAAGAAAATATGAACTTTAATTCCAAAAAAAAGTACCTTATATTTGATACAAAGATTCCAAAGATGAGTTAACTTGAAGTTCATCAACAAAAGGTTCCAAGATTTGTTCTTTTTCTTGTCTTTTCTTTGCATGCAGTTTGAGAACAAACACAAACTTGAGTTGCTTGTAGAATTATTTAATACTATATTGAAAGAAGAAAAAATATAAGAAAACGGAGTTAAGTATTTTGTCACTGATTCCAAAATTGGAAGTTCCTTTAACGGAGTTATTTTAGCATTCCAACAAACAACATGAATTAAGAACAACGTGACAACATTTATAGTACCCAAAGTAAGTTTTCAATGACAACATTTAATTTATAGTATAGCATAAAGTTTTGAATCAAATTGTCTCTTAACCATTTGGTTCTGGGTTCGATCCTCAGCCGGTGCGTATGGAAGCATTTGTTGGGAGAGATCAACCCCTTAAATGGATCTCAGTTACCTCGATGGGATTAGTCTCTGCAGTTCCGTGCAGAGGATACATTTGATTTAAAAATAAAAATAAATTTGAATCAAAGTGGCATAATGAAACTTTGTTTTTCTGACAAGTAATAACAACATTAGGCTTTATGAATGCCACCACAACAATGAGAGTCGTCAGCAAATTCAATTTTGCTTGTGGAAAAGAAAAGTAAACGGATGTGTGTGGATGGAATGGAATGCAGAAACTTATTGCAAATGGACAAAAATTTCAACCTCACCTAAATTAATAATATGTATTAGTATTTGATAATTGAATGTGACATTTAATTGATTGAGCTTATTTCAGAAATTACATATAAATAAAAATTATGATGTATATTAGTAAAAATAAAATAAAATTATGGTGTATATGTTGTTTTCTTTTTTTATTTTTATGATGAATCTGTCATGCTTTAATTCTTTTATTTATTTAATAATTTTGTTTTTCTTCTATAATGCCGAATTTGGATGGGTTGCGTCACGATCTAAGAAGTGGCAAAATACAGATAGTGCAGGCTTGTGTGAGCTTCAAAATCTTGCATTTTTTTCCAATTTTTTTTTTCTTCACATTTCTTCACATGTTAATTTCTTCAAATATTCTTCTCTTTGACCATGTATTCTTCTAAAAATTAACTAAAATACTAAAAAATAATAATTAAAAATACTCAAATGACTGAATGTCATCATGGGTGAATGATAATATTAGCAGAGTGATGGGAACTAGAGAGCATACTTTATTTTGGAAGGACAATTGGTTAGAGGGAGGGTCTCTTGAGGTGAGATTGAAAGTGAAAAAAAACACAAGAAATGAGGGTTTGAATTCTGTTTTCTTTTTTTAAAATTCTTTCTAAGTTAAAACGGTTTGTAAAAAAAACATAGTATATAAAAGAGATAGAGAAAAAAGACACAAATTTTATACTAATTCACCCATTAATCTTAGGGCTACACAAGATAACTTATCCACAATAATCACAAGATTACAATTGCTTACACACACGTCTAAGACTTCCTGCTCAGGACACATTGGTTAGAGACTTTCTTGCCTTACACTTAAGGACTTTCTCAATCAGAGCCAATATAAAGATTGTTTGGTTGTTATTTACGCTTGAGACTCGAAGAGTGATAAATTTCAATAAAGCACGGTTTTTGTAAACTCTTAGGATATTCTAAGATACAAAGTTTGTAACAATATTTTAAGTATTTTTGTGTTATTGCTTCACATAATATATCAAAGAATTGTAAGCTTAAGTTGTTCTGATGTAATCTTGCAAGTCTCAAGTAAAACACAATAGTACAAATTTTTTGTTGGATGGGTACAACACAATTCATATCTATATGTCCATATTAAAGTACAATAGTACAATTTTTTTTGAAAGTTCTCATGTAAAACCTAATCTTAATTCTTAGTATCTTTCTTCATCATCTACAATTAGAGGAACATGATCTCTATTAATGAAGAAATTTTCATAAATGAAACTAGCAAGCCCACTACCAATAAGAGGTCCAACCCAATAAACCCAATGGTTAGTCCAATTTCCACTAACTAAAGCAGGCCCAAATGATCTTGCCGGGTTCGTCGAAGCAGCTGAGAAAGCCCACCAGCCATGATATTAGCCCCGAAAATTTCTCAACGCACCCACCCACTTTCTCCCCCACACCCCAAAAAATTCGGAAAACGTTTTCCGATTTTTTTTTTTATAGTGTAAATTTTACACTAAAAAACAGTTCAGAACGTATTTTCCGAATTTTTTTAGGTGCGCTAGGGAGTTGGGGAGAAATGTTGAGGTGCGTTGAGAAATTTTCATTAGCCCCTACCACAAACCCAATCAAAAGCCCTTCCTGTTTTGTTTTTTTCTTTTTTTCTCCCTTATTGTACCAAAAAAAAACCCAATCAAAAGTGGGCCAAGCCCAGAAAATGCTCCTTTCTTTGGATCAACCATGGTTGCATATACAGTGAACAACAAAGAAAATGTCAACACAATCTCCCAAACTACTCCTTGAGTATATCCTATTCCACTTGCAAGTGTATGAGTTGGAATTGGCTGATGAATCATGCAAGATAGATTAATTAGCTTACTAGCAATAAAGGGCAAAAAAGTTTGAACAAACCATCTACTATATATTAAATTCTATTCGAGAAATTTATGAAAATTTTAAACGCTTACCAATCCACTAGTGAGATAATGAAGAAGATAACAAGCTGTTGAAGATGCTATTAATTGATCTATCCAATATAAGATGGCGCGGACGATTGTGATGTGGCCTCCGACAAGGAGTCCCAAGGTCACGGAGGGATTCAAATGGCCACCCGAAATGTGGCCAGCGGAAATCATTACAGCCACCAAAAGAGCATGTGCCACAGCCACAAAAGATAATGTCACTAATGCATCTCCACTTAACTTATCTATTGAAATAAATTTCGAGAATCAGTCTTAAATCCGTATTTTCTTCAATAATAACATGGTTACTAGAAAAATATTTTAGAGATAAATGTAAATAGCTAATAAACACATACGAGCAGCCATTGTAGAACCAACACCAGCAAAGACATAGAGAAAGGTAACAATGAATTCTACAATTAGAGCTTGAATGCAATCGGGCTTAGTGGCCTCTCGGCTTGTTCCTAACGCGATTTTGGCCATATTGACTTATGATTATTTTTTTTTTTTGACTTATGATTTACAATTTGCAATCAATTGCTTCCTACATTCAATGGCAGAACATGGATAAAAGAAGCTGCCAATATATAATAATATAAAGGCAAATTAACAAAAGTACATTTATATTATATTAGTTTTGTCCAATTATTTTTTTATTGTGAGATGGACAAGTTAACTTAATAATAATTTGAATGTTGATTCAATGGATAGTAACATTTAACGTACAATTATTTTTGATATAATATAGAGAATAATTTTGATGCAATGACATCTTTGTTGAATGTATTGTTGTGTTGTTGGAGATTGTTTGAAGTCCCACATTGCTTAGGTTCCCGGGATGTGAAGTGTATAAATATGTGAGGGCAACCTCACCCTTTGAGCTAGCTTTTGGGGTTGAGATCCAAACATATTTAACAATCTTCATTTTTTTTTTTAATATTTTAAATTGCCAACCCTAGCAGCCTCTTTCTTAATCTTCCCTTTTCTTATATTTTCTTTTTTTTTTTTGGGTTACATACTTATATTTTCTTCTTTCTCAATCTATTGGAGTGGGGGTAATTTTGTAGCATTCTTTTGTCTTAGAATCACCTATATATGCATCACTTTTTATCTTCTTTTTTTTCTTCTAAATAATTGGTTTATAGCTGAATTTTCTTTAGTGTCTTTATGTAATTTTGTGGTTTTATTGCGATGTTATTTTGTTTGTCTTCTTAGTACGATGTTATTTGATTTTGTTCTTATAGTGTTATTTGTTTGGTTTATATTGTCAGATTAATAAAAATATTTTGGCTTAATTGTAGTTTTGGTCCTCTATTTTATTAAATTAGCAAAATTAATCCTCCTATTTTAATTTTCCCCAGTTTTGTTCCCTCGGTCATTTTTTTGTTCATATATTGATGATGTGTCATATTTTTAATGACGTGGAAATCAATGTAAATTGCAAGTTGTTAGGGACATGTAAATTTCAAGTTATATGCAATTAATGTTACTCTTCAAACAAATATAATACTAGAAATCATTTTATTTTTCATCTCTCTACCAAACACAAAAATAAAACACATACTAGTTGGCTTATTAAAGAACAATAACACAAATTTTATGCAAATTCCCAAAGAAAAATTTAATGTTAATTCTTAATAGCTTTCTTCATCTGCAACTAAAGGAACATGATCTCTATTGATGAAGAAATTCTCATAAATAAAACCAGCAAGCCCACCACCAATAAGAGGCCCAACCCAATAAACCCAATGATCAGTCCAATTTCCACTAACCAATGCAGGCCCAAAAGATCTTGCTGGGTTCATTGAAGCAGCTGAAAAAGCCCCACCAGCCAAGATGTTAGCCCCAACCACAAACCCAACCAAAGTTGGGCCAAGCCCAGCAAGTGCTCCTTTCTTTGGATCAACCATTGTTGCATAAACAGTGAACAACAAAGAGAATGTCAACACAATCTCCCAAACTACTCCTTGAGTGTACCCTATTCCACTTGCAAGTGTATGAGCTGGAGTTGTCTACAAATCATGCAATATTCAATGTATAATTAGTGTTGTAAGCGGATCAGAAAAATTCAATTAAACCGACATTCTAGACAAAAAAAAAAAATATTATTAATTGTATTGTATGGATATGGATATTTTCAAATTTTTTTTACACAAAAAAATGAAAATATTAAATGGAAGAAAAAAATTGTTCTATTTGAAAAATATACGGCCATTCTAGACACTTACCAATCCACCGGTGAGATAATAAAGAAGATAACTAGCTGCTGCAGATGCTACTAATTGATCAATCCAATATAGGACAGATCGAAAGATGGTGATGTGGCCGCCAACGAGGAGACCCAAGGTCACGGCAGGATTCAAATGGCCACCAGAAATATGTGCGGCGGAAATCATTACAGCCACCACAAGAGCATGTGCTATAGCAACAAAAAACAATCCTACTAATGCATCTCCACTTAGCTTATCTATTGAAACAAATTTCGAGAATTAGTCTTAGATCCATCCATCCAAAATTGTTAGTAGTCGGAGTTTGAATCCTGAACTTTTAGTAAAATTACATGGAAAATTGAATCATGAAATTTGGATTCAAATATAATGATGTCATAGGATGAAATTAATAGAGGAATAATTTCAAATGTGACAATGTTATATTATTGTAATCATATAATAAAAATAAGTGTTATAGCTAGCTATGTTTATATATACCAGCAGTCATTGCAGAACCAACACCAGCAAAGACAAAGAGAAAGGTGGCAATGAATTCAACAATTAGAGCCTGGATGCAATCAGGCTGAGTGGCCTCTCGGGTTGTTCCTAATGCAATTTTGGCCATTTTGACTTGTGATTAATTTGCAATGAATTATTGCTTCCTACACTCAATAGCTGAAAAATGATCAAAGAAAGCTACCAATTTATAGCCAAATTAAGAAAAATAAATTATATTATTTTGTCCACCTTTTTTGTTAGTGGAAACTGAGTTGGACAATTGATCGTGATAGACAAGTTGACTTAATAATAATTTGCATGTTGTTTCGCTGGATACTAATATTTAGCGTCCAATTATTTTTGATATATACTATAATATAGAGAATAATTGTAAGTGTATACGTACAACATTGTTGACAATCATACATGATCATTTATTTATACTAGTTCACGGTTAACCTAATACTTATGTGATCTAATCTTTTATATTCAAGAAGGGATTTTCACTATGAATGATTTTATTACACAACTTGTGTGTATAATATTTTGGTTATTTGAACTTAGACTCCACAACTTCTTACAAGCCATCTAATTTTGTGTTAGTTAAGCGTACGTCTTGCCTTACCAAAGAGATGGTTTAGCTTTTCACAAGTCCGATTTCCTGTCGAACTAGTCAAATTAATCGGTTTGATCACCTTAATTTTAAACTTTTAAAAAGATAAATAACTAGTAACAAGAAATTTCAATTAAAAGAAAAACTTAAAAAATGAATTATTTGGATGAACAATAATGATTTGATACGAGAAAGAAAGATAAAGAGCATGTTTCGTTGAGAGAGTGAGAGAGAGATTTATCAAAGGCAGAGGATCGAAAGGAATAGATTGGTCAAATTTGATGCTGAACCTCGATCCGCATCTTTATTGTGCTCCTTTGATTAATTAGATCTCTCATATCTGTTGTCCAAGGGAACAAACGGAGGGATTGACTTGCTAACCAAGGCGCTCTTCAAATGATACACTCAAGACTTGGACCATTTGGCGTCCCTCCGAGCCCTTCCGAGATGCATCATGTCCTTCTTGTGGATGTTGTTAGAGTTGTTTCGTTTAAGATCATAGTTTTTTGTTTGTTGTCCTTTTCTTTTTCCCATTAATAAAAATGAAAAGTAGAGAATCTTGGTCGAGTATAGATATAGAGTAATTTTTTCTTTTCTAATAAGTAGAAATCAAATAACTATTCCAAAGTTTACAATAGTAACACACATTGTGCACCAACCACTTGTGCTAACTTCAGTGACGAGAGTACTTTTTTCTCGCACCTCGAATCGAATATACTTATATTGTCATTCATTTAAACCCTATTACTCACCTCAATCATCCACTATCATAGTTTTATGCAGGTACACATCATATCATTTTGCTTCTTTACTACCATAAATAAATTTCAACTGTTTACCATTGATTCCGCTTAGCGATCACACCATTGACAATACTCTACAATACATATATGGAACATCATTATGTTTTTCATTACACTCTTCAAGAAATCAATGTGCTATAATTATGACAATATGGTGACATTCTGTGACCAATCAACTTCACATATAAAAACAAGCTTATAGATGTGACTTGGTCAAAGGATCATCCAATGTTATATGTATATTATGTTACCTTAAATTATTAGTATAACTCTAATTAGTGGTTAATGAGACATGCAAAAGTAACATCATCATGTTCTTTATTTCATTTTCAACTTTGTCATGTACTATAACGATGACAATGGTGAGTGTCCACTATTTTACTTCTACTCCCTCTCCGATCAACTTGTGACAAGTGACAAGAACATATAAATTAAATGAATAGGTCTAAGTCTAACCTATGCATGATGTATCTTTGGCTCCACTCAAGTAAAGATAGAAACAAATACTGACCTTAATTCATTCATAGAGGCATAAAAGGGTGGACACCGGTCGATTTCGGGCCCAAAACTTCCAATCTGAATGAAACTGAAATGAATAATACAGACTCACTCCCGATGCCTGTTTGTGACATCACGGGCTTAATCTGCCGAAGACTGAAAAAGTGGCCGGTGGACATGAAGTGAACCAACCCCACAGTGAAAACAGGTTTCAGTCGGATCTCGGTTTCCTATCAACCTAATAGCAGATATCAAAGAAGATAAGGATGAGATAACTCATGTTTATGAAAAAAGAGAAGAAAAACAAAAGCTAATGTGTTAGTGACTGTAACTAAAGAAAGATTGTGTCATCATCTGATAGAAACCAAAAACAAGTAAATATACACAAGAAATCATCAATATAAGAGAACTCTGTGTCATCATAATACAGTGGAAAATGGAATTTCAACTACCAAGAGAATCCTCCTAGGCCAATCACACGCCTCCTTCAAGGTATCTTCCTTTGTCATGACTCTTGTTCGTCTGGTTTGGCTTCTTTCAAAGTCCATGTGTGAGTGTTGTCGTTGAATTTTCGCAGAAACAAATGAGTTTGAAATGAAATTTAGGACTAAAACTAGGTCCCTAGAGATTACACAAGTTGACGGATTTAAAAGATTCAAGATCAATTTCTGGCGATATAAGATCGGCACTCATAGGTTGAGTACTCAAAACAAGATTCCATATAACAATGTCAACACGCAGAAACAAAATTCACAAAGCATAATAGAGCTCAACAAAGAGAAAAACTAATTGAGAGAAAGATTGATTATTTCGAATTGATACAATGAGAAAAGTTGATTACAATAAGTGTAAGGTACACTTTATACAATGATCCTAACTAAGTTTACTAATCTTCACAAACTTTCAACTAGTCCTAACCAACTTGCAACTACCTATGATAAACTCCAACTAATCCTAACACTGTCATAAAAAAAATACGAGGAAATGATTGAAAAAAATTCAAAGTACATAACCTATGGTAGGCATGTGAGGTTATTAGTGTGAGAACTTCAGCCCCTATTATATATCTGATACTAGAATTTATAAGATAATTAAGTAATTAACTACCATGTTTAAGAGCCTAACACATATTTTCCAAGCAATGTAGCAACTGTCTAGGTATATCTATTATCTAACAAGATTTTAATTCAAACTATAACTAAAAGAAACTAATGCCTTGGCAATTTTTTATTCTGTTGCTTTTGTAACGGTTGGTAACTGTCTTCCAATTTCGAATAAGCAGCAGTTTCTTCGAAAATTGGCGACTGGCAAGTCAATCAACTTCAGAACTTCCTTCAACTTTCTTGGAGTTTCTTATACACCATCAGTAGTGCACTTAGAGCCCTCAACCGAGATCTCTTAAAAAACAGGTCAAAACACTTTGATCAACTTCAAATCATGCTTCTCCTTAGGCTCAATGAAGCTTCATAACAAAGCGAATTTTTTCATCCTGAATATTTCAAATTTCTGCACCCAACACTGAGAAACAAACCAAGTAAGCTGGTCAGTAAAACATTCTACAGAGATGTCAATATGGATTGTAACCCGTGAGCCAACCAAAGTGAGTTGGGTTGGCAAGCTTTGATACCTCTTTGTTAGGTAGAATTTGTGATACTAAGAGTGTGAGTTCAAATTATGGGTTAGTGGTTCCCTTACCTTCTAATTGATGGATGAAACTCGGCGTAGTGAAGGAACAACATCATCTGGAACACCACATTTACTCCCTAACACGCCATCCGGGTTTGAGACTTCTACAGTGCTTTCTGGTTTTGCGACATTTTCTGTAGACACTATAGGCGTGACAGTGGAAATAGGTAAACTAGTATTCACATTCTGCAAAAATCATATCTCATTCAATTTAATTACTTCAGTCAAATATACATCAAACTAAAATATCGGCATAGCTTAATTTGTAACTGTATTATGCATAGAGGTACAAATACCTGTTTATCTGTTTCAATCTCATCATCAAGATCGGTATTTTCAACAGCTACCCTGAGCTTCATACAAACACGCGGGCGATCGGTATAGATTGTTGGTTTTGCCACAGCATTTTGAGTACAATCATTGACTTCTGAAAACGGAACTAAAGTCATTATAAAGTGTTCTAATGTGCATAGACTAAAAGTAAAATCATTTCGGCACTAAAACAAGAAATTTTACATAGACTAAAAGCAAAAATTGAAAATGGTTTGCTTTTTCAAAAAAAAAATTGAAAATGGTTTTAGTTTTAGTTTTATTTGTTAACAAGGAAAATGAAAATAGAAAATGGTTTTACAAAGTAGACGGCTCCTTAATTTTTCATCCACAAGGATGAAGTTACCTGTATGCTCATCCACATCCACTGGCTCAAGACTGGTAGGCATAGCAACTGGAGCCTACGAGTTGTGAGTGAGAAATTAAACAAAATCAGTACAAAATTAATGCATAAGCTATCATAAAATCCATATAACATTTCACGTTCCTACAAATAAAATTAGGAAAAATAAAAATAATAGAAACTAAAATGTTTTCGAGGTTTTTAAAGTTATAACTTAATATGTCACAATGGAGAAAAGTGGTTAGAACTTCGAGCAGCTGTGTTGAAAATTTAGCCATGCAAAAGGTGAACAAAGATTGAATACAAATATAATAACACTAACAGGAAATCCAATCAAAATGGAAATTCAAACACGGCAAATTAAGGAATCACACACAATTGATAGATTTTGTTCCTTTGCCTGTTGAATCTCCTGATATTTTAAAATCGTCCAGTCATATAAATAGTCAGCCTCATATCCTGCCAAACAAGATTCAATTGCATTAATAGATGACGTATATATAAGAATTGAATTACGTATCGGTTTAGTTTTTGAAATTGTAGGAATCAGACACTTTAGTCTCTGAAATTAATGAAATTAAAACCCTCTACTGTATGAAGACCTTCTGGATCAGTCAATTTTGTCCCATAAAACTGTCTCAGAAGGACCAATGAAATCGAGAATTATCAATTTCACAGACTAAATTGCTCGGGACATGGACCAGCTTTAATCTTAACTATGCTTTGATATCGAATAGAGCGCAAACAATGATACAATGACATTTAATGGCAATCGGACAAAATTAATCAACCAACGTGTATGTCAATTGACATCTTAAACAAGTCAGTACTTGAACATGATAAACATTCACTTAATACCTTTAGAAGTGAACAATTCACGAAACAGTCGCTTCAAATATCCATAATCTGGTCGTTGATCAAATGACAAGGAGCGGCAATAATGAAAGTAAGACGCAAACTCCACGGGATATGACTTGCAAAGTACCTAAGAACAAGAAGTTTGTAGTCACGAAACTATTTTAGATGTACTTTTTCACTTATGTTCAATTCCGGAGGGAGAATGTAACAAGGGGAAACAAGATGCGTATACCTCAACACGAGTTGAGAACTTCATATTGCAAATTTTTTCATATTTTTGCATTCTGGTGGCAGCTTGCAGACCCTGCCAAGGAAGGCTAAAATGCAAGAACCATATAGTTAAGCCCTACATTTACCTAAAGAAACTCGGAGCAACTGATACTCACAAAAAGTGGTGACAGTACAATCATTAGGGTGAGACGTACCTTCCTCTTAAAAAGTACAAAAGAACATAGCCAAGAGACTCCAAATCATCTCTGCGACTTTGCTCTGAAGAAGTAAAACCAAAATTTAGAGAGAAAATTGTTGGTTACATATAAAGAAGGCGAAATTCTTTAAGTACTCACCAATTCCTTTATGAGTATTGCAACTTGCATAACGCGCTGTTCCTGTTAAGTTTTTGTTCTCTCTGGATGAATTTATCAAAGTAAAACAAAACATTAAGGCATAAGACACTAAAAATGAATCCAAAATTCAAAATGAATTTAATTCATTAACATGTTATTATGTAAATGAATTTAATTTTCATCAAGAGAAAAGACTCGCAACAGAAAAGTTGAAACAGAAAATTCTTATACCTGTAAGGGATATGCTTGTAACTGATAGGATCCCTATATCCTTTTGAAAGTCCAAAATCAATCATACAAACCTGCGAGGGTAACATATTTCATAAATTATCATATATTAAAAATTGGAAGTATAAAGAGGAATTATACACAGGAAAAAATATACTAATTAAGCTAGCTACCTGAGTTGCTTTCTTCCCAAGACCCATGAGGAAGTTATCTGGTTTGATATCTCTGTGCAGTAATCCCTTCGAATGTAGAAACTCTATCCTCGTAAGCTGTATTCAGAGAAATAAAAAAGGCTTATTCTATGTATGGATCGACTTATTTTAGTTTATCTCCTGACATAAGTATTTCTGTGACTATTTGGAAGAGCTTGTGAAAACAGCTTATTACATGTCCACAACCTGTTTTCAGCTTATTTTCATAAACTCTCAAGGATAGCTTACGAAAACAGCTTATATGAAAACAGTTTGAGTTTATTTTATCTTTCTTTATAGAAATAGCATATACATAAGCACTTATATGATATGCGTTTATGCTATAAATATGTAACAAGTCATGAAATGAATGAATGATTACCATCTGATCAGCCAACATCAAAACCGATTTTAGCGAAAACTTGCCACTACAGTAGTAAAGGAGGTCATCGAGACTCGGTCCCATAAGTTCAAGAACTAGAACATTATAGTCTCCATCAGTACCAAACCATTTCATTCTTGGAATACCACCTTAAATTCCATGACTATGATGAATTAGAATTAGGACTGAGAAAACAACGGGAAAATACTGTAAGGACATTCAGATTCAACATAAATTCAGGTACTGCTTTTATAACTTACTTCCTCCTTTAAGAATATTATATAACTTTGCCTCATATAGTAGCTGTGGTTGTTTGGTTTTCTTGCTCTCCTATAAAACAATAACATGGCTTATTATAAATCATCACAAAGTCATAAATACACTCTATGAAGTGTTTTTAATCCCTTAAACATGTGAATACTAAAAGTGTTAAAATCTTAAGGATAGAGCAGGAAGTAAAACTGTATTTAAGCCTTGAATATAATCCTTTTTTGTGTCAACCATTCGACTTTTATGGGAAAGAGGCCTAGTAATACGAAATTCAACTGCAAAGTAAGTAAAGTCTAACCAAAGATTGTTTCAGTCAGAGATCGAATCCCAATATAATCAATCATGTAGCACATATTACTCATCACATCTATTACTTTCTCATTCTTCCTTGTCTACTCCTCTCTTCCCTATACCTCGCTCGCACCCCATGAAAGAAACTCGCACCTTGTTTAAATTAGGAACAAATTTTATCTATGAAGCACAGACACATAGACACTAGACACGGAATTTTTTTTTGAATCGAACACTAGACACAAGATTGATATGTCGACATTGGCAAACACTAAAGCCCAAAGAAAAATATGACTAAAACAATGCAACTACTTAAATAAAAAAAAATCGGTATTAACTCTCTGATTCTCAGGGGAATGAGCCTCAGTAATCCAAAGTTCAGCCGCAAGGTAAGTAAAATCTGGCCAAGAATTGTTTCCACCTCGGCTTCTCCCAAACGATTCGTCCTACGAGAAACTCATTAACCACTTGAGTTCAATGTCTTGGTTAACTACTTAATTAAATTTGATCCTGCATCTCTAATTTCCTCTAATCACCACAACTACTCATCTTTAAAAAACTAACAAAGATTGCATACACTTTCCTAGCTCAAATTACTCTAACATGACATTAATTAACATAACATAGGTCTCTTCATATTTAAAATACAACAATATAGTAAAAAATATAATCACAATTATTACAACAAAAAGACAAAAAATGAAAATTTTTGTCAGAAATATCCAAAAATTTAAGTAACAATTTCCATAGACTCACCTTCTTAATGGCAACAAGCTCAGAAGTCACAATATGTGCCCCTAAAAATTATCATAATCAAAACAAAAATAAATAAAATATAATTTAATTTAATATAAACATGTAAAATGAATGAAAAAAAATGAAATTTGTGTGTTAATTCTTACCAATATAAATTTCACCAAATGATCCACTACCAATTTTCCGACCAATTCTATACTTTCCACCAACAACTCTTTCCATGAAAACTGAAACAATATAAACGACAATGACAATGGAAAAACGACGACGATGATTTTTCCAGAGAAAGCGAAAGAGAAAAAAAATGAAGTTTTGCTTTCTGAGTTTGTTGCTTCAGTTGGTTTCGTATATATCGAGGAAAAAATAGAAAGAAAAGAAAAAAGGAGTTGAATGAGAATAGATAATATTTTGAGGTTAGTTTGGGAATTTTAAGTTTTGTTTTTAAAAGTTTGTTAATGACGTGGAATTGACAAATATTTTGACGGTGATCTTTGCGTACATGTCGTAAAGTTTGTCACTTTGTCCTAACAACAAAATTTCACCACATTATTATTATCTTTTCATTCACAAGTCTTTTATATATTTTTAAATTTTTAATATTAAAGAATTATAGGTGCATAATATACTACTAATAAGAAACAATTTATCTTTTTGCCTAAAAAAAATTATCTTTTAGATTTATCGAATATTGGTGTACTTGGATATATAAGATATATCGGTTATTGAATAAATCAAAAAATGAATTGTTTCTTATAAAAAAGATCGAATAAAATATTTAGTAAGAATATTATTAGATATATAGTATTAACTAATACTATCTTTTATATTATACTAACATAGCATCTCATAGGATTATATTTTATATTGACTAGAATTTTGAGTTGGACCTAACAATCCTATAAAATCGGCAAAAGGATTTATGGTGTAGTTTTTATTTTTTTTATATCATTCATGGTTTGACTTTAGGTCAAACACCTTGATGGACATATAAGTTTTAAAATTGAACTCCAGCCAAGTTTAAAACATTATATTTATTATTCATCAACTACTAAAGTTTTTTTAGGTGTGTAATATTATTAAATTTTGTATTTGTTATTCATCAACATCAATAACAAATTGTCTTTGATACTAATTTGGTGGATGTTTTTTTTTAGTAGTGGTGGATGTCAAAAATTCATAGGTACTAATTTGGTGGATACTCATTTGTTATTCATCAACTATATTAGACTCATTTGTTCTTATGCTAGACCATTCACGCTCTTCAAAGTTATATGATTTGCGCCTCTTATAGTTATACATAAATAGGACTAATATGCAATATTGTAAAGAATGCAAGAGCAAAACAAAAAGTTATTTATTTCCTCAAAATGTTTTGAAATATCATGTTATTTTTTATTTGTTTTATAAGAGGGGATTGAAAGCAGAATTTAATAGAAGACAAATAAATGAGTAGTTTATATTCTTTTAAAGGTAGTTATCTATAGCCTGATTTTCATATGTAACAACATTTATTATTTGATGATTATGAATAAAATGCTATAAGTAGGTCCGACTCATACATATGTGTCTGATGTGCGACGATATCGAGCCTTAAATAATAGTTATTTAATTAGTTTTAATGTTCGTAAAATATTTGATGTGCATCAATAGATTAATGGTAAGTTATACTTTTTTGGTGTGCAAGATCTTTGGTTCAAATCCTTACGGTAACATTTTTTCTACATAATTTTAACTCTAGAAGGGACGGATCCAGGAATCTATAAAACAGGGGCCGGAATAATTAAATAATAAATATTAAATAAATCATAATCATAATTATAATAGTACTTAAATATATTCAATAAAAAATAAAAAATACATTACATTGTTTATCTAAATTGTACACGATATTGCTCTATATCATAAAATTCATCAACAACTGAATCTGTATTAATTAGTTTGAAATTCATTTTCTATCTTGTTTCTCAACCTAATTTTCACAATCTTCATAGCAGAAAATAATCTCTCACTTATAGCAAACAATCAGAACTAACTTAATCGAATTTCGACTTTAATAGTGTCTAATACATATTATCAAAATATTTTAAAGTAGTAAATTGTTACAATTACTATGTTGTGGGTGCATGATTTGCGTCAATCAGTCGTTACTAATCTTTTAACACATCTCTCAAATATTAATTTATGTGTACATATATATCAGGAATAAGTATATGAAAGAAAAAAAATATGACAAGAGGGGGGGCCTCAGCCCCTACTTGCCCCCCCTTATGTCCGTCCCTGACTCTAGTCATTTTTAATTAAATTAAAAATGTTAAGTTTTTTTAAAAAAAATAAACTTAGAATTGAAACTATTACATATAGAACTCATTCACAAACTCAATCACTAGGTTATTTTAATCTTTCCATCAATTTAATTTTGAATTAAAATATCTCTTTTTAATGTTATATAAAATTATAAATATTTTTTTATGTTATTTATAATTTAAATAGTGAATAATCCTTTCTAAATTTTGTTGTATTTTTTTAATTAGAAATCTGTTTTTAATATTGAACCAGGACCTCTAAAAAGTCGAAAACAACCCTAGCTATAACCATCTTTTAGTAAAAAAAAATATCAATCGAAAGCAAAATAATGTAAACACATACGCACACATGTAAATACAGATGCAATGCAAAAAAAAAAAAAAATAAATACAGATGCAACGTAAACACTGGTGTGATTTCATTTTATTTTTTGGTAAAGTGTGTGATTTTTATTTTATTATTTAATGAAAGGGAATTAAATTGGTGTGAGTTTGTGTGGAAGGGAGTCTACTAAATTATATTTAAAAAGTACTCTATAAAGTACTCTAATTTATAATTTAGTGAGAATGTATATTTTATAGTCAATTCAATTTTCTGTAAAGGTTTGCATGTACTGATTTGTCATCATATTAGTTTATTTTATATTTTTCTCATAAGTAGGTCTGGTTCATACTCATGTGTCTGATGTGCGACGGCATCAAGTTTCAAATAATAGTTATTTAGTTTTAATGTTTGTAAAATATTTGATGTGTATCATTAGATTAATGGTAGGCTATACTTTTTTGGTGTGTGAAAGATCTTTGGTTTAAATCCTTACGGAGACATTTTTTTTACATAATTTTAGCTCTAGTTACTTTTAATTTAAGTTTTTTTAATAAAAAAACCTTAGAATTAAAACTATTATATAGAACTCATTCACAAACTCAATTTCCAGGTTGTTTTAATCTGTACATCAAATTTAATTTTGAATTAAAATATCTCTTTTTAATATTATATACAATTATAAATATTTTTTATGTTATTTATAATTTAAATAGTGAATAATCCTTTCTAAATTTTGTTGTATTTGTTAATTAAAAATATGTTTTTAATATTGAACCGGAACCTCTAAAAAGTTGAAAACAACCCTAGCTATAACCATCTTTTCGTAAAAAAAATCAATCGAAAGCAAAATAATGTAAACACAAACGCACACATGTAAATACAGATGCAATCATGCAAACATTGGTGTGATTTTTATTTTATTCTTTAATGAAAGGGAATTAAATTGGTGTGAGTTTGTGTGGAAGGGTTTTTTTTTTTTTAAGAAATGTGGAAGGGGGGTCTACTTAATTATATTTTATAATTTAGTGAGAATGTATATTTTATAGGCAATTCAATTTTCTGTAAAGGTTTGCACTGATTTGTCATCATATTAGTTTGTTTTATATTTTTCTCATGATCAATGACTTCATTTCTCATATTTTGTCTTCATGCTTGTTGCCATATTACTTTTTTAAGTAAAAATTATTTTATAATTTACCTGTCACCCTTATGAAGTGTTCTTAAGCCAATGTCCAAATAGATATATGGAGAGTTGCATTCTTGTAATAATTAACTCTAGCTTTATTGTTAAAAAAATTATTAAAAAAAGCACTCTAGAGCATTTTAATTATATTACTTTCTCATGATATATGACAATCTCATTTTCATGCCTTGGCTTCGTCGAAATTTCTACACATGTGCTTTTGGATTTTTATTTTCTTTATCAATTTTTTTTGAATGGCAAATAATATTATATTATAAATAAAATCTGATTATATAAATTATTTTAACATACTTTATAAATTAAACAAAACTTCAGCACAAGGTTTTGTGTGATGATGTCGAGGTGTGGAGTGGAGCCTTGCATAGCTTTGAACGTACCTATGGTAAATCCCAAAACAACTTGAATTTTCTGTTGGATGACTAAGACGTAGTAATAAATTTTGGTCGTTGTCTCGTGAATTAGCTTAATTGACATAACATTGCATTATATATGTAGATAAATTTTTAGTCATTAAACTACTTGACAAAAAAATAAATAAATAAATTTTGGTCGTTTGATTTTAAATTAATAGAATTGAATTATATGAATTTAAATTAACAACGATCTAGATTGTTTGTTGTCTCGATCTTAGTTTATCCAAAAACTGTTAGAAACATACATATACCCATAAGAGAAACACTTCTATAGACACAACTACAAACTATTTCAATTTAGGCACACACACATAACCTAAATAAAATTTAAAAATAAAATAATTAATTGATATTGATTGATGTGACTAAATTATTTATAATTTAATTTTTATATTGATGTGAGTGTATATATAAAAAATTTGGGGTTGTACCCATAGTAGAATTGCTCATACCCATCATTAGATAATCATATATCTTGGCAGGAACATTACAATATACATAAGTCGATATTCATACATAGAATTTCACAATTACACAATTATTCTTTCAAGATGTAAAGTTATGGCAAGACCTTCACATGTCTTCCATGGTGCACTTGTTTAGATTGTTGGATTAAATAATTATTCCACAAAATTTTACTGTGTACACTCTATATAGATACATCACTCTATAAGAAAATAGTGAAAATTTTTCATCTCACCCACTCACTTTCTCACCTACCCCTGTTTTTCCATTTTTGTCATTCGTCAAAAAATTAGGAACGCGTTTTCCGAAATTTTTTTGCCTTTAAAAACAACTTCGGAATGTGTTTTTCGAATTTTTTCCAAATTTGAACTAAAAAAATTCGGAAAACGCGTTCCGAATTTTTTGACCAAGTCCAAAAATGAAAAAACAGGGGGTAGGTGAGAAAGTGAGTGAGTGGAATGAGAAATTATCGAAAATAATTTTAACCAGTGATAAGCCCAATAAGGATGGCGTCATGGTGAAGAGAGGAATTTTTTTTTTCTACCCCAACAATTATACCTTTACCCCAACAAATAATTTTTAGTTCCAATTTTACCCTTTTTATCATTTGACTTAACCCTTACAAATTTTGTTCGGAACATCAAAATTTTTTGGTAGTCAAAATTTCAAACCGGAACACTTAAAGAAAAGAGATCCGGTATGTAATAATGCAAACCAAACGGAGATAGTTACCGGATAAGTATGGAAAAGAATTCCGAAAGGTTTGCCTCAAGTGCAGTTTCGCAGACCTCCTTCGATTACAAATTTTTGGATGCTTCTTATACCACAAAAGATTAAAAACCTATAACAACACAATTTTCCAGATTTAATAACAAATCGAGGGTGTATTAACAGTGGCGGAACTAGGGGGTGGCTGGGGTGGGCCGCGGCCACCCCCGAAAAAATGAGAAATTACTTTAATACCCTTTGTATTTTTCTACTTTGAAACCTATATATATTTGTTGTTGCAAACAAATGTTGATAAGTAACGCGTAGCCTGGTGGTTCTAAAGAGAGATGTCCTTCTTTTGCTCTTGATGGTCGCAAGTTCAACCCTCACCTATGCCGGTCTTCATTTTTGTTCTTTTTTCTTTTGAAAATACTTTAATACCCTTTTCTTAAATAATTTAATAATTGGCTTCTTAAAAGTTGATTTTTTTTCTATTTTTTTCTTCAAGAAACAAGCCAATTATTTTCAAATAAAAACAATAATTCTCTTTTAAGTACACATGTATTATGATAAAATATATAGTTCTATACAATTAAACTTGTGCAAGTATTAATTTAAAATAAATCATTGATAATTTCAAGTCATTTGGCACACGTAGAATATTATTTACGGTATACAATTTAATTTTTTTATTACTTAAATTTTTATATGAAATCTAATTTTTTGTTTAATTTATATATTATTAATTTTCTAGCGGCCCCCCCTAATTTTATTTCCTGGTTCCGCCACTGGGTGTATAGAGAAACAAACAAAGATTACAAACATGAGCTTAGTGGGTTTTGGTTAGTGTTTGTTACGAACAGGCTTTCTTGACATCGTTTAGAGAGCTTCAATCACAATCAGAGAACTTCAATTGAAGGATTGCACGATTCTTGGGTTTAATCACAACCAGAGATCTTCAATCGTCCTCGCTTCAACCGTGGGTTATTGGGTTATTAGGGGTTTGGCTTTCGTTGGAAGGAGATCTAGAGTTGCAACCATAGGAATTAATAATGGAATAAGAATGAATCGAAGGAAGCCAAATCTTCACTTGAATTTTAGCCAAAGTTTTAATGTGTTTAGCCACGGTTTAACCGTGGCAAAATTTCCGGATTTCTTTTTCGAACTTTTCCGGTAGCTATCTCCATTTGATTTGCTTTATAACATACCGGATCTCTTTCTTTATAACATACCGGAACTCTTACTATGAAAAAAAAAAAATACCAGATCTCTTTTCTTCAATTGTTCTGGTTTGAAATTTTGAATACCGAAAAACTTTGATAAAAAGATTAAGTCAAATGATAAAAAGGGTAAAATTGGAAATAAAAATTATTTGTTGGGGTAAAGATATAATTGTTGGGGTAGAAAAAAAAAATTTCGTGAAGAGATGAAAATAGTTGTTGAAACCCCTGACTTGGCCCAATAGGAATAGGGTGTGAAAAACATTATTCTGGATTAATTTTCTCATGAATACACAAAATGATAAAAAAAAAAAAAAAAAATGTGTGGAATTGTCATGGAGCGTCTAGTTTGGATTTTTACAGATTGGGCAAGTAATATATAGATAACCATGCACTGTCAAAAAAAAATATAGATAACCATGCATAGGGAAATTCTAGTATAGACACAAATATAAATGATAGGTGTTCCCATGCATAAACCTAATGTGATTGCGATTATGGAGACAAAGACAATGGTGGGTCCTATAGTGTTAAACAATACCTTCAAGTTGTTGGATTTCAATCATGTGTCACAAGAGGAGAAGAAAGGAGCTCAAGTATCATTACGATGTTGTAATAATTTTCTTTAAAACGAGCGATGTTACTGTCATATAGTTCATTTGTAATTTGAAGAGTCTTTTTCATGTGATTGGCTTAGATGGTTTGGTTCAATCTCAATGATACCTTTCATTTTCATTCACAAAATGTCATATGGCTTAGATGATTTGGCTAGTTATGTACTTTTAGTTTAGTTATCAAATTTTTGGACACCAATTGCCCTTACTTTGGACACATGGCAACATTTTAAATAAGGGCAATTGAGAATTTTCTAGAACAATCAACTTTATTATATAGATTAGATATCAATGATTTGCACCCTTATTGATCTAGGAGTTATGGGGTCTAAATATATTTGGAGGGTCCTTTGATTAATGTCTTTTCCCGTATTTTTTAGCGCAGGATAAAGCATTGAACAATGGTGAGTGGAAGATTATGTTTCTAGAGTCGAAGTTAATTTTTCAAAGTATATGCACTACAAAAATTCAATTTTGAAATGCATATACATGTATTTTAGAAATTTTTTTTTTCATACAAATGATATAATGTGTTTTGGAAATAAAGTTTCATTTAAAAACAAAAAAATAATTGCATTTTTTATAAAAGATTCTAAAAAGGGTATTGAATGTAAAAAAAAAGAAATTGAAAACGATTAGCCGTAAAAGATAAATAAGGAGGTGCAAAACCAACTCCCATCTAGTTTGGCTCATTTATATATTGTTCAAGTAGACTCTTTAAACTAGTGGGCCCGTATATGTAGAAAGGCTTAAGTTTTGAATTGCGTGAGAAAAGAGACTCCTTGTTGGTGTAAGATAAGTGTTTGTCTGATTCACCAATGTAAGTTATAACCTGACATTGAATGAAAGATATGTTTTGAATAGGGTTAAGATAGCCAAAGATATAAGAAGCTTGGATCAACTGCTTTAGTTGTTGGGCCCTTCACTATTGTTCGGAAGCTAACCGGTTTTGGGTTGGGCACTCGAAGTAGGCCCATTTACCAACCTATACATTTTCGTAATACCATATAGGGTAATGATATATAAGTCTTTCTACCATTGCGAGCGCAACACATTTTTGCCGCAGCATAAGAGAAAACCTAGATACACATTAAGTGCAGATCTCATCAATTCAAGCAGGCAAATCAGGTATGAATTAAATCTTAGCATGTTTAATTTTGTTTTCCAATTCCGACATGATTCAATTATATCACCACTTAAACAAAACTCTACTTATTCTTGAGATATTGTGATCTTTTTATCCGTGTAAAATGGTAGTTTAAAGAATGATACATTGTCTCGAAATTGGTGTATTTATCAATCATGTCCGAAGACAAAATTTTGTGTTTATTTTCCCTTTTTTTAAGCTTTGTCATGACTTTGCGATTGATATGAATTTTAAAATAATTTTTTCTAAAAAATAATATAGGGATAATCACAAATTCATTTGCATAAATGACAATCAAAATAGATCTGAGAATAAAATTTAAGAATTATTCCTTCGATTTGAATTCAAGATAGTTTTAAAATCACACATATACGCCAACATATTTTGGTTTTAAAGTTTCCTTGGGGAATTTGATTTTTAGGGTTACATGTTATTCATATTTGACATGGACACGGACAAAATATCATATGACAATATTATAAGACTTAATTCGAATTTAGCTATTTGAACAAATTAAATGGTTCAATTGCCGTTAATTTGGATATTATATAGTCTATTTAACTTGTATAATAGCTTTTATTGTACAATTTGTATGCAATTTATTTTATTTTTTGTCGAATAATCTAGTTCTCATAATTTCACTTGTTAAAGTGACTAAATGAGAAATCCTGAATTCGAACTTTGGTCGCCTCTGTATATTGCAATTTTCCAACCAACTAAATTATCCTCACATTTACATTTGTATCCAATTGTCAATTAGGCTTATAGGAATTGATTATTGAAAATTTAATTAAATTATAATTTAAATATAATTTTAAATTTTTATGGTTTTAATTTATTTTAGTTTTAAATATATTATTTAATTATCATTATTTGACTAGTTAAGGATTTACAAGAAGAACCAATGACCCGTCAAAAAAAGAAAAGAAAAAGAAGAACCAATAACTTTTGCTCTATTGTGTTGATGATCAATCTTACTTTATAGTTGGTGGTCAATTGAAATATATTAAAGTTATTGTCTAAATTTTCAATTCTTAAAATACTAGTCAAAGATTTGTTGGATCTAAAGAAAGAAAAAGGAATTGAACATTTTTAAATGGAAGAGTGATTCTATTTAGGAAGAATCCATTCTTTGAATTATCTGTCAAATTGGTAGCACTTGAAAGAGGAAAAAAATTATATTCTATATTTTTTTTGGTACATAAAAATTATATTCTTTACAATTAGCATTTTTGTATAGTCTATTGTAACCGTTAGGTTAAAAGAGATAATTTTACTCTATCTTAATCTAACAATCAACTACACCGTAAATTCAATTATAAAAAATTTATTTTTTTCCGCTTATTTAAATTTATCATATGACCTAAATTTTACAATGCAAGTTTTTATTACTTAAGCCATTAAAATAACTTACGACCAACCTACTTAATTTATAAGCTCTTTCAAGTACATTTCAATAAACTTATACTTATACTACATATTTCTTTTTTGACAAACAATTATATATAGGGATGGCAACGGGCGACCATGGGTGCGAGTTTGACACTTACCAAACCCACACCCAAAATCATCACCCAAACACAAACCCAAAGGCTGTTCGGGTGGCAAAACAACACCCCCGCCCACACCCATTGGGTTCGGGTTTTTTCCACCCAAACCCAAACCCGCACCACATTTGAAAATAATTTGCAAATTTAAGAAATTAAATTCCAACATAGACTTTGAATTAAATTACAACTAAAATTAAGGTCTTCCAAGGAAATTCAAACGTAGACTTTCAAGAAATTAAATTACAACTAAAATTTAAGGTCTTCCAAGGAAATTGAGGGAGACTATGAGGGTAATTAGGTAATTATAAAATATTTCGGGTGGGTGCATGAGTTTCGGGTGTGAGTTTGACTGATACCAAACTCACACCCATATTATCGGGTGTCACCCGAACCCAAACCCAATCAAAACGGGTTTCGCCCGTTGACTTGGGTTTGAGTTCGGGTGGGTCTTTCGGGTTTGAGTTTTTTTTTTGCCATCCCTAATTATATACCTATAAATTAAACTCTTATGAACTTTTTTTGTTTGGTCAAAACTCTTATGAACTTATTTTGGTAAATATGTCATTTATAGTCATCAAGAATTCATCATGGCAAAATCTATCAAAATCGGTTCACTATGGATAGAGTTATCCGAAGACAACCATTTGGATGCACACCAATCTGAAGCTTCCACTATACGGTAAGACTTGTTCCTTAATTATTATATATATATCCTCTTATTACTTTAATTTAATTATTATTATCTAATTAACATAAAATGTAGTTTCTTAGATTGGATTGCTTTAATTTATCTAACATTGCAAAATATATATTTGCCTTCACTTAAATTTATATGTATGTTGTTACTAATATTTTTCATTGATGTTATATTGTTGTCCTATATATAGATGATGTAAAATATTATTTTGAAACAAAAACTAAAGGTAAACAGTACCCCGGGCACGAGTGCACTCTTTAAGCATCTTAAATAATAAGTTTTTGTTAAAATTTTATGAAAATGTGTAAAGTTAACGCATTGAAAATCGAAACAATTCAACTTTTTGGATAAATTATTTCTTTAAAGAAAATGCTTAAAGAGTGCCACGGGGCACTGTTTAACAAGACCCAAAACTAAATTATTATAATTAGTAACTATAAATACTCTCTCTGGTTCACTAGATACATCAATTTTTTAATGAATCTAAAAAACAAACATTTTATTATATACAGGAAGTATGTAGAATTATCATAAACGAAAACGAATACATCTCCCCAAAGTGTCATGTCCATGTCTCATTTACGTATGTCATGTCAAAGGGTCTAAGGGAGCATAAGGAGTAACATCGGGATAAATGATTGAGAATACATCGTATTTCCTCCGTCCTAATTTTATTGATACAGTTGAATATTTCACGAATGCCGATGCATAACTTTGATGATTAATATTTTTAATTGTATAATAGTAAAAACTATAAAAATTTGATATTTTGACAATACTCATCGAGACGAATCAAACAACATTTTATATGTTAATATTTATATTTGTTTATTTGTAGAAAAATAAGGTCAAATTAATATGTGTGAATAGTGCACAATAGTAAAATGTGTCAATCAAATTGGGACGGAGGGAGTACTATATACTATTATATTTAAAATCAGAGGGAGAATATGTCAATTCAATATCTTAACTCGTCTTTTATGGTTAATTCAGTGATGAACAGTCGGAGCAGCAACCATCACATCCATCGGTAGAAAATTCAAATAATAATGTTGTCAACTCTGAAGCTGATGATATGATGATCATCAGTGATGATGATAATGAAGCTGAACTTGTTAAAAACACAGGTAACTACAAAGATTATTAATTTTTTATTTTATTTAATACTCTTCATTTTTTAATAATTATCGAATTTGCAAAAAATAAAAAATAGAAGTCTCACATAGATTGTCCACTTTTAATTTAGATTATAAGTTTAATTGTTTACTATTCAATTTTATCATCAAACTAATGTTATTTGCACCACTTTTAAATTATTATTTTCCATTTTACATTTATATAACAGGGAAAATATACAAATAATCAATATAGATATTTGAATAAAATGATCATATTTTTTTCTTTGATTTATATTTTTTTTTTAATCTTTGTAAAATTGTTAAACGAGACAAATGTTGTGAGAGGGGGGAGTATTTTATATGTATTATAATTCTTTTCTTTTTCAGAAAAGCTAACTATCTTGGAAAATAATTGCAACATTCAAATATCAAGTGTTCCACCACCAAATGTTTGTCAAGGTAATATAACTTCAAAGGATTCTCCAAAAAAGATTAGATTGCTAGCAGACATATTTAAAGAATTGGATTCAAAAAAGACAATATATCATGCTAAGAAGAAACAAATAAGTCAATGGATCAAAGAAAGTGAAAACATGATTCCAACAATTGAAGTTGATGAGGGTAAAATGAAAGCTTCAGATAATCATGAAGATGATGATGAATTGAGCATCGTTAACAAAGGAAAAGAAAAAATAAATAAAATTAATAATGACTCGGATTCATCATCTTCATGGAATGAGGAAAAACTTTCCTCTGCCTCTCACTTTGAGCTTTTCCCACGCGATCCCCTGCTGTTTGGAGAAGGCGCCTCCAAATTTTTTGAAGTAAGTACTAATAACTTATA
The DNA here is from genome assembly GCF_020283565.1 of Trifolium pratense. NCBI lineage: Eukaryota > Viridiplantae > Streptophyta > Magnoliopsida > Fabales > Fabaceae > Trifolium > Trifolium pratense. The sequence goes on along the minus strand of NC_060059.1, from coordinate 36,286,319 downwards.
ATACTCACTTTCTAAAATTGTTTTTCTTAATGCATGTCTAAATTAGTGGTAGGATTGTTAAAATTATAGTGTTATCATGATTTTACCAATGTTGGATTTGTTTTGATTATTAGTTTAATTTCTTTGTATTTAGTCTTTGCAATGCAATTCTAGCTTAGTAACCATGGCAACAGTTTTCCATTTACAACTACATTTTTTAACAACTGTGTGAAATATTCTTTTTAGTCTATGAACATTTTATTTTATCTATCTTATGAAAAAGGAAGAGAAAAAAATTCTAATAACACGCGACAAAATTGTACATTATATGAAGTATAGAGTTTAATTTCTACCGACAAAAAATTTATTTTATTCTTGCAGGAAAATAGTGTGTCCGCGGACACAATTGAAGAGTATGGAGCTGATGATATTATAATGGATGACGATGATGAGATTTTTCAATACAATTCAATGTATTTTGATAGTGAGACTGATGAAGAGGAGTTGAAGAAGAATCCCAAAAGAAGAAAATGGGGAAAAGATTGATTTTCATCCCAAGAAAGAAATTTGGTTTGGAAACTTTAATTTATTTATTTCTATTTGATGATAGAAGTGGTATAATTAGACATGATGTACAAGTAGTTGGTACAAGAATTGTTGTTTGAAATGGGCTGATTTGGAATTTTAAGGCCCATTTATTTTTATTTAACAATATTTGTTTTTTGTTTTGAAGTTTTATTCTGTGATGGATGGAATGACATTTAGTTCTGAACTTTTTTAATTGCGATGATAGATAGATGATTGAAGTTAATTAGAGAATGCATTTTTTGAAACACTAGAAATGTAATTTCGAAACCTTTTAGAAATTTCTAGAAAATATTCAATATATTTTTAAAATGCATATTCAAAGGTTTTTATAAATATTTTTTTTTAAAATAATTTATTTATTCATTTACATGATTTTTGAGAAATCAGCTATTTTGTATTGAAACTGTTTCGACTTTAAGTATGTTATACATTTGAGTTATTGTCCACTTTGAGTTTTATGTCAATTATCGCAATTTTGTCCTTATTTATAAAAAGTCTTTGTGGATAGAGAAGTGTAAGTAAGTATTTATAAACTACTAATTAATGACATCGATTCTCAAGCAATGTGAAACATTATGGTGTACTAGAACAATAGCCCTTACTAAAGGTTAAGGGGCCATAGGATCTTCCTACGTGACTTTAAACCATCGATTCTCACATACGTCGCCAATGTAAACCTGCAATTTGCGCAACACTTTTCTAATGTTTTGTCCACTTCAGAAGTTGTGAAATCCCTCATAGTTTTATCTTTAGTTAAAAATGTTTTAGTATATAGAGCCATAGAGGAGTGTAGACGTTTATAAACTACTCTTATAATCGATTATCAAACGATTCAAAACTATTTGTTGTATCGAAACATCAATTATTTTATAAAAAAAAATCAAGTATTCAATATATTTTTAAAATTCATAATCAACATATGCAAGAGGCTACACAAATTTCAAATATACTAGAGTAAAAATGTGCCTCATCAAATCTTGATTCAACTACTTCAAACAAATCAAATACATCATTACCTCATTGGAGTGAATCAGTGTTCACAAAGGTTGACAATTTCCTACAAACCCTAGCATCCTTGTAGACAAGACCATAATTACAATAATACCCTTTTTGTGGACTACAATGTCTATCTTCAGAACAAATACATTGTCCTTCCAAAGCACAACCATCAAATTTTACCAATTCCTTCCCATATAAAATCTCATCTGACCAATCACCAGAAAACACATTTTGTGGATCCATTTTATTTTTAGCATCAATAAATAAATTAAACTTAGGATATTTATTTTTCACATTTATAAATGCTAAGTTCCTATTCTTAGCCCAATGTGGCTTAGCACCATACTTAAAAAATGCAATTTGTTCCAATTCCTCCCACACATCTTGGTTTAATCTAGGGGTAAATTGGTCATTTGCTCTATAATAATTGAAATCAATCACTATAGAATCTTCTGATTGTCCTAGGTATGCTTCTGAGGCTTTAATGTAACGTATCATAATTCCATTATAGTTGTCTATACCACAAAAATTTTGTGGATTTATATCTCTTAGTTTTTTCACATCTTGAATGAAGTTTCCAAATTTTGATGCAGGGAAAATTGCTGTTGATTCATAGAAGAACAATCCTTTGATTCTTGGATCCCAAGCACATGATGTGTCTATTTTTGATGAATATAAGCATGAACCTGAAGTTTGTAATTTTCCTTGGTAACCAATTACAGGGTAGCCAGTGAAGATTAGGCCATTGTTCTTCAAACCATTGGCTGTTAATTTCTTGAATGCCAATGTTGTTGATGCTGTTAAACATTTTCCATTTGTGTTTCCTAAGTTTTCCAACAATTTTTCTGCATGACAATGTATATATGTTATGGCTTCCATATAAACTTTGGGCTATGTTTAAGTTTTAAATTGCAATGAGTCAACAAAAAAAAATTGCAATTGTAGTTGGGTTGCAACATTTGATATTATCAAACATCATAGATAAATATGGTATAATTGCAATTTTGATCCTTCTATTTTGCCACATTTACGATTTTGGTCCCCTCTACTGTCTCATTTGTTCCGTTATCCCTCTTGCTCTTCATCCAACGGTTAACCGTGTATAAAAAATAAATTAATTAAAAGAAATAGTTTCAAAGAGAGAGAAAAAATATAAATGGACGACTGAGATGATGGTAGCATGGGCAGCAGAAGAGAATGAGCTGGAGAGGATCCAAATCTCAAAAAAATACAAGATATTTAGAAAATGAGGAACCAAATTTGTATCTTTAAAAATAGGACTAAAATCGTAAATGTGACAAAATAAAAAAATCAAAACCACAATTGACCAAAAAAAAAAAAAAAAAGACCAAAACCACATTGAAGATAATGTGGCGATCATTGCAGTTGCGATGTGGTTGCAGACTAAAGTTAAAATATGAACGCGATCATAATTGTGGTCGTATCAACCACATGTCTACAATTTCCCATGATATGAAAAATCATAACAGAAACTGCAAACGCAATTTAAAACCTCGTCTTTATTTGGTTATTGCTTTCTAATAAGAACAATATGACGATGATTTAAGAAGAGTAAAAGATGATTAAGATAATTATTTACCTGCTCCTCTAACTGACTCAGAGATTAAGATGTTATTAGCTTGAAATCCAATGAAATCATAGACTCCATCACCACTGGTATCTAAGGGAACCCTGAAGTCATATCTATAAACGGCTGTGTGTCTTGATGGATACCAAGTTATGTCTGCAAACTCATACTTCTTTGCATGTTCTATGTATTCATTTTCAATATTATTATCATCAGTGAAATTGAAGGTTATGCTTCTTTTGAACCTATGCTCAATAGATAACTTTACCTGCAAGTTTAACAATGTAATTTATGAAAATCTGAAATTATATATATGATCACTTACAATATGAATTGAATTCAAGTAGTTATCGAGTTCAATTATAAAGGAATTGTACGAGAGAATATGAGTTCAAACTCCGACTAGAACAATATTATTTCAGACTTACTTATCTTTCGTTCGAACCACGAATAATATAGTTCCTGCCAGAATCCAGACGGTTAAAAATACTAAATTATATTTTAAGATTGATGCAATGTTTTAATTTAATTTAATTCATTCATAAAATTTTGTAAAGCTACACCAATAAGATTGATCAATATTCACCACACAAAAAAAAGAAGAAAGAATGCATGATCAATAGCATTGAATATAGCAACAAAAAAAGAAAAAACGCGTTATGCACCGTTAGCAATGAATGATAACGGAAGTCCATCATGTGATGTGTATTGTTTTTCATAAACGCACCAAACAGCTCGAAAGCAACAAAAAAAATATTTTTTTTATAATATTGAATTTTAAAAAATAAATTTTATGAGAATTTAATCAAAAATATTAAAATTTATTTGAACTTATTTGTTACGGTACAGATTAAAAGAGTAATTTAGATATTCATATTAACTTAACTTAGTTAGTAAGAGACGTTGCATTATATATGTTGCGGCCGAGAATCGAACCATAAATATTAAATACTCTACTTTTTTTTTTGACAATCCATAAATACTTAATTTATTCACTTTAAACGTGAAATTTTAATCATTAGACGTACTTGGAAAAAAAAATCTTTAAAATTAAAATGATAATTCGTGCACTTATTCTAGAGTAAATTGAAAATGATAATGACTAACAATGAATTGGTCTAAGTGGTAAGGGTTTTGGTCTCCTTTAAGCATGTGGTTAGAGGTTCGATTTATGACTCATTTGTATGGAGAAAATTCGATTGGGAGGGAAAAACCCACCTTGTGTGCCCCACAGGTTCTCCGACGGAAATTAGTCATCGCTAACGACGGTGAAATCTTCGTACCAATATCATGGTAAAAAAAAATGGCTTAATCGCATTTTTTATCCCCCTATTTTACCTATCTTGCAAAATTAGTCCCCCTATTTTTAAAATCAAACATCTTTTACTTTCACAGTTCCTAGTTTTTTCTTCTTCTTCTTTTCTTTGTTCACATATCAAATATGTTTTTTACAACTTTTTTTTTTAACAAATTCTACGACTTTTCTTTACAACTTAACTTTTGATTCATTGTAACTTTACTTTTTTTTTACAACAATTCAATATTTTATTTTAACGATTGTTAATTATATTTATATATATATATATATATATATATATATATATATATATATATATATATATATTGACAATTGATTCATTAATATATAAAAAAAATTATTTTACTTATTTATATTATTTCATTGTTCCCTTTTCATTCTTTTTATAAAGTTTTTTTTTTCATTTTATTATTGGTATATATTGAGTTTATTTTTTTAAAATTATTGATTTATTCGAAATTTTTAAAATCCATAATGTACTTTTAAATCTGAAAAATATGTGTCATGAATCCATTCAAATCTTGTATTAAAAATCTTAATCGTAAAAAGTCTTTTAAGAAAAGTCTTTCAAAATCTTACAAAATCAATATATAATCTCATAAAGTCTTTTAAAAATTTCAATATTTTTTATTGCCGAAATAGTCTTTCAAAATCTCAAACCAATACCTTCTCTTACAATTATTTCTCATTTTAGAATTAGAATATTAAATAAGCATTAATCACTTATTTTTACCATATTTAGTTTTAGAAATTAGTTATCAGTTTTTCTTTCCTATTTTCATGGAAAAAATACATAGTAGTACCTACAAAAGTACTAAATACCAAGGCCACTAGCATCGCTATAGTGGTAAAAAATTTGGGTAGTACGCTATAGGTTCTGGGTTCGATCCCCACTCATAAAGTACTAATACAAAAAAAAAAAGTACTAATACAAATAAAGTACTAAATAAAGGAAAAAAATTGAAATCATATAAAACAAACTTTACCTTAGAGATAGCACCCAAAACTCCAAGAGAAACTATAGCAGCATTAAACAAAGGATCATGTTTATCCAACTTCAAAATCTTAGCATACCCTTCAGATTTAGAACCAGGAACAACAATATTAATCCCTAAAACATAATCATGAAAAGCACCACCTTTACCCCACCAAGAACTACCATGTGCACCAGTGCTAATTACACCTCCAATTGTAACACCTTCCCAATAAGGTGCAGAAACTAAACTAAACCCATTTTTCTCAACTTCATCAATCAATTGACGAAGTTTCACACCTGAATCAACGGTTACAGTTAAATTGGTAGCATCAATTTGAATCTCAGAATCATATTTTTCTGTGCTGATAAAAAAGGCTTGGTTTTTATTTTGTTGTGGACATGAAAGTGTTGGGATTGTGTGTGAGAATTTTGTGACAATTTTTGCTTTAAGGTTGTTTTGAACAACATAGGAAACTGCTAAACGAAGTTGTTGTTCTGTTGTTGGGTATGTCACATTGAGTGCATAACATGTTTTGCGGTCGTTCCATGTTCCATACGAGTTTTTTAAGGTGCAGATTGTTTGGTTGCATTGTATTGGTGATTGTGGAGTTAGGCTATGGATTAAAGGGATTGAATCTATGATGAATAGTGGAAGTATATGAATTATGCCTAAAATCCACCATATGAAACCCATGTGGATGATGATAATGATGATGATGGTGGTGGTGGGTGGTGAAAGAGTATTGATGAATTCAAAGGGTTATGATTTTTGTGATTGAATTTGTTGAGGGGTTTATATTGTGTTGGTTATAATACAATTATAATACTTTGTACTACCTCCGATCTTTTTTATAAGAAAAATCACATGAATATAATAATATAATATACGTAAGATATATAAGTTATTTAATGAATATAAAAAATGAGTTGTTTCTTTTAAAAATAATTGGAGGAGTAATTTAGAAAACGTTAATATACCCTTTCTATTTCAAATTATAAGAAAAAAAAAATTACACTTATTACCAAAAGTAAAATATGATAATTTGAAGTTTAACTATTTGTGTTTTTCTTAAAATAAGTTTCATGAAATGATATAAAAATGAAATTTATTGGTCATTGATAATATGAAAAAGGAAATAGGGTAAATTAAATATAATTTGCATTTAATTTCATGAGAATAAGTAAAAATAAATATTAAAAATAATAAAAGTTGGATTTTTTTTTACTTATAATTTGGGATAAGTTTTTTTTTTAAAAAAAAAAAATTGAGACGAAGGAAGTACATGCCTTAAAAACATATATAAAGGAGTCCTCATAAAAATTGTCTTGTAAATTGTACATTCAATTTTTTAAATATTTAAATTTTGTTTTCTTTAACGTAAAATTTCTATTTTTACTTTGATTAACATGTCTTTTAAAGAACATGAACGTGTCAAGCCATTATATTTGGTTTAGTGGTGAAATGTTTGAGTAGTATGCTATAGGTCTTGGGTTCGATTCTCATCTCATTGTAAAAAAAAAATGAACATGTCTCTTTAGAGAAAATGTTAGCATTATCCGTATTAATTATATGTGTCATGCTAAATAATGTCTCTGAGACGTTTATTAAACATACTTAAAAAAGAAAATTAAAGATAAAGTTAATTTTAGAAAAATATTTTTTATATTTTTAAGGTATTGAGAACACAAATTTCAAGATAACACTTGTTTATTAGTATGTTTAAGTAATGCTTGAACGCATCCTTAAACATTTTCCTAATTATATATATGTTGAGTGGGGTGTAATACATGTGTGGAGTGGGGTGCAGTGCAAGTAAACAACTAAGGACAAAAACAACTGAGGACAATAAATAGAATAGAAGTAAATAAACAAGATTCGTGAATTGAAAATCAAGATGATACCAACATGTGGTTTGGTGTGTTATTGGGGATTTTGGATTGTTTCTGGTCACAAATTTAAGAAATTCATTAATGTATGACGTTGCAACTCTAGTCAATTCAAATAAGTGTTTTTGGTGAGAGATTAGGGTACATTTAGTGCGCATGATAGTTACATTACATGATTATGATATACTCTCTCCGGTCCTTTTTATAAGGAACACTTTGAAAAAATCACACATACCAATTAATCACATTTAACATAGTTATTTTCATTTAATACTCTTATAAACTAGAACTTTGACCCATGCGGTACATGAGTCTAATTAGGTGTAATATGTAACAATAAAAAATAAAATACAAAAATTCTAAGAGCATTTTCAATAAGAGTATTCTAGGGGATTTCATAGACTAATTATTCTATATTTGTTTATGTGCTTATTTTATATTTTATATATTTTTAAATAATTTTGGAACCCCATAGTTTTGTTTACTTATTAAAAAAAAATTGCTGATAACTAAAGGTTAAAAAATTGATGATAATTAAAGGTTAAAAAAAAATGAAAGACATAATCAAGAACATAAACTTAAGTAGACATCCATAAATAAATAAAAATTGTGATTAATTCCGCCGTTCAAATTTATTGAAAACAGGGTTAACATATTAGGATTCCTAAATTTTTTTCATAATTGAAGCACATGTTTTAGCGGTTGAAAGGTTTTATTGTAAGTAAGGGATGCAGGTTCGATGACAATCTGTATTTTTTTAATATAAAGCTGCAATAAAAAGAAAGAGAAAATGAGAGGAGAAAAAATTTGGTTTAGGGTTAGCTTATGTTGGCAAGCTTATAATATAAGAGATTATCGGTTTTTAATTGTTTAAATTGTGCAATGAAAATTGATGGTGCTTAATTGTCGTATGAAATCTTTCCTATGAAAGTTGATGGAGTTTAACACTTTGTGGACATAATTTAAATCACAATTGGTCTGCTAGTACATATTGTATCAATTGATCATCAGTTAATATTAAATCTACAATGTTAAAATCAAAATAATGAATGTGATTAGTGACATGACTATGGTTGTGTTTGGTTGTATTGCAAAAAAAAAATGATTTAGCAGAATTGAGTTTGATAATAACTTTCTAAATTACACGTGATAATAACTTTCCAAATCTCACATGATAATTATTCTCTAAATTTATGATCCGGTAGAAAAAAAATATTGATCAGGAAAGACATAAAAATATTTCGTGATGAATAATATAGTCAACAATAATTTTGATATGATATACTTTTAAAATTTATGGTGCTTATCAATTATTGCACATAATTTTAATCACAATTGATATACTTGCCATAATGGTTGGAAATATTGCCTTGCACTGAAGGGTTGCGGGTTCGAATCATAGTCAAGACAAAATTGTATTATTTTTTAATAAAAATTGCAAGATAAAATGGAGGGAAAACAGGGAAAACAAATTAGGGTTTAGAGTTTGCTTGTGTATACAAGCTTATAATATAAAAGATTTAAATTTATTCCATGTATACAATTGTTTAATTACTCTTTATTCAACCAACTTACTTATTTTTAAATTCTCTCTCATAATAAATAAGGGCATAAGTGAAATTGAACATTTAAAACATTTAAAAATTGGTCAAAGTTTCTTATAAAAAGGACCAAATTTTTTGCCCTAAGTGTTCCTTATAAAAAGGACCGGAGGGAGTAAAACAGGATAATATTATTTTATCATGTGTTTGGTGCACACATAATAACAAATGTTAAAAGTAATTCCTTAATAAAAAAAACACAATGTTTTTTTTTAAAATAAAAAATCATCCTCGATTTAAATTATAAATAACATAAAAACAAAAAATAAACATCCTTGTGATTAACGTATTAAGTTTTGCACCCCTAGTTTAATGTATTTTAATTTATTTTTTTCTTTAGAGAGATGAGATTTAGCTTAAAAACTGAACCCTTTACATTTTGTTGTAATATATTAAGTTTTGCACCCTTAATTTACTAATACTACTACTCTATAATATATTAAGTTCTGCGCTTCTAAGTGTTACACATATATATATATGGACCGAGCCTGAAAAGAGGTAAGATGAAAAGTTTATAGTATGTAGTCGTTAGATGATGTGTATGTATAAAGAAAGGAAACATAAGCTAATGATATTGTGTTACAAGTTCGATTTGGATTCTTAAAGTTATCAGCATTGCTATATAAAGCGAAAGAAATTATCACGAAAGCATAGCGAACTAGAAACTGCCCAATCAGAATTTAGAATTGAGCGGAATTCACGGTCAGGTTTTGCAACAGGTGGAATTTAATAAAAAGTGGATAGGTGGAATACAAGGGTCGTGATGATTCGTGAAAGTGCAATTCGCTTTAAATACCATTTTCCTAAAGTTATACTACCTCTGTCTTGATAAAAAGAGTTTGCATTCTAGGATGTGAACTCAGTTCGCTTTCTAGAATGCGAATGTCTTTTTTCATGATTTTTTCCATTCAAGAGGGGCGTAGACGCTGAGTTTGAATTAAAAATATTGGCACTCGCTACTTAAAATGCGAAAAAGTGCTTGCATCCTAGAAAGTGAGAGGGGTAGTTTGGTCATTTTAGGGGTGACTGAGTCGTTCCAGGGGGTGTGAAAAGTACAATTCATAATATAGTTGGATTTTTCTTTTGCAAATTGGGCCTAACTTATTTCTTTTTACGAGATTGGGCTTAACTTATATTACCATGATCCTTTTTAATTTTTATTTATTGAACCCAACTTTTTGCGCCCTCCGAAATACCTCAGTCATCTCTTGAAATAACCAAATTAACCATCTCGTTTTTTAGGATGCGAGCATTTTTCGCACTATATAGAGAATGAAAATATTTTACATTGAAACCCAACGTCTGCCCCCCATGATTCAAAAATTTACGAGAAAAAAAAAGAGTTTGTATTCTAGAAAGCGAACTCTTTTTTCATAATATTTACATTCAAGGGGGCCCAAACGCTGAGTTTGAGTTAAATATATTGTCACTCGCTAATTAGAATGCAAACTAAAACACATTTCGCTACCTATAATGCAAACTAAAATACAGTTTGCTATTTAATGTGATTATATATTTGTCTTTATGTGTATAATTTACTTCCTTATTTGGTGCATCGGTTTTACTGAGATTGACATGATCAGTGGGGAGACAAAGAAACAGAAGAAGAAAAATCATGTAATCTCTATTCATCAATGATTTGCTTAAAATAGATTAGGAATGTATTGAATTTTCTATGAATGGAAAAGATACAGATATAATTACAAATATTATAAATATTCTATGTAATTTTTCAATATTAATATAATTTAATTCATAGTATTACTACCTTATAAGATGAAGGAGATAAAAAAATTATTTTTGTGAACCAGTTCGCATCCTAGAATGTGAACTGTGGTTTTTCAATTTTTGCAATTTTCCACAATCACGGCATAGCCAGCGAACAACGGTGTTTTAATTTTGCTATTTATGCACTCACTTCCTAAATAGTGAGGGGGTAAATTGAAAATACCAAGGGAGCGCCCATGTATGTCAGGGGTGCGAGAAGTATAACTCTTATTTATTTATTTATTTATTTTATGCATTTTGTTATGGATTTTTAATCTATTTGTTCGTGAGTTTTATAAATTTTACTTTTTAAATTATGATTTGCATTAGTTATTATAAAGTTTAACATTATACTATTTATTTATTAATTATTATCCAATTCAACTACGGTTAATTATTATCCAATTCAGTTTTTAAAATATGGCTTAAGTAACAAATGGCCATAATCTATCTTCTACCCTGGCACAAGTCACATTGCAGCCACATAATGGTACTAAAACTAGTACTTGTTGCCTTGTAAATTTGCATTTCTAAATCGCCAACAACCTCAATTTGCAGCTGAAATTTTATGGCAATACAAGTAATAATTAAGAGTTCAACATTAGATAAGAGATGATGTGAAAATATATTTATAAATATAGATAATTTTTATTTTATAAATCGATTTTATAGAATCGAGTTACGTTAGACTCAAAATTTTAAGAACATGATTGGGAGTATTGTTGTTGTTGACCAAATTTATGTTTGCTGCATCTCAACACCAAAAGAATGACATACAAATAGCACTAATTATGAGAATATTGTCAATGAAGGCAAGTACAAGAAAGGAATCAATCTTGAATTTGAATTTTAGACTTAATTTACAAAAGTTGAAAACAAGAAGTATCAGCTTTCTCAATACTCCTAATAAAAAAGTGCTTTCCCTTCTATTATTCTTCCTTAGCTTTTCCACTATAATGTATGTATTTCTTTCTTTATTATGTGTAGTCTTCAAAAATTTGTTTTATGAAGAAAAAAAAACTTATGAAGATACGATTTCACTAGTGAGAACTTATGAATTAACATAAAAATTTATTTATTTACCTAAACTATTTTTTATAAGTTCAAAAATAAGTTAATTTAATTATCTAAACATCTCCTAAGTAACAATTTTTAGATGAAAGAATAATATTTCATGCTTTGCTTGTATGTATATTATGACATTTTCTTTATCCAAAAGTGGTTAAATGTTGTCCCTAAAAAAAAGAAGTTAAATGTTATTGGAAGTATAGAATATGTTCTAAATTCATTTACTTCATGCACTTTCTCATTTAATTTCCTTACTTTAACAACCAACATGACTTTGTTTTTATCAAAGTCACATTCATTATGTTCCCAAACTTAGATCTCATTCTCCTTGCCCTTCTTCATGCCTCATTTGTTTTCTTTGTTCTTCTCATAGTTATCATCATCCTATTTTTCCTTCTCTTATTTGCATTCTCTTTAGCACTCTTAACAATTTTTCTATTAGATTTGCACCATTATTTCTATGTTGTTTATGAATATTTTGAATTTATAAAAGGTGATCTTGAATTGGGTTTGGTTCTTATTCTAATTAGTCTCATTCATCATGGTGTTGATTCTTTCTTGGTTTCAAAACCAAGGCATAAGCGCAAGTATGACAAATTTGAAGTGAAGGCACAACAATATTCACCAAGTGACATTCATGCCTTGAAGACTATACGATAAGGCCATCCTCAATACTCAAGATTCAAATTATGTATCATATTCAAAAGAATTTGACATTGAGAATATTGGGACAATGAGAGAGATACGATGAATCGATGATACTCAAGATTTTTTTATAGGTAAATTTTGAGAGGGATCAAACCCTAAACTCATTCTTAATACTTCTTCAACGTCTCAACTCATATTATTTGGCTGAAAAAATATCGATGTTAATGGTTTTCTCAATTTTTATGCTTCTTAAGCTACATTATGGCATGGTTGCTAAAGTGTCAATTACTTAGATACCCTTCCATTCTAGTTTATACTAAAAAAATGCTAAATGGTGAGTGCTTGCTTAGTTTGCATTATTGCATAACGTCATGTGTTTAAACCCCATTGCTCCCTTGATGTTGTTTTTAAAAATAATAACATGATTAATGTAGTTATTCTTTTCCCACCTAGATGCATTTGTTTTTAGTTATGTACATTTTTTGTCCTACAAAGGAACATGTCTTAGTTAATCCAATGACATATTATGGGCTAAGTTAATAATTAAAAAAACAAAGTAGTACTTATGAAGCTATGAACAAATACTAGAAGTAAAATAAAAAAATGTTTCTTCAACCAAAGTACACTTTATTATATCCTTCCATTCTAATTTCCTTCTTCTTGACCATCATTTTCTTCTCCCTTACAAGGTCCATAAACCTTACAAAAATAAACAAAACCCAAAAAATTGGCCAACATCGATCCAAAAATAACCCAACTTTTCTTTCCCTCACCTTTAGTAACATTATCAATAAAACTCAAAATCAAACTAGCCAAAATATTAACACATGACAAACCTAATCCAGAAAGTGTTGATGCTACACTAGACGACATAGATTGAGGGAACTGACATATATAAAACTCATTTTGTCCAACACCATTAAAAGCTTCACTAAAACCATCAAGATTAATTTGTCTTGGCAATAGCCACATAACTGACATGTTCACAATACCTTGTGGATAAACCCTTCATCTATTGCCATTTTTCTTCTTTTACCTTCAACATTTGCTAATGAAGCTGTTGATAAACATATTGCTATTAGTCCAATTCCCATTTTTTGTTTTACTCGAAAACGTGTCGGTTATCGAAAATGAAAAGCAAAATAGATTCATAAGATAATAAATATTAGAATTTGAATTTGGTAACTCAATCTTACAAAACTGACGTGTAAGATGAGGACTATCCACTAGTTATAAACATATTGTCAATCCATATCACGTATTCAACGTACGACTCTTAACATAAATAAGAACTAGTACAAGGAAAGTGAGAATTGATCCAAAGGTGATGGTAGGGTAGCGACCAAAGTAGGAATCAGCAAAGAAAAGCACCACGAATTGGTGTGAAATTAGTAGCTGCTGACCAGAGGAGGATCACATTGGTAGCTGCAGCAGCTTCCATTCCATAATTTGTCTTCTACTTTTTTTGATGCAAGTGCCTTCTACTAACAACCATGGCTTAATACTTAAAATCAATTGAAACTCTAATAACCATCTATGACTCCTCTTGAAAATAGAAGCTCACATTCATTACTGTCCTTAGTCCTTAAAATTGGGGCCGTGACTTGATCAGTGTCAGTTCCAAAAAATGTAAAGAAAAACGAATGTCAATTTCAGACATATTTATTTTTCTTTATTTTTGTAGAATTGAAATTGACCAAATCACCAATCTCTATTAATAAAATTTCGAACGATTTTCAAATATTGGTGTATCATGCACTAATTATGAAAGTGATTAAAAGTAGAATTTTCCTCTATAAAATTTCTAAGCTATCATCGAAAAATTATGAAAATAATCTAAAAATAACTTATAATTTATAAACCTATTGTAAGTAGTTTTTATAAATTTTTCTCAATAATCTCAAAAAACAACTAATATCAATAGATAAGTTCAAATAAGTCGATTTAAATCGGACCCTATGTGTATAATATTAAGCAGTTTTTTTTAGGTAAATTAAGAGCATTATGAGGAAGTAGTTAATACCGATACCACACAAAATAATGCACGAATCATGGATCCAGATATGCCGAAGTTAATCTCTGGCTCGGTAGAGGAAGTAGTAGCTGAAACTCAAACTATTTTGCAAAAACCTACTTTACTACAGGTAGTTCTTGATGATATGGAGAAGATAAAACAAGCATGGGAAACTAGAAGAAATACTAATACCGAAGAGGAAGTTCCATTCACTCTGTACGTGTCTAAGAAAACTAAAAAACAAAACCTACGGATTGCGCGTAGCCTTGGGAGTTATCCTACCCGATCTAGGGGTCCACCTCCACGATACTCTCCATGATCCTTTCTGGGAGTTTTGTAGTCGAATATGGAAGTATGACTAGTCGACTTCTCTTGGGTTCGATTGATCTAGAGGTTTTCTTTTGTGGGAAACTTTGCCTCATGTCCTCTCATTGAGGACTAGTTTAGGGATATTCTCCCTAATTTTGGTTTTGTTTTTGTTCCTTTTTTTTGTTTTTGCTTTTGCTATTTTTGTTCTTTTATTTCTTTTGCTTTTTATATGGGTAAGGTTTGGTCCCCCCACTTTGTATAGTTTACCTTTTTTTATATTATATATATGAACAAAGAGGTATAGGATTAGTGCTACTAGATGTCTCTCTGATGTCTACTAGTCACTATGATGTCTCATAATGCTCTTAATTTACCTAAAAAAAAAGTAGATTAAAATAATATTAAGCAGTAAATTGTATCAAATTATAATGAAATTATCTTATATGGCCTATGATGAAGGGTAAAGTTGTGAAGCCACCTTTTGGGTTTGTAAGGGTAATAAGAGCACCATTATCCCAAAACTCAATATGAGTTCTTTAAGTGGGTCTCGTTTTATTCTTTATATTATTTTACAATTCTCAATTATTTAAACAACTCAACCACATTTCTCAAATATTCATACAACTTATCAAAAACTCTTAAATGGGTCCATTGTGTCCCACATGTTTTAAAATAAAATGGGAGATAACCGTTGTATTGTAGCCTTCAATATTTAATTAATTCATTTGCACTAGTCATGACTCATGTGTCAGTTTGTATCCGTTGGTAAACATAGCATCGCCTTTCATTGTAGCAACGTTGGATTGTTTTCAATTATCCATGTGCTCTGACAAATAGCGTGTCTTTGAAGTCCAAAAACCACCTATGTGCTTGCTCTAAGAGGCTCTTTCTCTTTCACCATAGTTTCCATTTACGAATTAGTAGTACTACAAGTGAAGTGAGAGTTAGTTAGAAGTATATAGGTTGACTATAGTATTGTATTGTAGTACACCGTTGACAGACATGAAGTGTTTTCTTTCCCATACTTTGTTTTCTTTTTTGTCGACGAGAGGCAAGCGAGGCCATTCTATAATTAAAGGTCTCGCTAATGAGTGACTACGGAGCACTCTTTAAACGTTTCATGTAAAGAAAGAATTTCAAAAATTTAAACACTACAATTTTTAATGCGTTGACGGTATACGTTCCATAAATTTTTTATAAAAAACATAGTAATATTTAGCATCCATTTTGCTCATTTACATGCAGCAATACATTTATTATTGTTTAACACTTTCTTAAAAATGTGTATATTAATGTCATTTGACTTTTAGCCAATAGCATTTAAATTAGATGACACATGTTTTTTCTGGCTTAACCAGAGTCTTGGGTTCGATCTCTGATTTGTGCAGGCAACAATACTAAAACTCTTAGGGAGAGTTTGTCATCTATTTGAATCAAACAAGGATCGGTTGATTAGTCTATACAGTTACGCGCAAAAGATACCCGATTTACAATAAAACTTAGAAATAGTTATAAAAAGTGTAAGCATAGAAAAAATTTCTTCATTTTTATAGTATACCTTTTTGTTTTCTTTATAACGAGAAATCTTATAGTATAATTTTCATTTTTGGTATCAAAATTTAGATCGAGGAGGTTGTGCCTCTGCCTAAAGTAATTGGTACTCAAGATTGTCTGGTCTCGATAAGATAATTTAATCTTAAATTTTTTTAATCAAGAAACAATATTTTATTTTATTAATATAAAATTTAACCATTTAATCTCGATCAAATAACAACAAACTTGCATGATGGCTTACAACTCAAGCATGACTACACCAATTTTTTTTACTACACTCATACCAAATCCCTATTTTATTTATTGGATCACGTTAATATGTGCCCTAAAACCACATGTTAAAATATTTAAAAATAGAAAATTATCATTTAATAAGATAGAATGTTTAATGCTTAAAACATTAAATTTACAAGTTTCAAAATAAGGGTCTTGCTAACGAGTGCCCCCGGGGCACTTTTTAAGCATTCCATTAAAAGAAACATTTTATTAAAAAAATTAAACACTCCAATTTTCAATGCGTTGACTTTACGCATTTCAATAAAAATTCTATAAAAAACTTATTTAAGGGCTTAAAGAATGCCCCGGGGGCACTATTTAGCATTTGCCTCAAAATAATACCTCCACATTTACTTTTTTTTTGTCAAGTAACCTAATAACTAAAAAATTCACCTTAAAGATAAATAAATGGAATATTCAGTGTTCGAACCCCGACTCCTGCTCATATTGTGCGGGGACACATTTACTTCTTTAACATTTTCCTTAATTATTTTTTTGTCAAGAACCCAATCCCTATTTTCTCTACCAGAAAAACAAAAGACATATCTATAAATAGAGAAAAAGAGTCGCAAACAAGCATGGGCCCACCGCCAAAAAAGTCATATCTATCTGAGAGCCCACAAAATCTAACGCCTTATAAGCTGTGTTTTTCCCCTAATAAATCAAAGGAGAATGTTAACATGTGCACCAAAAGCACATGTTAAGGAAGTAAAAATAGAAAGTATTAAATGATGAAGCATTAAATTTTAACTTTTTAAGCATTAAATTTTTGTATCATTAAAAGTTAAATTTCTATATTAAGATACCTTAATATGTGCCCTATATGCACATGTTAACAACACCCTAAATCAAATTATTTTTTGTCTCTTACTCTTCTCTTACCTCATAATAATAGCTCTCATTCATTGATTTCTTTTTCACTATCCAAACAAAACCCTCGTTTCACACTTTCATCACACATTCGCTAACTCCAATTCTCAGTAATGTGAACTCAACCACCAACACATACATGCATTCCTCGGTAACTCCGTTACTCTAAATTATTTCAATTTTTTATTACAATTACTTTTTTTTTTTTATTTTTTGTTTAAGGTTTGTTTGGATCAAATTATTTGAGCTTATTAAAACAGCTTATGACATGTATCCAGCTATCTAGGTTAATTTATGACAATGTCTTGCAGCTTATATGAAAATAGTTTCATTCTATTTTATTTTTTGTTTATAGAAATATGGTATGTTTGGGGATTGCCTTATTTGAGCTTATTTAATGGTATGAGCACTTGTGAGACTTTTTGGAGATCTTGTTAAAATAGTTTATGACATGTTCCTAAGTTGTTTTCAGCTTATTTTCATAATGTTTCAAGATAGCTTGTACAAACAATGTATATGAAGCATGGACACTCCTTACATTAGGCGTGTCCCGATGTCGGACACACGTCGGTGTTGGACACCGACACGACACCGACACTTATGATTACACTGAACTATGTCATTTTCTCAAATTATTATCGGCGTCGACGATTCAGTATCTGTGTCATGTCCGGTGTCCATGCTTCATATAACTTGTACACAAACAACTTGCCTTTATTTTATGGGTCATGTTAACTTGTGCCCTAAGGGCACATGTTAAGCTATCTAAAAATAGTAATATAACATTTAATGATACAAAGAATTTAATGTTTAGATAATTGAATACTCCACAAGTTCAATAAATTTTTTCCACATTTATCTTCTTAACATGTGCCCTTAAGGGCACAAGTTAATATTCTCCTTATTTTATAGGATTGTATATGAATTCTGTCAATGACAATGAATGCTTTAAATTGGTAGATGATTAAGATATCAATTGTAACCCGAATATTGATTGTTTCTCTGTTTTTTTATTAACGTTTACAGTGAGTTTTTCTTTCACCTTTCAAAGGAGGATATTGTTCTCATTCAAGAAAAATGAAGCATGCTTTAATCAAGGTTAACCATTGTGATTCTCATACTACTGAGAATTCAAAAAGTCTTAATCATGATGATAAACTAATAAGGTTAGAAAGGCGATGGAGAAGACGGGAGGCCAGGAATGATAGTTTGCAGAACAACTATGTTGCTAGTGCTACAAGGACAACTACAAAGATTTGTGAAAATACATCTGTTTCAATTGATAAAAATAATCATATGATAGATGATGAAATAGATGAAGATTGGGCAAAATATTTGGCTACATATACTGGTGATGACGATGATGAAGTGGATTCAGACTACGAAGCCGATTTGGCTACATATAATGATGATATTGAAGCTGATAGTACTAGTAATCAAAGTCGTGACAATGAAGTGGATCCGGATTACGGAGCCTATCTGGCTAATAGTAATCTTGATATTGGAGCTGATCGTGCTAGTAATCAGAGTCGTGACAGTGATGAAGTGGATCCAGATTACGGAACCTATCTGGCTAATAGTAATCTTGATATTGGAGCTGATCGTGCTAGTAATCAGAGTCATGACAGTGATGAAGTGGATCCAGATTACGGAACCTATCTAGCTACATATAATCCTGAGATTGAAGCCGATAGTGCTACTAGTAATCAGAGTGGTGACAGCGATGAAGTGGATCCAGATTATGCATCCTATCTGGCTACACTTAATCCTGATTTTGAAATTGATTGTGCTAGTAGTCATAGTGATGGTTCAAACATTGATGCCGACTTTGGCAACAACAGTGTCAGTGAGGAAATAGAAGAAGTTGAAGATGATCAGTTACTACGAAAAAGGTCAAGTGTTAGGCGAAATTCACTAGTTTCTGATCAGGCGTTTGATAATCCTAAAGTGCAGGATAATGTTGATGAAGATTATGAAGCATTGCTTAATGCTGTGACGATTGTTGATGATGAAGAGGAGTATTTTCGTGTTAAGAATCCCACAAACACGCCCAATGTGGAGGATAGGAGCAATTCCTCTGATTCTGATCTAATTGTTATGGATTCTATTCCAATTTGTGAAAACACTCCGTTCATTTCTTCAAAAGCATATGATTTATCTGTAAGTTTCTTCAACTTTATACGGTGTATCTGTATTAGTCATAATTAGCAAAGAGTTAATTTTTATCATTTTTCCTTACACGTTTTATGCTCTTTGTGTTTAGTGTTTACGAGAAGAAATGAACCCGGACAACATGGACTACAACATGCAAATATCTGCATGTTATGATTCTCAATTTAGGAGAAGTCTTATGGAATGTCTTGACAAGCCTTATGACCAAGAAGAGTATGATCGCCGTATGCACGACATATCTAAGCGACATTTAAAAGAACGCCATGTTGAAACACGGCAGGGGGTGGTGAAATCATATCACTCTAAAGGTGTTTCCAACTCTTATCTTGATTGGTACCCTGGTAGGTTCATAATGAAAGAGTGTCGTTGTTTTTGGATTTTCGATTTATATTCTCATTATGCTCAACTCTTTTATACTCAATCTGATTTCAGGCCTCTTATCAAATATTTGTTTCATAATTGTGCAGATCTAGACAAAGCTATTACCGAGTTCAAGGAAGAGCAGAGGGTTTTGTTTCTCTTGCGTGGATTTTTTTTCTGGAATACAGTAAGTCAATAAATTTATGTTCACATAATCTCTAGTATTAGATCCTTAATGGGGTATGATCGTAATTCTTAGACGATGAATGTCCTAGGGTATGCTTTTCATACACATGAATCCCAAGAATACATGCCTATAAATATTTGCTTTAAACATTATGCAGCAAGCAACATTAGTAGTTCGTAGTTATGATTAATGATTATTTCCATGATGTGACATAAACTTTGCACGCAATTCACTAGATTATCGTAGAGTTTTATTTGGTGCATTGTTTCATAATTCAACTTTTAATGTTTTTGTTTCTAACACGGGTGAATATGCGAGTTTCTTATACATCTTCTGCTAACTGTTGTGATTTGCTTGCGATGGAAGTTATCTTTATGTACTTTTGTCTGTCCAATTTTGCAGCACGTCAACCACCCGGGACGATTTCAGCCTTGGCTTGACAAACGATGTTTGGAGAAATTGCGAAAAATGTAAAAATGGAATCTCTTGTATCTAGGATTTGGAAGCAATGGTTTTTGAATCTGGACAGGCAACAAAGTCTATATGTACAGTTAAATTTATCACTGAACTATGACACAGTTAGAGAAACTGAACCTTAAAAATCACTATTTCTACTGCCTTATGCCAACCTCTATGTTGGATGGATCCTTTTTTTCAAGAGGAGCTCACACACACAAGTTAAAAGGAAGAAAAACCCAAAATATTTCTCTGATCTTAAAATTTGATATCGTCAAACAGGGCTATATAATCTTTTGAAGTTGTCTTTAAGCTTATAGCTTATATAATCTTTTGAGTATATGCCATAAACTCATCTTATCAACTTGCTTACTTTTTATCTAACATAGAGTAAACTTTTATTTTATTTTTTATTTTTTATTTTTTGTCAAGTAGTTTAATGGCTAAAAATTTCACACATAAGTGGATAAGTGGGATGTCCGGAGTTTGAACCCCAGCTCCTGCATATATAATGCAATGTCTTGTACTAACCGAGTTAAACGGGCACGAGTAAACTTTTATTTATTTGTGTTTAGAGTTGCAACAAGTATGTATATATGGTACTACTTTGTCTCATAAATAATGTTTCATTTGCACTTTTTCCTTGTCTCAAAATAGTTATCATTTAAAAATATCAATGCAACATTTATTAGTTTTTCCACTAATATACTCTTATTTATTGACATTCTTTCTACTTAACCATTTCCCTATTGACTGGTTAATTCGGGTTCTAGAAGAAAAAATTCATTAAAAAAATCATGTAAACACTTCCTGTTATGAAATAAATACTAAGCAACAATAAGAAATTAAGATTTGTGACGACGTAACGACGTTTGTCATAATCATTTTCATGATTTTTGTTTACTTTGTTTGAACAGAGAAGAACAGTATCCCACACTAATCTATTTTTTTTAACAGCAAATATATTAATAATCCGATCTCTACTCAAGTCGAACAAAGACCGGTAAATAACGAACTACATAATAGCGCTATATGCCGACACCGAAGATAAACACCAAATACAAAACCCTACTTAAATGAGGTTTGCCTCCTAATCCCATAAACCCCTCATGATCCAAGCCACCAAGACAACCAACAATCCAGCCCAGGAAGTTGTAACCAGACGCTAACTTCCGATCTTGAAGCAAAAGTGATCGGCCCATCAAAATCCAAAAACAACTCCGTGAAGCAAAAGACTGATGGAAAATGGTAGAATCAAAACCCAGTCAAACAAGCCTCAGCTCCAAAACCCTCCAAACAAAAGCAAAACCGGCAGAGGCACTACCACGAGGGCGGCAGTGCCGAAACAATCAGGACCCGATACTAATCTATTGATATCATAAACTATCTTTATGCTATTTTATAAGCTATTTTATAAGTTCACATTAGTGAAAATTGTATTTTTATAAGTTATTTTTATCATAAACTACTTTGACAAACTTATAATAATACATAAAAATGGCATAAGGTGTTTCCATAAGTTCAAAAATAAGCTAATCCAAACAGGTCATTTGTAGTATCTAGTAAAATTAGCAATTGAACTACTTATCGGTATGAAATGTATACAAAAGTTATGTTTAATTAATATATCTAATTTCTTTTCAAGTAAGATGTCATTGGTAAAATTGGAAGAAAAAATAATAAATTATAAGTTCGTAAACTACTGAAATAACATTTGAAAAATAAGTTATAAGCTGTTTTTAAAAAACATCTACCAAACAAGACTCTTTTGATCTTATAATAAACTTATACTTCATCTGTGACACTATATAAGAAAAAAAACTCATTTTTAAATTCATTACTTTATTAATGTATTTAGTGTTTTTTGCTTATATAGTATCACGGACCTATGAGCTCAAAATTAATTCAGCATTACAAAAAGAAAAATTTATGATTGAAAGATGAAATAGAAATGATAATTAAGATGAGAGAGGTTAACAAAGGAGAGAGATAACTTTCTCACTCGATCCTTACCCAACAACAGTAACACTTGTGTTGTCCAAAAAAAAAAACAGTAACACTTTTCCTCAGATAACTGACAAATTTCCGAGTAAGAAAAGAAGAAAATGCACCAAACCCTTACTTCAGGATCCACACCTTGCATTGCCAGTACCGCAAATTCCAGTTATCTGTGAAGGTAACTAATCTTTCACTTTTCACCGATTTTCACTTTCCTTAGTTTTTTTTTTTTTCTCTCTAATATTGATTTTACATTGAACACCCATTACTCATCATCATAGGACTATAGGAGTACATGATGTCTTGTACTTGTGAGATTGTTTGAGAGAGTGTTAGGAGTCCGACATCGAGTATATCAAAGTGCTCAATGATAAGCCACAAGGCTCTCCCACCTATTGGCCTAGTCTTTTGGGTTGGAATCTCCTCGTGTGCTTTAAGTCCTAACAGAAAGCTTATAAACTTATGACATGTCCATAAGTTGTTTCAAGTTACGTCCATGAGCTAAGCTCTCTAGGGTAGTTTATGGAAACACCTTATAGGTTATAGCTTATACTCCCTCCGATCAAAAGATTCACTTTTTAGATACATTGGATTGGTCTAGATACATGAAGCTTTCAATTGTATCTAAAAAATGAATCTTTTCTTATAATTAGGACCGGAGGGAGTAGTTTATCTTTTGTTATAGAAATAACTTATGAGCGCTTAGTTAAACTGTTTATCCAACATTTATATGACAAGTATTTTTACTATAAGCGCTTAATTGAACTGTTTATCCAACATGACATTAATTTATAATGGAATTGACGCGTAGCTTCGGGAGAATTTCGGACTTGAACCAAAGACAGAGTTAGTGTGAGCGACAACATATCGAACAATACTACTTTTGTTTTCCTTTTGTGTTATTTGTTTGAACTACTTTCATTTATTATAGATCATAGAAATTTTAGAAACACAATATGTGTCATAAGTTCCGCATTGGTTTGATCTTAAGTTGCATAGCAAGAAATTTCAATAACAGCACATGACAATAATCCCTCACAAACCGATTAAACACACTTTTTGTAGATAACTCCGGCTTTCTGTTTAATATTAGGTGATTTTTCATCCAATGTTTTTGCACATGTTGTAGCACTTGTTTGTTGCCATTTGTTCCTCAAAACATAGTTGTCATGATTCCGACATGTTTAGAAAATATCTCGTAGGATTGTGTATGTATGAATACAGTCAATCAGTGCTTTCAATTTGTAGATAAATGTTTTCCATAAGATATCAATTGTAATACTTAAATTGACTGTGTTTTTTTTTAATGTTTACAGTCAGTTTTTCGTTCACCTTTCACAGGAGGATATTGTTCTCATTCGAGGAAAATGAAGCGTGCTTTAAACAAGGTTAACCTTGGTGATTCTCATATTAGTGAGAATTCGGAAAGTCCAAATTCTGGCAATAAAAGAATAAGGTTAGAAAGGCGATTGAGGAGATGGGATGCCAGGAATGATAGTTTGCAGCACAATCGTGTTGCCAGTGCTAAAAGGAAAACTGCTACTAATCATAGTGGTGGTTCAAATATTGGCGTCAACGTTAGCAATAGCAATGACAGTGATGAAGTGGATCCAGATTACGCACTATTCCTTAATTCTGTGACGATTGTTGATGGCGATGAGGAGTATATGCGTGTTAAGAATACCACAAACACATCCGTCAGGGAGGATGGGAGAAATTCTTCTAAAATTGACAGTGCTATTAATCATAGCGGTGGTTCAAATATTGGCATCGGCGTTGGCAATGGCAATGACAGTGATGAAGTCGATCCAGATTACGCACTATTCCTTAATTCTGTGACGATTGTTGATGGCGATGACGAGTATATGCATGTCAAGAATACCACAAACACGTCCGTCGGGGAGGATGGGAGAAGTTCTTCTAAAATTGACAGTGCTAGTAATCATAGTGGTGGTTCAAATGTCGGCTTTGGAAATGACAATGACAGTGATGAAGTGGATCCGGATTACGCACTATTCCTTAATTCTGTGTGGATTGTTGATGGCGATGAGGAGTATATGCGTGTTAAGAATACCACAAACACGTCTGTCGGGGAGGATAGGAGAAATTCTTCTAAAATTGACAGTGCTAGTAATCGTAGTGGTAGTTCAAATATCGGCGTCGACATTGGCAATAGCAATGACAGTGATGAAGTGGATCCAGATTATGCACTATACCTTAATTCTGTGACAATTGTTGATGGCGATGACGAGTATATGCGTGTTAAGAATACCACAAACACATCCGTCTGGGAGGATGGAAGAAATTCTTCTAAAATTGACAGTGCTAGTAATCATAGTGGTGGTTCAAATATCGGCGTCAGCGTCGGCAATGGCAATGACAGTGATGAAGTGGGTCCGGATTACACACTACCCCTTAATTCTGTGTCGATTGTTGATGGCGATGAGGAGTATATGCGTGTTAAGAATACCACAAACACATCCCAGGTGGAGAATAGGAGTAATTCTTCTGATTCAGATCTAATTGTTTTGGAATCTTATCCAACTTGTGGAAACACCCCTTTCATTCCTTCTAAAATGTATGATTCATCTGTAAGTGTCTTCAACTTCAAATGACTATATAAATATTTCTTAAAAATATTACATTTTTTTTTAAAAGAAACAATTTCAATGTTAGTTTTTAACTTTTTCCATAACACGTCTATGCTTTGTGTGTTTAGTGGTTTGGCGAAGAAACGAACCCCAAAGACAACGTGCAAACACCTGCTTATGATGATTCTCATTTTAGGAGAAGACTTATGGAACATCTTGAGAGGCCTTATGACCTTAAAGAGTATAAGGACCTTATAAACAGATTAATTAACAGAACTCAAAAAGAACACTCTGAAGGTGTCATTACACCGTATCATGAGATGTACCCTGGTAGGTCCATATTTTCACAAGTGGTTTGACTTCTCACATTTTCTTTTTTGATATATAAAAATGGCAGCATAAAGTTTGATCCTAAATATACAATAAAGATTGAATGCTTTCGATTCAATCCTCACTGCTATCTCCTATTGATTTGTATTCATCATATTGTGATGGTTGTTTGTGTTTGTTAAAATTATAAACGCGGTTGTTTGTGGTTGGTTTTTTTTGGTAGCTTCTACTTCTATTCTCATTATCGCTCCACTCTTTCTATGCTCGATCTGATTTCAGGTCTCTTATCAAATATTTGTTTCATAATTGTGCAGATATATCCAAAGCTATTGCTAAGGTGTCCAAGGAAAGACCTAAAGTTTTGTTTCTCTTGCGTGGATTTTTTTTCTGGTTGGAAGTAAGTCAATAAATTATGTGCACATAATTTGCAGTATTTGGTCCTTGATGTGTATGAAGAATATTTTGCCTATTGAAGCAATGATTTAATAGGCAAAGGGGCCTTGACGCATCAGAGTTATCGTTTTGTGAGTAGGAGTTATAGGGTTGAGTCATCGAATCGGTCTCTTGTAAATGCAATGTTTGACCATTCCTTTGAGTTCGACCCTGTTATGGAAGGAGATTTAAAGCACGGGGCTGCCCCGATGAAGCAATAATTTTATAAACTATGCTTTATGCATTCAACATGGTGATGATGGGTTCTTATGACTTCAAATTTAGATCTTTTTCTGGTTGTAAATATTTTTTATCCTTTGAGCTAAGGTAGCTCTTAAAATGAGTTATAGTCTACCTATATATGTAGACGATTTTTCTGGATTTGGAGCCTCTCCAATTTTCCCTTATGTTTTGTCTCCTTTTTCTTAATCTGAGGGTTGGTAAATTACTAAGAAAAAAAAGGAGAGAAAATCAACCCTTGGATTAAAAAAAAGGAGAGAAAACATGAGGAAAAATTGGAGAGGATCCAAATCCGATTTTTCTGGGATATGTTCATTCACCTATGACAATGAATCCCCTATGATATTTTTTTCATACATGAATCTCAGGATCCAAACCAAGAACATTGTTAGCTTGTTTGGATTGACTTATTCGAGTTTATCTACTCACGTAAGTTTTGTAAGACTATTTTGGAGAACTTATGAAAATAACTTATGACAATTTTCATAAGTTTGTTTCAGCTTATTTTCATAAGTTCTCCAATATAGCTTATGAAAATAGCTCGTAGCATGTATAAAAACATTCATCTTTATTTTATCTTTTACCGGAAAAATAGCTTGTATAAGCTTATACATAAGCGCATATCATGATAAATACTTGTGCTATAAGCTACATATAAGTTGCTTATCCAAACAAGCCGTAGTAGTTTTAAGTTATGATTATTTGTGAGTGGCATAAACTTTGCATGCAATTCACTAGATTATTGTAGAGTTTTGTTTGGTACATTGTTTGATAATTCAACTTTTGGTATTTTTGTCTCTTTAAGTATGATGAATATGTGAGTGTCTTGTATACATCTTTTGCAAACTTTTGTGACTTGCTCGCGATGGAAGTTATCTTGATGTAGTTTTCTTTGTCCATTTTTGCAGAATGTGTGCCACATGGGATCATTTCAGCCTTGGGATGACGAACCATGTATGGACTTATTGCGAAAAATGTAAAATTGGAATATCTTGTATCTAGGATTAGGAAACAATGCTATTTGAATTTGCTCAGGCAACAATGTTTATGTACAGTTAAACCAATCACTTAACTATGATACATTATCTCTTGAAGGAAGAAAACCACATATTTTGTGTTTTCTCTTTCTTGTCTTTGGTAACTCTAGAGGAACAATGGTTGAGCATGATGGTTGGTTACTCATGTCAATAGAGCTGTCAAAATGGGCTAGCCCGAATGGGCCGGCCCGCCAAGCCCGATTTTTTTTCCCGGGCTCGGGCCTTGAAAATCCTAGCCCGAATTATTTCCGGGCTTTTTAGCTCGGCTCGGCAAAGCCCGATTAAAATATGGGCTAGCCCGAATGGGCCGCGGGCGGCCCGCAAGCCCGAAAAAATTAAAATTTAAAAATCAAAATAAAATATAAATATAAATAATTTGTTTTGGATGGTTTGAAATTAGTTTGTAATATAAATTATAAAACACCGTCCGCTACTTAAGTAGCAGATGAGTAAAAATAGGGCATCCAAGAAACTCGTAGGTAGCGGATGAGTAAAAATAGGACGCGCGAGAAACTCGTATGTAGTGGATGAATAAAAATAGGGCGTGCGAGAAACTCGTGCGTAGCGGATGAGTAAAAATAAGGCGCGCGAGAAAGTCGTAGGTAAGGGATGAGTAAAAATATGACGCACGAGAAACTCGTAAGTAGCGGATGCGTAAAAATAGGGCGCGAGAAACTCGTAGGTAGTGGATGAGTAAAAATAGGGCGCGCGAGAAACTCGTACGTAGTTGATGAATAAAAATAGGGCGCGCGAGAAACTCGTACGTAGCGGATGAGTAAAAATAGGCCGCGCGAGAAAGTCGTAGGTAGCGGATGAGTAAAAATATGACACGCGAGAAACTCGTAGGTAGTGGATGAGTAAAAATAGGGCGCGCGAGAAATTCGTAGATAGGGGATGAGTAAAAATACGGCGTGCGAGAATTATTATATAGCGGATGAGTAAAAGATAGGACGCGCGAGAATTATTAAATGCTATTTATATGGTTGAGTTTGAGCATTAGAAGTAAAAAAAAAAATTTAAAAATAAACCGGGCCGCCCGAAAGCCCGACTACCCGTACCGGGCCGGGCTCGGGCACTAATTTTGGTAGCCCGTTTTTTGTCTGGGCTTTTTAGCCCGGCCCGACGAAGTCCGAAGCCCGACCGAGCCGGCCCGAAATTGTCCGGGCCGCCCGTTTTTACAGCTCTACATGTCATGTTGGTCCTGGGAGTGTAGTCATGTAGGAATTGTGAGGTATTTTGAAGGGTTTGAAAATTGCTATCTCCAAAGGCTTTCTTTAATACCTCAAACAACTTTCTTAATTCTCATGATTTATTCAAGACATATTTTATATTTAGGGATAGAGTAGATTAGTTTGACGATAAATTATACACAAGTTAGCAAAAGGACCAAATTATTTGACATAATTTTAATTTAGGATTTTTTTTTTATCTATTCACAAATTTAGAGATATAAATGAACAATCTTTACAACTTTAAGGGGAGAATTAGTGATCTTAATATTATTAACATTTTTTTAAAATCTAATATGCACTTATGTAGGTTTAATATAATATATAGACACTTTTGATATTATTATGGACTAAAAGCATAAAACAAAATTATTGGGAGATGAAAACATATAATTTTTTTGTATACGAACAAAAACCAAAATTTACTAATTTTATATAAAAATAGGTTGCCTAGCTACAGATACGGTATCAGTCACTATTATAACAAAAAAAAAATCAATTTTTAGATTCATTCAAAAAGTAGTGTATCTAGTCAATAATATATACTAAATAAATTAATTTTTCAATGAACCTATAAAAAGTGGTTTTTCGAAACGAGTATTTTATCTATCCTTAATTATAAACAAAAGTCAACTTTTCAAATTCGCTGGATAATTAATATATTTGACATATATTATAATCAAATACATCAATTTTTGAATTAATTTAAAAAGTAAATTTTGTATGATAGAGTACGTATATGTTAGAAACCATATTTGTAATTCTTAATTTTCAAAAAGTAGTAGTATTACTATTATGGAAAGAAAGTGATTAGTAAAAGTTTTGATAATTTTAAGGATTAATTTAGGTGGTTCCCACATCCCAACCAACAAAACAACATTCTTGTTCTTTGTTTCTAGTCTTAGTAGAGTTGAAAATAGAAACACAATGAATTTGTTGTATCTTTTATTTGAAGAACAAAGAAACACACACACTGCGTTCTTCTCGGTATGTAACTCTTCTTTCTCTATTCTTCCAACATTCTTCTCTTTTACAGTATTCTTTTCAAATCTTACCATTTTTCCCTTCTTTCATTTCAAATAATTAACAAAATATAACTGTAAATTAGGTCAACAAAATTCACCTCATCAACGGCTTTTTAGATCCACTTATTTGAGTGTCATAAGTTCTCCGGTATGTATAGCTTATGAAAATAGCTCATTGCATATATAGAAAAAATTCATCTTTATTTTATCTTTTGCTATAAAAATAGCTTATTTAAGCTTATATACATAAGCACCTATCATGATAAACACTTGTACTATAAGCTGCTAATAAGCTGTTTATCCAAACACACCCAAATACATTAACTTTTGTTGACCTGATTTTCTCGTATTTATGATATCAGATGAACTATTATTTTTATTTTTTTACAAAATGGGCATGCATAATCTGATTTGGGTCTCTTGACTTATTTGAGCGTATGGGCCCGTTTCGATTAGCTTATTTATGAGCTTATGCAAACAGCATATGCAATATAAATTAGGTTTTATGTTATTTTATAAGTTCACACTAGTGAAAATTGTATTTTTATAAGCTATTTTATGATAAACTACCTTGACAAACTTATAATAATACATAAAAATTGCATAAGTTGTTTGCATAAGCTCAAAAATAAGCTAATCCAAACGGACCCTATATACTATCACAAGTACTTCTGAGATCGTTTGGGAGAGCTTATAAAAACAATTTATGATATGTTCTTGAATAACTTGTGAGAATAGCTTATAGCTTATGTGAAAATAGTTTAACTTTATTTTATTTTTGTTATAGAAATAACTTGTACATAAACACTTATATGACAAACGTTTTTTCTGCAAGCGTTTAACTAAGTTGTTTGTTCAAACATGGCTATAATTTATAATGGAATTAACATATAGCTTTAGGTGAATTTCGGAGTTAAATGTGTCCGACCATCCAACTTTTGTTTTCCTTTTGTGCTGTTTGTTTGAAACTACTTTCGTTTATTGAAGTTACTAGAGATTTTAGAAATACAATTGGTGTGACAAGTTTCATAATGGTTAATCTTGATTAAGGAGCATGGCAAGAACTTTCAATAACTGCACATGACAACAATCCCCCGTAAACTGATTAAAGACATTTCTAGTAGATAATTTTGGCTTTAGGTCATTTTTCATCCAATGTTATTCCACAGGTTGTTGCAATTGTTGCCCTTTTGTTCCACAAAACATAGTTGTCATCATTTAAACATGTTAGAAAAATACTTTCTTTAAGATGTCAATTGTAACCC
Organism: Trifolium pratense; assembly: GCF_020283565.1. Classification (NCBI taxonomy): domain Eukaryota; kingdom Viridiplantae; phylum Streptophyta; class Magnoliopsida; order Fabales; family Fabaceae; genus Trifolium; species Trifolium pratense. Next base: position 36,255,555 of record NC_060059.1, on the reverse strand, counting down.
TAAAATTGACTGTTTATCTGTTTTCTATTAATGTTTACAGTGAGCTTTTGTTTCCTCTTTGAAAGGAGGAAATTGTTCCTATTAAAGGAAAATGGAGCTTGCATTAATCAAGTTTAACCCGGATGATTCTCATACTCATGAAAATTTGAAAAGTCCTTATACTGATCGTAAAAGGAAAAGGTTATGGAAAAGAGTGGAGTTCAGGAATGATAGTTTGAAGCAGAATCGTATCCCTAGTGTTTCAAGGAAAAGAAGACGGGAGGTCAGGAATGATAGTATGAAGCAGAATTGTATCCTTAGTGTTTCAAGGAAAAGAAGACGGGAGGTCAGGAATGATAGTTTGAAGCAGAATCGTATCCCTAGTGTTTCAAGGAAAAGAAGACGGGAGGTCAGGAATGATAGTTTGAAGCAGAATTGTATCCCTAGTGTTTCAAGGAAAAGGTTACGGAGAAGACGGGAGGTCAGGAATGATAGTTTGAAGCAGAATTGTATCCCTAGTGTTTCAAGGAAAAGGTTACGGAGAAGACGGGAGGTCAGGAATGATAGTTTGAAGCAGAATTGTCTCCCTAGTGTTTCAAGGAAAACTGCGAAGAATTATGGAAATATGGCTGTTTTTATAGATGAACATGATCATATGATAGATGATGATGTAGCTAAAGATTGGGCAATTTTTTTGGCTACATATAGTGGTGATGATGACGATGATGAAGTGGATGAAAATTACGAATCCTTTTTTCCTACATATAATCGTAATATTGAAATTGACAGTGATGAAACGGATGAAGATTACAAATCCTTTTTGTCATATAATCCTGATATTGAAAATGACAGTGATGAAGCGGATGAAGATTACAAAGCCATTTTGTCTAAATATAATCCTGATATTGAAAATGACAATGATGAAGTAGATGCAGATTACAGATCCTTTTTGCCCACATATGACCCTGATGTTCAAATTGACAGTGTTAGTGATCATAATGGTGGTTCAAACATTGACGTCGACTTTGGCAAAAACAATGAAGATTGTGGACTACTTAAATCTGTGATGATTATTAACGGCGATGAAGAGTATAAGTATGATATGAATGCCGCAATCACATCCCAGTTGGAGGATGGGAGTAATTCCTCTGATTCAGATCTAATTGTTTTGGACTCTAATCAAATTTGTCAAGATACCCCTTTCGTTCCTTCAAAATTATATGATTCATCTGTAAGTGTCTTCAACTTCTTACAATGTATCTGTAATAGTCAAATTTTGCAAATGGTCTACAAACATCTACATTATTCAATAATTTAGTTTTTTTAAAAGAAACAATTTCAAACAGTTAATTTATAACCTTTTTTCATAACACGTCTATGCTTTGTGTGTTTAGTGGTATGGAGAAGAAATGAACCCCAAAGACAACATGCAAACACCTGCTTATGATGATTCTCATTTTAGGAGAAGACTTATGCAACATCTTGAGAGGCCTTATGACCGCAAAGAGTACAAGGATCTTATAAACAGATTAATCAACACAACTCAAAAGGAACGCCATTTCGAAACACGTCAGAGGGTGGTTGAATCTTATCGCTCGAATGGTGTCACTACACCGTTTCATAAAACGTACCCTGGTAAGTGTTCTACCTTCACAAATTTTCTTCTTTTACATATAAAAATGGTAGCATAATTTTTTATCCTAAATATACTATCAAGATCGAATGCTTGCGATTCAATTCTCACCGCTAGCATTAAAAAACTCTCACTTGATAAGCTGGGTGTACCAACCAAAACTTAGTTGAATTCTATGATTTAAGATTAAGAGAAGGTTATACACTTCCATTTTCTTTTCAAAACCTGAAACTATCGTATTGATTTGTACTTTCAATATTATTGTGATGGTTGTTTGTGTTTGTTAAAATTATAAACAGGATTGTCTGTAAAATTTAAATGTTGGGGGGTTGAGTCGTGTTTGTTATTTCCAAAACAATGCGTCAGAGTACTTTAGAGCTTCATGAATAAATGTAATTTGCTCATGAACTTATGAATTGATTTATTATTGAACTTAATGTATGACAGTATAGCAATCTTTGATTTCTCTGTAGTAAAGGTAGTTTTAAGCATGGGCTCATTCTTTGACTGACTAGTACTGATTTCTAATCATCACTGAATTTGGGTTAGATTTTGCTGAAAGACATCATTTCGGTCTATATTCTAATTTGTGGTTGGTTTGTGCATGTTTTTCGGTAGCTTCTACTTCTATTCTGATTATTGCCCAACTCTTTCTATGCTCAATCTAATTTCAGGCCTCTATCAAATTTATGTTTCATAATTGTGCAGATATATCCGAAGCTATTGCTAAGGTGTCCACGGAAAAGCCTAGAGTTTTGTTTCTCTTGCGCGGATTTTTTTTCTGGTTGGAAGTAAGTCAATAAATTTATGTTCACATTATTTGCATTATTTGATCGTTATCGCATACGGAATTTTTTTTGCCGTAGGAGGTATCAGATTGAGTCGTCGAATCAGTCTCTTGCTAATGCAATTTGTGACCATTCCATGTAGTTGGACCCTGGGCAAGAGATATAAAGCACTGGGTTGCTCCTTTGAAGCAATAATTTTATAAACTATGTATGCTTTAGGCATTCAACATGCGTTATTTATGAGATTGAACCAACTCAATATTGTTGCATATGGTTAACATGGTGGTGATGAGTTTTTATGGCTTCAAATTTAGAGCTCTTTCTTTGTGGTTGTAAATGTTTTTTTATCCTTTGAGCTAAGGTAGCTCTTAAAATGAGCTATAGTTTTACCTATCTATATAGGTAGATGGTTTTTCTGGGGTTTGATCGTTCGCCTCATACAATGAATCCCCTATGGTATTCTTTCCATACATATGGATCCCAGGATCCAACCCAAGAATATCGTCTATTTAGTAGTAGTAGTTTTAAGATATGATTATTTGTGACGTTGCATAAACTTTCTCATGGAATTCACTAGATTATTGTCCAGTTTTGTTTGGTGCATTGTTTCATAATTCAACTTTTCATATTTTTGTTTCTAAGACAGGTGAATATTTTTGTCGTCTTGTATACATCTTTTGCTAACTGTTGCGAATTGCTCGTGGTGGAAGTTATCTTGATGTACTTTTATCTGTCTGTTTTTGCAGAACGTGGCTCACGATGGAGCATTTCAGCCTTGGCATGATGAATTGTGCATGGAGTTAATGCGAAAAATGTAAAATTGGAATCTCTTATATATAGGATTAGGAAGCAATGGTATTGAATCTGCATAGGCAACAATGTTTATGTATACAGTTAAACTTATCAGTAAATTATGATACATTATGCACTTTGCAGTATCTGAAAGTTAAAGTTACTTCCTTATTAGCTATTGGAGGAAGAAAACCACATATTTGAGTGCTTTTTCTTTTTTTAATTTTTTGCAATTGTTAATTTTGTTTCTTTTGCTGCACCATTTAAGAGCAAGAGAAAGATGGTTATTAGAGCTTATTAAGAATTAGAGTAAATGCCGAAAATAAACCTTAAGAAAACAAAATATAAAAATATATTTGGTCTCTGAAATATTTCTCAAAATAATTTTAAAAATAAATAGAAATGATCAATTTTACTGTCATTTGACTAAATTTGTCTGCATTTTTTCTGTGACTAAACTGAATCTTGCTCAGAAATGCTAATGTACGATATCAGTGTTTTAAAAATGGTCTTGGCAATCGACCTAATGAAAGTATTAGGTTACTGGTCGAATCATTGAGTTAATTATTGAACCACATGATTGAATCAGATAACTTGATAGTATCGCTAGGTTACTTAATGTACGATATCTGTGCATTTTTAAGTGGGAACGAGAACAACTAGAGATTAAAATAAAATGACATTAAAACTTATTACAGATAGAACACAAGTTCACAGTTTCCTTTTTAAATTGCACCAATGTTCTTAAGACCAAGAACAACACCAACACCAATGATGTGTCCTACAGTTCCACATGCCAAAGTATCAGCAAGGGTGAACCCAGCTGGGTCACCAGTCTGCAAGCCTGAGTCCCTTGCCTCCAACTTTAGTCCTGCAGTTGCTTTCCTGTTTGCTGAAGGAGCCAACCCAAATCTTCCAGCAAACAACATTAGGGTTGTAGATGCCACCATAATCTGTTTAGCATGTCAAAGTCAATCATATTATGCACATAAATTAGAGAAGTTACTAATTCTAATAAGTGGTTTTAAAAGTTTAACTTCATCAACCACTTTCACTAATTGAAATCAAGATCAAAGCATAGTCTTACACACCACTTTGTCACAATAATTGGGCTAGAAAACTATGTGCATGACATGTTTGAAATCACAGTGAGTTTAATTGACGTGTCTAAAAGTCCAACTTTTTCGAAATCAGTCATAGATATGCCAAACTTGCAGTCAATCTAAAACACGCGCTGATTTTTCATACCATTATGCACAATATAATATTGTAAGAAAGATCATAGTTTTAACAGTTAAATTACGGTCTGCAAATGCAATTGAGGCCGCAATATTACGGTTTCAAAAGTTTCTACAATTACATTACGGTCTACGCTACTAAAGATCACAAAATACTTGCAACTACGACACAACTTCAATTTAAAACCTCCAAAAGTAAGACAAACTTTTTCTTGAAAACCAATTTAGTAATACTTAAATGAATAGCTAAAAACATTAGAATTGAATCTAATTCTTGAAATCATACCACATTAGTGGATGAACCAATGAAGTCACATCGAACTCCCAAAGCGCCCTTCCCCCTGCGGCTTGTCATAGGTTGGGCAGCAACCTGCACATTGAGCGATGTTATTTAAACATAAAAAACCTAAATCCGTATAAAAATACACCACTTGTGACATGAAGCACGGAGACAGACACAAACACCGGATAAGTCGACTCTGATAATAATTTTAAAAAATGACATAATTCAGTGTAATCATATGCGTTGGTGTCTGACATCGACGCATATCTGACACCAGAACACGCCTAATGAGTCTTCGTGAAGAGGTAAAAAAATATAAAACAAAACCTACTAAAGTTAATGATATATAAAAAAAAAAAAAACTCATGACAAATTTTGTATATATGAAAATGATGGTTAATTACCAAACCCTGCACAGGAGAACCTTTGAATTGTGATCTAAGGCCAGTGAATTGAGTGAAAGTTGTTGTCATCATAGAAGTTGCCATTTGTTCAAACTGAGAGAAAATGAAAAATTAACTTTTGTTTTGAATCACACCCTTTCTTGCTATGTTTGAGCTTCACTTTAACTCACACAGAAATATTTTGAAGGTTATGATATTATGATGTAACATGTAAACAGAAGCTAATGACATCCGCATAAGTAATTTGTGGCTTCAAAATGTTGATACTAGATGGCCATAGATATGTTATTCCAACGTGGCATTATCTGATTTGACTTCATTTTGAGGGAATGGATAATGTCTTAGCCCTTACCTCATTGTTTGTTTGTTTGATATCTGACCTGTACAAAATTTAGGAGGCTCCTTTTTATTTAGATTTTGGAAAATTTATTTTTGTGGTAAATACTTAGTAGTAGTTGTTGGTTCTGGAAATTGTAGGACTATATTATTCTGAAAATTTTATATTATTAATATTTTAAAATGATTTGTAAAATTGTAGACTATTACTTTATAAAAAAATTGTAAACTATTAATTAAGTTCGTTTTGAACAACCTATTAAGTTTGTCCCTGTTTTAACTTAAAAATTATAGTTTTTAGTCCTCTATTTTATAGTTTTTGGTACAAAATTGCGTAATTTAAAATAGAGGACTAAAACTATAAAATTAAAAATTAGAAAACCACAATTGCAAATTCAACATAATAAGTATACCAAAACTGCATTTTTCTTTTTTATACAGATAAATGTCATGACTCATTAAAACTGTTTCTCCATTAAAAACGTGCACTAAAAATTAAATTAATTTGAATTTAAATATGTAAAAATAAATATAAATAATAAATATTTTAGAAATTTTTAATGAAGTTTCTGTATAAATAAAATACGCCAAAACCTTTTAGAGTAGTAGTGTCGATAGAAGAAAGAGTAGACGAAAATTAGATCAGCAGCAAGAACAATAACTGATTCCTCTCATTTTAGTACATACAAACATGACATTAACTATTAAGAAATCTAGTCATTTCACCCAATGCCCCAGTCTTTCGATTTATTTTAATATATCAATAGAAGAAATGGAGCAGACGAAAATAAGACCTCAATATTTTAATGTTTCCATCACCTTCCCCTTTCTGTTTCCTCTAGAATCAATTTACATGAATGCTAATTCCCAGACAATCAAACAATATGAAAACCAAAAACTATATATAGAAAGTAAAAACATCACAAGTTAGCAAACGGCTAAAATGCAAAACAAGACAGTTTTTACATGCTACCAGCTCGAGCCGGAGATGGTTTTGGCTTCACTTTTGCCATGTCGACAAGGTCCCCAAATAACTTATCCTCTGGCTTCGAGGGCCTCCCTGATGGAACATAAGATGTAGGAACCTGATTAGAGTGTCGCAAATAACTATCATCTCTGACAGACAGACCATACATTTGCTGCTCAACGTATTGAACTCCTGGTTGTTGACCGTAACCATAACCTGCAAATTGGTTTCCATACATCTGTTGTGGATACATGGGAACACCAGGACCACCTTGTGTTTGATGTGAAGCCATACCCATGTAAGGCCCCGCAACACCTTGAATATGCTGAGGGTGCATGCCAAATTGATTGCTTCCAACCTGGTTATTGACTGCTGACATATGGCCGTTCGGATTTGGCTGCATATACATACCACCAGCTTGGCCATAACTCATTGCTTGAGGCCCTTGATGATTTGCGGCACTCTGTACATGTGGCATAGCCATATGACTGTATTGAGGTGGTTGTGGATACTGAGCACCTGCTGCCGGGCCATTGTCTGCCGGTTGAGTTTCCCAGGGAGGTGGCGGCAATGAACCACTAGTTTGTGCACCTATCAAACCAGGAAAAAATTGAGTGACACGATGAAGTATGAAATACAAAAGCAAAAACCTTATACATTTAAATTATCAATCCATCCACGCACCAATCCAACATATCACTGCCAGTAAGTGGAGAAAGGAAAAATGGCATCTTATAATTTTTCCATGAATTAACTAAAAACCATTTTTAGAAAGAGAATGTAATTGTAAAGGAATTCATCCAAATATGAATATATTTAAATCAAATGAAGAAATATTACCATAAGGGTTAGCTGGCTGTTGCTGTTCTGGAACCTGACCATTCCAGGCAGGAGCTGTATTTTGTGTATGCTGTGATTGCTCATACTGAGGCGAACCAGCATTTGGCACATTCCCATTGGGGAAAAATCCACCTTGAGATGTGAATGTCTGCTGTTGTTGATATTGGGGAGTAAATGGATCAGATTGTCCAGCAACATTAGTTTGCTGGTTCGGCTGGGTGTTGACAGCTGTAGGTGCATTGTCTCCATTAGAAAGCATATCAAAAAGAACAAGGGCATTCTGACCAGACACAGGAGTGGCAGGTTGTTGTTCTCCTATAGGAACAAGAGCAAGTGAAGTATCTGCTTTTGGTGAGTTATAGTTATCACCACTGAGCAGGTCCCACTTGGGATCAACTTTTGCAGGTACAGCTGAACCATTGGATGTAGCTGGCGCGGGAAGCATTAACTGATTCAATGTTTGGGACCCTGCTTCAGCACCAGAAGAGGACCTGCGCAAATTATATGATCAGAGCAACAACCATCACATTAGTCAGGTTATGTTGATAACGACAAAAATGGTGACTTTGATGGTCTCATATAACATGTCTCAACTGCAATAGCCTCTATCTTACACACAAATGATCTAAGCCATAATAACGACTAACACTAAACTATTCCCAATCTATATGTCCATATCTGATAGATAAACTACACCCAACATCAAAGATACAATTCCAGTAAAAAAAAAAAATATGAACATGTGTCCAGGACACACATTACTGATGAATCAAATAGATTCTCATAAGATAAAATGAAGAGTAACATGTCAACGAATGCAGATAATATACATGAGCAAAGCAATAATGTAAAGAAAAGGCAGGCAGGATTACCTCCCATCAGTTTGTTTACCAGTATCTCCAGTGTCAACCAAAGGAGCATCAATATCTACAAGTTGCCCGGAAGATGCAGGTTTTGAATTCTCTATCTGATTTCCATTTTGAGTAGAAGATCCTGATAAAATAGATTCATGCCTAGCAAGTAGACGCTGCAGATCATCATTGAGAGCTAGTCCCTGGCATAGCAGTGATTCATCCCTGGAAAAATACAAAGAAAACACCATAATAACATTCTTACATTTTTTGGATAAAAAGATAATTTTTACTAGAATACGATTAACATGAATCAAGCATATAAAGAATATAATGTCGTTATCAATCATTATAATGGACAGGACTGTAGATCCACATTCTAATGTAGAAAGAAGCCCGGAGTGTGGAAGGTCTACATTAGGAGGCACATGAAGAATCCCGGAATGCTTAAGGGCTGATTACTTTCTAACAACATATTCAATTTTCATTTTCAAATTTTACTTTGTATGTGGGTCACTGGAATGGCATTTGATTATGAATTTTCTTTTTTAATTGTGATAAGGAGAAGATGGAATCTAACTAGAGAGAATGCATTTCTGGAAACACCAAAGGGGGCGTGAGGCCTTACGTAGTTGAGTTTACAAGGTGTACCACTCTTTGCTTGTATGTTCTACACTGCTCCACCAAATCAACAATAACCTCCTGTCTGAGCCCCTGAAAAAGAAAGCAAAGGACATACATAAGATGTAAAGTAGGAATTTACTATTTACAACATAATAATCAATAGTCTCTTGAGCTTAAATGTTGAAAGGAAAGCATATTTAGACTTCAAGAACAAGTTCAGAAGGGAAACATGGAAAGGGGTTGAAGGAATGCATGGGCATTAGTAGACATTGTAATATTGTTTAGATTTCTTAAAATAGGATGGAATAGTCTATAGGATAGGAGTATAGGACTATTCAAATAAAGCTACAATTCTTACTAGTACATTCACTTCTCAAACAATGGAATGAACACAACTCCATTCCATCACAAATATCTGACGTAACGGTAAGGAAATTTCATTCCATCCCATTCTTTATTTCCATTACAATAATAATCATTAAGAGATACCCAAACATAGCCTAAGGATTCAAAATAAATTATCACATGGTTGTTTGACATTCATGAACACCTGATTTAAAATTACAATTTAAAGTGTCTAAATTGTTCTTCCATATGTAACGTAACCCATGATTTTGAGTGAAGAAATTTACAACACACCAATTAACTGCATATAAATGTATCAGTTAAAATGTGCTGCAGTATTTTGTCTAGAATAGATAATGAAAAACTTAACATTTTCAAGCTGATAATCGCCTCAACAGAGAAAAGACTATTAATTCATTTGACAGATAAAAATATAACTGGGCAATTTGCAATATTCATCTCTATAGCTTCTACTCAGTTTTCTGTTCTACTGCCTTGGATGTGGAAACATAATGAGAAAAAAAAGAAAATGAGAGGAAAAAAAATAGAAAAAATGAATAGATTTTATATAATATCTGGATTAAAGCAAGACCTATACTTGTCTCATCCCATAAACACGTTACAACCACCCTGTGAATAACTACTGATATCAGCAGATAGTGCCCAAAGACTACAAGGGAGAGGGAACAGAAGAAAATTGCCAGTCAATTGAGTAATAAATTGACCATAACCATTTAGGGATCCTCAAAACAAAGTGGTGACTGTGACAATGATTTGGTCTGGGAATTAAAAAAAAAATTAACCAAATAAAGCGAATAATTTGAATGCGTTATTCATATAAGTCATACCCATAAGCTTCACAATTATTCCAACAAAAAGTAATCCGATTCATATTTTTCATCATAATATGAATGTTTGAATCGAGCAACTTACTTCTTTGTTATTGGGGTCTATTGCATTGAGCATTTCTGCAAGAACATCCATAATACCATGTGCATTCTGTATTTCGCTCAAACTGGGAAAAAAGTACAAATTAAAACATAAAAATGCATAAATTTATATGGTAATCTGTACAACAAATAACTTGCATCATCATCATTATAAGTATACCGATAAAAGTACCTACTGAAAGTACAATATGCTCATTGCATCCTAAATAAGTGAATGTAGTTTAAATTACACATAGATTTGTACAGCTTAATTCATTATATTTGAAAAATCAGTCCATTAACAGTTAAAAAGACACTGATGAGTGTATCAAGACTAGCATTTTTCAAACATCATATGGAGTGATTTTGTTCTGAATTGTCACACATCATATAAAGTGAAAAACAGAATAATGAATTAAAAGAATAGGTAGAATAACAAGAATGAAAAATGTGTTTAAAATTCCTCCTTTAAGCTAAATTTTGCATTTTTCTTATTTTTATAACTGGTTCCCAAAACACCACCAGACTTTACTTGATTCCAGAAGAAGAAAGATTCTGCATCAACCATTAAAAATAATCCATGGCTAGCCCAGTCATAAAAAGAAGAGCACAGGGTTACAAATGCGACATCGGAACTACAAAGAAAATATGCCACTGGTAATAGATATAAATATAATCATCAACTTACAGGTATGGTCCTAAATGAAACTAGAAGTATACAGAACCATGATATCAGGCATCAAAAGCAATCCAAAGACTGAACTAATGTTTGCCACAATAATAACTCTATATGGAAACTATAAATTAATAAAACCTAGGTAGATAACAAAGAAAAGGACTTAGAAACATACCTTAGCGTTGGAAATTCAGATTCTGCAGAGGTCTCAGCTGTGTCTGGCCGAGCATCCGCGTCACGTATGTTTGCAGGGTATGAAGCCAACGGTTGTGTTTGTGGAGGAGTGAATACGGGTGCAGATTGTTCAGATCTCTGGGGGAATACTGCCCCGGCACGCTGAAATAAGCAAATCCTTTGCATAATAAAAAAAAATAAAGAAATAACTAAATTTTAAGAAGGGTCATGTAAATATTCAAAGAGTAACCAATCACACTCAAAACCAATACAAAAAGTGTTGAAGTGATTTATCTCTTGAGCTTCTTTTTTTTTTTTTTTTGCAATCCATAGAGGAATGATTGACAACTATGTAAAAGGTTTGTAGTAAACATTACCAACAGTTCCTGATATGCAGCATAGTATTGTGGATATCTTGCCCTTGGTCCACCAAAAGCTTCTTGCCAAGTATCTATAAGAACCAGTATCTTCTCTTTGACATGAAAATCAGGCTACAATTGCCATGACAAATAACATCAACACATTTTACAATATGAAAGCAGAAACAACATACGAAAACAGTGAAAACATCTAAAAAACTATGCCTACCTTTTTCTTTACTATTTTCACCATCTCATGAAGCACATCTCTGTCTGCAACATGCATGTGAACCATATCTCCACAGTTCTTTATGATTGTTTCCAGCAACTAGAATGCAGCAGACCAACAGGAAAACAAATAAGCTTTTCTGATTGTCAAATATATAGCCATTTAAATTAAATTTTATCCAGACTATAGAGAATACTCCCAAGCTGAACAAACATCATTTGGACAGGTACTAAGGTGCTCCGAAGGTTTAGTTTCCATATTTGAACATAAATTTTTTAATGACAGGTGTCTGATAGAGCTTATTTAAACAAACAGTTACCAGCTGACATGTAATTTATGGCTATATTTGAGATGATGGAGTAGTTGGGAAATATAGTTGAATCTCGACTTAGGTGCTTTGGGCATGTGTGGAGGAGACTTGTAGATTTCATAGTGAGGAGGATATTCAGATGGAGGGCAATGTCATTGCTAGAGAGGTAGAGGAAGGCCAAAAAAACTTATATGTAAAACTATAAAGAAAGATTTAGAGGCATATGGTTTCGCTATAAACACGATACAAGATAAAATATTATAGCGTGAGCCGACCCCACCCAGTGGGATAAGACTTGGCTGCTATAGAGGGTAGTCGACCCCCTCTATATACACATTGACCATTCTGCTTGATATCATTCTATATTATATTTACTTCTTTCATAATGGTTTTGCCTACAAATTTCATAAATTTCCCTTTATCTCTAATTATATGATCAACTCAGTTTTTTGGGGCTCTAAATGGTCTTATACACAGAAATCTAAATCATCAAAGGCAAGTTTACTGGTATCATCCTCTGCTTACTGTAGTCTAAGTAACCAAATATTCATTTCAGATAACCAGAGAGAATGAAAATTTTACTGCAATTTTAGCCTCTTTATTATCTCTGTTATATTTTGATTGACTATTTTCAAGAAATATCTAATGAGTACTTTGTATGATATTTTGCTGATGAAAAAGAAAGAAAGGAACCCGTAAAACATACTACAACAAGTATAAGTATAGCTAATTATAGTTCAGGAACAAAAATTCATAAATTAGTCAACTTTTTAAAGTTTAGGAGGTCAAAATGTAATATAATACAGTTAAAGCAATGATACACAAATCCAAATGCATCTTCTTGAGCAATGTTAACATCAGGGTCTGAAAATAATTACAAGAATAAATTTGTATTAATACACTCCTTCACTTACAGTTAGTGCAAGGAGTTGAACTTTAGAATTTCTACTTCCAATCTTCCTCTTTATACCTTTGACAACGTCCTTTGCTTGCCTATTAAGCATAACCAAACCAAGTTCACAATATAAGGAATTATAAACCAAGAGCAAAACTCAAACATCATACATCAAATGTATTCAAATTCAGCGTATAAACAAACATAGAAAATAGAAACACCAAATATGAAATACATATTCACCATCCAGTTCTCTCATTTACCAAAACATAGAAACCGCTCAAAATAAAATACAAATATTATAAATGCATATATTCCAATTCAATTTCTAATATATAAGGTTTTAAATAAAGGTCGCGGTCACGTTAAGGATTTCGCAATTTCAGATGTTATGGATATTGCGTTGCGGATTACAATTGTCATGGTGTGAATTAATCACAACATCACACAAATCGTATTAAAATATCTTGTACTATCATATGTAGTTTATGTTCCAATTTGTACTAAAAATGTGATTTTTATCCATTTCAATTGGAAAAAACAGAATTCTTTGTCTATTAGCATCTTGTCACGGCCTTATGGCATTTCGTGGTGAGTTTTGTTCACTATATAAAAGCAGGTAAAATACAGTAACAGCCGCTTCCTATACCGTTTTGTCACGGCAGTTTTCTCAGGGACCGTAATAATTTAAGACCTGAAGTTTGACATATAAGAAAAAGAACAACAAAACGGGCACACATATACACTTATAAATCATATCATATAATTTCATATAGTAGAAGATTACACAGCAAATTAATACCACACAGCATATGTGAATCACACACAAATTAGCAGAACCCACTATCTATAAACTAATTAATCAATTCAAACAAAAAGCTTCATAAAAAATATATGTACAAAAGCACTAAATCTCAGAATTTTGAAAGCACTTAATTAAAATTAGCTTATAAACTAAGTCATTCAGATATTCTATTGCTCCTAACTTAGCTCAATTATAAACCTCAAATATTATTGCTACCAATTTTTTCCAAGAAGGTAAAGTTAAAAAATAAAATAAAAAAATCGATCAAACAAGAAACAATAAAAAAAAAAACGCGATAATTGAAGATTCGAGAAGAAGAAATTGAGGGAAAACGAACCCAGGGTCATGATTGAGCATGTCACAGATCTCGATATTCATGGCCCAATCGGGACCGATGAGCATATCACTGGTGGCGCGTTCAACCATAGAATTCACCATATTTTCCGGTCACCGATTCGAAACGGAATAAGATCGGTTATTTTCCGACGAACGTAAACCGAACACCGACGCGATCGGAGAAAGATTCCGGCGATGAAATTTTTCTGTCTAGAAAGAAGAAATGGAACTTTGAAGGTAACAAAAGAACGATCTTGTTAAAAGAATGTGACACGTGTCTATTTATTTGTGATTAGTAGCACTTGATGCCGTTGCTTTTGATGACCGCTTTTGATCAACGGTTATTACGTCGCCATGACTAGTAAACCCACATGTAGAAGATTGGTGACCATCTCCTTCTTATCTCTATATACTAAAGGATGAGTGGTTTTTCAACCACCAAATGCAAACCCTAATTTCTTGCCCAATCAATCTCCTACATTTTTCCATGTTGACCAATCACATATTGCCACCTCTAGGTTTCCATTTCATCTAACCTAATTTGCTTGTCCTTTGGTAACCCTAATATTCTATCCAATAGTTAATTGACACTTATTATATGCTTAGAAAACCACATGGTGGCAACTAGAAACTTCTATATGGTTGCAATGATTCAGCCTGCATCAATCCTGTTGGGCCTTTCCTTGCACCAATTGAAAAGCTCCACTAAACACAAGATGACAGCAAGTAAACCAACTGAATCAGAACACAGATTTGGTTCAGCCCACAGATTTCATCTCTCTGTTAAGAAAGAATCCCACCAATTCCTCAATGCTATACCCTCAAGGTTGTCAAACTCTTTCTCTCACCCTCCATCTCGTCCTTGTCCTTCACAATCGCAACCACCGCCACCACCACCACCACCTATGAGGGAGTGGCCGAGTGAGAGATTTGCCGGCCGGTGACAGAGAGTTCCGACCGATATAGAGAGTTCCGGTGGTGTTTCGCGGTAACACGGCGGTGTTTGACGACGGCGGTGACAGAGCTTCTTTCTCCTTCTTTTCTCTGGTTCGATATTTCTTTCTATACATTTATTTGCTTTTTTTTTCTGTTGTTTTTTTTTTGTTGGTTAGGATGATTGAAGATTTGAGGTGGTGGTGAAATGTGGTGGTTATGGTGGATGGTGATGTATCTCGAAATTCATCTTCTAGATTTCATCTTTCTCAATTTGTGAATATTAATCTCTCTAACTGGTTTTCTGTGTTGTTTTTTGCAGGCTCTATGAAAGAGGCAGCTCAGTTTCAATTTTTGGGTTCTCAATTTTAGGTTTGGTTTATGTTTTTCTGTTTCTTTGCTGGGTTTTCTTCTATTTTTCATGTATCATTCTTGCTGATTTGTTCATCATCTTCTTGCAAAGAAATAGAAGCCTCATCCCATCAATTTGAGTTATAGTTGTTTAGATTAAATATACATTCTACTTAAGTTATAAACAATAGAAGTTTTATCATTTCATTATCTTCTTGATTATGAATGATGACAAATTTAATAAGTTTGATTGACAGAACAATGACAAATTTAGAAGTATGGTTGATTTTCATGTTTGATAAAGGGTTCTAAAACTAAGTTTTTTTTTTCTTTGCAGAGAATACCACAAGCTGTTAGGAATTTGGGTTTGTCAATATGAAGCCAACTTTGGGTCAAGCTCAAAGTAATTGGGAAGCTGATAAAATGTATGTGGACATGCTAAATGCTTGGCATTTTTTACACTCTAGAATTTGTTTTCTTTTTTGTGTTTGTTTCTGGTTTATTTGATTTTGGTCTTGAGGATCATGTTATGTTGATGTTCATCTGTTTGTCTGTTATGCTTCAGGCTTGATGTTTATATTCATGATTATTTTCTGAAAAGAAAGTTGAACGCCAGTAGGTAAGAAACTAAGAAACAAAAGTTTCGACGGATCCAGTAGGTAAGAAACTAAGAATTAAGATTGTTGATTTTCTTGATAATCCTTTTTCCTAAGTGTAAAATTATAATTTCCAACATCATCTTTAAGTGGCACGTGTATTATATGTTGATGTTAATTTTAGCTAGGGTGTTGTTGATTGGTGCAGCTGATTTTATGAAAATTAGAATTTTTTATGTTGTATATTTCAACTGGATTTTGTGACTTTGATATAGGCAAGAGGCAGGCTGAGGAAGAAGTACAGGCAGTGAGTGCAAAAAAGCAAAAGCTAGAAGAGGTTCATCAAAAGAAGGAAGCTGAGTTGAAGAAATTTAAGAATGATGAAAGTAGTTATGAGGAAGAGGTACTATTATATGCTTTAACTGTGTTTCTTGTGATGTATTCAAGAGAATGCAGACTTATTTTAGTATTCTGCTTGTAGGTAGTACTAAGTTGAAAGTTGAAACTAAGCTTTAAGAATATATCATGGCTTCATTTCATAGTACAAATGTATAATTATAGGTATAGGTATTTTTTGACTCCCTCACTCATACAGTACAATTATTAGTGAAATTCTTACAACAATCTTATGCAGATTTTGTGCTCTAAACCCTATCCAAAAACAATTGCATTTATTTTCCTTGACCTCTCTATGTAATATGAAAAATATTTTTTTTATTACTATTTTTCTGAACTCATTGTTTAAATATTTGTGTAGTTTCAATTTTTTATTCAAAACATATACACATAAAAATATGATTAAAATGAATTGTATTGTGTATGCTGTCAAGTTTGTTTGGGTTTGTGGATAGTGTTTTTGTGATGCCTCTATCACCATATAAATAGATACTTTTAATTACTTTTAGTTTGATTTAGATATAAAGAATTATTGTGAGCCTTTGAATTCCTTACTTTAGTGACAATTGGTGAGGTACATAGCTTTGATTGTGTTTGAAAACTCTCTTTGATTGTGAAAGTGAGCACTCAAGGTGTTTGAGTAAATGTCTCGATATGAAAAATTGATGGCTTTGTGGTCTTACTATTTGTGCTTTTCTAAACCATCATTTGTATGCAATTAGTGAAAGAATTAGTGATAACTGATAATTTCTTAGCTTATTTATTCAGGTATGACAAAATTACTTCATTTTAGAAAGCAAAAATGTTAGCTTATTAAGTTTGCTTATTTAGAGGTGTTTCTCCATGGTGTATATATTATGCATTGGACTCCAACTTTATATGATCAGCAGACAAGAACATTAGTCCATTGTAAAAAAGCAGTGATGATGATTATTCATAGTTCTAAATTACAGCGGTGATGATTATTCATAGTTCGATGCTGAAGATAAATTTAAGGGACTAAGTAGTCCGAACTATTGAGTATCAATGCTAATTTACTCCTCTAATAAAAGCAGTGATGATTATTAATAGTTCTAAATTACAGTCCGCAATTACAATTGCAGCAGCATCACATGCATTTGTCGGTATTTTGCCGCCACAACTGGGAGTGCAACCATAGTTTAGAATCATATTCTTGCACTTACACAGTAGGGTAAGCCATACAACAGTACCGTCGCACTTATACTTTGTTTTCTGTCATAATATTAGTTGACTGTGGCAGCCGGGAAGGTTGTGTCCAGTATACCATTCACACATTAGGTCTCTAGACTCTAATCGAATAAAAAGATTCAATATAGCTATGTTTACATTGTTGCACTTGGTTGTGGAGTTGAAACCAATGGTAAATCATGCTGGTAACATTCAATATAGTTATCTTTTTATCTCAGATATGATGAATTTCCAAATTTTATGCGGGGAATTTTAGATTGTAGGATATGATAGAAGACTATCAATTTGGTTTGGGGCCTTAGATCTATATGCGACATGATTGCCTAAAGAGGGACTTGGAGCTTGAAGTTATCAACCAAATTAATGGAAAAAAGGAGCTGTGATTATTTTTGAATTATTGTTTAGAGGAAGAGAGAAATAATGTACTTTTGCATCCTTATTGTGCATTGAAACTTTTTTTTTCCCTTCATATTGTAATGATAATGATAATTTATGTGGTTGTTTTTGTAAATTGAATTTGGATATAATGAGATTGACCTAGAAAAGTCTCCTATATTGAAGAATACAGGAAGGATGAATTCTATTTTGGGACTTGCTATCATGTCCTTCACAAAATTCTTCTTAATTTAAAACATCCTATATTTGTAATGATATATGCTTCACTCACTTGATTGACAGCATTCATGATTGAAATAAATTTGACGTTCAGCCAAATGAACCAATTTGATTAATTTTTGTATGCTTATGACTAACTTCATTTGGCTCATAGCATCCATGATTGACAACAACCATGATTGTTATATATATGACGTTCTTCCAAACCCGTGCATCGCACGGGTCGGTTACTAGTTTAGAAGAAAATCACTGTAATATGTAAAATTATTTCAAAGATAATGATATTGTTGAGCTGGACATTCTTACAAGATTTGAACTTAAAAAATGTTATTATTTCAAAAAAAATTCCATATATGTTAGCGATGTATGCTAATTAATTAATTGATGATTATGCTGATTATATTGTTGATTCTAAGACTTGAAATAGTATGTTTCATGTGTTAGAATATGATTATATTGTTGTACAACATTTCAACGAATGAAAATACACATAACTATTTAACATTTTGAAATATTTATGTGTAAACAATATTTTGAAATTTTGAATTCAGAAACGGGTTGTTGTGCTTATAATTCACAGAGAATTTGACAAATTCATCTGAGATAAATGAGTAGAATGACAAGACATTGTTTATGCTAAAATCAACAGAGTGTCATGTTACGGTAGATTTGTTGATTGATCATTGGTGTTGTGTGAGTTAATAAAGATATAATTATATGTCAGTAAAAATATTATGCATGCTCATTCTAATACTTGAAATAGTATGTTAAATGTGTTAGAATTTGATTCTATTATATAACAGTTCTGTTTTCGACTTGTCTTTTTATGTGGAAATGAGTTTAAGATAGTAATTGTGATTTTTATGCCACGAGTGGTGGTTCTAGAAAAAAATAATGTGCGAAAGACAATTAGTAAGATGTTATGCAACTTCATCTATAAAATCTCCTGACTCTCGTACCTAATGAGGAATATTCCATTTCAATTTGGATCTTGTGTGTTATGCCGGAACAAAGGCTACAACTTGGAGTTTGGGCCTTCCACCGTCATGGTGCGCCTTAATTGTCGAATTGAATTCGATATTGTTCGTTGTATGAAACAACATAGCATTCAGGATTTGTATGAGCTTTATAGCTCTTGGTTTTGCAGCCCTACTTGTGGTGAACAGTTTTCCTCCTTGATGCAGTATATCAAGAATGGAGAACAAGAAATTGCAGAATTTTTTAAAGAGGTCATCAAGGAAAAACATGCACTTGTGTGCTTTCATAAGAAACTTCATATCAGGTGGAGGATTATTAATTGTAAGTTTGCTCCTGGCCGTGAAACTACTTTTTTGCTTTCAAATGTTGTGGGCATACTTGATGTATGTATTTTTCTTATTATTTTCTTTTGATTTTTACCTTTTTGCTTAAATTTAACTGTTGTAAGTCTATTTTATTTGTTATTTGTAGTCTCTACCCACCTTTTCTGAATACATGGGAGATGGACTCAGACAACTTTTGTTGAGCTCCCTTTGGGATATACTGAGATTGGTTTCAAGGGAAAGGTGAATATTTTTTTCTTGGTTTTATTCCCAATTTATCATTGCTCTTTTAATTTTCTAAATTAATTTTTTTCCTCTATTAGGGGTATTCACAATGTTTGCTTGCTTGTGTGGAACAAGTTTTGGGAAAAACGATTTGGTGTCCAACTTATGTTATTGCCGACAATAGTACGAGCACAACCTATGTGGCTCCTACATTTCAAATTCACTAAGGTAGCTAGAAAACAAGCGATGGCTGGAGAGCCATACGAGTTCAATACTATGCTGAACGAGACGCTAAAAGGGACCGACTGAGCAACAAAATTCAAAGAAGCTGGAAAATGGAAAATATATTACATTGAGTCGAGAAAATTATCCCAAGCATATATCATGACTATACATACTTAGAATCGCTTAAAAACAACTTATTAACACACATAAGTGATTAATTTCATGAAAATTCACTTAAATTCGAATTTCACCAATAACACTCAAGTATCATCAACAATCAACCAAGTAAACATTTTTCTCAAGGGAAAACATCAAACAATCATAGACAAACACATATTATCATGATTCAACACATAAAGTTTAACATAAACAGATTCTCAATGATTTGCAATTTATTTATAGAAAATGTTTGATTATATATCTGACTATGTTGTTGACGATCTTGCTGAAACTTCATTGATTCCTCTAATTGTCAAAGGGTAAATAATTAATTTTCTTTTATTTTTGACTAATTTGTTTTTGGTTGATGACTTTTCACTAATTCATTTTTTATCTTCACAAAGATCCTATCAAAGGCTATGACAATATGCAGGGAATGTTCACTGATGTTCTCTTAATCGAGTAAGTCTATTTTATTTGTTCACTGCCTTTGATGGAATTTGTTTCTCACCATAATTGCAGTCAACTTCTTCTTCCCCACGGTGAAAAATTACATTTCCAATGATACACCCTCTTGGAGAGGCCACGATGTTGAGGCTTTGTCGGGTACATTCCAACATACAACCAATGTCTTCAATTATCTCATCTGATACTCTTTGTGACTTGAAGTCCTTATTTATGTAAAACAACTCCCTCTTGGTCAAGGTGATGCCCTCACTTACGAGCTGCTTAATCAACCTCAAGACGTAGTATGTGAGTGTTGCTTTCTTAGAATGAGATGTTATACATGTCGTGCGTTCAGTGAATGACCCCCTGCGTAGTACCACACAACCTAATTCTTCCAGGTAGGCATGCTTGTTGCGGGAGGGGATCAAGAAGGTTATCTCCTTGTCAGCTCCAACCACATCTGTCATGATTTCATTAATTTGGGTTTATTGCCTTTTGTGTCCTCCGGAAAGTTAAGGATGCACTTATTATTTAATTGTTATAAGTATTTTGTTTTAGTAATTATTATTTATTTGTTAAGTACTTTTTTTTTAGTAATTGTTGATTATTTGTTAAGTACTCTGTTTTAGTAATTGTTATTTATTTGTTAAGTACTTTTTTTAGTAGTTGTTATTTATGTTTTAGTAGTTGATATAATTATATGCCAGAGATGTTTCAAAAAAAAAATTATACGCTAGGAAAAATATTATGCATACTAATTCTAAGACTTAAATTAATATGTTTACGTTTAATGTGTTTGAATTTGATTTTATACTATATAACATTTCAAAAAATGATAATACAGATAACTATTTAACATTTTATTTATGTGTAAATTATATTTTGAAATTTCGAATTCAGAAACGGGTTGTTGTGCTTATAGTTCATAGAGAATTTGACAAAGTCATCTAGGACTCAATTTTGTATTCGAACTTTTGCACGACTCAATTTATCCACGACCAAAATTGGGTGGCCATACTGTCGAACCTTATGTTGTAGCCCCATTTCAAGGGTTTGACCATAATTGATCTTCAAACTAGGAATGCGATGATATGGCAAATTTCAAGCCACTCCTTAAGGGTCTTTAATTTCTGAGAAACAAGTTGTACAAAATGTTACTTTGATTATGTATTTGACTATTTGTTGCATAGAGCAGACTGCTGTGCATGTTATCATTCCTGTTTTTTTTTCTTCTTTGAACAGTGCATGACATTATGTTATTTGATTGAAATTATTTGGTATAGTTACCTGACGAGTTTACCACTAAGAATAAAAAAACTATATTTGATATTATAAGTCCTTTATCTTATTTTTTTGTAACACTTTAGTCTTTATCTTTTTTCTGTAACATTTTGGTCCTTTATCTTTTATTTGTAACACTTTAGTCCTTTATTTTTTTTATCTATAACACTTTAGTCCCTTTTTTTGCAACAGTTTGGTCCTTTATCTTTTTTTATTTGTAATACTTTGATCATTTATTTTTTATAAATAAATAAGATAAGGACCAAAGTGTTACAAAAAAAAAGATAAAGGACCAAATTGTTACAAAAAAAGATAAAGGACCAAAATGTTACAAAAAAATAAGATAAATGACTTGTAGTATAATTTTGCCTATTATATCGGTATGATATTGT
The DNA here is from genome assembly GCF_020283565.1 of Trifolium pratense. NCBI lineage: Eukaryota > Viridiplantae > Streptophyta > Magnoliopsida > Fabales > Fabaceae > Trifolium > Trifolium pratense. The sequence goes on along the minus strand of NC_060059.1, from coordinate 36,233,632 downwards.
TAATTACTCAAGATTAATAACATGTTTCTAGAAACACACTATGTAACTGCAGAGCTGCAATATAAATTGCTTATAACTTGAAAAAAAACACGCTTAACATTATCATGCATCCAATTTTGTTTTCGACAGTTTGTGTATGCATTGGCGTGCACACTATTTTTATAGCCTAGACACCATTTTTGTAGGGAATAATTAATGTGATTTTTATCACGAAGCATGTGAAAAAAAAATTTGGGTGTCTCATTATTTTTTTAGTCTATTTTTTAGGGAAGGATTAATGTGATTTATCATGAAGTATGTTGAAAAAAAATTGGGTGGCAAACCCAAACTGATCATATTGGCTTTTTATCACATTTTTTTATATGATTAATTAGACTGATTTGTTAGAAAAAATTTCTTCATGTGAGGAAGAAAAATACACGGGACTCGTATTCCTCTTGAACTTCCACTAAAATGATAAGAGATGTGTTATTTGAACAACCAATTTTCTGACAAATTATATGACAACTAAAATATTGAAGGCAGTGTGGTATTGTCACGAAAATCAATGCAAATAAAAAATTATTAAAACTAAAACTAAAAAGACTTTATGAAACTAGAGTTGTCCATAAGTTCTCAAAATATTATTTCTCAAGATTCATTGTGAAAATATTATTTCTCATGATGATAATGGGGATACTAAAATTTCATCTATAAGTAAATACAAATTTTCTATAACAAAAAACTCTCTATGTTGCTTTATTTTTTTCTTTCAAATTTTCTCTAACAACGACTCTCTATGTTGCTTTACTTTTTCCTTTGACCACTTTCTCTCTAGTTAGTAGAGTAAGGTTATCTTGTGCAAAGTTATTGTTTTTTTCTTCTTGTTATTGTTGTTGTTGTTGTTATATATTGTTGTGTTTGTCCAAGATCTTATTTATATAATGGGAGCATTACATGTAACATGTCACTTGTCATTTGCATGATGTTCTCTACATAAATTTTGTCAATTTGCATTCCTTGCAACACACCAAACATGCAACATGTCACCCGTCATTTATATTTTTCATGCTAATATACCAAGCGTCCAAACATACCACTTATCATTTGCATGTTGTCATTTACATATATTTTTCCACTTTGCATTCATGCAACACACCAAGTTTATCACATCTCACTTACATCTCATGCAACATGCCAAATATATAACAAAATAAAATATAATTAATTTTCACATGCACCATGACTATGTGACAATAGTTATACTCCGCATGGACTACCTTTTTTTTTACTATAATAAAGATAAAGATAAAGATTAAGCATATGCTTCAGTTTATTTATAGTTAAGAGAAAAATTTGTATTACAAATTTACAATAAAAACATGGTTGATTGGTTGAATGGTATTTGCAATGAGAGAAAATGAATTTTATTTACATATAAGTTTAAGAGCTATGACTCAATCTCCTATCATCAAAAGGCCAGTGTACATTATATTGTGAATATAGAATGTTATTGACAACCACACCAAAAATAAAAATGTGTGATGCATAAATAATCACTTATGTGACTCTAAATAATCACTTATGTGAATTGAAAAAGTTGGATATATCACGAGTCAAATGTGACTCTAAATTATGTATGAAAATAAATTCACAATAGAGAAAACATTTTTCATGTAATGTTTCATATTTTGAAAAGTGCATAATTCATGATATGTTTGGGGAATTTTCTACAAAATATCAAATCAAATGGCCATCAGGATCTCAAATTGAGCACATGAACCAAAGTGAAGTGGTGAACCTGCAGAACCTCTACTTATGGTAAAAAAAGAACTCCACCTATAATATGTGAAAATAAGTCTAAAATATTATACATGAAATGATTTGTCTAGTTTGAGGTATTTGTCACAAAGCAGTAACCTTAACGTGGCGAAACAACGACTAATTTGACTTCCAAAGAAATTGGTTTAAACTTATTTTTGAACCACCAAACAACACTAAGATCCCTCGTATACATATTCTTACAACATTCCATACTTTACAAACCAATGAGCAGTAAAGTTACTTCACATCACTTTACACTAAGATCCCTCTTCTCTTTTACATGTTGAGAAAGGAAATAAAGTTGAGTCAATACGGAACAGGTGTGCGAACGGTAGGTGGACTTGATTTCATGTCATCGACAATTAGATTTAAGAGAGCTTGTGTTATATGGCCTTCTTTGCCTACAGAAAATGCAGAACCAAATCAATAAGCTCATAAAAAGGTGAAGTAAAAGAACTTTCAATATGCTATACTCATTACAAGATGGCATGTCAATATTTTAGTTTATGCTCACACACTACTAAGAAACAATGCACAAGTTTTTATAAGATAGAATCATTTGTTAGAGAAATGAAAGTCAAATTGCATGATAAAACTGTCAACACAAGCCAGATTATGAAACCAAGCGAACTTGACCTTTTTTCCTTAATCTACTAGCAGCTAAACAAACCAGCGGTGAAATCCTAAGTTTTTTTACTAATATTTGTAATATCCTAGTCCATCATGAAATCCAAAATATTCAGATAGAAAATGATAACATTAGGGATTTAGGAAGAAGAAAATTGGCGAGAAGACCAAATTCACTTAACTTTTAAAGTAATAACTGTGTTTAATTGACTCGAAGAAAACTTAGGATGAAATATGCTCATGTAATTAATGCAAAATCACATGAATAAATCATTGCAGAAAAGAAGTGAAATTACTCACCATCTCCAATAACCTGGTCATCCCACTGCACTACAGGGCAAACCAAAACTCCACTGCCAATAAGCATCATTTCATCTGCTTTCTTCCCTTCTTCGACGGTTACATTTTTCATCCTTATCCCCTGAAGCTCACCCTGCTTCAACAAACTCTCAGCAAGGGCTAAAACTCTCTTAGCTGTACATCCACTTAGAATTTTGTCGAAGTGAGGCATTATAAGTTCCTTCTCTTTGGTGACAAAAGCCACATTCATATTAGGCCCTTCAGCAACAAAACCTTCATCGTCAAGCCAAATGCCTGCAAAAGCACCAGCTTCATCCGCCTCCATCTTTGAGAGCACATTTGGAAGGTAATTCACACTCTTGGTGATTGCAAACATGGGATGTTTTATCGGAATAGATGATGTAATGACTTTAACTCCCTTGGACTTATCTGAAGCCGCTGCCGGTGACAGGTCCTGTATTACAATTGCATAAAGCCCTGACTGGTGACAGCCAGAGGGAGAGAGCTGAAAATCACCAGGTCCTGCTGATAGCCAGTATCTTAGTGATCCTTTTCTACATTTGGAAGCACTCACAGTTTGTATGAGAATTCTTCGTATAATTTCTCGATCAAATGGAGGATCTATTTTAGACCTTGAGGCCGAATTTAAAAAGCGATCTAGGTGTTGATCTAGCTCGTATAAGTACCTGTAATGCACAAAACATATCAGCTGACAACTTTAGTTTTCAAAGTATAAAACACAATGTTGGAAAAGATAAGATAACTACTTTGCGTACCCAATGAACAATCATACTCCACAACCTTATTTAAAGAGTAGTTATTTTTATCTTAAAGGGTGCACAAAGGCGAGTGAATGTTTGTACTTTTTATTAGCTTGAAAAATCAAAGTGCTTATGCAAAGGTCATTTTCATCTGTTTTTTGTTTCCTTCACACATTATTTGAACCAACTAAAGGTTAATAGAGAAGCTAAGAAAGTTCATTATAATGAATTCATGTAAAATTTGGAAGACTTTTTGTTTCGAAATATTATGCAAGTGAAGTTCTCATGTTCAATCCAGATAGAAAGATTAGTTTCCAATATGAGGTGGAAATCACTAACCCGTCCATTATTGCTGCAGTATCAAAGACACCATGGCCCCTATGCACCATGTGGTCATCCATAGGAATAACCATAGCTGCTGGATCAGTTGTTATCCCACCAAAAATACTAGAATACATGGCAAGGTATTGCTGCTTTCCATTTATCTTTTCTCTGAATGTTTTCAGCCTTTCATAGGCCTTATGCATGAAAAAGAGGGGGAAGAAAGCATGTGTTATCTTCTGTTTATTTTCAACACACATGTATGTTGGTGGTTTTTATGAAAGCAGTAATAACAATAAAATTTGAACCTATATCGTGTAAACTAATTAAGCTCCTCATGAACCAAATTAAAGGTTTTTGGATCCTCTGCAGATCAGTCCAACTAAACATCAGCCACAAAATTAATCTAACAGCTCAGTTCAACCAAATGTCAGTCGTTGGATTAGTCTAAAGGTTGTGAGTATATTTCTCTACTAGAGCCAAGCCCCAAATTATTTATTTATTGGGGGTTTAATATGCAAAGTAATGGCACTATGGCATATAGATATAGAAAGTTGTGCTAGCCCTCACAGGCCACAATGCTTATTATATCCGCCATGTTTCTGTCATAGGCCGCAATTCCATGTTTATATGACAGATTTTTTACTAGCTGCCATAATCAGCCATCCACATAACATTGAAAATAAAGATATAACACTAAATAAACCAAATCTTAAAAGCTAACAAGATATCACAATCCACAAAATAAATCTAAAGACATAAATATTGAGGTTAGTATTTTAAAAGTTAACATGAATTATTCTGTAATATTCCCTTTGGACTCAAATGCAAGGAAAATTTGAATGAAGAATGCGGTTAATCTCATTGATTTAATACGAAAGTAGTTGTATTCTCCAAATTACTTCTTCCGTCTCAAAATGAATGACCTACTTCCATAAATGAAAGAGAGAATAATATTTTTACTAAGGTAACTTTAATAAGTACAGGCGCGTTCGGGTCTAAATTCACATGGCAAGGGCACTGCAGAGGTGGTCGTTTAGTATCTCGAAGGCTTGACAGAGGGTTGTGTAACCATGATTGGCGTATGAAATTTACGGAAGCAACTGTGGAACATTTGGTTCGTCGGCAATCTGATCATAATCCAATTCTTATGAGATGTCGTAATACTATGGTTTATAGAGAAGGAAGACCCTTCCGGTTTCAAGCTTCATGGTTCACACACAAAGATTATCCTGCGTTAGTCAAGGATACTTGGAATATGGACCGTGGTAGCATTGTTCGCTGCTTACAGAATGTTGCTAAAAAATCGACTGACTTTAATAGAGACGTGTTTGGAAACATTTTTGCTCGCAAGAAAGAAGTGGAAGCTAGACTTCGAGGCATTCAACGAGCTCTAGAGAACATTGATTCGGCAAACCTGATGAGATTACAAAAAGAATTACTTGCAGAATATGAGAATATTCTTTTTCAGGAGGAGACGCTTTGGTTCCAAAAGTCCCGGGAGCAATGGATCAAGCTTGGCAGCAAGAATACGTCATTTTTTCATGCCCAGTCAGTTATCCGTCGTTAGAGGAACAAAATTCATGGCATCAAGCTGCAATCTGGGGAGTGGTGTACCGATCCGGACCTCATGAAAGCTGAAGCGCTAAGCTTCTTCAAAGATCTTTTTTGTACTCGGCAGCAGGTGCGTACTAGTAATAATGAAGATGATGTTGCTACGCTTGATGATCTTGCAGTTACTGAGCCTTTGTAATGTCTCTTACAAATTGATATCAAAGATTATTGTGGCGAGGTTAAGACCCTTTTTGGATGGAATTGTCAGCCCATTACAAAACAGTTCCATTCCAGGCAGAAGTACTAAAGATAATGCAATTGTGTTACAGGAAGGGCTGCATTTTATGAGAAAGTCAAAAAGTAAAAAAGGTGACATGGTTTTTAAATTGGATTTGGAAAAGGCTTATGATCGTGTGAACTGGAGCTTTCTGCGTGAAACATTGGAAAAATTCAATTTTCCTTCTAGTGTTATCTCCTTCATCATGTTTGGTATCACCTCGTCATCCAACACTATTTTGTGGAATGGTAGCAAGACAGAACCATTCGCTCCAACGAGAGGCCTTAGGCAAGGAGACCCCTTATCACCATATTTGTTTGTTCTCTGTATGGAACAGCTGGGAGCTCTGATTAACAAACAAGTTAGAGACTCGAGATGGAAGCCTATGCAGATGAGTCAAAATGGAACCAAGCTTTCGCATCTTTTCTTTGCGGACGATGTCCTCCTTTTTGGTAAGGCTACCTTAGCTCAAGCCTGAATTATTGATGAAGTGTTACTTAAAACAGTTCTGTGCGTGTTCTGGTCTAAAAATGTTGCTAACTGTACTCAGATTCATGCCACAGATAGATTCACGAAGTATCTGGGGTTGAAAATGTTTTATGGGAAGGTCCGTAAACAAGACTTTAGTGAGGTGTATGACAAAGTCACATCTAAACTGGCCTCTTGGAAGAGTCGGTTATTGAATAAGCCCGGTAGAGTGGTGCTGGCGAACTCAGTGCTTTCCTTCCTTCCTTCATATCACATGCAGATTAATTGGCTTCCACAAAGTGTGTGTGACTATCTTGATAGAAGTATCAGAAGGTTCATTTGGAAAGGCACTGGAGATTCAGGTATGCATCTGGTTAGCTGGAAGAAAATTATGCAACCTCGCAAATATGGGGGGCTAGGCATGAGATGTTCTCGGTCTCATAACACGGCACTCCTTGGTAAACTTATATGGGAGATTCTGCAGTCACCAGATAAGTTGTGGGTCAGTCTCTTCAAAGATTGATACCTGAGGGGGCAGCTGCCTTTTAACGTAACTGTTGCTGGTGGGTCAGTGATCTGGAATTCGGTGGTGAAGGCCGTTCAAAAGCTGAAAGATGGGTTTACTTTAAAGTCGGTAATGGTGAGACGAGCTTTTGGTATGATCCTTGGATTCTTAAGGAAAAGTTATGTACGGTTGTGCCATATGTAGCAATCCAAGATACAGCAGCAAAGATCCATGATGTTTGGTTTAACGGTATGTGGAATTTTCATCATTTGTATACTAATCCTGTGAGGCTGTGTTTACTCCTCCACGTTCGGCAGCGGCCACCTCCTCTAACCCGCGGTTAGTAACTTGGTCCAAGCCTGTGGAAGGGACCATGTGTCTCAATGTCGATGGAAGCTATCTTGGCGCTACAAAGAACAGAGTTTTTATTTTCTACGGGGGCTGCTGCTGTCCGTAGTATCCTATTCGCTGAGCTCATGGCTGTGTTACATGGCTTACAAATCTGTTGGGAGAGTGGGTTCAGACGAGTGATGTGCTTCTCAGACTCGCTTCAGACAGTCAATCTAATTCGGGACGGTGTGTCTGCTTATCACCGGTTCGCTAATGAAGTTGTTTTCAGTATTCGTCAACTCCTCCTCCTCCGATAACAAATATAAGCAAAGATTTTATTTTAAGTTGATTGAATTATTTAATGTGGTTAATAAAGGAATCTTTCCTATTTGGAGTATTGGAAGAAAGACATGTATGTATGTGCCACATGAGGCTACTAAAAGTGGAAAGTGAAAAGAAAAGTTATACTAGTACTGTACCTGAGAGCAAGATAAAAGAGGAACAGCATCAACAAATACTCGAGTTTGATCAGAATCTGCAAAATGAATGTCATTAATAATGAGTTTGCAGTTAACAGTAAATACGATCATCACAACCGTAAAACTAACTAACCAAGTAAATCAGAATTAGTGAGAGCATTGGTTTTAGTGACGGGATAACTGAGGCGATGTTGTTGATATGAAAAGCGGTGATGATGATGAATGAAATGAATGGAATTTAGATTTTGTGATTGTGGTGGAATCAACCGGAGACACGCCATCATCAGTAGTTGTTTGTTTGATGATGGATTGATCAATGCTCGGAGAACAGTGTTCACTCTTAATTAACTACATAAATAAATAAATAACCCCTTATCTAACTATGATTAAATGAAAATAATAAAATATACAGTACTACTAAAAACTGGTTTACAAATACCGTGTACCTGTCCTAAAACAGTGTGTGATTTCAATAACAAATACTGGTATCTTACTCTTGCTTCGACATATAAATTAGTTGGTAGAAATATCGTATTATATAGATAAGAATTGAAGACATTGAATTATTAGATGTGACACGTGAGGCCTGAAAAATGTGTTTGATTTATCTTTATTTTTTTATAAGATGATAAAGTTTAAAGTGAAGAAATGACCCATCAATCCGATCTAAGAGATTTAGGAATAAGAATATCCCATTGAATGTTTTTGTTCTGGCGTTTGTTACAAAATAAATTTACCAAAGGACAAAAGTGGTGTGTCAATTGGTTGAGAGAGATATCAAGTATGCAAAATTGGTTAGTGGTGTTTAGTCATATGAAAAAATATATTTGATTTTGCAAATGAAAAAAAAATGGTATAGTTGATGATGATTTAACAGATTAACATTTTTCAATATCAACAAGGTGCATCCTTTTTTCAAGAACTTGTGAGATGGATGACCCTCTTGAAGTTTCTTAGAATATGTAGGTTGAAAATATTTGCAGTAGTTCATGTAAAAAATGACAAGAGGAAGAGGTACAGTGTATTACTAAACAATGAAAAATCTTCAAATTCGACCGGAGAAGCAATAGTGACAAGTTTAGTTCCCTTTAGAATCCGAATGAGAAAAATAATCCAAAATTTGCTCTTTCCCATTTTAGTACTTCTCTATAAGTACTGTAAGATAACATAAGTAACGATTCGGGAGAAAAGCCGGACCATTTTTTGTCATTGTAATTTTGTTATTACAAGAAGAATTTTTAAATGAGTCAATTACAAATGAAGTCTAGGAACTGATAATGACGAACTGATCTTACAAATGGTACATACATACATATATAACGAAGCCTGAACAGCCGAAGCCATGATTGACAATGGACTATCTACAATCCTTCGAAAAATGTGAAGCGGTTGAGAAGCTCATTGCTCACTAGCTGAGGATTTGCTGCTATCACCCTTTTCTGGTGTTCCGCATTCACTAAAATCAAGCATGCGACACTCAACCTGAGGGAAAAACAAACAATCCCATTAAGCTATGTAAGATATTAGCAGAAAGTGAGGTTTATCGGAAATAATCTCGAATGTTACATGGTGAGATGTGAGACACCAACAAATATCACTTTGTGTTTGATAAAGAACACACTGTGACTCTTGTCAGCAGTTTTTTTGTTATGAATAAATGGATGGGATCGGGATTCGCTGATGTTTAATGATCAAGACAGAGATACCACCAAAAATCACTTCATGTTAAATTTAAAAATACCGCTACTCTTTCCAACATTTTTATGTAACATGAAAAGATTAGATATTGCATGAAAATAAGGGAAGGAAGCATAGATGAAGGATGATTAAATTCAACTTTACCAAATCATTTGAAGTATATTTAGAACTGTTTGCCTTGCTAGGATTGTTGTTTTCCTCGTCGCTATTCTTATCGTTTCCAGATGCATCTTTAGGTAATGCTTTAGGAGTATCATTTTTCAAAATCTCCTGTGCATTTTCGTATGTTGCAGCAGTTTGTTCACCGACCTGTTGTAACAACCCGATAGCATCGTAACTTTTATCACCTCCCGGACTCTTGAAAAATCCAAAATCCTGAAAACATGTTTACTGTTATCAGCAAGTCAAAGGTAAAATATAGTTTGAAGATCATTACAGACAGTAGTTATCCAACAGAACCAAAAGTACCTCAATTGTTAATTCAGGATTGGGGCTACAGAGAAAAGTATTCCTGAGCCAAGGAGATTTCCACGGAGAAGGTGATTCAAAACCTTTCCCGAAAGGTGTTCCACCAAATCTGCCATTAAAGAAGCAGACAGTCAGAAACAGTGTGAGCATTCATCCAAAATAAAATGAAAATACTAAATTGACATCAATAACAAGAAATTTAAAGAACATTACATGCTACACGTTTCAAAACCTCCATCATTTTTACTCTGATCACTCAAATTCGCTCCAGGAGCTTTTACACGAGTAACTGAAACTGTAAGATTTTCATGCTCCTTTGCACGAACACAAGGAGAGCTAAACCTTGAGCATTGGTTCTCAGAAGATAATTTTGAAGGGATGCTCTGGTTTGGAGCTATTTCCGAGCTCCTATTGTTCGAGTTTCTGGGAACTCTGTCTCTAAAACCAACTTGGTCAGATGAATATAATGAAAGGTCGTTCCTATCATGTTCAGACAAAACTCCAGAAGATTGATGCGCCTGATAAACAGAAAAAAAAGGAGTGAAAAGTAGTCTAACAAAGAAATAAGAGAGGCAGAAGTAACGCTAGATTACAAACAATTACAATAAGAGGAGATGAACTGTACATAGTACTTACGTTCTCAGCAGCAGCGTCAATCTTCATTTTCGAATCGACAGCAAAAGGTTGCTTCTTAACCTTACCAGGAGAATTACTGTCAAGAGCATCTCTTTGAGACTTATTTTCTTCCAAAATTACAGATTTAATTGTCTCCTCTACTTGTTTACCTTTATCAGCTTCTCCACAATTTTCTTTATCGTCATCAAAACCAGAAGCCACAGAATTTTGCTTTTGCAATGAAGATGGAGAAAGTATATCTGCTTCCAAACTAGAAAAAGCTTCAGCCAAAGAGGATGTCATGTCAGTCTCAAGTTTCTTACCAATTCTTTTATTTGAAAGTGGCGATAACAAATCCCGGCACCGTTTCTTTAATATTGATGGTGTACCCGTAAAAGTTTTAGCAGCACTTTTCAATAATGCTTCTGGACTATCATCACGAGAAGGCGAGTCCCACAACCTTGACGGAGTCAGGCAGTTCATAGAAGACATCATCAACTGGCGGATACCCAGAGGACTAAATTCTTGTTGCATATCACCCCCAGATTGTACAAGATCACAGCTCAAGAAAGGAATGTCCAAGCTTGGAAAACGGGGAGGTTCATAACATAGTGCTCCGTTGTCCTCCTTTTTTGTGTCCTTGTTTGGCTTTTCATCTGTTGGATAACAGGTTTGCTTAACATCTTGCATTACTGTACTATCTATAGCATCAATACAACGAGAACTGGATGTGTCGTTGGCATAAGTGAAGTCATCATGTGCTCTGGAGACAAACTGTCGATCCTCATGCTCAGCAGAATGCACTGGACGGGTAGATTGGGAGGATAACATTCCTTTAAAATTATTAGAACACTGAGGACAAGATATTGGCTGAGTTGAGGTTCCACCAGTTTCGGAAATCTGAATATGACATGATTGACAAACCGCAGGGTGACCAGAAAATTCAACAGCATCAACACCTTTATTATAATCTCCAGGGATAAAACATCTATCATTTTTTGCCTCTGAAAACAGGACTCTGCAACATTCGTCGTCAGTTATCAACATATGATCTGGTTTAGCAGAATCCATAGATGCAGTTTCCATGGGTGTTGAAACAGCTAAATCCACTGAAGTTTGATATGGAACATTCACCAAGCCGCATATTCCACTAGGTTCTGTACAATCTCTTTGCAACTGCGAGGAGTCCTCCCCTAATTCCATTGATGAAATATTGGGCAAGGAATGTAAATTAAACTGGTCATCCTCATTTGTAGAATTTGGTTCATGCATACGTTCACTGAATTCAGAAGAACATGCATCATGATGAGCAATTTCTGAGATGCATAAAGTAACAGCGTCAATTGCTAGATAACATGGCTCTGAACAGGATGCTTGACTTGGACTATGATCCGTCGCAAGACTACATTCTTCATTTGGCCTATATCCCCCTACAGTTTGTGAGTCAACACTGGTCATCTCTCTAGTGGATGGAAATTGGAGAGCATTGGGTGACTCGTGGCTACACTCTAAAAATTCATCTCCTTCAGTCCCCTGAAGAACATTATCTTCTTCCTTACATTGCAACCTTGAAGATGTTGCAACCATTGGTTGACTAGGATTTCCAACATGAGGTACAGACTGAAACTGAGTAAGCAGGCCTGATGCCAAGTAAGAATCCAATTTCTTTTTGACCGAACTGTTCCAGTGGTTTTTAATAGCATTGTCTGTCCTGTTTCCATAAAAGCACAAGTATGTCACTAAATCTAGAAGCATGTCGATAAGCAGAAGACTGAGAATGAACTAGAAGAACATGCATCATGATGATGAGCAATTTCTGGGGTGCATAATGTTCGATATTGGGCAAGGAATGTAAATTAAAATGGCCATCCTCATTTGTGGAATTTCCAGGTTCATGCGAGTATTGTTCATATATTTCAGAAGAACATGCATAATGATGAGCAGAAGACCGAGAATGAACTAGAATTTAAAATTAAAAAACCAGGCACCGAGGGACATCATTTGGATCCCCTGTAGTTACTACAGGAGTAGGAGGAATGATAGGATCTTAATCAATATTTAAGACTTTTATTTTGTCTGTCTTTATCACAACAGAACCTGCAGTACCTTGGTATCTGATTAAATCAGTCCCATAACACATATGATTAAGAACTATGACCACACATGGTAGTGAAGCATGTTCCATTTTCTCAATAGTAATATTATTAAATATGTATCTACCTTCCAGGCAAAAACTTCGTTAATTCCGCCCATTTGTTCCCATAAATCTGATGAGCATGTATTAGAGCCAACTCCTCTTCCTGTGTCCATGCTTCCTTGTTTATAGCAGGATTAAGATGATTATGCCACCTAATAAGATTTTACAAATTATATTAATCAAAATTGCAAGCAAAAGATACTCCGATGATATATGAAAGAGTTAGTGGAAACCCAATGGCCATACCTTTCTCGACATTGCTTCCCAATACGTCCAGGTAAATGTTGTGCGATAGTTGACCACTTTTTAGGCCCATATTTGTTCACCAATTCAATCATCACTTCATCCTCCTATTTAAATATTTAGATTAGTAGATATCTGACTAGAAAGATAATATAATCCAAGGTCACATCAAAATGAAAATAATGTGGAAACCAAGGATAGAGTTCTGGCTCACATGCTCAAAGAAACTCTAATAACAGATATTGGTTTATCGTTAGGTAAGGTAAGAACTAAAAGAGAGACTGAACCACTTCTACATGTAGAGATATAAGATTAACACACAGACTGAAGGTATAGATTACCTCTTTAGACCATGGCCCTTTTACAAGTTCGGGATTCAACACTTTCTGCCACCTATGTAAGCATTGGACATCAGTTCTATCCTTGAAACACTCCGCTTCAGACATATATAAGTACCAATTAGACAAGTTATGAAACATGTATCAAAACAAATTTGCATAAGCTAAACACTGCTTTAAGAAGGTTAACAAGTAGATAAATTACTCCATATAAAAAAGAAAAGCTAATAAAATTTGAGAGAGTAGAGCTACAAAAAACATGTTTTGAGGACCTAAAGTTGGTTTTATGCTCTATACATCAGAAACTGATACGAAAAATCCCACCCCTACAGTACAGAATTTTTTATTTCATTTAAATCAGTGCAATTAAGTCTACCAATATGTAACTGAAGAAAACCTTGGAGGTATATAACTTAAGAATGGAAACATGCAATTGCACTTAATACTGCAAGCCAGTGGTGATAGGTCATTTCACGAATAATTTCATATATAATCATAATGAATAAATTGAAACATCAATATGATACCTATTTTTTTCCAATTTTTTCCTTGGAAACGCTGAACAGCAAGCCGCAATGTCTCATCCTGCAAGGGAAAAAAAGATATTAAAAATAAAATCATTATCAAATGGAAGAATGATCAGTTATGCTGTTCGAGTATCCAAAACATCACCTCTTCGGGAGTCCATTGCCCTTTTGTAGAACGCCTTGCAGGACCAGTAGTCCTCCTACAAAAAGATTTTTAACTATTAGAAAAAAACTTCCTTAACCCCATCATCAATGTCTCAAACCAGAAGATACTTAATATGTGATTACCTACTATAACTCACACCTATAAAATATCAGTAATTGAACATTAGTGATTCGATGAAAATGGAAAACACAGGCAGTACAAGGACAAGGCAGGAAGATAACTATAACTTTGAAATTGAACTTTTCAAACCTCACCTATTATAACTCGGTAACTTTGGCTCTAGAAAAGAACATGTTTATAAATCTCATCCAGTTTCGAAATAATTTGCAACTCTTCAATGATAAATATGTCGACTATTAAAAGGCTACAAGTGCTATAGACACCAACAAATAATGCCTTGTAGCTATAAAGATACCGAAGGAGCACGTACCAATTTCTCCATTAAAAACACTCAAAATGAAGTAAACATAAACATTTCTTAAAAATATTCAATCAAAACAAGAAATCTGTTGCAGACGTTTATGCTTACCCGTGCAATGCTGCTCTAATTTTCTGAACACCGTCACTGTGTCCATCCACCTGAGAGACGGCCATTTTTTGGTCACCGTCCATAATTTTCTAGCAAACAAGTACAAAAGCATACCCCAATTCCCACTCTACCGCAAACCATTATAGTTACAAACTCTTCAAAAAGCAGGCAGATCAAACTCCTGCACAAAAAAAAAAGGAAAAAAAAACCACATCAATCATCAATCAAAACAAAAAACAAATCAACATTGTAAATCAACCAAAAATCAATTCCAAAATGAAAAAATAATAATTTCTCAAACACTTTCATTCATACACCACATTAACATAGCTTAATTATAAAGCTGCTACAGTGATATACTAAAATCACATTAGTCAACCCTATCTGAAAACCTAATCAAGTTCAAATTGAAGTTATCAGCAACCAAAAAATCGAAGTTTGAAAAATGCATCACTGAATAAGGTAAATGATAAGAAATCAAGCAAAAACAAAATTCAAATTCAAAAATTGAGTCAACACAACTAGAAAAACTAAAGAAATGCAGAAAAAAAATCAAAGAAATGAAAACTCACCGAACAGAATTTGATATCAAAGAAGATTAAGAAATCAACAATTCGCATATTCAGATCCAAGAACACAGAGATATTCAAAATGTAACAGTGTTTTGTGTTCAAACAAAAAAGGCGGACTCGACAAGTTTTTGTTTTCAAACCCTATGCTTTTTCGTTCTTCTAGTTGTTGTTGTTGTTCTTCTTCAACAAATATTATACAATATATTTAATGTAACGTTGTTGTGTTTTGGTTCTCTTTTTCAATTTTTCAAATATGTTTAACCGACAATTTTTGTTAATCACACACTCAAATTACATGTTTTTTTTCTCTTCAAATGAAATGGTCAACAAACTAAATCTTTTTAATTTGAGTGTTTTATGAGAATATTTTCCATTTTTTATAGTAGTTATTGTTATTTTCTATTTTTTTTTTGGTGTTTTTATGGTTTTTAATGTAGTTTTAATGATAACAAATAAAGAAAAAGAAGACAATTATTGATGCACTTGTTTAACTTTGGAAATGATAACGATTACCAAAGGTCAAAAATATAAAAATTATGCGCATGATATTTTTGCAAATGAAAAAATAACAATTTTTTTCTTTTAAAAGATATCCAAAAGAAATGTGTATTCTTTTCAATTTTCAATTTTTTAAGAAGGCAAAAAAATATATTAAATAAAAAAGGCACAAGGAATGTCTAGAGGTAAAAGTACAAAAAATAGACACCAAATAAAAAGAGATGAAACTCAACCCACCACAATCTATATACAAGCAGTTGGATTAGACAACCAAGGATTTAAGTCGTAACAAAAACATTTATGCTTAACTTTCAACCACCACCATATTGTAAACCAATGTGGTTGCTAACCAGATTGCTTGCATGTAGCTTCTCGAAATTTTGCAAAAATTATGTGTCCCTCAAAACTGAGAAGCCAAAGCTATAACATTATCAAGAAGGACACAAGGAACCCTTAGCCACAAAATTATACCTCCAATCCGCCGCATATACATGACAATTCAGGAATAAATGGTTCATATCATCAATTATATTACACCCGGCCAAACACAAAATAGAATCATTACGGAGACACCCATGAGTAAATAATTTTCATTCTTACCTTAAATTGTTCGTACTATTTAGCGCTTCTCTTTGACTATTATTGAAATTTTTGTATCTCTCATCATAATCACTTAACATATTTATATGATAAATTTGACACACCATACCATAATTTACATTTTTCAATATTCAAAATTAGAAATCTATTGAAATTTTTAAGGATACTCCCCTATTTTTTTAATATTCCAAAATATATTTTCAAAATTAAATAATTAAGTTACCAACTTAAGTCATCTATTGTTATGCTTTATCATTGATACAATATGATGTAATTTACTCAAAAATATGGTACTCTCTCCAGTTCTTTTTATAAGAAATAAAAGAGAAAATATTTTTGATCATTTTTATAAAAAACTTTGCGGGATTATATTGATATACATAATCACAAAGCAATTCAATCAATGGATTTAAATTTCCTACATTTACAGTATTATTTATGATGTTTATAATCTTTTCTACATTTAATATTTCTTTCCCTATTTTGTTTTCCGTTGCAATTTAAATGCGGTGAATTTAGGGAAATCAAATCTAGAGAATTCAATCCTCATTCAATTTTCACTCCAATGATAAACTATGGATAGAAGTCAAAATGGGTCCCACAAAAAAATTGCATATAATTTCTCTCAATGTCATATGGATCATAACCGTAAAAAAAAGGTAACAATAATAATAACTTTTTAATCAAAGTTCCAAGCTAAAAATAAGCTAAATCCAAAGAGACCCTTAATGGATCTACTTGCCTATAATGATCCTTAATTAAACATTCTTTTAAAGGAAGGTTATAAAGACCTTTCTTCTATTTGCCTAGTGCGATAATAAAGTGTCTTTTGTTAAAAAAAAAAGTAATAAAAATTCCCCATCTACTTCGTTTATCAAGATTCATTCAAAATCTCGTCCAATAATTATGATTATAAACTGTTTTAAATACCCAAAATAAACTTATGGATATTAAAGTACCTACATCACTGTTAACTTACCAAAATTAATTCAAAAATACCACGAGAAAGTATCATATAATTAATTGTTTTACATGCCAAATTGCAACTTAACAAAAATACTGTTTTACAATAAGGTGAACACTTCGGTACACATATTATGTGGATGTGTACCGATACACCGCTGATGTGGTTAACAAATGGCAATCATTTATTGCAGATTTTATTTCTTTATTAGGTTTTCTACATATATTTTTTTTACACAAAATTTCTATATTAAACATTACTTTTTAATATTTACAAATGTATCATTCACATAAATATAATCATCAATCATCTTCCACAATAAATCAAAGTATGCATCAAATCTTTCAACCTAGATTTTTCAACTTTTTTTTAACAAGATTCAAATAATGTAATATTATAATAATATTATAATATGATTTTAGTATTTTAAAAACATATGGTATTTTCTTAAAAAAAAATAACGTATGATTTTTTTTTGTCAAGTATTATTATTATTGGATCTACCTAATGTTTTAATATTCTATAAAAAAAATATGATTTTAATATTTTAACTTGTTTAAAAGTTCGTGCATTCGTATGAACTTTTTGATTTTTACTATGATTTTAATATGTTAATAAATTTAACTTATTGATTTTTGATAATTATATGTCTCGTGTTTGATTTTGTTAATAAATTATAATTATTAATGATAAATATTTATTCAATTTTTTTATGTATCAGTGATAAATATTTGTCTTGTGTGTTTTTTTATATTTATAATCACTAAGAACTTCTTCTTTTTTTCTTTTTTTTGTTATAAATTAAATGATTCTATATATCAAGGTAGGAATAGATATTCCAACAATGTTGGCACCCCTATCATTTTCTGTCTTCCACTTATAGCTCATTTTATTATTAAAAAGAAGAAAAATAAGATAATTACAAGTGGGGACTAGGTCTTACCCTAAGTAAATAAACGTAGAACAATGAAGCATACAAACTCTTATCTAATCCTATAAGACAAAATAGAAGTCCCTAGTATCTATTAAGGCGATGAACCAACCGTCAGCATGGAACGACACACGTACCCACTACTCCCTACTACAAGCAACAAGTGATGATGACTTTTTCAAACTAAATAGTTTGAAATCATGAAATGATACAATTATTGAGATAGACCCGACAAAGTGGGAACTTTGCATCAACCTCTGACAAATCAAATATTGTTAAAGTAACCCAGAACTAATTGAACGCCGGATCGAGGGATGATCAGTCAATGGGGCCGAGTCCCACAAGCATAGGAAAGACCAAAAACACCAGCAACTACTACCATAAACACGGGGTATCTACGTACCTAATCCTTTCAAGTATATCAGACCAAATTGGGTCTTGATGAGTCTAGCTCGTGAGTAGCTTCAAACAAAACAGCGCATACATAAATGACATTAGGGAATAAAGTTAGGACGTTGTTTTAATATTAGGTTTTATGTTTTATTAAACAATATAAAACAAAACATTTATATAATATAAAGACAAACATATGTGATTAACAAGATGATCATTTTTCTTGTGGTAAGATGTATGCTTTGTTAATGTATGACCATGGTTTCTAATCACTCATGGGCCAATTTTTATTTTACTTTTTATTTTTTCATAAATTTTTAATCTTTAGAAAATTTCGATCTTTTAAGGGCCTATTTAAATTAATTTATTTTTTAGTTTATAAAAAATAACTCTTTTTTTTGTTTGTTTTTGAAACAAAATAAAAAATAACTTGTACAAATAAATAATGGTCAAATCTCAACCAACTGAACTAACCATTACTTAAGAATTCCTCATGGACCAAATTTTATTTTGCTTTTATTTTTTAGCTTATAACAAATATTTTATACAAATAAGTAAACTTTTATATTAATTTATAAGTTTTACCTAACAAAAATTGTATCTTCATAAGTTATTTTTTCATAAATACTTTGACAAGCTTGTGAATAATACATAAGAGTTTATTTATTTGCGTAAGTGGTTCAACTTGACCTAATTGAAATAATACAAAAAGTTCATTTACAAAACTTTTGTATTTTTCAAAATGAGATGAATTAAATATGAATTTTCTAAATCAAAATATCAAAATAAAAGTAAAGAATATTTAATTTGACCTAAAAATCAAATTTTGAGCTCCTTATTTTTGGACAAACTTTTTATAATACTCTATATATAAATTTGCAAAATCATCATAACTATACATCAACTTAACAACATGACTAAAATTGCATGCATAGATATTTTGTAGGGATAAAAACATGATATTCATTTATGAAGAAGAAAAATTAAATTTAGTAATTTTGCAGAGACAAAAAACAATTATATACCTGCTAATCCGAATCTGATGCCCATATAGAGTATTACAAATGACTAAATATTAATAGTATTACAATAAAATATATACACATTATAAATTATAAATTTTTTTGTGCAAAATAAATAAATAAATAAATGCATTTTAATAATTATATGTATTAATAACCAATAACATTAAAACAAAAATTGAAAGTTAATAATATTGAAATATATTAAAATCATAGTTGGATCCAACAACAACAACCACAACAACAACAACAATAATAATAATAATAATAATAATAATAATAATAATAATAATAATAATAATAATAATAATAATAATAATAATAATAATAAGTTGTTAAAATCTTACGTGTTTTTGAAAAGAAAATAATACCATATGTTGTTAAAATACTAATATCATATTATTTGATAGGATATTATAATAATTTCAAAATATTTTAATCTTGTTAAAATAAT
The DNA here is from genome assembly GCF_020283565.1 of Trifolium pratense. Classification (NCBI taxonomy): domain Eukaryota; kingdom Viridiplantae; phylum Streptophyta; class Magnoliopsida; order Fabales; family Fabaceae; genus Trifolium; species Trifolium pratense. Next base: position 36,213,992 of record NC_060059.1, on the reverse strand, counting down.
TGTTTTAAAAAACGTGAAAATCTTGGTTAAAAGATTTGATTTATATTGTGGAACAAAATTGATTGTTATATTTATGTTAAGGATATATTTGCAAATATTATAAAATAGTGTTTAATATAGAAAATGTAATAAAGAAACAAAATCTGCATTAAATATCTGCCACTTGTTAACCACATCAGCGGTGTACCGGTACACATCCACATAATAAGTGTACCGAAGAATTCACCTTACAATAAACCACAAAATCTGAAACTAGCTGAGAACAAAATCAGGCAAAAACCCTTGATGCAGCTACTAACCCCTTTGCATAAATTTTCTAAATTTATTTGGGCGACCTCCTCCAGAATCATTATCTCTATGCCGGAAATTTTTCCCTCCTCTACCATGCCTTCCTCCCCTGAAAATAGATTATATAATAAATTACTATTCTACCCAGTGGCCGCGTCAGAAAAAGACATATTCAAAGATAAGACATGGTTGAGTGCCACCTACCTTCCTCGGTTACTAAAGCTTTCTCTGCGCTGATCTTGCTTACCACGAAGCTTGCTCCAGTATTCTTTTTCAGCCTCACCTAATTTCATAGCAAACAAGAATAACTCTCAGGGTCTGATTGGTTCAAACATGAGGAGGGGAGGGTAAGTATGAATATTTCCAAAGATAATATAAATCAATGCCTCAAAAGAGTTTACGAACACGTGAAACCGAATTGATCGAAAAATTAGATGTGAAAATGAAACTAACCGGTCACTGGATCTAGAATAGCAATAAAATTCTTCACAGCCAATCCCCCGATTTCAGAAATAACTGCAGCAGTACGTGCTTTCTGAGCGGCTTCAGGTTCATCAAACCGAATGAATCCTGACTCATCTCCCATATTGAAATCTATGTACTGTGCAGTAAACATGAATATCAAATTAATATGCATGTCTTAAGCCAAGAAATTCAAATCCAGTTTTAAGCAAATTCAAAATGGTTGATATGATAAATGATAATCGTCATTTATTTAGTAATCAGAGTGAGACAAAATGGTCTAATATCTAAACCACCATTAGGGTATTCAAACAAAAGGAAAAAAAATCCTTTTAAAAGTGCAAAACTCTTGCCTCTTTATATATATATAAAGAGGCAAGAGTTTTAACTTATAAACAATAAACGAATGAATAAAGTCCCAACAGCAGGAGATGGGGTTAAACCAAAATTACCTTAACATCACCAAACTTCTGAAAGACAACCTTCAAATCCTCACGTAAGACAACATCAGAGTCGCTCTTGTAAGAAGCAGCTGTTTTTTTTTCAGTCTCCTGACCCTTCTTTTCTTCAGCTTCAGCAGCCTTTCCTTCATTAACCCCATTGTTTTCTTGGCCCTTTTCTTCAACGTCAGCCTCCTTTACTTCTTTCACCCCATTGTTTTCTTTTTCCTTTTCTTCGCCTTCAGCCTCCTTTGCTTCATTCCCACCATTGTTTTCTTTATCATTGTCATTATCTTCGGACTTCGCAGCAACTTCAGCGGGCTTTTGTTCATCTGTCTTGGTGACACCATTATTTCCATTGGCTTGTTTTTCAGTGCAATTCTTTTCTGCAGGAACTTCATCGGAACTGCTCTTTAGTTTGAAGGCTATAAGTAAGCCTTTAGGGTAGCTATGATAAACACAAATGAACTCAATCAGTTTAACGGTATATTATGGTTGGGGGTACGAGTTAAAAGAATGTAAGAATCTTACTCTTCTTCTGAATTTGTGTTATCTTCATGGTTTGAATCCGCAGGTTTATGATACTTTGCATGTTTTTCCAATTCTTTTTCTCTTTCTGCATCAAAGTCCTTCCTGCATTTCATAAATATATATACAGTATTAATAGACAATAAGCATTTGCGTATATAGATAAGAGACAGCCTTACACCCCCAAAATTCACAGGTTAGTAAAAAGTAAAAACCCATTTTCACAAGCTAGATGTAAGGAGCATCATAATTATGCTCTAAAAAAACTGTTATTAATTCAAGTTTTTTAATAAAAATAAAAATTAATTGACAATTTTATTGTAATATATATTTATTTGCCTAAAGGATTGACAGAAATTAGGATTATATACTCTTTGTTTACCTTCTATAAGAACCTTTCTAATATACAGAACAAAAGAAACTTTATTTCATTAAAATTCATCAATGGTCAGAGACTCGTTATTGAATCACTATAAGTATGCTTACTTTGGTTTTAATTCTAGCTCAGCACCCGCATACACCAATTTTTGCTTCAAAACTTTTTCCATTTCTTCCTCTGATGAGAACTCAACAAGGGCAGTACCACAGAAGAATTTTTTGTCTCCAACATGACGGGGCAACCGCACACTGTTGACCTGAAATTAAAATAAATTAAAATATAAGTACTTTCCACTACTTTCAGTACCATCTTCCGAACTATTTTTTGCTAAATGAATATCTAATCTAAAGAGTTCAAATATTAACAAGGAGAATCAAATGCCAGAGTTATCCAAAAGAAGTCTCATGTTTACCAAAATCATAGAGATTATGCTACAACTTCTCACCGAGAAATTTAATGAATTTACATAAAGCCTCGTCACTCAGAAGATAAGATGAGGAAACATAATGCATTAAGACTATAATGTTAGAATCTAAACCAACCATGGCATCAATGTTAATATTACCTTCGCATATTGCCCAAAGAATGACTCTACTTCTTCAAGCTTCACAGTATATTCAAATGGTGATGCAGCAATTGTTCTTATCTCAACCTGCTCAATAACCACTTCTGGCTTGGAAAGTTCAGTATTCCTTCCAACTTTGCTCCCTGAAATGCACAAATAGAATGAAATAAGTAAGTAATAAGTTATGTGTACATTCAACACAGAACATGCTGCCACAATTCAAAACAAAACATGACCCATATATGTGGATTCATACAATATATTGAATAGAGCACACTCTCCTATTCAAAATTGGAGCAAAATGAGAATGATCACACAACTATGCTTAATTAGAAGTTGCAGATTATTTAATCATGTATAGCACAAAATAAATAACTGATTGGTGTTGCCTGATTAGAACTAAATTTATCACAAAACTAAATAGAACTATTTAACACAAAAAAGGAATGGATGTGCCAAAAACGCAAGAAACTGACCATCTTCTGAGAGCTTGAGTGTAGCAGCATTTTTCAAAACTTCAGCAACAGCTTTGACAGTTTCTTCCTTGACTTCATCGGGCTTAATCTCTCCCAAATTAAGATGCTTTCGCATCCGATTAAAAGAACAAATCAAAGCCAAACTAACCACTGTGTAGTTAGAATTTCAGTTAAGACCAACAACCAAAAAAAAAACATATTGAATAAGATTTGATCAAATGAGAATAAATTGGAATACTTATTTTCCCTGGTTTGTTATTTGGTAGGAAACATTTGCAAATGCGGTCTTAGGCATCCCAGTGGACCCACAGAACACCCCAAAGAGCTTAGTCTTTTGGAGAGACTATTAGGGTAATCTCCTCTGCTAAGGTGCCTAGCTTAACCGACTAAGTCACGCCTACTAGGGCTTACCCTGCTTTTGTTAGTATTAATGAAATGAAAACCTCTATCTATTTTTATGTTTGTTATGTTGAATTGACGAAAAAAAAAACTGATTTTTAGGTCGCTAAAATGGCTAATTCTATGGTGCACAACTAAGATTGTCTTGAACCATGAACAATTTTTTTCCATCATCGGATCTATAAATCTCATCCTATTTCACTTGATCCAATGATGAGACTTACTGATCTGAAGATGAAAACAAAAATATGCATGATACAACATCTATCTCACCTGTGCACCATAAAACTAACCCACTAAAATTGAATTGAACCAGCATTCTTAAACTTTTCACCTACATATAACATTCACAACATCCCAAATATTCAACACATATTACTGTCCAACAAGAACACACGCAGTTTCATTCAATCACTTCAATTTTCTTAAATCATTATCGGTATCAACGCGTAACTATCATGTTAGCGTCCGACATCAACACATCAACAACAAATGTGGTTTCATTCAATCACTTCAATTTCTTAAATTATTATCAGCATCGACGCATAACTATCACCATTTCCTAACTATCATCACCATTGCATGTGTTTGTTATCACAACCTTAAATTAATTCAACAAAACGCTATAAATTATACCAAATTGATTAAAAAACAAAAAAGCTAAAAACATTGAAAGGGGTAAAATGGTAAAGGATACTTCCATCTTGACTTTCAGTAACAGTTTTACGCAAGAAATCATCTCTAGGAAGATTGCTATCGCTGAAATAGAACTCAACCTGTAATTTCAAACAAATTAGGGTAAATGAATAGGGACGGTAACAAAGGGAAAATGAAAAAAAATTACGGCGGTTACTGACCTGTCTTATGACTTTCTTGGTGGTTTCTTCGTCGAGAGAAGGAATCGCCATTGATTGATTGATTTGATTGATGAAACTGAAATTAGAGAGTGGCGGTTTATTAAGAGGAAGAGAGGTAGTAGTAGTGGTAGTGGGGGGAGAGAGTGTAGGGTTTTTGAGAGAGATTTTAGGTTCTTTGGTTTTGTTCAGTTTTATAAGCTCACGATGTTTAAATATGCGCGTGTGTTAGTTTTACTTCTACGGATCGTGGTTAGATTTTCTGACAAAAATAAAATAAAACGTGGTAGCGGTAGGAAATAGGAATAGTACTCTTTATTTTGACGGACAAAAAAAAAGTTGACATACTTTCAAAAAAAATTTGTCTTTTTTTTTTTAATTTGGGGGAGAAAATCAATTAAATGTAATTTCATGATAATAAGGTACCGTTTGACCCAGCTTATTTTAAACTTTTTACTTTATATAAGGAGAAGTCGGGCCAAACAATTTTTATTAAAAGTACTTGATTAAAAAAGTAGCTTAATTTATGTGTGTAAATTTAACAAATAATGAGCTTCCAACAAAGTTAGAATATGGAACTTATTTTGCCAAAAGCTAGCTTCTCGGCAAATCCCTCTTCGATTCCCACTCACCATACAGATTTATATTATGGCAAATGTTAACATGTGCATATAAGGCACATGTTAAGAATATAAATATAGAAATATTCTCTTGAAACATGTGTATTATATCTTTTAAGCATTAAATGTATTTGTAATATTAAATGCAAATTTCTAATTATAGATACATTAACATGTGCCCTGTATGCACATGTTAACAGCACCCTTATATTATTTTATTTTTTTCTAACGGTTTGACATAATGCCACAGTGAATTGTTATTATAATATGCTATCATTTTTTTTAAAACGTATTGGACATTATTATTATTATAAAAAACCTTATTCACAATTTCATAGACTAGTATTTAAATGGTAGTATAAAAATTACCAAAGAAATAAAATGAAATGATAGTATTTAAATAATATTTTTCATATGAGAGTATTAATAATAATATTTGATGAATTTTTCTCTTTAGGTTCCTTTATTGCTCTCAGCCCTCTAAATTTTCTTTTTTTTTTCTCCCTTAAGTCTAGTTCGGATTCTATTTCCCGAACCAAATATCAATTCAAAACCTATAATCTTCTCGCTGAAGTTCGGAAACAAGAACCGAACATGTCATTTATACACATCATCTATTAATTGTTGTACTTCACTTCGTCTTCTTGATTTATACTGATACAATTCAAATTATGTATACATTTTTAGTTGGATTTTGGGTCTAAAGTTAACCTTGAATCTTTCACAAAAAATTTCTACACTCATTTTGTGTCAAATATAAGGTAATTTGCATTTTGAGCCAATCATTTTGGGCATTTATATTTTGAACATTCGTAGTATAGACTGATTCAACTCAAATTATGTATTTTGAAATAGTTCAGGTTCTATATTAACACAATATATATATATATATATATATATATATATATATATATATATATTTCTTATCTTAATATCTTTTTATGTTTCTTAAATATTTAAAAAAGTACAACTTTATTAAAGTTTTTATATAAAAAAAATAATACAAAAAAATTTATTATAATTTTTTTCTTTTGTAACAAAATTCATTTTTTTCGCTGAAATACTTCTTAAAAATATTCACTTATTATACCAAAAAAATAATCTCACGTGTGTGTTTAATAATTTAGAATAAATTTTAAATAAAATATTTTATCATAGTCAATCAATTGTTTTGAAAGTAGCTTTTATCTTAATTTTTTTAAAAAAAATCCAAACAGCTTTTACTTTTCCTTTAAAGTTATACTAGTGTAAGACCCGTGCGGATGCACGAGTTTAATTAAAATATTTAATTAATACATAATCTAACAATTATTTTCAACCATAAATAGTAAAAATTATAAAGGATAAATTTTTTATAAATAAATTAAAAATAAAATTTCCCAAAGGTAAGACCAGATTATTAAAACTAATTGATATTTATATTCAAAGTCCGTACTACAGACACATGTTGCATGAGCATAAATAAATAAACTTTCAAATCATTGAAGCTAATGATAAGTTATCAAACATAATGACAATAAATCAGGTTCAATAACTTTGTCGATAAAACACATCAGAGACATGAGATTTATCACAAACAAAGTATTTCATAATATATATTTATCTTGAATGGAGGTCTTGCACATGATCGTAGATATGATGACCAATATATTCTTAATCCTTTAGCTTCTTTTTGAATCACTTTAGCACATTTGAATATTTGATCACAAAGTAATGATACAATTATTATCTGCACAGACCAACCCAAATAGATAAATTTCAATTCTAACTATAAGTAAATTACAAACCAATTAATATTCATCATCAGGAATAAGGGCATTCCACGACTTAATAAAATTACATACCATATATTAAAGAAAAATACCAAGACCTAGAAAACCATCAACAATTAATCATTAATATCAATCAAACGATACCGCGTCTACGATAATCATCGCAATCTTCACAATCTGCCAGATCTATTTCAACGACCTCAATATAAAAAACAATCTTAAATTCTTTCTCTCCAAATTGTTGTCCCATTGAAATGCAATTTTCAACAATATAGGGTTCAATATAATTAGCTAAATCCTTGCTAATGGGTAAATTGGCCAACCTTCGAGATAAAATGAAAGATAAAATAGAGAGATAGAAAAGAGGAATCTTGAAACTGTATTTATAGATAGGAGATACAATAAAATCACTTTCGGTTGGTATAGGTTGAAGTCCAGCCAAAGGCTGAACAAAAAGCTTATAGAATCCTTGTACATGAAGTTCTATTGTTATTGCTTTTTCATCGGAACTATTTGCAGACACTTTAGTAGTTTCTGCACTAATTGTGTGGTTATAGATTTTGCTAGGAATTTTAAGTTTCCATAGATCTAACATTTGGAGTGGAGTAAGGTTTGTGGGATTATTTGAGGAAGAAGACATTGAAATGGAGTAAGGTTTGTGGAGTAAGGTTTGCACACGTTACCTTGGTGTGAATAATCTCATCTATGAATATATGATTCTACACAATGACATAAGAAACAAATAACTTGATACACAATGACCATTAATCGATGAAAATTACAAAATTTGTAAGGTTCTTCAAATCAAAATTACCTATTAGGTAATCATAGTTAACAGAGTAGCTAGCCACTTCAGCAAGATCGGTGAAAGAAAATCCCAAAATAGGAATATCAGAACTCGCAAAATTCTGAACTTTGGTATTCGATCGAAAAATCAATTTGTAAGGATGCAGAGTTGTACGATAAAATCCAACGACTGGAACAACATCAAAGTTTGATAGCTTATAAACTTCCCCTTCCTTTAATTTATTCTGGAATAGGTAAACCAATTCTTTCCTTATCAAGGCATGAATCTTACCTCCCTGTGTATTATTCAAAGTTTCGTTATTTATAGATCAACCATCACCAAGAACACGAGAAACATATCAAAACAAAACCAAAAAAAAAATAATCATACACAATAATCAATTCTATGAATTAGCAAACAAACCAAATATTACGAACAAACCTTCTCATCTATCAGCACCATTTCCATAGAGTTCAACTCATTAGGCTTCATAAAAGAAGAAATTGCCCACATACGGAGGACACGAACTTTGAACTTCCATGAATTATGCCCAGGAAGAACATCGCACAACATGTCAAATTGGGTTGCCATTTCGAAATCAAATTGGATGACTGATTCAGCCTCAAATGCAATGGAAGAAGAAAAGAAATTATGGATATTTATAAGTGAGAATCACAAACAATAACACACTGTTGAGAATAGTCTTATTCAAATGATTATAGAGAAAAGAAGAATCAGAATATATTCTTACCCAATTGCTAGAAACAAAGCCGCATAGTATTCCCATAATCAGAATCAATTTACGCGCGCAAAGCTTTTGAAAAACGAATCTAAAACACCCTATTAAGCTGGAACAATCGCACATGATAAGCTGGCAGTGTTTCTGTGAGCATGTTGGTGTGAAAGCTCCTGGAACGGCGAAGAGAACGACTTTTTTGCCTTTTGTTAGGTCGGAAACTGTTATGGTTTGGACTTCGCCGGCGGGGTCGAGGTATGAGAAGGTGGATTCGGGAAGTTTGTCGCCGACGGAGATGGTGGCGGAGATTTTGGATGAAGTGGAAAATCGGAGAGGTTTTGGGTTGAAACGGTTGAGTTTGAGGGGGAGGGTAAAATTGGAAGAGAGGGTTTTGGTTTTGGGAGATAAGAGTGATGTGGTGGTGGAAGAAGAGAGGAGTCTAGAGAAAGAGAGAGATGTATCCATTGATGAGAATTTTGAGGTACAATCTAATAGTAAAAACCCTATTTTTTCTAAACAAACAGTGGCCCAATCAAGGAGAGTTCAGTATTTTGAAAACTGGATGATTTTTGGCTGAAATAGTTCTCGACGAATGGGTTTGCATTGTTAATATATAGGATTTTTTAACTTTAAGCTAAAAGTAACTTTCAGGTTGAAAAAAAGTCAGGCCAAACGCAACCTAAAAATAACTTTTGAAGATCATAAACTTTGATATTTTTTGGTTATAATTTGCAGTAAAAAATTTAATTTTTTTTTTTGCTTATAAATTGAAACGGAGTAAGCACTTTTTTTTAGGTAAACTAAAGATATCTTTTGCGCACAACTAATTCTCTCGAAGTAACTGAGATCTATTTAAAGAGTCAACTTCTCTCAATAAATGCTTCTTCATAGCACTGGTCAGGGATCGAACTAAGGACCACTTGTAAAATTTAGTCTTAAAATAGGTCTCAGAGTTATTTAATATATTGTTTAAATATTTTTTTAATATTTTAAATTAGTCTTTGTTTTTGTCCAAAAAAAATTACTCTTTGTTTTTTTTGTCTTAGATGAAGTGGTAATCTATTGAAATTAAACTCACAAATAATTGTGAGAACTCGGGTCACGACGCCCGGTCTAATAATTTCGACAATTTTGTTAGTTGAGCTTAAACTTATGAGACAAATTAATCTTTATTTTTATCAAATATTTTTTAATTTAATCATTCTATTAACATTTGTTTCATTTATTGCGGAATAAAATTTTAGCCCTTTCAGACAAAATTGACCAAACCGGAAAAATTCAAACAAAAACGATAAAAAAAAAAACTATTTGTTTCAGTTCAGTTCAAAAATAAAACCAAATTGTTTTTTTTTTTTTGAAGGAAAATAAAACCAAATTGTGTTTGGTTCAATTCTTGATTTTTATTTTTAAAAACTAATGAGACTAACCGATGTGTACAATTACCAATAATGAATTGGTTGTAAGATTTTGGTCCCCTTAAGCATGTAGTTAGACCGTTAGAGGTCGGTTTTTGGTTCATGAGTATGAAGAAAATTCAGTTGGGAGGGGGAGAATCCACCTTGTATATCCCAATTATTCCTCGATGAAGATTAGTCATCACTAAAGAAAGTAGAAAGTTCGTATCAATATCATGAAAAAAAAAACAAAATACACAATTAATAATTTATGCATAATGAGCAGGGATATGTGACAAATAATATGATATTCGTCTCCGCCCGTTAAATAAATATGATATAAGTAGGAATATGTTAGATGTCCTAGGTTCGATCTTCGGCTCCATTGTAAACCAAAACTAAGAGTGTTTAAGTAACATAAAGCTCCATTGTTGTTATTTGTCAAAAGCTACACTATGTAGCTTCTGCAAAATCACGGTGGATCACCGTAATTCTGATATATTATCACTGTGATGGCAAACATAGGACAAATATGTGATTTTCCAAATTTTTTTCCTTTCTTCTTTTTAGTTTATAGACAAAATGATAATAACCATTAAAAATTCACATACAAATAGAGGAGCCGGGTTCAAACCCCAATCAAATCTCAACTAACAAATTCTTCAGTTATTCTTTTTTTTTTACAACAATTCTTCACTTATTCTATTCACCTTAAATAGTGAAATTTTGATCAATACACTACTTAAAAACACGATAAAGATAACTCGTCCCTTCACTAAGTAGATGAATCGAGGTTCAAACTCTCATCATGACGTCCGATCTAGTAATTTTGGCATTATTTATCAGTTGAGCTAAGACTTAACGACTGACAAATGTAAATATGTAATCTCCATTTAATAATTTAAGCTTTGCAATGAGTATGACAGAACAAATATAAACAGTGCTCTCCGGGTGTGGCCAAGGCAAACAATAACGCCATAACTTAGTAGCAAAGGTCCTCAAATCCCATGTATTCATGCCTCTGAATCTTCTCAATCATATGTGATATTCCTACTCCACCTATACACAATCATATACAAATGAAACTTTAGTGAAAATAAATCATACAAGTGAAAGATATGTTGTAAACAAAGCTAGAACTAATCAGCCATAGTTAAAAACTTTAAATCGCAGTCCGCAACGGTTTGCTATAAAAATTTTGGAGGTCTTTGCAATCACATCGCAACTGCAATTTTAGTCACATCAATTAAATGCACGTAAACTTCTACGAAATTTTTTAAAAAATTTGTGGAGGCCTCTTTCGCAATTGCGTACACATCAACTACTTATGTCCACAAATAATTGTTATAATATAAGCATTAGTACTCACCTAGTGCAATGGCACTTACAAGAACTGTGAAGGATAAGACAAAGATAATCAAGGAAGCTCTTTGAAAGATATTGACAAGCTTATCAATGATTTTCTGTCCTATGTATGCAGCAATTGTAGCCACAATAGTAAGGTAGAGAGCTGCAATTTGAGATGAAAGATATGTATTAGTTGAAAAGTATACACTTGACTTTTATGACTATGTTTGTAAAAATGTAAAACATAAATTATAATTTTACCATAAGGAACCGGAAAACGATTCAAGAGGAAATATTGTGCAACTGATATTGATGCTGTAAATGTCATTCCTAATGTGGCTGTGGCACTTGCTACCTGCAAGGTTATGAAACATTAAATAACTATATTTTGATCAATTTATGCAATGATATACAATATAGGAAGGAGCGCCCTTAGGGCCGACTGGGAGGGCTACGGTTCGTCCCAAAATTTTCATATTTAATAAATAAATATATATATATATATATATATATATATATATATAAATATATATATATATATATATATATATATATATACATATTTTTGTTCGGACACCGAATACACCTTCAATCAGAAATATTAATACTACTAGAAGATACCTGAGGAGCAATTCCGAGTTCGATAAACAAAGGACCCATGACAAATCCACCACCAACACCAAGAAGTCCACCCAAAATTCCAGCTAGCAAGGAACAGGAAAGTGATAGAATTAGAAGGTGCAATGGCCAATGTGTGCCATGATCTTGTTTTGAAACTGTAATCTTCTTCCCTTGATATAGGCCTATTGCTTGGTACATTGAAACCCCTACGGTCACTGGTATCTATAAAACACAAATTTAATTCCTAAGAGTGTAAGTAATTGTTAGTTTTCCATAGTATGGATCAAATTAAGTCAAATTGTTTGACACAAAGAGAAAGTGTATAAAATTACCTGTAACAAAGTAAGTATCCAGTATGTGATTGAACATGTAGTTGTATAATTCTGTTGAGAAATGAATGAATCTTTTTAAGTAATAATTATTTCATATGAATGTACCAGGAAAAGAAAGGAGAGAATGCATGAAAAGGTTGCATTGGCCATAGTTTTTCTCCTTGTTAGGATTCGAATCCCAAACCTTCAACTCCTTAACCCTTAACTCAACTAACTCAACCAGTTGAGCTAACCATTTCACCCGTAGTTTGGATATCACTGCGTTCATCCGATCAATGCATTGGTGTGACCGTTGGATTCAAATCGGATTATTCACAAAATATGCTGATTTTGTTTTATTTTTTAAAAATCTAAAATACCAAACTTAAAATATAGCCGTTTAGGGTGTATTTGATTTGTAAAAAAGTAAATACTAAATAATGGACAAAACAATACATGAATAAACAAGATAGTATAAGAGAAGACAAAACTCTATCGGAGGGATAATATTTTTTACATTCGAAAATAAAATGGATATTGTTGTATTTTTTATAGTTGTACTATAGACAAAATATTGTCATGTGGTTCAATGAGGGACAAAAAACTTGTTTTTGTCCTATTCCATATTATCTACTTTGTCCAGTCCTATAATCAGTTTTTAAATCAAATAGGGTATAACAAAAAGTTGTTCAATCCAATTCTCTATTTTTTAGCAGATCTAACACACTCAGTCTTAATCCAACTGTCATCGATGTACCGCCTGTGTGAATTTAAGGTATTCCGACCAAAGAAAAAATCTTGATCCAAAATTTACCTTGGCAATCTGTAAGAGAAGGACTGCAAACCAAACAAAACAAAGAAATCCAAATTCCTTCCAACGAATATTGCTGAGAATTGTCCCCTGGTTTACCTACATGTAGTGACGGAGCCAGGAATATTAGAAAGTCTGAGCAAAATTTTAATCGCAATGGAAACTCACAAATCATACTAACCTTAGTATACTCCAAGTCAAGCTCTTTTGCTCCTACATGTGCATCCATTTCAAAAAGCTCATAAAATTCACCCATCTTCCAATAAAAGAGGGAAAGAAAGATTTCATTTGGTTGTAAATTGTAAGGATTGGACTAATGACACTAATAAAACTTAGCCATATTTTATCTACATGCATAGTTACGTATAAGTAGTACTTTTATTATTAATTGTTTTGGAAAATAGTTGCATTTAGTATTATATCTAATTAGTGGTTAATGGGATTACATTAAGATAAAACAATATTAAAATATGCCTACTTGCGTAATTTCCTTTCGAGTCTCATCATCCGGACAACTAGGAAGCCGTTTGTAATTGTATTCAACTTCTTCACTGCTACTGGCTGAAAGAAAAACACAATTTTTATAGATATCTTTGTCAAAGAAAATAAATAAATTATACTCCCTTCAGCCTTATTTATAAGCAAAAGTTATTTTTTAGATTCATTGAAAAATCAATGTATCTGGCCTATAAATAAATAGATATATTGGTTTTTCGATGAATCTAAAAAAGTAACCGGTAGATATCTATTGTCATTGATTTTGTTTCTTTGTGACCAGCTGACCATGCATGTTGAGTGGTTTCATTGAAAACCAATAAAAATATAATACACTCACCAGTAGACTCCAAATGCTTGACAGCCTCCTGTTATTCCAAATGATATATTGATAAAGAAAAATCAAGGATTAGAAATGTAATTAGCAAATAAATTTTATGCCTACAATAAAACTTTTGCACACATGCATATATAATCGAATCACTTAATTTTTCCACTTTATTGTGTTAGTTTTTAAAACATATGTCTACTAGTTCAATGGTAAAAGTCTAACATTATACTAACTTCGATGGATAAAGTTTAAATCCCCTCGTTCCCAATTAAGGGTAGTCAATGTCATTAGTATTATTTTGATTAATAACAATAACATTTTCTTATTTTCAAATTTTTTAAAACCTCCTAAAATATAGATAATTTTATACTAACTGTGTATACAAATTAAATTCAAGTATACTTATAAAAAATATTACATAAACTATTGAAATTTATAGTATTTATTTACCTCTAACACTATGGTTTCATTATTCCATGTCTCAAGACCCTTTAAGCAAGCCTTCACTGATGTCCCTGCAAATATCAATAACATAACAAATCAGTATGTTATAGTCCGGTAAATAAATGAACCTGGAATTTTTAAGTGAACCTGAAATTTAAATAATCCAGTAAATTACCTATGAAGATAATAATTAGTAGAACAGTGATCATCCAATCAGCAAAAACTACACTTAAAAGAACCCCTATGCTAATACCAAGAATGATTACAGGTTGATTAAGAAGCACTAAATCATAGTCAATCATTGGTATATCAAGTGTTGGATGCCTTAGTTTCAAATTGAAGAATACAGTTGATATTGCAGCACCAGTAATCATACCTAAAAAATACACATAAATTGTCAAAATCTCAAAAAAATCATGTACACCCTGTCCCAAAATAATTATAGTTTAAAGTTTTTACACACAAATTAATAAAAGAAATAAAGAAGTCAACAAACATGCCAAATTTACTAAATTACAAACACATTGAAAAGTTAAAAAGTTACTTCATAGAACCTTGTGTGGATCAGAAGAAACTCACACTCACACAGGTCCACAGTGTACTTTCCCAACAAAATGCATGCAGGTCTTTAAAACGGTACTTGAGGGCAAAGTTGAAAAAAAAAACCATTCATCGAAAACGCCTATCATTATGAAAATTACTCCTTCTATTCCTTATTATAAGAGAAGTTTAACTTTTTAGGTTCATTGTAAAATTAATTTATTTAGACCATATTATAGTCTAGATATATTAGTTTTACAATAAACTTAGAAAATAAAAATTCTCTTAATAAGGACCAGAGGAAGTATTTACTTTAAGAGCAATTAAAATATCACAATCGGAGAGGGAGTAAGTGAACAAAAAAAAAAGTGTATCATGATACACACTTTTTTTTTTGTTTGACAATATCAATATATCTTTAAAAAAATTATTGTGGAACCTTAATTTTGGAAGATTTAGGACTATCGTCGTCTTTACTCTGTTTTAGATATGTTTTAGGAGTAACACTTACATAGGCACAAGCCTAAACCAAATATCCTTGGGCACACATACATATTTTTGAAAAAGTTAAATATAAATAAATTAATTAATAATAGTTGATGTGACTAAATCATTTATATTTTAAAAAAAAATCTTTGATGTGTGTGTGCCTAAATAGTATTATTTGTGATTGTGCCTATCAAAGAATTTCTGATGTTTTAGATACAATCCTAGTTGTTAAAGTATATGTTAAGTGATGCTCATGATCAAGCCTAAGTTGCATTATACATTGTATAGCTAACAATTTGTAACTAACTTGTAGCACAAGTTATCATGTAGATAGTGTAGCTTAGCTTATGGTAGATCCTCTATGATTGTATATAAGTGATGTTAGTGTAAGAACAATTCATTCTATTCAATAATGAAGAATCTTTTCTTTCAATTCCCTCTCTATTCTTAAATCATAACATGGTATCATCCGCCTTCAAGATCCTAACCGTTTTTCCACCACCGTAACCGTTTTCTTCCGCCGCCGTAACCGTTTTTCATCATGGTTCGAGCTCAACCTGATCCAGTTCTTGACAATTCTTCTCCTTACTATGTCCATCCCGGCGATGGACCTTCCTCTGTTATCGTTACTCCTCTTCTCACCGGTGCTAACTACCATTCTTGGTCACGTTCTATGAAACGTGCGCTCGGTGCGAAGATGAAGCTTGATTTCATCACCGGTGCTCTTCCAATGCCGGACGATGACTTTGATCCTGCCTATCGTGCTTGGCATCGTTGCAATCAGCTGATCTCATCTTGGATTTTGAACTCCATTTCTCCTTCGATTGCTCAATCTGTCGTATTCATGGAGAACGCCATTGATATATGGAATGATCTTCGTGAACGTTTCTCGCAAGGTGATTTGGTTCGTATCTCTGAACTTCAACAAGAAATCTATGCTTTGAAACAAGATAATCGTTCTGTAACTGATTTCTACTCTGAACTCAAGACTCTTTGGGAGGAATTAGAATTGTATCTTCCAATTCCTTCTTGCACTTGCCGTCAGCGCTGTGTTTGCGAAGCTATGAGGTCTGCGCGTAGAAATCACATCTTGCTTCAAACCGTTCGTTTCCTAACTGGTTTGAATGAGAATTTCTCTACTGTTAGGTCACAGATCTTGATCATGGAGCCTCTTCCTCCAATTAACCGAGTTTTCTCCTTAGTTATCCAGCATGAACGCCAAGGTAACTTTGCTGAAATTGATGATTCTAAGATTTTGGTTAATGCTGCAAGATCTGCAAAACCTTCTTCTAGTTCCAAATCTTCTACTCGTAGTTGTTCTTACTGTGGAAAGGACAATCATGTGGTTGAAAATTGCTTCAAAAAGAATGGTGTACCACCACACATGAAGAAGTTTTCATCTGCTCATAATGTTGCAGCTGAGGGAGGTAGTGTTGATTCTAATGTTGCTCCTACTCCTCCATCACTCTCTCAAGATCAGTATGATAAGCTCATGACTCTCCTTCAGAATTCTAATCTTGCATCCAATGTTGGTTCTGCAAGCTCCAATCAGGTTGGTTCTTCCATCATCACTGATCATTCATCAGTGATTCACAAAGGTATTCATCTTTCTTCTCATAATGCATGTGTTCTTGGCACTTGGATCATTGATTCAGGTGCTAGTCACCACATATGCAACTCATTATCTTGGTTTCAATCATATATTGAAATCAATCCTATTCACATTAAATTGCCTAATGGAAATTTTGCAATTGCCAAATATTCTGGTATTGTTAATTTTTCTTCAAAATTAGTCATTCATGATGTTCTATATGTGCCTGCTTTTTCAATCAATTTAATTGCTGTGTCCAAACTTTGTAGTTCATCTAATTACATTGTTAATTTCACTGGTTCACAATGTGTCATTCAGGACAAGAAGTGCTTGAAGATGATTGGTTCTGGTGATGAGCATGAAGGCCTGTATCACCTTAAACTCACAGATAGATTGGCTCATGTTGCTTCCATTGATGGTTCTAACCATGCCACCATTCCCAAAACAGCTATATGGCATTTTAGATTAGGGCACCCCTCCCATCATAGACTTGTTAGTATGAAAAATAAGTTCCCTTATGTAATAGCAGATCATAAAGGAATATGTGACATTTGTCACCTTGCTAGGTTTAAGAAATTGCCTTATGGTAATAGTTTTAATAAAGCAGTTGCTGCTTATGATGTAATTCATTTTGACATTTGGGGCCCTATATCAATAAAATCTGTTCATGGTTATTCATATTTTCTAACTGCTGTAGATGATTATAGCAGATTTACATGGATTATCTTAATGAAATCTAAAGCTGAAACTAGAACTCATATAGTAACTTTACTCAAAATGATAAAAACTCAATATAATCACCAAGTCAAAATTGTTAGGTCTGATAATGGACCTGAGTTTCTAATGCATGATTACTACTCTTCTAATGGCATTTTACATCAAACAAGTTGTGTAGAATCTCCACAACAAAATGGTAGAGTGGAGAGGAAACATCAACATCTTTTGAACATTGGTAGAGCTCTTTTATATCAGTCAAATTTGCCTAAAAATTTCTGGTCTTATGCTGTATTACATGCTGCATACATCATTAATAGAATTCCCACACTTGTACTTGAAAATAAATCACCATATGAAATGTTGCATCAATCTTTACCTGATTTAAATGATTTGAAAGTATTTGGTTCTCTTGCATATGCATCTACTTTAACTGCTAATAGAACAAAACTATCACCAAGGGGTAGAAAATGCATTTTCTTAGGCTACAAGCAAGGTGTCAAAGGCACCATCCTTTTTGATCTTGAATCCAGAGACATTTTCATTTCAAGAAATGTCAAACATTTTGATCATATTTTACCTTATACCACCAACAATTCCAAAAACCATTGGCATTACCATTCAATCCTTGACAGTGATTCCATCACTCCCTCACCAGATAATTCAACTCAATACTTTGACACTTCTGCCATTACACCACCAAATGACTCACCTCCTAACACACCTGACCAACAACATAATTTACCTAACTCTACACCAACTGCTACTTCACCATTGGTTAGGCCTGACAGGATAAAGCATAAACCTTCCTATCTGTCTGATTATGTATGCAGTTCTTCAGATTCATCCACACAGCCATCATCTCCAGGTATTCTCTATCCTATCTCCTCATTTCATTCTTTAGATCATTTGTCTTCTTCACATAGTGTCTACACAATGTCTCTCACACAACACACATAACCTAAAACCTATACTGAAGCTTGTAAATCAGAACATTGGATACAAGCTATGAATTCTGAGCTTGAGGCATTGGCTCGTACTGGCACTTGGAAGATTGTAGATTTACCACCTAATGTTAAGCCAATTGGTAACAAGTGGGTTTACAAAATTAAGCACAAGTCTGATGGCACCATAGAGAGATACAAGGCCAGACTTGTAGCTAAAGGCTATAACCAGGTAGAAGGTCTTGATTTCTTTGACACTTTCTCACCTGTTGCTAAACTCACTACAGTTAGAATGCTTCTTGCCATTGCATCTATTAAAGGGTGGTTCTTACATCAGTTGGATGTCAATAATGCCTTCTTGCATGGAGATTTACAGGAGAATGTTTATATGCAAATACCAGATGGTGTTCAGTGCACTAAGCCTAACCAAGTATGTAAGCTGCTCAAGAGTTTGTATGGCTTGAAACAAGCCAGCAGAAAGTGGTATGAAAAGCTTACATCTTTGTTAGTCAGGGAGGGATATACACAATCCACCTCTGATTATTCATTATTCACACTCAGTCAACAAAACAACTTCACTGCATTACTTATATATGTTGATGATGTGATATTGGCTGGCACTAATATGCAAGAGATAGATAGAATCAAAACTATTCTGGATCACAACTTCAAAATCAAGGATTTGGGAGTTGTGAAGTACTTTCTTGGATTAGAAGTTGCTCATTCTAAAGAAGGCATCAGCATTTCTCAGAGGAAATACTGTCTTGATCTGCTCAATGACTCAGGTTTGCTTGGCTCCAAACCTGCATCTACACCTCTGGATCCCTCTATCAAGCTACATCAAGACAATGGGAAGCCATTTGAAGATATAAGCTTGTACAGGAGACTTGTAGGGAAATTGTTATATCTCACCAACACTAGGCCTGATATAACATATGCAACACAACAGTTAAGTCAGTTCTTGCATAACCCTACTGTGACACACTACAAAGCAGCTTGTAGAGTCATTAGATATCTCAAGCACAATCCTGGTAGAGGCCTCATGTTCCACAGAAACACAGATATGCATCTCCTTGGATACTCAGATGCTGACTGGGCAGGGTGTTTAGATACAAGGAAATCAACAACTGGATATTGCTTCTTCTTAGGTTCATCACTAGTTTCATGGAAAGCTAAGAAGCAGTCAACTATATCCAAATCATCCTCTGAAGCAGAATATAGAGCACTATCTTCAGCAACTTGTGAATTAACATGGCTGCTATACTTGCTGAAAGATTTACACATTGAAAGTTCCAAACAGCCAGTGTTGTTCTGTGACAACCAGAGTGCCTTACACATAGCTTCCAATCCTGTCTTTCATGAAAGGACTAAACATATAGAGATTGACTGTCATCTTGTTAGAGAGAAGGTACAAGAAGGCTTGATGAGATTGCTTCCTATTTCAACACATGATCAGCTAGCAGATTTTCTGACAAAAGCATTGCCTGCACCAAAGTTTAACAATCTCTTGTCCAAGCTTGGATTGCTTGACATATACCAAGCATCAGCTTGTGGGAGGATGTTAAGTGATGCTCATGATCAAGCCTAAGTTGCATTATACATTGTATAGCTAACAATTTGTAACTAACTTGTAGCACAAGTTATCATGTAGATAGTGTAGCTTAGCTTATGGTAGATCCTCTATGATTGTATATAAGTGATGTTAGTGTAAGAACAATTCATTCTATTCAATAATGAAGAATCTTTTCTTTCAATTCCCTCTCTATTCTTAAATCATAACAGTATATAAAAATTTATCAATATAGTTTCTAATATATTAACGACAGAGATTAAATTGACTTTATATACTTTAGAAACTACTCTTTATATTTATATACTTTATGAATTAAATTGGAGAAAGTTAAACTTTTTTTTTTAAAAACATACTTTATGTACTAAACGGATGATTTATTTATTCCCATTTCACAAAACCAATTTCAAGATCCATTCAGAAAATAGAACTTTCTAAAGAGGTAAATGCTTTATAGAGATCTAGTGATAGGTTCTTACATTTTGAAATAGCAGCAGCTGATTTTGCATCAAATCCAATAATCAAGATTAACATTGGAACAAAGATGCCACCACCACCAACTCCACCAACACTTCCAAATGAAGCTCCAAATATTCCAATCAAGGTACCAACAATAATTTTCCATCCAAATTCCATATCCTATTAATTAATAATTGAACAATAAAATTCTATGTTCATACATAATCACACATTTATATATGAAATACAAACTTAGAAGAATTAATATTTAATACAAATAACAAAGTTATGGATGCAAAAAACTTACTGGCCAAATATGTTCATAACCTGAATGACTATTAGCTTTGACATGATGATAAAAAGATTGTGCTTCATTCATTAACCATGATGATGATGATGATTCTTCATTTTTGAATGTTCTATTAGCACAAAAAATAATGAGAAGAACAAACAAAAGAATGAATGAAAACAAAACCACATTTCTCATCATGACTCTTCAATGATGAAATGCTAACCAGCCTGGAAAGATAGATGTAAACTTTTTGTTGAAACTATGTGAGAGCAGAAATGGAAGAAAATATCTTTCATATATATGAAAGGGTCCATACATTGATAGCTAGTAGGTTTTCCTTACCCCACTTCATTCATTCTCATATATATAATAGTCGTGAACACATGATCGAAAGATTCAAAATTTAATTTAATTTTTCAAAAATGAAAAGGGGAGTGATGGTGAAATAGAGTTGTAGTTAGAAATGCGAATATATGTTAGATCGGTCTACACGAGTATATGATATAGAGTCTGTTTGATGTGCTAAAAAATAGGGGATTGGACAATTTTTGTTGCATCCTGTTTGATTTGAAACTGGTTATGAGACTGGACAAATTAGGTGGCAATAGACAAGACAAAAACAAGATTTTTTGTCCCTCAATGAACCGAGGCCCGGCCTCCACACAAGTGCGGAGTGTGCGACGAACGGCATCGGGCCTCAAAATTTTGGAGGCCTCAATTTAAAATTTTGAGGCTCTATAATAATAATTATATATTGTCAATGATCATAAAATATTATATGTATATCAATAGATTGTTCATAAAAAAGATATGTGTATCCATAGATTAATCGCAGACCACGTTGCTTGTCTGTGCAAGGTTATTGCTTCAACAAATCCTACATTGCCATTTTATGGAAAACTTAATAATTGGAACTATTACATGTTGAAATCATTTACAAACTCAACCACCAGGCCATTTTAATCTTTGCATCAAATTTAATCGTTAATTAGATTCATTATTTTTTTGTTTCTTATTGGTTTTAGTGAAAAAATTCAGCAAACCATTCCATAGACTTTAAATTTTCGGAAATTTACGCCGAATAAAGTGCAAATTTTGCATTCTTTTTCGTTGGCGGAGGCGCAACTCCAACCATCGACCCTTTCTTCTTCTTCTTCTTCTTCTTCTTCTTCTTCTTCTTCTTCTTCTTCTTCTTCTTCTTCTTCTTCTTCTTCTTCTTCTTCTTCTTCTTCTTCTTCTTCTTCTTCTTCTTCTTCTTCTTCTTCTTCTTCTTCTTGATGGAATCGTATCTATAACGGAACCCATTTCAACTACCTCACAAGCTGTATTTATTACACTCTCAATCGAAGTTTGGAACACAAAATTTGGAACACAAAATTTCGGTTTTTTTTTTTTAACGGCACAAAATTTCGATTTCTATTAACTGAAATTTTTAAACGATGAAGAAAAATCGGTTCGTAAAACCCGAAATATCTTGCAAGGGCAAAAACGTCTGTTTGGGGGTATAAAAGAATGGGGTCGGAAGAGAAACTTTCTTGATATTTTTGTTAGTTGGGCTAGAATTTGTGAACAAATTTTCATTTATTATTTTTTGTCAGATAGTCTAGTGACTAAAAAATCATATTTTAAGCGGGTGTATCAAGATTTGAACCGTAATTCCTACATATTGCTTGCAACTGAACTATACTTCCTGAACAATTTTTTTTTTCCCACTTATTCTATTCAAAATTATGATCAATACACAACTTAAAAAAGAATAAAAAAAAGAAGTCATCCTTCACTATTAATTGGTGGCAAATGTAAATATGCAATCTCCATTTAATAATTTAAGCTTTGCGGGATGAGTATGCCGGAACATATGCATAGGGATGCAAATAAATATCCATGTGCGGATAATATGATATCCGTGTGTGTTCCATGAGATAAATATGATATTCGTATCCGCTCCATATCCGTGTGGGTTTCCATTAAACGGATAATCCGTGGGTTTTAAGATATTTGCGGATATTAACAGATATTTATAGATGATAATTTTTTTTAAAATATATTTTTCCAAGTACTTAAAATTTCTTAAAAGAAGTAATATATATATATATATATATATATATATATATATATATCAAATGACATCAACTAGTTTGACACCAAATGTTACACCTCTCAATAACGTTTTAACCGAATTTTTTTTTATAAAGTTCACCGTTGGATTGAAAGTTTATATCATATAAATCATTTTTGTAAAATTTCAGACAAATCCAAAATCATTTCATATGCTATTGCGACACATAAAAATTAACAACATATAAAAAAAAACGCAAACCGTTAATTTTAGTAATTTAAGCTTTGGAGGACGAATATGACAGAACATATACATCTGATCATTTATAGCTTTTAGTAATAAAAAATTCCCAAACTATTGTAAATAAATTGAAAAAAAACAAATATAAACAGAGCTTTCCGGGTGTGGCCAAGGCAAACAAATAGATGAACCTCTATGATCTATACATCATATATATATTTTAGTAGCAAAGATCCTCAAATCCCATGTATTCATGCCTCTGAATCTTCTCAATCATATGTGATATGCCTACTCCACCTATACACAATCATACAAATGAAACTTTTAGTCAAAATAAATCATACAAGTGAAGGATATGTTGCAAAAAATGCTAGAACTTAATCAGCCATAGTTAAAAAATTTAAATCGCAGTCCGCAATAGTTTGCTATGAAGAATTTGGTGGCCTTTGCAAACACATCGCAACTGCAATTTTAGTCACATCAATTAAATGCAGGTAAACTTTTACGAAAATTTTTATAAAATTTGTGGAGGCCTCTTTCGCAATTGCGTACACATCAACTACTTAATTATGTCCACAAATAATTGTTATAATATAAGCATTAGTACTCACCTAGTGCAATGGCACTAACAAGAACTGTGAAGGATAAGACAAAGATAATCAAAGAAGCTCTTTGAAAGATATTGACAAGCTTATCAATGATTTTCTGTCCTATGTATGCAGCAATTGTAGCTACAAGAGTAAGGTAGAGAGCTACAAATCAAGATGAAAGATATGTATTAGTTGAAAAGTATACACTTGAATTTTATGACTATGTTTGTAAAAATGTAAAACATGAAGTATAATTTTACCATAAGGAACCGGAAAACGATTCAAGAGGAAATATTGTGCAACTGATATTGATGCTGTGAATACCATTCCTAATGTGGCTGTGGCACTTGCTACCTGCAAGGTTATGAAACATTAAATAGCTATATTTTGATCAATTTATGTAGGCTCTGTTTTGTAAAAAGTAGCGAATAGTTGATATGCTAATTTATAGTGAATGAACTTATGGCAATAACTTATAAGCTAACTTTTAGCTTATAGAGAATAAGCTAACTCATTGAATTTGTATTGTTTGATAAAATTAGTGGCTAAACTAGCTTATAAGTATGAAATGACATAAAAAAATATGTTTAATTAACATTTAATTTTTTCCAAGTAAGATGAATTTTACATTTTGTTTAATGAGCATGTTAACAACCATTAAGCTATTATTTCAATTTAATACTGTTATTCCCAAACAAATATGGTAAATTCTAATAAGGACCACTTCATCAAGTGGTCCATGGTTGACCAGTCACGAATAACATTATAAAGAATACGAATTTTGCAAAATCTATCGTTGGATTGAAAGTTTAGATCATATAGATCATCCATAGAAAAATTTAGAAAAACTGAAAACCATTTGATATGTTATTGAGACACATCAAGATTAACGGTTTATTAAATAACGTAAATTTTGATGAGTCTCAATAACACATCAAATGATTTTCAAAAAAATTAAAAAAATATATGGATGATCTATACGATATAAACTTTCAATCCAATAGTGAATTTTGTAAAATTCATATTCGGTACATCACTTGTCAATGTGGTCCACCGTGACATTAGCCAACAAATATATATTAGTTCGTAATTTTATAAAAATACTAAGGCTAGTTATGTAATTTTTTATTTTTTGGATGGGTTGTGACAACCCCAGCCACTCCTTAGTTCCGCCACTGGATGAGACTATCCTAGTGAGAGGTTTAAGTAGTTTGTACGACACTAATATTTTCTAGATGGGGGGTGGTGGTGGTGGGGGGGGGGGTGGGTGGGTGGGGTGGGGGTGAGGGTAGACCTAACTCCAAAAGTAACCATCTCTACAATGCGCAAAAAACTCTAGTTTCCGATTTGCCAAACACCTTCTCATTTTAAAGGGACATGTGAGATGTGACACCCCTAGAACGAGTGTAACACTCCTAGCCAATCATTTGTTCTTCTTTTGACTTTTACTAATAGAAGTTATGAAAGGCTTCTCTCCCTATCCATATCAACCAACTTGTTTCATCACTTGAAGGTCTGCTCGGACTATCTCATCAAAATCATCATCCGACATTATCACGATCTTTTGCGTTGTTTCCGGTATAGCACAAGCATAATCAACCCTGAGAATTGCGTTCGAACGTCCATCATTATCAAAATCGCCTACCTTATTATCAGGCGGACCTAACGAGAGTGCACTTCTAGCTTTATGTTTCTTCTCACTTTGGTTCTTAATTATTTCAGGTTGCGTCTCCCGGATTATGCTTGAGTTATTGCACGACACCAATAATAATATGATAAAATATAATAATTGAATGTAATGAAATATGTTGGTGTCGTGGTCGAACACATATACAGCTTCAATTAAAAATGTTAGTGCTACTTGAAAATACCTGAGGAGCAATTCCGAGTTCGATAAACAAAGGACCCATGACAAATCCACCACCAACACCAAGAAGTCCACCCAAAATTCCAGCTAGCAAGGAACAGGAAAGTGATAGAATTAGAAGGTGCAATGGCCAATGTGTGCCATGATCTTGTTTTGAAACAGTAATCTTCTTCCCTTGATATAGGCCTATTGCTTGGTACATTGAAACCCCTACGGTCACTGGTATCTATAAAACACAAATTTAATTCCCAAGAGTGTAAGTAATAGTTAGTTTTCCATAGTATGAATCAAATTAAGTCAACTTGTTTGACACAAAGAGAAAGTGTATAAAATTACCTGTAACAAAGTAAGTATCCAGTATGTGATTGAACATGTAGTTGTACAATTCTGTTGAGAAATGAATCCTTTTAATAATTATATATCATATAAATGTACCAGGAAAAGAAAGGAGAGAATGCATTAATGAAAAGTTTGTACAACCACGATCTAAGAATGCATTAATTGTTATACGTTAGTTTTTCTCTTGCTAGGATTTAAATCTTGAATCTCCAACTCTTAATTCTTAATTTGTTCAATCAACTTAATTAGTTGAAGTACCTATCCCACCCGCAGTTTGGATATCACTGCGTTCATCCGGTCAATGCATTGGTGTGACCGTTGGATTCAAATCGGGCTGTAAAATAAATGCTACAGTAATTTTTATTTATTTTTTAAAATCTAAAATATCGAACTTAAAATATAGACCATTTAGGGTGTATCTGATTTGCAAAAAAGTAAACACTGGACGGACAAAACAAGTAGTACAAGACAAAAAGACAAAATTGTATTGGAGAGAGATAGAGACATAATATTTTTTATATTTGAAAATAAAATGAATATTTTTGTATTTTTTATAGTTGTCCTATAGACAAAAAGTTGTCATTTGGTTCAGTGAGAAACAAAAATTCTTGTTTTTGTCAGGTCTATTACTATCTATTTTGTCTAGCCTCATAACCAATTTCTAAATCAAACGGGATACAACAAAAGTTGTTCAGTCCAATTCTTTGTTTTTTAGCAGATTAAACATACTCAGTCTTATCCAATTGCCACTGGTGTGCCGACCACGTGAATTAAAGATATTCTCCAACAAAAAATCTTGATCCAAAATTTACCTTAGCAATCTGTAAGAAAAGGACTGCAAACCAAACAAAACAAAGAAATCCAAATTCCTTCCAACGAATATTGCTGAGAATTGTCCCATGGGTTACCTGCATATGCATAGTTACATATAAGTAGTACTTTTTTTAATTGTTTTGGAAAATAGTTGCATTTACTTTTACTATTATATATCTAATTAGTGGTTAATTAGATTACATTAAGATAAAACAATATTAAAATATGGTTACTTGTGTCATTTCCTTTCGAGTCTCATCATCTGGACAACTAGGAAGTCGTTTGTATTCAACTTCTTGACTGCTACTAGCTGAAAGAAAAACACAATTTTTTTTATAAATAATTAATTTATAGATATCTTGTAAAAAAAAATTAATTTATAGATATCCAGACGACCATATAAAAATATATAAAAATTAATATTGAGTGGTTTCATTGAAAACCAATATAAAAATATATACACTCACCAGTAGACTCCAAATGCTTGACAGCCTCCTGTTATTCCAAATGATTGATAAAGAAAAATCAAGGATTTGAAATGTAATTAGCAAATAAATTTTATGCGTACAGTAAAACTTTTATGAAAATGGATAGATATCTAAAAAATGGATTTTTTCTTTTTTGAAAATAAATTTTCTAAAACTATTTTTCAAAATATCACAAGTTTTTTTATATTTGTTTTTTCTAAATTGAAACACTAATTTTGACATCATATTATAACATAAACACGCATCATTGAAGATCAAAACATAGTCAAAATCACAATTTTTTCAAAAAGTTGTATTTCAAAAATGATTTTTATGAAAATCTATTTGAAATAGCTTCAGAATTAAGTGATTTTTCGAAATTTTGATATCCAATTTTTTTTTTTCAATAAAATGATCAAATACCTAAAATAACATTTTAAGAATAACTATTCAAACTAAATTTTCGTTCGAAGCTTTTATAAAAAGTTTCTTTATAATTTTTTTTTACACAAAATTATTTAACATTATAAGAATCTATTTTAAAAAAAAAATCTATAACAAACAGGCTCATAATCGAATAACATAATTTTCCCACTTTATTATGTTACTTTCTAAATTATATATGTCTACTAGCTCAGTAGTAAAAACCTAACATTATACTAACTTCGACGGATAGAGTTCAAATCATAAAATAGTCATAGTCATTAGTATCACTTTGATTAATAACAATTTCTTTATTTTCAATTTTTTTTAAAACCTTCTAAAACATAAATAATTTTATACTAACCGTCAGTGTATACAAATTAAATTCAAGTATACTTATAAAAAATATTACATAAACAATTGAAATTTATAGTATTTATTTACCTCTAACACTATGGTTTCCTTATTCCATGTCTCAAGACCCTTTAAGCAAGCCTTCACTGATGTCACTGCAAATAACAAGAATATAACAAATCAACTATGTTACTACTACTTACTAAGTGAAACTTATTAAGTGAACCTGAAAATGTAAATAAATAATCCAGTAAATTACCTATGAAGATAATAATTAGTAGAACAGTGATCATCCAATCGGCAAAAACTACACTTAAAAGAACCCCTATGCTAATACCAAGAATGATTACAGGTTGATTAAGAAGCACTAAATCATAGTCAATCATTGGTATATCAAGTGTTGGATGCCTTAGCTTCAAATTGAAGAATACAGTTGATATTGCAGCACCGGTAATCATACCTAAAAAATACACATAAATTGTCAAATCTCAAAAAAATCATGTACACCCTCTGTTCCAAAATAATTATCGTTTAAAGTTTTTACACACAAATTAAAAAAAGAAATAAATAAGTCAACAAACATGCCAAATTTACTAAATTACAAATGTTGGCGCAGCAAAAGCAAGAATTGGCTTGGTTCACAAGCACAGCTGCAGGCTTGGCAGGCTCAGCAGCTGGTTATGCAGGCACAGGCGCGCGCAGGGTTGCAGGCAAGCTCAGCAGGCACGCAGGCTTGAGCTTGAGCAAACTAGCAGTTTTGCAAAAACTGCAATATGCAAGATGAACTAGTTTCTTGATGAAATTGATTAACAACTGAACTTGAAAACTTAGGGAAATAGAGAATTTTATTCTTCCTTAATGGGCCACAAAAGATTGATTACAAAAGAATGCACTAGTTGCACTTATATAGGGTGGCTTGTGTAACAAACAAGCTCATCCCTTAGGCCTAAACAAATTCCCTAACTACCTAGTTAGTTACTAACAAACTTTTAACTAACAAGTTGGTTGTAACTAACTCTAACAACATCTAAACAAACTAATTTTCAAGATGAATTAACCACTTTCTTAAGAACAAACACATTGAAAAGTTAAAAAGTTACTTCATAGAACCTTGTGTGGATCAGAAGAAACTCACACAGGTCCACAGTGTACTTTCCCAACAAAAAGCATGCAGGTCTTTAAAAAGGTACTTGAGGGCAAAGTTGAAACGCTTTGTTGGAAATGTCGACGACTCTACTCATATATCAAATGCAAGACTTTCTATAATATTCATGCAATCATGCTAGATGTGAAGCCTTCATTTTTATATTTCTCAAACACAACATTATGCCTTCCAATTCTTTCATTGTAACTTCAATGTACGTTAATTTATATTGAAACTTCTTATGATATTTTTTTTTGTCAAGTAGCCTAGTAGCTAGAAAATTCACCTTAAAGATGAATAAGTTGAGTGTCTCAGGTTCGAACCCGGACTCCTGCACATATAGTGTCATGTCCCTACCAACTGAGCTAAGTTCAAGGGACATATTATTGTAAATATAAACAATAATTTCTAACGATATATTATTGAAAATATAAATCTAAAATATATTTAAATTTAAAATCTTCAAAAGATATTTATGCATATTATTTTCAACACCTAAGAATTTTGATATTTATTTATTGGTTTTGCTATAACAAACGCCCAATCACTTTTGAGAAGGATGCACTTATTTAATTGGAGACCAAATGTTGTTATATTTATTTTAAAATGGGCTATACAATACTAATAGTGTCACTCTGCCACACTGGTTAAACATGCTAAAAAAAATTAACAATAAAACTTTTTTTATTAGTATCCTTAACTATAGTTATAGTAATAGTATATGAGTGCATTATTTAAGATTTTCCGCTGTGAAGACCAATGAGATGATTGTAACTGAAATTTAATTCTACAATTAAAAATTCTCCTAATTAAATTCATTTTTCCACTTCTCACCGCAGCACCATGTTTGCGTTTGGATTCTTCTAACCAAAATCGCTTGGCACTATATTCAACTGTCTCCTACCTCTTTTGTCTTCATTCTCTTCATGAGAATCATATGTATGAGTAAAACAAAAAAAAAAAAAAAAAAAACAAAATCTCATATGTATTGAATGTTTTTGTTAAAAAAATAAAATAAATT
Source organism: Trifolium pratense (assembly GCF_020283565.1). Lineage (NCBI taxonomy): Eukaryota > Viridiplantae > Streptophyta > Magnoliopsida > Fabales > Fabaceae > Trifolium > Trifolium pratense. Next base: position 36,184,016 of record NC_060059.1, on the reverse strand, counting down.
GGTGATTAAAATGCCAAAAAGCCACTTCCATGGTCAAGCTTTTCTACTTTATCTGCACCGTACTGAAATGAGTGGTTGGAACTTGGAAGCAAATTTACTTTTAAGAGCAATTAAAATATCACAATTGGAAAGGGAGGGTTTTTACTTTTAAGACCAAATAAAAATAAAGGTGTATCATTGTACAAATGAATGGATATTATAACAAAACCTTTTATTTATTTATTTTATATATAATATACCTTTAAAAAAAATTATTTTAGGACCTAATTTTGATGAGAGGTTTAGGATGGTCATCCTCTTTACTCTATTTTAGATACGATCCTAGTTATTAAAGTATATGAAAATTTGTCAATTTAGTTTCTAATATATTAACGATGGAGATTAAATTGAAAACTACTTATTAATTATATTTATATACTTTACTAATTTTATATTTTTTTACTAATTAAATTGAAAGTTAAACTTTTTTTACAACATACTTTATTGACTAAACAGATGATGTATTTATTTATTCACAAAACCAATTTCAAAGATCCATTCAGAAAACAGAACTTTCTAAAGGAAATGGATCCAGGACAGTCAGTGTGGGTGCAGTCATCTGATTTTTATTTCTTCTAAGTTTATATTTCATATATAAATAAATGGATCAAAATTAGATGGCTCAGCTCTTCATGCGGTTTTTAATTTTTTGAAATATAAATATTTTTAACTTTAAAATCTACACCATCTAAATTTAATCGGACGACTGTGATCTTGCTAACCGCATGAAATCAGAGACATTAATTGCGCTCAATCCCTATCTAGAAATGCTTTGTAGAGATCTAGTGATAGGTTCTTACATTTTGAAATAGCAGCAGCTGATTTTGCATCAAATCCAATAATCAAGATTAACATTGGAACAAAAATGCCACCACCACCAACTCCACCAACACTTCCAAATGAAGCTCCAAATATTCCAATCAAGGTACCAACAATAATTTTCCATCCAAATTCCATATCCTATTAATTAATAATTGAACAATAAAATTCTATGTTCATACATAATCACACATTTATATATGAAATACAAACTTAGAAGAATTAATATTAATACATATGAAGCAAAAAACTTACTGGCCAGATATGTTCATAACCTGAATGACTATTGACTTTGACATGATGATAAAAAGATTGTGCTTCATTCATTAACCATGATGATGATGATGATGATTCTTCATTTTTGTATGTTCTATTAGCACAAAAAATGAGAAGAACAAACAAAAGAATGAATGAAAACAAAACCACATTTCTCATCATGACCCTTCAATTATGAAAAGCTAACCAGCCTGGAAAGATAGATGTAAACTTTTGGTTGAAAAATGTGAGAGCAGAAATGGAAGAAAAATACCTTTCATATATACAAATGACAGGGTCCACACTGATAGCTTACACCACTTCATACCTTAATATATATATATATATATATATATATATATATATATATATATATATATATATATATATATACACACTCGTGTAACACATGGTTATATTATATATGATGGCTAATGCTATGGTGCACCACCTTCACAATTGGTCCATCGTGGATAAGTGATCTACCGAATATGAATTTTACGAAATTCACTGTTGGATTGAAAGTTTATATCGTATAGATCATCCATAAAGTTTTTTAAATTATTTGATATATGTTATTGAGACTTATCAAGATTTACGTTATGTAATAAACCGTTAATCTTGATGTGTCTCAATAACATATCAAATGATTTTCAATTTTTCTAAATTTTAATTTCTATGAATGATGATATAAAGAGTTCACTCAAAGTTTAAATATGTGATTCTCCATTAGTTTTTGTTTTCCTTCTTTTTAGTTTATACATGCAAAATAACGGTAACTATTGATAATTCATATATAAGTGAAAGAGTCCGGTTCAAATTTAAACTAACAACTTTGATATTTTTATCTATTGAGCTGAAATTTGAACAATTTCTTCACTTATTTTATTCAACTTAAATAGTAAAATTTGATCAATAGACAACTTACAAGAAATAAAAATATACATCTAATCATTTATAGCTTTTAGTAATAAAAAAATTCCCAAACTATTGTAAATAATTAAATTTGAAAAAACAAATATAAACAAAGCTCTCCAAGTGTGGCCAAGGCAAACAATAACGCCAAAACTTAGATAAATAGATGAACAGCTCTATGTTCTATACATTAGTAGCAAAGGTCCTCAAATCCCATGTATTCATTCTTCTGAATCTTCTCAATCATACGTGATATTCCTACACCACCTATACACAAATCATGCAAATATGAAAACTTTAGTCAAAAAAATAAATCATACAATTTTAGAGGTCTATGCAATCACATTCCAACTACAATTTTAGTCGCATCAACTGCAACCACATTGCGACTGTATTGACTACTTATGTCCACGCATAATTGTTACTATAAATTTAAAGGTTTTGAAAATCTTTGCGGCTACAATTGCGGCCACATCAATGAATTGCTTAATATGACATGCAGTTGCGACTGTGACTACAATTTAAAATATTTGACATATATAGCATTCTCTCTACATAAACAAAGCAAACATGGAAAGTAGCAACTAATTACAAGAACATATTATATATAAGAAGTACTCACCTAGTGCAATTGCACTAATAAGAATTGTGAAGGATAAGACAAAGATAATCAAAGAAGCTCTTTGAAAGATATTGACAAGCTTATCAATGATTTTCTGTCCTATGTATGCAGCAATTGTAGCCACCAGAGTAAGGTAGAGAGCTGCAAATCAAGATTAAAGATATGTATTAGTATTACTTTAAAAATATACATTTGAATTTTATGACCATATATTTATTATAAAAAAAAAGTGAAAAATGAAGTTAATTTTACCATAAGGAACAGGAAAACGATTCAAGAGGAAATATTGTGCAACTGATATTGATGCTGTAAATGTCATTCCTAATGTGGCTGTGGCACTTGCTACCTGCAAGGTTACAATATTTAAATTAAGTAATTGGCACGAGACTGATAATAATTTGATAAAATAGAATAATTGAATGTAATGAAATGTCTTGGTGCCGTGTTTAGACACCAAATACACCTTCAATCAGAAGTGTCAGTGATCCTAAACATACCTGAGGAGCAATTCCAAGTTCAATAAACAAAGGACCCATGACAAATCCACTACCTACACCAAGAAGTCCACCCAAAATTCCAGCTAGCAAGGCACATGAAAGGGATAAAATTAGAAGGTGCAATGGCCAATGTGTGCCATGATCTTGTTTTGAAACTGTAATTTTCTTCCCTTGATATAGGCCTATTGCTTGGTACATGGAAACCCCTACGGTCACTGGTATCTATAAAACACAAATTTAATTCCTAAGATTGTAAGTAATTGTCAATTTTCCATAGTATGGATCAAATTAAGTCACATTGTTTGACACAAAGTAAAAGAAAGTGTACAAAATTAATTACCTGTAGCAAAGTAAGTATCCAGTATGTGATTGAACATGTAGATGTATAATTCTGTTGAAAAATAAATGATTCCTTTTAATACTCCTAATGATTTCATATAAATGTACCAAGAAATCAAGGTTTAATAAAAGGTCCGCGCGACCACAATTTGAGAGACTATCATAGTTTTTTTTTATATCTTTACGACAACAATTGAGGTCGCATTGGCTGCACACATTTGACCACGATTTTTCGCATTATCAAATATTGTGATGCGACCATAATTTAAAACCTTATCCTTTAATAGTAGAGAAAGAAATTTTTGAAAATAAATTCATGCAGTTTGGATACCACTGCGTTCATCCGTGTCGGTGCATTGTGACCGTTGGATTCAAATAAGACACTTCACAAAAGTGCACATTTTCAATTTTTTAATTTTAAATTCAAAATATTGAGCTTAAAATATGAATTGTTCAGTCTGAATCCAACTGTTACTAATGTACTGACAGTGTGGATTTAAAATATCCGACTGCAGAAAAACTTATCCGAAATTTACCTTGGCAATCTGTAAGAAAAGGACTGCAAACCAAACAAAACAAAGAAATCCAAATTCCTTCCAACGAATATTGCTAAGAATTGTCCCCTGGGTTACCTACGTACATAATTGCATTTAAGTATTACGTCTAAGGACACATTTTTCTATGGACACAAGCCCAAATGAATTTTATTTGGGCACACATACATAAATCTAAAAGAATAAAAGAAATCAAGTCACATCAATCAATATCATTTTAATTCTTTCTCTTTAATTTTTTTCTCCTTTATGCAAGTGTGCCTAACACTAATTATTTATACTTATGACTAAACAAGTATTTCTCAACGTCTAAGAAGTGGTTAGATTACATTAAGATAAAATAATACTCGTATTAAAATAAGCCTACTTGTGTCATTTCTTTTCGAGTCTCATCATCAGGACAACTAGGAAGCCACTTGTATTCAACTTCTTCACTGCTAGTGGCTGAAAGAAAAACACAAATTTTCTTATAAATAATTAATAATTAATTTATAGATATCTATTCATTTTGTTTCTTGTGACGACCATATTGAGTGGTTTCATTTAAAACCAATCTAAATATACTCTCACCAGTAGACTCCAAATGCTTGACAGCCTCCTGTCAATCCAAATCATTGAAAAAGAAATTCAAGGATTAGAAATCAATTCTTATGTTTAAAGATAAATAATTTTTTTCACGATACATCTAATTCAAGAATAAGTTTTAAGTCACTAAATTTAATCTAATGATGAAAGATTTGGATGGTATACATGAGATTTTGAGTAAGATATCCGCGTTTTCATTGCAAACTAGAAAATAACATAATCTTTTCCACATTGCAAATGAAAATCATCTAAACTATTGAAATTTATAGTATTTATTTACCTTTAACACTATGGTTTCCTTATTCCATGTGTCAAGACCCTTTAAGAAAGCCTTCACTGATGTCACTGCAAATAACAATAATATATAACAAATCAACTATGTTACTAAGTGAAATTTTTTACGTAAACCTGAAATGTAAATAACCCAATAAATTACCTATGAAGATAATAATTAATAGAACAGTGATCATCCAATCAGCAAAAACTACACTTAAAAGAACCCCTATGCTAATACCAAGAATGATTACTGGTTGATTAAGAAGCACTAAATTATAGTCAATCATTGGTATATCAAGTGTTGGATGCCTTAGCTTCAAATTGAAGAATACCGTTGATATTGCAGCACCAGTAACCATACCTAAAAAATACACAAATGATCAAAAATCCAAATAAATCATGTAATTCACAAAAAAGTTAAACATTTAATTTAGTCCCTAAAGTATTACTGTATCTATAATTTAGTCTCTAAAATATAGAAAAATTATATGAAATTTCGTCAATTTAGTCCGTAACATATTAATAGTGTAGAATATGTAGTTCAATTCGTTAAGCTGATTGAATTAAAGGTTAAGAAGTTGGAGATTCATGATTCAAGTCCTAATAAGGTGGAAAAAAAAGTAACATACTAAACTGATGATTTATTTATTCGCAAAACCAATTTCAACGATCCATTCGAAACACATAACTTTCTAAAGAAATCTAATGATAGATTCTTACATTTTGAAATAGCAGTGGCTGATTTTGCATCAAATCCAATAATCAAGATTAACATTGGCACAAAAATGCCACCACCACCAACTCCACCAACACTTCCAAATGAAGCTCCAAATATTCCAATCAAGGTACCAACAATAATTTCCCATCCAAGTTCCATATCCTATTAATAATTCAACAATAAAAATTCTATGTTCATACATAATCACACATTTATATATGAAATACAAACTTAGAAGAATTAATATTTAATACAAATAACAAAGTTATGGATGCAAAAAACTTACTGGCCAAATATGTTCATAACCTGAATGACTATTAACTTTGACATGATGATAAAAAGATTGTGCTTCATTCATTAACCATGATGATGATGATTCTTCATTTTTGTATGTTCTATTAGCACAAAAGATGAGAAGAACAAATAAAAGAATGAATGAAAACAAAACCACATTTTTCATGATGGGAAGCTAGCCAGCCTGGAAAGATTGGAAACTTTTCGTTGAAAATATGTAAGAGTAGTAATGGGAAGAAAATACTTGACAACGTTTGTTGATTATATAGATTTTTTTATTATTATAATATGAATTCATTGATCATTGAATGTGATATTTCATGCGAGTCCATTTCATATGGATCACTTAAATTGACAAGTAGATTTTGTTCATATACAACTATTATCAATTGTGTGTTTGAATCAACAAACTTTGTAAAATTATTTAGACCAGAAATTATTTTTTTAATATACGTGTGTATGTTATTTTTGATAAAATAATAATGTTTCCTCGTGAACATAGCTCAATTGGTAGGGATATTGTAAATTATTACAGGGACCAGGGTTCGAACCCTATACTCCCAGTTATTCACTTAAAAAGATGAAATTATAGCCACTAGATTACTTGACAAAAAAATATAATTAATAATACTCCCTTCATCGTTAATTATAAGCTAAAATTAACTGTTTAGATTTTTTAATAACTGATGAATCTAGTTATAAGCAGATCAGATACATCAATTATTTAATGAATCTGAAAAGTGAATTTTTGCTTATAATTAAAGATGAATTAAATATTATGTTATGAAAATAGTTTTTTACTTAAAAGTTAAAAGCATGGTGCATAACTTTAATTTAAATACATTATAGGAAAAATATTATTAAAACAAGAAAGTTTACACAATTTCAAACTGCAGGTGGTGATTGGGTTCTTCAAAAGTAATTGGAAATAGTCCATATACTTTCTGTAAGAAAGTTAAAGTATAGTGTGGTTGCTAATGAATATTCTTAATTTAGCAGTACAAACAAAATTTTATTTTATCTATCTCACGAACGAATTATGAATTATCTATCAGACCCTAAAAATCAGAAGGTTAATAAAAAAATATTTATTTTATTTTCCAAAATTTTGATTTTCAGTTATGAGTTTTAAAAATAAAGTAATTTATTTTTGTTTGCACATTTGATCTTATCTTCATTTTCAAACAATTAATTATTATTATAAATGAAAGGGTCCACATTGCTAGCTAGTAGGTTTTCCTTACACCACTTCATTATCTAACTAGTAACCGACCCGTGCGTTGCACGGGTTTGGCGGAACACCAAATATATTTCAAGCATGGATGCTGTTAATCAAATGGGTTAAGCATCGCCATATCATATATATGTCAATCATGGATGTTGTTAATCAAGCGGGTTAAGCATAAGCACAACGAAATTAGGATAAAGTATTCAAAAGACAATAGAAATCAAGTTGGATACAAACATAAACAACATAGAACCAAAAACAAACACATTTCATCGTAAAAAGGATAGTTTGAACTCAAAACAGAGAATAGCCCACAACATAAAATGGTCACCATAATAAACCTAATCAAGTGAAGCATCACACTTAATTTTATAGCGGAGTCTTCAAAACCCGTGACATGTATAAAATTTAATTTTTGCATAAGAGCACACTCGATTTAATTTTCTCATGGGGAAACAAACTTAAAAACCAAATCATAGTAAATATAAAAGTGAACCACCATATAATGGACAAATATCAATGTAGTTGACAATTTTTCCAATATTATAAACCTTATATTAAGATTTATAATTTTGCTCATTATTTCAAGTGTTGGGTGTTATCACTATGTATTATACAAAGCTGAAAAAACTAATATGACATGTTATATTGGATTGATATGCACCACCACCCAATTATATTCACACCAAGCATGCTCCATTTTTCTCCTTTAAATGGCCCTGAAATAACCAAATCAACAAATGTAATTTCTTATAGCCATTCTTTCTTTGTGACATTTCTAAATAAGACATCATTCACAATGCTTCATCACAAAAGACTATGAGATAATTTCTACTTACAATTCAATCAAATTGTGATGATCCAAAAGACTATGGTACAGTTGAAGTTGTTCGAAATCCTTAGCATATAAGCTTTGATAACCTTTATAACAAAGAAAATGGATAATCATGATGATTTAGATATAGTGATACAACTTAGCATTATTAACAAATCCAAATTAGAGTTTACCTTTGTAAAATGCATCATATGATTACTATCAAGGTACTTATTATGGACACATGAATTGTTAGATTTAAAACCAAAAAATGAAATGATTAGGGAATTTAGATTCAGGAAAAAAAAAACCTTTAATATATAGGAAGAAGGTTATTATTTGAGAATATATAGGTTACTAAGTACTATATGTTACTATTTGAAAGAAGGTTACTATTTGTAATTTGGGACAAATGAGTGCTATTTGGGACATTAGAGTACTATTCAAAATATAGGTATAGGTAGGAGGAATGATTGCATGATAAGAATTTTGTGAAGGACATGATAGCAAGTTCCAAGAATACATGCAATCAATATAGAATTGATAAAGAAGTCATGCCAATAGAATTTATAACAATGAAATCATTGCATCATGTGAATGACACATAAACATCTAACATATGAAAGCTGAGAAAGTAAAGGAACAAAAGACAACATGTTGTCTACAAATTTTAGGGAATGAACATAGTGAAAAAAATTTAGTATAAATTGTTAAACATAAATTCAAATTAAAAAATGCTACATAAAAAAAATAGCTAATTACTTAAAAGAAAATGTATAATATAATTTATTAATCATAAGTTACAATGATGGTAAAGTTAGTGTGTGAATGTAGTTTTAGGAGGAGTTGGTTTACATAGGGTTGATGAATTCATCTATGAAGACACTTATTCATTGACATACATGCATGATGCCACTTGTCTCTTCATTTCTTTACACATGTCACATGAAGCAAGAAATAGAGATAATAGGTATAATCATGATATGATAGCTAGTAATAGGGATAATCATGATAGGAATAGCTAGTAATAAATATAATAATGATAGAGAAGCAATGATGGCATCATGTGATCATGAAATGAAGGTTGCATGTGATGTTAGAAAGATGTGGTAGATTAGTCACCTAATTATTGAATGAAGGATATCAAGATGAGATATTGAGAACATGTAAACTTGCTCACATTATTTGCAGCTCTCAACTCCAAAGAAGCCTAAAGTAGCTAGTGTTTGGTTCACTTCATATTCATTATTTCAAAATTCATTAGTAAAACATACAAATGAAAATATGATTGGTACATTGATTGGGTTAATATATATATATGATTATAAACAAATTATTTCATCTTGCCATTTAAGAAAGTAAACAAAAAATTGGAATCAACACAATGAAGCTAAGTGAAAATATCAAAGTAAATTAAAACATTTCATATAATTGAAAACACTTTTGACAAAAGGAATCAAGATTATTCTTTTAAAATCAGTTTTTATGCACAAACATAGCAACAACACCTTAACTTTCGCAGTTTAATTAAAATACCAAACGATATCCGTTTTGAGTAAACGACCACTCGTTGGAAAGATTAGGATGTCAAAATTACAGATATAATTTTTGTTTTAAGTGTTAACCATCCAATTGGTACAGTTTAACAAAAGATTGGGTATTGGTACAGAAACAGATTTTTCTGCACAAACATAGCAACAACACCTTAACTTTCGCAACTTAATTAAAATACCAAACCATATCCGTTTTGAGTAAACGACCACTCGGTTGAAAGCTTAGGATGTCAAGATTACAAATATAATTTTTGTTTTGAGGTTTAACCATCCAATTGGTCCAGTTTAACAAAAGATTGGGTATTGGTACAGAAACAGGACTGAAACTATACTCAAACTTGTAGGTAGCTTTTCTCCTACTATACTTATGGGAATTTAACATTTCCGGTGACTAAATTGTAGGAAATTTTGTCTTCTTTGTAGTGGATTAAAAATATTTAGCATATGACATATATTCAGAGAGTTATACTAAATTTACCACATGTATGTCTACACAAATTTCACATAAATATTTCTTCTTTTACATGAACTTGCAACCTAAACATATATTGTCCATTTTAACTTATAAAATCTCTTTTGTCCATCTTCTAGGTTCTTATGGTTTGGTATAAAAGAGAAAGAATAAAAAGAGAAGGTTGGTTTCTCTTAGCTTAGTTTTTCCAACACCCAAAAGCTTGAATCTATTGAGAATTTTCTGCACAAACATAGCAACAACACCTTAACTTTCGCAGTTTAATTAAAATACCAAACGATATCCGTTTTGAGTAAACGACCACTCGTTGGAAAGATTAGGATGTCAAGATTACAGATATAATTTTTGTTTTAAGTGTTAACCATCCAATTGGTCCAGTTTAACAAAAGATTGGGTATTGGTACAGAAACAGATTTTTCTGCACAAACATAGCAACAACACCTTAACTTTCGCAACTTAATTAAAATACCAAACCATATCCGTTTTGAGTAAACGACCACTCGGTTGAAAGCTTAGGATGTCAAGATTACAAATATAATTTTTGTTTTGAGGTTTAACCATCCAATTGGTCCAGTTTAACAAAAGATTGGGTATTGGTACAGAAACAGGACTGAAACTATACTCAAACTTGTAGGTAGCTTTTCTCCTACTATACTTATGGGAATTTAACATTTCCGGTGACTAAATTGTAGGAAATTTTGTCTTCTTTGTAGTGGATTTAAAATATTTAGCATATGACATATATTCAGAGAGTTATACTAAATTTACCACATGTATGTCTACACAAATTTCACATAAATATTTCTTCTTTTACATGAACTTGCAACCTAAACATATATTGTCCATTTTAACTTATAAAATCTCTTTTGTCCATCTTCTAGGTTCTTAGGGTTTGGTATAAAAGAGAAAGAATAAAAAGAGGAGGTTGGTTTCTCTTACCTTAGTTTTTCCAACACCCAAAAGCTTGAATCTATTGAGAATTTCCTACATGCAAGAACTGAAGTTGAACAATATAAATTTGAGAGATTGAAATTGGTTCATAAAACAAACACCAAACATAACAAAATAAGAGAAAAATAAATTAGCACATTCTCAATCAAATTGATTTCTTTTACCTTAGTTTTTCCAACACCCAAAAACTTGAATCTAGGAGAATTTCATACATTTCATACATGCAAAACTGAAGTTGAAAAATAAAAATTTGAGAGACTGAAATTTGTTCATAAATCAGATTCATCAATTGAACTTAAAAAATCAATCAAGAAAAACATATCAATCAATAAGAAATTGCATACCCAAAAAATTTATAAAAAAAAAAAAAGAATAAAAATTGACCTTGTTGTTGACTATGATCCATCAATCTTTCTTGTGATTGTGTTTAGCCAGATCCTCAAAGGTTAAAGTCTTTGATGTTGAACTCATCTTCTTTTACTGCAAAATCATAATAATCATTATTGTTATTATTAAAATTAATCAAACAACCCATTCCCAAACCAAAACACAATCTTCAATCAATAGAACAAACACCAAACAGAACAACTAAAATAAAACAAACAAAGCAGAAAATTGATAGGGGAAGAACAGACAACAAAAAAAAACCAAAAAAAATAAAGAAAGAAGCAAAACAGATCGTACCACATGAAAGAAGCTCCGGCGGCGACGGTGGCCGGCGATGGCTCGCCGGAATCTGGGGATGGGTGGTGGTGTTCTTGTTGTTCTTCATGATGTTCATGAAGATGGTGAGAAAATAGAGAGAGATCGTAGGGAGAAAAGAGAGAAGAGAGAGAAAGAAATTTGAGAAATAAAGAAAGTATGAGAAAAGGAAATATATATTAGTGATTTGCCAAATATATATGTGTCAAGAAGTGATTGGCTAGAAAATAGGATTAGGTGTCAATGTGAAGATTGAACCCTAAAATGAAATGAAAACCTAAATATGAAAACCTAGACATGGCAAGATGTGGTTGGCCAGTATAAAAAAATGTAAAACATTGATTGGACAAGGATTTAGGGTTTCAAAATAGGGTTTGCAAAACCACTCATCCTTTATTATATTAAGATTAATATATACTCGTGTAGCATGGTCAAGAGATTTAAAATTTTATTTTATTTTTCAAAAAATGAAAAGTGTAGGTGAGGAGTGATAGTGAAATAGAGTTGTCGTACTCATTTTTAAGAAAAATGGAGTTTTTTTTTTTAACAAATAAGAAAAAAAAAATAGAGTTGTGTAATCCTTTTTAACAAAAATGGAGTTATTTCCATTATAGTGCATTGAAAAAGGGATATTAAAAACCATCTTTGTTAGGTCCTAAGTTTTTTTTTTTGACAAATTGTTAGATCCTAAGTTGTTATATCTAAATTTGGTCTTCAAAACCTGTCTCTAAATTAGCAACTAGTATCTTGTTGACCAATTTAATTCAATCTTGTTTCTAAATTCTAATTAATTTAATTAGTGACCTATTTTCTTAATTTAGTGGTCAAAATTTTGGACGTTAAAAGCAATATCCTAGTAATGCAAATGAGGTCTAGGCAGAAAAAGAGTTGGACTCCTATAATGTGATGAACTGTTTAAATTTTAAATGAGAGATATATTTTCGTTTAATGTCTTACAATGAAATTACATTAACTGATGAAACTTATTAGAAAAAAAAAAGTTTTTTTTTTCTTTTTAAGGAAAAAAGACAAAGGATGCTGTCATATTACTTTCTCAAAATGAAATATAAGCAAAATTAAATTATGTTTTGGAATAAAATATTAAAAAAATAATTAACAACTTCTCCCAAATTTAATGATAATGTCTCTAACTTTAATTAAGATAGTACTTCTCATTTAATTTTTATTTTTTAAATTTTCGACTAATCTATTTTATTACTCATTGAAGGTCATTAAAATATATTAAGTGTTAGTAAAAAAAAAATTGAAGTTCTCCCTTATTTGAAGGGTCTATAACCTTAAGACAATAGACAGTTCATAAGATGTATAACTCAACTAATAATAATATTAAAATTGTTAGATTGAATGGTTACCCTTATTTGAACATAAGCTCTGCCATTTGTATTTGTGAGTTTTTAGGTGGTGTTTGTCACTTTATCTACATATAAAAGAAAAATAAACAATAGAATTAAATTTTATTAGAATTACATAAATTATATGTAGTAAACTTCATCCTTGATCATTGAAGTTGATTTCATGTAAATCCACATCATATTGATCACTTAAATTGACTGGTAGATATTTTTTAGATTAAAACTGTTATCAAGTGTCTATTAGAAAGAAAAAAATAACTGTTATTAAGTGTATGATTGAACCAAACTTGGTAAAATCGACTTAGACTAAAATTTATTTTTTATGCATGTGCATGATTTATTATTAAAATAATAATATTAATATTTTTTGTTAAAAGCATGTTGCATTACTTGAAATTAAATAATGCGAATAATTGCATAAAAAAAATAATGCAAATAATATTTTGGGATTTTCATTGTTATATTATTTTGACATTTTCATTGCTTTTTAAAAATGTGCACAGTTTCTTTTTAGCTGCTTTCTTTTTTGGCCTTATGCCCTCCTTTTATAATAAAAAAAAAATGAGCACAATTTTATTTGTCAAACACAATTTTTCATTTAAGAGTCTAATAATCTTATTATTAGTAAGTAAAATTCACACTAATTTCTTATCTTATAAACTTGTATACACAAGCAAACCCTAAACCTAATTTGTTTTCCCTCCACTTTTATCTTGCAATTTTTATTAAAAAATAATACAGTTTTGTCTTGACTAGGATTCGAACCTGCAACCCTTCAATGCGATTAAAATTATGTGCAATAATTGATAAGCACCATCGATTTTCATAGAAAATATTTCATACAACAATTAAACACCATCAAATTACATTGCACAGTTTAAACAATAAAAAATCGATAATTAGAAATCTAGCAAATCATCAAATCATACATTTTCTTAGTATTTTATTTTTTGAAAAAATTTATATTTTTTTATCCTAATTCAATATTTTTTACTAATTAACTAACCATGTTAACAATTTTCTTAGTGTTTTTTTTTACGGAAAGAAAAAAAATCATTAGACTTAAAAGTTATTTTTTTTTAAACTAAACATGCTAAAAAAAATATACTTTTTTTATGTCTTTCTGAACTTAAAAGTTTGTTCATGTTGAGGAGTATGGTTGATCGTATTACTGCAAATATATATATATCAAGGTGATATTTATGCAAATAGTAGTTGACTCCAGATATATATCAATGTGACTATATTATTAATTACGAAAAAAATCACTGATTCACATTTGTTTCTTTTGCTAATAATGTATCTTAACCTTTCCGGATCAAAGAAGGTTGTTTTCTGAATGGATTTTGGGTGTTGGCGATGGAGAAATTGAAGATGACAATGACGATGATTTAGAACTTGACATTTCATCAGATTTATTGATTCCAAATTCAGGTGATCCTCTTGCTTCTATCGTTGAAATCACATATCCCCAACTTTTACAAAACATGAACAATATAACGTGTTTCCAAAATAGAGCTATATTAGCTCCTAAAAATTCAATAGTCGACACAATAAATGATTTATACGTCGAGACTCCGAAATCACAAGTTGAGACTTAAAGTTGGAGTTATTGTCATGTTATTAAGGAAGCGTGCTCTTGAACGAAAAATTATTTCATGAAGTAATATTGGTGATCAGGTTTTCATACCTAGATTTTTTCTGACACCATTTGACATAAAAATTCCTTTTAAATTTCAACGGAAACAATTTCCTTTAATGATTTCTTTTGCGATGACTATTAATAAGAGTCAGGGACAATTTTTAAAGCATGTAGGGATATATATCTTCTGTCGCCAGTGTTTTCACATGGTCAGCTGTATGTTGCGATTTCAAGAGTTACTTCTAGAGAAGGATTAAAAATATTGATCATCGGCGATGACGGTGAAGATACGACTAGAGATGAATATTTACCCAAAATTATTGTTGAACTGTCGTTTAATGTTACTAAAAAATTTGCATATATCTTATATTATTACAATTATCATATCGTAATTTATAGTTACATATCTTACGGCTAATTAGACTCGTGCACCGCACGGTCGATATTCTAGCTTTTAATAAAAAAAGTTTAATACTCCCCTGGTCCTAAAATTTTTGTCATTTTAGAGTTTTTCACTTGAATTAAGAAATAATAAAGATTGATAACTTAAGTCATTTTTAACCTTATTTTTATTAAGAAAAAGAAAATTCATTTAATGAGTGTTTTAGTTTTTGGTAAGATATAAATGGTAACGTATCTTAATTGTGTCTTGGTTTCTTAAAAGACCGGTAACTATCTTAAAAGCAAAAGATGGTTTATATTGGTTCGAACGTGCAGAAATCAAGTTTCGACCGGGTCGTTTTGACCAACTACTATTCACACCTCTCCATCTCCGACAACGCCTCCAGTAATTCATTCATTCAGTTGCAATACTTTTCAAGGTCAATGCGCTTTTGATTCTCCGTTTCTTTCATCACTCTGTTCAATTGAATTTCACACTATCAAACCAACTTTTCAAGGTCATTTTCTGTAAGATTCTCTCCTATTTGTTCTATTTATGATTCATCAAAATCTTCTATTTACCCATTTTATCACTTTTTTCTTTTTAATTTCTATATTCATCTTTCATTATTGGTCAGAATTATTGATTTTGGAATCTGAAAATGCTGAAATGAGGAACACAATTGTGCTTCAATTAGTTGTTGGATTTGGATTGTTGAAATTTTGTAGGGAAAGATTAGTGGCATTATAGTTGAATTGAGGAATTGAGATTATTCTAACTAAGCCAACAAAGTAGTATTTGGGAGGAAGGACAATCAACATGACTATGATGAAGCTTCCCCCTCCCCAACAAAGTAAACAAATGGCATATCATGGCATTGAGATTTAAAATTGCCTTCTAGGATATCTTTGAAAATGTACTATATATGTTTTGATTCATTTATTTTGTATAAGTTAACCATTAAATCTTTCATTTTCACACCTTGATGATTTTATTCTCTCTCTTAATGCTATAGTGGCACTGGTGAAGAGATATTTAGATACCTCTTGTTACAAATAATGTGGAAAAAACTCGGTGAGTCTTTATCAGGAGATAATGAAGAACAAGAGGAGAGCTGGTTGGATGAGGATTCAGGTGGCCTCTGCTCCCTCTCTACAACACAGGTACTGTCAAAACTTTTTACACAAGATCTAACTGTTTGGGACTTTTCTGTAGCCTATTCAGTTCTAAGTTATGCCACTTTTGGGTGTTGATTAAACAGAGAATTTATGGATTTGCTGCTTGTTCGATTGCTGGTCTGGCTCTCATGTTACTGGTGAGAGAAATTTGTGCCTTCATTTTATGTGTATGTCATGTTTTGTATGTGATTTATTTGTCTTCATGTATTTAGATTTTGGCTTATTCAAATTTCAAGGTGTGCCTGAATCCCATATAACCAATTCAGCGTATTAAGTAATCAAATAGTTAGGTTAGGTGCATAGGTTTAATTGAATGGAATATAAAGTATTTTTCTATAGCCTATGACCTGAAATTTTCTCTGGTGATGTGGGGATTGAATGGTGTTTCTCTATGTTGAGAGTCCCTAAACTGGATGAGACATGACCTGAAATTGTGTATATAAGTAGGAAACACCCCTTACCTTACAAGCCGATTGTAAGACTCTATGTACTGTACTTCACCTAGACAGTGAATACGAGCTATCAGACTTCTTCTGAGGTTTCATCTCTTAGAGGCAACTGTCCCAGTACCTGGAAAGCATAGCAATAGCGTCACTTTCCTATCATGCTTTTTTCTCCATATCATGACAGTTACTTTCTCAGTTTATTTGAATGCTGCATCTGCTAGAGTCTTTATTAAGGCTTGGACCTTAACCATATATATCTTTCAAGGACCTTCCTTTTGAGAAAATTATAATGGGTCCGTCTAATAAGTGCCAAAGGTCACTTCTTGCAGAATCAGAAAACGGAAAGTATTTAATGGAAAATACAACATTTCATATACTGGGAATTTTAAAAAGCTTGATTTTTCTTTTGTACTTTCCATTTTTGAATCCTTATCAAGACCCTTACCTAAGGGCCCTTGTAAGTACCTACCAACCATAATTGGGACGTGGAAATTTGGTGGATAAAACACCAGAGGCTGAGACAAAATTGCATCAAATAACCTGAATGCATGTAAGCCCAATTAACTAACACTCCTACCATAACAATAGATAAAGAGTGATGAATTAGAAGACAAGAGAATTGAACATTTCAACCTATCACTGGGTATGCTATATTGAAGTAAAGATGATAGAATTGAGTTTATCATTGTGCTACTCGTATCTTTTCTCCAGTACATTCATTCAACACTTAGCTTATGCTCTTCTTGGCACTTTAGTACTTTACTGCCCAAGTTGTTTGCTAAATTTTTCCCTTGGTTACTTTCTGTTAAAAAATACTAGGTTTTTGCCATCTAGGTAATTATTATAAGAACATATTTTCCCTAGATTTATGCAAGTCAATGCAAATTCATGCTCACCATGAGTTTTAGAAAACTAATTTCAGATTTTAAAAGTGATGTGATTTTTGGGCATAATGACATGACTTTCTGGTCTGGTTTTGGTTAAAAAGCCGTAAAACTTTGAAATCTACTTGTATATCCATTATGTGTAAAAGTATGTGTGATTTTCTAACTGTTTCTAAGTAAGACTGTTAAAAGAAGTCCTTGTCTAGTGGTATCAAGCAGTACTTTCACTCTTTTCAAGTAACTTTTTCTTTGAAGCTTTTCCAACTTTTTCCCTCCAGAAACCATTGTAACTTGGCACATACTACTCTGATAGAAACTTGAATTGTGAAGTGGGCCTTGATTATGATCCTAAGCCCAACGTAAGTGTGAGAAAGGAAAGAATGATGAGGTGGCAAGTAAAGCATGTGCAGAAGATGTGAGCATGTGTAATCATGTGCATGAGGAGGGCATGATATTAGTAATAGTAACTATATAAAGAGTAGCAAGAGAAAAGAATAACTTAGCCTAGTTTTCGGTTAGAATTATGGGATCACCATCTTGGTGATTTGGGAAGCTTTTTAGCTTCTGGGGCTGATAGCTACTGCTATCAGTTTGTTACCTTTTATTTTCTTATTTCATCATTGCTACACATTGTAATTGTTTCCCTGTTTCATTGATACAAATTGCTATTTCCCTTTTTCATATCCATTTTCTCTACTTTTGTGATCTGAACCCTATCATACTCCGGTTTTGAATATAAGCAAAAAACAACTTTCTAGATTCATTGAATAAATCATGATCTGGATTCTAGACAATAAAATGGTCCAGATACATGCTTTATTTAATGAACCTAAAAAGTTGTTTTTTGTTTATATTCCGAAAAGATGTTGAATGTTATATCTTGTGTAACTTATGGTACTTATGCGAAAAATATTATATTTTGTCCTCTGTTTATTTTAAACTTTAGCAACCTCAACCAAATTGTGTTGATAATTTGCAAGTACATTCATTAACCGTTTTCTTTCTATTTTGCAGTCTATGATTGTTTTTGCCAAACCCATCAAATTTGCATTATTGTTCACCTTTGGCAACCTCTTAGCAGTTGGAAGGTAGATGGTTAGTTTGTACCTTATTGACCCATGATAGTTTTAGAAATAACTGTTACCATATTATCTACAAAGACAAGATAACATTTTAGTCTAGGGTATTATTGGTAAATCCTGATTGATATCTATTCAAGCTATTCACAAATTCTAATTCTAATTATTTTCATGCATATATTCACCCTCCACACCCTGAAAAAATAAATGAAGAGAAGTGAAGCCCTGCAAAACTTTTCTGTCTCATTTGTCCTCTTCAATATTGGGCATTTTCCCTCTTTTTTTGATGTCTTCATTGATAAGACTGGATGTTGTTTTCATTTGCCTTTGTTCTTCTAATATCTAGGCAGGAAGTGTTTTTTTATTTGCCTACTTTTCTTCTAATATGCATACAGATGTACTTAAGTTTATCATTGAGTGAATATAGTATTATATCAGATTTGGTCATATTTATGGTTCTAAATTCTTGTATTTAGTTCAATTAATTAATAGACCATCCAACTTTGTTTTGCATATCTGCCAGTACAGGCTTTCTTCTTGGACCGGCACAACAAATGGCAGTAATGTTTGACCCTGTTCGTGTTTTTGCAACAGCCATCTACCTCGGATGTGTAGTTATAGCACTTATTTGTGCTCTCTTGGTAAACCCTACTCCTTCGATCTCCATAAACATATTATATTAAGTTTTCTCTGGTGTACTAATAAACTGCTTTCAGATTTTGTCTATTTCCCCCATCAACTAATGGGATTTGTCTTATCTTAAGTAAGCAACTCACAAAAGAGTGTAAAATAAGTAATATCAAATTTTGATGGATAAATCATTGGTTGATATGAGATACATATGCATACAAGACCACGAGTATATATCAACTTTTGATTTTCTATTAATGATGAAGATTTTTTAATTTACAGCCTACTCACTTTTGGAGGAGGTTAACACCGGATAATGAACACTGAACACTGGCCATTTTTTATTGTTAATATGAATCATATTACTATAATTCGTGCCATCAAACTGATGGATAACTAATATCTATTTTTCATGTTTTTAGATCCATAGCAAGGTGCTGACGTTACTTGCAATCATAGTCGAGATCGGAGCCCTTATTTGGTAATTTTGCCTTCAATAAACTTGTTTCCTGACATAAATTTGTGACATGGTTAAACTGTTTCTACAAATGAAGAACATTTCAAAAGGAATTTTTTCATAGCATGTA
This sequence comes from Trifolium pratense, assembly GCF_020283565.1. Taxonomy (NCBI): domain Eukaryota; kingdom Viridiplantae; phylum Streptophyta; class Magnoliopsida; order Fabales; family Fabaceae; genus Trifolium; species Trifolium pratense. The sequence goes on along the minus strand of NC_060059.1, from coordinate 36,164,182 downwards.
TATGTTGTTACAGGTATAGCCTGAGTTATATCCCTTTTGCTCGAAGAATGGTTTCCGAGTTGATGATTAGATTATGCGATACAGAACTCTAAACCAAGAGGAAAAAAAAAACAAAGATGTCACTTGTCGTCTATCGTAAACATGGTTGGTCAGTGTTTGGATTTTGTGGATTGATTCGTGGAGAAGTTGGCATTGTTGATGTTGATTATAAAGTTCAGATATTGGTTTGATTTCTTGTGCCTATGAAGCTTCTTTCGGCCTTGATTTGGAATTCATCTTCCATACCCCTATTCATTTCATTTCAATTAAAAAAGATAATGGATTGAAATTTATACAAAGAAGTTTGTTTTTTCATTTTTTGAAATGGTGTTTTTTCCATATCCTATTCTATACTTATTTTCTTGCTAAACATGTAATGATAATCCCGGAAAGGGTGTAGATAGATGACATTCCCCCTTTCTAATCCCTGTGTATATGTTTGGTAGTACTGTGGGAATGTCAGAATTACGATGATCCAATGTGATTTTCCAAAAGCTACACTCTGTAGCTTCTGTAAAATTAGGCTGTATCACCGCCATGATTTTGACATATAATACCAAACATAAGCTTTGTATTACTTTGATTTGGGCTCTATTGGCCCCTAGTTTGTCTTTCTTCTATGTGTTTGTTATCCAATTTTTTTTATAGAAGAATTATATGATAGAAAATTATGACATTTCAATCTCAATTTATTTTTAGAAATATTTCATCATAGCTTCCTTAATTTAATTAAGTCCTCACCTCCACTCCAAAATCATCCATTGAAACATAACTTTAGGACAAATGTAAGATGTTTTCTCTTTAAGCCCCCATGATTCTTTTTCCCTCCTGGATTTTATTTTTTTGCCCTTCAATAAAAACTTCGGTTGTTACGAACTGAATTTTTTTTGCCTTGAAAAAAAAATTCGGTTTTTGTTAACTGAATTTTCCCTGAATTTGAACTAGAAAAAACTTAGGTTTCTACGAACTGAAGTTTTTAGCAAGGGCAAAATTGAAATATTTGAGGGTATAAAAGAGGCCTAGAGAGAAAACATCCAAATGCATTGTTGAAAACAAGGAACACGAAGAAAAGCATGAACAAATGTTACTCTAAAGGTTGTTTTGTTGGGAGAGTGCTATTTTTACCTCCTGCTTTTTTTTTCCTTACTCCTCCATATTTGCCCATCTAGATGGATGAATTTGAAAAATAAATCTTTTATCTCCGTTTTAGCAATTTAAAATGAACATAAATTTGAAAAATTAAAAATATATTCAAAAAATAAACAGTACTAATTTTTTTAAAAAATCGAATAAACTGGTATAGTTGGTGTGAGTGGTTATCAGGTGACAATAACATTGAGTATTTTTCGGAATTGTGATTTGTAAAACGTGAGGTGTAGGCAACAATAGCCCAACAACAACGGATGGTTTCTAAGCTTTAGCCCAATAGATTTTATCCATGTCAACCCAATAGTTCTTATGCTTAAGTTCAAACCATTTGATCTGCCCCCAATTTTTTTCACCACGATATGAAGTTTTTACCGCTCCGCTATTTAACGATAACTAACTTCTGTTGAAAAACTTGTGGGATATATCAGATGAATCCTCTTCTTTTAACCAAATCTTTTTCCATACACAAGACTCGGAGAACGAACTAATGACCACTTATTTAAGAGATTCATGTTCCTTATCCCTTGAATCGGTCTATTACCGACGATCTTCCCCAAAATTTAATGTTGTAAAAACAATTTAAGTTAAACTTACTCGTGATAATGATAATTTCCGATAAAAATGTCGAAAAGGAATATAAGTGGTAAAATGTGATCAACCAAGCTGAATATTCAAATTTCAAATAATCATGTAGTAAAATTTTCATTTGTCACGTGTATAATTGAAACATTGTTAGTACTAGTACTCCAGTACTTCTTTTTTATTTTTACCTATGCCGATAAAATCAATAACGTTGGAATTTATCTTGTTTTGGAACTATGTACTTTCACTCACAATTTTCTTTTTCTTGGTCAAACATACAATAAAACAATGTACTACTGATTTCAAGTTGCATGGACTTTGAAAATGAAATGTCATAAAAATTGACTATTGATCAACCAAAAAGTGTCCCCTCTGTTTTATATTCAATGCATCTCACTCTCTTTTTGCTTGGTTTGATACCTCCCTCGTGACTCTTGTTGTCACCTACCCTCAGGGCGTCTCCGGGTTTTAGGAGGCTCTGTGTAAAATATAAAAGTGGCCCCTTAATATAATTTTTTTTTTAAAAAAAAAAGCTGTCGATTTAAATCGTGTATAATATAAAAAAATCATTTTTATTTTTGTAAACATATAGATTATCAATATTAAACCAATTGCATTAAATCAAATGAGATAAGAAATACAAAATAATTATCTTTGTATATAACGTCAAAAAAGAATCTCCTAATCTAAGGTTAAATTTTATGCAAAGATAAAAATGGACTAAAACTATATTTACGAGTATAACTAACTAATCTATTGATACTCGTATGATATTATATGAACATTAATAATATATAACTATTAGTTTAGGGCCAAAAAATTATCTATTAATATACATCTGATATTTTATATGTATAAATAATATATAAGTAATATTATAGGAGCTCGAAATTTTGAGCTGAGACCCTCAAAATTTTGAGGCCCGATGCCGTCGCATGCCTCGCACATGTGTGCGAGCCGCCACTGCCTACCCTATACTATCTACTATTGGATTTTCAATTTTATGAAATTTCAATTTCAACATTATTCATAAATTAATTTATACTAGTATTATAAAATAATTAAAGATTTAAGAAATGAGAAATAAAAAATATTGAATTAAGCTTTTAAAGTTATTTACATATTGCATGTTGTCAAATGTCAATCAAAATTAAGAACATGTGACATAAGTGGTAGATATTTGAATATCTAAAGTATTTGATTTAAGATTTTTCTGAAGGAGTAGTCTTTGTAATTACATGCAGACGGTATATTGGTTTACTGAAAAGAAAAAAAATTAGATGTTGTCAATTTATTTGAAATGATTTTATTTTTTTAATCAATATACATATAGAACATTTTCATTGATAACTTGTAAAGTTGCTGGCTATAATAATTTATTAACATTATCACATATCCTGCTTATCATAGGTAGAATGGTAGTTAGAATAGTTGAGTCCTTATCAGGTGTTATGTTACTGAGTTTTGCTCTTTCCACATTATTAATCATTAATTGATGATACAGTGGAGTAAATGTTGGTGAATGGTGAGAAGTACTTTTCTCTTTTTATTTGCTTTTCCTCAGGGATAAAACATACTAGTACTACACTACTACGTATCTGCATTTTGCAACTTCATATATCATGTGTATTCCTAAGACTTTTCACTTTGATTACTACAGTATGCACTATTAAAAAATGAAATGTTGAAAATTACACATTATTTTAGAGATAAAATTTTAATTACTGTTGATTGTTTTCACCAAGTCATTGGATTGTATTTTACTATGCTTCAAATGGTATTGTACTGCATCATAGAAAATACATTGAAGATGTATTGAAGAGATTTCAAATGGAGAATTGCAAAGCAGCTCAAACTCCAATGGATGCAAATTTGAAATTGTCAAAAAATGAAGATGAACAAGCAGTTGATGCTACTTTGTTCAAGCAGGTAGTTGGCAGCTTGAGGTTCATTTGATTGCAGCAAAAAGGATCCTAAGATACTTGAAGGGTACACAGGATTATGGTCTAGCTTTTCCAACAAGCAACAGTGAAACTCAAATTGAATTTGAAGGTTTTTCAGACTCTGACTGGTGTGGAGACAAAGATGATAGAAGGAGCACATCAGGTTACTAGTTCAGGTTCAGAAATTCACCTATTTTGTGGTCTTCAAAGAAGCAGAACATAGTGGCATTATCTAGTTGTGAGGCTGAGTATGTAGCAGCAGCACAAGCAGCTTGTCAAGCAGTTTGGCTTGAATCCTTACTAGAAGAATTGAAGATCAACTATGTGAAGCCTATGAGATTGAATGTTGACAATAAGTCTGCAATCATCTTGGCAAAGAACCCCATTGCACATGGAAGGTCAAAGCATATTGAAACCAAGTATCAATTTCTAAGAGACCAAGTCAGCAAATGCAAATTGAATGTGATGCATTGTAGAACAGAAATTCAAATTGCAGACATCATGACCAAGTCACTGAAGGTTGATAGATTCAAAGAATTAAGAAAAATGGTAGGCATTACCATGATTGCAGACAAGACATTGGATTGAGGAGGTGTGTTGAGAAATACAATCCAATGACTTGGTGAAAACAATCAACAACTTGTTAGTTACTTGCTTAGCAAGTTAGTTATTAGTTTGATTGTTGTAACTACTTTAGTTTGTTAGATAGTTAGTAACTAACTTGAGTAAGTTACTCTAATCATGGTTATTTGTTAATCAAGTATCACACTACAATTTGTATCCCTATAAATTGTATTTCTAAGATTAATAATAATCAATCCTCATTGATGGAACTATTCACTCTCTCTCACTCTCTTCTCCACTCTAACAATTACTATATACATATACTTAACAAAAAAAATTCATATTCGTTGAATTGGAATTTATATACAAAAAAAAAAAATCATGTGGGACTGGGAGAGGTGAATATTTTTTTTTTACTTCATATATGTGTTCATATTTTTTGACTTCTAATTTTTATATATTTATTTGAGATTAATCCACCCAACAACCAACATATATTTAATGTGTTTTCTTATTTTTAGACCAACTTGGTCCCATAAATTCGTGGTTGAACACCCAAAAACACTTATATGTGATGGTGCAAATCTTTTTTCTAACTTAACCAATATCTTGCATGTAGAGAATATCTAATTTATGCAAAAATAATAATAATAATAATAAAACTCGTTACTAAATGTATTGAATCAATATAAACCTTAGAGAATAAAATAAGCTCAAAATGCATTAGTTAATTTTAAGTGATTAATCATGCATTTGTTTGTTAGGATTATAGCCAAGCCTATATATAAAGACATGTATGAATGTAATGATGAATCAAGTTGTTCATAACACTAAGAGCTGCGAGAGTTGCCTAAATTCAATCTCTTTCTGTTTTTTTTCCATCTTTTCTCAAAGGAGAAGACTATAATTCTTTTCTTAAAAAGTAGAAGATTATAGTAGTTGGAAAAAATCATCAATGAAGCTATAAATAAATAAAATAGAATTATATATGCAGGGGACCGAATTCGAACTCGATTATCTCACTTATCCACTTTTCTAGGCACTGAGCTACTTAACAAAAAAAATACGGAATATTTGAAAAATAAATCTATAATCTGATTTCTATCACACCCCTCTAGGCTCTAACAACCAATTATGCATAAAATAACCGTAAATCTCCTAACACAATCATTAGCCGTTGCCCAGACATAGTTGAGCTTATTTGTAACAAACAAAAAATAGTAAACAATTTCCATGAATGTGTCAGGGCCTCACAACTCACAAGATGGGATTTGGATCTCCTCATGGGATCTTTACCAACCATTAGATTTTTTATATTTTTAAAATATTTTTTTACAAAACTATTAATTTTTTTTGTCAATAATCCAATAATTAACTCATACATTTTAAGTGTAGAAAAATAGAAAATCTGAAATTTAAACCTTGACTCTTTCATAAAATGTCACTGTAACTATCAATTGAGTTGGATTAATTAATTAACACCACTAAAAATTCTTTTGTTTTTTGACAATACTAAAAATTCTTTTATATATACATGTAATGGTGAATATTTTCAGTGGAAAGATTCATTTCTCATGACTTTTTTGGTCTACTATTATAAAAAAATCTATTAGAATAAAATTGGGTTTTAACATCAATCGATTATTTTTAGTCCAAAAAAAAATCAATCAATTATCAATTATTATAGTATATATATTATGCAAAGTAGACAGCACACCAACAACACAATTCATATAAGACAAGTGGCAATGGCAAAAGAAGTATACAATTTGAGTTCTTTTAATTAACTATTGTTAATTGCTAATAAAACATAAGAAAATTGGGTTGGTGAAATAGTTTAATTCCCTAACTATATATGATCACTTCACTACTTTTCTTATACAAAGTTTTTTAATTAATAAAAAGAGTGAGTGATACACATATTTCACTTTTATTTTATTAGTACTTAGATTCAAACATCCCTTGGTACCCACTCAATATTAGTTCCATGTGAATCAAGACCACCTACTATTAATCAAACCTACCACCATCTACCCCAGATTAAGCCTTCACCTTCATTTAATTAATTAATAATATCTCCATGTTTTTTTTTTTACTAAATAAAAGATATTCATTCATTCAAATTGATAAGAGTACATCGATGCAATACAAATCAAAATCGCTAAAAACAAAAAGGATGAATCTGCGAACAAACTCACAGCATCCGTGTTAATAGCATCAAACGGCATATTGCAAAAGCCTACATATTTGACTATATTGAAGTTTCCGGAACATTCATGTCGCCGGATCTGTAGCGTTGATGGTACAAAAGTCATTGATTGGATCTGCACTGGATCAACCTTAATCTTCAAACCTGAAACAAATGAACACCGCACAAAGACGGGACAACAATACTCCGCACTAAGACGGGACAACAATACTCCGCACTAAGACGGGACAACAATACTGAAAATCAAAACAAAGGATAAAATCGCAAAGATAAAAACAAAACTATAAGACTTAAACTATGTGAAAATCACTTATTTGTATTAAAAAGCAAGAAGAAAAAAATGTAAAGGGGTGATTTTAGGCCAAAAATTGACCTAAAACCACCCCTCTATGGGTGAGAGAAGAAGAAGAAAATCAAAAAGAGTTTTAGGGCCGGCGGTGGTTAAAGACCTCTACCCTCTTACTTACAATAATATCTCCATGTTAGGCAACACTTAAAATACACATACTATACTAGGTTTCCAAGCATAATGAATCCATAAAATTGTAGGTGTTGATAAATTTTGTTTAATAAAATTATTTAAGGAATTTAAAATTGATGTATCAAATTAAACATTTCTTTTTGAACAAATTTACTAATTTATCATTTAAAATTTTATTTAAAAAGTTAGCGTAAACAAATATTATAACAAAAATATAAAAATCATTAAAAATAAAACTTTAACTTTCTAGTACCAGAGGTCGTAAATCTTTTAAACAAAGCTCAAAAAGTCATGCATAATAATGTTGTGTCGCATAGGTCTATTAATATTTTTTTTTTTGCTATACAGAAAAATTTAGCGGTTCAATTTGTTGTCCCTTTAGCTTTTATTCATATGTAATATATATATATATATATATATATATATATATATATATATATATATATATATATATATATATATATATATATATATATATATATATATATATAATACATTTTGTCCTTTAACTTTTAACAAAAAAAAAAACTATAAAAATGAGCCTAATATTTCTTAAAAAAATAATTTGTTGAAAACGGTTAAGATTCCAAGTTGTTTTAAATGTAATTTTCTTCTCCAAAAGCACGAGACAGGTGGGCTTGGGATTCATATTTTGATGATTCTTTTGTCCATTATGGAATAGTTTAATGGAGTAGAAGATACTTTGTGATTGTTAATTCTTTAATCCGAAAGCAAATCAAATCACTTTGACGAATAAAGTCATCCATGTGCTTTTCGTGGATTATTTGTAGACCCGACTTTTTAAAATGAAAAATTCTTTATGATTACCGTGTGCAGCTAATATATTATTTTAGCTAAATGTGATTAAATCCAATTCCAATTTCCACCTTCATCATTTTAGCTAAATGTGATTATCATGCCAATTGTTAATATAATATCAAGACTTTGTTGATTATTTCACTTTGTTGATTTTTACTTATTTATGCATTGGCTTTGGACAGTGTTTTCTCTAATGTTAATGTGTTGAGGGATTCAAAGGTATCATATGTAATTATTGTGGTGACTTTTTTTTATGGTTATTATGATAATAGTGGTGGTTGTGTATTATTCACATGTAGATTTTTACTCCAACTATGCTAGGATTTTGGTAATAGGTAGAAAGGTGCATGATTCTCAAATGCAGTTCATATTAAGAGTGATATAATTGTGCATTAGTAGTCTTATCTTAGCTTTCAATAATTTTTTCTTCTTCTTTTGAATTGATATATCTTTCATTCTCTTGACAAATGTTTTATATATCTGGCGTTTATTCATCATTAGTTTTGTTTTTGCTATTTGCTCCCCCCTCATCTTCTAAAATGTAGTGGTTTATAGAACCCGTCCACGAACGAGTTTGATGATTCTATTTTTTTTTCCGTAGATATATATTATTTTTGTCAAAGACAGAATAGTAAATTCCACGTGAAACTTACGCACATAAATATAAAATTCTTGATTCGAATTCTAGACACCTGAGATTTTTTTTTTTTAAGCAAAAGGAGAGTAGAGGAAACCCTATGCACTATCCCAAATATATTAAACATAAAAAAAAAAAAAAAAAAAAAAAATACAAGAACTGGGGGACGTCAACCTGACCCAGTAAACCTTTTTGTAGCATTTAAAGATAATACAATGAATTTCGACTACAAGTGGTTTTAGATCCAACCCTAACAGGTAAAAAAACCAAAACAAACACTACCCAGCGAACCCGCGTACGAGCGCGAAACCAAATAGCAAGAAAAAAAAAGTGTGTCTCTATTTATTGAGATATATAATCTAACAATTTTTACATTAATCAGTTAAGTTATGATTTATAGATAATAATTTTACCATTTTACTATATGAGTTTTTTCTTTATACAAATTATATAAGTTTTATTTTTAGACTAAAACTAAAAGCAATATGTGAATTTATACAATAATTATTAAACCTCGTCAAAACAGTAAAATATTAAATGTTACTCTAAATGTTTTTAAGCAGAAAGGGTGCATATGGAAATCCATTTATGCAATTATATAAAAAAAAAACTTACTATTTAAGATTTAAAGAGTGCTTCGAGGGCACTCGTTAGCATTTGCCTTAAATTAAAATAAAAGGAAATACAAAATAGTAGCTGGATATCAACCAAATTTAGTCAAACCATGACACGTAATCAACCCATACGGGCATATAGACGATTCAAATTTCAAAATGTTTAGAGGCACCATATGTGCATTGGAGGCAAACTTGTAAACCTCAACAGATCTAGAAACAATCAGAGAATCAGATAGCAAGAATACAACCATACACAAACAATAACCAAATGAAAAGAACCAATTCATCACCACAGGAACTGAAGAACCAACAACTACAATAGACGCATGAGCTAAACGAAAGCAAGTTGTAGGGTCGTCGTCGTAGATGTAGGAAACACGACCACAACCCCGAAAGGGGTTTTAAGGAGTCCCAGCGGCGGAAACACTACAAACTTTACCGGGCGGCCAATAGTAAGAACCAAATTTTGAGATCGAAAAATCACCCTCATCAAAACAGGAACCAACAACAACCACTAGATATCTTGTAGGCGTCGGCGAACCGGCGGGACAACAACGGCGGAGGTTTAAACACAACGGGGGACCAGACACCAGGAAGAGAGATTTGAAACCAACACGTCGGACAAGAAACAATATGGTGCAGAGATAGACCTCGTTGCACCACCTCCCTTCTAGGATACATCTTAAAAAACTGGAGGTTGGATTGCATAGAGGGTGTGGTAGTGTGAGAAGGTTATAGAGCTCATGAAGTTATAGAGAGAAAAGAATTCGTCGAGTATATTGAAAAAATATATTATTAATAACGATTATTTTACAACTATTTTAAAAGATATTTGGAATAATGTCATTTAAAATGATAAATTTTAATTTTTACCTCTAATGTCACACATCTTAACTCTCAAACTATCATTTCAAGTTTTTAAAATGGAATTCATTCATCTTTGATGTACTCTTAACCTCTACTTTTAGAGGACTTTTTGTTGTACTAGTACTACTAAATTATTTCCCATATTTGAATGTTTATTAGTACAATTTCCTAACCTTAGGTCAAGCACTATAAGTGAATGTTGCTTCACATCCACGTTACAAGTGACTCTTAGAATTAGTGAAAGAGTAGGAGTCATAAGTGAGGGCCCCAACTCAACTCCAAAGTGAACTCCTCAACGAACCAAATGGCCAAAACATACCAATAATTTTAAACCTTTAACCATATTCAACTCTTCCACCAAATTTAATATAGATGTATATGGAATCTATAATATAAATATCAACATGAGCTGTTAAAGTGCTTATGCAAACAGTACTTATATATAGATGCATGAAAGAAAGAACTTTGTATTTATTCCACAAGTTGTATAAACGGTGTCGTGTCGTATACGTCGCAAAACAATGTGACACCGACCACTATCACACACATAGACAAATTAGCTTCATAAGCATGGTCGATTTTTTCAATGTCGTCCATAGATTATAGCCAAAAGTATCAAAAATTAGTTTATTTTTGGTACAATAATAAAATTATTTAAAGATAAAGATTATGCAACTTCTTCAATATGCCGCATTTGAGTACATTGTTCACGTCATATTTTTTTGTCGTGTTTAATTAATGGAGTAGTCATATTCATATGTGACCAAACATCGACGTTGATTTAATTAATATCCGTTGACCAACAATATTAATTACACCATGGGCTTATTGTACTTAGTTATGTATACAGTACAAATTTATTATTAAAATAACTACTAACATTTCCTTTTTATAAGCAAAATTAATTTTTAGTATTACAATGTTATGTTAGTTTTATTCACATTAGTTGAGTAGAAAAATTCTGTTACTCACATGTTTTACTTTTGAGTGATGACTTATTTTAATTCTTCACAAATATTAGATGGGATAATTTAGTCTCTAACAAAAATAAAAGACCAAAATGAGTCTTCATTCTTAACTTTTTAAAATTTAAAAAATATTACTTTTAATATAATTTTTATTTGTATTTTGCATGTTTAATCAGTATTTATTTTTTCTTGATAATAAGAACACCTGTTACTTCCTTCAAAAAAAAAAGAACACTTGTTACTAATTAATTAGTATGACCTTTTTAAAATAAGTAGTACATCGTAGACTTAGATTATTGATGACGGATCGTCACACTCTCTAATCCATGCCTATTTGAGTAACATTAGTAGGTTTTAAGCAATAAATTCAAGAGAAATCTACTCGGAAACAGGGTTACTTGTTCTGCAAGAAAAGCAGGATTTTAAGCAGGAAAATATGATTTTCACTTCGCTGGGGGCGTAGCCCATCACGCGTTGCGTGATGGAGATCTCAGAGAACCAAGTTTTTCACCTTGATCACGCGCGGCGTGATGCCTATCACGCGCGGCGTGTAGCTTTGATCAGAATTGGATTGCTCTCTGACTTGATCACGCGCGGCGTAGCACTGACCACGTGCGGCGTGAAGAAAGGAAGGATAACTACGCCGGGGGCGTGGAGCTATCACGCGCGGCGTGAAGGTTGCAGAATTGAAGATCAGAGACCTCAGATTTTATCACGCGTCGCGTGAGACCGTTACACGCGCCGCGTAGTTGAAGGATGTGCAACCACGCGCGGCGTGGTTGCAATTATTATATAAGGAAACTGCATTTTCTGGTTCAGGGGGTGGAAAATCTGCTACATTTCATCTACTTTCTGGTTTTGGGAGCTTTCATCGTTGGATCCAGAACTTCATAGGATAGCTTCAAGCACCTCAATAGCATGGATTCTCAAGCCATGAAGTTGAAGCTAGGACGCGAACGAAGCAACATGAGGAGCTAGACTTCTTGTGGAGGTAGGATCTAGGATAGCTTAGGATGTAGATGAATCTAATGTAATCTGCTATATTGTAAGAATTTACTCTTTTTCATAGTGTTCACTTAATGCAAATCTGCACTTAATGCTTTATAATCCTTCACTAGTGTTATAATGATTTTGAGTTAAGTCACGTATGAGAATATTGGTTTAATTTCTGAACTGAATTGCATTGAGCACTCTAGTGTTTCCGGTCGAGAGATTGAAACATAGAGTGTAGCGAACGATCGACGCGCTTTCATATCATTCGTTGTAGGTAGCTTACACCCGAGAGATCGGGGGAGTATCGACAACGAATAGAGTGGATTTTGACAAGAGATTGCGATTCACTAATTTGTTGATCCAGTTGTGAACACTTGAGTAATTTCATATGATACGGTAGATTGCATGTGATTTAGCTATAAACTAGGTGATTCCGATGATTCTACCTCGCTTTTCCACTTATTACAAAACACGTTTTTCTACCAATTAATCACTCAAACAAACCCCCAATTTATGTTTTATTATTGCATGATGTTTATGAACACTATTATACTCGTTTAGTCACACAATCCCTGTGGATCGATATTTTTATTACTACGTGGCGAATTCGTACACTTGCGAATAAGTCCATCAATTATTAAATAAGTCATAGAGTTCCCTTCAGTCAATAGAAGTAAAATAGTACTACTCTTAGATAACTTATTGGTATAAGAGCTTTTGGTTTCAAGAAAGGGACCGGCTTACTTGTATCGAAAAGTACCTCACATGGTCATGGGTAAGTGTCCCACATATGGGTAAAAGAGTGTCCCGTTGAAGTGAGTCAATGACAGTACAAAAGTGTATGTGAAAAAAAGAGCTTCCACTTGAGGGGGAGCATTGTGGACTCACATTTGAGTGGGAGTGTTGAGAATATAACAAGTGTGAGTTTGTGGAAATAGTCCCACATTAGATAGGAATGTGGTGACTTGAGCATTTATAAGTGGGAGAACCCACTCACCTATCAGAAATGGTGTGTCTCTCACAAAAGATGTGTTGTTTAAAAGAAAAAGTGTCACAAAAATGAATGCTTCTCGCTCGACCCTCCCAATTGTTGCGCTAACACTTATACGTACGTAAAATAGAAGTAATCTTTTTCTCTTTTCTATTTGAAATATGTAGTAATTATTTACCCACTGAATTGTAGTGTGATGTCCTACAGTTAGGTCACGGGGACATCACAAATGTTGTTTTTTATTTGACTGAATTTAAATACAAATGTTGGTTACTTTTATTACATAGATAAGTATTAATTTTTTGACAAAAGATAAATATATATCTTGATGAAATAGAATTTACGTTTTCAACTTTGTTGATGTTAACTTTACAGAATTTTCAATGTACCAAAAAAAAAAAAACTTCACATAATTTTAGAAGCACATGGAGTATAGTGTACTAGAAGTATATGTATTAATTTCGTTCAAACCCATAGAATTGCAAACTTCCTCTGTATACAGCAAATCTTCCACTTATACTCCTCTAGTCCTTTATATAAAAAATCTTCCATTTTTAAAATTCATGGGTAATTATCCACGGCAAAATTCTGGATACTAACATGGGAAAAGTCGTGGATAATCTTACCCACGACATTTTCTTGGGTAATGAGTTATCAACAAGGTCATATGCCACGGACCCGTGTCGTGGGTAATCTGTGGGTAAATCCATGTACTCAAGGTGAAGCCGTGAATAATGGCAAAAATGGCCATGGGCGGAGACTAATTTTCTTATAGTGCTGGTCCATTTTTTATACTAAATATATCAATTATTCTATGAATTTAAAAAGTAAATTTTTTCTTATATTAAGAACCGGAGGTAGTAATTATCAAGGACTATTTGCCTAAAAAAAATACCGTAATAAATTAGGGCTACTGTTCCATCAACATCAAATGAAAAAATCACTACTTTGACTCTTAAAACATAAAAGCATAACTCGCAGTTACATTAATATATTAATGTATTGAAAATTGTAAAAAATATTCATAAATTAATGTCTTTTTTATTAAGTATTTTGATACTCGAAAATGTGTTTAAGTATAGTCAATTATTTTATTTCTAGAATGATTTTTTTGTCAATTTATTCCAAAATTATATATTAACAAAAGTGGCACTAGAGATGTGTTTATTTAATTAGAGCCCAATTTTTAATATTAAAAATAGGGTCTCCAAATTGTTTGAGATAATATAAAGATCTAGGCTAACTATAAAACTTATCAAACATCCTCATTTCCGCCTTCATTTAAGATAGTATAAAAAGACTAACCATAAAACTTCAAACATGATCCTCACTCCCGCCTTCATAAAATCCCCGAATTTCTGAATGAAAGCAAAGTTGAAACCATGATCAAGTTCAGGACTCTTCAAACCATCACTAGTGATGACGTGTCGTCACACTCTCATAACCCATGCTTATTTGAGGAACATTAGACTTATTTTAGAGGTTTTTAAGCAATAAATCAAGAGAAATCAACTCAGAAGCAATGTTACTTGGAATACAAGAAAGCAGGAAATTATGCAGGAAATGTTGCAAGTTAACTACGCTGGGGGCGTGCTACATCACGCGCAGCGTGATGCTTATTACAGAGAGACCAAAGACCTGCTATGATTACGCGCGGCGTGGGGACCTGTCCACGCGCGGCGTGAAACCCTGACCAGAAGAAGTTTGGCCACTGACTTGATCACGCGCAGCGTGAGAAGGACCACGCGCGGCGTGATAGAGGATTTGATCTACGCCGGGGGCGTGGAACCAATCACGCGCGGCGTAGTAAACTTTGCTGAAGACCAGTTTGCCTCTGACTTGATCACGCGCCGCGTGATGCAGTTACACGCGCAGCGTAGCATGAAGAAACGCAACCACGCGCGGCGTGATGGATCTGACGCGCGGCGTGGTTGCAATTACTATATATAGAAAAGTGATTTTTATGGACAGGGGTTGGAAAATTCTGCAGTTATCACCAATTTCTGAGATTCTGAGCGATCATTAAGGTCTGATCCTGCAGTTAAGTGGAGAGCTTCAAGGTATTCAGCAAGATGGAAGCAATTGCCATGGAGTTGGAGCTTGGAGTGAATCAAGAAACTATGAGGAACTAATTTCCTCATAGAGGTAGGATTTATGATGAACTTAAGATGTAATAATCCCATGTAATCTTGCTTATCAAATGTGAATCCTCTTGTAAGTGTTATTCAATGCAATTCCGAGTTTAATGCTTTACAATTTCTGATCAACTTTGCAATGATCCTAGTTTTTAATCACGTATGAGAATATTGATTGAAATACTGAACTGAATGCATTGTGCACTTGAGTGTTTCCGGTCGAGAGATTGAAACATAGAGTGTAGCACACGATCAACGCGTTTTCAAATACTCCTCTACCGGTAGCTTCCATCCGAGAGATTGGAGAAGTATCGGTAGAGGATAGGGTGAATTTAGCAAGAGATTGAGATTCACCATATTGTTGATCTAGTTGTAACACTTGAGTGATTCCATTTGATATAATTGCTTGCATGTGATGACTATAGCTTAAGTGATTCCGATGATCCTACCTCGCTTGTCTACAATTGAATTCGCAACGTTTTCTTACAATACCGAACTACTCAAACAAACCCCCGATATGTGTGTTAATTTTAGTATGTTTATAGACATGATTTCCTTGTTACAATCACGCAATCCTTGAGGATCAATAACTTTTTATTACTCAATTGATGGATTTGTACACTTGCAAATACACAATCAACTAGCTTTAATAACACATTCAATCTATGAAAGCGAAAATGGTGCAAATACCTCTCCGATATCCTCCTCAAATACCAAGGCGGAAAACTATTCCATCTAGAATAGGGCAAAGCAAGTATGACGATAAAAAGCATACCTTAAATCATGATATATCATTTAATTTTCTTAGATTGAATACAATTAAACATGAAAAACTGAATTCGCATCATTTTTTTTTTTTTGCTTTTACCATTAGTTTAATCTGGTTCGGGGGTCAGTTCTGACATCAAGTGATTCCAACCCACTCCCGATCGTAGTTGCGAGAATCGAACTGTGGTCCTCCCTACCAAGTTCAGCACCAATCACCACTGGCATCACCTTATTTAACCATCACGATCTAAAATGTTGGAAAAGAAGAGCCTAGCTTTTACGCTCTCAATTGAAAGACTAGGGTCCGTTTGACCCAACTTTTTTTAGAGTTTATGCAATATAAATTAGGTTTTATGTTATTTTATAAGTTCACACTAGTGAAACTTATAATTTTATATGCTATTTTATCATAAACTACCTTGAATAAATTATTTGTATAAACTCTAAAAAAAATTGGGTGAAACGAAACCTAAAATTTTAACCACCACCAAAAAGAACAATTTCACATTGTCAGACATACAAGTCAACCACACAACTCTCAAAATGTTACTAAATAACTATGCACGGGGGCCATATATATATATATTCTTAAATAGTCACAAGCACCATACAAATTATAAAAAATTGTTTAAAATATTTGTCCTCGATGTAGCTAGTAAAGATCAACTCGTGATTCAAAGATTCTTATTGTGGTATTGAGACCGGAGAAACAACAAAAATATTGCTAGTTAGTAATTGATCATAATTAATAAATAACAAGTGTCAGTAACTTTGTGTTAGAGCTATTAGTAAAATATATGGTTAAATATTTTAAATATATTTTAGAGTAACAAAAATTTGTATGAAGTTCATAATAGGACAAGATACTGTAAAAGTATTAAAAATATCTGGGAAATATCTAGGCATGTGTGTATCGTGCCTTTGCACATACAGTAAAATACAAATGCTCCATGGTTACCATGCACAGCGGCGTCACCAAAAAATTACACAATACTAAAACTACGATAGAATTACTCCATCCGGACACAAATATAAGAAAAAATAAATATTTACGTGGTGTTTAAGAAATTTAGTTAAGTGTAGCTAATTTTTTGATTTAATGCAAAACATGAGTTAAGTTTACTATATTACCCATTTTGAAAAATGTACAAGTGTAAAAGTGAAATAAATGCCTAAATAAAATAAAATTAAATAAGGATATATTAGGAATAATAGTATTAATTAATTTAAAAGTAGTTAACTTTTGCTTATAATAATAACTAAAATTTGAAGTGTTTTTTTGCTTATATTTATGTCCGGAAGAAGTATATGACAAAATTAATTATACATTTATTTATCAATTCGAACATATTTCACTAACATCCACATTAGCTGCAACGACCACTTATTAATTTTTGAGCAACACTCTCTTTGTATTGTTTGATGCAAATAATTTTAATACATTAATCATAATTTTTTTTATATATATGCATATATCATATGTAGACAACTGAGTTTTTTTTTGTTAGTGTAAGCCTAATTTTTTTAGAGTTTATGCTTATCCTAAAAAATATTTATATTAATTATATAATTTTTTTAGACTTTAATGGAGGATATGTTCTGTCATGGTAAAAAATATGGGGAAAGTACGGCGGCAGCTAGGTGGCTAGGGACGGACCTTTTCAAGGCTTGGTGTGGCTAATTTTTCTAAAAATAAAAAATAAAAATTTTATAAATAATTTTAAGTCTTTTTTTATACATATTCGTACAAATATTCATGTAAATATTAGTTTAGAGTTTATTATTGATAACTGTAAGTCTCTCGTATACATATTAGTTTAAGTATTAGTGCAAATATTAGTTCATAGTCTATTATTGATGATTTCAAGTTTTTGGTTATACATGAATTATTATTTTAAGTTATATAGTTTAATTTTATAATCATATGTATAAAAAATTAGGTAAAATTGAATTTATAGAATTGGGTAAAAATATAGTGGACCACTAGTTGAATTTATAGAATTGGGTAAAATTAGCAATTGAACTAATTGAATTTATAGAATTGGGTAAAATTAGCAATTGAACTAGCATATAAATATGACATGACATAAAAAAAAGTTTAATTAATATTTAATTTTTTCAAGTAAGATAATACTGTAAAATTGGAATAAAAATTAAATACAGGTAAAATTGGAATAAAAATTAATAAGATATAAGCTGATTGAATTAAACAAGTGATATGCATTTAACATATATTCAATAAATTAGTAGTTCTTTTTTTTTTCGAATAGAAATTTTGTGGCTTTTTAGATATAGTTTGTTGGTTTATTTTTTTGAATAAATATTTTCCGGTTTTTTTTTTATATACATATTGTATTAGTAGTAATTTCACATATTGTTTGTTGTTTAACTGAAATTATTATTGGGATGAAAAAAAATTATAATGCCTAAATTTTTAGCCCCACTAGAAATTTATAGTTGGGTCCGCCCCTGTAGGTGGCTATAGGTTAGGGTTTGAGGAAGCATCACGAGAGAGAATTTTTTTTATTTTCTTTTTTAAATAAAGGAGTAAGTTAAGGAGGCCAACCTCTAGAAACATAATATAAAAAGAGAAAGAGACATGGGAGGAGGGAAACAAACAAATCTTTCCTAAGGTTAAGAAAAACGAAAATTAGGCAAACCAAGCCTATTTATAACATGGTCACTCCTAAAAACAATAGGGTAACTATCAAACCATAAGCTATCATTAATGGCAAGGCCTAAATTGGCTGGCTTATCTACAAATGCATACTTCTCACCAAATGCAAGCAATTGTTCCAATGATTTCTTAACTTTCAAGGAATGACTAGTTGGGACTTGAAAGCTAGTCACGAGTTTGGAATCACGCTAAAGCCAAAGATAATTTCAACCTTCCCTTTGAGCAATCTCAATAGCAATAATTGCACCAATAAGCTTAGCAAAGAAAGCATCGCCAGAGAGAAAGTTGTTTACCGTAAACGTAAAATGAAATATGAGTGGCCGAGTAAGTGACTTGTGAGATGATACTAGGGTTAGATACTTAGTTTTGAACTTTATTGGATCTGACTTTTTTTTTTTTTATCTATTTGGCCTTTTTTTTATCCGTGAGATAATACTTCACACTGAGAGCTACCAAACTTCTACAATGCAACCAAGAAAATTTAATAAGAGAAAATCTGTCTCCGAATGAACCACTTTGCAAATTCTTATTTCTTTAATAGAACCAAACTTCTGAAAAACAATTCAAACATGTTCCCAAACTTTTGGAAACGCGGCAGTGGAATAACAATATATGATTTAAGGAGGATCGAAACAAGCTCTCGATATCATATTAACTATATAAATACACAAATAAAAAAAGAAATGGCTATGATTCCAATAATATCAGACTATCATTTAACAAAATAATGGTTAGAAGATCTTATATAGCAAAATCTAGTGGACTATGTACCTAATGGACTCAATAACATAAACCAAATATTTTATTATCTAACATTTTTAAATGTTTCAATTGATCGTAGTTAAAAATAATCAATGTAATATTTATAGTTATGAGGCTACTTCACTTAATGAATTAGTCTTTTAACTTTGATTCTCCCAAAAAAATTATACGTGCTGACCAATATTATTAATATATAACTATTTCATTTATATTTTTGTAAGATTTAAAATTATAATTTTATTTGTTTAGGTAAATGAACAATTTAAAGCTTGAACTTAGTTCGTAAAAAATAATTTGTGAGAAACTAATATATCTTCTCTGTTTTTTTATTTTAGAAAAATCTATAATATATCTTTAATTGTGAAAAATGTGTAAGAAAGTGATTATATATATATATATAGAGAGTCAGGATCCGTCGACACCAACTAGTTTGACACCAAATGTTACACCTCTCAATAACGTTTTAACCGATATAAATTTTATAAAATCCACCGTTGGATTGAAAGTTTACATCATATAGATCATTTGTGTAAAATTTCAAATAAATCCAAAATCATTTGATATGTTATTGAGATACATCAAAATTAACGGTTTTTGTATTTTTTTAAATGCCGTTAATCTTTATGTGTCTCAATAGCATATCAAATGATTTTGGATTTGTCTGAAATTTTACACAAATGATCTATATGATGTAAACTTTCAATCCAACGGTGGATTTTATAAAATTTATATCGGTTAAAACGTTATTGAGAGGTGTAACATTTGGTGTCAAACTAGTTGGTGTTAACGGATCCTGACTCATATATATATATATATATATATATATATATATATATATATATATATGAGGAGGGATCCAAATTGTCTCTTGTAGTAATGTATTCGGACTATTGAAATTCAACGGATTTTTTAAAAGTTTGTCGTACGTTCAATTGAAGTTAATTATCAGAAAAAGTATCAAACGGTTTTGAATTTTTATAAAAATTTGTGGAGTTGACCTACTCAATGAGATCTTTGAATTTAACGGTTTGATTGAAAAAATAGAATATCGATATCGAGTTATTAAGCAGAGTAAGTCAATGGAGACTTATTCCTAGAGTCAACTCCTATATATATATATATATATATATATATATATATATATATATATATATATATATATATATATATATATATATATATATATTTTACTTAAAGAAAGTGATTATATTATACATGTGTGCATGTGTATGATAACTCCGGGAGTTATATAAGTTTAGAATTAGATAAAAATAGCACCAATTGAAGTAAAGGGATATGTTACATACTCCTTTTCCATAAGTAGGACTTCATCACCATCAATTTCATCCCTGCTTTAAAGTCTAATGGATTCAATTCAATTCTGTAAAAAACACATGTTGAATAAAAATTATTCATGGTATTACTTAGTATGGTTGTTTATATATACGTAAAAAAAAATTTCTTATACTTTGAATACTTAATATGTAATTAAATAAATCACAAAGAAAATGTGGTTTAATTTACAATACTCCTACAAAAATTAGTTATTTGCGGTTAAAAAAAAAATCACGTAGAAACCAAAGTTTCTTCAATAAAAATGATTTTTACAAAATATATTAATATTTATTGATCTAATTGTTTCCTATATTTAGGATCGAACTAAGCAGTATGTTTGTGTTCCATAAGTAATGCAAACTATATTTAGCATTGCGTTGCTATTTGTACTTCAAACTTGCACACGTATTCTAAGCACATCTGAAATCATGATGACTATATTTAGCATTTTGGGATATTAAAAACAAAAGTGAGATTGTGCACTTGATCCCTCTTAGTGTGCCAAGTGCTAGTTTGGCAAAATTTCAAGCCAATTGTTACATGAATAATTTAATTATTCGTAGGAATTGATATTATAAAAAGCATACCTAATACAACCTTTTTCAATTTGTTTCAAAATCTTCAAAAGTATAGTGCAAATACTACTTACATCACTATCCAATTGCCTTTCTGTTTAATGATCCAATTTGTGAATTGAAATTTAGGTTTGTCTATTGCACTCCCATGTTTATTTATTTTTTTGATAAATCACATGTATATATTGTTAGTTTTTGTTTGGTTGTGCTTGTTCACGTGGTATATTGTGTGAGTTCACCGGAAAAACGGTAAACTTTTAATAAAAATAATACCTAATTCTAAATTGTAAGATGAAGATATGATAATGTTAACCGGAAAAATTAGAGTTTATGATTACTTGAATATGTTGATGGCAATGATAACATAATCAACCGTATAAGAAACATCCATCTTTTTTATACTTCAATTATTTCTTTATTTTTAGACTTTTCTTTTTATAATTTCAAAATAAGTCATTTCTTTATCTTTAGTTCAATAATTTTATAATTCCATTCCAATCATATGTATTAATACTATCAAATTCGAATTTCAAAATCATGTAATTAAAAAAAAAAAATGGGAATCCTAATTTGATTATTGATTATATACGCGATAATTCAAAAAAAAAAGGCAACATGTTCGTGCACAATTCCAAACCTTAAGTACTTTGCGATAATTTTGTCGCGATAATTCAGATGTAATAATTTTGTATGAGACATTAGTCCACTCGAATAAAACCGAAGCATTACGTCATGTGTGAGAATTTAATTTTTGCTTTACAGTTAGCAAAGTAAGAAGTGGCGTAGCTTTATTGCAGCATAAATATCTAAAGTGCACGGTGACAATTTTTTCTTTGAATCATATATAGATGTCAGAGCTAGCGATAATTAATGTAGTATGTGGAGATAGATTGACTGGATTTTATAGGTTCCCCGAAGGAGATAGACAGCGAGATTCTTGGAACTTGTCGAGACATCTATCAAACTTGTCTCAATTGTCGCGGTGTATATAATAAGGGACTTTAATGATATCCCATCTTATGAGAAAAAGAGGGAGCGTACAAAGGCCGTATTGGTTAATTAATGATATTCGTGAAGCGGCTCAAATGATGGTTTAATAAATATTCGCATGGAAGGATACCTTATAGTACTTGGTTCAAGCTCGAATAAAACTGAAGCATTACATCATGTGTGAGAATTTAATATTTGCTTTACAGTTAGCGAAGTAAGAAGTGGTGTAGCTTTATTGCAGCATAAATATCTAAAGTGCACGGTGACAATTTTTTCTTTGAATCATATATAGATGTCAGAGCTAGCGATAATTAATGTGGTATGTGGATAGATTGACTGGATTTTATAGGTTCCCCGAAGGAGATAGACAGCGAGATTCTTGGAACTTGTCGAGACATCTAAGAAACTTGTCTCAATTGTCGCAGTGTATATAATAAGGGGCTTTAATGATATCCCATCTTATGAGAAAAAGAGTTAATCAATGATATTCGTGAAGCGGCTCAAATGATGGTTTAGTAGATATTCGCATGGAAGGATACCTTATAGTACTTGGTTCAAGCTCGAATAAAACTGAAGCATTACATCATGTGTGAGAATTTAATATTTGTTTTACAGTTAGCGAAGTAAGAAGTGGTGTAGCTTTATTGCAGCATAAATATCTAAAGTGCACGGTGACAATTTTTTCTTTGAATCATATATAGATGTCAGAGCTAGCGATAATTAATGTGGTATGTGGAGATAGATTGACTGGATTTTATAGGTTCCCCAAAGGAGATAGAAAGGCGAGATTCTCGGAACTTGTCGAGACATCCATCAAACTTGTCTCAATTGTCGCGGTGTATATAATAAGGGACTTTAATGATATCCCATCTTATGAAAAATTAAAGAGGGAGAGTCGAAAGGCCTTATTGGTTAATCAATGATATTCGTGAAGCGGCTCAAATGATGGTTTAGTAGATATTCACATGGAAAGATATACCTTATAGTACTTGGTTCAAAAGTCTTGGCATAGAGCGCCGCTAAAGAAAAGCTAGATGGTGCGATATATTAACAGAATGGAATGTCTCAATGCAACAAATTAGATCATTATCTCTCCTACAGTTCTACTTGTTTGTGATGTGAAACCCCTTCTTAATAAACTTTTGAGGCACTTCAAATTTGAAAATGCTTGGCTAGTGAAACTAGAGTTTGATCAGCTGTTGAACAACGTTGACAAACTTATGATAATTCGAATATTTTTTTAAAAAATACAACTTAAAATGAGCTTTTTTTTTGCTTAACTACACATTTAGTTCTTTAAGTTTATTTTAGGTTTCAATTTGGTCTCTTACGTTTAAAAAGTATCAATTTGGTCTCTTACGTTTATTTTAGGTTTCAAGTTAGTCATTTCTGTCAATTTTGTCACATGTGACAGTCAATTTGCATATGTGGACAGTCAGGACAGACACTTGACACTTGGACACACTGACATGTGTACTATTCAAATGATGTTAGTGACAAAAATAACGGAAAGGACTAACTTGAAACATAAAATAAACGTAAGAGACTAAATTGATACATTTTAAACGTAGATGACCAAATTGAAACATAAAATAAACGTAAGGACCGAATATGTAGTTAAGTTTTTTTTTTTTACGAATTCAAACTTCAAAAAACTAAAATTTGGTGGTGTGATATGAAATTCGGTGATTGTCTTAATCTAACTAGATTTAATTTTTATTTATGTATGTTTAGATTTTTTTTTTTTTACTGAAGAGTAGTATGAGGAGTATGAGACTATTTACTTTGTACCAAAAAAATTAATCACGTTTTTTTATTTATTTTTATGTTTACTGGATATATTATATCCATGCAATAAAAGAGATAGTTGATAATTACATATTATATAATTGACTTAAGAGAGTGATTAATTGGCAACGTTAGAATCTGTTGGCATTTTTCATTTCTTTTTCAATCTGTTGGCATTTGTTATTGGTTGCTAAGTTAGGTTTTCGCGTATTCAATTAGCCGCATATATGATTAACTAACTAATATATCCGTTGTTGATCAAAAAAAAAAAAACTAATATATCCGTTGTTACTTGTTAGTTAAAAAAAAAAAACTAGTAATATAAATTTTCCCTTTTATCATGTCACACGTACGTAATTGTTTTTTTTTTTTTGATAAGCACACGTACGTAATTGTTTGATTTATCAAACTCCCATCATATATATCTCAAACTCGTACCAATTACATTAATTTTTGTAAATAGTCAAAATAATAAGTTATTAAAAACTCACACACATTAAGTAAATAGATTGAAGTTTGAATTCTAATTATAAGTTTGATTTAATAATTTTGATATTTTTATCACTTGAACTAAAATATTTCTTTGTTTTTATTTAATATGTTTTTTGTTTTTATATCTATTTGTTTAATATATTTATTGTTTTTATATCTATTTGTTTAATATATTTCTTGTTTTATATCTATTTGGATACACTCATTTCTGCCTTTTTGGGTTTTGCTTTTTTTTTTTTAATCTTTTTTCTTTATTACGTCAATTTCCTTTCATGTTTTTATGGTTTTAAATATATTTTTGGTTTATTAAAAAATATACATTCCGATGAAAAAAAAGTACATTGACCATCTAAATAATTTTTAGGGTTAATAGATCTTTACTCCTGAAATGTTCATATTTTAAAAAATCTAAAGATTAGTTTATAGAGATATTTTTTTAAAAAAAATCAAAAATTACTTTTCGTCTGTTTACTACAATCAAATTCATTTTTTTAAATGTGAACCCTTAATCTAAAAAATATATATTCTAAAAAATCTATTACGAATAACTTTTCATTTTATGGTTAAAAATAATTTTTTTATAAAATAATTTTCTAAAAAATCTATACTAAACACAGTTAAAATGATAAAATAGATTATTTTAAGAAAAAATAGTTTTTTTCTTAAAAAAATTCCAAACAAATGGAAGTACATCTCAACTAACACCCAAATGTTAAATATTGGAGTTTAGTTATATTTATCATTTTTTTTTTGACAAAAGTTATATTTATCATAAATGTCATGTAATTGGATTTTTATTTTTTTGACAAATGTAAATGATTGTTGACAATTGATTGAAAATATATTTTTTCCCCCTTTGTTTTACTGGACATTAAAATTAATTAATATGTTTAATAATATTGACAAAAGTACACGTATATAGTAGATTTGATTGAAATTGGATAAAGTTAGTTTTTTTTTTTTTTTTGCTGTTACATAATTTAGTTATTATAGTTTTTTTGAAAAAATTACCAAGATAAGAACAATAAAGATTCTATGTAATAGGTTATCACCACCTACCACGGACCACTGAGACTGAGGTTCGTTTAGAACACACTCCCTAAACCAAAACGGTGGGACCCACAAACAGAAACGGCTGTCTCGTGCCGCATAGACTCATCTCACACGTGTCTTCAAAACGAATCCTTAGCTGTCAACGAAGAAAACCGAAAAAACAGTGAGTTGGTAGTAGAAATTTACACAAACCCATATCGAGTGGTCCATAAACATACTACACCGGGGATGCTAACCGGTGCCCCGGGATATTGGTTAAGAAAACTAAAACAGAAAGTTTTGAAAAAAGAAAAAAATACTTTTTAAACTTTCGAGGAGTTGATTGCACAAACTCCAATGTCAAATTACTATTTTTGCATCCTTAACCAGTGTCTCAGGGACACTGTTAAACATTTTCCAAAAGTACAATATGTGAAATCTAACTAAAAATTGTTCCATAAAAAATATATAGTGAAATTTGATGAGTAGAAAGTAGTGTACCAAATATTAACTAGAGAATAAATATTAAATAAATTAAGGAAAATGCTAAACAGTGCCCCCGGGGCATTGTTTAAGGAACCAAATATAGTAATATCATATTGAAGTTTGTGCAGTCAACGCCTCGAAAGTCTAAAAAGTGTTATTTTCAATTTTAAAATTTCTTTTTTTGATTTCCTTAACCAGTGCCCCGGGGGCACCGGTTAGCATGACCCATAAATTAATTAATATTGCATTGAAAAAGTAAAAAGACACATATTTTAGGACAAAAGTAGTACTCTCTCTTGCATCTGGTCTTAATTATAGACAAGATACAATAGTTACTTTTACTTTTGAGATTAATCAGATATGCAATGTATTTGATCTTAATCATAGACCAGATACATTAGTTATTCAATGAATCTAAAAATTGGAAATTTACTTATAATTAAAATCACTGGGAGTAAACTTTATTGAATAATTAA
This sequence comes from Trifolium pratense, assembly GCF_020283565.1. Taxonomy (NCBI): domain Eukaryota; kingdom Viridiplantae; phylum Streptophyta; class Magnoliopsida; order Fabales; family Fabaceae; genus Trifolium; species Trifolium pratense. The sequence goes on along the minus strand of NC_060059.1, from coordinate 36,137,807 downwards.
TAAATTTGATCCAATAACCAACAACGAATTGATCCAAGTGATAAGGGTCTTGGTTCCCTTAAGCATGTGGCCAGGAGCTCGATTTTTGGCTCTTGCATATCGAGAAAATTCATTTGGGAGGGGAGAACCCACCTTGTGTGCTCCATAGGTTTCCCAACAGAGATTAGTCGTCGATAACAGTAGTGGAAACTTCGTACTAATATCATGATAACAAAAAATCCAAAATATAAACTAAATTTATTGATTATTTAATAAACTTTGTTGACGCAGATTATTCACTAAACTCGAAAAGTTGTTTTTTTTCATGATACTTAAAACTCAATAAACTCGAAATTTTTTTTTTTTCCATGATACTTAAAACCAGAGAAGTACCAATAACACGCATACTAAAATTAGATCGTTTAAACATTTTCTCTAATGTTTGATTCTTTAAGCATATGGTTAGGGTTTCGATTTCTGGCTCATGCATATCGAGAAAATTCGGTTGGGAGGGGAGAATCCACCTTGTGTGCCCCATATGTTCCCCAATAGAGATTAGTCATCGATAACGGCAGTGGAAACTTCGTACCAATATCATGGTAACAAAAAAATTGATCCAAAATATAAACTAAATTTATTGATTATTCAATAAACTTTTTGACGCAGATTATTCAATAAACTCGAAAAATTGTTTTTTCCATGATACTTAAAACTCAATAAACTCAAAAAATTGTTTTTTTTCCATGATACTCCCTCCGTACCAAATTATATGTCACTTTGAGAAAAAGTTTTGTACCAAATTATAAGTCACTTTACATTATCAATGAAACATTTGATATTATTTTTCTTATGATACCTTTAACTATTTATTACCCCATTCTTTTAATTCTTCAATTTATTAATATTTCCTATACAATTAATGAATGACAATTTTGTAAAATTAAGACATAATTTCTTTTTTCGATACAATATTCATTACATTTATTAATTTGTGTAATTTTGCCAAAGTGACATACTCCCTGAATCCTTAATTATAATCAAAAGTTTACTTTTCACATTCCTTGAATAATTTATGTATGTGGTCTGTATTACATGCCAAATTCATCAAATTTTCAATGAATCTAAAAATTGACTTTTGCTTATAATAAATGATGACTGGAAGGAGTATATTATGGTACATAGGAAGTACTTAAAACCAGAGGAGTACCGATAACACACGCATATACTAAAATCAGATCGTTTAATCATTTTCTTTAATGTCCGATTCTTTCCCGATGTGCGTATCAAAAAATATATCGATAAAAGTCAATCTCTCCGTTTCATAATTAATCTCTACGGTTGCGCGAAATATTTGGGCCCACAAAATATAAACACGGTGGTCCCCACTTCATTTCTTCTTCGTTGAGTTCGTTTCTCATTTCCGCTATAAATCCATCTTCTCCTCTTACAACCAAAGAACCCTCGCTCACACATACGGCGCTATTCTCTCTCCCTCTCTCGCTCTCTGTCTCTGTTCCTCTCTGTTTCTCTATTTTTCTTCGTTCGTTTTTTCTGTTTCAGATTCGAATTCGAATCTCTTCAAACTCTCTCAAATCACAAACTCACTTCTCCATAATTCGGATCTTATTCAATTTCACTTCTATAATCTCAGATCTGTTACATTTAATGTGAAAAACTTTCACAATACCTAAATTTTTACATTTCACAAAATTCTCGAAAATCTGAATCAATTAAACAATACTATCACAACAGTTACCAAAATCTGAATCACTTATCGAATAAGCTAAAATTAATTTTCGAAGTTTTGATTGGTTGAACAATGTCTAGCTCTGTTTCGTTAACGTTTACGGCGTTAAACAATCCTCAGATAAACGCAATAAGTAACCCTAACGCGCGTTTGCGTCCTTTGACGAGAGTGAGAAGCACGGTAGCGAGATGTTCTGCGACGTGTGTTGAGAGAAAGAGATGGTTAGGAACGAAATTAAGACGGAGCGGCGGTTCGGAGCGGATTCAGTTTTGGGAATCCAGTGGACTAGGGAGGTTACCGAAGCTCAGAGTTGCGACGGTTAAATCGTCGTTTTCAGCTGTGCCGGAGAAACCGATGGGGCTTTATGATCCAGCTTTTGATAAGGACTCGTGCGGGGTTGGATTTGTTGCGGAATTGAACGGTCAAAGTAACCGAAAAACGGTTAGGGAATTTTTTTTAAAAATACTTATTTTTTATGTTTTTTTGGGTCTGATTATCTCGGTAGCACCAACACTTCTGATCAAAGACGTGTGACACCAATCAGCATATTTGAATTTATAATTTTTTACCGTGTTGACTGATATATTTGAATTTTTAAATTATTATTGGTGTCGAGGTGTAAATATGATATTGGTGTCTGTCTCAGATAGTATTTTGGTTGGGGCATGTGAATGATTTGAGATTGAATTGATTTTTTGTTGTGTTTATAGGTGACTGATGCGTTGGAGATGTTGGTTAGGATGACACATAGAGGTGCTTGCGGATGTGAAGCAAATACTGGTGATGGTGCTGGGATTCTTGTGGCTTTGCCTCATGGGTTCTATCAAGAGGCACGTTTGTTTTTATTTGTTTTTGTCTTTTAAATATTTGTCTATTTTTTATTTTATACCAAATAAAAAATAAAATATATTCATCTGCTTTTTTTGGTAGAAATATTTATCTGTTTTTTTTTCTTGTTTGTTCGTGTATTTTTTTTGGTACAAAGTTTTTGTATTTTTTTTATTAATTGAACATTTCATTTTGAAAAAATGGAAATACCTATCTGAATGATTGGTGTTTTTCTGAGATCATATGAGATTTTAATTTTCATTCATGAGTTTTTTTATTTATTTTTTATTTTTATTTCAGTTTTTTTATTTTTTTTTTAAAATAATTTGTGAAAGTATGTTGCTCCCCAATCAGGTAGTAGCAGTATATACTCTTTTGGCTGTCTCTTCTTTTTTCTCTTTTTTGGTCGTTTTTAGTTTTTACACTTTTTTCTTCTTGTCTTAGGATTTAAATTCATATATTCTTAATTCACTATTTTGCCACTATGTTATTTAAATATCCTCTACAATGTGGTGAGATTTGTTAAATTAGTTGTTAAAATATCTACCACAATTATTTATGCGGTGAAATGTTATTGATGTATGTGTAAAACCGTCATTGCATACCAATTGGATGCATGCATAAAACACTTTTATTTATAATTTTCTATATTCATTATGAGTTTTAAGAAAATGACTTCGGGTTTGTTACTGTAAAAAAAAAGAATTGAGTTTGCTATTGTAAAAAATAAATGGATGCATTTGGAATAATATTTTTACACAAGTATATAAATTGAATTAAATAATATGTTTCTTCTTAGGCCTGTTTGGTTTCAGAAAATGTTTTATTTCATTTTTTGTTTTCACTTGTAATTGTAAAACTATGTGTGACTTGTTTTCACTTTGGACTTGTTTTTGCATAGGAAACAAAGTGAAAATAAAGTACCACTTTTGGAATCAATAGTGAGAACAGAAATGAAAATTAAAAGAGAACATTTTTTCAGACCAAATAGCCTATATCCTTTGATTGTATCTTTCAAATCTTATATTGACAGAGGATGACGATTGTAACGGGTTTGCCTTATTGCAGGTTGTGGATTTTCAGCTTCCTCCACAAGGAGATTACGCAGTTGGCATGCTTTTCCTGCCTAAATCCGATAATCGGAGGCAGGAAAGCAAAAATATATTTAGAAAGGTAAATCCAATGCTGAAATATGATTTGATTTCATGCATAAATAGATTGTGTTTCCACCAAAACGAATATTGTCTTTCTGCCGTACTTTAGCATACCATACTTTTTTCCTGCCTTGTATATGCAAGTTGTAATCATGCTGAGTTTATCCACTAACAAAGATGTTTCTTATGTACTATTATCTATTGTGTTTCCTTTTCTATTATCTTTATAGTGTTTGTCTTTTAATGACTTATGGTTGCTGAGTTTAATTTTGATGTTCATTTTGTTTGAAATTTGATTTATTGCATGATGTCTCCTAGTTAACTTATAGTATATGTTTTAGACTTTTAGTACGCCACGCGATTTTTTCCTGCCGTGTATATGCTAGCTGGAACATGCTGAAGTTTTTTTTTTGAACAAGCTGGAACATGCTGAAGTTGTCTACCAACAAATTGTTGTTTGTTTACTATTTTGTATTTTGCAAATTTTACTATTATCCTTGTAGTGATTTGGTCTTCTACTGACAATACTGCTCTGCTTTTTGCTTAAGGTTGCTGAGTCTCTTGGTCACACGGTTCTTGGTTGGCGTTCTGTGCCCACAGATAACACAGGGTTGGGAAAATCAGCCGTTCTGACTGAACCAGTGATTGAACAAGTTTTTCTTAAACCAAGTTCTGGCTCAGAAGTTGATTTGGAGAAACAGGTACGTCTACACTGATGATTGGGAATACTTTGAAACGAAAAAGATTACGAAAGTGAATTATGAGTTAGACATGATATCTGGGGTATGATTACGTTTCAACTGAGAATTGAATAGTGATTAATAGATACTTGGAATTTTTCCTTGCAGATGTACATATTAAGAAAGCTCAGCATGGTTGCTATTACATCTGCACTAAACCTCCAAAATGACGGCATTACAGATTTCTATATCTGTTCACTGTCCTCAAGGTGTGTGTTCAAAGAGGCATCATCATTTTCTCCATAAGTCAATTATGGTTACTGCTGCAAATATCCAATCAATTTCAAGTTTCTGATGGTTCTCCTACTGTGTACAGGACTGTTATTTACAAAGGTCAGCTAACACCAGCTCAGTTGAGGGAATATTATTATGCAGATCTTGGCAATGAAAGGTTTACGAGCTACATGGCCCTGGTAAATATTTTGCCCATTAACTCATCTTCTTCCTCCACTAACTCTATACTCCAACAAACAGCATAGGAACAACCAGTAACTGAAGAGATGCAAGGTTGGGGAATGACTTCTGAGGCATTGAGGTTTGAATGATCTCTTAAGTTCTTCCGCTTCCTTGAATACTATTTGATTTTGGATGCTGGATTGGATGCAATGGTTGAGTTGGTAAGAAAGTTCATTATCAAGATAATCATGTTTGCAGAAATTTCTGCTGATGCTTTCTCTCGTTAGTTGGTTCGGAGGACAATTTCTTCAGAGTTGTGGAGGGAATAATCACTTTGGTGAATGTGGATAGGATTTTTGTAATTTCTACCGGCACTTCGGTATATGTTTATATCGAAGTGCTGGAAGAAAACTGCACTTGACTTTCTACTTTGGTTTTTACACTATTATAAGAACTTAACCATGAAATCTCACAATTTGGTATACTTCTGTGTAGATACATTCCCGATTCTCTACAAATACGTTCCCTAGCTGGGATCGTGCTCAACCTTTTCGTGTATTGGGCCACAATGGAGAAATCAACACGCTCAGAGGCAATGTTAATTGGTATGTCTTGAGAAGTTTTGCCATACTTTAGTTTTAATAAAACGACCTTTGCAAGTGAATACACATGATTGTGTTTCCTTTCCCCCCTCCAAAGTATATAGTATCCTCATCAATTGTGCAACTAATGTAATCGTAATTGATTACGGGTTGGCTTAACAGCATTGACTGTTGTGTATTTAGGGTTTTACTCATTGCCTTTTTGATTGATGTGGTGCACTGGTGTCGATATATCAGCTAATCTGGTGTATTTTGTAGGATGAAGGCACGTGAGGGCCTACTGAAATGCAAGGAGCTTGGCTTATCAGAGGACGATTTAAAGAAGTTTTTACCAATTGTCGATGCAAATTCATCAGATTCAGGTCAAATTTTTTATGATTTTTTTTTTTGTTAACTTACTAAACTGTGGTCATATTACTGAATCACGACTTTTGTTTTGCAGGATGTTTTGATGGTGTCCTCGAGTTTTTGCTTCATTCTGGAAAAAGTCTTCCGGAAGCTGTTATGATGATGATTCCTGAAGCGTGGCAGAACGACAAAAACATGGACCCTCAGCGTAAAGCATTATATGAGTACTATTCAGCTCTAATGGAACCATGGGATGGGCCAGCTCTTATGTCTTGTAAATTTTCTGGGACCACACTTCTATTTTCCTCTTGATATACAGTATTTGATTTGAAACCTAATCTAATATAATATGATTACAGTTACCGATGGACATTATCTTGGAGCTACATTAGATAGGAATGGACTACGACCTGGCCGCTTCTATGTCACCCACAGTGGACGGGTTATAATGGCAAGTGAAGTTGGTGTTGTAGATATTCCTCCGGAAGATGTGTGCAGGAAAGGAAGACTAAATCCTGGCATGATGCTTCTGGTGGATTTTGAGAAGCAAATAGTAGTGAACGATGATGCCTTAAAAGAGCAGTACTCATTAGCAAGACCCTATGGGGACTGGCTTAAAAATCAGAAAATTGAACTGAAGGACATAGTTGCCTCTGTTCATGAATCTGATATAGTGACACCAGCCATATCAGGAGTGGCTCCGGTAAGTATAACATAAAAACCAATGTCCATTTCTTATAAATTTCTCATAGACAATTCTAATTATGCATCTTCCATGAACTACAGCTATCTAATGATGATGTGGATATGGAAAATATGGGAATTCATGGTTTGCTGGCTCCATTGAAAGCTTTTGGGTATGAAACCTGCTTTCCGGTTATTTGTTCCGTTCTATCCACCCTATTTACAAAGGAAGTGTTTATATATTGTGCTCTCCTCATGTAGGTATTCTCTTGAATCATTGGAAATTCTATTACTTCCCATGGCAAAAGATGGTGTCGAAGCACTTGGGTCGATGGGAAATGATACTCCATTAGCTGTCATGTCTAGTAGAGAAAAACTTACTTTCGAGTATTTCAAGCAAATGTTTGCTCAAGTTACAAATCCTCCAATCGATCCTATTCGAGAGAAAATTGTCACTTCTATGCAATGTATGGTTGGTCCAGAAGGTGATCTGACAGAAACTACCGAGGAACAATGCCATCGCCTTTCATTAAAAGGACCCCTTTTAACCACTAAGGAAATGGAAGCCATAAAAAAAATGAATTATAGGGGATGGCGGAGCAAAGTTATAGACATTACCTACTCAAAGGAGCGTGGTAAGAAAGGGTTGAAGGAAGCCTTAGACAGGATATGCACGGAAGCACACAATGCAATTAGTGAAGGCTACACCACCCTTGTGCTTTCGGATAGAGGTATTGTACTTCTGTGATATCTTTCTGTTGCATACATATACTGTTTAGTCACATTCACCTAATAATGTATATAAATCTTTGATTGAATTTGCAGCCTTCTCAAAGAAACGTGTTGCTGTGAGCTCTCTTCTGGCTGTTGGTGCTGTTCACCAACATCTAGTTAAAACTCTTGAGCGCACAAGAGTTGCCCTAATGGTCGAATCTGCCGAACCACGTGAAGTGCACCATTTTTGCACACTTGTTGGTTTTGGCGCTGATGCTATATGCCCATATTTGGCTGTAGAGGCAATTTGGCGATTGCAAGTTGATGGAAAGATCCCACCAAAAGCAAGTGGTGAATTCCACTCAAAAGATGAGTTGGTCAAGAAGTATTTCAAAGCAAGCACCTATGGAATGATGAAGGTTCTTGCGAAGATGGGAATATCAACTTTGGCATCATATAAAGGTGCTCAGATATTTGAAGCTCTGGGTCTTTCTTCAGAAGTGATTGAAAAGTGCTTTGCTGGAACTCCAAGTCGTGTTGAGGGTGCAACATTTGAGATGCTTGCTCATGATGCACTTCATCTGCATGAGTTGGCTTTTCCTTCTCGGATTTTCTCTCCTGGAAGTGCAGAAGCAGTAGCATTGCCAAATCCTGGTGATTATCATTGGAGAAAAGGTGGCGAAGTTCATTTGAATGATCCACTTGCTATTGCAAAGCTTCAAGAAGCTACCAGAACTAACAGTGTAGAAGCATATAAACAGTATTCCAAGACCATTCATGAATTGAACAAGGCTTGCAATTTGCGAGGACTTCTGAAATTTAAAAATTCAGCAAGTAAGATTCCTATTGGTGAAGTCGAACCTGCTAGCGAAATAGTTAAACGGTTTTGCACTGGGGCCATGAGTTATGGGTCAATATCATTGGAGGCCCACACAGCATTAGCAACGGCAATGAACAAAATTGGAGGGAAATCCAACACAGGTTTGTCAAATTTATTTAAGAATGAGTCACATTTTTTATTTTCTTTCCCAAAGGAGGGAAACATAAATGTTTTCTTTTACCCATGGTCAAATGTTGACAAAACATGTTATCCAGAACAATTTTTCCATGAAAATATCACGTGTGCACTACTATTATGTAAACTTCTTTCTATCAAGTTATAAGATTATTCTCCTCAATTTCTTTGATTTTCTGACGATATTTTCATGAATATCTGTTGTAGGTGAGGGAGGCGAGCAACCATCTCGTATGGAGCCTCTTGCTGATGGCTCAAGGAATCCCAAAAGGAGTGCCATTAAGCAGGTTGCTAGTGGGAGATTTGGAGTTTCAAGTTACTACCTTACAAATGCTGATGAACTTCAGATAAAGATGGCCCAGGTAATTTTATTGTAACTTGTTCTTTCCAATCAAGGTTATTGCCCTTTTCCTTTACTCCCAATACAATTTCATGAACTTGTGCCCCTGCATTCCTGTTGGAAATTAGGTTCTGTTGTTTATGAATTTATATTCATGGCAGATGATGCTGTGATTTAAAGGCACCTCTGGGTGCTCTTGCGTCATTAATTGAAACCTACATTATTTATTTGGTGAGGTTCAATATAAGTGTAGTTTTTTACTTATGGTGGAGTGGTAGTGTCTTAACGTTATAGTTGTAATCCTCAGGGAGCAAAACCTGGTGAAGGTGGTGAACTTCCTGGCCACAAGGTTATAGGAGACATTGCTGTTACTAGGAATTCAACAGCCGGGGTAGGGCTCATCAGTCCACCTCCCCATCATGATATATATTCAATTGAAGATCTTGCTCAATTAATTCATGATCTGAAGGTATTTTCATATCTGCATCCTGTCTTTTGTTTTTTTTACTCAATGTGTTTCTGTTTGAATATTGCAAAATTAGGTGTTCTTCCTGTTTATGTTTGATCCCTCATGTTAATTTGTAGAATGCCAACCCATCTGCTCGGATTAGTGTAAAATTAGTATCTGAAGCTGGAGTTGGAGTAATTGCTAGTGGAGTTGTTAAAGGTCATGCCGAGCATGTCTTGATCGCAGGTCATGATGGAGGTACAGGAGCATCCAGATGGACTGGCATAAAGAATGCTGGGCTGCCTTGGGAACTTGGTCTTGCAGAGACCCACCAGACATTGGTTGCTAATGACCTACGTGGTCGCACAACTCTCCAAACTGATGGGCAACTGAAAACCGGAAGAGACGTCGCTATAGCCACCCTTCTTGGTGCAGAAGAGTATGGTTTCAGTACTGCTCCACTCATTACCCTTGGCTGCATCATGATGCGGAAGTGCCACAAGAACACCTGCCCTGTTGGCATTGCTACTCAAGATCCAGTACTTAGAGAGAAATTTGCTGGAGAACCGGAGCATGTTATTAACTTCTTTTTTATGGTGGCAGAAGAGATGAGAGAAATTATGGCCCAACTTGGGTTTAGAACAGTCAATGAAATGGTTGGCCGTTCAGATATGCTCGAAGTTGATAAAGAAGTTGTCAAGGGAAATGAAAAACTAGAGAACATTGATCTCTCACTATTGCTTAGACCTGCAGCTGAACTGCGGCCAGAAGCTGCACAATACTGTGTGCAAAAGCAAGATCATGGTTTGGACATGGCTTTGGATAATAAGCTGATAAGTCTGTCCAATGCGGCTTTGGAAAAGAGTCTTCCAGTATACATTGAAACGCCAATCTGTAATACTAACCGTGCTGTGGGAACTATGCTTAGCCATGAGGTTACTAAGAGGTACAACTTAGCTGGTCTTCCAGCTGACACCATCCATATCCGATTTACTGGTAGTGCGGGCCAAAGCTTTGGTGCATTCCTTTGCCCTGGCATCACTTTGGAACTTGAAGGTGATAGCAACGACTACATTGGTAAAGGATTGTCAGGTGGCAAGGTTGTAGTATATCCTCCAAAAGGAAGCAATTTTGACCCCAAAGACAACATCTTAATTGGCAATGTGGCACTGTATGGGGCAACACGTGGTGAGGCATATTTCAATGGGATGGCAGCAGAAAGATTTTGTGTGCGTAATTCTGGGGCTCTTGCTGTAGTTGAAGGTGTTGGGGATCATGGATGCGAGTACATGACTGGTGGAACTGTTGTTGTTCTTGGGAAAACCGGTAGAAATTTTGCTGCAGGTATGAGTGGTGGAATCGCTTATGTTCTTGATGTGGATGGAACATTCCAGTCTCGGTGCAACCTGGAGCTTGTAGATCTGGATAAGGTTGAAGAGGAAGACGACATTACTACTCTTAGGATGTTGATACAGCAACATCAACGTCACACAAACAGTCTGCTAGCCAAGGAAGTGCTTGTTGATTTTGACAATCTTCTTCCGAAATTTATCAAGGTGTTCCCTCGGGAGTATAAACGTGTTCTTGCAAGTATGAAGTCTGATGCAGCCTCTAAAGAGGCAGTGGAGCGTGCTGCTGAAGATGTAGATGACCAAGATGATGAAGCCCAAGCAGTGGAGAAGGATGCTTTTGAAGAGCTAAAGAAATTGGCTACTGCATCTTTGAATGAGAAACCAAGCGAGGTAATTTTCAGTTGTTTTATTTGATAATAGTTTTATAATTTTTGTACATTTTATGTTCTGTTGTTTAAGAAAACATTTTTATGTCTAAACTCTCCAGAGGATTATTCTCCTGGCTCTCATTGTTGTATTCACACTACTAATTTCTCAATTTAGTGAAGGCATTTCTGGTTAGTGTGTGTGTTTCCTCTTAGTTGTAGGCCCTATTTTAAACGATATTTTAGACTAACCTGGTGAATACTATGCTGCATTGGTGGGGTCCAAGAGTCTTTCAATTTTTTTTCCCTTTCTGTTTCTAAAATGTGAAGAACATACGTGGAAGATACACACATCTATATAGTAATTTTTATGCCTTTTTAACTGGATAATGTCCTTGAACATCTGCAGGCACCCAAGCGGCCAAGTCAGGTCACTGATGCTGTTAAACATAGAGGTTTTGTTGCTTATGAGCGTGAGGGTGTACAGTATAGGGATCCTAATATTCGCCTGAATGATTGGAATGAAGTGATGATGGAGACAAAGCCGGGACCACTTTTGAAAACACAGTCTGCTCGTTGCATGGATTGTGGCACTCCTTTTTGTCATCAGGTGGGCATTGCCATTTTCAAGTTTTTATTACTTACATATTTTTCCTTAGGTCATTAAACTAAAGTTATTTACTTAAAATTTCAGGAAAATTCGGGATGTCCTCTTGGAAATAAAATACCAGAATTTAACGAGTTAGTGTATCAAAATAGGTGGCAAGAGGCCTTAGAGAGGCTTCTAGAGACAAACAACTTTCCCGAGTTTACTGGTCGGGTGTGTCCAGCACCTTGTGAAGGTTCTTGTGTCCTTGGTATTATTGAGAATCCTGTGTCTATTAAAAACATTGAATGTGCAATCATAGACAAGGCTTTTGAGGAGGGTTGGATGGTGCCACGACCTCCTGTAAAGAGAACTGGGTATGATATACTTCCTTTTTTAACCACGAATGAATATGATTAGCCCTCATTAATAACATTGAACTGGACCAACCAATCTAGAAATTTAGTTTTTATTTTATTTTTTTCAATTAATTGTTAGTTAAATAGTGTTGTGATCTTTCATGATACAGGAAAAGAGTAGCCATAGTTGGAAGTGGACCATCTGGCTTGGCAGCTGCTGATCAGCTAAATAAAATGGGTCATGCAGTTACAGTCTTTGAAAGATCTGATCGGATTGGGGGCCTTATGATGTATGGGGTTCCCAACATGAAAACTGACAAAGTGGATATTGTTCAAAGGCGAGTGAATCTAATGGCTGCGGAAGGAATTGATTTTGTTGTGAATGCAAACATTGGACATGATCCTTTATATTCTCTTGAACGGCTTCGAGAGGAAAATGATGCCATTGTCTTGGCTGTTGGAGCCACAAAGCCAAGGTGAGAAGCGGTGAAACATTCATCCAGTTTATCCACCTATGGATTTAGTTCAATTCTTTTTGACAGAACAAAATATGCATATATAGAAAGATGTTTCTAATCAAGTTATCTTTTCATGCAGGGATCTTCCTGTACCTGGTAGAGAGCTATCAGGAGTTCATTTTGCCATGGAGTTTCTTCATGCAAACACTAAAAGTTTGCTTGATAGCAACTTAAAGGATGGTAAATACATCTCTGCTAAGGGCAAGAAGGTTGTGGTCATTGGCGGTGGTGACACTGGCACAGATTGCATTGGAACATCCATTCGTCATGGTTGTACTGCTGTTGTAAATCTTGAACTTCTCCCTCAGCCACCACCAACCAGGGCCCCAGGCAACCCATGGCCTCAGGTTAGATTTGAATAGTTGGTTTTTCACTTGTCATTACTAGGAAGGCTAAAGAAGTATAAAATAACTTTTTTTTTCCGTAGACATTGTTCATTATGTCACGAGTTTAACCATTGTTTCTGGAATGCAGTGGCCTCGCATATTCCGTGTTGATTACGGCCACCAAGAAGCGGAAACTAAATTTGGCAAAGATCCAAGAACTTATGAGGTACTGACTAAGCGGTTTGTTGGAGATGAAAATGGGACTGTAAAAGGACTTGAAGTGGTACGTGTTCGTTGGGAGAAGGATGAAACTGGCAAGTTTCAATTTAAGGAAATCGAGGGCAGTGAGGAGATTATTGAGGCTGACCTAGTTTTACTAGCCATGGGATTCCTTGGCCCTGAGGCGGTAAGTATTTAAAAGTTTTATTCCTAAGTTTCAAATATGTAAATTAAATGAATTAGGTGGTAGATGTGAATTGACGATAAATTGGTTGCTAATGCTATTTTACTTTGCATGGTAGTAAGTTATAACTGATAAATGGGTTGCGATTAAGTTGCATTATTATAAGTTATAGCAGTAAGTTTTACTGGATTCTTGCTAAGTGCGTGCATTTTGTAGTAATCTTCGATTAATTCAATGAATGCTTTCATAAAATCAATTTCATAAGCCATGACTGATGATGCCTTTCTTTGCCATGCCAGACTGTTGCTGAAAAGTTGGGTGTGGAGCGAGACAACAGGTCAAACTTCAAAGCTGATTATGGCCGCTTTTCGACCAGTGTTGACGGGGTATTTGCAGCCGGAGACTGTCGGCGGGGTCAGTCACTGGTTGTATGGGCTATTTCAGAGGGAAGGCAAGCTGCTGCACAAGTTGACAGCTATCTCTCCAAAGACCAGATTATCGACGGGAATCAAGATGAATTTGTCAAGAGGCAACAAGACCTCAACAAGAAGCACCAGGGCAGCAGCAAACACACAGTTATGACATAGGGTGCTTCTTTGATTTTTCGAATTCGTCGAGTTTCTATAGCAAATGCACATAATAAAAAGAAAAATGAATGTTCAATGTTTAAGCAGACTTTCATTGGTTTACTTTTTAGGCATTTTTGGTTGGCAGTTGGTAAGCCCAAGGGGCAAAATAAGAAGAAAAACAATAAAGAATAATAATTTTTAGTGTAAGGAAAGCAAGAGGTTTTGTTGGTTATTGGTGGTATCAGGGTAAGTTTTGAGTGTTGTTGATAGTTCTTATTTGGATTTTATTGTTGGGAAGGTTAGCTTAGTTATGGTTTCATGGAAATGAAATGTACAGTCAGGTAATTAATTATTTATTCTGATGTGCAATTGTTTCTGCTATTTTGTGCCAGTGTGTTTCAGTTTGCCAAGCAATGTTTATTCCTTCTTATGGGTATTTTGATTTCTTGTCTTTGCTTAATTAACAACATTTTGTCAATGTTATAAAAATGAAAAGGAATAAATGCTTTGTGTTCACAATCAGAAGTGAAAACAAATTAAGTATTTAAGTTTATGTGTAATGTAAAATATAAATGTTAAATGAAAATAATAAAACCAAATCACTAGTAATTATTATGATTATTAGTTTAGTACTACTATAGTAAAGGAACTTCTATAGTTTCCTCAAGAAAACTAATTGAACCGGTGGCATCATCGTCTGATAAATTCAGTTACATGATCTTGAATAAATTCAGTTGGATACGGAGAAGGTTTTGGAGGAATTTGAATGTCTTTAGTATCTCCTTCGAGCATTTCTATTACTTTGTCCATTGAAGGACGATCATTGGGTTTCAATTGTATACACCATAGGGCGACTATGAACATTTTCTTCACATTTTTCTTATCCTCATCGGTAACTTCTCCCAACATTTCTATCTCCCTTTCTTCAATCAATTCATTGTAAATCCAATAGGGAAAGAAAATTTGGCTTGAATCATCTGCATTTGAGTTCAAATTTCTTCTCCTATTTGCTATTTCCATTAATAGCATTCCAAAACTATATACATCGGCCTTATAGGAAACTCTACCAATATTTTTGTAGAACAATTCTGGAGCCATGTAACCAATTGTACCTCTAGCAGCAGTCAAAGTTACAATGCTATTTTCAACTGGATAAAGTTTTGCAAGACCAAAGTCCGAAACCTTGGCGATGAAGTCCTTGTCAAGAAGTATGTTATGGGGCTTGATATCAAAATGTAGAATTTGCATGTCACAACCTTGATGCAAATAAGCAATTCCACGAGCCACTCCAAGAGATATCTCGTACATTTGCTTATATGTTAAGGAAATGTGATCATCTCTTGAGGAAATATATTTATCAAGAGAGCTATTAGGCATGAAGTCATAAACAAGGGCACGCTTTGAACCCTCGACACAAAATCCAATAAGTCGCACCACATTGGTGTGATGTATTTTTCCTATCGTTGCAACTTCACTAACAAAATCTTGTCCATTTTGGTTACCCTTAGGTTTACCCAACATCTTTATGGCTACCAAAGGGCCACTACGTAGCTTTCCCTTATAAACCTTACCATAGCCTCCTTCACCCAACTTATCCTTAAAACCTCTTGTCATGTTCTTTATCTCTTTGTATGAATACCTTATTGGCATGAGTGAGTTCCCTTGAAGAAAATCTTCGATGTTTTCATACATTGATGTATGCCTTATTCGATATGTATGTATCAACTTTGCAAATAAAACTACAACACCCACCATAAGTCTCACTAAAATGTAAGCTGACAAAACATACTTTCCAAGGATTGTTCCTATGTCAATTCCAAGTTTAGATTCAGAAATGCCTCTTGATCCATCAAATATTGTTGCACCAAAAGCTTGTAGAAAACCTGTCATATATCACAATACAGAATGCAATAATGTAAACACTAAACAATGAAATATATAATTAATGTTCAAATTGTTAGAGAATAGTAATTATATTATTATGTAAGGGTAGTGTGGTCTTTTCAAATCTTTAGTTTATATACTATATTATAACTCTTATGTTTCTAAGTTTTGTCACATTCTATTGAAACCCTAAATTCAATGGTCTTTCTCTATATTTCTACATGTTCAATCTTGTTAACATGGTATCAAAGAGCTTGGTTAATTCATTAGCAATTTGTTGAAGATAAATTACATGGTGTATTGTTGGCTTTGGCTTGTTACGATTTTGGATAGTAGTGAATTGTTATTGTTATTGGATTGCAAACTTTGGTCAAAAGCACGGCTTCTATCGACCGCCAATTTTGAAGGAGATCAGCAATTTGGTTTAGGATTTAATCATGCTATCTTCAGGTTTTGATTTTTCAAGAGTAATGCTATTTGTGATTTGATTAATTATTGTTTAGAAAGCTGGTTACGGAACTCTTACGGAACTCTTGGTATAATGCTATTTGTGATTTGATTAATTATTGTTTAGAAAGCTGGTTACATAACTCTTGGTCTTGGCCTTTATTTGATTTTGTTTGCAATATAGCAATTTGAAGTCTAATTGGTTGCTGAGGTAATTGTGTTGGTTCATTTGATTGTTTTATACTATGGCTGTGTCTCCTTTGGCCGCTCCTCTCCCTATTGGTATTGGTATTGATAATGTATATTCACATGAGACCACTTCAAGAGTGTTTGATCTTGCTGAACAGTTCCAAAAATTTCTCGCGACCCAGCCACATGCAACGTCTGTCTCCCCTATTAAAGGTTTGACCCCTTCTAATTGTTCAAGTATTTCTTCTATATGGATCCTTGATTCTGGAGCATCACATCATATGTCATATGATCATAAGTCTTTTTTATCTTTAAATTCTAAATCATCCATGTCAGTTATGACTGCTGATGGTACTCCTATGCCAGTAGCAGGAGTTGGGTCAGTGTCCACGTCTAATTTGTTTCTTTCTGATGTTTATTATATTCCTAATCTCACATTGAGTCTTGTTTCTGTTAGTCAATTGTGTGATTCTGGTTACTCGGTTATGTTTTCTTCCACTCATTGTTATGTGCAGGATACAAAATCTGGGAGGTTGATTGGGACTGGTCGTAGACATGGGGGACTTTATGTTTTGGATGAGCTAAAAGTTCCAGATACCGCAGCCTCAACTTCTACTTCCACTATTGATTTATCATCTTTTCGTTTGAATTTATCATCTTCTAAATTTTATTTGTGGCATTCTCGTCTTGGTCATGTTTCAGCATCTAGATTAAAATACTTAGCCTCTACTGGAGCTTTAGGAAAATTGCAAATTAATGATATTTCTGATTGTTGTGGTTGCAAACTTGCCAAATTTTCTGCCTTGCCTTTTAACAAAAGTGTTTCTGTGTCCAAAGCACCTTTTGATTTGGTTCATTCTGATGTGTGGGGTCCATCACCGATTCTTACCAAAGGTGGGTCAAGATATTATGTCTCCTTTATTGATGACCATACTCGTTATTGTTGGGTTTATCTTATGAAAAATCGTTCTGAGTTCTTTGATATTTATCATATGTTTCGTGCTATGGTTAAAACCCAACATAATGTTGTCATAAAGTGTTTCCGTTGTGATTTAGGTGGTGAATATACTTCTAATAAATTCTCTGAGTTACTTGCTTATGATGGTACTATTCATCAAACTTCTTGTACTGATACTCCTCAACAAAATGGTGTTGCTGAAAGGAAACATCGTCATATTGTTGAAACTGCTCGTTCACTTTTGTTGTCTGCTTCAGTTCCATGTGAGTTTTGGGGGGAAGCAATTCGCACAGCTGTTCATGCTATTAATAGAATTCCGTCATCAATCACCTCAGGTTTGTCTCCCTTTGAAAAGTTGTATGGTTCCACTCCTGATTATTCTTCTTTGAAAGTCTTTGGGTCTACTTGTTTCGTTCTTCGTCCACAAGTAGAACGTAATAAATTGTCTCCTCGTTCAACAATATGTGTTTTTCTTGGTTATGGTGAAGGTCAAAAGGGTTATCGTTGTTATGATCCTTCAAGTAAAAAATTGTATGTTTCTCGTCATGTTGTGTTTCTTGAGCACATACCTTTTTTCTCTCTTTCCTCTGATTCGAATACTCCTAGCATGTCTGAACTAACTAATATTGATCCTTTTGGCATTGATGATGATATTTCTAGTAATTGTAATTTTGAGAACTGCAGAGATGGTACTAGTTCTACTCCAGATACATATGTCCCTTCTGCCCCAACGACTACTCAACAACCTCCTGTGACTGTTGTTCCTACTGCACCTCCTCCTTCACCACCACTACCTCCTCCTCCTCCTCCTCGTTATCCTATTCGTGATCGTAAGTCTACTCAGTTGCCTGATTTTGTTTATTCAACTTATTCTGCTTCCTTTGCTTCTTTCCTAACGTCTGTTCACAGTTTATTTGAGCCATCTTCTTATAAAGAAGCTATTCTTGATCCCCTTTGGAAGAAGGCTATGGATGAGGAACTTGCTGCTTTGCACAAGACAAATACTTGGGACATAGTACCTCTTCCACCAGGAAAACGTGCTATTGGGTCTCGTTGGGTATACAAGATTAAAACCAAGTCTGATGGGTCAGTTGAGCGCTACAAAGCTCGTTTGGTGGCTAAGGGATTCTCTCAACAATATGGTATAGATTATGAAGAAACATTTGCTCCTGTGGCCAAGATGACTACTATCCGTACTCTTATTGCTGTTGCATCTGTTCGTCAGTGGCATATTTGTCAAATGGATGTTAAAAATGCTTTTCTAAATGGTGATCTTCAGGAGGAAGTTTATATGGTACCTCCAGCAGGTGTTTCTCATAATCAGGGGGAAGTGTGTAAGTTGAAGAAAGCATTATATGGTCTAAAACAAGCTCCTCGAGCTTGGTTTGAGAAGTTCTCTGCTGTGATTATATCTCTTGGATTCAGCTCTAGTGATTATGATTCTGCTTTATTTGTTAGGACAACTTCTCATGGTCGTATTATACTATCCTTATATGTCGATGATATGATTATTACAGGTGATGATGTTGATGGAATTGATGAATTGAAAATACAGTTAGCAAAAATATTTGAGATGAAGGATTTGGGTCCTCTTCGCTATTTCTTGGGAATTGAAGTTGCATACTCTCCTCGGGGTTATCTTCTATCCCAATCCAAGTATATTGCCAACATTATTGAGCAAGCTCGCCTCTCTGATACTCGAGCAGTAGATAGTCCGCTAGAGTTGAATGTGAAATATGTTCCATCAGATGGCGTTCCTCTATCAGATCCCACTTTGTATCGTACTCTGGTTGGAAGTTTGGTGTATCTCACTATTACTAGACCTGATATTGCTTATGCGGTGCATGTTGTGAGTCAGTTTGTTGTTTCTCCCACTACTGTGCATTGGGCAGCAGTGCTTCGCATTCTTCGTTATCTTCGGGGAACTCAGTTTCAAAGCCTTTTGTTTCCATCATCTTCTTCCTTAGAGTTGCGTGCTTACTCTGATGCAGATTGGGCTGGTGATCCTACCGACCGTAAGTCTACCACAGGGTTTTGTATCTTTCTTGGAGATTCTCTCATTTCTTGGAAGAGCAAAAAACAGGACATTGTCTCTCGCTCTTCTACTGAAGCTGAATATCGTGCTATGGCATCCACGACAACTGAAATTGTTTGGCTGCGTTGGTTACTTTCTGATATGGGTGTTGCTCTTTCTGAACCTACTCCTATGTATTGTGACAACAAAAGTGCCATTCAAATTGCCCACAACTCAATATTTCATGAACGCACTAAGCACATTGAAATTGATTGTCATTTCACTCGTCATCATCTTCAGCATGGCACCATAACTTTGCCTTTTATTTCTTCATCCTTGCAGATTGCTGATTTGTTCACGAAGACGCATTCTATTAAACGTTTTCGTTTCTTGATTGACAAACTCTCGTTGCTTCCTATCACTGCATCTTGAGTTTGAGGGGGGATGTTAGAGAATAGTAATTATATTATTATGTAAGGGTAGTGTGGTCTTTTCAAATCTTTAGTTTATATACTATATTATAACTCTTATGTTTCTAAGTTTTGTCACATTCTATTGAAACCCTAAATTCAATGGTCTTTCTCTATATTTCTACATGTTCAATCTTGTTAACACAAATAACATCGGGAATTTGAAAATGCAGTATATCATTAAGAGTTAAAAATTACCTCTGGCAATGCCGTACATAGTACCTGTGAGAAATTTTAGTCGATTCAATTCACAAACGAAAAAGATTATCAGAAGAATAGAAACTTATGTAAAAAGAGTATTTTGAAGAAAATCCCACATTAGAGAGAAAAAACATGGTAAATTCAAGATCATATTAGAAGGACAAATTTCTCCTTACCTTTGACAAACATTCGCAGCTTTGATGGAGTTCCTAAAATTAAAATAACGAAAGTTTGTCAAGTTAGTTGATGAAAACGACAATTGAGGGCGCCCTTATAGTGTGAACAAATACGAAAACTAGTAAAATTAAGGACTAAACTTTTGAACATAGAAATGAGGGACTAAAATGATGATCAAGTTCAAATAAAAAATCAAAAGTGCATTTAATCCGAACGTAATCAAAATGTAAAAAAAAAATGCAAAGTTGTTCATCTTACCGCAATCGACATGAAATCCCATTGTGGTTATACAGTAATCACCATGATCGCTGCATTTAGGACTCCAAGTGGTTTCTCTTAAATAGCAATCATTTGAGTTTCCACAAAGATCTTCACAAGGACTACTCAACCAAGATACCTCAAATCCATTCACCAACATCCTATGAATTTCACTATAGGAAAACTTTTGATAGAAATTAAGTGGTTCATCATTACTAATATTATAACCGAAAAACGATATTGCGGTAACAACCTCGACGTGGCAGTCATTGTGTTTCAAGTTTCCAACAGTCAAATCCCCAGCAATGACATAAATGTTAGAACATTTGTTGGGGTCCGCTGCAAATTCTTGAACAAAAGAAGTTGATGAAGAACATGACGAACATATTGCACAAATTCCAAAGCGTGTGTATCACACTAAACTTTAGGTTCGATTCGCCCCCACCATAAACTGGATGCAAAAGGGTTAACCGGCGAATTCCCTTCAGGATACTTTGGAAACCTTGACATGTATTGCATACACATATCAAGCATATCGATCAATGATATTTTACAGAATAAAGTTTCTTCAAATACTCTCGTGCACTAAAGAAATGAAGAAATGATTTAGATATTATAGGCATAATTTCTTACTCATGGAAACATGATTTTCTGATATGTTTTATGCCTCCTAAGTATCTCTATTTATAGAGAAACTTATGTCAAATGATTAAGGGACACAACCCTTGAAAGGTTTTCAAAATTGTAAATTTGAATTTCAAATTAACCATTGCAACCTTTCAAATATATTTTGGAAAATCTCCAACAATCCCCCACCATTTTCAAAATATATCTAAATCCATTATTCCGGAAATCTCATGGTTTCAATAAAGGTATCTCACGATTTGAACCATTAGTTAGTAAGTTAAGTTTCCACTCATCCCCGAATAGATTGGTAGACAAGCTTTGAACCAATTATTCATCAGAACAAGTGTTCATAACTCACACATGAAATCTCGGTACCATTGATCGAATTTATCAAAATGACACATTTATTAAGGCCTTGTGTCTCATATCCTTTTCATGAGAATTTAAGAGTCAAGCCCTTGAACTCTATGAAGCGGCCCCACTTCATTCTCATATAGGTAGACTATATCGTGAATGCACCCATAATTATGCATTCAAGCAAACATATGCTATATGTCTATTAAGAGAAAAATCTCATCCTACCACTTTTGTTCTTATGGTTTCAAGTACTTTTATCCCTTGGGATGTATTAGTTATTGTCAAGTACTTCAATCACTCTAATATTGTACTTTCATCATTGAACTCAAGACTTGATGTTATTCAAGTGTGAGTTGAGTTTCCACCATTGGTGATCAATTAGATATGGGCTTGTACCACATCCCTAATGATGTCTTCAATGACTTAACCATCATTATCCGAAAAACATACCCTTGTCAACTCTTTCGTCAAAGAATTGCAAGATTTTCCAACTTTTATAACTTTGATTTTGAATATTCAATCAATCACATAGCTATGCTTTTTAGTAACTTTGAATATTCTTTATATATTCTTGATAGTTTTAACCAACTATCTCAAAACCATGACTTTTTGTCATTTCATTATCATTGTGTCATATTCACAAAACTTTATGTCATTCTTTCCTTGCAATTACATATTTAATAATCATTTCAATTTGAAGTTTACTTCCACTTGAATGCATTCAAGACACCATACATTTAATGCTTAAATATGTATATATAACCACCAACAAACATGATCATAAAGATTTGTCATGACTAACTTTTATTTCATAATTAAGATGGGTCACACATGTAAGTAATATATCCCACCATGAACTTAAAAATAATACTTTAGAATTTATTTCCCTTTTATCATAAGAAACTTTTTCATATTAGTTATCATATAACTAATACATGTATCATAAATTCTAAATGTCAAAAGCAAGTTTCATGTATAAATATGTTCTATGGTAAATTCAAGTAATCATCATAATAAAAAGATAAACAATGACTCAAAATCATTAACATTTTCTATAACTTAATTTCCTCCATGAACAATTACCAATTTGCAATAATTCAAAACATACTCAAATCATTTTTAATATCAATAAGCAAGAAATCAACAATAACTTTCATATTATCATGCACATATAATATGAGATCATGACAATTCTAAATTTAAAAACTTCTTGCACAAAATACTAATATCACACAAAAATATGCATTTTCATATTCATGACAAGTCATATACACTACTTTTATATACAAATAAGATATCATAAAAACTTATCTCATAATCAAACTTATTCATACTTGTCAGAGTTCACATACTTGAATAGTTTCAATATCATGCATATCAAATATTGAGACAATTTAAGTGTGTACCTTTCACCATATTCATATGTATATGTGTGTTCATTTATTCTTCAATGATACAAACCAGCACCAAAATTGATGTAATAACCTTTTATGAACCAATGTGATTTTTCTTCATATCGACCACACACTGCTTTCTTGCATAAAGTAACGATTCTCTCCCTCATCATAATCGTCATTTGAAAACAATTTTTTAACACAAAAGTCATATCAAATTTGATTAGAAATAATACTAGTAAAAACTGTAATATATTCATATTGAAAGAAACTTCCATTCGCACATACATTTTATTGTCTGATGTGATATATCACAATGCATTATTACATACATGCAAATTGTTTCCAAGACATAAAACTAAATTTCGAAATTCAAAATATTAATGTCAGTTTAATTTGTAAATAACCACCTTTTTGTATCCTGTACATATCTTTTAAAAACAAATTCAAAATATATGTACCATTAGATACTTAAAACATGAAACGCATAACCACTGTATCAACCAGTATCCAAAACACATGAATTTATGTATCTCAAAATTCATAACTATATTTTTGATATCAAATTGCATGGATTTTTAATCTATATCAATTAAAAGAAGCGATATTGGTACTTATCTCTTGAAGCCGATACCAATTGCATAATCATCTTCAAAATTTGCAGTCACTGAATCATCACAAATAAATTATAGATCGAACCTAAAGATTGTTAGAACATTTGTTGGGGTCCGCTGCAAATTCTTGAACAAAAGAAGTTGATGAAGAACATGACGAACATATTGCACAAATTCCAAAGCGTGTGTATCACACTAAACTTTAGGTTCGATTCGCCCCCACCATAAACTGGATGCAAAAGGGTTAACCGGCGAATCCCCTTCAGGATACTTTGGAAACCTTGACATGTATTGCATACACATATCAAGCATATCGATCAGTGATATTTTACAGAATAAAGTTTCTTCAAATACTCTCGTGCACTAAAGAAATGAAGAAATGATTTAGATATTATAGGCATAATTTCTTACTCATGGAAACATGATTTTCTGATATGTTTTATGCCTCCTAAGTATCTCTATTTATAGAGAAACTTATGTCAAATGATTAAGGGACACAACCCTTGAAAGGTTTTCAAAATTGTAAATTTGAATTTCAAATTAACCATTGCAACCTTTCAAATATATTTTGGAAAATCTCCAACAATAAACATGGCCACCTTGGGAATTTAACTTGATGCAAGAAGATGTATCCGCGTACGCGGAATCATCCCCTACAGGATTGCTACAATTCATGTAAACTACGTGCTGGAACAATGGTAATGTTCCAACTATTCTGTCTTGGAAGGTTTTATATGGATCCCCGGGGTAGCTAGGATAGTAAGAACTTGTGAAATTTGACGTGGTTAAGAAATACCGAGGAATGGAGGAGCAATCAGATTCAGACTCTTGAATTCCGGGATCAACTAACCGAATTGTGTAGTTTTTATAGTTTATTGATTTCACATAGTATTTACCCGAAAACAAAGGTAGCACTGTCATGTTGTTTTCGCAGGATAACTCGTACCTTGGATCACCACAGGTTGTTGGATCATTCTTAAGTCGAAATGGATATTTTATGTTGCTGATTTTGCCACATGAAGATGGGGGACAAGTTTTGTTTTTACTATTTGTTGCATCACATGTTTAATGATGATTATGATGCAGTAGTAGCACAAAAATCATAATTTGGAGGAAACATAAGAATGATTTTTCTCTGTACATGATTGATTGATGCTCAAAATTGGTTTTCACTTTAGACTCATTTGAGTATCATTTGAATGGGAACATGTATCTAAGGACAATATTGTCTTTTACAGTGTCAATGTTTTTTAGCCACCTTTCTTGACTTTCTCGGTGTCAAGATTTTTTTTCGAGAGTTCGATCATGAGGTAATATACTTTTTTTTAAATGCATATACTTTTCCTTTCAGAAGGCTTATGCAATATATGAAAATTTACAAGTTTGAAATATGATTCACTTGAACATGTCACTAACAAGATTACCACTTCTACTTCTACTGCTAATGAACCTTGTAAATGGTCAGAACAATTATAACTCGTCCGATGAATGCCCCTTTCGTCTATCTTGTTCGCGTAACAAGAATCAAACTATTGAGTTTCCAGCAATTCCAGTTCCAGTAAAACTCGTCGTTACAGACATTGATTGTCAATCTCAACAATTATACATTTCTCACCCACAAAACTGTCTTTCTAGTATCTTTTTAACGAACAATTTTTCGTTATTTTATCCATTCTATAATTCAGACTATTTTTACGACGTTCCCTCTAACAGCGACAACGACTTTACTTTCTTTAATTGCTCTTCAGTTGGACAACACCATCTCAGAAACTGGGAACAAACAAGGCCCGGAGAGCAAGATATGTTATCTTGTCCAATTTATGTCGCTGGTTCCGATGAAAGTGTCATTAAGTTGGACTTATTTCCCTGCACCAGAATGTTTGACAAAGTTTTGCCAATGAATTCAGCATATTATATATGGGAAAACCATCTCAGATTGAATTGGTCAGAAAAAACTTTTCCTAGTCATTGTTTACAATATGAAACACACAATAAATTATCAAAGAACACATCCATTATTTTAGTAACAACAGGTGAATAGAATAGATTATATATAAATTTAGTTCTATTTCTATCCTTTTTTATTTCAATTTTTATTTGATTAAATGTTGAATCTGTAGGGGCAATTGTTGGTTCAACTATGCTGGTTGTTTTGATTGGTGCTTTCTTTCGAGTATACTTCTATTTTAAAGCGAAAGGAGAAGATGAAACGAGACTTGAAAACTTTTTGAAGGATTACGAAGCGTCAAAGCCAACAAGATTCTCTTATGCTGATATCAAGAGAATTACAGATCAATTCAAGGAAAAGGTAGGCGAAGGAGCTCATGGAGCTGTATATAAAGGTAAATTGTCGAGTCAAATTGTCGTTGCTGTGAAGATGCTTAATAACGCAGAGGGAGATGGGAGAGAGTTCATAAATGAAGTGGGAACTATGGGGAAAATCCACCATGTTAATGTTGTCCGGTTGCTTGGCTTCTGCGCTGATGGATTTCATCGTGCTTTGGTTTATGATTTTTTCCCGAATGGTTCATTGCAAAATTTCATTTCTCCACCTGACAACAAGGATGCTTTCCTTGGTTGGGACTTATTGCAACAAATTGCTCTAGGCATTGCCATTGGAATTGATTATCTTCACCAAGGTTGTGATCATAGAATTCTTCACTTTGATATCAATCCACACAATGTCTTGTTAGATAACAATTTCATTCCGAAAATATCAGATTTCGGTTTAGCTAAGTTGTGCTCAAAAAATCAAAATACTGTATCGATGACTGCAGCTAGGGGAACATTAGGATACATGGCGCCTGAGGTTTTTTCTAGAAACTTCGGGAATGTTTCTTATAAGTCTGATATATACAGTTACGGTATGTTACTGCTGGAGATAGTTGGAGGAAGAAAGAATACTAAAACAGTCATTAATGATGAAGAAAATTTCGATGTTTTGTATCCCGATTGGATCCACGGTTTACTTGATGGGGGAGACATTCATATCCCAATTGATGAAGAGGGAGAATTCAAAATTGCAAAGAAACTAGCAATTGTAGGACTTTGGTGCATTCAGTGGCACTCCATGCATCGCCCGTCCATGAAAACTGTTGTGCAGATGCTACAAGGAGAAGGAGAGAAGTTAAGCGTTCCGAGCAATCCTTTCAACGCTTCATATTCAACGAATATAACTGCTAATACTGGGACAAGATGTCTGAATTTAGAACTAGATGTGATTCAAGAATTAGACTAGTTTATAGTTAGCTTAAATAATTTAATATTTGTGTCAATATGAATACATGATCTTTGTCTCATTGTGTTCACAATCAGAAGTGACAACAAATTAAGAAATAACACATATGTATGCAATTCTTATGTGAAATTTAAATTCTTAATGAAATAAAAAACACCAAATCTCTAGTAATTGCTATCACTAGTAGTTTAGTACTACAGCAAAGGATCTTCTGTAGTTTCCTCAAGAAAACTAATCGAGCCGGTGACATCTTCATCCGATGCAGATTCACTGGAGCTAATTTCATTATCTTGAACAATTTCAGATGGATATGGAGAAGGTTTTGGAGGAATGTCAATGTCTTCAGTTGCTCCTTCGAGCATTTCTATTACTTTGTCCATTGAAGGGCGATCACTGGGGTTCAATTGTATACACCATAAAGCAACAATGAACATCTTTATCACATTTTTCTTTTCGTCGTCGGTAGCTTTTCCCAATGTTTCTATCTCCCTTTCTTCAATCAATTCATTGTAAATCCAATAGGGAAAGAAAATTTGGCTTGACTTATCTGCATTTGAGTTCAAATTTCTTCTTCTGTTTGCTATTTCCATTAAGAGCATTCCAAAACTATATACATCAGCCTTATAGGAAACTCCGCCAATATTTTTGTAGAACAATTCTGGAGCCATGTAACCAACCGTCCCTCTTGCGGCCGTCAAAGTTACAATGCTATTGTCAAGAGGATAAAGTTTTGCAAGACCAAAGTCTGAAACTTTGGCAATAAAGTCCTTGTCAAGAAGTATGTTATGGGGCTTGATATCAAAATGTAAAATTTGCATGTCACAACCTTGATGCAAATAAGCAATTCCACGAGCCACTGCAAGAGATATCTCGTACATTTGCTTATATGTTAAGGAAATGTGATCTTTTGTAGCGGAAATGTATTTATCAAGAGAGCCATTGGGCATAAAATCGTAAACCAGAGCACGTTTTGATCCCTCAACACAAAATCCAATAAGTCGCACCACATTGGTGTGATGTATTCTTCCTATAGTTGCAACTTCATTAATGAAATCTTGTCCGTTTCCAATACCCTTAGGTTTCCCCAACATCTTTATGGCTACCAAAGGCCCGCTGCGAAGCATTCCCTTATAAACTGTACCATAGCCTCCTTCACCCAACTTGTCCTTAAAGCCTCTAGTCATGTTCTTTATCTCTTTGTATGAATACCTTATAGGCATAAGGGAATTCACTTGAAGAAAATATTCGATGTTTTCATACATTGATGTATGCCTTGTTCGATATGTTTGTATCAACTTTGCAAAGAAAACTACAAGACCCAACATAAGTCTCATTAAAATGTATGATGACAATATATACTTTCCAATGACTGTTCCTATGTCAATTCCAAGTTTAGATTCAGAAATGCTTCTTGATCTATCATATATTGTTGAGCGAAAAGCTTGTAGAAATCCTGCAATATATCATATATAATTAATGTTCAAATAACATTGTGAAAATGTTGTAACCAAAAAAAAAAAAAAAAAAACATTGTGAAAATGTTATTAATTTTTTTTCCTGTTCTGAATATTAAAATAGATATATGGATTAGAGTAAAAAATTACCTATCGCAATGCCGTACATAATACCTGCGAGAAATTTTAAATAATTCAATTAATTTTTTGTTTTGGAAAGAAGCCAATTAACAAATGAAATAGATGACTTAGAGCATCCACGATGAAGTACAATGGATGATGTGTACAATTTTGATAGGTTCACAAGTACATAGTGATTATTAATTTTGCTATATTAAACACTATTTATGTACCTATTAAAATTGTCCACTTCTATCAATACATATCCAAATAAAATGTATATCTGTTCACCCTAGTTTAAGATGGAGCGTGCATAATTAAAGAAGTAAGAAGGACAAAATTCTTCTTACCTTCGATGAACATTCGCAGTTTTGGTCCAGGTCCTACAATTGAATTAAAGAAAAATTCAGGGGGATATATATGACAAATAAACCAGTGTTTGCGCCACTAATTTTTATCTACAAATGGTTTCCCTTTAGAAAAGTAACACAAATGCAGTTTATCAATTGTATTATTATTCTTAATATTTAAAATATGAGTTTGAGAGGCTCAAAATTCATACTACCACAGTAAAAATGAGGATTGAACCCATATAAATAGACTGTTATTAAAGAGTAAAAAATGTAAAGTTGTTCTTACCACCACAATCGATGTGAAATCCAAACTTGGTTATACATTGATCAGTCGGGCATTCAAGGCTCCAAGTTATTTCACTTAAATAGCAATCTGGCTCTCCACAAAGATCTTCACAAGGATTACTCATCCAAGATACTTCAAATCCACCCTCCAACATCCTATGAATTTCACTGTACGAAGACTTTTGATTCGGAATGTCCCAATAACTAGAGCTGTAATTATAACCGAAATAAGATATCGCGGTAACAAACTCCACGTGGCAGTCATCGTCTTTTAAGTTACCAACCTTCAAATCCCCAGCAATGGCATAAACATGACCGCCATTGATGCAAGAAGCTGTATCCGCGTATGCAGGATCATCTCGTACAGGATTGCTACAATTCATGTATATTACATGCTGGAACATTGGTAATCCTCTAGTACTATTATCACTAATTATTCTGTACTGTTTGGTTTCATATGGATCCTCCTCCAGGTAACGGTAATAACTTGTGAAATTAGAAGTGTATAAGTAATTGTGAGGAATGGAGGAGCAATCATCCTCTTGAATTCCGGGATCAACAAACCGAATTGTGTAGTTTTTGTAGTTGATTGCTTTCACATAGTATTTACCCGAAAACAAAGTTAACATTGTCATGTTGTTTTCGCAGGATAACTCGTATCTTGGATCACCACATGATGTTGGATCATTCTTAAGCCTAAATGGATGTTTTATGTTTGTGATTTCGCCGCATGAAGAAGGTGGACAAGATGTTTGGTTATTAGTAATAGTAGCTGCATCACATGTTTGATGATGTTGATGCTGTAGTAACAGAAGAATTACCATAAATATTTGGAGAAAACATAAGAATGATTCCATAGAGCAGGACAAGGATTTTTCTCTGCACATTAATGCTTAACATTGGATTTAACTTTAGAGCTATCTGATTCAAAAAGTCTTTTAGAAGCCGTCCTTGGCTTTCTCATTAATATAAATTATTAGAGTAGTGTTGTTAAAACTCTTCTAGAGGCCCTACTCCTTAGGACACCCTGCACATGTGCACGGCCGGCCGGCAATGTTTCTATAGTTATTGTCTTTATAGTCTTTTTTTCTTCCCTTTAGATAACATTACAATGCACATGATAGCTTTGGACTATTAACTGATTCTTAATCTATACACTATTTTGCAGCATTGTTTTCAATTTTAAATGTATAGAGATACTGGCAAATTATGTTTGTATAATACTATATATGGAATTATACCAAGTTAATTTGATGTGTGATTCCCTTCAACATGTCACTCACAATACAAGCTCTGCTGCTTCTGCTGTTCATAAGTTTTGGAAATGGTCAGAATAACAATAACGCGTCCATTGAATGCCCCTTCCATCTATCTTGTTCGCGTAAACATCAGATTCTTAAATTTCCCTCATTACCAGTATCACAAAAACTCATTGTCAAGGACATAGATTGCAAATATCAAGTATTATACCTATCTCACCCACTAAACTGTCTTTCTAGTCTCTTTTTAACACACAACTTTTCATTATTTTATCCTTTTCAAACTGATTATCCCTATAGCAGCAACATCACTTTCTTTAACTGCTCTTCGGTTCGACAACACCATCTCAAAAGCACGGACCAAACATACCCCATTGCACAAGACATGTTGTCTTGTCCAATTTATGTCGCAGATTCCACAGAAAGTGTCGTCGACTTGGACTTGTTACGCTGCACAAGAATGTTTGTTAAAGTTTTGCCAACAGAAGCTTCTGATATAAGGCAAAACATGGTCAGATTGTATTGGTCGGAAACAAATTTTCAGAGTCAATGTTTAGTGCTACACAACAGATCAAAGAAGAACCACACATTCATCATTTTAGAAACAATAGGTGAATAAAATAGATTATATATACCTTCCGTTCTATTTCTATCCGTCAATTTTGAACTTTTTATTAATGAAATGTTGAATTTGCAGGGGTAATCATTGGTTCAACTATGCTGATTGTTTTGATTGGTGTTTTCTTTCGAGTATACTTTTATTTTAGGACGATAGGGGAAGATCAAACGAGACTTGAAAACTTTTTGAAGGATTATGAAGCTTCAAAGCCAACTAGATTCTCTTATGCCGATATCAAGAGAATTACAAACCAATTCAAGGAAAAACTAGGTGAAGGAGCTCATGGAGCTGTCTATAAAGGTAAATTATCGAGTCAAATTCTTGTTGCTGTGAAGATGCTAAATAATACGGATGGAGATGGGAGAGAGTTCATAAATGAAGTGGGAACTATGGGAAAAATCCACCATGTTAACGTTGTTCGATTGCTTGGCTTTTGCGCTGATGGATTCTATCGTGCTTTGGTTTATGACTTTTTCCCAAATGGTTCGCTGCAGAATTTCATTTCTCCACCAAATAACAAAGAAGGTTTCCTTGGTTGGGACTTATTGCAACAAATTGCTCTAGATATTGCTAATGGGATCGAGTATCTTCATCAGGGCTGTGATCATAGAATTCTTCACTTTGATATCAATCCTCATAATGTCTTGTTAGATGACAATTTTATTCCAAAAATATCAGACTTCGGTTTAGCTAAGTTGTGCTCCAAAACTCGAAGTAATGTATCGATGACTGCAGCTAGGGGAACATTAGGCTACATGGCACCTGAAGTTTTTTCGAGAAACTTTGGAAATGTCTCTTATAAGTCTGATATATACAGTTACGGTATGTTGCTGCTGGAGATGGTTGGAGGAAGAAAGAATACTAAAACAACTACTGGTGAAGAAAATTTCCATGTTTTGTATCCAGATTGGATTCACGGTTTACTTGAAGGGGGAGACATTCATATCCCAATTGACGAAGATGGAGATTTTAGAATTGCAAAGAAACTAGCAATTGTGGGACTTTGGTGTATTCAGTGGCACTCTGTGCATCGTCCGTCTATGAAAACTGTGGTGCAGATGCTACATGGAGAGGTAGACAAGTTAAGAGTTCCCACCAATCCTTTCATTGCATCCTCTTCAACTAATAGAAGTGGAAATACTGCTACAGGATGTCTTAAGTTAGAACTAGATGTGATTCAAGAATAAGATTAGATTATAGGTAGAGACTTAGTGGCAAAGAGGCGATTAGACAACATAGGAAATCTGGAACTCTAATATTAGTTGCAACTTTAATTTCTTTAATATATAGATTGCTATTACACACAACTTTTTTGTATTATTTTTCTCCCTCATTATTCTTGCAACGATTTAATGTTATTATACAATCATCCTGTCATATGGATAAAACCTCTCATTATTATCTAGTAGTTTAGTACTACTATAATAAAGGATCTTCTATAGTTTCCCCAACAAAACTAATCGAGTCGGTGACATCGTCATCCGATACAGATTCACTAGAGCTTATTCCATTATCTTGAACAACTTCATTTGGATATGGAGAAGGTTTTGGAGGAATTTCAATGTCTTCAATTTCTCCTTCAAGCATTTCTATTACCTTGTCCATTGAAGGACGATCATTTGGGTTTAATTGTATGCACCATAAAGCAATTATGAACATCTTCTTCACATTTTTCTTTTCGTCGTCTGTAGCTTCTCCCAATATTTCTATCTCCCTTTCTTCAATCAATTCATTGTAAATCCAATAGGGAAAGAAAATTTGGCTTGACTTATCTGCATTTGAGTTCAAATTTCTTCTCCGGTTTGCTATTTCCATTAAGAGCATTCCAAAACTATATACATCAGCCTTATAGGAAACTCCACCAATATTTTTGTAGAACAGTTCTGGAGCCATGTAACCAATCGTTCCTCTTGCAGCAGTCAAAGTTACAATGCTATTGTCAACAGGATAAAGTTTTGCAAGACCAAAGTCTGAAACTTTGGCAGTGAAGTCCTTGTCAAGAAGTATGTTATGAGGCTTGATATCAAAATGTAAAATTTGCATGTCACAACCTTGATGCAAATAAGCAATTCCACGAGCCACTGCAAGTGATATCTCGTACATTTGCCTAAAAGTTAAGGAAATGTGATTTTCTCCAGAGGAAATATATCTGTCAAGAGAGCCGTTGGGCATAAAATCATAAACAAGAGCACGTTTTGATCCCTCAACACAAAATCCAATAAGTCGCACCACATTGGTATGATGTATTCTTCCTATGGTTGCAACTTCACTAATAAAATCTTGTCAATTTTCAATACCCTTAGATTTCCCCAACATCTTTATGGCTACCAAAGGCCCGCTGCGAAGCTTTCCCTTATAAACTGTACCATAGCCTCCTTCACCCAACTTGTCCTTAAATCCTCTAGTCATGTTCTTTATCTCTTTGTATGAATACCTTATAGGCATGAGGGAATTCCCTTGAAGAAAATCCTCGATATTTTCATACATTGATGTATGCCTTGTTCGATATATATGTACCAATTTTGCAATGAAAACTATGAAACCCAACATAAGTCTAAATATAATGTACCATGACAAAATATACCTTCCAATGATTTTTCCTATGTCAATACCAAGTTGAGATTCAGATATACCAGTAGATGCATCGTATATTTTCACACCTATTGCATGTAGTAGTCCTGCAATATATTATATATCATATATGAATGCAATAATGTAAACATTTTTTTGATAGTATATATAGTCCTACTAACTGAACTAAGGCTTATGAGGACTGCAATAATGTAAACGTTAAACTATAGAAATATGTAATATTAAAATAACATTGTGAATATGTGTTGGAACATGATGAAGGAATAAGAGGAAACTTGGTATTGAAGTAAACACATTTGAAACGTTGGCAACAAAAAATGTTTTTCTTCCTGACTCTTAAAAAATGTGCCTACGTTTTGAAACAGCCCATTCCTGTGGTTCCTGCTGAAGCTTCGGCTTCTGGAACTAATGAACAGACCGTTAACACCAACGGTGATGCTGTCTCTGCCGAGAAAGATAAAGGCAAGGCCACGGCAGAACAGCTTAAAGAGAAAGCGCTGCAACTAGAAATAGATAGGCAGCTCTGGATTGATAATGATTATGTTTGCAAAAACTATATCATTAATGGATTGGAGGATGATCTGTATGATTATTACAGAACTTATAACACAGCCAGTGATGTGTGGGAGGCTCTGAGTAAGAAGTATGATACTGAGGAAGCTGGAGTGAAGAAGTATGCTGTGAGTAGGTATTTGAAATACCAGATGGTTGATGAGAGGTCGGTGGAAGTGCAGTCACATGAACTGCAAAAGATTGCTCATGAGATAATAACTGAAGGTATGCCTTTACATGAGCAATTTCAAATTTCTGTCATTATTGATAAGCTGCCCCCCAGTTGGAAAGACTTTAAGAATCAGCTCCGTCATAAGACAAAGGAGTTTTCCATTGAGGGTCTGATTACCCGTCTTCGTATAGAAGAAGAATCCCGGAAACAGGATATGAAAGAGGAAGAAAAGATATTGGTTGTTTCTAACACCAATAAAAAGAAATTCGGTGCAGCTCTGAAGCCTACGGGCAAACCTTTGAAAAATCAGAATCAGAGCCGCATTCAAAACCGAGTTAAGAATGGTAACCCGGTTAGGGGCCATATTGCTAAGCAACATCAGCAACAACCACCTCCTAGAAATGACGCTGTTGAGCCATTTTACTGCTTCAATTGCTGGAAAACAGGTCACATATCAAAGAAGTGCAGGAATCCAAAGAGGCCTAAACCGGCTAATCTTGCACATATTAATGTGAATGTGGCTGATGAGCCATATGCTGCTATGATCACCGAAATTAATATGGTCGGTGGTACTGATGGATGGTGGATAGATACTGGCGCTACCCGCCATGTCTGTTATGATCGTGCTATGTTTAAAACATACACGAATGCTGAAAATAAGAAGGTGCAGATGGGTAATGCTCATACATCTGATGTTGCTGGTGTTGGAGATGTGGTTCTGAAGTTCACATCTGGAAAGACTCTTATCTTGAAGGAAGTCCTTCATGTTCCTGAGATGAAGAAGAATCTTGTTTCTGGTTTCCTCTTGAATAAGGCTGGGTTTAATCAAACTATAGGGGCTGATATGTACACCATCACTAAGAATGGTATTTTTATTGGGAAAGGGTACGCCTCTGATGGCATGTTTAAACTCAATGTTGATTTTAATGTTATGAATAAAATTTCTCCTTCTGTTTACTCTTTGTGTGATTTTAATATTTGGCATTCTAGACTTTGTCATGTTAATAAACGCTCAATCTTGAATATTAGTAACTTAGGATTAATTCCTAAACTTAGTTTTAATGAAATAGAAAAATGTGAATTTTGTAGTCAAGCAAAAATAACAAAGAGCAAACATAAATCAGTAATACGAGAATCTGAACCAATGGACCTTATACATTCTGATATATGTGAACTAGATGGAACCATGACTAGGAATAACAAACGTTATTTTATCACTTTTATTGATGATTGTTCAGATTATACTTTTGTTTATTTAATGAAAAATAAAAGTGATGCTTTTGATATGTTCAAAATTTTTGTGAAAGAAATAGAAAATCAATTTAATACGAAAATCAAGAGACTTCGTAGTGATAGGGGAACCGAATATAATTCTAGTTTATTTAATGATTTTTATAAACAACACGGAATTATACATGAAACGACTGCACCATATTCCCCTGAAATGAATGGTAAAGCAGAAAGAAAGAATAGAACTCTTACTGAATTAGTAGTTGCTATTATGTTAAATTCTGGTGCCGCTAAACATTGGTGGGGGGAAATAATTTTGACTGTCTGCTTTGTTTTGAATAGAATTCCCAAATCTAAAAGAAGCGAATCTGCTTATGAAATATTAAAGAAAAGACAACCAAACTTGTCTTATTTAAGAACTTGGGGATGTCTAGCCTATGTCCGTAAACCGGACCCGAAGCGAGTTAAACTCGCTAGTAGAGCCTATGAATGTGTATTCATTGGTTACGCAGCAAACAGTAAAGCATATAGGTTCTTCGACCTAAATGAAAAAGTGATCATAGAATCTAATGATGCAGATCTCTATGAAAATAAATTTCCCTTTAAATCAAGAAATAGTGGGGGCACTGAACAGGATAATATTCCTGAGTCGAGTCACTTACCAGTGATACCAAATGATGATAGCAATGACGAAGTAGAAAATGAACTTCGTAGAAGCAAACGTGTAAGAGTTGCTAAAGACTATGGTCCAGACTATGCGACCTTTACATTGAATGAAGATCCAGCAAATCTTCAAGAAGCCTTGTCATCGATGGATGCAGATCTTTGGCAAGAAGCTATTAATGATGAGATGGATTCTCTAGAATCTAACAAAACATGGCACTTAGTAGACTTACCTCCCGGTTGCAAACCAATTGGTTGCAAATGGATTTTGAAAAAGAAACTAAAACCCGACGGCACGGTTGAAAAATACAAGGCTCGCCTTGTAGCCAAAGGTTTTAGACAAAGAGAAAATATAGATTTCTTCGACACATTTTCACCGGTCACTAGAATAACGTCCATTCGAGTACTTATTTCAATAGCAGCTATTTATAACTTAATTGTACACCAAATGGACGTTAAAACTGCTTTTTTAAATGGTGACTTAGAAGAAGAAATCTATATGGAACAACCCGAAGGGTTTGTTATACATGGACAAGAAACTAAGGTCTGCAAGTTAGATAAATCTCTGTATGGTCTTAAACAAGCTCCTAAACAATGGCATGAAAAGTTTGATAACTTAATGATATTGAATGGGTTCAGACTCAATGAGAGTGACAAATGCATTTACTATAAAAGTGATGGCAACATTTGCACTATAATATGTCTCTATGTAGATGACATGTTGATATTTGGCTCAAACCTTTCTGCCATAAATAATGTGAAATCAATGTTGAGTAACAACTTTGATATGAAAGACCTCGGAGAAGCTAGTGTGATTCTTGGAATAAAAATCACTAGGTCTGAGAAGGGGATATCCCTAGATCAATCACATTATGTGGAAAAGATCCTAAAGAAATACGGTTACTTTAACTGTAAACCTGCCTGCACACCTTATGATCCCAGTGTAAAACTGTTTAAGAACACTGGTGATAGCGTAAGACAAACAGAATACGCGAGCATCATTGGTAGTCTTAGGTATGCCACTGATTGTACTAGACCCGACATCGCCTATGTCGTGGGACTCTTGTGTAGGTTTACCAGCAGACCCAGTGATGAGCATTGGCACGCTATTGAGAGAGTCATGAGATACCTGAAAAGGACCATGAATCTCGGATTACACTATCAGAGATTTCCAGCTGTACTTGAAGGGTACAGTGATGCTGATTGGAACACCTTGTCAGATGATTCCAAGGCTACTAGTGGCTTTATATTTAGTATAGCCGGTGGAGCTGTATCATGGAAGTCTAAGAAACAGACCATTTTGGCACAGTCCACTATGGAATCTGAAATGATAGCACTAGCAACTGCTAGTGAAGAAGCAAGCTGGTTGAGATGCTTGTTATCTGAGATTCCCTTATGGGAAAAACCTATGCCTGCTGTCTTGATCCATTGTGATAGTACTGCAGCTATCGCTAAAATTGAGAATCGTTTTTATAACGGTAAAAGACGTCAAATAAGAAGAAAGCACAGCACAGTGAGAGAGCTCATCACTACAGGTGCTGTGAGAGTGGATCATGTACGCACTAATGATAACCTAGCAGATCCTTTGACGAAAGGACTGGCTAGAGAGAAAGTCCAAAATACATCTGTCAAGATGGGACTAATGCCTATGAAGTGAATTACTTATGATGGTAACCCAACCTAAAAGACTGGAGATCCCAAGAATTAGGTTCCAATGGGTAAACAACAAGTTGTGAGTAATATGAGATGAACATGCAAATTAAGAGGCATGAATCCTGTAATGATAAAGGTTGAGTTAGCAAAACTCTTAATGAAATCTATACTCTATAGGAGTGGAGTACATCAGGAGTACTCTTGATAGAATCACCTATATGAATGTGGAACTGAGGCCGGTTCCTCTGGAGTTTCGGGGCGAATTCCTAGAGCATTCATGAAACTGGGATAGACGTGCAGGGCCATTAATGCACGGGCCTTAGAAAACACCTTACGAAAGGTTGTGTGCTGGTTTGAGGAAAATCTGAGATAGAGTTCCAAGACTAAACGTCACTCTTGCTTAATCAGGCTCTTACTGGCTACGTGAAGGTTCCAAGACTTAGCTCACCTTCGCTTATGCACAATCTTACTGGAACGTTTAACGTTATGAATGAAACAACTTTTTTAAATTCAAGTGGGGGATTGTTGGAACATGATGAAGGAATAAGAGGAAACTTGGTATTGAAGTAAACACATTTGTTAGAACCATGTGAAGTGTGAATTGAAAAAAAAAAGACTCTTTTGAGTCCCACATTGGAAAAATCACACCACTTGGTAGTGTTTATATATCACAAGTTGGCAACCAAGGGTGTGCCCTTGGGGTACCCACTTTTGTAAGAAAGGGAGACCACACACAATGTCGAATATCACACGCGCGCGCGCGCGCCGCCGCCGCCGTCCGGCCGGCTCGGCTCGGTTCGGGCCGGGCTTGGGCTTGGGTGATATATTAATTTTTTAATACTAAGAAAAAAGAGATTTTTGAATTTAAATTTCTTTTATGTGTGTCCCTTAATTCGCACATGTTAAATGTGCTTCGACCAAGTCTTGAACGGATTTCTATCTGTTAAACGGTCAACAATGATGTGTCCCGCGTGTCCCTATTTTTGTGCCACGATTGGAACTTTGACTGAGCTAATTCAGCTCCTGAAAATCCTCTGATTCCAGCTCCCTGCTTGCCTATAAATACCACTTACTCTCTTCAGTTTTAAATCACTTTTCTTTTCTCTGCATTCTGAGAAACTGCTTTCTTTCCTCTCTATTTTTTCTTTCTTCGTAAAATTATTGTTGTTTCAATATTTGAACGGTTGTAAACCGTAGAATTGATATTCGTATATCAATTAGAGTGGTTCGAAATTTTCGACCATACTTGGTGTTATTCTGACCGATACTACAGTGCAGTAGTTTATCGGTATTTTCTTTGAAAACGGCTGTTTTATCCTGGGGACTTCGCGGTCGATATACTACAGTGCACTTCTTCGAGTAGTTCCGCGAAACGTCTTAAAGAAAGCGACCTAGTACGCGACTCAGCCAATAATTTAATTCGTTGCCAATTTTGAAAATTCGTTTTTCTGTTTTTTATAAAGTCAGTAAACCGTTTTACAACAATATGATATTTCAAAAAAAAAAAAAAACTGTGAATATGATATTGTAGTTATATATCCATTAAAGTAAAAAATTACCTCTGGCAATGCCGTATATAATACCTGTGAGAAAATTAAATAGGTCAATTAACAAATGAGTTTTTAGTAGCCAACATATTCTCAAATAAGTTAGAAGGACAAATTTTTCCTTACCTTCGACAAACATTCGCAGCTTTGATGGAGGTCCTAAAATTAAAATAATAAAAAGTTAGCTGACTTAGCTCTCAAAGTTGGAGGATATATGTATAACAAAAGAGGTATGTTATTCAAAGATCAAATTTAACTTTTTAAAATTAATAGGAATTTTTTTTGCAACCATCCCCAAACGAATCTAAATGTATAAAACATAAAGCTGTTCTTACCACAACCTACATGAAATCCCAATGTAGTTATGCAATGATCAGCCAGATAGTCACATTGAAGAGTCCCTGTGATTTCACTTAAATAGCAATCTGATTCTCCACAAAGATCTTGACAAGAAGCACTCATCCAAGAAACCTCGAATCCACCCACCAACATCTTATGAATTTCATTGTACGAATACTTTTTAATCGGAATATTCCAATGAGGATGGCTGTAATTAAAATGGAAGAATGATATAGCCGTAACTAACTCCACGCGGCAGTCATCATCTTGTAAGTTGCTGACCTTCAAATCTCCAGCAATGGCATAAACATGGCCACTTTGTGAATTTGACTTGATGCAAGAAGCTGCGTCTGCATACACTGGATTATGCCGTACAGGATTGCTACAATTCATGTAAATTACGTGCTGGAACATTGGTAATCTTCTAGTATCAAGATAAAGATAATATCCGGTACTAGGAATTATTCTGATCTGTGAGGTTTTATATGGATCTTTCTGGTAGTTGCTATAATTGTAATAACTTGTGAAATTAGAAGCGTATAAGTAATAGCGAGGAATAGAGGAGCAATCTTCCTCTTGAATTCCGGGATCAATTAACCGAATTGTGTAGTTGTTGTAGTTAATTGATTTCACATAGTATTTACCCGAAAACAAAGTTAATACTGTCATGTTGTTTTCGCAGGATAACTCGTATCTTGTATCACCGCATGTTGTTGGATCATCCTTAAGACGAAATGGATGTGTTATGTTTGTGATTTTGCCGCATGAAGAAGGTGGACAATAAGTTTGGTTATTAGTAATAGTAGTTGCATCACATATTTGATGATGTTGATGCAGTAGTACAACAACAATT
Source organism: Trifolium pratense (assembly GCF_020283565.1). Lineage (NCBI taxonomy): Eukaryota > Viridiplantae > Streptophyta > Magnoliopsida > Fabales > Fabaceae > Trifolium > Trifolium pratense. The sequence continues at coordinate 36,097,815 of NC_060059.1, read as the reverse complement.
ACCATAAATATTTGCATGAAACATAAGAATGATTCCATAGAGCAAGATAAGGATTTTTCACTTTCCAAACATATGTTTGTGATTATTATCTGGAAGGGAAGATGTATCTTAAGGACAAAATTGTCTTTCTCAATTTCAAAAGTCTTTTAGCTGCCTTCCTTGACTTATACAATATAATACTAGTAATGATTAGAGTTGAATGTTTCTAGTCAGAGTCTCTTATAGTACTATTGACCAATGATAGCCTTGGACTATTGACCAATTCTTAATCTATGTAGTACTTTTTCCATCATTGTTTTCAATTTTTAATGCAGAAATAGAGACAATTATGTTTCTATATTGCTTTCAGCTTGTCACTCACTACCGGTATCAATAATCAGATCCTCGAGTTTTTCTGATACTGGTAGTGTGATTCCCTTCAACATGTCACTCACATTACTAGCTCTGCTGCTTCTGCTGTTCATCAGTATTGGAAATGGTCAGAATAACAATAACTCGTCCATTGAATGCCCTTTCCATCTATCTTGTTCGCGTAACATTAATCAGACTCAGATCCTTGAATTCCCCTCATTACCAGTATCAGAAAAATTCATTGTCAATGACATAGATTGCGAATCTCAAGTATTATATCTATCTCACCCACAAAACTGTCTTTCTAGTCTCTTCTTAACAAACAATTTTTCATTATTTTATCCTTTTCGAACCAATTTTCCATATAGTAGCAATATTACTTTCTTTAATTGTTCTTCCGTTCGACAAGACCATCTTAAAAGCTTGGACCAAACAGGCCCCAATGCACAAGACATGTTGTCATGTCCAATTTATGTAGCAGATTCCACAGAAAGTGTCGTCGACTTGGACTTGTTACACTGCACAAGAATGTTTGATAAAGTTTTGCCAATAGAAGCTTATGATATAAGGCATAACATTCTCATATTGAATTGGTCGTATACAAATTTTCCCAGTCAATGTTTCGATCCACACAACAAATCAAAGAAGAACCGCACATCCATTATTTTAGAAACAATAGGTGAATAAAATAGATTATATATACCTTCCAGTTCTATTTCTATCCATTTTTTTTTCAATTTTTTTAATTAAATGTTGAATTTGCAGGGGCAATCATTGGTTCGACTATGCTGGTTGTTTTGATTAGTGTTTTCTTTCGAGTATACTTCTATTTTAGAACGAAAGGGGAAGATCAAACGAGACTTGAAAACTTTTTGAAGGATTATGAAGCTTCAAAGCCAACTAGATTCTCTTATGCCGATATCAAGAGAATTACAAACCAATTCAAGGAAAAACTAGGTGAAGGAGCTCATGGAGCTGTCTATAAAGGTAAATTATCGAGTCAAATTCTGGTTGCTGTGAAAATGCTTAATAACACAGAAGGAGATGGGAGGGAGTTCATAAATGAAGTCGGAACTATGGGGAAAATCCACCATGTTAATGTTGTCCGGTTGCTTGGTTTCTGCGCCGATGGATTTTATCGTGCTTTGGTGTATGACTTTTTTCCGAATGGTTCTTTACAAAATTTCATTTCTCCACCCGACAACAATGATGCTTTCCTTGGTTGGGACTTATTGCAACAAATTGCTCTAGGCATTGCAAACGGAATTGAATATCTTCACCAGGGTTGTGATCATAGAATTCTTCACTTTGATATAAATCCTCACAATGTCTTGTTAGATGAAAATTTCATTCCTAAAATTTCAGACTTCGGTTTAGCTAAGTTATGCTCCAAAAATCAAAATACTGTTTCGTTGACAGCAGCTAGGGGAACATTAGGGTACATGGCACCTGAGGTTTTTTCTAGGAACTTTGGAAATGTCTCTTATAAGTCTGATATATACAGCTACGGTATGTTGCTTCTCGAGATGGTTGGAGGAAGAAAGAATACTAAAACAACTACTGGTGAAGAAAATTTCCAAGTTTTGTATCCAGATTGGATCCATGGTTTACTCGAAGGGGGTGACATTCATATCCCAATTGACGATGAGGGAGATTTTAGAATTGGAAAGAAACTAGCAATTGTGGGACTTTGGTGCATTCAGTGGCACTCTGTGCATCGTCCGTCTATGAAAGCTGTGGTGCAGATGCTACAAGGAGAGGTAGACAAGTTAAAAGTGCCCACCAATCCTTTCAATGCCTCATCTTCAACTAGTAGAACTGCAAATACTGATATAGGATGTCTGAATTTAGAACTAGATGTGATTCAAGAGTTAGACTAGATTATAGCTTGAATAAAACTAAATATTGATACACAAACTAGTGGAAAAAACACTTTTTAAATCGGTTCTGGAAGGCTTTTTAACATCTAATTATTATTTTTTTTGGTCATGACATCTATTTTCTTTGTCTCTTACATCAACAAAATTTCATACACTATTTTAATGCAAAATGTATCATAGAACTGTAATTTCATACCAATTTGTAAATAAAATCATAATTACAAAATTATTCATTACCACAAACATAAAGTGGACTATATCATATATGGTTCACTGCTACAATGTCTAGTACTACTAGTAAGTTTAGCACTTAAGCCTACATAGACTTGAATTAAAAGACTGATTGCAATGCACAAACTACTAGTAAGTTTAGCACTTAAGCCTACATAGCACAACGATAGTAACTTGAAGTAACTAGTTACCCCCAAGGTTTTAAATACTCACAATCAAAACAAAACTTATATACTCACAATCAATGGTGTCTGACAATACATTACCTTCAATTTAACTTTTCCACATGCTAACTTAGGGGTTCAAGATACCAACCATATTATTTCAAACTTCAACTTCTCAGATGACAAATAGAAAAATTCCTTTGATTAAAGCAACCAATCCTTAGTGCCATTGAGTATGTAATATATCCTGAAAGTTATGATAATAATCAATGTCTGTCTATTGAAAGAACTTGAGAATAACATATCATTTAAATCAGTTGGTCAATGAAGAAAACTAAAAATGAAGATTCCAAACAAGCTTCAACTAACGATACCTCTCTATTGGTTCTTCAAGTATAACCATATCCATAAAATGTATAACATGCATAGAATACAAAATTCTGATCATAATATTGCTAAAAAGTACAATCGTCCATAAGAATTATCACTGCTTCTTCTAAACTACCAAATTAAAAGAGAAAAAGCACAACCAAAAATTCTACAAGCAAACAGTACATGTGAATTGGTAAAAAGTCTTAAATCACAAGGGAACTAAGAAACCATCCAACAACTTATAGTTAGCAACAAGCACAACAACTTTCAAGAATGCTTTCCGACACGTTCCCAATCTCTATATCCAAAACATGTACATACACTGACTGGAGAGTGTCCAACAATCAGAATGGTAGAGATAAAATTAGGGATTTCAGCTATTTCATAGACAAATTTCCACCACAGTTTGACTCTATTTGACAAAAATTAGCGGATATTGAATAGTAGATTAAAGTACCTTACCAAAAGCACCTCTTTATACCTTATTTCATCTATTTAACTAGAAAAAATTATCACTGATGTTAAATAAGTTACTGATAACTAAATGTATGGAGAAACCTACAAGGCATCAAGAACGTGGGAAACAATTGTCTAATCGCAAACTACGGACAGAACTACCAGATTCCAAATCGAAGCATAGAAACCACAGTACCACACATCATAGAAAATTGAGATAAACGTAGTTCGGATCTACTTACTGAAGAAATAAGGATACATATTGATTAAGAAAAGTGTTTTTTGCACTTGTGAAAATTTATCTTTGTAAAGATGTGTTGTTGTTTCAATTTTATTTCTTTGTAAAGGTGTATAATTGAAGTAGTGATGAATTGCATGTCTTAGTTTATCTAGAAATGCCTCTGCATCAGTTAAGTTTATTGTTTTTCAAAAATTATATAGTACCTGCTATTCCTAAACCTTTATTAGCTATCATGTAACCTAGTGGCTATTTAATCTTAATTTACAGAGAAAAAATAATACTAATAACTATAATTGGTAGTATAAATAAATTTTGTACATACAATTATATTTCATTACTCTATGAAGATTTGCCTATAGAGACTGATTTCTCCAAATCTACTAAGGATTGAATTAGAAATTGAGCCCAAATCACTAGTAACTATTAACATTAGTAGTTTAGTAATATATAGTAAAGAATCTTCTATAGTTTTAGCAAGAAAAACTATTTGAGCCGGTTACATTATCACTCGACATAGATTCACTAGAGCTACTATTATATATCTTGGATAATTTCAGTTGGACTCGGAGGTTTTGGAGGAATTTCAATGTTTTCGGCTTCTCCTTCAAGCATCTCTATTACTCTGTCCATCGAAGGACGATCATTGGGGTTCAATTGTATACACCATAGAGCAATTATGAACATCTTCTTCACATTTTTCTTTTCGTCGTCCGTAGCTTCTCCCAATATTTCTATCTCCCTTTCTTCAATCAGTTCATTGTAAATCCAATAGGGAAAGAAAATTTGGTTTGAATCATCTGCATTTGTGTTCAAATTTCTTCTTCTGTTTGCTATTTCCATCAAGAGCATTCCAAAACTATATACATCAGCCTTATAAGAAACTTTTCCAATATTTTTGTAGAACAATTCTGGAGCCATGTAACCAAATGTTCCTCTTACACCAGTCAAAGTTACAATGCTATTGTCAACAGGATAAAGTTTTGCAAGACCAAAGTCTGAAACTTTGGCGATGAAATCCTCGTCAAGAAGTATGTTATGGGGCTTGATATCAAAATGTAAAATTTGCATGTCACAACCTTGATGCAAATAAGCAATTCCGCGAGCCACTCCAAGAGATATCTCATACATTTGCTTATAAGTTAAGAAAATATGTTCTTCTGTAGAAGAAATATACTTATCAAGAGAGCCATTGGGCATGAAATCATAAACAAGAGCACGTTTTGAACCCTCGACACAAAATCCAATAAGTCGAACTACATTGGTGTGATGTATTCTTCCTATAGTTGCAACTTCACTAATAAAATCTTCCCCATTTCCATTACCCTTAACTTTTCCCAACATCTTTATGGCTACCAAAGGGCCACTGCGAAGCATTCCCTTATAAACCTTACCATATCCTCCTTCACCCAATTTGTCCTTAAAATCTCTAGTCATCTTCTTTATCTCTTTGTATGAATATCTTATAGGAATAAGGGAATTTCCTTGAAGAAAGTCTTCGATGTTTTCATACATCGATGTATGCCTTGTTCGATATATATGTATCAATTTTGTAAAGAAAACTATGAGACCCAACGCCGATCTCACTATAATGAATAATGGCAAAATATACATTCCAATGATTCTTCCTATGTCAATCCCAAGTTTAGATTCAGAAATACCATAAGATCCACCTTCTACTGCCACACCTATTGTTTGTAGCAGTCCTGCAGTATATAATATATGAATGGAAGCATTGTCAATACGATTCTACCAAAAAGAAGCATTATGAATATGAAAATGTAGGCATATCAATTAGAGTAAAAAAGTACCTTTAGCAATTCCGTACAAAATGCCTGCGAGAAATTTTAATGAAGTCAATTAAAAATGCAAGAGATGACTTAGAAGACTACTACTTATAACTCATGTTAGGGGTTAACACTTTTTCATGGCAAAATAAATTTATAGAAACATAATAAAAGGGATATTTAAATCTAATACAATGGCGATCATAATTCAATACACCACTGGATTTGATAGGGAAGACCACGGTTTGATTCCCCGAACTGCGATCGGGAGAGGTTGAAACCAATTGATTCACAAAATAAAAGCAACCTAAAGCCAATACAACTAAATAACAATGCCAAGCTACATAACAATCAAACCAGCATAAGAGATAATGGGAAACAAACAAAGCCTAATAAAACAATATTTATTTTACTTTTGTGGAGGGTATGTTGGAAATAATCTTAATTGTAAGGACCAAAAAGAAAAAGAAGTTAGAAGGACAAGTTTTAACTTACCTTCGACAAACATTCGCGGCCAAAATTGAGGTCCTAAAATTAAAATAAAATAAAAAGTTAGCCAACTTATTAATTAACTCTCAAAGTTGGAGGAAAAAAATACCGGAAAACAACAATCTTACCACAAGCAACTGTAAATCGCATTGTAGTTTTACAAGGTTCAGAGTCGCATCGAAGACTCGAAGTTATTTCACTCCAGTAACAATCTGGTTCTCCACAAAGATCTTGACAAGGAGCACTCATCCAAGATACCTCAAATCCACCCACCAACATCCTATGAATTTCACTGTAGGAATACTTTTCATTCGGAATATCCCAATCCTCAGAGCTGTAATTATAACCGAAATAAGATATCGCGGTAATAACCTCCACGCGACAGTCATCATCCGTCAAATTTCCAACTTTCACATCCCCAGGAATGGCATATATATGTCCACCATTGATGCAAGAAGCTGTATCCACATACACAGGATCATCATCTCGTATATGATTGCTACAATTCATATATATTACATGCTGGAACATTGGTCTTGACAAAGTAGGAGAAGGATCATCAGTCTTCTTAGAAAGAAATCTGTACTGTGAGGTTTGATATGCACCCTCCTTGTAGCTATAATTGTAAGCGTCGGTAAAATTTGAAGCATATAAGTAATAGCGAGGAATGGAGGAGCAATTAGACTCTTTAATTCCAGGATCAACTAACCGAATTGTGTAGTTTTTGTAGTCGATTGATTTGACATAGTATTTACCCGAAAGCAGAGCTAATGTTGTGATGTTGTTTTCGCAGGATAACTCGTATCTCGGATCACCACAGGCTGTTGGATCATCCTTAAGTCGAAACGGATATTTTATGTTTGTGATTTTACCACATGAAGAAGGTGTACAATTTTTCTGGTTATTACTATTAGTAGTTTTTGCATCACATGTTTGATGATTATGATGCAGTAGTATCAAAACAACAAGCATAACAATTTGGAGGAAGCATAAGAATGGTTCCATTCCACTGCTACTGCTACTGCTGCTGCTGTTGATAAGCTTTGTAAATGGTCTGAATAATAATAAAAACTCGTCCATCGAATGCCCCTTCCGTCTATCTTGTTCAGATAACGATCAGATCATCGAGTTTCCAGCACTTCCAGTTCCAGTAAAACTCCGAGTTACATACATAAATTGCAAATCTCAATATCTATATTTATCTGACCCACAAAACTGTCTTTCTAGTATCTTTTTAACACACAATTTTTCGTTATTTTATCCTTTTCGACCATATTTTTCCTCTAGCAACAACTTTACTTTCTTTAATTTCTCTTCAGTCGGAGAACACCATCTCAAAAGCTGGGACCAAATAACCGCCGATGCACAAGACATGTTGTCTTGTCCGATTTATGTTGCTGATTCCACCCAAAGTTTCATCAAGTTGGACTTATTAAGCTGCACAAGAATGTTTGAAAAAGTTTTGCCAATAGAAGCTTATGTTATTATGTTATAAGGGACAACGGAATCTCCGTGAGTTGGTCTGAAACAAATTTTGACAGTCAATGTTTAGATGATCAATATGAGCTACCGCTACCCAAGAAATCAAAGAAGAACGACAAATCGATTATTTTAGTAACAACAGGTGAACAGAATAGATTATATATAACTTCAGTTCTATTTCTATCCATTTTTATTTCAAATTTTTGTTTAACTAATTGTTGAATTTGCAGGGGCGATCGTTGGTTCAAGTATGCTGGTTGTTTTGATTGGCGTTTTCTTTCGAGTATACTTCTATTTTAGGACGAAAGGGGAAGATCAAACGAGACTTGAAAACTTTTTGAAGGATTACGAAGCTTCAAAGCCAACAAGATTCTCTTATGCTGATATTAAAAGAATTACAAATCAATTCAAGGAAAAACTAGGCGAAGGTGCTCATGGAGCTGTCTATAAAGGTAAATTATCGAGTCAAATTCATGTTGCTGTGAAGATGCTTAATAATACAGAAGGTGATGGGAGAGAGTTCATAAATGAAGTGGGAACTATGGGAAAAATTCACCATGTTAATGTTGTTCGATTGCTTGGCTTTTGTGCCGATGGATTTCATCGTGCTTTGGTTTATGACTTTTTCCCAAACGGTTCACTGCAGAATTTCATTTCTTCACCCAATAACAAAGATGATTTTCTTGGTTGGGACTTATTGCAACAAATAGCTCTAGGCATTGCCATTGGAATTGAGTATCTTCACCAGGGTTGTGATTATAGAATTCTTCACTTTGATATCAATCCTCACAATGTCTTGTTGGATGAAAATTTAATTCCAAAAATATCGGATTTCGGTTTAGCTAAGCTGTGCTCCAAAAATCAAAATACTGTTTCGATGACTGCAGCTAGGGGAACATTAGGGTACATAGCACCTGAGGTTTTTTCTAGAAACTTTGGAAATGTCTCTTATAAGTCTGATATATACAGCTATGGTATGTTGTTGCTCGAGATGGTTGGAGGAAGAAAGAATACAAAAACAATTACCGGAGAAGAAAATTTCCCAGTTTTGTATCCGGATTGGATCCACGGTTTACTTGAAGGGAAAGACATTCATATCCCAATTGACGAAGATGGAGATTTTAGAATTGCAAAGAAACTAGCAATTGTGGGACTTTGGTGCATTCAGTGGCACTCCGTGCATCGTCCAAACATGAAAAATGTGGTGCAGATGTTACAAGGAGAGGTAGAGAAGTTAAAAGTTCCCACAAATCCTTTCAATGCTTCAGCATCTTCAACTAATAGAACTACAAATACTGCTACAGGAGGTTTTCTGAATACAGAACTAGATGTGATTCAAGAATTAGAATAGGTTAAATAAAACAAGCAATTGATACACATGATTTTATTCCTTTGTAAAAGTGTATTATATGTATGCACTCTTTAATCTGTTTCTGTTTCATTTCCTTTTCATGCACATCAAATATTGAGATTCATTTGAAAAGCTAACAAGTTTTAAAAGAGGTTTTTCCTCTGTTACTGCATTATGGTTGTTTTAGAAGAGCATTTTCCTCTGTTGCTGCATTATGTTCCATACTGCACTGTAAATACTTTTTACTTTTTCTTAACAAGGCAAACTAATGTATTAAATTAGACCCATTTAAATAAATAAGTTAAACTAGAACGTTTCATTTTTTCACACAGCAAATGGAAGCCAAATGTATTTGCGTTGATTTGACTCGTTTACGCTACTTGTTCATGCTGAATGAAGATTTTGTTATGCAAGCCTAATTGAATCGTTTCGTTTATCTTGGAATGCAAATGGTTGTAAGCATCAAAACATTAAAATAGTTGTCCATTCTACTAAGTATGAAGAACAAATAGCACACCATTTATCATGTGAAATTCCTGGCACACAGTGGACAGGTGTTGCTCAAGGTGTAGCAACACTTGTCTGTTGTAGACAGATGTTGTTACGGGTGTGCCAACACTTGTCTATAAACAGAGCAAATAACATAAAACAATACAAACAGTAAAGTAAATAACACACGAGAGTTGTTAACCCAGTTCAGCCTAAAGCCTACTCTGGGGGATACCAATCCAGGAATGAAGTCCACTATCAGCAGTATTACTTCGAAGCTAAACTCACCCGTTTACAACTTCTCACTTAATCACTACCCAATGACCCTTTTACCTAGGAACTCCTAGATATGAGACCCCGTCCCAATTCCCACCTTAGCAACACAGACAGCGCTGCTATTCAATTCCACGAACACAACAGGTGGAGACACACTCCTAAGAAACTAGGATTCACTCTTGCTTAAAAGCTTGCGAGTAAACCACACAACACAATAGAACAATCTCCGTACTTCAAAGCTTAGGAGAAGTTCACACTTACAACTCAATAACACACAGGTCCTAAGCTTGCATCAATGAGACACAAGAAAGGCTCACAATTAACACTCTAAAATCCTAAAACACACGCTTTGTAAGAACACGATTTTAGATGCTTGAAACCTTATGCTTGCCTTCGTATTTATAGTAGTAGAACGACTTGGGCTTCAAGACAAAATTAGGGCTTCTAGAATTGCGGCAGCAGTGATATATTTTTGAAAACAATAGTTATATTTTTGAACCGCAAAAATATATTTTCCAAAAATATAATTCCTTTGGAAAATAAAACTAGGGTTTAGCTGCCTCATGAAACATATTAAACACGTGCGCCTTCCTCTGTAAGAAACCTTGAAATAATTCTTCAAACAGATCTTCAAAAGATTGAGTAGAAAATAATAACATCCAGCTGGCGCGCGCAGAACAGAGTCAGGTGTTGTTCCAAAGTGTAACAACATTTGTCACAACACTTGGGGTCAGCACACTTGTCTCAACACTTGGCTAAAATATGTTTTTGCAAAATGTAGCCAATCATACAAAAACCCAACAATCTCCCCCTTTGGCAAATTTTGGCTAAAACAATATTAGACCAGTATAGAGAGATACAGTATTACCTTTCCTTCGAGTCATCATGATCACACAATTAGGAAAGAAAGTAACACATAATAAAAACTACTTCCAGAAGAATTAAGTAGTATCAGAGGCAATGCAACAGCGGAACAAAAACACGACTAGCCTCATGGAACAACACAAGAGAGAAATAAACTCCCATAGTAGATGCAAAGAAATAGGAGAAATAAACTCCTAATAGTTTATCGCGCATCCATTCATCATAAGAACAACAGGGAAAAAATAAATTCCCATAAACATCTGAGAAAAATAAATTCTCAGTCATAAGAGATAGTGGACTCATTAGTCAGGTGCCATAACACTTGGCACAACATTTGTCATCAAATACATTCAGGCGATCAAGAGATAATATCACTCACACTCCCCCTGAATTCATACATACACACACCAGATAGAGAAAGAATATTACTCCCCCTCAGTACATGCATATTACTCACACTCCCCCTCAATACGAGCATACGAACAATAGCACAAACACAGTCACCAGATGTGAGAACATCTGTCTTCACACTTGTCACACACACACACACTACTCCCCCTTTTTAGCCACAATTTAGCCAAACATCATGCATAGGAAATCATAGTGTACCAGAGCATAGAGAATATCAGTGTGCAGTTATTACAGACCATAGAGCACACACAGGTACTAGAAATTCAGGGCCTTGCCCAAAGAAAGTAACAACAAAGAACCATCAAAAGTACATCAGAAAAATACAAGAAAACATCGGAAATCATATTGAAGAACTTTCATCAGAGTCCTCCATCACATCCTCAGAGCCATCCTCAGAGCCACTAGCCTCTTCTCCTTCTTGTCCATCTGGCTCACCCTCAGCCATCTCAGCAGCTTCCTCAGCCTTGAGTGCCTCAATCACACGGTCTATTTTCAGCTTCCTGGCCTCAAGAGCTCTGCTGGTCTCAGTCAAGTCTGCAATCATCTGCTTCCTAGAGAGTACCTCAGTCTGGACAGATGTGCCAACACCTGCTGCAGCATTCGTCCCATCCAGCAGTCTCTGCTCAATAACCAACAGCCCTTTTCCTTTTGCAAGGAACATCATAACTTCTTAGTATATCTGGGTGTTGTTCAAGTATAATATTGCATAGCAGAGTGGGAAGAGCAACTGGTTTCTCAACAGCATATGTTAAAGCATGGCTCAGAGTCTCTTGAAAGAAATATGCACCATAGTCAAATTTGGCTTTTGTGCCCACAGCATAAATGAACTTACCCAATCCTCTTGCTACATCACCTGAGTGGGTTGTAGGCACCCAATTATGTGCAGCAATCCTATTCAGAACAGCATAAAATGGAGAGAGGAAAGTTGCAGCCAATTTTGCCTTGCTTGACCATACCTTGATCTTGCCACCTGTGAGGACCTTGCAGACCTCATTGTCTGTGACTTTCAGAGGAGCCACTTCTTCAGAATCCCTTTGCAAATATTGGTTGATCACAGTTGGAGAGAATTGAACACACTTTCCTCGAACAAAAACCTGCCTGTATTCAGGACTTGCTGGATCATTACAGTTTGCAGCCACATTAATCAAAAATTCCTTGACAAGCCTGTCATAGCACTTGTCCAAACCAACCACTGTTTTCATCAACCCTGCATACTCAAGAGCTTCAACAACAAGAGGGCATTCAAGAATATCATCTTTCAAATTTCTTTCTAGAGCCAGCCTCCTGTGATACACAAATTTCCACCTTGCAGAACCATTTTCCAGATGAAATGATATATTGTCTAAAGGAGCATAGGGAACTGTTTGAGGGATCTTCTTCCTTCCTATACTCTTCCTAGATGTGCTGCCAGATGCAGCAACATCTGTCTCAGGTTCAAAATCAGAATCACTAGTTGGTGGAGCCTTCCTTTTCCTAGTCTCAGTTCTAGGAACCACCTTACTTACAGATTTTGGAGGTCCATATAGGGGCTTCTTACCAGTAACTTTTTCAGCCCTAGATGGTTTGGGTGTTTGGACAGGTGTGTTAGTAGCCTCTACAGTTTTTCCAGCCCTACTTCTAGTCCTCCTAGCCACACTAGCTTCAGAATGTGCAGGAATAGCCTTATCACTAACAGTAGTTTCATTTTCATTAACAATTATTACCTCAGGAGTTTCATTCACAACTTTATCAGGAACAGCTTCTTTATCAGTAGCCTTAGGTGGGGGACTCTCATCAGACTCAGAATAGTCCACCAGATTTTCTTGTGCCAAAGATGTGGGAACATCTGGCACCACATTTGGCGCAGCGCCATGTGTTGCAACATTTGGCGCAACATGAGTCTCAGGAGCAGTTTTCTTGAGAGACTCATCAGCAACAGCCTCATTGGTCTCAGTGGAAGCACCAATATTAGCATTAACAACAGTAGGGGGGTTAGGAACAGTTTTCCCCAATTTTTCAGACATAGCAGGGTCCTTTAAACCTAGGGTTTCAGCAGGATTTTCAACATTAAGACCTAAATTAACAGAAGTCTTACCAGATGTGTCAACATTCTCTTCTGCAGGATTAATGACAGGTGTAGGAGCATCACTCGATGGCAGTGGATCATTGTATAGTTCAGACATTGTATAAGCCCTTCTCGATTCAGTTCGCGATTTCTTGCTCTTCTTCTTCGTTTTCTTAATTGAAGAGGAGGGAGATGAAGGAGTTGGGCTTGTTCGTGATGATTTTTCCTTCTTCGCAACTGATTTTCTCCTCATAGTTGGACTTATGGAAGGTATGGTGGTGAGAGGAACAGCATCGATTACCACCTTTTGTAGTGATGAAGTAGCATCTGTCTTTGTTGGTGAAGATTTGGCGGAGTTAGACATGATTTGGAATTGAAGTTTGCTGAGAAGAGGAGAAGTCAGAGAAATGTTGATGAGGAAGATAGAGAGTTTTTGAGCGTGAGAGAGAGAAACGATGAAAAGTAATGATTGTGGTTGATGGAGGTTGTGGGAAGTTGAATGAGAACTTCCTTGATTAGCGTGTAACTTAAAGTGATGAGAGGTAGTTACACGCATTGCATGCTGTAACTGCTATTTGTCTTCAAAAAGGCAAATTCCAAGTTTGCCTCTTAAATTTTCAAATTGACTTGCATCCAACGCTTTAGTAAAAATGTCTGCTAACTGTTCTTCAGATGCAATGTGCTCAAGTGTAACAATTTTTTCTTCTACAAGCTCCCTTATAAAATGATGGCGTATATCAATATGCTTAGTCCTACTATGTTGAATAGGATTTTTAGAAATGTTTATAGCACTCAGATTGTCACAGTAAAGTGTCATGACATCTTGCTCAACACTATACTCCTTCAGCATTTGTCTCATCCATAACAATTGAGAGCAACTACTCCCAGCTGCTATATATTCTGCCTCAGCTGTTGATAGAGACACACTATTCTGCTTCTTACTAAACCAAGATACTAGATTGTTTCCCAAGAAGAAACATGCACCAGAGGTGCTTTTTCTATCATCAGCACTTCCAGCCCAATCTGCATCACAATATCCAATTAAGGTAGAATCATTACCATGAGAGTACAAAATTCCATAGCCACATGTCCCATTGACATATTTGAAGATTCTCTTTACTTGAGTTAGATGACTCATCTTGGGTTCAGATTGATATCTTGCACAAACGCCAACTGCAAACATGATATCAGGCCTGCTAGCTGTGAGATATAGCAAGCTCCCAATCATACTTCTATAGAGACTTTGATCCACATCAACCCCTTTCTCATCTCTGGTAAGCTTCAAGTGTGTAGGTGCAGGTGTCCTTTTATGACTACCCCCCTCCATTCCAAATTTCTTCACAATGTTTCTTGCATATTTTTCTTGAGAGATAAATATGGTGTCTTCCATTTGTTTGACCTGAAGACCTAAAAAATAAGTTAGCTCACCTACAAGACTCATTTCAAATTCAGATTGCATTTGTTGCACAAAGTGTTCCACCATTTGTCGCGACATTCCACCAAATACAATATCATCCACATATATCTGAGCTATCATTAGCTTTCCTTTCTCTTCTCTTACAAACAAGGTTTTATCATTACCACCCTTCTTGTATCCATGGCTAACAAGGAATTCAGTCAATCTTTCATACCATGCTCTAGGGGCTTGCTTCAATCCATAGAGAGCTTTCTTTAGTTTGTAAACATGGTTAGGAAAGCTTGGATCTACAAACCCTTTTGGTTGCTCAACATATACCTCTTCATTTAGATAGCCATTTAGGAATGCACTTTTTACATCCATTTGGTATAGCTTGAATTTTAAAATGCATGCCACAGCCAAGAGTAATCTTATGGACTCCAAACGAGCAACTGGAGTGAAAGTCTCATCAAAATCTACTCCTTCTATCTGGGTGTATCCTTGTGCTACAAGTCTGGCTTTATTTCTAGTAATATCACCATTTTCATCAGTTTTGTTCTTGTACACCCACTTTGTACCAATAACATTTATACCATCTGGTCTAGGTACTAGATCCCATACCTCACTTCTTTTGAACTGAGTTAGTTCATCCTGCATAGCATTGATCCAGTATTCATCAGTCAAAGCTTCTTTAACATTCTTTGGTTCAATCTTTGATATGAAACATGAATTGGAGATTGCTTCTTTTGATCTTCTAGTTGCAATTCCTTGATTTGGATTTCCAATGACAAGTTCCAGAGGATGATTCTTCTGTGTTCTAGTAGATGGTCCCTTGTTTGGTCTAGGAACCTCTGTAGTAGATTCAGAATGTTGATCAGGTTCAGGTTCAGTTTGATCATCATCAGGTGTTGGGACAGGTGTTATGACATCTGTCTCTTCAGCTGGATCTGCACTTGTTGTATCACTGTCATCAACAACAACATTAATTGATTCCATCATAGTTCTTGTTCTGGAGTTAAAAACCCTGTACGCTCTGCTGTTGGTTGAGTAACCTAAAAATATCCCCTCATCACTTTTGGGGTCTAATTTTCTTCTAGGTTCTCTATCTGCCAAAATGTAACATTTTGACCCAAACACATGGAAATACTTCACAGTAGGCTTCCTATTCTTCCATAGTTCATACAGTGTTGTAGCAGTACCTTTTCTTAATGTTACTCTATTGTGAATGTAACATGCTGTATTCATGGCTTCAGCCCAGAACTTGTAAGGAACATTTTTGGCATGCAACATTACTCTTGCAGATTCCTGTAAGGTTCTATTCTTTCTTTCAACCACACCATTTTGTTGAGGTATAATTGGTGAAGAAAATTCATGAATTATTCCTTCAGCAGCACAAAAATCAGCAAATTTAGAGTTTTCAAACTCCTTACCATGGTCACTTCTGATTCTTACAATACCACAATCTTTCTCCTTTTGAAGTTGTACACAAAGATTTTTGAATTCTTCAAAAGTCTCAGATTTTTCCCTAATGAAATTTACCCAAGTATATCTAGAGAAGTCATCAACAATAACAAGAACATATTTCTTACCTCCAAGACTCTCAACTTGTATGGGCCCCATCAGATCCATATGTAGTAACTCAAGAACTCTAGAGGTGGACAAGTGTTGCAACTTTTGGTGCGACACTTTGGTTTGCTTCCCAATCTGACATTCACCACAGATATTGCCTTCCTGTATCTGTAAGCTTGGTAGTCCTCTGACAGCTTCTTCTGATATGACTCTCTTCATGCTCTTCAGATTAAGGTGTCCTAATTTTTGATGCCACAGCTTAACCTCTTCATTTTTAGTTAAGAGACATGTAGATACATTAGCTTCTTCAAGAGGGATCCACAAGTAGCAGTTGTCTTTTGATCTAATACCCCTCATAAGGATGTTTCCTTCATTATTGCTGACCAGACATTCATTTTTTGTAAAGTTGACTTTCATGCCTTGATCATATAGTTGGCTTATACTGATTAGATTGGCAGTTAGACCTTTTACAAGGAGAACATTTTCAAGTTTTGGTAGACCATGGTCAATAAGTCTTCCAATACCTTTGATTTCCCCCTTTGCTCCATCTCCAAATGTCACAAAACTTGTGGCATAAGATTTTACTTCCTTTAAATATTTTTCAACACCAGTCATGTGTCTGGAACAACCACTATCAAAGTACCAATCTTCTTTTGATGATGCTCTGAGAGATGTATGGGCAATCAAACTTTTCCCACTGCTTTCAGCTGTATACTCCTTGGTATTTGTTGCATCATCTTTTTGCTTCCATTCCATCTTTGTTTTAGTGATGGATTGATCAGATTCTTGTGGAATTTCACTTGGATAACCATACAGTTTGTAGCAATAAGGCCTTATGTGCCCCTTTCTTCCACAGTGATGACATCTCCATGAGTGGTACCTGCTTCTTGGTCTAGGTATAAACCTAGGTCTCTGCCATCTTTGCTGATGTGGTGCCACATGTGGCAACACTTGTCTCTGCTGTCTAGGAGACAGGTGTGACGACATTTTGTCATGCATTTTTGGAGACGGTTGTTTACTTATCTCAGGCATATATTTCCCTTCTTTGTTGTAATCCATAATCCTATTAACATTTTTGTATTCATACCCAATGCCTGTTTTGGATCTACTAGGAGCAGGCAAAGTTTCCAGGATTTCATCTAGATCACTTCCTTTGAATAGCCTAAGAACATGCTTCTTTAAATTCTCAAGATGAGAGTTTAATTCAGTTACCTCTTCATTCAGATGGGCTATCTCAGTCAGTTGTTTGATCTTGTCAGCTTCTAAGTTGATGATAGTTGCCTTCTGTTCCTCAATGATCTTTAAAACTATCTTCCCATTTAGTACTAAATTCAGAGATTCTTGACAGATTAGCAGCTCTCTCAGTTTGCAACTTAGTGATTGTTTCTTTTTGTTCTTCAGAGACTCTGCAGACTTCTGCACTCTTCAGACACAGCTTTTTATATGATTCAGCAAGTTCATCAAAGGTTAGTTCTTCTTCACATGATTCAGTGTCAGATGTGCAAACACTTGTCAATACATGTATAGCTTTTGCAGTATCAGTTTCTCCTTCAGAATCTTCATCTGACCAAGTTACAGTTAACCCCTTCTTTTGTTTCTTCAGAAAGGTACCACATTCACTCCTAATGTGACCAAACCCCTCACATTCATGGCATTGAACACCTTTATTTGGAGCTGATTTTTCATCTGTTACAGGCTTTCTGAAGTTCCTGTAAGTGTTGCGCCCAATGTCAGCTGCACCTGTCTTAGAGCGTTTGTCCATTCTCTTCAGTACTTTATTAAATTGTTTTCCCAAAAGAACCATTGCATCAGAGATGCTTTGTTCAGACTCTGTGTCACTCAGCTGATCTTCTTCCTCAGCATTTGAAACAAAGGCAATACTTTTGTTTTTCTTATCCATCTTTTCATTTGCAGCTACCTCATAGGTTTGTAGTGAACCAACCAGTTCATCTAGCTTCATATCTGTGATATCCTTTGCTTCTTCTATAGCTGTGACTTTCATGTCAAACTTCTTAGGTAGAGACCTGAGCATTTTTCTTACCAGCTTTTCTTCAGGTATCTTTTCACCCAAGGCATCAAATTGATTGTCAAAATCAAGTATGGTCATGTGAAAATCCTGAATGGTTTCATCATCATTCATTCTAAGATTCTCAAACTTAGTTGTTAGGAGTTGTAGCTTAGACAGCTTCACTTTAGAGGTACCTTCATGAACTGTCTCAAGAATTGTCCAAGCTTCCTTAGCACAAACACACTTTTTGATGAGTCTGAATATGTGTTTGTCAACACCATTATATAGTGCATATAATGCTTTTGAGTTTGCAAGAGCAAGCTCATCCTCTTCTTTGGACCATTCTTCAGCAGATTTCAACTCAAGAGTTGGTTTACCATCTTTGTCCATCTTCACAGGTGGGGTCCATCCTCTCAGAATTGCCTTCCATGTCTTGCTATCAATTTGTTTTAGGAAGGCCATCATGCGGGACTTCCAATAGTCATAGTTTGAAGCGCCAACCAAAAGAGGTGGTCTGGTAACAAAACCTCCTTCTTTGTCCATCCTTGCCAGAAACGATTTCCCTGGAGCTCACCCTAAAATTCAGAACAGGGTGCCTGCTCTGATGCCAATTGAAATTCCTGGCACACAGTGGACAGGTGTTGCTCAAGGTGTAGCAACACTTGTCTGTTGTAGACAGATGTTGTTACGGGTGTGCCAACACTTGTCTATAAACAGAGCAAATAACATAAAACAATACAAACAGTAAAGTAAATAACACACGAGAGTTGTTAACCCAGTTCAGCCTAAAGCCTACTCTGGGGGATACCAATCCAGGAAAGAAGTCCACTATCAGCAGTATTACTTCGAAGCTAAACTCACCCGTTTACAACTTCTCACTTAATCACTACCCAATGACCCTTCTACCTAGGAACTCCTAGATATGAGACCCCGTCCCAATTCCCACCTTAGCAACACAGACAGCGCTGCTATTCAATTCCACGAACACAACAGGTGGAGACACACTCCTAAGAAACTAGGATTCACTCTTGCTTAAAAGCTTGCGAGTAAACCACACAACACAATAGAACAATCTCCGTACTTCAAAGCTTAGGAGAAGTTCACACTTACAACTCAATAACACACAGGTCCTAAGCTTGCATCAATGAGACACAAGAAAGGCTCACAATTAACACTCTAAAATCCTAAAACACACGCTTTGTAAGAACACGATTTTAGATGCTTGAAACCTTATGCTTGCCTTCGTATTTATAGTAGTAGAACGACTTGGGCTTCAAGACAAAATTAGGGCTTCTAGAATTGCGGCAGCAGTGATATATTTTTGAAAACAATAGTTATATTTTTGAACCGCAAAAATATATTTTCCAAAAATATAATTCCTTTGGAAAATAAAACTAGGGTTTAGCTGCCTCATGAAACATATTAAACACGTGCGCCTTCCTCTGTAAGAAACCTTGAAATAATTCTTCAAACAGATCTTCAAAAGATTGAGTAGAAAATAATAACATCCAGCTGGCGCGCGCAGAACAGAGTCAGGTGTTGTTCCAAAGTGTAACAACATTTGTCACAACACTTGGGGTCAGCACACTTGTCTCAACACTTGGCTAAAATATGTTTTTGCAAAATGTAGCCAATCATACAAAAACCCAACATCATGTATAATAAAACATGTTACCATATAATATAGGCTTAGAGTAATAGAATTAGATTTTAACATTATTACATATTAGGGACTTCAAATGAAGGGGAAGCTTTCTCTAACATTCTATGTAGAACACAACAGGGGAAATATATTGACAAATGAAGCATAAGAACAAGTGTTTATTAAGATAAAGTCGATGCAGACAATTGATTTTGTGAACATTCAATCAATATTCTCTATAAGAGAAGCATTTACTATTTCCCCAGAATCATAAGAACTAGTGTAATCACTCGACGTTGTTTGGTCAAAGTTAGTTCTTTGATCGTCTACAACTGTTTCTTGTGGATAAAGGAGTGGCTTTGGAGGTATTTCAAGGCTTTCAACGTCTCCTTCGAGCATCTCCACTACTTTACTCATTGTGGGACGATCATTTGGTTTCAATTGTATACACCAAAGTGCGACTATGATCATCTTCTTTACTATTTTCTTTTCCTCCTCCGTGGTATCTTCCATTTCTATGTCCACCAAAGGCTCTTTTTCAACTTGATCATAAATCCATAAAGGAAAGTAAAGTTGGCTAGAATGCTCCGCGTGGGGATTAAGGTTTTTCCTTCTACCTGCCATTTCCATCAAAAGCATCCCAAAGCTATAGACATCCGCCTTATAGGACACTCCTCCAAGATTTTTGTAGAACAACTCTGGAGCCATATATCCAATTGTACCTCTTGCCGCAGTCATTGTGATAATGCTATTTTGTACAGGATATAACTTAGCTAGTCCAAAGTCAGAGACTTTTGGGGTGAAGTTCTCGTCAAGAAGGATGTTGTGAGGCTTGATATCAAAATGCAAAATCTTCATTTCACATCCATGATGGAGATAAGAAATCCCACGAGCTACTCCAATCGATATGTCAAAAATTTGATTGTAGCTTATATTTAGGCTTCCTTCTTTAGAGAAAATATATTTATCGAGAGATCCATTAGGCATGAAATCATAAACGAGAGCACGTTTTGATCCCTCGGCACAAAATCCAATTAACTGCACCACATTCAAATGATGTATCCTTCCGATGGTTGCTACTTCATTAATAAAATCTTGTCCATTACCTTTCGAACTAGCCAACATCTTGATTGCCACACAAGGTCCACTACGTAGATTGCCCTTAAACACAGTTCCAAAACCTCCTTCACCCAATTTGTCTTTGAAACCTTTAGCCATTTTCTTAATTTCTTTGTATGAATATCCAATTGGTATGAGGTTATTTTGTTGTTGTAGATACATTTCAATATATTCAAACATTGACAAATGCCTCTTCCTCCATTTGTATATCAATAAGGCAATAAATAATGTCATCCCAAATAGAAATCTAGCCGCCAAGACTGATGGTAGAACATAGTGTCCTGTTGCCAATCCTACTTGATACTCAGTTTCACCATCGTATCTTTGGTTTGGTCCATTTATCATTTCAAATAATCCTGTAACATATTATCAACAAACAAAAATAGATATATAGCCGCAAAAATTTAGGCAGATATTGTTTTTTTTTTTTTTTTACACAGGCAGATATTGTTAGGACTTTAAAATTCGTCGCTGTCTAATAATGTAAAAACAGTAGTTTTTGGTTAGGCAAAAAATATAGAGACCATTTTATAAAAATTAAAAAAAAGATTTAATTACAGTTTGGTCCTCCTATTTTCAATATTTCACATAATTGGTCCCTCTATTTTCAAATTTGACAGTTCTAGCACTCCATCAAATACTTTATCTAAATTATGGTATTGAGACATGTTTTAAATTAAATTTATAAATGAATTTTCTTACGATTTCATCGATGTTGGTATTTTCCCATTATCATATCATATACTACGTCATTTAAAACATATCACATCACCAATTTTTAGACAAAATATTTGACGAAAGAATTAAAACTATCAAATTTTAAAATAGAGGATCAATTATGTAAAAAGTGAAAACAGAGGGACAAAAACTGTAATTAAGCAAAAAAATAGAGACCATTTGACATACATCGAAAATCAACAAAAATATTCAATAATTCTGGGTGTTTATTATACTCCGATTTCAAGAGAAAGTGAGATATGGTAATTCAAATTATTTTATGAACTAAAAAATTGAACATTCTACCCACTTATATGAGATGGTGCGGATTTCTTCTAACTTAACTAAATTCTGGGCAGACCCGGCCTAGATACAGTTGCAACAAGATCTGTGGCAGTGAACCTCTAAAATATGAAGGTCTCAAATAAAAAAAAAATACAGGGTAAGAGGATTAATAAAATAAGGGATGCAAAACTTAATATATTACTACAAAATATAAAGTTCAGGCCCATTCTTTCTATAAAAAAAGGAAACAGAAATCCATTAAAAAACAGGACATTTTAAAACACAAGAATGGTTTGTTGTCCAAGTCACGAATCCAGAATATTCTACATTTTTTTTTAAGAAAAAATATATATTTTATTTTATTAAGATGCCACTTTTAGCATTTGTATATGATCTTTAAAAATTCGGGATCGGCTCTAGTCACAAATTCGATTCCTGACTTGGACATGCAGCAGTGTCAAAACTTTTAGGGAGACTTTGTCATTCATTTGAGTCCATAAGATTGAATGAATTAGTCTCTATAATTGAATACACAAGATATCTATTTTTTTATAAAAATAAAAATAAAAATGAATACTCTGGAAGTCTCTGAAGAACTCACCTATCCAAATAGCGATGATAAGATCTGCATCCAAATGTTAATTTTTAGTGAATATAAAAAAGAAGCAATCGTGTAACCAAGAAAAAAAAAAGCAATATGGATGATAAAATAATATTTAGCATAGAGAATGTGATTTTCTTTTTTGTTTACAATGAACTGGGAATCGAACCCAAGACTTATAGTGTACTACCCAAATTCCTCACAACTAGATCAATCCTAATGATTTTGATTTTAAATGATATTATTTTGACTAAATTACTGTTCACTAAACTCAAATTACATTTCTCTTTCCTTTTATGTTAGAATATACACACACAGTCCCATGACTAGTCCCGACTCCGAAAGTTTAAAATAAACTAATTAATAAAATAATAGCAAAAATTTTATAAATAATAGTGGACTGGAGTAAAACTAACGGTTTTTTGAAAAAATTAACGAAAAGGACCATTTTGACTGACGGAGATGCGTTTAAGTGATTAAAGCGGACCTTTTTTTTCTTCTTTAAGGGACCATTGTGAAACTTAAAATGTCTTTAAGGAATCATTTAACTAATTAAGCCTTTAAATTGTAAATAATATAAACAAACACATTTCAAGTTGGTCCCTTATGTTATTGTTTTCAACATAAGTTGGTCATTTTCGTTAAATTTAGAATTAATTTTTTCCAACTTTTTGTTAAATTATGAGTTATTGATTTCAACATAAGTTGGTCATTTTCGTCAAATTTTGAGTTAATTTTTTTTCCAATTTTTTGTTAAATTATGAGTTAATCTATTACTAATATATTAAAATCGATTACCACCAAAGTTATTAATTTATCCTTATTACTTTGAACCACATTGCAAGTTTAATATCCTTCATTGTAATTTCACTAAAAAAAATATTGAAAAAAAATATATAGAAAAATGATATGCTTAAAAATATGAACAAAACAGATTATAGATGAGAACAAAACATAACAATCTATACATAGAAATAAGGAGAAAAAAAATTATAGAAAATTTAGTCGATAATTTTTTTTTAGAAAGAATATAGAAAAAAAAAGAAGAAACCGCATAAAAATAGAAATATAGAAATAAAAAAAATAATCTATATATATTTTTTTTTTTATTGGTCAAGTGTATCTATATCTATATTTATACTATACATAAAAAAATGAAACAAACAATATTTTTCATAAAAAAAAAAACATAATTTTTTTTATAAACGAAACATAAATAATATTACTACAAAGTTTACTACTAACCATTAATAATAACATAATAAAGTTCATTAGTATAAAATTACTAAATTACCCTAAATATTCCTAATAAAATTTCTAATTTTTTATTAAAAATATACACGGGACCATTATTTGTCACTGAAACATAAAAAATTGAATAAATAAGTTTACAAGAAATAATTAACACAGTAATTTCAATTATATTTTAACAATACTATATAACAAATTTTTAAATATTTAATTTTAAATAAATTTTCTACATTAATATAGTAACAAACTCAGATATTGAATAAAAGTCAATAGACCCGTGCGAATGCACGGGTCTTTAAACTAGTTTCTTATAAAACTTTCACCTAGATACTCTCCAAAGTGGTCCGTGCACGCAAATTCATTAGACACGTCGACGATTTAAACAAAAATTTGACGAAAAGGACCAACTTGAAACTTTTTAAACATAAGGGACCAAATTGAAACCTAAAATAAATATAAGGGATCAAATATGCAATATTAAGCCTATAAAAAATAGTCATCCTTGTAATAACATACAAAATATTCGTATTCTTGCATAAAAAAATATTCTTATTCTAATCGATTAAACAACAAATTATCATTAGTAAATAAAAAATAAAATATCTTTTTTTTAAGCAAATAAAATAAAATATCTTTTAACTACATAAAAAGCCTCAATTCTAGTAGTTTTTGAAGTAAATTTGTCGATCAAGTTTATATATTGTATATTTTTCAAATGATCATTCTCAATTCCTATAAATAATAACTCTTTTTTGTAATAAAATCTACTACTATTTTTATTTTTTTGGTACAATATAGAGCGAAGCCCAATTATTTTGATTTTTTTTTAAACCATAGTCTTCATTTTCTAGAGGCCTACTATATCAGATATATATATATATATATATATATATATATATATATATATGTGGGGTTTTCTAACTTAGACCCTAGTTAGGTCTAAGTTAGCAAGGTGCACCTTTTGAGTTGGACAAAAATACCCATTTTTTATTTTTTTTTAAACAATAGAGCAACTGGGGCATGTATGTAATTTGCATCATAAAAATACCCTTTTTTTTTTTTTGAAACAATAGAACAACTATTACATTTTTTAAATTTCTTCCAAATTTCGACCTCATTTTACGTGCGAATCGAACGCCTATTTCAAAAACTAATACCGGAAACCTTTGTAAAATTGAAAAACGATCCAAATCCATATAAGGAACGTCGAGTTTCGTTGAGTATTGAGGGAGATCGAACCGGGTCAAAAACCGGGTCGCACGACCCGTTTCTGCATAAAACGGGTGGGAGGGACGATGAACAGTGCGCGTCGCCCACGCCCACTCTCACCGGCGGCGCGTGGGGGCGCGTGCGGCCTCAGGGAGGCTCTATTTGTTTTTGATTTTTTCATAATAAAATAGTAGATAATATTCTGGAAATTATGGTATATTGTATGAAATTTTTGGAGACCCGAAACTATTTTTAGTTAATTAAATGAGTAAAAAGGTAATTAAAAATATTATAATTCCATAAAAAATTTCCAAAATTTTATGTAAAGTACTATGAATTATTTAGAACCCTCTTGTGTACCTCACTCTCCCTAGTTCAAGTCATGAAATTATTTTCACAAATTCCGCTGATTATTTAAAACCATTTAACAAATAATAATAATAATTTCATAGATTTGTACTCTGAAACCAATTGTTTTTTTATTTGTTTCTAATAAAATATTAGATAATATTCTGGAACTTTTGGTATATTTTATGAAATTTTTTGAGACCTGAAACTATTTTTCGTTAATTAAATGAGATAAAACGGTAATTAAAAACTATTGTTTGCTTCTGAAACCATTTAGCTGGAAGAATGGTTTCAGAGAGTTATACTGTGAAACCATTCTAGCAGTAAAATGGTTTCAGAAGCAAACAATTAAAAATCAACTCCCCTGAAACCATTCTATCAGTGAAATGGTTTCAAAGTACAACGCTCTGAAACCATTGTACCAGCTAAATGGTTTCAGAATGGTTTCAGAAGCAAACAATTAACAAATTACTCACTGAAACCATTCTACCAGTAAAATGGTTTCAGAGAGTTATACTGTGAAACCATTCTACCAGCTAAATGGTTTCACAGTATTATATAAAGATAATTAAAGGTAGTGAAAAATTGAGTTTTTTTTTTTGTGTCCAAATCAAACGAACCAAGTCTCTATTTGTAGACAAAAAAAAATTATGAATTTTGGTATAAAAATAAAAAAATAAAAAATTAATTTACAACGAAATAATTGAGTTTAAATTATTAAATGAAAAAAAAACACGCCAACCACCCAGCAGTTGACACGTGTCCTGCTTTTTTAAAATGAAATTTTCTCTCTCCAGGCGCAGATCTAGTGTGGTGCACGCGCTGGCTTATCATGGAGATGGATGATCTGGACTGTCTGATTGATCCGACAGCCATGATGAGATCATATCTTGGCCGTCTGATGGAAATCAACGGTCTGTAACGGTGGTCCTGCGGTAGGCGCGCGACACTGGATCAGCGCCAATATATATATATATATATATTTTTTTTTTTAAAAAAGAAAGGGTATTTTTGTCCAACTCAAAAGGTGCACCTTGTTAATTTAGACCCAACTGGGTCTAAATTAGCAGCCCCCTATATATATATATATATATATATAATGGAGGGCAGGGCAGCCGCTTAACACACCCTGCACTTGTGGTGAGTTTTTTTTACGTTGTAATTGTTTATCTTCCTTGTACGTAAATATTAACAATTTAATCTATCATTGTAATTGTTTATCGTCCTTGTAATTTAATCTGTCATTGCTACGCTGTTGTTATTATTAACATCTAGGATATGCTGAAGTTGAATTGAGACATTACTTTATTTCATTCTTTTCGGGCAGGAAACTTCAGTGCTGATTGGCTTGTTAAGTTGGGTTCGACGAATGATACCAAAATAAAAATTTGGGAGTCCCTTCCTGAAGCTTTAAAGAGCATTGTTCGAAGGTTATCAAATGTGGTGCGGGTTCATCTTTCTCGACTAGTATGCTTTAAGGGTGCTCCACCCTAAAACTTAATTTTCTTTTTGTCTTTTTTCTTTTTAGCCAATGTACAAAAAAAAAATATTAACAATTTAAGACTAATTAATCTTCACTCATCTAAGAACTGTCTAACACATTTTATAAATATGCAAGAATCGATCTTCAGAGGACAAGGTCGAACACCCAAATCTCGAGGCAGAACTCCTTACAAATTGAACCAATATTTATATCGACTAAAAAAGATGATACTACTAGATAATAAAAATGAACATTTCTACCAAAAAATAAAAAAATAAAAATGAACATCTTTATTATAATAATAATAATAATAATAATAATAATAATAATAATAATAATAATAATAATAATGCTCAAAATAAAAAGAAATGAAAGCACATAGCTAATTAAATTTAGGTTATATAGAATTCGTACCTTTAGCGTATACTCCCAGCTGATACCATATCCCTGCTGGATCACCCAACAATGGAAGAAAATGTCAACTTTTTAACTAATAATAATGTATTTTTTCATATAAAAATGATAATCTTGTAGTAGTCTACTACATAAAAATGATAATCTACTCAATAGAAATCTATTCATATTATCAACAAAAAAAAAAAAAACTATTCATATAGATCTCTGAGCTAAGTTTAGTTGGTAGGGACATCGCATTATATATATATATATATATATATATATATATATATATATATATATATATATATATATATATATATATATATATATATATATATATATATATATATATATATATATATATATATATACTACTCTGTCCCAAAATATAAAGGAAAATTGGTCAAAGAAAGTTGATGTATTTAGTTAAAAATTTGGACTAGATACATCAACTTTGGTTGACCAATTTTCCCTTATATTTTGGGACGCAGGAGTATATATATATGAGTCGGGGTTTGAACACCGAACACTTCACTCATTCACTTTTAAGCTGAAATTGTTAGTCACTAAGCTATTTGATCAAAGTTGATTGAGACATTACATTATATATGCCCTACATAGACCAAACCGTGGATCGATTTTGAAAAATCGATCACAAATTCGATCTAATCGGCAATTTTCACAAAAGAACATCCAACCACATTAAAAAAAACATTCGTTTTTTGAAGTTTTCATTTTCTTTTTAATTGGTGTGTAGTTTTTAATTATAAACAAAAATACATTTTTCATATTATAATTAAATAACTGATGTATTTGGATTAAATAAATAAGTTATTAAATAAATCTGAAAAGTGAATCTATTACTAATAATTAAATTAAAATAGGTAATAATCAGGAAAGAAATTGAGTAATACCACACAGACGGTTGCCTGGTTCTCCCCCCCAGAAACTATTGCAGAAGCGATAGCAATAAAATTTCTCGGTGGTAACGTTGAACGAACAATACTCTGAATCTCCGCAATGATTCTGACAGGGAAGATCTAACCATGACAGCTCAAATCCATACACTAACGCCTTGTGCATTTCATCATAAGAAACTAGTTTTCTTTTCAAACTCCGGAGCCCAGATGTAGGAGTAACTAATTTCACATCACAACCAACTTGAAAATCTTGAGCAATTAAATCACCAGCCATAGCATAAATATAATACCCTTTTGAGTTTGGATTGATGAACGGAACAGTATCAACATATTTATGATTGTTAGTTACTTGATGGCTACAATTCAAGTATACTATATGCTCAAAAATAAGGCTATCATCATAATAATATCCTGCTGCTTGGTATGGATCCGTACAGTATTTCCTCTCCGATTCATAAGTATCGCAGAAATTTGACCGTGACAAGAAATTGAGAGGAAGTGAAGAGCAATTAGATTCTTGAATACCAGGATCGACTAACCGGATTGTGAAACTGTTGTAATTGATGGACTTGACATGATATTTTGCAGAGTATAAATATAAAGTTGTTACATTATTTTCACAAGATAGCTCATACCGGTTGTCTCCGCAGTGTCTTGGGTCATCTTTTAATCGGAATGGATACCTTATGTTGGAAATTTTGCCACAAGAAGAAGGTGGACATGTATGCTCTTGATCAAAAGTACTACTACTACCGCTGCTGCTACCTTGTTGGAGTAGATGTGAAAACGGCAAGAACACCACCAATATCACTTTCACCCACCACATAGCAATGAAACTGTTTTTGATTGGTAAAAAAATCTCAGAAACTTTTTTTCTTTGTTGAACATCTACTTATGTTCTCATATGAACTTGTGTTTCTTATGTTCATACCTCAGCTATTCCTTCTTCTACTTATTGTATAGGGATTAGTGTTGACCGGCGCTGTTTTTTTTTTTTTTTCTTCCCTTTTCTTTCTGGTCAAATAGTCCGGTGGTCAGAATTTCATCACTCTTAAAATAAATAAATGGAAAATTGCGTTGTGTTTGACCTCTGACCCTTGTTTATTGCAATGTTATGTTCCTTTCAACTGAGGTGTAATCACGAATATTGGTATTTTATTTTATTGGTTATTTTCAAAAAATGATATGGTTAATTTCATGCTGCTCTTTCACAAGTACAGTTACAAAGAATAACTGTGTCAAACGTATATTATAAGGAGCACAGAGTTTGGTTAATTCTAATCACTTTCTTTTGTTTTTATTTTTAGTCAAATTGACAGATCAGGCTTGGATTTGAATCTGTAAACAGCACAGAGTTTGGTTCTTATTTTTCTTTCTTTCTTTTGTTGAACAAATTAAACTTTGCATATATTTTTGGATGGCAGGAACAAATAGTTTGATCAGGCTACTGATTCTTCTCCAGCTTATCAATAGCATCCATGGTCACAACGAGTGCAGAGAATCATCGTGTGGACCTTACAACCTGTTTAATATTCGATTCCCCTTCCAACTTGTTAAGGAATCACAAGATCGATGTGTTTATCCTGAGTTTTGCCTATATTGTACTGAAAACAAGAGAACCATGATGGTGCTCTCAACCACTTCAGGTCCTATCAAATTCCTTGTCTATGGCATAGACTACGAATCAAACAGAATTTTAATATCAGACCTGGATAATTGCATTGCCAAAACGTTTCTGACACTTAACAATTCATCATTTCTACCTTACCGATTTTATTCAGAATCAGAAACAACAAAATTATCTTTCTTCAATTGTTCTTCAGTTAGGAAACATCACTTGAGAAATGTTTATCAAATATCCGATGAGTCTCAAGATATAATCACTTGTCCAATATATGTTTCTCATTCCTACGACAGTGTTCTCGATTTGGACCTTGCATCGTGTACCAAGATGTTTGACGTGTCAACCACCCTACACGACCTGAAATATAATTTACTCACTCTAAGTTGGCCTAAACAAAATTGTACAGAGTGCGAAGCGAAAGGCATGAAATGCAAATGGAAGAACAACGACACAAAAGGAGACACAGAATGTTTTGATTGCAACAACAAAAGGAAAACAATTCAAATTCCAAAATCACTTATATACGCCTCAACAGGTTAGACTTGTTTCTTGTATGTTTTTCTTTGTTGTTTTATGTTGGAATTGAAGAAAATTATATTTGACAGTTGATATGTTTTTCTAGGTTCAATTCTTATGGGTCTGGTTCTCATTGCATTATTTAAGATACATCTGTATTTTAGAAAGAAAGAAGAGGATCAAGTTAGAGTTGATAAGTTCTTAGAGGATTATAGAGCACAGAAGCCCACTAGATTTTCCTATGCTGATATAAAAAGAATTACGAATGGATTTAAGGAAAAACTTGGA
Organism: Trifolium pratense; assembly: GCF_020283565.1. Lineage (NCBI taxonomy): Eukaryota > Viridiplantae > Streptophyta > Magnoliopsida > Fabales > Fabaceae > Trifolium > Trifolium pratense. The sequence goes on along the minus strand of NC_060059.1, from coordinate 36,067,555 downwards.
GAAGGAGCTCATGGAACTGTGTTTAAAGGACAGCTCTCAAGTGAGATACTTGTGGCTGTTAAAATTCTCAACAATACATCGGGAGAAGGTAAAGAGTTCATCAATGAAGTGGGAATTATGGGCAAAATTCACCACATCAATGTTGTTCGCTTGCTTGGATTTTGTGCAGATGGAGTTCACCGTGCTCTTGTCTACAATTTGTTTTCAAATGGTTCGCTACAAAGTTTCATATTTTCACCCGATAACAAAGACCATTTCATGGGGTGGACGAAGCTACAACAAATTGCCATTGGTATTGCCAAAGGAATCGAGTATCTTCATCAAGGTTGTAACAACCCAATCATTCACTTTGACATCAACCCTCACAATGTTTTGCTAGATGACTCATTCACTCCAAAAATCTCAGATTTCGGTCTGGCCAAATTATGTTCAAAGAATCTTAGTGTTGTTTCCATGACGGCTGCTAAGGGAACATTGGGATACATGGCACCAGAAGTTCTATCAAGAAATTTTGGGAATGTGTCACTTAAATCAGATATTTACAGTTATGGAATGTTGGTTCTAGAAATGGTTGGAGGGAGAAAGAATGTAGACATGTCATCGTCTGCAGAAACTTTTAACGTGTTATATCCAGAATGGATCCATAACTTATTGGAAGGTGATGTACATATTCATATTGAGGATGAAAGTGATGTTAAAATTGCAAAGAAACTTGCAATTGTTGGACTTTGGTGCATTCAATGGCAACCTATAAACCGCCCATCGATAAAAAATGTTGTGCAAATGTTGGAAACAAGAGAGGACATCCAGTTAATTGTGCCTCCTAATCCTTTTCACTCGACGACTTCGATGACAACTAATGATCAATACCATTTGGCAAGAAGTACTTTCAAAATGGAAGTGATTCAAGAATAAATGAAGTTACTTCAATCTAAATTGTCTTATTTCTGTATCCCAAAAAATAAATTGTCTTATTTGTATTTGTCCTTGTTGAATTTAAGGTATTTAGTTGAAAGAACATGAGAAAATAATAAGGAAGAAGATAAATATTATTGATAATATGTCAATTACCTAATTACGTTATTTACATAATAAAATAGTATGACTACTTTGGTATTTATAACCAAGTGAATATATTTAAATCTAAACTAAATCTCTTGGGCTAAAAATAAACAAACCAAATTATAGAGATATTTTCTCAACAAATAATAATATAATATTTTCTATTCTAACGGGACACATTGATTCATTGAAGATGATATTTTAAACTAAAGCGTTCAACATTCTCATCTTCTTGGCAATTTCACAATTTCCTCTTTGTTCTTTTTTTATTCTCCGAACTATTTCATACATTATTATTTTTTATTTCATATTTTAGTAAAGGAGAATTATTTAAACTTGCTTGATATATTATTATTTTATGAGTCAAGTCAACTACACAAGTCATCGCTTGTCCAAAAAAAACTAAATCCCTTGGGCTAAAAATAAACAAACCAAATTATAGAGATATTTTCTCAACAAATAATAATATAATATTTTCTATTCTAACGGGACACATTGATTCATTGAAGATGATATTTTAAACTAAAGCGTTCAACATTCTCATCTTCTTGGCAATTTCACAATTTCCTCTTTGTTCTTTTTTTATTCTCCGAACTATTTCATACATTATTATTTTTTATTTCATATTTTAGTAAAGGAGAATTATTTAAACTTGCTTGATATATTATTATTTTATGAGTCAAGTCAACTACACAAGTCATCGCTTGTCCAAAAAAAACTAAATCCCTTGGGCTAAAAATAAACAAACCAAATTATAGAGATATTTTCTCAACAAATAATAATATAATATTTTCTATTCTAACGGGACACATTGATTCATTGAAGATGATATTTTAAACTAAAGCGTTCAACATTCTCATCTTCTTGGCAATTTCACAATTTCCTCTTTGTTCTTTTTTTGTTCTCCGAACTATTTCATACATTATTATTTTTTATTTCATATTTTAGTAAAGGAGAATTATTTAAACTTGCTTGATATATTATTATTTTATGAGTCAAGTCAACTACACAAGTCATCGCTTGTCCAAAAAAAAACTACATCCCTTGGGCTAAAAATAAACAAAACAAATTATAGAGATATTTTCTCAACAAATAATAATATAATATTTTCTATTCTAACGAGACACATTGATTCATTGAAGATGATATTTTAAACTAAAGCGTTCAACATTCTCATCTTCTTGGCAATTTCACAATTTCCTCTTTGTTCTTTTTTTATTCTCCGAACTATTTCATACATTGTTATTTTTTATTTCATATTTTAGTAAAGGAGAATTATTTAAACTTGCTTGATATATTATTATTTTATGAGTCAAGTCAACTACACAAGTCATCGCTTGTCAAAAAAAAAACTACACCAGTCGTCTTCTAGATAGATGGCTTGCCTGACCGAGACGGCGTTTATTTAATAGTAATAGTAGAATAATAGAACTCCAAGTTGTACCAATTCAACAGAAAGGAAGAACATCTTTTGAAAATTATTAACATTTAACATTATTTGAAATTTATGATATTTTGTAAAAAAAAAAGTAAATTTAAGATATAAATGTACATCTTTTGAAAGTTATTCAGATTATTTGAATATTTATACACAAAAATTTTAATAATTTTTTTTTTGAAGGAAAAACTTTAGTAATTGTATTTATCCAATTCTTTGGGGAAATAGAGAGGATCACTACTTTTTTTTTTTTTTGGTTTTCACCATGAATATCCGGTATTTGACTATCTAATCTGGTTCAGATTTAATTCTGGCATCAAGTGATTTCAGCCTCCTCCCGATCGCAGTTGCAAATGATCGAATTGTGGCTCTCCCTACCAAGTTCAGCGTCAATCACCACCGGACCCACTAAAAGAAATAAGCATGTTTGGGTATTGATTGTTATTCCTAGGTCGTTTAGTCTCACTCAAAGTAGGTTGTGTGGTTTCTAATCACACGGCAAGATTTTGGATTTTATTCACAATGGAAATTGCTACGCAAACAAAGTCTAAGTCAAGTCAATCTTCTACATGACTGACTAGTACAAAATGACGTGGTTCACTCCTTATAATAAATCCACAAATTTATCAGATTGGATGACCTACCCATAAAAGATAACGAATTGTGACAAACGATTTAGGGACAAGCAAATTTCCCTCAACCAATACAAGGGTAGACAAGTGCAAATGTAGTTGAATACGAATTAATCGAATCTTTCTCAAGTCTACGAAGGTCATATAGCTACTAGACTTAATAAAAAATCAATAGTAGTACTTGACAATTTACTTATGTTCCATGATTATATAGCTAGCACCATTAACCGAAGAAAACTAAGAGCACTGATCAGTGGAATATGCAGTGAAACAGAGGACTCAAGCCAAATCGTGGGGCACTAGCCACTTACAAGGCTAATTTCCGTAGGTTATGTCATTTTGGCCAGTAGGACTAGTGTTTATGGATTTCAACGCACATAATCAATCAAACTATCTTTCATTTTATGGATTTCTTAGTTTAGTAGCTCAACATCTACTGGGAACAGGTTGTCTCCGGTGGGATTTTCACTGGATTCCCTACGGTGACCATATCAACCCTTAAAAGTCATTTTTAATTTAAATATCAGCAAACAAAGAAAAAATGAATGGTCAGGTACACTGGATAAAAAACTTCACCGGAGACGATCCTTTTCCGACAATATGTCCAAACTGCCCTGAAATTGGAAGCGTATTTAAGCCAAAATTTTGAATGGTTAAGCTAATTAAACAAGTTATACTCAAGCTTTACTTTTTCTTAACAAGGTAAACACATGCTTTAAATTAGACCCATTTAAATAAATAAGTTAAACTAGAAAATTTCATTTTTTTTTCACACAGAAAATGGAAGCCAAAATGTATTTGCATTGATTTGACTCGTTTACGCTACTAGCTAGTTCATGCTGGATGAAGATTTTGTGAATGAATTTACTCCAACATGAAAAGATTTATTATGCAAGCCTAATTGAATCGTTTATCTTGGAATGAAAATGGTTTTAAGCTTCAAAACATTAAAATAGTTGTCCATTCTACTAAGCATGAAGAATAAATAGCACACCATTTATCATGTATAATAAAACATATGTTAAGTTACCATATAGATAGGCTTAGAGTAGAATGAGATTTTAACATTATTATTATTATATATTAGAGACTTCAAATGAAGGGGAAGCTTTCTATAACATTCTATGTAGAACACAACAGGGGAAATATATTGACAAATGAAGCATTACATAAGAACAAGTGTTTATTAAAACAGAGTGGATGCAAACAATTGTTTTTGGGAACATTCAATCAATATTCTCTATAAGAGAAGCATTTACTATTTCCCCAGAATCATAAGAACTAGTGTAATCACTCGACGTTGTTTGGTCAAAGGTAGTTCTTTGATCGTCTACAACTGTTTCTTGTGGATAAAGTAGTGGCTTTGGAGGTATTTCAAGGCTTTCAACGTCACCTTCGAGCATTTCCACTACTTTACTCATTGTGGGACGATCATTTGGTTTTAATTGTATACACCAAAGTGCGACTATGATCATCTTCTTTACTATTTTCTTTTCCTCCTCGGTGGTATCTTCCATTTCTATGTCTCCCACTTTTTCAACTTGATCATAAATCCATAAAGGAAAGTAAAGTTGGCTTGAATGCTCTGCATGGGGATTAAGGTTTTTCCTTCTACCTGCCATCTCCATCAAAAGCATACCAAAGCTATAAACATCAGCCTTATAGGATACTCCTCCAAGATTTTTGTAGAACAACTCTGGAGCCATATATCCAATTGTACCTCTTGCTGCAGTCATTGTAATAATGCTATTCTGTACAGGATATAACTTAGCTAGTCCAAAGTCAGAGACTTTTGGGGTGAAGTTCTCGTCAAGAAGGATGTTGTGAGGCTTGATATCAAAATGCAAAATCTTCATTTCACATCCATGATGGAGATAAGAAATCCCACGAGCTACTCCAATCGATATGTCAAAAATTTGATTGTAGCTTATATTTACGCTCCCTTCTTTAGAGAAAATATATTTATCGAGAGATCCATTAGGCATGAAATCATAAACGAGAGCACGTTTTGATCCCTCGGCACAAAATCCAATTAACTGCACCACATTCAAATGATGTATCCTTCCGATGGTTGCTACTTCACTAATAAAATCTTGTCCATTACCTTTCGAACTAGCCAACATCTTGATTGCCACACAAGGTCCACTACGTAGATTGCCTTTAAACACAGTTCCAAAACCTCCTTCACCCAATTTGTCTTTGAAACCTTTAGCCATTTTCTTAATTTCTTTGTATGAATATCCAATTGGTATGAGGTTATTTTGTTGTTGTAGATACATTTCAATATATTCAAACATTGACAAATGCCTCTTCCTCCATTTGTATATCAAGAAGGCAATAAATAATGTCATCCCAAATAGAAATCTAGCTGCCAAGAATGATGGTAGAACATAGTGTCCAGTTGCCAATCCTACTTGATACACAGTTTCACCATCGTATATTTGGTTTGGTCCTTTTATCATTTCAAATAATCCTGTAACATATTATCACAAAAAAATAGATATATAATAGCAAAAATTTAGGCATTTTATATTAGAGCTATATATTAATCAGTGGGTTATTTTTGGATCTGAGGTGAGAAAAAAAAATCATTAGCATCGTAATAACATTTTATCAAAAATAATTTTCTTTAAAAGCTGATCAAAATAATTATTCCATTTTTAACATAAAACTCATTTTTCAAGAAAATAAATTTTGTTAATAGCCTACATATATGGTAGTATTAAATATATACAAAAAAAGTCTGGATTTTAGTAGTATGCTAGAGGTTGTATATGTTCGATACTCAGTTCCATTGTAAACCAAAAAAACAACGAAAAAAATGAATATATAAAAATCTAAAAGAAACTGCCCCTAATTAATATGACAATTTTTGTAGATAGACTTTTACTCTTAGCTCGGATTTTTTATGAACTGAAACTGAAAAAAAAAAAAAAAGGTTTATTTTATTTTGCATAACAAACATTTTGTAAAACTATTCATGCCCGTAAAACAATTTTTTAGCAGAATGATAAGAACTCACCTATCCAGACAGCTATGATAGTATCTGCAACACAAAATAATTGAGTTACGTGAATAAATGGTTGATGGTGATATATATATATATATATATATATATATATATATATATATATATATATATTTATGTATACTGGATGATCAAAATATATCGATATAATATTTGAATAATGTTACACGGTTCAATAACGTTTTAAAGAATACAAAATTCATTATCGGATTGAAAGTTTATATCATACAGGTCATCCATGTAATTTAATATGTTATTGAGATTCATTAAGATTAACGGTTTATACGTTTTTATTGAATACCGTTAATCTTGACAGGTCTTAATAACATATTAAATGATTTATATTTATGAAATTTTCTACATTAATAATCTATATAATATAAATTTTCAATTCAATAGTTGATTTTATAAAATTTATATTCGTTAAGATATTATTGAGCGTTGTAACGTTGATTGAATGTGTAACTAAATGTTACCTTTAGCGTATAAACTCAACTCGGACCATCCTGGACACAACCCAAAATTAAAGAAAAATGTGTTAGTGCAGCTTCACTCTAGGAACACAAACACACAATGCACCATAGGTGCAAATCGCGCTCAAGAACACACTTTCACTTTGGGCTCAATTTGAGCTTATCACACACACTGGTTTTTCTAAGAATGAAGAAAAAGATAAGGAAGAAGAGAGAATCTTTATTGATCACACTTAACGTTAACACAATATTACTTTACATTACTTATTCATTTTTTATTACTTATACAAGTAACAAACCTCTTTGCAAAATATAAAAATGACCTTTTACTGAATAAATAAAAAATGTAAATTTTTTTATAAAAAAACCCATCATCTACGGAAGCAGTTAGCTTCGCTTAGCCACACTAGGCTTTCGCTTAGCCAAATCTGCAAAACCAGAAATGCACTAAAACGAGTAACTTTAGCCAATATGATTATTTTTTTACACAATTAGCCAATATGAATTAATCTCAACAAATTGTTGATTTTGATTTAAGGGTCGTTTTGGTCGTAAGTCCTCTTTCTCTTTTCCTGAATGGTATTTAGATCATATTGTATGTCTTCAAAGCATACTATAATTTGCTTTATATTGTGAGGGATTGAGTATCCCTTTATACTCCTTTATAATATATTGTTTGCTTATAAAAAAAAACTCAACAAATTGTTACTTTGTTATTTTATTGTGATCACAACATAAAATTAAACGTATTCTCAATTTTATTATCATTTCAGCATATAGTTTTCAAAAATAATTTCATTATTAAATAAAATATGATTATGTTTTAAAAAACAATGTAAAGTAGAAATCAAATTAAATTTCTATGGGTAGAACCTAACTAAACTGTAATTTTTTTTTTTATCATATGTTTAATTAGAAATGGTTAACTTTTTTTTAACTAACTAATTGAGCTTAAGTGGTTAATAAACTCCTCTATATAAATATTTCGAAGAAATTGAGTTCGATTATTAGATCCCGTTTCGCTAGGAACTAGTGGTTTAATATAAAAAGAAACAAAAAAACTAATGTAAAATCCCGTTTCGCTACCAAGTTCAACGCCAATCACCGTTGAACCAAGTAACGATCGGTTAAAAGTAGATATTTTTGCACATAATGTAAATAAATTTGAGTGGAGTAATATTTACCACAACGATTACTCCAACCTCCGAATAAGGAACTGCGGCATAAGCGATTGCATTCAAGTTTCTGGGTGGTAGTGTTGAATGAACAGAAGCGTGTATCTCCACAACGTGTTTGACACATATGAAGAAACCATGTAATCTCAAATCCATATACTAACACCTTGTGCATTTGATCATAAGAAACTATTTCAATTGCTTGCAAATTTCCCAACCAAGATGTAGGAGCCACTAATTCAACGTGACAACCAACTTGAAAATCTTCAGCAATTAAATCACCAGCCATAGCATAAATATAATATCCTTTGGATTTCGAGTTCCAATCGAAGCATGGAACAGTATCAACATATTTATGATTGTTAGTAACTTGATGGCTACAATTCAAATATACTATATACTCAAAAAGAAGGATATTATCAAGCACGGGTTGGTATGGATCCGTGCAATATTTGTCCAAATAATTGTATCTAACACAGAAATTGGATTGAGATAGGGAATTGAGTGGAAGTGAAGAACAATTATCTTGTTGAATTCCAGAATCAACCAATCGGATTGTGAAATTGTTGTAGTTGATGGACTTGACATGATATTTTGAAGAGTATAAATATAAAGTTGTCACATTATTTTCACATGATAGTTCATACCTTCTATCGCCGCAATGAATTGGGTCATCTTTTAATCGAAATGGGTAACTTATGTTAGAAATTTTGCCACAAGATGAAGCTGGACAAGAATGCTGTTGATCGGTACTAGCACGGCAGGTAAACGGCAGAAGTTGCACCAATATCACTCTGACCCACCACATAGTGGCCAAACTGTTTTTTGGTTGAAAAATATCTTATCGAGTAAATTAATAAAAGGTTGTAAACTTGTGTTTTCTATGTTCAGATTTGGCGTGCTAATAAGGCTATAAGTAAAGCTGAAACGAGTGTCACCCACCCACCTGGATTTCATGAGACTCTAGAGATTATTTTCTATAGTTGCACATGGCGAATATTCGGTTTATTTATCTCAAATAAAATTAATAATTTATCTTTTTTTTACTTATTACAAATATGGCAAGGCATGTCGATGTGACATGTGAGTCAATTAATTGATTGTCTATGTGTGCATTTACTTGGTCAAAGTTAGCATTTTGCAAAATGACGAAAGTTAGAAGGTCAAAAGTGCTAATAAAAAAGTTAGGGGGCTAAAATTAGTTATGGACCAAAATTACAATTTAGTCTTTTAATTTTGTGGAAATGTTAGTAGCCAAGGATGATATAAGTATTAAAAAGGAACAGAAAGTTTGGTTGTTTTGCTGAAAAAAGACATCCCTGCAACATTTGAATGGCGTTGACAGGAGCACATAGTTTGATCACGCTGCTGCTTCTACTGCTTATCCATCACGGCAGCAGTCATGACGAATACTGCAGAGAATTGTCTTGTGGACCTGACGAACCGATTGTTCAGTTTCCCTTCCAACTCGTTAAGGAATCGTCACAAGATCAATGTGTTTATCCTGAGTTTTGCCTATATTGTACTCCAAACAAGAACACCATGATGGTGCTCTCTACTACTTCAGGTCCAATCAAATTCCTTGTCTATAAAATAGACTACGAATCAAACCGAATTTCAATTTCGGACCCAGATGATTGCATTTCCGAAAAGTTTCTCAAACTTATCAATTCATCATTTCTACCTTACCGATTTTATTCAGAATCAGAAACAACAAAATTATCTATCTTCAATTGCTCTTCGGTTAAGTATAGACACCTGAGAAATGAAGATCAATCATCCTCAATGTCACAAGACATGATCACCTGTCCAATTTACCTTTCTAGGTCCTACGACAGTGTCCTTGCATTGGACCTTGTATCGTGTACCAAGATGTTCGATGTTTCAATCATATCCGTGCAAGAATGCGGATCACCTTGGTCACTCAGTTTGAGTTGGTCCAAACAAAATTGTACAGAGTGTGAAGCAAAAGGCATGAAATGCAAATGGAAGAACAACTACACCAAAGGTGAAACTCAATGTTTTGATTGTAACAACAAACGGAAAACAATCCAAATTCCAAAATCTCTTATATACATCTCTGCAGGTTAGACTTGTTTTATGTTTTTCTTTGTTGAGTTATTTTGGAATTGGAAGGTAATTTTATTTGACAGTTAATATGTTTTTCTAGGTTCGATTCTTATGGGTCTGGTTCTCATCGCATTATTTAAGATACATCTGTATTTTAGAAAGAAAGAAGAGGATCAAGTTAGAGTTGATAAGTTCTTAGAGGATTATAGAGCACAAAAGCCTACTAGATTTTCCTATGCTGATATAAAAAGAATTACAAATGGATTTAAGGAAAAACTTGGAGAAGGAGCTCATGGAACTGTGTTTAAAGGAAAGCTCTCGAGTGAGATACTTGTGGCTGTGAAAATGCTCAACAATAAAGAGGGAGAAGGTAAAGAGTTCATCAATGAAGTGGGAATTATGGGCAAAATTCACCACATCAATGTTGTTCGCTTGCTTGGTTTCTGTGCTGATGGAATCCACCGTGCTCTTGTCTACAATTTGTTTCCAAATGGTTCGCTACAGAGTTTCATATTTCCACCCGATAACAAAGACAATTTCATTGGGTGGGCGAAGCTACAACAAATTGCCATTGGTATAGCTAAAGGAATCGAGTATCTTCATCAGGGTTGTAACCGGCCAATCATTCACTTCGACATCAACCCTCACAATGTTTTGCTAGACGACTCCTTCACTCCAAAAATCTCAGATTTCGGTCTCGCCAAATTATGTTCAAAGAATCTTAGTGTTGTTTCCATGACGGCTGCTAAGGGAACCTTGGGATACATGGCGCCTGAAGTTCTATCAAGAAATTTTGGAAATGTGTCTCTTAAGTCGGATATTTACAGTTACGGAATGTTGTTGCTTGAAATGGTTGGGGGGAGAAAGAATGTAGACATGTCGTCATCGGTAGAAACTTTTAATGATGTGTTATATCCAGAATGGATCCATAACTTATTGGAAGGAGATGTACATATTCACATTGAGGATGAAAATGATGTTAAAATTGCAAAGAAACTTGCAATTGTTGGACTTTGGTGCATTCAATGGCAACCAATAAACCGTCCATCGATAAAAAATGTTGTGCAAATGTTAGACACCGGAGAGGACATCCAGTTAATTGTGCCTCCTAATCCTTTTCACTCGACATCGTCCATGACTGCTAATGATGAACACACTTTGGCAAGGAGAAGTTTCCAAATGGAAGTCATTCAAGAATAAAGGAAGATAATCATTGATTAAATTCATCATATTAGGAAGGCTTAACTATACATTTGGTCCCTTATGTTTATTTTAGGTTTCAATTTGGTCCCTTACGTTTAAAAAGTATCAATTTGGTCCCTTACGTTTATTTTAGGTTTCAAGTTGGTCCTTTCCGTCAATTTTGTCACATGTGGCAGTCAATTTGCATACGTGGACTGACACGTGGCACTTGGACACGCTGACACGTGTACTATTCAAACGGTGTTAGTGACAAAACTAACGGAAAGGACTAACTTGAAACTTAAAATAAACGTAAGGGACCAAATTGATACTTTTTAAACGTAAGAGACCAAATTGAAACCTAAAATAAACGTAAGGGACCAAATGTGTAGTTAAACCTAATAGGAATGAGTTGAGAATTTTTAATTACAAGTCATTTTAATTGTTTGCATGAGTATAACTCAGTTTATTGAGATATTATAATATAGGGTAGAGTTTGAATTTAAGATTTCTCATTTATTTATTTTTAGTGTGAAATTTTAGTCACTATACTTCTTAATAAGAAAATAAGAATTTAGTCATTTTATCAAATTAAAAAAGGCTCAAATTAGTTTACGATACCAATAAATCATTAATATTTATTTGGCTTAAATGCAGTTTTGCCCCCCCTATTTTGATTAAATTGGAATTTTACCCCCCCTGTTTTAAAATGCGGACTTTTACCCCCTGTTTTATAATTTTTTGGATTTTGCCCCCCCTAAAATTCTGCTTTCAAGTCCCAACTTCAAAGCTTCGCACACAACTCAATTTGAATCAATAATTCACCAAACAAATATCGAAATGACCGTAATCGAGTTATCTTTCCACTGAATCAAATCCCACTAAATTTGGAGTTACAAAGAGAGATTAATTACCGTTTTAGTGAAGGTATGTCCCCCAAAATTCTGCACAAAATCTGCTTTCGAGTCACAACTTCAAAGCTTCACACACAACTCAATTTGAATCAATAATTCACCAAATAGATATCAAAATAACCGTAATCGAGTTATCTTTCCACATAATCAAACCCCACTAAAACGGTAATTAATCTCTCATTATAACTCCAAATTTAGTGGGGTTTGATTCTGTGGAAAGATAACTCGATTACGGTCATTTTGATATCCGTTTGGTGAATTATTGATCCAAACTGGGTTGTGTGCGAAACTTTGAAGTTGTGACTTGAAAGCAGAATTTTAGGGGGGGCAAAATCCAAAAAATTATAAAATAGAGGGGGTAAAAGTCCGCGTTTTAAAACAGGGGGGGTAAAATTCCGATTTAATCAAAACAGGGGGGCAAAACTGCATTTAAGCCTATTTATCTTCTATCATGCCATTTACGAGGAACCAAAAAAACTAAAAATTACTAGTTACTTCCTCCGTCCTGAAAAGTTCCTCATTGGTTTTAGTAGTTGATTTGGTATTCCTCCGTCCTGATTCTTTGATCTTTTAATTTTTTATTTTCGTCTGAAAACTTTGGTTCGTTTAAAAAGATATAATTAAAGTTATTTTACTCTACTTTTACAAAAACTAAAACATTTATTAAATAAAATTTTATTTTTCTAAACAATAATCATTTATTAAAATAATAAGGGTAAAAATAACCTAACTTATTAATATTTATTATTTCTTAATTCATATGTAAAACTCTAAACGGGCCAAAAATTCAGGATGAAGGGAGTAATCATTAAATTTTTTATAATTGTAACTACAGCAATACTCTTTATTAAGTTATTTTAGTAAACTGAACTCTACCCAAAACAAAAACGTTATTTTAGCAAAAAAAATTTGATAATATTTTTCAATGTAAAATTAACTGATTAAATCTTCTTCTCTAGTTGGCCTTCCCCAACCGACACTGCGCTTATGTCAACTACACAAGTCTTCTTCTAACTGGCTTGCCCCGTCCGACACTGCACTCAACTGACTCAAGTGTTTGTTTGTACATGGATGGAAGATATTTCAAATTGTACCAGGTCAAGCAAATACAGCAGTGCCACTGCCAAAGTCAACAGAGGAAGAAGATCTTTCATTGTACTTGTACTGAGTCAATAGAACGGAAGAAGTTAAACTAGTAATTTGTATGTAGGGTCACAACTATTTTTTCCATAGTTTTGTGGTTATAAATTTCACATTTAACGTTTATAATGTCAAAAATAATGTCAAAAATATGGATAAATTTTTAAACGGCGTAAAGTGCATCTGTACCATTCAACTTGGCGGTTTAAATAGATTTAACTTTTCATGTTATTTTACATATTGCAATTATTTAAATAATTTTTATAAAAAAATTATTTAAATAATTTATATTATTGATAATAAAGACTAATTTATAGTACTATTTAAGAAAAAGAGGAAAAAACGTATTATTTTAATAATTTATATTATTGATTTTTTTTTTCGAAAATAACAAACTTAACTTATATCAATAATAATATCAGTAGCTGTACAATTTGGCATCAAATCAAATACACGAGGACTAGCCGTATATATATCTGCCCTAGCTAACTTATGGGCTACCATATTAGCTTGCCTCCTAGAGAACTCAACCAACGAGTTTGAATATAAGTTTAGTAAACAAGATTTACAATCTTTAATAATAACCCAAAATAAGATAGATCATCTGTTGTCTTGTTGAAACTATCGACAACGCTCTTAGCATCCAAATTAAAAATAACATTCTTCAACCCCAATTCACCTACCCATTTGATTGCTTGGAGTAAACAAAAAGCTTCGCCTTCTTTGACTGTGAGTTAGGAGGCCAAGCACAAAGTTTTGGCTCTAACAAAACGTCCATCATGATCTCTCAGACAAATGCCTATACATACTTTACCATTTACAAAAGCTGCATATTTTACACTTAATTTTACCATAAGGCGGTTTCGTCCACTTAACTACCTGCGGGAGCGAACTTGTAGCATTTGTAGTTGTATGCTTCAAATTTTCCCATTGCCATTGATTGAGGAACGTGGCAGCACGTTGATATATCGTTGTAACTTGTAACAACCTCATCAACCCCATCCCATAACTTCAAATTCCGACTCTTCCATAAACTCCACATTGTCGTACACCACAAGAAACGCTTTACCTGAGAGTCATCACATGCCAATCAGTAAACGCTTTTTAAGTTAACTCGGATTACTACCAATGTTAGCTCCCAACAAAGTCACCATTTGGAAAATATTTAGCTTTGAGAACTCTAGCGACTAACGATTGGGAAATGGTCAAAATATTCCAAGCTTGTTTGGCTAGCATAGAAATATTAAAAGCATATAAATTACGAAAACCCATACCTCCTGCATCCTTTTCCATGGACAACTTGTCCTAAGATAGCCAATGAATGCCTTGGTTGCCACCTCTCTTAGAACTCCACCAAAAAAATTCATCAATTTTTGTATGTCATCGCCCAAAGATGATGGTATCAAGAAAATGCTCATCATGTAAGTAGGAATGGATTGAAGGACTGATTTGATAAGCACCTCTCTACTGGCTCCTGATAATGCCCTTCCACTCCAAGAATTAATTTTCTGCCATACTCGATCTTTGGTAAATTTGAACAAAGATTTTTTGTATCTACCTACCATAGAAGGTAGTCCCAAATACTTGCCTGTACCTAATGTTATGTTCACATCCAACACTGCAACAACTTCAGTTTTAATTTGATCAGAAACGTTTCTGCTAAAGAACACCTCAGATTTTTGGAAATTAACAAGTTGGCCGGAAGCTTCGCCAAACGTTGCTAAAATATTCTTTAGAGTGGCAGCCTCATTAGACTCGGCCCTACAAAAAAGGAAGCAATCATCTGCAAACAATAGGTGCGACACGACCGAAGCATTCCTACGAACTTTAACACCATGTAAGGAACCATTCCTTTCTGCTTGTCTAATCAACGTTGTCAATCCTTCAGAGCACAAGATAAAAAGATAAGGAGAGAGATGGTCTCCTTGTCGAAGGCCCCTACTAGGGAATATAGGGCATGTGCTGTCTTCATTGACCTTCACAGAGTAGTTAATAGACTCCACACACATCATCACCCACTTAATCCATTTCTCATCAAAACCCATTGAATGCATTAATCCTCCAATATATCCCCCATCAATTATGTCATATGCTTTGCTAAAATCAATTTTAAGAGCGACATCGCCATATTTCCCTTTAGTTTTACTCTTCATACAGTGGATAACCTCAAATGCCACTAAAGCATTATCAAGGATAGAGCGGCCTTCAACAAAAGCAGATTGATTTACAGAGACACAATTCGGAAGAATACCTTTAAGACGATTTGCTCAGTGGCGGATCCAGGACCTCAGGTCAGGGGGTGCAAATCATATTTAAAATGTATTATATATATCGCGAGTTCTATAATAGATTCCTTTATATATAAGTTATAACCTATAATAATTTACACATGTGACCGTAAATAAATGGATATAAGATTGTAAGGCGTCGTGTTATCGGTTCAAATCCACTAGGCTATGCATGACTTTTTTTTTATAAAATGGATATAAGGTTTATATATTTTGTAGCTATGGCAAGTGAGTTAAGAAGTGAAGTGATATCATAATCGATGACTTGATACAATTATAAAATACAACTAACAGTATTATCGTTGCTTGGCTCAAACCATGATAAAGTAGAAAAATACTACTAAACATAACGATTAACTACTAAAATTTACCTATAAAAAACAAGTTCACTCGATCCTCAAATTTTAAAGTTTTTTTTTTTAATTTAAAAACAATTGAAATTTTTTACTCCTCTCCAATACACATGTACATGTAGCAGCTCTCTTTGTAGTGTATGGACTGATAAATGACTGTGCATTGTATGGACACTTATAATTGGTAAAGTTGTAGGAGAAAAGAGAAGACCAAAGTGCATTTGGTGCAAACTTAAAAATTTGAGTGGGTGCAAAAAGTATAAAATTGGAAGTATTGGTGTAAATGCATAAACTTGAGGGTGTGCAAGTGCACCCACTCAACACAACATAGCTCCGCCCCTGGATTTGCTAACACCTTTGCAAGCACCTTGTACACAACATTGCTAAGAGAAATTATATTACTGATATAATGACTAATCTCCATTGAAAAATAAATAGCATACCATTCATGTTATATGGTAATGCGTTAAATTATCATATATGTAGTTTGTAGAGTATAGAATGAGGCAAAGGCGTTAGGGGTTCGTTGGGCTGTTCAGTTAGCCATTGCTCAGGTATTAATTTTGTCTCCATCCACTCCGATGCTGCCAACATGATCAATTGCGTCAACAAGAGGTCAAACTATGCAGCTATTAACATCATTGCCCTGGATTGTAGAGACTTCATGTCCAGTATGTCAAATATTTGTGTACTGTGTTTCTTTCCTCTCTTAGATGAAGTCGTAACACTACTAGAAAAACATCATTTAGCGTCGGCCGAAAATCCACGCTAATGAGGCTAAAACGCCGGAAGCTAAACAGTAGTGTCGGACATAAGCCATCCCACTCTAGTTTAGCCTCGGACAAGCCGAGTCAAAGCCGGACTCTACACTCAGCCGACGCTATATATATCCAGTTCCAGAAAAATCAACAAATCCTATATATAAACCACTGAAATTAAACTTATATATAATTGTGAGATCCCGAGTTCGAACCCGGATCACGACGTCCGGCCTAGAGCACAAAGTTTTAATCCTCATAATTTAGCCTCCATTATTGCAGTATGTTCCAGCTCATTTATATAATGAAAGTTGTTTAACTTCAAAAAAAAAAAGAAAAGAAGAAGAGTAGAATGAGATTTTAATATTACATATCTAGGGACGTCAAATGAAGATTTCGGTTTTTCTAACATTGGAAATGAAATACAATAGAAAAAAATATAGAAACATTAATTCAAGCAATATTCTCTACTAGAGAATTAGTTGATATTTCCACAGAATCATAAGAACTAGTGTAATTACTCGAACTTCTTTGATCAAAGTTGTTTCTTTCGTCATTTGTAATTGTGTCATCTGGATAAAGGGTTGGCTTTGGAGGTATGTTAAGGCTTTCAATATTTCCTTGTAGCATCTCCACTACATTGTTCATTGATGGACGATCATCTGGTTTTAATTGTATACACCAAAGTGCAACTATGATCATCTTTTTTACTATTTTCTTTTCTTCCTCGGTAGTATCTTCCATTTCTATGTCTTTCCCTTTTTCAACTTGATCATAAATCCATAAAGGAAAGTAAAGTTGGCTCGAACGCTCTGCCTTGGCATTTAGGTTTTTCCTTTTGTTTGCCATCTCCATTAAAAGCATTCCAAAGCTATAAACATCAGCCTTATAAGATACTCCTCCAATATTTTGGTAGAACAATTCTGGAGCCATATATCCAATTGTACCTCTTGCTGCAGTCATTGTGATAATGCTATTCTCTACCGAATATAGCTTGGCCAATCCAAAGTCAGAGACTTTTGGGGTGAAGTTCTCATCAAGAAGAATGTTGTGAGGCTTGATATCAAAATGCAAAATCTTCATTTCGCATCCATGGTGAAGATAAGCAATTCCACGAGCTACTCCAATTGATATGTCGAAAATTTGGCTATAGCTTATATTTTTGCTTCCTTCTTTGGAAAAAATGAATTTATCAAGAGATCCATTAGGCATGAATTCATAAACAAGAGCACGTTTGGATCCCTCAGCACAAAATCCGATTAATTGCACGACATTCAAATGATGTATCCTTCCGATAGTTGCTACTTCACTAATAAAGTCTTGTCCATTTCCTTTCGACATAGCCAACATCTTGATTGCCACACAAGGCCCACTTCGTAGGTTCCCCTTGAACACGGTACCAAAGCCTCCTTCACCCAACTTGTCTTTGAAACCTTTAGCCATTTTCTTGATTTCTTTGTATGAATATCCAATGGGCATGAGATTGTTTTGTTGTTGTAGATATATTTCAATATATTCAAAAATTGACAAATGCCTTTTCCTCCATTTGCATATCAATAAGGCAATAAACAATGTCACCCCAATCAGATATTTAGCCACAAAGAGTGGCCAGAAATAACGAATGCATTTTCGTATGAACTTGTTTGGTCCTTCTTTAATCAATCCAAGTAATCCTGTAACATAGTATTGATATGAACTACAATTGAATATTCTGGGAAATTAATCATTCATGTTAAAAGGTTATTCTTCATCTTAATAATTGAAAAACTCACCTATCCAATTCCACATAGAGATGATGACAACTGCAATGCATATTTGACTTAAGTAAGTAAAAAGGCTATGGGTCATAAAATAGTGAGTTAGTATATATAACACTTAGTTTCTAGTTGGTTACTTACCTTCAGCCACAGATTTGTATAAAGCTAGCTCCTGATACCATGTCCCTGAATAAACTATAACAATGGAAGAAAATGTTACATTTTTTTTATTTAAATAATAATTTACTTTTAATATACTTAAAATTTATAATCTACTCACTTTTATTTTCAGTACTCTTGAATTTGGTAGAGTAAGTATTCATCATTCAATAATTTAATGCTATGTAAAATTTGTTTTTATTTATTAAAAAATAAATTTAAATTTTGAATAAAAAAATTCTTGAACAAATTTTTGAATGAAATTGAGCAATACCACAAGGATTTTTTCTCGGATTTCCTCCCCAGGATTTATTGCAGGGGCGATCATAGCATAGAACTTTCTGGTTGGAATTGAAGATGCAACGTATCGAATCTCCACATTGAAGATTCTTACATGGAAGATTCAACCATGAAATCTCAAATCCATACACTAACGCCTTATGAATGAAATCATAGGAAGAAATTTCTTGATTTCTTTCCAAATTTTTCAACCAAGAAGTTGGTGTAACCAATTTTACATGACAACCAACTTGAAAATCTTGAGCAATTAAATCACCAGCCATAGCATAAATATAATACCCTTCCGAGTTCTGATCGAGACACGAAGTAGTATTCACATATTTATGATTGTTAGTAACTTGATGGCTACAATTCAAGTATACTATATGCTCGAAAACAAGTTCATCACCATAATATCCCAATGCTTGGTATGGATCCATGCAATATTTCTTCCCAAGTTCATAAGTATCACAGAAATTTGACTGCGACAAGAAATTGAGAGGAAGTGAAGAGCAATTAGATTCTTGAACTCCAGGATCAACCAGTCTGATTGTGAAATTGTTGTAATTGATGGACTGGACATGATATTTTGCAGAGTATAAATATAAAGTTGTCACATTATTTTCACATGATAGCTCATACCGGTTATCTCCGCAGTGTTTCAGGTCATCTGTTAATCGGAATGGATAACTTATACTGGAAATTTTACCACAAGATGAAGGTTGACATGTATGCTCTTGCTCAATAGTACTACTACTACCTTGCTGTAGTATAAGCAAAAATGGAAACAGTAGTACCAATATCACTCTCATCCACCACATAACAGCGAAACTGTTTTTGATTGGAAAAAACAGAGGAAATTAAGGGTCAGAAACTTGTGTTTCTATGTTAAGCAACTCCGAAATTTGTATGACTTAAGTCTAACTAACACATATGTCTAATTTGATATTCGTGGTAAACTTATTTTTTGTTCCGACGTTTTTTAATGTGTGATATGACATATTAACCTACTTAAAAATCTTTTAAATATACTTAAAGTTACAAGCAAGCTTATAGACCTATAATGTTACCAGTGACGGATCCAGACCCTTGTTCAGGAAAATACATTGTTTACTATGACTGCGGCAATGCAATTACAACCGCAATTGTACGATTACAATAAATGGTTGAGATTATTGGTTTATCTTAAATCAATGACCGAGATTAATTAATTTTTAATATCGTGATTTTACTATTGCAGCAAATTTAAATAACTCGCTCAAGAGTGCAAATGGAGCATATCCAAACTCCAAACTTTTTAACTTCAATTATTAAATAAATATGCCAATGTGTAAATGACAATGAGTTTTGCATAATGTTAAACAGGTAAAGTCAGTAGACCTGGGACCCAGAAAGTGCAGGCAGCAATTCAAACAAAATGTGCAGGCGTTGCTGAAGTGCTGAAGTTCAAAATTAAATAGATAATTTTCAATACAAAATTCCCACTTCTCTACTTATTGTCTAGGGACTAGCTAGGCTTGACCGGCTAGGTTATATATGATTTTCAAAACAATGGATTGTTCCCATATAGATTGTTTCTTTCTACATTGCTTAGCTCACAAGTACAATTACGCATAAAAAACGTGTCAAACATATAAAGAAGCAGAGTTTGGTTGTTTCACGTACACTCCTCATATTAAGCGTATTCAGTGTCGGACACGTGTCAGTGTGGAACACCGACGCTTATGATTAAACTTAATTATATCATTTTCTCAAATTATTTTGCAGAATATATAAATATAAAGTTGTTACATTATTTTCACAAGCTAATTCATACATGTTGTTCCCACAATGAATCGGGTCATCTTTTAATCGAAAATAGTAGTACTACTACTACTAGTTGTTATGTTCTTGCTCAATAGTACTACTACTACTGCTACCTTGCTGTTGTATAAGCAAAAATGGCAACAACAGTAGCAATATCACTCTCATCAACCACATAGCAGCGAAACTGTTTTTGGTTGGAATGGAAAAAACAGAGGAAATTAAAGGCCTCAACTTTATGATATTAATAAATGGCTGACCTTAGAATTGGGTATTGGGCTTAACACATCCTTACAAAACCGGCTTGTATTGTGCATTCTACTTATAAACTCTTGTCCAGGCCAACTCACATCCAATGTGCGACTTCTTAACGGTTGAGATTGTTTTAGTACATATATACATAATCTACATGGTACAATCTTAAATCGTCGACTGAGATTAATTACTGCATGTAACCTTATAATTTTACTACTCCAGTAAATCTAAATCCCTTATTCAAGAGTGCAAATGTTAAACTTCAGTATTAAATATACCAATTTGTAAATGACAATGAGTTTAGCATAGTGTCAAACATTAGCCGGCGAACAAAAATAATGTTAAACAGGTAAAGTCAGTAGACCTGAGATCCAGAAAGTGGAGGCAGCAAATCAAACAAAATGTGCAGGCATTGCTGAAGTGCAAAGTCAAATTTTTAACATATTCAAAATTAAATAAATAATTTTCAACACAAAATGATTAGCCGGCAAGGTTATATTTGATTTTATTATTCTTATTTTCAAAATGTGATTTTGTCCCATATGCTTAATTTTAGGTGTCAAACATTTCTTTTGTTCAACAAATTAAACCTTGCATGACATTTTATATGGCAGGAGCATATACTACGATGATCAGGCTACTGCTTCTTCTCCTGCTTATCAACAATGGCAGCAGTCATGACGAGTGCAAAGAATTATCTTGTGGACCTAACGAACCGCTTATTAGTTTTCCCTTCCAACTTGTTAAAGGGTCACAAGATCAATGTGCTTATCCTGAGTTTTGCCTATATTGTACTCAATATAACAAAACCATGATTGTGCTCTCTACCACTTCAGGTCTTGTTAACTTCTTTGTCTCTAATATTATCTACGAAATACGCTTGCTTTCAATTTCGGATCCAGAGAATTGCCTTCCGAATAAGTTTTTGAAACTTAACAATTCATCATTTCTACCTTACCAATTTTATTCACTATCAGAAACAAAATATTCCTTCTTCAATTGCTCTTCATCTAGGAAACAACACTTAAGAAACATTGAGCAAACGTATTTAAATTCACAAGATATGATCACATGTCCAATTTACGCCTCTAATTCCCAAGACAGTGTCCTCACATTAGACCTTGTATCATGTACCAAGATGTTTGACGTTCAAATGTCCACCGCGGCAGAATACTTGTCGTATAATCAACTGCGTTTGAGTTGGCCCAGACTAAATTGTACAGAGTGTGAAGCGAAAGGCATGACATGCAAATGGAAGAACAATAGCACGAAAGGCGAAACTGAATGTTTTGATTGCAACAATAAACGGAAAACAATTCAAATTCCAAATTCTCTTATATATGCTTCTACAGGTTAGACTCGATAACTTTATGTTTTTCTTTGTTGATTTACATTGGAAGAGAAATTTGTTTGACAGTTAAGGTTTTTCTAGGTTCAATTTTTTTGGCGCTGGTGCTCATCGCATTATTTAAGATACATCTCTATTTTAGAAAGAAAGAAGAGGATCAAATTAGAGTTGATAAATTTTTAGAGGATTATAAAGCACAAAAGCCTACAAGATTTTCATATGCTGATTTAAAAAGAATCACGGGCGGGTTTAAGGAAAAGCTTGGCGAAGGAGCTCACGGAACTGTGTTCAAAGGAAAGCTCTCAAGCGAGATACTTGTGGCTGTGAAAATGCTCAACAATACATCGGGAGAAGGAAAAGAGTTCATCAATGAAGTGGGAATTATGGGCAAAATTCACCACATCAATGTCGTTCGCTTGCTTGGTTTTTGTGCTGATGGAATCCACCGTGCTCTTGTCTACAATTTTTTTCCAAATGGTTCGCTACAAAGTTTCATATTTCCACCCGACAACAAAGACCATTTCATGGGGTGGGAGAAGCTGCAACAAATTGGTATTGGTATAGCCAAAGGAATTGAGTATCTTCATCAGGGTTGTAACCATCCAATCATTCACTTTGACATCAACCCTCACAATGTTTTGTTAGATTGCTCCTTCACTCCAAAAATTTCGGATTTCGGTCTTGCCAAATTATGTTGCAAGAATCGTAGTGCTGTGTCCATGACAGCTGCTAAGGGAACCTTGGGATACATGGCTCCTGAAGTTCTATCAAGAAATTTTGGGAATGTGTCTCTTAAGTCAGATATTTACCGTTACGGAATATTGTTGCTAGAAATGGTTGGAGGGAGAAAAAATGTAGACATTTCATCAGCAGAAGCTTTTCATGTGTTATATCCAGAATGGATCCATAACTTATTAGAAGGAGATGTACATATTCATATTGAGGATGAAAGTGATGTTAAAATTGCAAAGAAACTTGCAATTGTTGGACTTTGGTGCATTCAATGGCAACCAATAAACCGTCCATCGATAAAAACTGTTGTGCAAATGTTGAAAACCGGAGAGGATATTCAGTTAATGGTACCTCCTAATCCTTTTCGCTCGATGACTTCAATGACCAATAATGATCAATGCACTTTGGCAAGAACAACTTTCCAAATGGAAGTGATTCATGAATAAAGGATAATAATATTTTATTAATTAGTTCCACATCATTGGAAAGCATTGGGTATGTTAATTTGTAAAAATCCAGAAGTTGTATTTATGCTAGTAGTTTGCTTAAACATTGTTGTGTAAAAATTCAACTATAGCTTCAATTACAGAGTGTCGTGTTCATTGAAAATGTGGGACTCTTAACATAAACCGCTTCACATTCAACTCACTTGTAAGTTGTAGCTTTAATAAATTTTACAAAATCTATTCATTCAAAATCAATTTTTATCACGGAGAACCAAACATACACTATAGTTTCAACAAAATTCACCGTGATTAACTTACCACATATGTTGATGGATTTTTTGGTTGTAACATACAAATCACACATAAGAGATTACCGTACATTGGAAACATGACTGAAAAAGCAAATGGCAAAAATGCATTTTCAGATTACTGTGAGTCTGTGACTCTTCTCTAAATGCAGACTAATGCTATATTTTAATCTTACATCCAAGATCAGAATCTCTAGTATTATAATTAAATTACCTATAATGTGAAAAATGTGTGTGCTACATTTGTTAACAATTAACAGAAAAATTTCACACGGGCTTGATGGAAGCTTTAGATAAACAATTTACCAGTGTTGATCAAAAGAGACTAATTCTTGTATCACATCTAGTTCTAATGTTACAATAATACACCTTTACAAAGAAACTATAAATTTTTTATTCTAGTATGTTACAATAATGCAATTTTTATTCATGAATCACATCTAGTTCTGAATTAAAATACCCTGTAGCAGTATTTGCAGTTCTATTACTTGAAGATGAAGCATTGAAAGGATTGTCGGGAACTTTTAACTTGTCTCCCTCTCCTTGTAGCATCTGCATCACAGTTTTCATGGAAGGACGATGCGCAGAATGCCACTGAATGCACCAAAGTCCCACAATTGCTAGTTTCTTTGCAATTCTAAAATCACCCTCTTCGTCAATTGGGATATGTATGTCTCCCCCTTCAAGCAAACTGTGGATCCAATCTGGATACAAAACTTCGAAATTTTCCTCACCATTAACGACTGTTTTAGTATTCTTTCTTCCTCCAACCATCTCCAGCAGTAACATACCGTAGCTGTATATATCAGACTTGTAAGAGACATTTCCAAAATTTCTAGAAAAAACTTCAGGTGCCATGTATCCTAATGTTCCCCTAGCTGCAGTCATAGACACAGTACTTTGATTTTTGGAGCATAACTTAGCTAAACCAAAGTCTGAGATTTTTGGAATGAAATTGTCATCTAACAAGACATTATGAGGATTGATATCAAAGTGAAGAATTCTATGATCACAGCCCTGGTGAAGATACTCGATCCCATTAGCAATATCTAGAGCAATTTGTTGCAATAAGTCCCAACCAAGGAAACCATCTTTGTTATTGGGTGGAGAAATGAAATTCTGCAGCGAACCATTTGGGAAAAAATCATAAACCAAAGCACGATAAAATCCATCAGCGCAAAAGCCAAGCAATCGAACAACATTAACATGGTGGATTTTTCCCATAGTTCCCACTTCATTTATGAACTCTCTCCCATCTCCTTCTGTATTATTAAGCATCTTCACTGCAACGAGAATTTGACTCGATAATTTACCTTTATAGACAGCTCCATGAGCTCCTTCGCCTAGTTTTTCCTTGAATTTGTCTGTAATTCTCTTAATATCAGCATAAGAGAATCTTGTTGGCTTTGAAGCTTCGTAATCCTTCAAAAAGTTGTCAAGTCTCGTTTGATCTTCCCCTTTCGTTCTAAAATAGAAGTATACTCGAAAGAAAACACCAATCAAAACAACCAGCACAGTCGAACCAATGATTGCCCCTGCAAATTCAACATTTAATTAAAAAAATTAAAAATAATGAACAGAAATAGAACTGAAGGTATATATAATCTTTTTATTCACCTATTGTTTCTAAAATGATGGATGTGTGGTTCTTCTTTGATTTGTTGTGTAGCTCTAAACATTGACTGCGAAAATTTGTTTTCGACCAACTCAATGAGAGACTATTTTGGCCTATCC
Source organism: Trifolium pratense (assembly GCF_020283565.1). Lineage (NCBI taxonomy): Eukaryota > Viridiplantae > Streptophyta > Magnoliopsida > Fabales > Fabaceae > Trifolium > Trifolium pratense. Next base: position 36,042,221 of record NC_060059.1, on the reverse strand, counting down.
CAAATGCCCATATTGGTAAAACTTTAACAAACATTCTTGTGCAGCTTAATAAGTCCAACTCAACGACACTTTCAGTGGATTCTGCAACATAAATCGGACAAGACAACATGTCTTGTGCATCGGGGTTTCTTTGGTCCCAGCTTTTGAGATGGTGTTGTTGAACCGAAGAGCAGTTAAAGAAAGTAATGTTCCTTAAGCCATAGTTTGATCGGAAAGGATAAAATACAGAAACATTGTGTGTTAAAAAGAAACTAGAAAGACAGTTTTGTTGGTGAGATAGGATTATTTCTTGAGATTCGCAATTTATGTATGTAACAACTATTTTTTCTGATATTGGTAGTGAGAGAAATTCAAGGATCTGATCCTTGTGCCGTGAATCCGTGTACCGCGAACAAGATAGACGGAAGGGGCATTCAATGGATGAGTTATTGATCAATATCTGACCATTTCCAAGGTTCATTAGCAGCAGCAGCAGTGCTAATATTGTGAGTGACATGTTCAAGTGTATTACATTTCAAACTTGTATAATTTCATATATAGCAATATAACATTAGCATAGCAAGACTTTTCAAAGGAAATGAATATATTTAAAATTGAAAATGATGCTGCAAGACAAATATGGATTAAGAAATTTTCAAAGTCCAAGACCATAATGTGCACTGCAATGTCGTGGAAGAGAAAAAAATATAAGGAGACAAAAGAGATTTGAAAAGATATTGTTAAAACTTGTGTGGTCAGATGTGTTTATCATAATTTTCTGTCAAGAAAAAAGCAATTTTATCATTATTGTAATAATAAAAGTCAAGAAAGATGGCTAAAAGACATTTGCACTGAAAAAGACAATTTTAGTCTTAGATACCACATGTTACATTTCATACAAATATTCCCTTTCAAATTATAATCCCTGTAGCTCTAAAGTGAAAACCAATTTTCAGCATCAATCATGTGCAGAGAAAAATCATTATTATGCTTCCTCCAAATTATAGTTGTTGTGTTACTACTGCATCATAATAATCATCAAACATGCGATGCAACAAATACTAATAACCAAACATATTGTCCACCTTCTTCATGCGGCAAAATCACAAACATACAACACCCCTTTCGACTTACCGATGATCCAACAACCTGCGGTGATCCGAGGTACGAGTTATCCTGCGAAAACAATATGACAGTGTTAACTCTTTTTTCGGGTAAATACTATGTGAAATCAATCAACTACAAAAACTACACAATTCGGCTATTAGATCCCGGAATTGAAGAGGGTGATTGCTCCTCTATTCCTCGATATTACTTATACACTTCAAATTTCACAAGTTATAGCAACGACGACGAAGAGGGTGATTGCTCCTCTATTGAAGAGGGTGATTGCTCCTCTTATCCATATCAAACCTCCCAAAACAGAATAATTTCTGGAGAAGATACTTATGGTGATACTATAACCTTACCAATGTTCCAGCACGTAATTTACATGAATTGTAGTAATCCTGTACGAGATGATACGGTGTTCGTGGATACAGCTTCTTGCATCAAGTCCAATTCCCAAGGTGGCCATGTTTATGCCATTTCTGGGGATTTGAAGGTTGGTAACTTAAACGACGATGACTGCCACGTGGAGGTTGTTACCACGATATCATTTTCCGGCTATCATTACAGTCCTTACAGGTCTGTTTATTGGGACATTCTGAAAAAAAAGTATTCGTACAGTGAAATTCATAGGATGTTGGTGGGTGGATTTGAGGTTTCTTGGATGAGTGCTCCTTGTCAAGATCTTTGTGGAAAACCAGTTTGCTATTTGAGAGAAACCACTTGGAGTCTTGAATGCTTTGATCCTGCTGGTTATTGTGAAACAACATTGGGATTTCATGTCAGTTGCGGTGGTAAGAACATCTTTACATTTTTACATCAATGCAAGTCCCACATCGGTTTGTGAGATGACCTGAATATATATTTATAAGTGAGGGCAATCCTCACCTTATAACTGATTTTATAAGGATGAAGTAGGTCCAACCAACAATTCTAATATGGTACGAGAGCTTTCACCACAATCCGTTGGACCGCCTTCTATCAGATTTTTTATCAGGCCACCCGCCATTTATATCGATCCACACAACAAGCACGATAATGTTAGACACGAGGGGATATATTAAGGAATGAGTTAGGTCCAATCCACAATTCTAACACATAACCTCATTCATTTGAAATGCGGCACAAACACTTGTTTACTTTGTTATATATTCCTCCAAACTTTGAGCGGTAAGATGGCTAACTTTTTCTTTGTCTTAATTTTAGGAACTCTATCAAAGCTGCGAGTGTTTGTTGAAGGTAAGAAGAAAATTCTCGTCCTTACATGTTCAATATCAAATAACATGGTCATGCATTTCTCACTAATCACTGTATCTAGAAACCCAAGCCATCAAGAATGACAAATACTTTCTACATCACTCACATCCTTTAACATGATTCATCATAGACCCAATAACTGTAGTCCAGGGAAATGGATTTCCTGGTGTAAGTGCGCGACTCAGTTACAGCTGTAAACCGTTCGATCTAAATCGACAGATGAGATCATTTGACTGTATGAATAACTGTGGCAAACTGCTACTGCAGCAAATCCAAGTCCATAGTCCAGCCATTTAATTTGAGCATGTCTCTCATCTATGCCTTCTGTTGTCTTTGGATAATAAGAGTAACCCTTGTAATATGTTTCTATTAATTTATGTTTCCATTAACTCTTTTTAACACCTAAAATTAGTAACGATAACTAGATATTTACGTTTTCTTTCTTTTTGTTTGTTGGTAGTCATCTTTTTCATTTCCCAATTGACTTAATTAAAATTTCTTGCAGGTATTTTGTACGGCATTGTTGCAGGTAATTTTTTACTCTAATGAATATAGTATATACCTAAAAAATTTCAAATACGGAGTTATTTGAACAGTAATGATATCTTTCTATTATAGATAATGTTTACATTATTTATTGCATTCATATATGATATATTGCAGGACTAATACATCCAGTTGGCTTGACAGTAAATAATGGATCTTTTAATACGCCTCAATCAAAATTTGGTATCGTTATAGGAACAATCATTGGACATATTCTGTTTCCATTCATTATAGTGAGATCTACGTTGGGTCTCATAGTTTTCTTTGCAAAATTGATACATACATATCGATTAAGGCATACATCAATCTATGAAAACATCGAAGATTTTCTTCAAGGCAACTCCCTCATGCCAATAAGGTATTCATACAGAGAGATAAAGAACATGACAAGAGGTTTTAAGGACAAGTTGGGTGAAGGAGGCTATGGTAAGGTTTATAAGGGACAGCTACGTAGTGGCCCTTTGGTAGCCATAAAGATGTTGGGTAAACCTAAGGGTAACCAAAATGGACAAGATTTCATTAATGAAGTTGCAACCATAGGAAGAATACATCACACCAATGTGGTGCGACTTATTGGATTTTGTGTTGAGGGTTCAAAGCGTGCTATTGTTTATGATTTCATGCCCAATAGCTCTCTTGATAAATACATTTCCTCTAAAGAAGATCATATCTTCTTGACTTATAAGCAAATGTACGAGATATCTCTTGCAGTGGCGCGTGGAATTGCTTATTTGCATCAAGGTTGTGACATGCAAATTTTACATTTTGATATCAAACCCCATAACATACTTCTTGACAAGGATTTCATCGCCAAAGTTTCAGACTTTGGTCTTGCAAGACTTTATCCAGTTGAAAATAGCATTGTAACTTTGACTGCTGCTAGAGGAACAATTGGTTACATGGCTCCAGAATTGTTCTACAAAAATATTGGTGGAGTTTCCTATAAGGCTGATGTATATAGCTTTGGAATGCTCTTAATGGAAATAGCAAATAGAAGAAGAAATTTGAACTCAAATGCAGATGATTCAATGCAAATTTTCTTTCCCTATTGGATTTACAATGAATTGATTGAAGAAAGAGAGATAGAAATGTTGGGAGAAGCTACCGATGAGGATAAGAAAAATGTGAAGAAAATGTTCATAGTTGCCCTATGGTGTATACAATTGAAACCCAATGATCGCCCTTCAATGGACAAAGTAATAGAAATGCTTGAAGGAGATATTAAAGACATTAAAATTCCTCCAAAACCTTCTCCATATCCAACTGAAATTATTCAAGATCATGTAACTAGCTCTAGTGAATCTATATCGGATGATGTTGTCACTGGATCAATTAGTTTTCTTGAGGAAACTATGGAAGATCCTTTATTATAGCGTTAAACTACTAGTGATAATAATTACTATGGATTTGGCTTTTATTTTCATTAAGCATTTAAATTTCATATTTACAGTTTTACTTTTACACTACATAAAATTTATATCCTTATGTATTATTTTTTAACTTGTCATCACTTCCATTTATGTTTGGACACAAATTATCTTGTTCCTTTACGTTGTAGATTTGTAGTTACAAACCATTTTTTTTTCAAGTGAAACTAAACATAAAGTTAGTTGCAGTACCAATGATGATACACTATTCCTAATAGCTCCAATGTGACAAATTGGTGAAAGTCTAAAAACCAAGGATAGAAATTAGTAAATGAAGATAAATCACAACACTTAAAGGAAGAATCTTGAATTTTGGGACGAACAAAACTTACACACTTGAAGAACTTGCTCAAAGAGGGATTTCTATGGTGAGATTTGGCTCTCTAATACTTTAGATTGATAGTATTGATCAAGGGTCAATGGTAGGTTTTGTTGAGTTTCAATGAGAGAAAAAGAGCAGATCGATGGAGGCTAGGAACTGGTGCGGACCCTAGAAGAAACAAATTAATTGACATGTTCTGACCAAGGAATCAAAATTAATTGACATTATGTTATTATTTTATTTTATTTTTGACAAACTACATTATATTTTATTTAACATAGTATGAATTACATGTTTTCATGCATTATTTGTCACGACCCAACCTCGTGGTCATGACCTCATGGTTCTTAAACCTCATGATCATGACTGGCGCATATTCTAACACTAATTCATTATATTTTCAGCCTGACAAGCCAAATACACCACTAACTATACACGTTTCTAAAATACATATCTACTGAAATTTGGAAGTGTCTCATTTCCTATATTTCTACAATTACAAGAACTAATTATAAAATATAAATAGGTGAAATTAGATTAACACTTACGATGCCCTTACATGCTAAAAAAACAGAGGGCCTAGACATTCTGCTCGGAGTTGTTCCTAATCAATTCCAGCAAAGCTCAACAGTCCATCCTATGACATTCTACCATTTTAACTTAATCTATAATAGAATTTGGGTATTTTTAATTGTTCCTAATCACTAATTTCATTAACATTCTAACTACCAAAACATCATTAAAACATGGTTTGTCAAGTACAAGATCCTAATATTTTCAAATTCATTAGTTTGTCCACAAAGAATTTGCATGCATTCATAAATCATATCTCATTATGACTAATTTCTATGAACAACAAATATTCATATTTTATCATTCTAAAAAAAAAAAAAACTAACATTTCTTATTCTAACCCCAAATCAATCTTATAAGAACTCACCTTGTCTTCTTGAAAGTGTTTCTTCATGGGAAGGTGAAGAGTAGAAGAGGAAAATAGGGTTCTTCCAGCACCAGCATTGGGGTTCCAAAACCCAATTATTTTACTAAGCTTCATACTTGAAGCCAAGTATCTAATCCCTTTCAATATATAAGTCTTCTAATAATTACGTTAGCTTTAAACTAGTGGTCTACTTATTTGCTTTGTTTGGGTCTTGTATGATTTGATTTTGTTTTGGTTTCTCTGACTATTTGTAAATTTTTGTAGTCTACCTCGATACGTCTTGTGCTGGGGAGGCTGATTATGTTAATATAATTCTTCTAATTAGCTAGATGAAGCTTGTTTTTCATAAATGTGACACATGCAAAGAGGGGTTGGGTAGCAATTTGATTGGTTTGTGAAGTGGTGAAGAGGGAGTATGGTTCGGGGCAGAGAAAAAGAAAGAAGAGAAAAATGTTTTTCTCTTTTTTTTTTTTTCCTACACCAATTTAACAAGTTTTTTTTCGCTGTGATTAGAAAAATCTTTATGTTTTGCTAAAAAAAAAATTCCGAAATTAAAGTAACCACGAATCTAGAGCCGTAAAAAATGGGCTGGGCTGATGGGTCGGCCCATTAGTTCACGATCTTGGGTGGGTTGGGCCTAAAAAACATAGCCCAAAATGTAATTGGACTTTTTTGGTCCAAGCCCATATGAAAATTGGGCTGAGCAGGGCTAGCCCAGCGAACTTTGGGTTGGTCCATTATCCCGTCATTTAATTGATAAAAACACATTTTGGTGATTTTTGTAAAAATAATATTAATGAAATTATCATTTAATTGATAAATTATTTATAAAAAATATATTTAAATGTGTAAGCTTAATAAAATGAGGTATATTTACCTAAAATTAGAGTTTAACTGATATTTCTTGTTAATGTAAAAATTATTTACACTTGTATCAAATAATATCTCAATAAAATCGATAATTATGAAGAATTAATACATCAAAATAATATAAAAAATATTGAATAAAAAGAAGAAAAAAAAAAAAATGAAATGGGTCGGACTAACCTATTAGCCCAGTTGGTCCATAAGAGTCGGGCAGGACTTGATAAATGTTAGCCCAATAATAACAGTGTCAGGTCAATCTAGCCCATTTATTTTGACTGGCCTATCGGATCAGACCAGCCCATTTTACAGCTCTATAGGAATCCACCCTTTTACATTGATTCGGCAATGGACGTGGATTGGTGAGAGCATGACACGTCATTCTTTCTTTTGTTGATAATAGAGCATGACACGTCATCAATATGTTACACCACACCAAACACAAATTCATTTTTCTGATGTTCAGTTTCCAGTATCAGAGTTTTATGGTTTCTCGTCAAATTTGCGTAACAATGACATCAACCTCTTTCTCTCGTTTACTCTCCACCACCGCATCCAACCCTACTCTCCTCCGCACCGGATCCCAACACCTCACTCCTTCACTTTCCAACTCACTCACGCGCCTCCTCTTTTCCACCTCCGCGACGCAGCACCACAAAGAGAATCCTGTTAGCGAACAATCACAACCACAATCTCTCCATAATGAAAATCAACAAATCCAAAAAGAAGAACAACAAGAAGAAGAAGATGATGGCGACGAGATTGATTTGAACAAAGAAACGGGTGAAGTCGGTGGACCTAAAGGTCCTGAACCCACAAGGTACGGCGATTGGGAACGTAATGGTCGTTGCTCTGATTTTTAAGATTTTGTTTCACTTTATCGTTTCTATAGCATAATAATAAAATTGTGGGGAAGTTGTTTGAATTTCCGCTTTTATTATTTATTGATGATTGTAAGTGATGGATTGTGTTAGTGTATGTAACTAGAAATGGATTATTGATTTTATTAGTTGTAATTCTCAATGAAGGTTAAACAAAATGAAATTTTCCTTTATTTTAGTGATGTTTGGATTGGATACACAGTAATTTTGGCAAATTAACATCAGTATTTCTGTTAGGATCTGAAATTATAGAACTGTTATTATTAGAGGTGGGTCCTGAGAGATGGTCGGAAAGTAGGGATCATGGTGGGTGGTGAGAGGTCTCTCCAAGTTGAGTTGGTGTACCGCAAACACTTTGAAGCTCAATTAACTAGTGATATGACGTGGGTGGCTAGCTCCACTGGTTTGAGCTAAGGGTTAAAATGAGGTAGAGGTATCGGCCTCTCGGGTTCAATCCCGGTTGAGGGAGAAAACATATTAATTTAACAAACTAACAACCAACATTAGCTGTTTCAAAAAAAGAAAAAAATTCAATTAGTAATCTGAGTAGGAGATTGATGTAGAATGACCGTGCTGCTTAGGATGAAATCCTTTTATATAGTGAGACTGAGATTGTTGAGCTGATTAGACAGAAAAGGCTCTTGAGGACGTTACCCTGAACACGTGGATCTTGCTGTGATAGGCGGATCGGCAATTGATCACATGGTTGTATGTCGAGCTTTTGGGAGATTTCACAGATGGAGTTGGGCTTGTGTTGCGGAGGCCCAGTTTGGGTTGGCTTTGACCTAGTCCGAAACAAATGGTACGGAAGTTTAGTTACGGAGGAAGTTTTCGGAGCATTTTCAGTTTGAAAGCGTGTAGTTTTGTTTATATCATGGTAGTTTTATAGGTTTTCAAATGAATATTGTGTGAAAGGAGTTCAATAATTTAGAGTTCATTTGCTGGTTTAAAGAAGCATGTGTTGTGTCCATTGTAAATTTGTAACTTGATGGTTGTTTTCTTAGTATGTAGCAGTTCAATAATCAATGGGTCGGGTATATCTTGGTTTATGCATCTTAGCTTAGTTTCTTCATTTTTTTCATTATGGTTGCTCACATGAGAACTCCATTAATTTAGGGTCTGTTGTGCAATGATAGTATCTGTAATTGGATTCCAATATGTTTTTGAGTAATGGATAGTGAATATAAGAGAAGTACACTGAAGTAGTAATCACATGAAATCACATGAAAGATAAATGAAGTAGTCTCTTATAAAAAGAGAAAAGGTTTAGAATGAATTATAATTACAAAAGTACTGTAAATGCAATCACATGAAAGATAGAAATCATACAGCAGTGTTTAGTGTGTTTTCATTTCATTTATCAGTAGGATAGTTAATTTCTTCCCTTGAAGAAAGGAATGGAATTCATTTTTCTCATTCCATGATAAGTAGACATGACTATTATGGAAGATTGGTGTGATTTTGTTAACCATTTTACCAAAATGGTGGTGGCTTCCTTGATTACATTCTCAAGGTTCACATAAAAGCTAACTAAGAGCACTGGTTTTATAAGTGAAAGAAGAAACTGAATTAGTGATCAAACATTTTAAGAATCATATTTTACTGTTAAAAGGTCTGAAATGGAAATGTTACAAATATTAGTCGTTGGCACTTCAAGTATACTTTCAAATGTCGTTGTTCTCCGATAAAAGTGATGAATGTTTTGTGAGAGCCGGCCCAAAGCCTGTATAGGATGGGCTACCGCATAGAGCCTTAAATTTTAGGGGCCTCTAAAAACAACAGTTAGAAAGTTGAATTGGTTATAATATTGTGGGGATTCAAAGTTATCACAATGTCCCCGGTGGCCTAGTAGTTGTGTTAATGATAAATCGAATTGTGAGATGAGGTTGATGTTTTGTTGAATGATAAATCAAACTGTGAAACCAATGCTATCGTTTGCTTAGTGATTAGAGCTCAATTTTTAAAATTGGATCAAGGTCTCCGAATTGTTTGGGACGATTCTGTGTTTTGTTATTGGGTGATGATGGCGGCTCCTCTTCAACTATTGAGGACCTTCTTTTACTCACAGCATCCACCCCTCCCAATCTCCCATGCTCACCCACCACTCTTTTAAACACTTAACTACTCCATAATATGAATTCTATTGGTGTCCAAGAAACTGGTTTAATTTCTTGTCCAATTGCATTAAAATTAGGACCGAGTCCGACTATTTAGAGGCTTTACTCGAATGTTTAAAATAGACTTAATATAAAAAAAAATATAAAAAATTCAAGAAAATGATGGAAATACAAAGTCTCTCAATTTTTGGATAGCAATAGAAGAAAATTCCATAAAATGTTTCAAACCTAACAATTATAAAATAGAAAGCACTTCCAACAAGTCATGTGTAAGCAAAAATAGCATGGAGAGTATGAACTTAGAACACAAATAGATTATAGAGCTCTTTACTATAGTTATAAACATAATTGACTGTTATCGATAATTGGCTCTGGGAAATAGCCAAGAAATAACTTATAATTTAAAAGTTTATAGGATTAAAATATACTTGTTTGGTGTCCCGTAAGTGTAGCTCAAATGGTAGCTACCAGGAATTATTGGAGTGGTCGGGATTTGAACCCCGAATTTCACATTTCTTCACATTTAAATGTGTGAGAGTCTAGTCACTAGGCTACTTGACTAAAAAAATATATAGGGTAAATGATCATTTACCCCCCTGCAAAATAAGCAAATTTTCGTTTACCCCCCTGTGCATATTTTTTTTCTGTTTACCCCCCTGCAAAAAATAAATTCTCTCATTTTGCCCCCTGGCTGTACAGCAGGACATGTGACTGTTCAAATCTGCTGACGTGGCTTGTACACATGGAAAAAATCATTTATATTTTTTTAAAAAATTCCACGTCAGATATTTTTTTTTATAAAAAATAAATTTTTTTTCCTACAAAATAAAAAAACCAATTTTCTTATTTTCTTTTCCCAAAATTAAAAAAAACTTCCTACAAATAATTTTTTTTCCTACAAAATTTTAAAAATTATATTTGTTTTCCTACAAACGAATTTAAAAAAAAAATTCCTCCCAAAATAAAAAAACGAATTTTCTTATTTTACTCCCAAAATAAAGATTTACTCCGAAATAAAGTTTATTTTCAAATTAAATATTTTAAAGATTTATTTTCAAATCTCTTTAAATTAAAAAAAAACATAATCTTTAATTTTTAAAAACAAAACTTTATTTTTTTTGTTAATCTCTTTGAATTAAAAAAAAAAATAGAAGAAGAAGTTTTATTTGTGTTTTCCTCTTCTACCAAAATTATATGTGATATTAAATTATGCAGCAAAAAAAATTAAGCAAAATTATGCTTCAATTCTTATGTGATATTAAATTGTGCAACAACCTTAGCTTGTACTATATCTGCAGCACTAAATTACGCAGACAAAAATAAAGATTCTATTTTTTTTAATTAAAAGATATTTGAAAATAAATCGTTAAATTCTTTATTTTGGGGTCAAAATAAGAAAATTTAATTTTTTATTTATGCAAAAAAAGTTATTTTTGTACGAAATCTTTTATTTTTTATTTTTATTTTGTAGGAAAAAAATTATTTGTAGGAAATTTTATTTTAAATTTTGGGAAAAAAAAATTCGTTTTTTTTTTTTGTAGGATTTGTTTTAAAAAAAAAAAATTGTGACATGGAATTTAAAAAATAAATATAAATGATTTTTTCCACGTGTACAAGCCATGTCAGCAGATTTGCACAGTCACATGTCCTGCTGTACACCTAGGGGGCAAAATGAGTGAATCTATTTTTTGCAGGGGGGTAAACAGAAAAAAAATCTGCATAGGGGGGTAAACGAAAATTTGCTTATTTTGCAGGGGGGTAAATGATCATTTACCCAAATATATATATGTATACTTGTTTGGGAAGTGGTAACCATTTTTTCTCACATGGTCGTAGTCGTAGCTTCTTTTTACTATTTTATAGATTTTTTATTTATTTATAAACTAATTCAAATAGTGTTTCACCTTGTAACTAACCATTTATAGTTTTTTTTTCTTCAATTTTACATTGGCATTTATTAAAAAAATTAATTTTAATTAAGAATATCTTTTTATTTCATTTCCTATTGATTAACTAACTCGTTAAACCGCTAGTTTTATCAAACACTATTAATTTAATCTCAAGTTTATATGCTAACAACTATAAAATAATTTATCTACTATCAATTATAAATTCATTCTTTATTGATAAAAAAACTATAAATTCATTCACTATTAGCTACAGTATTAGTTAATTTATCATTTATTCACTTTGTCCTTATTTATTCTCACACAAGAAAAAACACTATCGAAAAATATTCTCTATTAAAATTTTCACTACTAAAAAATATCTTTCAGTGAAATTCGACTATAAGAAAATATCTGCCAGTAAATTAAAGGATATGGAGAAATTTTAATCAAATTAAAGAGAGCAAAGAGAAACCTTTGGGATCTTGTTCTCAAATAAGTGAGGTCAAAGAGCAAACAATTATATTTCGTTACGTCAAAGGAAATCTTTATAACAACAACACACCCTTGGCACTTCTATCATGGGCCTAATATTATTGACTACATTCTTATCCGTTTGGACCAGAACGTTTCCAGAGTCTATTACGAATCGGTCACAATATCGAAAAATTCTCTTCCGCCACAATTCTTTTATTTCTCTAAAATTTCAATTTTGCCTATGCGAAAAAAATTTATAACGTACTTTTGATTTTTTTATTGTTGAAAATAATATTTTACACTAAAAAAGTTTGAAAAATATTTTTCGAACTTTTTATGCATAAACAAAATTTGAATTTCACAGGGAGGGGGAGAATACAATTTTTCCACAATAACATGGAGTTTTTTTTTTGTTTGACACAATAACATGGAGTTCAAACATCATCAAATGTATCAAAATTAACATTTTCCCTTTTTTTTTCAAATATATAATAATTAAGAAAATTATCACAATTGATCCCATAATAAATATGAGGAAAATTTCTAAAATGACGGCCTGTCTAAAAGTGTTACAAGTTACAACAAGCCAAATTAGCTACTACATACCATCTATTATGGAACAACTCATCAATTATATCAATTATTATATATTATAAAAAGGTAAAACACTGTGATATTTTTTGTTGGGTAACGAGGAGCGGTTTTCGACCATCTACATTAAGCTTAAGAATAACTTTACAAGTGAGTTGGACACCACACTATAATCCAAAATCTTAAGGTATTAGGGGTTATGGATCCTCTCACTTATAAAGTGTTCACCCTTCACTTTTCTAAGTAAAGTTAGACTTAACTCATATTTGCCACAACAATTTTTAGATTAAATCGAACTTTTTAATATTTTCTTTTTGGTTTTCTATAGTTACTTTTAGTGAAGGTAGTCCTATTTTAAGTTTAAACACTATGAATATTTCTCTAATATAAAAATCATATTTTAGATTCTAAATATGGATGTTTTACAAATCACAACTTCATAAACCATAACCTAAGATCTACTTGTATGTGTTTTTTGTTTGTATCACAAAACTTCACAAATCATAACCTAGATCTTAAAAAAGATTTTAATTGCTAATATTTTCATTTAAATTATTTATTAATCTAATTTTCATTTATTTACAAGGAACACATTAAGTACAATGCCTTACTGCAAAATAATTTTGGTTTTAGGAGTTTGTTTATGAAGTACACATGTTGCTCAAACAAACAAAATACAATATTAAAAAATATTTTCTAGTGAGAATGAGTTGAACGATACCTGAGGAAGCAATATCAAAAGATATTCTCAATAAGCAACTAAATTTGATCTATTGGTGCGAAGTTTGAGTATTATGTTAAAAGTCGATTTTGGTTCGATCATCAACTCTATTGTAAGCAAAAAAAAAAATTTACGAGATCAGAAGTTATGTGTGCTTGCAGCCCTGTGACTTTGCCAATAGTTAAGTTTCTCATCATCTCTATGTCAAGAAAAATTCTCTTCCCTCCGACACTCTTTTATTCCCCATAAATTATCTTGTTATCCTTGCAAAGAAAGTTCGAAACATGTTTTCTAAACTTTTTCTAGTTTAAATATTATTTATAAACTTAGGGCAAAATTGTTTTTCTAATTTAAATACTACTTTTCTGAACTTTCCGAACTTTTTTTTCACAAGAGCAAAAAAATATTTTCGAGGAGGAAAAAAGAGTGTTTCCATCCTATGTCAACTCAGTCTAAATAACAATTTCTTGGATGAGTTTTTTGTTTATGTTTCTATAATAGAATATTCTCACTAAGAAAGGGCATAAGATTATCAAATGATCAACAATTTTTAAAATAAAAAACTAAACTAAATAATTACAAACAACTCATATATCATTTTTGACAAACAACAACTCATATAAAAACCTAGTCAAAGAAGACATTACTGCAATTTGCAACTCAGGGTCTTCTTTGTTTTGCAAAGGAACGGTCCTTGTCTAATGTCTAGAATCAATGAATTACACTTATACGTGTGCAGGGACGGACATAAGGGGGGGCAAGTAGGGGCTGAGGCCCCCCCTCTTGTCATATTTTTTTTCTTTCATATACTTGTTCCTGATATATATGTACACATAAATTAATATTTGAGAGATGTGTTAAAAGATTAGTAACGACTGATTGACGCAAATCATGCACCCACAACATAGTAATTGTAACAATTTACTACTTTAAAATATTTTGATAATATGTATTAGACACTATTAAAGTCGAAATTTGATTAAGTTAGTTCTGATTGTTTGCTATAAGTGAGAGATTATTTTCTGCTATGAAGATTGTGAAAATTAGGTTGAGAAACAAGATAGAAAATGAATTTCAAACTAATTAATACAGATTCAGTTGTTGATGAATTTTATGATATAGAGCAATATCGTGTACAATTTAGATAAACAATGTAATGTATTTTTTATTGAATATATTTAAGTACTATTATAATTATGATTATGATTTATTTAATATTTATTATTTAATTATTCCGGCCCGCCGTTTTATAGATTCCTGGATCCGTCCCTGTACGTGTGATATATATTCATTTAAGCCAACATGCATATTATTCATGAGTAGATACACGTTATGGTTGTTAAATATATACTCGTCATACTCATAATACTATTATTTATTTGTTACTAGAGGAATGCCTTCTACTTGTCTTCTTTTAATTGTATTTCGAGTTATATGTATTTTATTGTAAAATATTTATTTTATTTTAATCAATTATTTAGGGTAAGAGAAGAAAAGGAGAAACAAAAAGAAACTGAAAATCAACTACTGATCAGTACTCTCAATGGAAGGGGATTCCCAAAGCATTATCTGCAACAAGCACATAAACAAGTTTCATCAACAGAGAAGGAACAATCTTTAGCGTAAAACTCAGACAATAACATTTTAGGGATAATATAATATTAACACATTAATTTCATTCTTTAAAAACGCGCGCAACTTTATAAATTCTTATTCATTTCAGACAAAAACTCATGAAAATGTTGAATGTACCATTTCATGATTTCAATATTTACTAATTACTTTATAACAATGAAGAAATTGAAAAAATTGCTTAACGATACAAATAGAATTTGTTCTGCACTGGGCCTAGGACAGTCCCAATCCACTCCTGCTAGGCATGATGAGGATGGCCGAATAGGACGTGGCCTCCCCGTCCACGTCAGCACGCACATTTTCCCCACGTGCTCCTCACGGTGAGGACGCGTGTTCCTTCGAGCTTATCCGTTCCCCCCAATACACGGATGTTGAACCGTAGATGAACCTCTACTACAAATCCCTTGTTTGTTGATTGATTGTCATTTTATTTATTTTTAATTTAATGTGAACTATTCAAATTATTATGAGCTAACTTCTACTCTTAACAACTAACAGAAAAAACTGGCTTGACAATTTTTTACAAGTTTAATTGGATTCCATGTACCTAACATTAGTTTGTCCTTGTCAATAAAAAACACACATTAGTTTGTCTTCCTTTCAACATTAAAATAATATTACTTTATCTTCCGTAATTTAGGATTGCAATAATGTTAAAATTCTTAAGATGAGTTTGTCACATATATATTTGAGTTCCATAAGATTTAAGGAATTAGTTTCTATAGTTGTGAGCATAGAATATCCGATTTACGCCAAAAAATAAAATAATAATATTAGTTCGTCCATTTTTAAGAAATAAATAATTTCTTTTTCTTCTCATAAATTTTCTCCATAAAAGATAATATATCTTATTCGAGGTGTGTCGACGTCAAACAAAAGATGTAGAAATTTTTTTTAGCCAAAATTCCATGTTGTAGAAGTCTAATCCCTTAAACATTTATAGCATATGAATCCCAAATAATAATGACATGTGAAAAAAATCATTATACCTTCATTAAGTAATATCAAATGCCATGCTGTGTATTTAAAAAAAATAAAAATTGACAACTTGTGGTTTGGTCGTCTTTTAACAATGAACTATAAACTCTCTATTTTCACACCCACGCCTATATATAGGTAGATAATATTGCACAAATGATATTGCACATCAAGTTTACAGATAAAGGATAAAGTTTAATTAATTGCTCTCTTTATATTTCAAATGGCAGAAATAATGACATCATTTGTATCCAAAACACACAATTTCCAACCTGAATTTGAAGCTGCGCCAATTTATTCCAATGCTTCACCAAATGAGGCATTAGGAGATCATCACCATAGTGATGCTTATTTAGCTTGTGATGATGAAATACCCACAATTGATTACTCTCTATTATTATCTCATGACACTTATCAAAGATCTATTGCCCTTGAATTGCTTGGCCAGGCATGTGAGGAATATGGCTTCTTCTATGTAAGTTTCTCCATCGATCAAACTCGATTTATATATAGTATTTAACTATTTATAGTGTATAATTGGTATCACGGTAAATTTATTAGAATTTCATTTAGTGCATATTTACAAACAATGGCTTTAAAACCATTAATATAAATACATAAAAATCATTAAAAAAAAATTAAAAAATCATGTAAATTTTTTTAACAAGAATAAATTGAAATAACAACAACCCTTTTTTTTTATTGTACCATCTACCTTTTTGGTTGCTCATAAAATCACTTTTAATTATTTCTTCTGAATTTTTTGTGCATATTATAACCAAATACAAAGAAATCACGTGTGTATATATATATATAATTAAAATAAATAGGTAAGTTTTCAAAGGAATTTATTTATTTTTAACAATTTTTTCTTTAAATATTTTTTAAAAAATCACTTTTAAGAGCTTCAATAAAAAAGGTTTTCTTTTAAATATTTAAGTGTTTTTCTTAATTATTTAAGTCTTTTCTTAATTTGATAGTTTTTCTGTTACTATACCTAAGGAGGATGTTGTGTTTAATTAGGGGATTGAAGATTCTTGATGTATTTCAGAGAATACCTAGAGCTAGGGTTATGATAAATCCCCTTTTTTCAGACGGCATCATAGAAGCTCTTAAACTATAAAGTATAAATGTTATCAAAATTACACGCGGATTATTATAATTTTGACAAATTCATTGTGCACCAATCAATTTTTTACAACTTTAAAAAAAGTTTAAAAAAAAAAATATTAAAAGTTATACTACAACTTTAAAAGTAAAAGTTATATTAAGAAATTTTGAGCATATTAGTCATTTTTGGGACGGCTCTACATGTAACAAACTTTTAATATATGTTTATTTTTACTGGATTGTACTTGCAGCTGGTAAACCATACCATACAAGATGATGCACTCAAAAATGTTTTTAAAGGAGTTTCTAATTACTTTGATCCAACAACAATTGATGAGAGAAGAATCTACAGTAAAAAGGGTTCATCAGATAAAATCCGATGGGGCCTAACTGCTAATGATGGGGAAAATAGAGAATATCTCAAAGTTATTGCACATCCTCAAGATGAAGCTGCTTCTTCCAAGCCAACAATAAGTCTCAGGTATACATAAAATACTAATGCGATTAAATAAATTTTTAATCCTAATAAATTTTTTAAAATTTTTATTTTTAATCTTTATAAAAATATTCTCGATTCTTAGTCTCTTAATATTTTTTGTCAATACTTTTAAATCCCAACATTCACTCTGTTGTTAAATCCCAAAATGTGGCAAATAAAGTCCCTGAAGTGCTTGCCACGTGAATTTTTTTTAATGACGTAGAAGGTTTCTGATTTATAAACACATATTTTTATTAATTAAGATAAAAAAAATCGTCAAATTTTTCAAAACAATCAAGTGAATGTTGTTTAAATTCTAAAGAAAACACATGAAGGGACGAATCTATTGCCATTTATGCAACTATTCTATGTGGTGAAATTCGGTGTATTAAAAGTGTTGATGAAAAATATTTTAGGAAAAAAAAATCGACAATTAATTTTTATTTATTTTTACTTTAGAAAGATTAAATATTTTATAGGGATTATAGGGGATTATCCAATATGGACCCAAATCGAAGATGAACTTATTTATTTTAAATTTTTATAAAATATTATTTTCATTCTTCGGTTTTTATTATTATAAAATTCATTTTTTATTAAAAATAGTAAATATTGAATCAATTTTAGGAGGTTCATATTAGACAAACCTTGTAATAATGTTACATTATTTAATTTCATTGTACTTTTGGTCATCTTGTGCATCAGCAAAATTGTAGAAGAATATAACAAAGAAATGAGAAAAATTGTAGCTGGATTAGCAAAAGCAGTGTCAACAAATTTAGGGTTTGATGAAAACTATATAGAGAACGCATTCAACATGAATTCAGGGTTTGATGTTATGGCCATGAATCTTTATCCACCTAATACTAAAGCTAAGGGTGCTGTTGGTCTCCCCAATCACACTGATCCTGGTTTTGTGGTCACACTAATGCAAGATGTAAATGGGGGTCTTCAAATTCTAACACATAAAGGAAAGTGGATTAATGTTTATATTCCTCATCATGCTATACTCATCCAGCTTGGTGATCATCTTGAGGTACTTTTTATTAAAATTTAATTTCCTTTAATTTGTAAACAAGATGTATCTAACTTTTCTAAAATAAATAATTTACTTTCGACTATAAAAAGAGTAATATCATTTAATGACGAATAAAACAATTTTTGTTTATAAGCAGCGAACAAATCTAAATTGATTAATTAATTGATATGCACTTACATTTTTACTAACAAAATAATCACTCTTAGAAGATTCAAATTTGAGTCCGGTAAATAGCTTCAAACATATTTAATGTATTGGGACGCACATGGGTGGATATACAGCCCGGCCATCCGAGACACTTGTCCAAGTTTAGTAAAAATATTTGGTATTTTAGGGGTTAGTTTAGGACAAAATTAAAATTTTGTCCTGATTTTATAAATATTCTGACACCGGTAACATGTTTAATTTGAACCTGCAATTCTCCACTTACATTTAATATATATGATGCTTGCTAATAGACTATTAGTTTGACCAAAAAAAGAAGAATCAAATTTGATGACTTTATGCTTAATTTTTTTTTTTTTGATGACTTTAGTCTTTTGAATACCACTTCTTCTCTAAATAACTTGTTTTACTGTAGATCTTGACCAATGGCAAATATAAGAGTCATGTTCACCGAGTTATTGTTAACAACAACAAAGTGCAAAGGATCTCTATTGTTACTCTTCATGGACCTTCTCTAGACAAATTTATTGTCCCAGCTACAGAATTTGTTGATGATGAAAATCCACAAAATTACATTGGAATGACCTATAAAGAATCCTTGGAAGCAAATGGGGGCAATGAGATCGATGTACAGTCATCACTTGATCAAATTAAGCTAGTGTAATATTATTAATTAGAAGTTTTTTTGTACATATAAAATAGTGTGTTCCTAGTTTTTTTTTTAGTTAATATATTGTGTCTATTTTCTCCCCACACCCATCTCTCTTACACAAACCTCATACACTTAGTGAAAATAAATGAGGTTTTACTTTGGTTGTTGTAATAATATAATGTATGAATAAATGAAGTTTAACATGTTATCCTATGATGAAAATAAAAGAATGCAATAATAAATATCTTTTTTTTTTTTCACTAAATGAATAAATATATTGTTCTCACTTGCATGTGATGTTTATCATCATCTATATCTACGTTGGAGGTAAAAAAAAATGTTGGACACTAATTTTATTTACGTCGCTTTTCTAGGAAGGTAGTTGTTGTGAATTTCACGATAATCACACCAATAAAACTAGATGTTTGAAGCAAAATAAATTAAGTAATCAATAAAGTGGGAAGACAATAAAATCACAAGCAAAAGATAAAATAGTGAGAAGAGAAAAAACACAATAAAATTATGAAAAATGCTAAACTATTTGTAAGTATTAGTCTTTACTAGTTTTACTAGTTTTACTAGTTTTATTAGTCTTTACTAGTTTTACTAGCACTTATTAACTTATTTTATAAGCAATTTGATGTAAAACCTTCAACTATTTGTAAATATTAGTTTTTACTAGCAAATTAGTATTTTAACAATTTTCACTCATTATTGTTGGTTTTTATAAGATTAATGATAAGTTTCAATTTTACTTATAAGTGATTTAAATTAAAGACACTTATTAACTTAATATTATAGTAAATATGTTGATATATCTCCTATCTACTTTATAATAGATAATATATATTATTTATTAGTTATATATATTATTGATTTTATATATATATATATATATATATATATATATATATATATATATATATATATATATATATATATATATATATAGTTTGTAAAAGAAAAAGAAAAACAAGAAAATATAGAAGATTAAAGAATGAAGAAAAGCCAATCAAGTGGTAAGAAAGAAACAGAGGCGATGCAAATCAATTGGAAGTCAAGTGGCATAATCATTCATTCTTACATTAGAACGGAGGAAAGAACGTATGGAGAGACCCATGAGCCAGATTCAAGGATACACAACAATTGTTGAGGAATTGTCATTGATATGTTTGTTCATCTTCTTAATTTTTTGTAAAATTATAACGAAAATGAGTAGATAATCTCTCTTTTGTTGAGATTAGGTGTAAATTACTCTATTAATATGTGTTTCTTTTGATCATGATGTTATATATGATTTTAGTTATTCATTAATATCTGATATTATCTTGTTATTGTTTTAATCTATGGATTTGAATTGTTATAGATATATATCTTTTGAATCTTGAACTAGGATAATATAATAGCTATTAAATTCTAAACTCAAGGAATATATTTAGGTTTAATATTAACTCAACGTATTGGATTTTAATGTTATTGTATTGATTAATCACCTTAGGGATCGGGGATTGATAGGTACAATAGATCTCTCGTCGTTATTTGGGGACGGAAACGCACGATGAACAATACGTGATAATATTGATTAATGGTTAGAATCTATATAACTAATTAGGGAAATATATACAAATGAATTAATGAAATATAATCCAACCAACAGGCGGATGGTATAATATTTGTATTCGTCCCATTAGATAATTAAATATGATATCCGTATCTGATTCATATCTTTGTGAACTAGTATCCGGACCCGTGCCAAGCACGGGTAAAAAATATATTTATAAAAGAGTTAAAAGAAATTTTTCATCTCTATAAATATTTTAAATTTTATTTTTAGTCCCTGTATTCTTTTTAACATATTTTAGTCCTTTAAATATTTTTTGTCACAATATTTGATTCTTGTTTTTAAGTCAACTCATATGCACTCTTTATATTTCTAAAAGAGTTTTTTTATTGATATTTATGTTTATTTTGTTATAAGAATCTCAAAATGATGAAATTTTGAATTTTTTTCACAGTCATATTTATTAAATATATAGAAATCTATCTTGCAAAATTTTAATTGTTTTTAGCATGGGATGAGTTAAATATCAATTTTTAAGTTTGTGACGCTTAATTCGTCAAAAAAAAAAATTGGCATTTAAAAATTCATCTTTTGTTAAAAAATTTATCGAAATTCTCCTATTGAAGTTTAGAATTTTTAACAAAAGATGAGTTGACTTAAAAGCAGAGACTAAAAGTCGTTACGAAAAATAAGACACATGAATTGACTTAAAAGCAGAGACTAAAAGTTATTACGAAAAATATTTGAGGACCAAAATTTGTTAAAAAAAAATTATAAAGAGTAAAAACGAAATTTGAGATATTTATAAAAATAAAAAATTTATTTAACTCTTTATAAAATTTGCAATTTTTTAATATAAATTATAAAAGATGTCTTTATAGTCGTAAAAAGTCAATAATGAAAAATTGTAGATAAATAGTGGAATTATCATGAACCTTTAAAGTCAAATTTTCATGTTTTTATTTATGACCACTAAGTAAATTTTCATAAACGATCATTTTAATGTTCGTCAAGTGGAATCATTTTGTCCATATAAGGTGGAGGATATGAGAATTTCAAGTATAACACATGCTAGAGTTATTCGCATCATGTGGCAAAGAAGCGAGAACTTAAAAACTTAATTAGTTGAGTCTAAAATTAATCCCTTACCTTTTGTCAAAAAAAATATAATCAATTTTTGGCTATATTGCACTTTTGGCCCAAGTTTTGCAAAGTTGCAATTTTGGCCCTCTATGTTTCAAAATAGCATTTTTGGTCCCCTATGTTTACCTCATTTTGCAAAAGGTCAATTTTGACCAAGTCAATGCTGATGTGGTAAGTCACTTAAGTGACTCAGCTGCCACATCATCTTTTTTTGTCACTTATAATTTTTTTTAAAAAAAAAAGAAAGTAAAGGAACTATAGTATAGTAGAACGACTGTAAAATCTATGCACATAAAAATGGTCCTTCGCTAAAAAATGGTCCTTCGCTTTTAAAAAAAAGTAGTCTCCCTATTAATATATAACTAAAAATATAGATTCCGTAAAAATTATAAAATAAATAGGTCTTTATATTAATATATGCAGAAGTATAAATATATGTTATCATATAAATTACAATAAAAAAATAGGCCCCTATTGATGTATGTTGTAATTTTTTTATGCTTGTCCAACTCAAATTAGGGTTATATTTCACTTTGATTTCTTGGAAAACACTACCCCTCGAGTGATTTCTATGTAATTGTTTTTCTTTTGGGATTTTAGGTCTCCTTAATATATATAAAAAAATTGTCATCGTATTAATATGAATAAAAATATAGATTTCATAAAAATTACAAAAAAAAAATATGGGTCTTCATATTAATATATATTAATAGATATATAAGTTTTCGTAGAAATTACAAAAAAATAGTCCTTCATATTAACATGAGTAGAAATACAAACTATAATATATATTACAAAAATAGAATAGATCCCGTAATAATGTATGAATCTATAGATTTCTTTATTGTCATAATTAATGCATATTAATTTATTTTGTTCGGTGAGAATGCATATTTTTGTAGACTTGTTATTTTCTTTTGTTAAAAAACTATACTATGTGTTTTTCTTTGTGTGCCCAATTTTGTGTTAGTGTAATATTAATACGCTAGCTATATATTATTTCTATATTTGACTTGAGCAATTGAGTGACAATGAAATTTTTTTTTTTATCGAAATTGGCAGTGAAACTTCTAAATAATATTCCACGTACAAAACAAAAATTTACACACATAAACTTTAATTTTCTCCGTTTAATTACCTTTTTCCGTTTTTTTCTTCATGTTTTCCTTATATAAACTTTTCTTATTTTTTTTGGACACATAAACACTTTTTTCTTCATGTTTCCCTTATATAAACTTTTTGGACAAAATATCCAAATTTCCATGTTACAATTATAAGATCAACCAAAAGTGACAAACACACAAAACTAATTAAATGATAAATCAAATTTCAATCGACTCTATAACATATTCATATGAACAATAAAAATTGTATTTCAGGTAAGCATTTCAAAACTCTAATTAATTCAAATTTAATTACAATAAAATCAATAGTTTATGAATCTTGAAACTGCCAATAAAAAAAATATTGAAAGTACCAAAAATAAACCTTGAATCATCTGCAAAAAAAAAAAAAGTTGGATCAAATAAATCACATTCAAGTTTTGAAAGAAATTAACAATAAAGATTAACTAACCAAATATAAAAGAATAAAGGAGTATGAGAAATTATATCGCCTTTTCTCCTCTTTGGTGGTCTACTCTAAATAAATAAAAAATAATACGGAAAATAATTCTAACCTAATAAAAAATAAATCAATTTTCTCCTCAATTGCAATTATCTTGATCTTAATTGAGTCATTTCACATTCTTTTTACATATCTGCAAATGAAATATAACAGATGATTAAATCCAATATAAAACATGATATTGACAAAATCATAATAAAAAAAAAAAATCGGGAGTAAATACTGATAAAAAAAAATACATCATATATTTGCAAGAAAAATAAGATATGAGAATAAAAAAAAAAAAAAGAACATAAAGACATCAAATAATCACATTAATTATTTTCCCTGATTTATGGATGAAATATCTTAAAATTAAAAGTGTAAATAAATACTAACAAATAAATCTGTACAATATTAGTCATTTTCTAAATTTGTAATTTTGAATTATAAACACAATCGTATAAAGCTTCTCAATTTTTAAAAATAAATTAAAAGAGGATATCACACTTTTTTTTTAATAAACATGTTTACAATCATTTTTTTTATCCTATTACAATTGCAATGACTAATAATAATTCTTATTTTAAATTGTTTTAATAGTAAGAATAATTCTTATTTTATCGGTTATGTATATTCATCATTCATTAATTTCTTAGTCTTTAATGGCATATATTTCTCATATGTACAGCTTTTTTTTATGTCATTCTTTAATTACATAATTACATAATTATATTGATTACCATTATTATTGCTATTGCTATATTTAGACAACTTTTTTCTTGTCATAAAAAGATTCAAATAAATTTTTAAGTCATTTTATTATTTGTATTTATATCAGTTTAATGTTATAGAAAAACTTTTCCTTATTAAAAACACATTATTGGTCTAACAAATGGAATGACTTTTATTTCATTAAATAAATAAATCAATGATGCGTTTAAAAAAAAATGCAAGAATCATGAATGTAATTAATGTGATAATTGAGATTATCATATTTACATATGGTGTGTGGTCAACAATTTTATTAATTTGGTTTAATGAAATAAAATACGCAAATGGACTGGACCGGATAATTGGTTGTTCAAAAAAATATACAAATGGACTGCATTGGACAACTTTTTCTACATGTACCATTTTCGTTTTTTATCATCACTTTGGACAGATTGTTTTTTTGTCATTAATTTTAATAATCACATTAAATTTCAAATGCATGAGGAATGAGAATAAATGAGAAGAGGAAAGAGAAAGACAAATAAATCTGGTTTTATCATATGTATAGATTTATAGATTATAAATATAGATAGATTTCATTGAAGGCAAAATCAAAGGAGATGTGTTGGTTGTTTTAATCAGGCCATATGATATAGGAGAGAAAAAATGAAATCGGTTTATATATGATTGCTTACAGAGAATTATATAAATTAGAAATTACATTTTTTTACTGAAGCTTTAATAATAAAAGAATAATAATTTATATATGTATATATATATATATATATATATATATATATATATATATATATATATATATATATATATATATATATATAGAATGAACCAAAAGAATAAAGAATGAGAGATGAAAAAATACGTATAAAAAGAATTAAAAAAATAGAGAGTTCCAAATTTTTATTTTATAACAATAGAGAGGTTCAATAAACATGTAAGTTAAATATAATATTTCATCTTCTCAATAACAGAGAGGTCCATTAATATAGATGTCTACTACATGTAATTATTTCATCTTCTTAACATGTAAGATATGAATGTCTATTGTCAAAAAAAAAAAAGATATAGATGTCTAGAAATACCAATATAAAATAAAAACAACATATCTTGACCAAATAAATATATAAAAACCACAGATCAATCACATATATAGATGGTATAACATTCTTATCTTTTTACTGGATCATGAATCTGCAATAAACAATGAAAACAATTATAATCAAAATTAGAAACCATGTATTAAGGTTATACACGTTGCAAACACTCGAATCAGGGTATTCAATTATGATAGAAATGTATAAAAAATTAGACAAAAAAAAATGTCATACAAATAAGTCACACAAAAGAGGTGAAGAGAAAAAGAGAATACCTATGATTGTTGTTGCTGGAAAAAAATATATATTAAACAAAAGTATAAGAAGATTAAAATTAATGTGAGGAAAATTTGATGAGAAAGTGAATAAAAAAAAATAAAGACAAAAAAAGAGTGATATTACTATACCTGAAATACCTATCACATAAATAAAATGGTGATATCTACATATTGCTGGTAAATATAAATCAATATCAAAATAATAGCATGATTAATTATAATTGTAGGAAAAATAATACCTATCACATAAATAAAATGGTGATATTTATATATATATGAATCGAGTATATGTTTAGTCCTTCATAACTTGATTAATTATAATTGTAGGAAAAATAGAAGAATAAACAATTGCACAAAATAATAGTACCTCAATAATATGAATGTTGCATATATTTTGTTACATGAATCTCAACTTTATCTCCACAAATCAATCTCCATGGGAATCCCTGGAAATCAAAACATGTATATTTACATCAAATTAACAATAAGAACCATAACACAAAATTCTACCAATGCAAAACCACATAAAAAAGTATATTGTATAAATTAAAAGTAAAAATATTAAAAAACATATACATAAAAATCAACAAAAATACAACGTATGATAATAAATTAGTTCAAACATCTCATCCATCATTATGTATGATTTTCATTCACAAATAATATAAGAATTTTTCTTCTATTGCCAAGAAAAACGTATTTTTACCATAATTAGAAATAAATGTATTACTGAAATTATATCACATTTATTGCTCCGTGAAAATTAAGGAAATAATTTTTAAATTCAAAATGTGAGAAAATGGACATTAAAACTCATAATTGTATTTCTTCTCTTAATTAATATGTATATCAACATTAAATGTGAGGAATGAGGTTGAATGAGGAGAGGAGAGAGAAAGGTAAATATGTCTGGCTTATTACATACTAGTATCCGGACCCGTGCCAAGCACGGGTTAAAATATGACGGTAAACAAACATGTTTAAATATTAATTTTTTTTTTGTACTAAAGTTCTAATAATTAATAAAAAATTAACATATTTGTCAGGTTGATGTCATAATTGATCTCTGTTTCAGATTAGGCGTTCTAATGGACTGGATACTGATGTGAAAACTAAAAAAACCTGATATAAAAATAATAAAAAAATCATAACTTTACAAATATTATTGTGTAAAAGCATTTATTTTTTGACAAATTATTGTGTAAACATAAACATGAGAGCCACACAATTTCGATCAATAAGACGTGTGAAGAAAATATTTAAAGTAAGAGAACCAAATTAAAATTGATGATGCTTATTAGTACTACCAAATAATGTAGAAAACATTTTCGCATTGATTGTTTTACAGTACCAACACTCGGGAGAGGAATGGAACTACTTGGTGTCAAAACTGACACCTGAATCAAATTAGGCGGTCCAATTGGCCGCAAACTGACGGTTAAAACAAAAAAAATAAACTTATGTAGAATAAATTAAGTATTTACAACTTGATAAAAAAAAATCAATTTTTTTGTTTTGATTTTTATGGGAAGGGAACCATAGTAATTTAGAGTTCGGCTGCGCGAGGTGAGTTAAGTCTTGGAAAAAAAAAAGGGGTGGAAGAAATGAAACGAACAGGGAAGTATTAAATCATATTCAATTGAACCATAGTAATATGCAATTTTTTTAAAACAGAAAAATATGCAATTTAATTAGGAGTATGTTGGAAAAAAAATATGCATGTGTTAGATTAAAATAACCATGTTTTTTAACCAATATGTTTTTTGTATGGCAAAAGGCAACAATGTTGGTTCCTAGTATGAGGGGAATATATTACTAATTGGTATAGTAAGACAACTATTCCCTCGGTTCATATTATAAGCAAAACCAAATCACTTTTTTTTTCTTTCTTTTCCAAATTATAAGCAAAATAAATTTACTTTTATCATTTTCAAAATTTACTCTTACATATTGTCATTAAATTTAATTCAAATTGCATTTAATTTACTATTTTTTTCCCATAATCAATAATCAATAAAAAATTCTTTTTTATATTTTCCCATGAAACTTTAAAACTAAAAAAGTCATACATCAAATTATCATATTTTACTTTTCTTAATAAGTGTGAAATTTTGTTTTGCTTATAATATGGGACAGAAGAAGTATATATAAAAACAAACCTAAAATTGTAAAATACTTGTGGGAAATTAGGCGAAAAGGATCAGAAGAATCAATCTTATATAGTTAGCACAAACAAAAAAAATACTAAAATGTTAAACAAATATGTTAAATACAACCTTTTTTAGTTAAAAAACTTGAATCAAATACGTTACGGCTCGAAATACAAACTTGAAATGTCACTGTGTATTATGAGAATATACCTAAATTACATATTTTCCTGAAAATCAAAGTAAAACATCAGTCAAGTATATATTTTATTTAAATTCAAATTTAAAATGAAGCGCAAAAACTCAAAGAAAAATAGAGAACTTAGCGGTAGAATCTAAATCCAAATGGTATGAGAAATGTGGAAAATTTGATGCAGTATTTATAGTAAAAAAAACATAATAAATCATATTAAATATTCTTAAAAATTAGTGATGTGATTTAATTATAATAAGTGAAAAAGTTGTAACCAACCCATTGTTGTTTGCATCAGAAAAATCATCAATAAATTAAAGATTTTATTTTTAATTTGTTGATGAAACGGACTTATTAATGCCCAAATTCAAAGTGTTAAATTGCAAAAAAAAGGAGATTTATAAAAAATAAATAATTGCAGTTTTTTGTTTTTTTTAAGGAATGATTGCAGAATTGAAGATTATGAATATTTTGAGAAGAAAAAGATATTGAAAGAATATTCTATATTTGCACACATGTTTTTGATAATGAACAATTGATTCTCTCTATAAAAAAATAGTAATGAACAATTGATTCTTATAAAAAAATAATAAAGAATTTATATATTCCATGATCATTTTAATCATATGATGTGATTGGGTCAATATTTCTACGTGCTCATAAAGAATTTATATATTCCATGATCATTTTAATCATTTAATTTTATAAGAATAAATAAAAGTAAATCTTGAAAATGATGAAAGTTAGTTTTTTTTTCTTATAATTTTGGACATAAAAAAGTGATTTTTTTTTCTTATAATATGGGACGGAGTGAGTAGTTGAATGTAAAGAGAAAACTTTCAATCAAATATTAAAGAGGAAACCTTTTTTTAAGGCACCAAAGAAAAAAAAAACGCCAGAAATTGACCGATGTACACATAAATAATTTTATTAATTAATATTTGACAACAAATGTGGTTTAGTTTTTTTTTTAATTTGATAGGCAAAATCAAAATAAGATGCACGAAGAGGTACTTCAACCCATTACAACAAATGATTAACAATGAAGACAACTTATATGATTATTACACTATCAAGCAAAAGAATAAAACACTATTAGCATCCAAATTAAGAAGTTAATTTGAGGCCCCACAAAATGTTCTCAATATTCTTGCATTCTCCCATGAAAACAACTTTGTTTCTCGTGTTCCATATCTTTCTTTATGATCACATTCCTGAAAAATAGAAGAAGAGAGAATGATCAACAAAATAATAGAATAAAGAAGAAAAAGTTGAAGAAAATTATAAAGACAACAAATATGATTGATAAAAGAGAGAATAAATTAAAAATTCAAGTAATTCAAGTAAATAAATAACAATGAAAATAACCAAAAGACAAGATTTGAAAAATTGTGAGTTGTAGTATTCATACAAAGACCATATATATATATATATAGAGAGAGAGAGAGAGAAAAAAAAAAGGAGATATGAATAATTTTGTCTTTAATATGAAATTAAAATCATTAATAACAAATATGACCAATTAATCAAAATAATAAATTACATGATTCATCAACAATAAAAAACATTCATATATTATCACATATTTTTCAAAAAAGAAAATTCCATGATTCATTTTTTTTTTTGGTCAAGCCATGATTCATTTTAAAAAAATATAAAATATTATTTTCACGTTTTTTCATTTTGTTTAAATCATTTCATCCACAAAAAAAAAATGGTTTTTAAAATTACTTGAAGTTAGTCAAAAAATAAAATATTTGAAGTTGAAATAATAATAAATGAAATATTTTTAAAATTATTTTTAAATCGAATATTTTAATTAATTATAATTATTTCATTATGAATTATTTCCTTTTTAAGTAGGCAATTTAATATAAGGCATATTAGAATATTACTGTTTTTAAAAAAAGAATATAAGGCATATTCTATTTTATTATAAAAAATTGGATGTTTATGGAAAAAATTGGACAGCTATATTGAATGTTTATGGAAAAAATTGGACAGCTATTATTTTTCAAAGTAATTATGGTCATTTTTCAAAGTAATTGGACAGCTATTGAATGTATATCAACATTAAATGTGAGGAATGAGGTTGAATGAGGAGAGGAGAGAGAAAGACAAATATGTCTGGCTTATTACATATTATAGATTATAGATATCCGCTAAGCAGGTAACCCACAAATTTTGATGTATCAGTAGATATTTTAGATATTCATGGATGATGTTTTTATTTTATAAAACAAATTATTGAAAGAATAAAATGTGTTTAGCTTATTTTAAAGAAGACATAAAAACATTAACACACAATATTCTTACATTTTTTTAAATAGAATTTTTATCGAATATGAAAAATTGCTTCAAAAGAAAAATATGAAAAGTTTTATCTCAAAAGATTAAAAAAGAATATGAAAAGTTTTCTTTAACAAATATATGAAAACAAAACGTAAGAATATGGAGAAAAAAAACTATTTTTTTACAAGATAAAAATACTAGAGTTTATATTTAAGTAGAGATTTTTAAGTAATTTTACTAATCTATTAATGGGTACGGGTATCCGCGGGCATTTGGAATATTAAACTCACATATGTATTCATTAAATGCTGGCAATTGAAATATATATTTATTTTATTCATAGATATCCATTAAGCTATCTGTTGTGAATTCATTAAAAATCACACCAATAAAATACTTGATGTGTGAAACAAATAAATCAAACAACTAATATCAAACAGAATAGAGATAATAATAATCCAGTTCGGTCCAAAGATAACCTACTCCGGGTAAGAGAACAACTCTTCGTTCAACTAATCAAATAAATTTGGTTATAAAAAGATTCCAAAGATGATTACAAGAATTAGCTAGCCTTCAATCCTAATTCTACCATTTTTCCGAATCTTTTCCGGTAGCCTAGAGACTCAACTTGATATAGTATTTCCCAAAGTGAATACAATTTTATCCCTAAAACCCTAACCTTTGCGTTGATGCCAAATCGTTATTTTCCCTTTCACTATTATTTTTCTATGCATAAACAACTTCTATTTATAGAAAAATATGACCCTTAAAACTAAGAACATATATGCTATATTTTGAAACAGAATCAAAATATATTTTCTTCAAATCTTTTGCACATGCACTAGTGCATACTGGCCATGCACCAGTTCAAGTTTCTCTCGGATCCAGCCGCGATAGTTTTGCAACGGCTCAAACTTTCCTTGCAACGGCTGGCTAAAAAAACTCTCGGGTTTCTTCTCATCATGCCATGCACCGATGCATCCTGTTCATATACCGATCCACACTTTTCTGGGTTGCTTGCATCGGTGCATCTCTGATATGCACCGGTTCATCCTGAACTTGAACAAACTTGACTTCTTCCTGATTTTAAATTAACTCTCACAATCCACCACGAGCACGAGATGAATTTTATCCGCAAATACTTGCAAGTATAATATTTTTTGCCATCTCTAAACCACAACCAAAATACTAGCCAAGCAAAAATTCAAAATATAGGACCCATACAATGAGTGGAAACCATATAGCATATGTCACTATACCATTAATAAATCACTTTCAAATTCAATACTAAAAAGAACACTACATACAATACTAAAAAGAACACTAATGTTTGGTTGTGAGGAAAGAAAGCGGGAGTAAAGAAAATTATGGAAATCGATGGATGGACTTGGTCTAATTTTAGTCCAAATTCATTCATCAATTTCCGTAATTTTCTTTTCTTCCTCTTTCTTTCCACTCATCTAAACGGACCATTAAATGCCAAAATAGATGTGACAAACCAAGCAGACATTAATAAAAACACCGAAAATTTCTCATCCCACCTACCCACTTTCTCACCACACCCCTGGAAATTCCATTTTTTCCCTTGGTCAAAAAATTCGGAACGCGTTTTCCGAATTTTTTTTGCCTTTAAAAACAACTTCGGAATGTGTTTTCCGAATTTTTTCCAAATTTGAACTAAAAAAATTCGGAAAACGCGTTCCGAATTTTTTGACCAAGGGCAAAATTGGAATTTCCAGGAGTGTGTGGAGAAAGTGGATAGTGGGATGAGAAATTTTCAAAAACACCAACCACCACTCCATTTTCATAAATGAATAAAGTTGGAGTGAGACTTTAGCTATATATACTTTGATTTTTGTCCATCAAAATTGGTTCATAACAAAAATATTGGTCCATTAATCCAAATCTAGAGGCCCAGCTGACATACATTAATGAAAAAAATCACATGTCTATTGTCTAATGGGTTGATGCATCTATATATGGTGTATGGAGAAATAAGAGTGACTTGGATATGCTGCCGTCAAACAATGACGCAGTTCCATGCGTCATTGTTATCTGGGTCCATCTTTGTAGCTATGAAAAAACCTGCACTAGAGAAAAGGAAAGTGTGGTTGCTGATAGATAGGTCACATGAATTAGTGGGAACCTTGAAAATAAATAAAAAGAGTTTAAATAAAAATTGATTTAGGGAGTGTGACTAGAGATTCATTTGCATGGGCACAAGTATTTGTGCATAAAATTTTGGTATATACATGAAAATTTTTAATATGGACACAAACCCAAATAAATATAGTTTAGGCATACTACAATAAAGGGTAAAAATTAAAGAAAAAATGAATAAAGTAATATTGATTGATGTGACAATTTCAAGGGTCTATATAAATAAATTAAAAAAAATTAAAATTGTCACATTAAGATTCAAGTCATATTACTTTAACCTTTTATTATTTTTTTATTTTGTTTCTTTGTGAGTATGTCTAAGAAAATTATATTTGATCACGTGATCATATAAAATTAATTCATCATTAAAACTCTCTTTTAAGCTACTTGGTACACGTAGAGTATAATTTTAAGATATGTAATATTTTTAATGGTCCATTCATATAATTTTTTCCTGATTCCGCCACCGATTGGGGTATTGTGAACAACAATGTTCTCCATTTCTTTGTCTGATTGTTTAACATACTTCTCTTCTAAAGTTTGAAATGAATTGGATTTGGATAGTTCTTTGAGTGATGCTTTTAAAGTAAGATGAGATTCTTTCATTTCATTTTGAATTGTTTTAAAACTTCTAAATTCTCATACAAAGTTTTTTGATTGATTTCTACATTTTAAATTGTTGCAACAGGTTGAGGATGAGAGTGATGAATTTGTTGTTGATAGTAGCTTGAATAATTGTATGCACTAGCCTCTAAACACAACGAACATTATTAGAAACATGAGCATAAGATAGATAAGGATACAAATTCAGATAAAATACATCAAAAGTAAAACTTTTTTGAAGATGAATGATATATAGGTGTTAGGTGATGAGTTAAAAAGTGAAGATGAATGATAGGTGTTATGGTGATGATTGAGTAAAGGTGAATACGAAGTGTAAATTTTTTTTTTTTTTAAGCAAGTATAAATTTTTTATTTTTTTTGAAGCAAGTGTAAAAGAATTTATTAAAAAATGGCACAAGAAATGCCAATAAAATAGTACAAGCCAGACAAAAAGTTCATTTCTAAACCATGCATATATTAGAATTTGACATGATTTGAAAATAAAGCAACAAAACCTGCACATCAATTCCAAACATTTTACAAGAAGGGTAGGTGTTAGACTGTTGGGTGGTGATTGAGGAGTTAGGATCTTTGATTCGTTGAAGGGTAGGTGTTAAACAAAACCTGCACATCAATTCCAAACATTTTACAAGAAGGGTAGGTGTTAGACTGTTGGGTGGTGATTGAGGGCAAATCATATTCTACATACCTATCTAACATTTGTTGGTATCTCCTTGTCATTGTCGTCAATAAAACACACACATAATTGGTTTGTCTCCCTTCAACAAAAAAAAAAAAAAAATATATTAGTTCATCCATTTTTGGAAAACAAAATTGTTTCTTCTCATAAGTTATCTCCACAAGAGATAATATATAGAGTGAATATCTATGTTAGTTCCTCAAAAAATTCACGAGACCCAATTTCTTCCCTAAAAAAAATAAAAGTAATTTTTAGCCCGTGAGATAATTAATAA
The DNA here is from genome assembly GCF_020283565.1 of Trifolium pratense. NCBI lineage: Eukaryota > Viridiplantae > Streptophyta > Magnoliopsida > Fabales > Fabaceae > Trifolium > Trifolium pratense. The sequence goes on along the minus strand of NC_060059.1, from coordinate 36,008,267 downwards.
ATCAGTACAATTTAGTCTCTATTTTCTTTATTCTTTGTTTGGTTAAAATAGAGGAAAGAAAAGAAAGTGAAAAGAAGAGAAAATAAGATGATAGGTTAGTAGTTTAATATTAGAGCAATGAAAGGAAAAAAATATGTATATATCAAAAATGACATAATATATTAGCAAAAAAATGACATAGATGTTATTATGCAAAGAAATAATATATGATAAATTAAAAATCATATATTATTAAACTAATCCAAGATTAAATATTTTTTTAAAATTAGCAATTTTTATTTTTTCCCTTATAAATATTTTATTCAAATATTGGTCCTCTAAATAAATTCTGACATAAAATTTAGTCCTTATCATCTATTTTGTGTTGACTGAACTAACGTAGCTGAATTCGTAATAAACCTGTCACGTGAATATTTTAAATTATGTGACATATACCCATTTTTTTTTTAAGAAAAACGTGACATCTATACATGACTCATCATTTTTATAACATTTAATATATTTTACGAATTTAAATATTTTAATTAATTTTAAATGAAGGGTATTTTTGCTCTTTCAATTTATTTTATTCCGATTTAGGAGGATAATTTTTACATTAAAATAAAGACACATTATTTCCTCCACTCCACCAATCAAACCAAGAATAAAGACACTATGACTATGTTGTCCCCTCAAAAGAAAAAAAAAAACACTATATTGTCCCGGTTTATTTTCTTAGGGACTAAAAATGCTTTTATTTTCACACCCACCTCTATATATAGGTAGATGATATTGCACAAATGATATTGCACATTTAGTTTACAGATAAAAGGATAAAGTTTTATTGCTCTCTTTATATATTTGTAATAGCGGAAATAATGACATCATTTGTATCCAAAACACACAATTTCCAACATGAATTTGAAGTTGCTCCAATTTATTCCAATGCTTCACCTAATGAGGCATTAAGAGATCATCACCATAGTGATGCTTATTTAGCTTGTGATGATGAAATACCCACAATTGATTACTCTCTATTATTATCTCATGACACTTATCAAAGATCTAATGCCCTTGAATTGCTTGGCCAGGCATGTGAGGAATATGGCTTCTTCTATGTAAGTTTCTTGATCGATCAATCATGATAATATATGATAGTACGTATTTAACTATTTATAGTGTATAATTGATACCACGTAAATTTATTTGAATTACCTTTATACTGCAAAACAACAGTTTTAAAACCATCAGTTCTAATAAAACTGAGTGTGAAAATTAAGAATAAATTAAAATAACACCAACTACCGTTTTTGTTGCTCATAAAATCACTTTTAATTACCTCCTCCGTCCCAAAACTTTAGTCATTTTAGAGTTTTGCATGAAAGTTAAGAAATGATAAAGATTGACAAGTTAAGTTATTTTTACCCTTACTTTATTAAGAAAGAGAAAATATATTTAATTAATACTTTAACTTTAGTAAGGGTACAAATGGTAAAGTATCACTAATTGTGCATTGGTTTCTTAAAAGAACTAAAGATTTTGGGACAAAATTAAAAAGGTAAAAGGACCAAAGATTTGGGACGGAAGGAGTATTTCTTTTGAATTTGTTGTGCATATTATAAATCAAATACGGAGTGTGATGAGTAGCTCAATTAGTTGAACTAGTTGAACTAATAATTAAAGTAGTTGAAGGTCCATTATTCAAGTCCCGACAAAATGTAAAAAAAACTGACATAAGAGTTAACATACTAACAATTTATCATTAAAAAAAATTTATAACCAAATACAAAGAAATCATGAATAAAGCATAAATCATAAGGTTTTCTTGTTCTCTTTATATTTGTAATGGCCGAAATAATGAAATCATTTGTATCCAAAACACATAATTTTTTTAATAAATCCGACATCGGATAAGTTGCTCTCGATAAAAGTTTATAAGAGATAATTTTTACTTTATAAGCCGATTTTTAAGGATATGTTAAACCCAATATAAAAATCTAAGATGGTATCAGAGTCTCTTCAAGATCCGTTAGGCCACCCGTTATCGGACCATCTACCATTTATATTCAAGTACCAAGCACAATAATGTTGAGCCTGAAGTTGTGTGTTAAGAAGTCCCATGTGAATTAGCCTGAACAAAGATTTTATAACTAAGAAGCAATTCTTACCTTACAAAGTCTTGCTAACTTGTGTCATAAGGGTAGAACTATTACATTAAAAAAATACAACAATTTGATTTTTAAAAAATTGAATGCACAATTTTTGATAAAAAATATATTTCTATAGTAAATTGCTTATATGTACCCTAATTAAGAGTTAGTATTTGCCTTATGACAAACCTACCATACAAGTTTCTTTAAATATTTAATAAATGGAAATTAAAAAAAACACTTAAAAGTGATATTAAAAGCTACAAAACAGGTAGTTAGTATTATTTTAGTTCATTCTTATTTTTTCTTCAAAAAAGTTTTTTCAAAAATATATATTTAAGTGTTTTTCTTAAATGGGACATTTTTAATATGTCTTTTTGAGACGACATCACAAAAACTCCTAAACATAGAGAAGGGTTTTGTGGAATCAGCTTGGAAAGTTACGATATTAAGGGTAAAAAAGCTTTTGTCTTGAAAGAAAAACTAAAACTTCTTAGAGAGAGTCTAAAGAAGTGGAACAAGGAGGTGTTTGGTTATTTGGATCTAAACATAGAGAAGACAGTCTCCGATATTAATGAGTTTGAAGGCCTTCTTTCAAGTACTAATGGGGATGTTGATTACCTTATGTTAGAGGGTCTAAATAAGGAGTTTTGGAAGCAACTTCATTTTAAGGATAGCTTACTCAAACAGAAGTCTAGATCAAAGTGGGTTAAAGAAGGGGATTCTAATACCAAATTTTTTCATCAGACTTTAAAGGGTAGAAGGAGGAATAACCAACTAGTGGCGTTGAGAGATGGTGACAAATGGGTTCAAGGGGTCGATGAGATCAAGTATTTTGTAAAAAATTATTTTGCTAATAACTTCACCGAAGAATGGCGTAACCGTCCTACTCTAGATGGGCTTTCGTTTAACTCCTTGTCGGAAGAAGATAATTCTTCTTTATTATCTCCCTTTTCGGTTGAGGAAGTTAGAGAGGTTGTGTGGAATAGTGATGGCAATAAGTTCCCGGGTCCTGATGGGTTTAACTTTAACTTTTTGAAAACTTGCTGGGACATCTTAAAAACAGATGTTATGGAGTTTCTGAACGAATTTCACAGTAGTGCTTCCCTTCCAAAGGCGATCACTGCATCTTTCTTGACACTAGTACCACAAAAGGATCATCCTCAGGTTTTATCAGATTATAGACCTATTTGCCTTGTTGGTTGTTTGTATAAAATCCTTTCAAAGGTGTTGGCGGCTCGTCTAAAAAAAGTTATCGGTAAATTGATCTCAGATTGTCAAACGGCCTTTGTTCCTAATCGTCAAATTCTGGATGGAGTTTTGGTAGTGAATGAACTGATTGATTTTGCCAAGAGAAGAAAAGACAACTGTTTATTATTGAAGGTAGATTTTGAGAGGGCGTACGATACGGTTAATTGGAATTTTTTGGAGTATATGATGCGGAGAATGGGATTTGCGCAGAGGTGGCTGAAGTGGATGAGAGCCTGTATTTTTACTAGTTCAATGTCTGTGCTTGTAAATGGTAGTCCTACGGCGGATTTTGTTGTTGGCAAAGGGCTGAGACAAGGGGATCCGTTATCTCCCTTTCTTTTCTTGATAGTTGCAGAAGGTCTCACTCGCTTAATGCAGAAGGCTGTTGACAATGGCAATTATCATGGTTTTAAAGTTCATGATGACTTACAATTTCACACTCTTCAATTTGCAGATGACACCGTTCTAGTAGGTGAAGGGAAGTGGGAGAATTTGTGGTCGTTTAAAACTGTGTTGAGAAGTTTCGAATTAGTATCGAGACTGAAGGTTAATTTTTACAAAAGTAAACTCTATGGCATTAATCTTGATGATAATTTTTTGTCCGCAGCGTCCTCCTTTTTACACTGTGAAGTAGAATCAATCCCTTTTCGTTTTCTAGGAATTCCAGTTGGAGCTAACCCAAGGAGAAAGGTCACTTGGAATCCTATAGTGGAAGCTATGAAGAAAAGACTTAATGCTTGGAGTGGTCGAAATTTATCATTTGGCGGAAGAGTTACACTCATTAATTCGGTACTCTCTAGTCTCCCATTATATTTTTTCTCTTTTTTCAAGGTACCGGTGTGTGTGTTACAAGAATTGATTACTATCCAAAGGAGATTTCTTTGAGGAGGATGTTCTGATATTAAGAAGATTTGTTGGGTTAGTTGGGACACAATTTGCCTTCCAAAAGATAAAGGTGGTTTGGGTATAAAGAATCTAAATTATTTCAACCAAGCTTTACTTTGTAAATGGAAGTGGAGAGGTTTGTGTGATCATAATACCTTATGGACCAAACTATTAGAGCATAGATATGGGAGCTTGGCTGATAATTTTTTGCACTCTAATTTTAGCAATGTCAAAGGTCAATCTTTGTGGTGGCGTGATATTATGAAGATTGGGGGTATTGAGAATGATGCGTGGTTCAGGACTAATGTGAGCAATGACGCAGATAACAGACGATGGGGGCTTACTCAATCAGGTATTTTTTCGGTGAATTCGACTTACGAGTTCCTTCACTCTCACGAAGTTGTTGTGGCTATTGATGAAAATGTAGTGAAAGCTTTACAACAATTATGGTTAAATGATGTTCCATCCAAAGTAAGCATTTTTGGATGGAGGTTATTATTATCAAGACTTCCAACTCGAATGGCCTTGGCAAGAAAATCTATCCTTGTTAATCCGCATGAGCAATGTTGCATTTTTTGTTTTGAAGAACAAGAGGAATTATCTCATGTGCTCTTTAATTGCTCTTTTTCTCAAAAGTTGTGGAAGCGGATTTTTAAATGGATGAATGTGGATTTCATCTCTTTTGATGACGGGTGGAAACATTTTTCCTCTTTTGGAGCTTTATTGAAAAATAAGAAATATGAAAAAGCTCGTCACGTTATTTGGTTGGCCACCACTTGGTGTATATGGCGTGCGCGTAACAATGTGGTTTTTAGAGGAGAAGCTATTAATTGGAAAGCCTTAGAAGACAAGATTATTTATATTTCATGGTTTTGGTTTATAGGTAAAATATCTAGTAAGTCTTCTTGTGTTTTTTTAGATTGGTGTAAGGATCCTTTAAATTGCAATATTAGCATGTAATGGTTGCTATAAGAATTGTAAGGGTTGGGTACCCCTTGTACTCCTTATAATTCAATTTTTGCTTATCAAAAAAAAAAAAACAAAAACTCCTAAACTATTATAGTTTTTACAAAATCACAATGAATCGCACTAAACAATTTATTACAACTTTAAAATTTACATTAGAATTTTAATTTTTAGCATATGCCAGCTCTACATATAACAAATTTTTAATATATATGTTATTTTTACTTGATGTGTACCTGCAGCTGGTAAAACATACCATACCAGATGATGCCCTAAAAAATGTTTTGAAAGGAGTTTCTAATTACTTTGATCCAACAACAATTGATGAGAGAAGAATCTACAGTAAAAAGGGTTCATCAGATAAAATTCGATGGGGCCTAACTACTAATGCTGGGGAAAATAGGGAATTTCTCAAAGTTATTGCACATCCTCAAGATCAAGTTCCTTCCAACCCATCAATAATCAGGTATATACCCACCTTTGGACTATTTTCCAGATGTTTATATTAGACACATTCAATAATAATCTTCTATATTAATTAATTTCAATGTGTTTTTATTTTATTGAAACAATGTTTTTGGTCATCTGGTGCATCAGCAAAATTGTAGAAGAATATAACAATGAAATGAGAAAGATTGTAGCTGAATTAGCAAAGGCAATGTCAAAAAATTTGGGGTTTGATGAAAACTATATAGAGAACGCATTCAACATGAATTTAGGGTTTGATGTAGTGAATGTGAATGTTTATCCACCTAATTCTAAAGCTAAGGGTGATATTGGTCTCTCCAACCACACTGATCCTGGTTTTGTGATCACACTAATGCAAGATGTAAATGGGGGTCTCCAAATTCTATCACATAAAGGAAAGTGGATTAGTGTTTATATTCCTCATCATGCTATACTCATTCAACTTGGTGATCATCTTGAGGTACTTTTTATTAAAATTTCAATTCCTTAAATTTGCCGAAATATTTAATGTGTTGGGACTCAGGTTCGAACCTGCAATTCCCCACTTACACTTAATGTATTTTATTTTCGCTATTAATTGACTATTACTTTGACAAAAAAGTTAAGAGTAAAATTTGATAACTTAAGTCATTTGAATACCATTTGTTTGATTGTAGATTTTGACCAATGGGAAATATAAGAGTCATGTCCATCGAGTTATTGTTAACAACAACAAGGTGCAAAGGATCTCTGTTGTTACCCTTCATGGACCTCCTCTAGACAAATTTATTGTCCCAGCTACAGAATTTGTTGATGATGAAAATCCACAGAATTACAATGGAATGACCTATAAAGAATCATTGAAAGCAAATGGGAACAATGAAATCGATGTAAAATCATCACTTGATCAAATTAAGTTAGTGTAATATTATTAATTAGAAGTTTTTTTTTTCTTTTTCTTTTTAACAAATAACAACACACTATCTAAAACTCTTTTTTAATACATCATCGCTTATATTGATTAAAATGGAAGTCAATCTCATCATTTGAATATAGATTTCACTAAATTACGTGAATTTTATATAAATTTGTTCTGACTCATATGAATTTTAATCGGCACGAGAGATTGTATTAAAATGAGAGAGCGAAATATTGTGTTTCTAGTATTTCTATTTCTATTTTTTTTGTGTCTGTGTCTATTTTCTCCCACCATGTGATCTCTCTCATACACCTCATGCCCTTGGTGAAAATAAATGAGATTTTATATAATTTTGTAATAATAATATAATGTAATTAAGAATATACTGTATGAATAAATGAAATGTTTAATATTAAAATTTGTCTTTTTATCTTATATAATATCAATGTTATTTTTTTTAACGGCAAATATATTATTAACCAGATCTTTGCACAAGACGAACAAAGACCAGTAAAACATAAATTATATAATAGCGGTTATATAATTTGTGTTTAAGTGAGACAGAGAGACGACAAAGATGAGCGAGTACGTGAGGTCGGTTAGAGAGGTGACGCCGCCGAGTTCAAGTGAGATTAGTGAGAGAGAAGACGAGATCGATCGTGAGAGAGATGAGGCCGCTAGGGTTCGACTGAGCAGTAATATCAAATAAGTGATAATCACTTACATGTTATTAGCAAATTGAACAATTAAGTGATAATCTATAGATCATAGGAAAATGAAAGATGTACAAACCTTAGAATCAGGCAATGCAATAATACAATTTCTACTTCATGAACAAGAAAATCATTAACAAGAAAAGAATCAAATTCATGCAAATCGAAAACAAGGAAAACAAAAATTACATAATGCAAATGAGAGGAAATTGTTTACCCAATTTTGATTTTGAATGAAGGGTTAATGAAGTTATTTTTTGTGTCACTCTCTCCTAACACCTAACATGAATGTGAAAATGAGAGGAACAAGCTAGATATCATGACAAGCTGAATGTGTCACTCTCTCCTAGTGAAAGCATGATATCATGACAAGCTAGGATAACATCAAGAAGTATTTGTGCCAATTCATTTATAAACATTACTCGTGTATTCAAGTCAGCTAAAACAAAACTCCTTCATATTGTCACTAGAGGAACAATTCAGAAAGTGCATTTGCTAGTAGAGCAAAATCAATCAGGCAGCAGAATAAGCTGACATTCAACCAAACACTTAACCTAAATATGAAATGAAGTCTCTGGAACTGATAGATTGTGTTACAAATGGATGTTCAATCAAATGTTTTGTAACTAGGTACTTTATTACTCACATAATGAAAAAAAGTTCAAGCAGAGAAGTTGGCAATTATCACCTTGTATCTCAAGTAAATCAGCTTACTTTTGACCTGTCATACCAACGTAGTCGCAATTCCTACCACACCAAAGAACATGGCATATTAAGAGGATCAAACACATTCAACGACAGCTTTTTCTCGACAATACAATAATAATGCTTCACGTAAAATAGAAGTTCCTTAAGACTAAAAAGAAAGCTTACTTTCTTTCTTCTTGGCGGGCTTCTTAGAAGCCTCTCTTTCCTCTGCTGCCTTCTTATCCTCTTCTGTTTCATCACCAAAGAGGTCAAGATCATCATCATCTTCTTCAGCAGCTGGTGCAGCCTGAAAAACAAATCCCAATGATCAAATTAGTTAAAGTAGTTCCTTTAACTTAAACTTTACAATAACTCGGTGCATCTGAATAGAGTCAAAAGTTTTAAAAGTGTATATTATACAATTCTAGATTACAAGCACACTACCCTTTCATTGTTGCTAACTTAGATAACAACAGTATCACTTGGTAAACATCTCTATTAGGTACAATTAACCAAAGAACAATTTATGTTGCTTCAGTTGTAGTGTGCCGTGTCATGTCGAAACTCCAAAGTAAATTATAGTATTTAGTTTACAACATACAACTCTAAACTACAAATACAGGACAAGGCTGCCTAAAATAGATCTACAATGAACCAACAGTTGTCTCAACCTCGCTATGACTATATCTAAAAATACCAGTTGTCCCTTTTACAACTCTAACACAGTATCCATGTTGCTACCTTAGTTAAGAAATATCCCACAAAAAACTGTACTTTAGCAAGTAATGTAAAATAGATTAGATATTTGATACTAAGTTCAATTTCAAGATAACACATACGTCTTCTTGTCTCCGAACCGGGGGTTTGAGTCCAAAGCTTCTCTAAAGGGGCCGTAAAATGAACTTGCATACCTGTTGGACCGACCTATATAACTGACAAGAAAAAGAATGCATGAAACTAATTGCAACATCCACTGATATAATCTTCAGTAAATTCCAATGCATGTTGGCATAAACAGAAAGCAAGATAAGGAAAAAGAAATGGCCAAGTCATAAAATTACTTTGCTGTATATGACATTATAGAAACGTGCTGAAAGCCTTCAGCATCGAGAGCTAATCGCATTGCTCCTACCCGGCCATCCATCATATCGCTGAGCTAATCGCATTGTACAAGAAAGGATAATGGATTAATTTTCTGACAAACACAAAATGAAAAAGATGACATTTTCAAATCAGAAGAACTATGTTCACTTACAAGATCTGGGTACTTATCCTTGAGTAACCGTCCGTATAGTCCGAGGAACTAAACCATTCTCATTGAATGCTTCATCACCTGTGGGAGACTGAAGTGGGAAACCTGTTATACTAGATTGAATTTATTCTACTAAAAACTTATTCTATGTAGGACAGAGAATAGAACCTTCAAAGCATCTGGAATTTTGGGGAAGAGCACAACACTGTTAACACCAACATCCCGTGCTTTTGCAATCTAAATTATGAAATGCGCACCGAAATTAAACTAAAATTCAATAAGGAATAGCAAGAACAATGTCACCGTCACCAAGCAGTTTAAAAGATAAAAAAGAAAAGGCTTTAAGTCAATGCGAATCAGTGTACTTATCAGTTATAACTTATAGTGATAAGATTCAGCAAGGGAAGTAAAAAACCCAACAAGTCTGCTAATTTTCCCCATCATGGCATGCTTAGAAAAAGTCAAATTCTTAGGAAGAGTCAAATCTGTCTAAACTCCTAGACCAAATTAGAGAAGAATGAAACTTCTAAAACGTAGCTTAAATAATACTTTAAACAGTGAAAGCTAATCCATAAAGTAGATATGAATAACTTATCTTGTATACCATAGAATTAGCATGAAAGCAAAAATAAATAAATTGTGAACATTGAAATAAAATTATGCAAAAGAAAAAAGTCTGCATAATCTCCCATTAAACATGGTTGAGAGAGAGAGAGAGAGAGAGAGAGAGAGAGAGAGAAAGCAGATAAAAACCTCTTCCACAAGTCCATGTCTCCAGCCAAGCCTGTAGCATCCAGGCATAGCCCCAATTGGGGTGTCCTCCTCACCTGCAATTGTTTGGATAATATTATGTTTGTCATATAGAATGCCGTTTATAGTATAAATCATACAATGGAGGATATGATTGGTGCAGTTACTTGAATAAGTTTGTCATATAGAATGCCGTTTATAGTATAAATCATACAATGTTTGAATATAATATTCCAGCGCAATCCATTCATACCCATATACCAGTGTAAGTGTAACGCACGTAGATATATATTCGTAAAATTACTCATACATTGAACAAATATAGTACTTGACTGTGTAAAAATGATTAGTGAAATTTATACCAATGGCTGATAAGTTCATGATAATTGGCGTCATTTACAATAACATAAGCCTTAGCAAGGAGCCAAATTGAAGCTTCAACACCTTCACTTGCAGGGGTGTAACCCTTACTAATAGGACCAAAACTATCACCATTAGGATTTGGTGTACTTAGTTCAATGGCCAATGGCCAAAATCATAAACAGAAGAGCCACACTATCTAAAATGGTAAAAATATTCTGAAACTTAACACTGGTATATGGGTATGAATGGATTGCTAAACGTGTTTTCCCATCACCACAGGTTAACTATAGATGATGTTAAGAAAACATGTATCACATTGAAAGAACCTGATTCACTTTAATGAATTTTCACAGAGATTAATTAGCTAACTAGAGGCACATACAAACTTGCAACTACATTCACAAACAAAGCATATAATGATTCTTTTCTTAGAGACATTCTAACAAACACCACATATGCAATGAATTTTCATCAACATATATCCTCTAAATTAATCAATAATCCAAAATACCTATATCAAAGAAAATTAACAGGAAGAACAAACTTTATCTAGTTTGCCAAAATTGAAGCAAATATGGAATTTCGAAGTCACTCTAATTCCAAAACCCAGTTACCGGAAGAACAAACTTACAGGGTTATGTTCCAAATAAAATTCAATAACCAAACAAAAAATATATAAACTCAACTGAAGGGTTTAATTAAAATGAATTGACTTACTTGAATATTAATGGAAGCTCAACTGACGGCGACGGCGGCGGAGGCGGAGGGCGGGAGAAGGAATACGGTTCGGGTTTCAAAGAGATCGAAGAAGACGATTTAGGGATTTAGGAATTTAGGGTTTCAAAGAGAAGAATTTTATGTGTTTGCTGTGATTTGGGATTTAGGGATTTGGGATTTTGGGATTTCAAAGAGTTTTATGCCATGATTTGGGATTTCGAAGTCACGATTTGGGATTTGTGGGACGAAGACGAAGAAGACGAAGAAGACGAAGTTTCGCTGCGTTTGGATGAAAAAAACGAATGCTGCGTGAATGAATTGAATGAAAAGAACAGCATATAATTAATTCTCAGTTAAGGGATTCCACTACGGGTGAATACCAAATCAGTAGTGAAATTCAATTAAAACAAATTTCAACGTAATTACAACAATGCCACCGTGTCTACTTTTCACTACTGATTTAAGAAAACCAGTAGTGAAATCCCTTGTCTGTGAACTTTTCACTACTGGTATTCAAATATCAGTAGTGGAATCCTTTGGTTAAATGTGTTCCACTACTGGTATTCACATACCAGTAGTGGAATCCCTTATCCAAAAGTCATTTTTCTACTAGTGATAAGAAGATAGAAACTCTAAAATAAAAGGACATAAAGGAAAAAATAAAGGTGAGATTCTCTGAATTTTTACGAAAAGGAATATTGGATAGAACCGTTGCGGTCGTTGCGGTCAAAACTCCGTTGTGTTGCGGTGAAATGCTGTTGCGTTGCGGTTGCGTTGCGGCATCACGTGTGATTTGAGTTCACACCGCAATTGCGGTCCGATGCGGTTGCAGTGCTTACCGCATCCGCAATATTGCGGCCGTATCAGGTGATGCGGTCCGCAATTTAAAACCTTCAATAAAGTGACTCACAGCTATTTTAAATCAATTTCGGGTCTAATTTAGAAATGCCAACCTATTAAATACCAAGCTTTCAAATCAGTTTTCGAACTGATGTAAAAATTAGTTATTTAACTCAGATCCTTTTAACGATTTAAAAGTTTTGTTATCTGATTCAATATAAGGTGCTAATTTCCAAATTGTTTCACGGATATAACAGAGTTTAAAATCATTTTCGAGGTACTTTCAAGATTAACACATGCCAAAGGAGAATACAATAATCCATTGTTTTACTTGCCTAGGACCACAAGATGATTCTTTTCAATTAATTTATCAAAGCATTGGTTTTACCATACAAAAAATTAACGGTGCAGCATCTTTGAGTGGTGCATCATTACTTAAATATTATACCGGTATAATTTGATCCATTCTATACATATATCTATATAGAAGGGGCTTTAACAAAGATGGGGCTACTGTTGTTTTTTAAAATCAGAAACATGTTAAGTCGGTTATCCAATTTCTCGACTTAAGAGGTACTTTGTTAAGTCGGTTAAACATAAACCCTACTTAAGAAGTGTTTGCTTAAGTCGGTTAAAAATCCGACTTAAGAGATCAAAAGTTCTTACATCGGCAACTCTTAAGTTGGGTAAGAAACTGACTTAAAAAGTCATTTTTGACCAACTTAAAAGTGTTTGTGCTAGTGTTTCTTTGTCAGACTTTATCTCTAGATTTTCGTGGAACGGTTTTTAATAAAGCAGAGATCGAGTTCTCTTGATTTTTTGACTTAGTTTTGGTCTAGTCTCCCACCAAGTGCTTGGTATCTTGATAATATTTGAGAAGTGTTGCAAATGGTAGGTGGCGGTCAAGGAGTGCCAACCTAGCTGAGATATTTTTGTCTGTCATAAGATGTTTTGGCACTCTTTTTAGTTAAAAAAAGAAGTTAGTATTTAAGATTAAGAACCAAAAAAGTGGAGTGCACAACACAACACAACACAGTCGCAAAGTGGAGTGCTCTTCTTTTGACCGTAAGCATGGTGGGTGGGTTGATATTTTATTCTTTTTGAACTCGTGGGTAATATTAAATCTTCTTTCTAAGTTATTTCCTTTTGATAAAAAAAAAAAAAACTTCTTTCTAAGTCAACGAAACTTCATATTAACATCCAAAGTCACAAAGAAACTATAGAATAAATTTTAAATATCACATCTATATAAATAAGCAACAAAACTACAAAGCAATGCAAGGACAATTGAAACAAACAAAACACAATGAAGCAGAACACAAATCTCAGACAACTATGCCAAATTTTAATGTTAACAATAGTATTTGCATCGGTTGAATCCTTTTCTACATCACTAGCCGGTTGCAAAAACACATGTGGACATGTCAAAGTTCCATTTCCATTTGGAATATCAAATTCATCAATACCAAATCAAGGACCATGTTTCCTAGAGGAAAAATTCGAACTCACTTGTGAAAATGACACAAAATTAGTCTGGGGCAATTTACAAGTTTCCAACATAAGTATCATCGTAGGACAAGTCGAAGTGTGGTTTTTTGTGTCCAGTTATTGCGATAGTAAAAATAACTATTATTCCACTTTAGAAACTGACGGGTTCAGCATATCGCGCAAAGAAAACAAGTTCTTAACAGTTGGTTGTGATAGTTACGGTTATCTTAACAGCGTTTACAACCAAGAAACATATTCGACTGGTTGCTTAACTAGATGTAACGGTAATCGAAAAAGAATTGAAAACGGAACATGTTCAGGTATTGGTTGCTGTCAAGTTGATATTCCTCCTATGATGAGGAATATAAGTATACAAGCTTTTGATTTTGATAATTCCACAGAACGTGCAGGGTGTAGCAATTCATTCGTTGTTAAAAATGGATTTTATAATTTTAATGTTTCTCACTTGGATAAATTTCCACATACGGAGCTTCCATTGATTCTTGATTGGAGTGTTGGAAGTAAGAATTGTAAGTCTTCAAAGGGTGAACATGATTATGCTTGCAAGAAGAATAGCGATTGCATTGAAGTCAAGAATATTGGTTTTGGTTACCAATGTAAATGTAAGAAAGGTTATGAAGGAAACCCGTATCATCCAGATGGCTGCAAAGGTAATTTAATTCATCCTTTACGTATATTATTTTTGTTGACAATATCATCTTCTAGAGTATGTAAAACCTAAATCACACACATGCAGACGTTGACGAATGTAAGACATCGAATCACACATGCATAAGTCAAGATCATTGTCGTGACATGGATGGATCTTATGAATGTTTTTGTCCGAAGGGGCAATACGGAAATGGAACATTGGCTGGAGGATGTCACAAACGAGATGTAATTACGATGGTTGTCATTGGTAAGTCACTAAGCATATATCCCAAATTGTTTTTCAATTTGAATTATTAATTAAGATTGAATCAATAAAAAATACTCATGTTCTATTACTGACTCTAAATAATCTTTGGTCAATGTTTTTTTCTTTAAGTCGAACTTCAAATTTTCAGAGTTTTTGTTTCCTCTAAGAATTAAACTGTTATGTCAAAAAAATGTGATTTATCATGTTGACTATGCTACTATTGATATTAATTTAAAGAATAATTTAAGAATTGGCTTTATGTATTTCAAATGCAGGATCTAGTGGTGGATTAGTTATTCTATTTGTGGGAATTTCGTCTCTATACTTGATATACCAAAAAAGGAAACTCATCAAACTAAAGCAAAAATTCTTCCAACAAAATGGTGGTTTCATTTTGCTACAACAACTCTCTACAAGAGAAGACTCATCTCAATCAGCTCAAATATTCAGAGAAAAGGAACTTAAAAAAGCCACCAACAACTACCACGAAAGTTTAATCATCGGTAGAGGAGGTTTTGGTACAGTTTATAAAGGAGTTTTAACAAACAACAAAATTGTTGCTGTTAAAAAGTCCAAAATATTAGACGAAAATCAAATCGAACAATTCATTAACGAGGTAGTTGTTCTGTCCCAAATAAATCATAGGAATGTTGTCAAACTCTTGGGATGTTGTTTGGAGACAGAAGTTCCTTCCTTGGTGTATGAATTCGTTAGCAACGGTACGCTTTTCGAATTCATACAAAGTTCTAAAGATACAACAAATAATTCAACATGGAAAACACGTTTAAGGATAGCTGC
Organism: Trifolium pratense; assembly: GCF_020283565.1. Taxonomy (NCBI): domain Eukaryota; kingdom Viridiplantae; phylum Streptophyta; class Magnoliopsida; order Fabales; family Fabaceae; genus Trifolium; species Trifolium pratense. Next base: position 35,993,143 of record NC_060059.1, on the reverse strand, counting down.
GGAGACAGCTGGAGCGTTATCGTATCTACATTCATCTGCATCAATACCAATTATTCATAGAGATGTTAAAAGTACCAATATTCTCTTGGATGATAATTACACCGCAAAAGTTTCCGATTTTGGAGCTTCGAGATTGATTCCAGTTGATCAAACCGAGATAGCAACAATGGTACAAGGAACTCTTGGATACTTAGATCCAGAGTATATGCAAACACATCATTTAACTGAGAAGAGTGATGTCTATAGCTTTGGCGTTGTTCTTGCAGAACTTCTAACAGGGGAAAAGCCTATTTCTTTTAATAGGTCAGAAGAGAAAACTAGTCTTGCTATGCATTTTTTGTCTTGTTTAAAACGAGACCGAATTTTTGAAGCTATTCAAGTTGGTATTATGAATGATGAAAACAAGGAAGAGATTAAGGAAGTTGCTATTCTTGCGGCAAGGTGTTTGAGTCTTAGAGGTGAGGAAAGACCTAGTATGAAGGAAGTGGCAATGGAGTTAGATAGTATAAGGTTAATGGAGAAGCATCCATGGAATGGTACAGAGCAAAATTTGGAGAGTCAACGCTTACTTCAAGAGGCATCCTCAAGCATTTATAATGAGATTGGTGATAATAGATATAATCTTGGATATACTACTCGATATGATAGTTTGAAAGATCAACCATTAATTTCCTTGGATGATGGAAGATAGATTGTGAAATATTAAAATATGTATACTTCTATTTTTGTTTCATTGATTTTGTATTGTGTTGTGTATGATTGACCAATAATTTTTGTAATATATATTTGATTATATTAGTCCCCAATAGTTCTATTTTTTTTTTTTAATAGCAAAGATAAATATGGTGATAGAGGATTTGGTGTGTAAAATGGAGACAAAGAACTGCTATATTTTTTTATTATTTTATCTCTTAACACCCGTGATTTAAAAGCATCTTCATAAAAGTTGAAACGCGTGCAAAAAAAAAGAAGATAAATTTAAATTAAAATATTGAGTTCAAATGGTTAATGAGTTTTTCCTAAAACGAATTGTTCGAAATAATCCGAGTTTAATCTGATTGTAACAATTCTTGATCACACTTTACATGACCGAACTATGGATATCGGACCCTTCCCTTCTCTCTCTCAAACAAATATCATGGTGGGAACTATATATGGACTCAATTTTGGTTGGTGTAAAGTGGTCACATGGGGTGTCATTGTATTCTTTCCGTCCTCAGCTCCTTTCTCCTTTCTTGACCCATTTTTTGTTGATTTTCTATAACCAAACGAGTTGCAAGGTCCATTTGGATACATTTTAAAAATGCTTTAGTAGTCTATTGATCCCTTAAAGATATTTTAGATTTCACGATGGTCCCTTAAAGAAAAAAAGATCCGAATTAGTCCCTTAAAGACACATCTGTCTCACATTGGTCATTTACGTCAATTTTTTACAAAAAACGTTAGTTTTAGTTGACTGATTGTGAATGTCATTAAGTGCCAAAAACCTTATTAATTTTTAAAATTTTAACCGTTGGAATTTTTTGTTATATTTGGAGTTAAAATTTAACGGAAATGACCAATATGACAAACATATATGTCTTTAAGAGATCAATCCAAACCTTTTTTCTTTAAAGGACCAATCCAGACATTTTTTTCTTTAAGGGACCATTGTGAAACCTAAAATGTCTTTAACCTATCTAACATTTGTTTTAAAAATTGTTCCATTCATAATTTGTTTTATTGTTTATATATACACGTTTAGTCATTTTTTATACACACAGACACACGTTTGTCATCATATTTATATCAGGGATATAAATAAGAGTTTTTTTTTTTTTTTTCTTTTCTTTCTGAAGTAGGGACGCATAAGAGACTTTTTTTTTTTTTTGAACAAGATAAGAGACTTATTTTAAAGACATGATCTACTTTTATATATTATTTAAAACTCCTTTTTATTATTTGAATTTTTTTTATATAGTCTCCACTTGATAATAAGTGTTGATAAAAGAGTGTTTAAAAACTTGTGTTTCTAGAACTTCATTTTATATGATTAACAGAGATAGAAAGAAAGTACTCAGGCAACATAATTTTATTTTAACTCCAAAGAACTAAAATATTTTACAAAACAACATAGGAGCATACTACTTGAAACATATATACTAATTAATGCTATTTTTTCACAAATAAAAATCTTTAGTTTTTTCCAATGGTAAGGGATTAAGTCAAATTAATCTAAAATATTATTTTCTTCTCTTATTCCTTAATCACTTCCATTTGGAAAGGTCTTCTTGCCAAAGAGCCTTCACTAGTGGCTGTGGAAGTGGTTGAGTGAAAAGGATTAGGTGGAATGCTTAACCGGTTATCATCTCCTGTTTCCAACATTTGTATGACCGTTTTGATGGAAGGACGATTCATTGGCTGCCATTGAATACACCAAAGTCCAACAATTGCGAGTTTCTTGGCAATTTTAACTTCACCTTCATCATCAATATGTATATGTATGTCTCCTTCCAATAAATTATGGATCCATTCTGGATATAAAACATGAGTTGTTTCTGCAGATGACGAGTCTACATTCTTCCTTCCTCCGACCATTTCAAGCAACAACATACCATAACTATAAATATCAGATTTAAGAGAAACATTTCCAAAATTTCGGGATAGTACTTCAGGCGCGATATATCCCATCGTTCCCCTAGCAGCTGTCATGGACACCATACTAACATTCTTGGCACATAATTTGGCGAGACCAAAATCTGAAATTTTTGGTGTGAAGGTGTCATCTAGCAAAACATTGTGAGGATTGATGTCAAAGTGAAGGATTGGATGACTACAACCCTCATGAAGATACTCGATTCCTTTTGCTATACCAAGATTAATTTGTTGCAGCTTTTCCCACCCCATAAAATGGTCCTTGTTATCCGGTGGAAATATGAAGCTTTGTAGCGAACCTTTTGGAAACAAATTGTATACAAGAGCCCGGTGGATTCCGTCTGCGCAAAAGCCAAGCAAACGAACAACATTGATGTGGTGGATTTTGCCCATAATTTCCACTTCAGTGATGAACTCTTTCCCATCACCTTGTGTATTATTGAGCACCTTCACAGCCACTAGAATCTCACTAGAGAGTTTTCCTTTAAACACTGTTCCATGAGCTCCTTCTCCTAGCTTTTCCTTAAACCCATCCGTGATTCTTTTTATATCAGCATAAGAAAATCTGGCAGGCTTTTGTGCTTTATAATCCTCTAAAAACTTGTCAATTCTAACTTGATCTTCTTTTTTTCCCTTGAAATGTAGATAAATCTTAGTAATTGCAATGATGACCAACCCCAATATAATCGAACCTGAAAATAGTATATCAATAGTAATTAGTTTTCCCTCGCAACATAATTAAATTAATAAATAGAACAAGATTAGACAAAAAAATAATTTGAAATTGCGATAGAGTCTCATCTTACCTATAGCAGAGAAAATGAGAGATTTTGGAATATGGATAGTTTTGCGTTTGTCGTTGCAGTCATAGCATTCAATGTCACCTTTGGTGCTGTTCTTGTTCCATCTACATTTCATGCCTTTTGCTTCACAAATGGCACAATTTGGTTTTGGCCAACTCAACATGAGGAAATTCATCGACAGGCGATTTGCATTTATAGTAGCATTGACTTCAAACATCTTGGTACACGATACAAGGTCCATTGTGAGTACACTGTCCTCGGAATCAGTAGCGTAAATTGGACAAGTGATCATATTTTGTGACTCACCAAATATCTGATCCGTGTTTCTCAGGTGTGGTTTCTTAACTGAAGAGCAATTGAAAAAGGATAATGTTGTTTTCGATTCTGCATAAAATCGGTAATAAGGTAGAAAGGATGAACGGTTAAGTTTCAGTTCGAGAAACATTTTTGGAAAGCAATTGTCCGGATCAGAAATGTAAATAATATTCTGTGGTTCGTAATCAATTTGAGTAACAAGGAATTTGATTGGACCTAAATTGGTAGAGAGCAAAATCATGGTTTTGTTATTTGGAGTACAATATAGGCAAAACTCAGGATAAAGACATTGATCTTGTGATGGTTCGTCCTTAACGAGTTGGAAGGGAAATTGAACAATTGGTTCGTAAGGTCCACAAAATGATGATTCTGTTGTACACTGGTCATGATCGCTGCTGCTATTTATATGCAGGAGATTAAGAAGAATAAGTAGCTTAATCAAAGTGCTATGTGCTCTTGTCATCTAAAAATATATGCAAGGTTTAATTTGTTCAATGAAAGGAAGGAATGAATGATAAGATAGATAGAACCAAACTATATGCTCCTTTATAAAAGTACGTACTTTGTGCTCCTGATCTGTTTGAGAATAAAAAAATATCAAAATCGATCGACCATATGGTCCAAATTATCTTTATTCTCTTTTTGACTAAATGGTCCAAATTATCTTAGAGTGTATAAAGATAGTATAAACTCTAATTTTTTGTATATGGTCAATTTCATGTTCAGAGTTCACACTGTTTTATTATTGTCGTAAAACGTGTCTTCTTTTTAATAAATCCTAATGTTTTGATTAGGTATGCCTGCATGCAAAGCATGGCAAAATATAGGAAATCAATAATAGATATACATACGCGTGCAACACTATTTTTACATTTTGGTTGGGTTTATTATATTGGAAATGGTTCCTAGGTAAAAATCCCGGCTCATTCTATTTCTTTTATGAATGAGTTATACACCCTATTTTTTGCTGGAGTGCCGGGGTGTTGAGGTGTGTTGAATATGTTGTTTGTTTGTGTTGTCGTAGTTTCTTTGAAGTCCCACATTGCTTAGGTTCCCAAGATGTGAAGTGTATAAATATGTGAGGGCAACCTCACCCTATGAGCTAACTTTTGGGGATGAGATCCGAGCATATTTAAGATGGTATCAAAGTCGGGTTAAAGACTGCAATGTGGGCAGGGATGTGAGTGTGCCTTCTTGCATGACTGTGTGTGTTTTTTATAGGTTGTTATGTGTTGACAGTGTGTATTTCTTATACCCTATGTATTCCAAATTTTCTCTTATTCTTTTTATGTTTTTATATATAATATTGTTTGTCATTAAAAAAAAAGTGCTCTTAACACATGCTCTTGGCTGGAAGATTGATAAAAAAGAAACACTTACCACGTTGTTTCGTGTGAATTTCGTGCAGTCTTCGTTTGTAACAACAAATAAAAAAATAAAAATAAAAAAAAACCATTGTCTTAATCTAACAGTAGTATAAAGCAATAGGTTGCTTATAACATTGAAGTCCATAAAATTTAAACATTGCACGGTTTCAGACAAAAACAATTTTGCCACTATGTGGGTGAGAGTGATATTGTTGGTCTTGTTACCATTTATGCTCCAACAAAGTAGCAGCACCAATCTTTCTATTGAACAAAAGCATTCCTGTCCTCCTTCATCTTGTGGCAAAATTTTCAACATAACTTATCCATTTCGATTAAAAGATGACCCAATTCATTGCGGTGACAGCAGGTATGAACTATCATGTGAAAATAATGTGACAACTTTATATTTATATTCTGCAAAATATCATGTCCAGTCCATCAATTACAACAACTTCACAATCAGACTGGTTGATCCAGGAGTTCAAGAATCTAATTGCTCTTCATTTCCTCGCAATTTCTTGTCTCGATCTAATTTCTGTGATACTTATGAAGCCATTAACAACGAAGATTGCACAGTTCCATACATAGCCAGCAACCGAGATTCTTATGATTTGACTATTTTTAAGCATATAGTATATTTAAATTGTAGTCGTCTCGTGACTAACAATTCTAAATATGTGAACACGTCTTCTTGTCTCAATTCGAACTCTAAAAGCAATTATATTTATGCTATCGCGGGTGATTTAATTGCGAAAGACTTTCAAGTTGGTTGCCATGTGAAGTTTGTTGCTCCAACTTCTTGGCCAGGTTTGCAAAGAAATCAAGAACATTCCTATGAAGAAATGCACAAGGCGTTAGTATATGGATTTGAGATTTCATGGTTAGGTTTAATCTGCCAAAATCGTTGCGGAGAAACAATGCTCTGCTCCTTCAACTCTTCAACCGAGATAGTTGAATGCTCTCATCGTCTCTGCCTTACTGTGATGGGATATTGGACCGATACTAGTTGTGGTAAAGTAAAAATCAATATAACTAATTATTCCCTTCGTTATTTTATAGTAGTAATAGTAGAAATTTTTAATTACTAATTAATCATTTTTTTGTGATGCAGGAAGATGGACTCAGTTTTTGTCATATGCTAAAGGTAATACAATGTTATATCTAGTTCTAGTCTTCATTTTTTACTATTATCAAATTATTTTTTTACTAAAAATAATACTAGTCTACCGTTGAATCCTTTTTGAGAAGTCTATTGTATACAAAATCGGATTGTAAAATTTTAATAACTGTACAGGTTAGATCATTATACTGTTTTAAATTTCTTTTATTTTATTTTAGATAATTAAATCATAACAATCATGAAATTCATATTGAATTTTCTTAATATTGATTTTATTATAAATATGTGAAATAAATTATTCTATTATCATCGAGATATTCACTCAAGTCAATTTTTTGTTGCAGATAATATCATCGCTATCATGATAGGTGAGTTCTTTAACACATTTATTTTTTTTGGTAAGTCTTTAAAACCTTTATTGATGGAACAGTTAAATTAAATCAGGTTCCAAAAGTTAATGCTTATAAAAAAAAATTAATTAATAATCATTTTCTACTTGAAATCAATTCATGTCAACGTATAAAAGGCATTAAACACAACTAGATTTGCAATTGCATCCAGTACTCAACAACTACATAGTTCAAGTAGTTCAAAATAAATTCATCTAAAATCTAACCTAGGAGTGTTAAGGAAAAATATATATAAGATTATGATGAGTAGTAGTCTTCAATCTTGCTTCAAATCTAGTTCTTTAACCTTTATAAGTGCTCAAAACCTCAATTTTTAGTACAAAATTAGGAACCCTTTCACTGTTTTGACATTTCCATTTTATAGTGAAAATTTGCGTCTCAGGTGTCCTACAAAAAAGCTAGGGAGGAATTTTCCAAAATACTCAAAAATGTTTATCTTCTTCCTAATACATCAAATCCACAAATCCTTGCAATTCTATACTAAAATCATAGTGAAAATAACAAAGTCTAGCTAGATTTTTTTTTTGACAATAAAATCTAATTAGAATTATTCTAAAAAGATCTAAAATAAATATTATGACTGAGAGTCATCATTTGCACACCAATGCATGTTGGTTAGTCAAAAATAGAGCATTTTTTGTATGTATGATATTCAATACAAAAATTATTCACAATGTAATATGGCTAAATTTTGATGTTATCAGTATTTATCTAGTTGGTTTTTGATGTTATCAGTATTTACCTAGTTGTTATAACATTACAGGACTGGTTGAAATAATAAAAGGACCAAACTCAAATTATGATCTAATCAACTATAAAGTAGGATTGACTATAGGACACTATGTTCTACCATCATTATGGGCTGGTAGATTTCTGCTTGGGATAACATTTTTTATTGTACTACTGATATATAAATGGCGAAAAAGACATTGGTCAATGTATGAATGTATTGAAATATATCTACAACAACAAAACAACCTCATGCCCATTGGATATTCATACAAACAAATTAAGAAAATGGCTAGAGGTTTCAAAGACAAGTTGGGAGAAGGAGGCTTTGGCACTGTGTTCAAGGGGAACCTTCGCAGCGGTCCTTGTGTGGCAATAAAGATGTTGGGTAAGTCAAAAGGTCATGGACAAGATTTTGTTAGTGAAGTCGCAACTATTGGAAGAATACATCATTTGAATGTGTTTAAATTACTTGGATTTTGTATTGAGGGATCAAAGCGCGCTCTTATTTATGAATACATGCCCAATGGGTCTCTGGACAAATTTATTTTCGCTAAAGAAGGGAGTATAAATTTAAGCTACAAACAAATTTCTGATATTTCAATTGGAATAGCTCGTGGGATAGCTTATCTTCACCATGGATGCGAAATGAAGATTTTGCATTTTGATATCAAGCCTCACAATATCCTTCTTGATGAGAATTTTATCCCAAAAATATCTGACTTTGGGTTGGCCAAGCTACATTCGATAGACAATAGCATTGTCACAATGACGGGAATAAGAGGCACAATTGGATATATGGCTCCAGAATTGGTCTACAAAAATATTGGGGGAGTGTCATATAAGGCTGATGTTTATAGCTTTGGGATGCTTTTAATGGAGATGGCAAGCAAGAGGAAAAACCTAAATTCCAATGCAGAACATTCAAGCCAGATGTATTTTCCCTTTTGGATTTATGATCAACTTAGAAATGAGGAAGAAATCGAAATGGGAGATGTCACGGAGGAGGATATGAAAATTGTAAGGAAGATGATCATGGTTGCTCTTTGGTGTATACAATTGAAGCCGAATGATCGCCCCTCAATGAGTAAAGTAGTGGAGATGCTTGAAGGAGATATTGAAAGCATTGAAATGCCTCCAGGGCCAACCATGTATCCAGATGAAACAATTTCAAGAGACGAAACAATCAACTCAGACCAACCAATGTCAAGTGACTTAAATAGTTTTAGTGATTCTATGGAAAATGCAACTAATAATACTTCTTGACACTAGACACAATTTGTTTGAGTCCATCGTGTCTAGAACAGTTGTCCATATGTAAAACTTTTCTGTAGGTAATATTTGAATGTTTCTGCAACAATGAGGGAAAATTTTCTACTTTTGTGATCAATGCTAAGTAGCCTTTTTTGTTGCTTTAATTATTGCTTTTTTATGTTTGACATATTTAGTTATCTTTGGGATTTTGTTGTAATTATTTGGTAATGAAGTTTGTTGAATAAGAATATAAATGAATTTGATAATATTTTCCTTTTCTTGAATCAGTAGCTTGATGAAACAATGTGATCCTGCCATCTAAAAATCATATGTAAAATTTCTGATCAACAAAAGAAAGTAATTAAAAAGATATATATTGTGCTTGTGAACAGCTTGAAAATAAAAAATATGAAAATTGACCACATGGTTTAAATTATTTTTAAAAGTGAAGATATTTGTTGGATCAACAGGAAATTAACAAAAATAAATAATAACGAAAGGAAACGATAATGAATACACAAGAAGTTTGATAACAGAGTTCCGCAAGTGATGGATATGTCTCCGACCGTAGAATTTGTTGCACCATGTTTTTATTAGATTAGATGAATGAATGAATTAGGATTTCAGTGTTACAAGCGGTATTTATAATCAATAATAATTCGTTTCGTGCCCTGCTATAACTCAGCTCCTCGGTCATTCCCAGATTCTTCCTGATGCATATAAACCATACTCAACGCTATATAATCTATACAAATGAATAAAACAGAACAAAAACTAATGGGGTGCATGTGTGTAAAGTTATCATCACGCATATATTATTTTATTGATCATGCATATATTTTATTTCATTGAGTGAAAGTAGTAATCCGTGAAGTCAAAAAAAGACCACACTACCACGCATATAGTAAAAGCATGCACTGTATTATTAAATAATGTTAAATTGAATGCGCTGTGGGTACATATATTTTATTCTATCAGTATGTGTGAAATGATTCCATTTCAAAAAAAAGGTGTGTGTATGGATTAAACATATATTTTATCAAGGGTTCCATAATCCATTTGTGGAGACCCGTAAGTTTAAAATATTAGATAAATGAATCATTCAGATAATGTGACACTTACTTGAATTCTAACAATCACCCTCTCAAATGTGTGAATTATCGGATTTTCTAGAGATATGATATAGAGAATATCTATGTAGATTAAGAATGTATTTTATTAAGCTACAATAGGTTTTATCCCATTTGATTTTTCTGGTAAGGTTTTTAATGAGATAAATGTTGTTTAAGTTCTTGCCTGTTTATTGTGGGTTTTGGTCTAGTCCCCTCATGTTCTGTAATTTTCCTCCCTTTTTCTTTATTTTTATCTAAAAAGGCACATTTGCCTATTTTATAAAAAAAAAAAAAAAAACTTTACTTCTTCATATTGTTTTTCTACTTCAGATGTTAGAAATTAGTTATTGAGCCCATGACTTTGTTTGATGTCCCTAAAATGTAATAACCTAAAGAACTCATTGTACTTGAATATATTTTGTAAAATAAATACTATCTTGCTGGAATCGTTATTCTCAGTTTTTTATGTTTAAACTTATTTTCACACCAAGAAAAAGTAATGTGTTGAAAAAACAGGGAATATATTAAGAATACTGAACTTGATATTAATAAGATGAAATTTTTTTCTTTGAGATTGATATTTTAAATTTATCTGAGTAGAACTGAATTCAATTTTCCTTGAGTAGGGTCTCAAGTTCGAATATTATGGAAGAATACAACTTAGTTGAGAGGGAAAATTCAAATAAAAGGCCCAAACAAGTTTACATCATAAAACAAAATCTAAACACAAATCCAAATCCTTTTAAACTGATCAATCGATCAAACAAAAGATAGAATAATACATATTTGACATGTCACAAATCATCTTCCATCATCCAAGGCAATTAATGGTTGATCTTTCAAGCTATCATACACATTAGTATATCCAAAATTAGAGCTATGATCACCAATTTCACTATAAATGCTAGAAGATGCCTCATGAAGTAAGCGTTGATTCTCCTCAAAATTTTGGTCTGTATCATTCCAAGGATGCCTCTCCGTTAATCTTATACCATCCAACTCCATAGCCACTTCCTTCATTGTAGGTCTTTCATCACTTCTAAGTCTCAAACACCTTGCTGCAAGAATAGCAACCTCCTTAATGTCCTTCTTGTTATCATCACTCAAAATTCCAACTTGAATAGCTTCAAATATTTTATCTTGTTTTAAACAAGACAAAAAGTGCATAGCAAGACTAATGCTCTCTTCCGGCCTATTAAAAGAGAGAGGTTTGTCCCCTGTTAAAAGCTCTGCAAGAACTACACCAAAGCTATAAACATCACTTTTCTCGGTTAACTGATGTGTTTGCATATACTCCGGATCTAAGTATCCAAGAGTTCCTTGAACCACTGTTGCTATTTCGGTTTGATCAAGTGGAACTAATCTTGAAGCTCCAAAATCAGAAACTTTTGCAGTGTAATTATCATCCAAGAGAATGTTGGTACTCTTAACATCTCGATGAATAATTGGTATTGAAGCAGCCGAATGTAGATACGATAAAGCTCCAGCTGTCTCTGCTGCTATTCTTAAACGTGTTTTCCATGTTGGATTATTTGGTTTGTCTTTAGTAGTTTGTATGAAGTCGAAAAGTGTACCGTTGCTAACGAATTCATAAACCAAGGAAGGAACTTCTGTCTCTAAACAACATCCTAAGAGTTTGACAACATTCCTATGATTTATTTGAGACAGAACAACTACTTCGTTAATGAATTGCTCAATTTGATTTGTGTCAATTACTTTGGATTTTTTGACAGCGACAATTTTGTTATCGGGTAAAATCCCTTTGAAGACAGTGCCAAAACCTCCTCTACCAATGATTAAGCTTTCATCGTAGTTTTTTGTGGCTTTTTTAAGTTCCTCTTCTGTGAATATTTGAGCCGATTGCGATGTCTCTTCTCTTGTAGATAGTTGTTGTAGCAAAATGGAACCACCGTTTTGTTGGAAGAATTTTTGCTTTAGTTTGATCAGTTTCCTTTTTTGATATGTCAAGTAAAGAGATGAAATCGCCACAAATAGAACAATGAGTCCAGCACTTAATCCTGCATTTGAAATGCATTGATTCAAGTTTGAATCACATATATGTACTTAAGCCATCTCGCACTAAACGAAACTATTTTAACTTCAACATCGGAAATTATTTTAACTTTCCATAACCAAAAAAAAAAAAAAAGTTAACCAAATCCTCCCGACTCTAAAAACACATATAAAAAGGATTTTGCTAACGAATGTCCCCGGCCCGGAGCACTATTTAAGCATTGAATGTATTTACACTATATTATAGTTTAGTTACATCCATTTCACAATGAATCTAAAAAGTAAAAAATTTCTTATACATAGGACCGTAGCCGTAGGTGTATAATTTTCAATGTGTTGATTTTATATATTTTCATAAAAATTCTATAAAAAATTTACCATTTAAGATATTAAAGAGTGGCCCGAAGTACTTAAAAAACTTAGCATTTCCCATATAAAAATTGGAACTGAAAATAAATTTGGGATATGCCAGATGCTTACCGATGGCAACCTTCGTAATTAAATCTCTTTTACTGCACCCAGCTCCTGTCTTTGTTCCATTACCGGATTGTCCATCCGGACAAAAACACTCGTGATGCCCATCCGTGTTGCGACAATGTTCTTCACTTATGCATGTGTGGTTATTTGTCTTACATTCATCGATGTCTGTCAGTGTAAATAACAGAGATAATAGTATTGTCAGAAACAAAATCACCATGTTGAAGAAAAAACAGATCATCACTATAGCATTTTTTGTTGATGTCAAGAAAATACCTTTTAGAACAATTTTAGTCTTCCCTATATTTTTTGTTATTTTTATTATAAGTAAGATTTATAAGTGAGATGACCAATAAACTTAATGCAAGAGTAATTCAATCTAGAGAAACTCGGTTCGAGACAAATATTTTTATCTAGTGAAAATTAATCTATACAATTTAAAATATCACCAGGTTGAACAAATATATGGCACGATATTTAATTTTCACCTGATGACGTTGTGATAAAAAATAAAATAAATTACAAATGATGAACAAAATTACCTTTGCAGCCATCTGGGTGATAAGGGTTTCCTGTATAACCTTCCTTACATTCACACCGGTAACCACCAAAATCAATATCCTCATCATGGCAATTACTATTATTCATGCAAGCCTTTGAAACCGTACAATTTTCCCATCCAACACTCCAATCAAGAATCAATGGAACCTCCTCAGAAGTAAAATTATACAAATCAGCAAGAGAAAAATTATAGAAACCATCTTTAACAATAAAAGAATAGCTACACCCACTATATTCCTCCGTTGAATTAGGAAATTCAGAAACTTCTATACTTATATTCTTCATCATACGTGGAATATCAACTTGACAACAACCAATACCTGAACATGTTCCGTTTTCAATTCCATCTAGATTACCATAACATCTTGTTAAACAACCGGTCGAGTATGTTTCTCCGCTGAAAATGCTGTTGAGATAACCGTAAGTGTCACAACCAACCGTTACGAACTTGTTTTTCATGTTGGATATTCTGAAACTGCCGGTGTCTAAACTGGGTGTGTTACTTCCGTCATAACAAAACCTGGAGATATAAAACAATACTTCCATTTGTCCTTCGAGGATGCTTATGTTGTTAACTTGTGACTCACCCCAAAATAATTTTGTGTCATTTACACATGTGAGGTTAAATTTTGGCGTTAGGAAACAAGTTCCTTGATTTGGTATTGATGAATCTGATATTCCAAAAGGAAATGGAATTGTGACATTTCCACATTTGTTTTTGCAACCGGGTAGGGATGTTGAAAAGGATTCATCCGATGCAAATACTATTGTTACCATGGATATTGATATTGTTACCATTAAAATTTGGCATAGTTGTGTGAGCTTTGTGTTCTGTTTCATTGTGTTTTGTTGGTTTCAATTGACTTGGTTCCTTTGTAGCATAAGGGAAGAAGAGGGCTTCATTTATTTATATGGTTTTTTGTGACTTTTTTCGTCATTGGCTGCTGATTAAGTGTTATTGACTTTAAGTGAAGATTGACTTGGTATCCTAGCATAAAAAGTATTTGATGCTTCTCGATCATATTATATTAGTTATTAAGCAATCATTTTCTTAACTAATGATATATTAAAGTTGGAAATTGCTAACAAATGTTAGACAATATCGAGATTGATTGCAATGTAAGTCTCACATTACTAATGTAGAACAAATGTCAAGAAAATTATATTAGAGAAGTGTCACATTACTTAGAGAAGTAGAGGGTGAGGGAGCTCAATGTATATATAGAGACCTCAAATTTTATGTTTCAACAAACCAAACAATAACACCTAAAAACACTCAAAGTTTATATTTGTGTCATTTTTTTTCTTCTCTTATATTGTTGTTTTAGAATACCGTGAGATGTAGTTCAATATTTACTTTAAAGATTGTGGGTGCATTGAAATCATAGGATGATTAAGAGTGAAATCTATGTATTGCAATAATTTTCATATAGTATTTATTATCCGATTGTCAATTTTGCTAATGGCCGTAATTTTTCTCATTTTTCTTCTTAAACTGTGTTATTTCCTACTTCGATTGTACTACTAGTACTAATTGATTGGAACAAAATGAAAGACACGCTTTAATCCCAAAAAAAAATAAAAAATGAAAGAGACGCTTTGATTTTAAATTCTTTTCTAGTGTATAGATTCCAAAAGTAACGTGTTTGATTAGTCAGGGTAGGGACAATTTGTGGCCAGTGGTGTTATTTCAATTACAAAAGGATATAAAACAAAAATTGGTACTCTGTCCAAAAAAACATTGGTATTGGATCGAACACGTATTAATAAGCAAAAATTAATTGGCTGCGTATTATTAAGTGTTGTTGACTTGGTCGTGGTATTCCATATTGTTTTTTCTTTCTAGTTTTATTAAATAAGTGTAGTCTTCACATATTTATTTGTTTTTGTGTATTTTGTTGTACCATTTTTGTGCGGTGTATTTTTTTTCCCGTCTTTGTGCGGTGTTCATTTGTTTCAAGTTGAATGATTAGATCCAATCAAATGCAAATTCATTCAATGTCGATTTTTGTGTCGTCAATGCTACAGATTTGGAGTTGTGGACATTCCAAACACTTAAATATAGTCATATTTGTAGGCTTATTTAATTTGCCGTTTTATACTTTTAACATGGATGTCGTGAGTTTGTTGGTAGATTCATCATTTTTGTTTTTAGAGAATTTTAATTTGTATTGCATCGATATATACTCTCCCAAAAACAAAATAGTGAGAACACTAGTACAAAAAACATTTTTTAAGTCTGTTAACAACGACATTTTAAATCGGTTCCGCACACGTCTTAATAATTCCCGACATAAGAAGTTTTTATTTGTTAAGTCGGATTTTGAGCCGTCTTAGAAAACACTTCTTAGGTCGGTCTAAAATTACCTTTTAAGTCGGGCCAGCTAGCGTCCGACCTGAGAAATTCCGACATAATAAGAAGTTTGAGTTGTTAACACGAATTTGGACTCCACCTAAGAAATAACTTCTTAGATCGGTTGTCTTTCACCCGACTTAAAAAAGCATAGAAAATATTTTTTAAAAAATTACATTCTAAATTTATTAAATTAAAAACCAAATTAAATACCATTGTAAAAGAACATTTTCCAGCACTATTCAATATATGCTAATTAAAAATTCAAAGTAATATACACAAAATAAGTAAGATGAGATCATAAAAAGAATAACATTCACCAAGCCCGTTTGGTTAAGGGTTTTTACATGAGTGGAAGGAATACATGATGCGAAAGAGGAATGTGGACCAGTTTCAGATTTAAAAAATACAAGGGAAAAGCTTCTTCAAAAAAATACTAGGGAAAAATACATATGCAATAAATTTCACATCAGGTTTTAGAATACCTGAAGGGAAAAGTCAACACAGTGGCAATCTTGTAATTACTTTGCAATCTTACTTTAAACAATTTTCCATCGGGCTATTATAATTAGTGTCACCAATGAGAAAACTCGTTCCTTGAATTTTTAAAAACATTTTTTCCCTCTCATACATATTCGTTTGCGCACAGACTGAAAACATAACTTTGAAACCCTAACTCTCTGAAGCACAAATCGTGTTTCATGAATCTCATGAAACCCTAACTCACTGAGTCCTCTCGTTTTTGTTCTTCGTTGTTCGTTTGTTATATCAGGTCCATGTTCTCATTTTTGTTCTGATTTCGATCGTTTTCTCATTTTCATGTTATGATCAATCTCATGAAACCAACCCTAACTCATTGTGTTAGTGTTCCACACGTTTGTGTTGATGACAGTGCCGTTGGTTGTTCGTTCTTGGTTCGTTGAGATTAGTAGTTTGTAACACCCTAAACCCTGACCGATATTTTAAACAAAAGATAAATTACATAAGCATATTAAATAATATTTCGAGAGGATATACATAAATCACAATTCCAACATAACAATTATATTTACAACTTCTAGCGTTATAACACGGGATGAGACATGAGTCATGACTCTTAGACTTTCTAAATGCATGTGGTACCAAGATCGGAAGTCAAAGGTGTATTATTGATCAACATTTCTCAATATCAGAATAATTAGAAGACTTAATTATCCTATCAACATCAGAGTAATTTTTGCTAATTACCCTATAAGCAACATCAGAATCATTATTATATAATTATCCTATTAACAAACATCATAAATTATTAATTATCCTATAAACATCATAAATTATTCATAAATCATTATTATATAATTATCCTATAAACAACAAATAATTCATGAAACAAATTCAAAGCTAGCAAAAGAAAAGAATTTAAGGGGTAAGGATCTACCCTTATGCATTAGCACTGACTAGTGAATGGAACTAAACTCACGCCCTTAGCTTAGATTTGCAGAAAACAAAAAGTCTCAATTTAAAAAAAAAAATGTTTTTTTTTCTTGAAGAAAAAATAATTTTAAAATAAAAAGTCTCAATTATTAGAGAGATTTGATTGGTTAAAAAAACGTTTTAAATTGTTAAAGGGAATATTTTAAATTCAAAGAACATTTTAAATTATGAGGGAACATTTTAATTTATTTTTTTTAAGAATAATAAATGTTTTTTTTATTTTAAAAATGATTTAATAAAAAGAAATCTTTTTTGGTCAAGATTACCCCTCACCTCCTCTCCATCTACTGCGAACCAAACAGACCCTAAAGGTTGATGATGATGTGCGATGGGTTGCTGTTGTTTTTCTTTCCAAGTTTTAGCTTTTCCCCTAATTTTCACGTAATGCTCCCATATTATTTTTTTCTAAACATAAAATAAAATCTTAACAGATATGTTTTCAATTTTAATTCCTAATAACATATCTCTTAAAAGATTTGTTTCCAAATTATATTTCCAAAATATATCAAATAGAGAATAAGCATTGACACAATGACCGCAACAAAAGGAACAGTTGGATATATATGGCTCCAGAATTGTTCTACATAAATATTAGAGGCTGACGTTTATAGTTTTGGGATGCCTTTGATGGAAATGGCAAGCAATAGGAGAAACTTAAATCCCCATGCAGAGCATTTATTTTCCATTTTGGATTTATGGTCAATTTGGAAATAGAACTTGGAGATATCATAGAGTAAGATATGGTAATAGTAAAGACCATGATAATAATGCACTTGGATCCCGTTTTTATTAAAATCAAAAGCCACACTTGATTGTAGCCCACAAAATATTAGAAAATATTCTAACACCTCATCGATCGAAGGAGATATTGAAAGCCTTGAAATACCTCCGGAACCAATCATGTATCCGGATGAAGTGATTTCCGCGGATGAAACAACCAATTTAGACCAAACAAATATCATGTGATTTCATTAGTTCAAGTGATTATGAAGAAAATATAACTAAACCTCTATTAGAGAACATTTATCGACACTGCAGAAAATGTAGTTTGTTAAAATCCACCATGTATAGAACACTTGTTCTTGTGTAATTTTACTTTTTCATATTGTTTTTCTAATCAGATGTTAGAAATGAGTTATTGAACCCATGACTCTGTTTGAAGTCCCTAAAATTCAAATAACCTTAAGAACTCATTGTACTTGAATATATTTTGTAAAATAAATACTATCTTGTTGGAATCGTTAGTCTTAAATTTTTATGTTTAAACTTTAAACTTGTTTTCACACCAAGAAAAAGTATCGTGCTGAAGAAACAGAGAATACTATGACATTATTCCTATGCAATTGATATTTTAAGTTTTTAACCAATACCACGTTGGCCTGAGTAGAACTGAAATCGAATTTCCTTAAGCAAGGTCTCAAGTTCAAATATTATGGACGGATAAAACTTAGTTGAGAGGGAAAATTCAAATAAATGGGACAGACAAGTTTACATAAAAGAACAACTATTGGGCGCCAATCATACATAATACAAAATCTAATCACAAATCCTTTTAAAATGATCAATCAAACAAAAGATAGAATAATACATATTTTACATGTCACAAATCATCTTCCATCATCCAAGGCAATCAATGGTTGATCTCTCAAGCTATCATAACCAGTAGTATATCCAACATTATAGCTATCATCACCATTTTCATTATAAATGCTAGAAAATGCCTCATGAAGTAAGCGTTGACCCTCTTCAAAATTTTGCTCTGTCTCATTCCAAGGATGCCTCTCAATTAACCTTATACCTTCCAACTCCATAGCCACTTCTTTCATGCTTGGTCTTTCATCACCTCTAAGTCTCAAACACCTTGCTGCAAGAATAGCAACCTCCTTAATCTCTTTCTTGTTTTCATCATTCAAAATACCAACTTGAATAGCTTCGAAAATTCGATCTTCTTTTAAACAAGACAAAAAGTGCATAGCAAGACTAGTGTTCTCTTCAGACCTATTAAAAGAAAGAGGTTTGTCTCCTGTTAAAAGCTCCGCAAGAACAACGCCAAAGCTATAAACATCACTTTTCTCAGTTAATTGATGTGTTTGCATATACTCTGGATCTAAATATCCAAGAGTACCTTGAACCATTGTTGCTATCTCAGTTTGATCAAGTGGAACCAATCTCGAAGCTCCGAAATCGGAAACTTTTGCGGTGTAGTTGTCATCTAAGAGAATGTTGGTACTCTTAACATCTCGATGAATAATTGGTATTGAAGCAGCCGAATGTAGATAAGATAAAGCTCCAGCTGTTTCTGCTGCTATCCTTAAACGTGTTTTCCATGTTGGATTATTTGCTTTATCTTTAGTATTTTGTATGAAGTCGAAAAGTGTACCGTTGCTAACGAATTCGTAAACCAAGGATGGAACTTCTGTTTCTAAACAACATCCTAAGAGTTTGACAACATTCCTATGATTTATTTGAGACACAGAACAACTACCTCGTTAATGAATTGTTCAATTTGATCTGCGTCTATTATTTTGGATTTTTTTACAGCAACAATCTTGTTGTCGGGTAAAATTCCTTTGAAGACTGTACCAAAACCTCCTCTACCGATGATTAAGCTTTCGTCATGATGGTTTGCACAATTTAGCTGTTTTCTGCAATGATGATCCAGACACATATGAAGAAGCTGCAAAGCATGAAGTGTGGAGAAAAGCAATGGATCAAGAAATTGAAGCCATTGAAAAGAATGGAACCTGGGAATTGACTGAATTACCAGAAGGAAGTAAAAGAATTGGAGTGAAATGGATCTTCAAAACTAAATACAATGAGAATGGAAAAGTTGAGAAGTATAAGGCTAGACTAGTAGCTAAAGGTTACAGTCAGCAGCATGGTGTTGATTACAGAGAGGTTTTTGCACCTGTTGCCAGATGGGATACTATAAGGTGTATATTGGCCTTATCTGCTAGCAAGGGATGGAAAGTGTATCAGCTTGATGTAAAGAGTGCTTTCTTACATGGTGAATTGACTGAAGATGTGTATGTTGAGCAGCCATGTGGCTACCAGACCAATGATAAGTATAAGGTGTACAAGCTCAAAAAGGCTCTATATGGCTTGAAGCAGGCTCCCAGGGCTTGGTACAGCAAGATTGAGTCATACTTTGTGCAGGAATCATTCACCAAATGTCCATATGAGCACACTCTTTTTATCAAACATGAAAAAGAAGGAAAAATTCTGATAGTAAGTCTATATGTTGATGATCTGATATACACAGGTAATGATGAGGAGATGTTTGAAAGTTTCAAAAGATCAATGAAAAGCAAGTTTGCAATGACAGATTTAGGGAGGATGAGGTATTTTTTGGGTGTTGAAATCAAACAAGCTAAAAATGGGATATTCATCTATCAACAAAAATATGCTCAAGATATATTGATGAGGTTTGGTATGGAGAATTGTAACAAAGTATGCAGTCCAATTGTCACTGGCTGCAAGTTAACAAAGAATGAAGGTGGGAAGCTTGTTGATGCTACTGAATATAGGCAAATGATAGGTTGTCTAATGTATCTTTTGGCCACAAGACCTGATCTTGCCTTCTCTGTATGTTTAGTAGCAAGATATATGGATAGGCCTACTGAACTACATTTGGCTGCTGTGAAAAGGATTCTGAGGTATCTGAAGGGTACAATCAATTTAGGGATATTGTACAAAAAGAATCAAGGTGAATTGAAACTGCAAGGCTGGACAGATTCTGACTATGCAGGTGATTTGGATGACAGAAAATCCACATCTGGATATGTGTTCATGTATGGAAATGGACCAATCTCATGGTCTTCAAAAAAACAAGCTATAGTGACTCTTTCCACTACTGAAGCTGAGTTTGTAGCTGCAGCATCTAGTGCCTGTCAAGCAGTATGGCTGAGAAGGATACTTGATCAACTTGGTCAAGCACAGGTGGGAGAAACTGTGATACTTTGTGATAACAGCTCTTCCATTAAGCTGTCAAAGAATCCAGTTTTACATGGTAAATGCAAACACATAGATGTTAGATACCACTTTCTGAGGGATCTTACCAAAGAGAAGATTGTTGAGTTGGAGCACTGCAGCACTCAAGATCAAGTTGCAGACATTATGACCAAGGCACTAAAGCTTGAGAGCTTTTGTAAATTGAGAGATAGACTTAGCATTTGTGATGTCATTACTGTTGTTTAGAATTTGTAATTCATAGTTGTATTAGAGGTTTAGCTTAAGGGAGGGTTTGTTGGATTGTAAGCTAAGCAGCTAAGCAGGCCTGGCTTGCCAAGCCCACAGGCGCGCGCGCGCAGGTTGGCTTGAGCCAACTAGTTGCTTGTTGTTCAAGCTAGTGTTAAATCTCCTTGTATACTTGCCTATATAAGGTGCATTGCCTTATGTGAATAATTGAGAACACCATTTTACCTAACAATATATCTAACCAATGTGAAACTTCTAACACCAGGAAATGGCAAAGTTGGACAATTAATTAACTGAGAAGTCAAAATAAATTATTGAATAAAAGAGAGTTCAAAATAGAGATTATTCTTATAATAATTGATAAGGGCCTTAGCGATCGACCTTAATCGTTTGGTCAAAATCACTCATTCTTCCATTTTACTCCATCTGTCCCAAAATAAATAACCTAATTTTGACTTGGTGTACTATTCATATGATCTTCTTTGATCTTATTTTTCTACTAATATATACATGTAAATATTATCATATAAGATCTTGTTTGATTTGTCTCGATAAGTATGTTCAAAATATATAACTTTTATAATTTTTAATAATACATAACTAAATATATAAACGATTAATGATGTGCAATATAAACGTAACTGTGGTCTAACATGTCATTTATTTTGGGACAGGGGGATTAGATTACGGGTGTGTTTGGTAACACAAATAAGCTAGCTTATAGCTTATTATATGAGCTTATAAGCTTGTTTCAAAAAATTAGAGGTGTTTGGTAACAAGCTTTTTATACTAGCTTATAGCTTTTTTTCAAATGCTATTTCAAGTAGCATTTGAGCTTATAGCTTATAGCTTTTTACACTTTATTCCATTTTTACCCTTTAATTTAATAACTACCCACTCTAAAAAAAAACTACCCACTATAAATTATGTAATTTTATATTTAATAACCACTTTAAAAGTTAATTTTACCAAACACTTTAATTTCAATAAGCTAGCTTTTCAGCTATCAGCTATAAGCTAGCTTTTCAGCTATCAGCTAGCTTATCAGCTATCAGTTAACTTATAGCTTATTTTTACCAAACAGACTCTACATCGTCTCATAATGACTCCCTCCCTGCCATTCAAACAAACTTTATATTCAGATTCAGTCATAATCATAGTTCTGCTAATTGGAAACTGCCATTAATTTTCATATGGGTCGTTCCAAATAACTTTGGGTCGCTAGTCTCACTCACGTAGATGACCCGCCATGTTATCCCTGAACTTGAACTGGATGGTCGTGAAGAGTGAGAGGGGGGAGGTGGGGCTGGAAATGGGAATGGGAATTGGATGCGGTGGTAGAAGCCAAAAACAAAGGAAAGAAATGAGAAATGATCATATATGGACAGTTTTCATGGTAGAATTTTAAAATTAAAAAATTCATATTATATTAAATAAATGAGATATACTTGCTTATGCACCATGCATAAATATCCCAAATTGCTTAGCGCGTCCCCTAGATTTTTTTTAAATTTTTTTTTTGATTACTGAATTTTAGTTTATTGATTAGGGATAATTTTCAGAGTATTATGTATGGTTAAATGTTTTAGTAGTTAGTTTTAAGCTAAACTCATGCCAAAACCATTTTGCCGTAGAATGATTTCAGAGATATGTACTCCAAAATCATTAGATGTACTTAATAGTTTGTATGTTAATTATGATAAATTATACCATAATTACAGTACATGTTTTAGTATGTAATTTTAAATTAAAATATGGCTATATAATCATCTAACACAATTAATTTAAAATGGGTTCTTATAGTATGTACTTCAAAGGAACAACAATCATTATTTAATTGGAAATGGGGAGCGCGCTAGAAATCTTGGGGGCGTGCTAAAACTCTGGGGGAGGAAAAAAATGGGGGTCGCGCTAGAAATCTGGAGAGGAAAAAAAACTAGGGGGCGCGCTAGTAATCTGGGGAGAAAAAAAACTATGGGGTGCGCTAGAAACCTGGGGGGAGAAAAAAAACTGGGGGACGCGCAAGAAAATATGGGGGCTTGCTAGAAACAAACTGGGGGGCGCACGAGAAAATCTGGGGGTGCGTTAAGCATATGGGGGACACGTTAAGCAATTTTCATTATTTATGCATGGTGCATAAGGAAAAAACTTATGCACTATAACCACTCCCTTTTAACTCGTAACATATCTCATAACAGATTTGTTCCAAAATATATCCAATAGAGAATAGCATTGTCACAATGACTGCAACAAAAGGAACAGTTATGGCCTCAAAATTGTTCTACAAAAATATTGGAGGCGTGTCATATAAGGCTGACGTTTATAGTTTTGGGATGCTTTTGATGGAAATGACAAACAATAGGAGAAACTTAAATCCCCATGTAGAGCATATTCAAGCCAAGTTTACTTTCCCTTTTGGATTTATGGTCAATTTGGAAATGAGAGAGAAATAGAACTTGGAGATATCATAGAGGAAGATATGAAAATAGTAATTAGTAAAGAAGATGATAATAGTCCCTCAATGAGTAAAGTAGTGAAGATGATTGAAGGAGACATTGAAAGCCTTGAACAATTAACTTAGACCAAACAATATCATGTCATGTGATTTCATTACTTCAAGTGATTCTGAAGAAAACATACCTAAACCTCTAATTGAGAACATTTATTGACACTGCAGAAAATGTAGTTTGTAAAAATCCACCATTGTCTAGAACATTGTTCATGTGTAATTAATTAACTTTACTTTTTCGCTCCGTACTTTTTTTCCCTTCATTTAGGTTTTATCCCATTAGGTTTTTCTGGTAAGGTTTTTAATGAGACAAATGTTATTTAAGTTCTTGCCTGTTTATTGTGGGTTTTGGTCTAGTCCCCCATGTTCCGTAATTTTCCTCCCTTTTTCTTTATTTTTATCTAAAAAGGCACATTTGCCTATTTTTAAAAAAAAAAAAAAAAAACTTTACTTTTTCATATTGTTTTTCTACTTCAGATGTTAGAAATTAGTTATTGAACCCATGACTTTGTTTGATGTCCCTAAAATGTAATAACCTAAAGAACTCATTGTACTTGAATATATTTTGTAAAATAAATACTATCTTGTTGGAATGGTTATTCTCAGTTTTTCATGTTTAAACTTATTTTCACACCAAGAAAAAGTAATGTGTTGAAAAAACAGGGAATATATTAAGAATACTGAACTTGATATTAATAAGATGAAATTTTTTTCTTTGAGATTGATATTTTAAATTTATCTGAGTAGAACTGAATTCAATTTTCCTTGAGTAGGGTCTCAAGTTCGAATATTATGGAAGAATACAACTTAGTTGAGAGGGAAAATTCAAATAAAAGGCCCAAACAAGTTTACATCATAAAACAAAATCTAAACACAAATCCAAATCCTTTTAAACTGATCAATCGATCAAACAAAAGATAGAATAATACATATTTGACATGTCACAAATCATCTTCCATCATCCAAGGCAATTAATGGTTGATCTTTCAAGCTATCATACACATTAGTATATCCAAAATTAGAGCTATGATCACCAATTTCACTATAAATGCTAGAAGATGCCTCATGAAGTAAGCGTTGATTCTCCTCAAAATTTTGGTCTGTATCATTCCAAGGATGCCTCTCCGTTAATCTTATACCATCCAACTCCATAGCCACTTCCTTCATTGTAGGTCTTTCATCACTTCTAAGTCTCAAACACCTTGCTGCAAGAATAGCAACCTCCTTAATGTCCTTCTTGTTATCATCACTCAAAATTCCAACTTGAATAGCTTCAAATATTTTATCTTGTTTTAAACAAGACAAAAAGTGCATAGCAAGACTAATGCTCTCTTCCGGCCTATTAAAAGAGAGAGGTTTGTCCCCTGTTAAAAGCTCTGCAAGAACTACACCAAAGCTATAAACATCACTTTTCTCGGTTAACTGATGTGTTTGCATATACTCCGGATCTAAGTATCCAAGAGTTCCTTGAACCACTGTTGCTATTTCGGTTTGATCAAGTGGAACTAATCTTGAAGCTCCAAAATCAGAAACTTTTGCAGTGTAATTATCATCCAAGAGAATGTTGGTACTCTTAACATCTCGATGAATAATTGGTATTGAAGCAGCCGAATGTAGATACGATAAAGCTCCAGCTGTCTCTGCTGCTATTCTTAAACGTGTTTTCCATGTTGGATTATTTGGTTTGTCTTTAGTAGTTTGTATGAAGTCGAAAAGTGTACCGTTGCTAACGAATTCATAAACCAAGGAAGGAACTTCTGTCTCTAAACAACATCCTAAGAGTTTGACAACATTCCTATGATTTATTTGAGACAGAACAACTACTTCGTTAATGAATTGCTCAATTTGATTTGTGTCAATTACTTTGGATTTTTTGACAGCGACAATTTTGTTATCGGGTAAAATCCCTTTGAAGACAGTGCCAAAACCTCCTCTACCAATGATTAAGCTTTCATCGTAGTTTTTTGTGGCTTTTTTAAGTTCCTCTTCTGTGAATATTTGAGCCGATTGCGATGTCTCTTCTCTTGTAGATAGTTGTTGTAGCAAAATGGAACCACCGTTTTGTTGGAAGAATTTTTGCTTTAGTTTGATCAGTTTCCTTTTTTGATATGTCAAGTAAAGAGATGAAATCGCCACAAATAGAACAATGAGTCCAGCACTTAATCCTGCATTTGAAATGCATTGATTCAAGTTTGAATCACATATATGTACTTAAGCCATCTCGCACTAAACGAAACTATTTTAACTTCAACATCGGAAATTATTTTAACTTTCCATAACCAAAAAAAAAAAAAAAGTTAACCAAATCCTCCCGACTCTAAAAACACATATAAAAAGGATTTTGCTAACGAATGTCCCCGGCCCGGAGCACTATTTAAGCATTGAATGTATTTACACTATATTATAGTTTAGTTACATCCATTTCACAATGAATCTAAAAAGTAAAAAATTTCTTATACATAGGACCGTAGCCGTAGGTGTATAATTTTCAATGTGTTGATTTTATATATTTTCATAAAAATTCTATAAAAAATTTACCATTTAAGATATTAAAGAGTGGCCCGAAGTACTTAAAAAACTTAGCATTTCCCATATAAAAATTGGAACTGAAAATAAATTTGGGATATGCCAGATGCTTACCGATGGCAACCTTCGTAATTAAATCTCTTTTACTGCACCCAGCTCCTGTCTTTGTTCCATTACCGGATTGTCCATCCGGACAAAAACACTCGTGATGCCCATCCGTGTTGCGACAATGTTCTTCACTTATGCATGTGTGGTTATTTGTCTTACATTCATCGATGTCTGTCAGTGTAAATAACAGAGATAATAGTATTGTCAGAAACAAAATCACCATGTTGAAGAAAAAACAGATCATCACTATAGCATTTTTTGTTGATGTCAAGAAAATACCTTTTAGAACAATTTTAGTCTTCCCTATATTTTTTGTTATTTTTATTATAAGTAAGATTTATAAGTGAGATGACCAATAAACTTAATGCAAGAGTAATTCAATCTAGAGAAACTCGGTTCGAGACAAATATTTTTATCTAGTGAAAATTAATCTATACAATTTAAAATATCACCAGGTTGAACAAATATATGGCACGATATTTAATTTTCACCTGATGACGTTGTGATAAAAAATAAAATAAATTACAAATGATGAACAAAATTACCTTTGCAGCCATCTGGGTGATAAGGGTTTCCTGTATAACCTTCCTTACATTCACACCGGTAACCACCAAAATCAATATCCTCATCATGGCAATTACTATTATTCATGCAAGCCTTTGAAACCGTACAATTTTCCCATCCAACACTCCAATCAAGAATCAATGGAACCTCCTCAGAAGTAAAATTATACAAATCAGCAAGAGAAAAATTATAGAAACCATCTTTAACAATAAAAGAATAGCTACACCCACTATATTCCTCCGTTGAATTAGGAAATTCAGAAACTTCTATACTTATATTCTTCATCATACGTGGAATATCAACTTGACAACAACCAATACCTGAACATGTTCCGTTTTCAATTCCATCTAGATTACCATAACATCTTGTTAAACAACCGGTCGAGTATGTTTCTCCGCTGAAAATGCTGTTGAGATAACCGTAAGTGTCACAACCAACCGTTACGAACTTGTTTTTCATGTTGGATATTCTGAAACTGCCGGTGTCTAAACTGGGTGTGTTACTTCCGTCATAACAAAACCTGGAGATATAAAACAATACTTCCATTTGTCCTTCGAGGATGCTTATGTTGTTAACTTGTGACTCACCCCAAAATAATTTTGTGTCATTTACACATGTGAGGTTAAATTTTGGCGTTAGGAAACAAGTTCCTTGATTTGGTATTGATGAATCTGATATTCCAAAAGGAAATGGAATTGTGACATTTCCACATTTGTTTTTGCAACCGGGTAGGGATGTTGAAAAGGATTCATCCGATGCAAATACTATTGTTACCATGGATATTGATATTGTTACCATTAAAATTTGGCATAGTTGTGTGAGCTTTGTGTTCTGTTTCATTGTGTTTTGTTGGTTTCAATTGACTTGGTTCCTTTGTAGCATAAGGGAAGAAGAGGGCTTCATTTATTTATATGGTTTTTTTCGTCATTGGCTGCTGATTAAGTGTTATTGACTTTAAGTGAAGATTGACTTGGTATCCTAGCATAAAAAGTATTTGATCCTTCTCGATCATATTATATTAGTTAAGCAATCGTTTTCTTAACATGATATATTAAAGTTGGAAAATGCTAACAAACGTCAGAGAATATTGAGGTTGATTGCAATTTAAGTCTCGCATTACTAATGAAGGACAAATATCAAGAAAATTATATTAGAAAAGTCTCACATTGCTTAGAGAAGTACAGGGTGAGGGAGCTCAATGTATATATAGAGACCTCAAATTTTATGTTTCAACAAACCAAACAATAACACCTAATAAAACACTCTAAGTTTATATTTGTGTCATCTTTTTTTTCCTTTCCTTCTCTTATATTGTTGTTTTAGAATACCGTGAGATGTAGTTCAAATATTTACTTTAAAGATTGTGGGTGTACTGAAATCATATAGTGATTAAGAGTGAAATCTATGTACTGCAATAATTTTCACATAGTATTTTTTATCCGATTGTCGATTTTGCTAATGGCCGTAATTTTTCTCATTTTTCTTCTTAAACTCTTTTATTTCCTACTTCGATTGTACTACTAATTGATTGGAACAAAATGAAAAACACGCTTTAATCCCAAAAAAAAATAAAAAATGAAAGACACGCTTTGATTTTAAATTCTAGTGTACTATATAGATTCCAAAAGTAACGTGTTTGACTAGTCAGGGTAGGGACAATTTGTGGCCAGTGGTGTACTGGTGTTGTATTTCAATTACAAAAGGGTATAAAACAAAAAGGTGACAACTTGAGTACCCATTCCATAAAATTGGGTCAGCTGACCCATCCTAAATGTCTTAAATATATTGGTCCACTAAAATATCATTTATAATATTACTAAAGTAATGTTAAATTTCAATTATCACAACACAACTTTTAATAATTGTAAATACACCCATATTCCAATTCTCTTCATTTTTATTTTTTTTACGGATCATTCATTTCATCCATTATCTTCCATCTTCTTCCTCTTGACATGCACTTTTAGTATTCTCAAAAATCTCTTTTGACTTCTTCTTCTCTAAATGCACATCTTTCTTTTTACCCGAAATATGGGTAACATGGTATAGATATTAAATCTGGGTATTTTCTTCAACAAGCCTGAGTAGTTCTTTAGCAAATTTAGGTATTTGTTCTTCATATTTTGTCCAATTTTGAGTTTAGTATTTGATTTAACAAAATTTTAATCGAAATTAAAATCAGAAATAAATTAGAAATTAATTGTATGATGTTTCTGAGTTATTAATTGTGGTTTTTTATGTTAAAATTGGCCGGCAACGTTCAAGATTCAGATCTGAGGCGGATCTGAATTCGGGTCAAAGTGACCCGCTAGAGGTTGAAGATGAAGTTGTTTTGTTCTGTTGTTGCTTATCACGTATTTATATATTATGAAACTGAACAAAATCACAACAACATTTCCTGGCTCAGTGGTTACGCATGTGCAAATTCTACCCAATTGTTGCGTGTTCTAGCCTTTGTGAAGGCAAGTTTTTTATAGTAACTAATTTTTTTTAAACTATTGTTTGTGAGTTCAATGCTTTGGTTAAAGTGTTAAACCATTTTTTTTTTCAATTTTATTAGTTCCTATTTTAAAAACTAATTAGGTTTGTTCCTTCTTTTTTTTTTTTTACAAAAAAAGTTAATTTGGACTAATAATTATTTATAAATTAAATATGAATATTAAATTAACGAGATTGAAGTGTCTGATTGTCGAAATTTAAATATTTATTTGATCGTTAGTCCGTTTAGGTAACATATTATTAAACGAATAAAAAATATTTAAAAGTAAAGTAAATTACACTCCCCTCTTATGTTAAAATATACATTTTAGTCCATTTTAACATAAATAAATATTTTTGTGATAACAATATTTTTGTGATAACAATTAACTTTATAATTAGAGATCGTCGTACAACGTTAGAGCTGTCAAAACGGGCGGCCCGACCAAATTCGGGTCAGTCCGGTCGGGCTTCGGGCTTCATCGGGCCGGGCTAAAAAGCTCGGATAAAAAACGGGCTACCAAAATTAGTGCCCGAGCCCGGCCCGGTACGGGTTGTCGGGCTTTCGGACCGCCCAATTTATTTTTTTATTTTTTATTTTATATTTAGTGCTCAAACTCGACATTATAAATATGATCGATAATTTTCGCGCGTCCTATTTTTACTCATCCGCTACTTATATTATATATATAATAATTCTCGGGCGCCCTATTTTTACTCATCCGCTACTTATGAGTTTCTCGCGCCCTATTTTTACTCATCCGCTACTTACGAGTTTCTTGCGCGTCATATTTTTACTCATCCGCTATACCTACGATTTTCTCGCGCGCCCTATTTTTAGTCATCCGCTACTTACGAGTTTCTCGGGCGACCTATTTTAACTTAAAAATAAATGCATAAATTAAATGACTGAAAAGTAAATGTTGTGTGTATGACCACACGGGGGTGGTTAAGTGTGGTCGGATCCCTCCCTTACTCCTGCTTGGTTGCTCAATTATTTCTCTCTCCTAGGATTTAGACTATTGAAAATAGGTGCGATGTATTTATTATGTGTGTCTATTTCTATTACAAACTTCTACATAGCTTAGTTAAAGGTTACCCTACTTTATTTAGACACCCTAATCCAGAACTCCACTTTTTCGTTAAAACTTTGGTCTCATCGCCCTAGGGACCCCTAAATTATAAGTTGTCACATTTGCCTAAAACTAGTCACCTACCCACAGACATACTCTGCAAGGTAGAATTTAACGTTTTATTCCAATCTTATACTAAGACCGCATATAGTGAATTTAATGCTCTCATGTAGGCCTTAGCACGCTGTCCTTCGGTCGGGATTACTAACTTCGTTTCCTATGCGATATCCACTAGGTCCTTAGATTTTATTATAATGTGATCAATATTAAAATAACTAAAACCAGACAATAAAAAAAGTTTAAAGTAGAAATAATTGAATTTATATAACCAAGCATTCGTAAGGGAGTTTTTCGCTAGTGAAAACTTATAAATTAACATAAAATTTTATTTATTTGCACAAAGTATTTTTCATAAGCTCAAAAATAAATCAAAATAAACTAAAGGCAGTAAAAATAAGTTAATGCTCATTTTTTTTGAAGAAAATAGTTAATCCTCGTGAACTTATAAGCTACTATAAGTTATAAATTACTATAAGCTCAAAGTTATCAAAGACTCCATTTATTTTTTATAATTAAATTATATTTTATTAGTTCTAAACACAATAAACAGACTAATAATTTATTTCAATATATTTTAATTACATATAGAAATATAAAAAATGAAACTTTAATTAGTATGTTTTTCAAAGAACAAATATGGCGTTTGTAAAAAAAAAAAGAAAATGATGGGTTACTTTGAGAAGATGAACAGCACACTTAATTGATCATAGGAATTGGTAAAAGTTGCAATTAATGTATTTAGGTTGAATATGTAATTATACATAATATCACATACTAATCTACTATAAACAATAGTGGTGGCTCAAATTTCTAGTTTGACAACTTGGATGGGTAGTAGCATGGGTAAGGATATCAATGGGTAGATAAGAATTTGCCAAACAAAAATTGGTACTCTGTCCAAAAAAAACATTGGTAATGGATGGAACACGTATTAATAAGCAAAAATTAATTGGCTGCGTATTATTAAGTGTTGTTGACTTGGTCGTGGTATTCCATATTGTTTTTTCTTTCTAGTTTTATTAAATAAGTGTGGTCTTCACATATTTATTTGTTTTTGTGTATTTTGTTGTACCGTTTTTGTGCGGTGTATTTTGTTTTTCCGTCTTTGTGCGGTGTTCATTTGTTTCAGGTTGAAAGATTAGATCCAATCAAATGCAAATTCATTCAATGTCGATTTTTGTGTCATCAATGCTACAGATTTGGAGTTGTGGACATTCCAAACACTTAAATATAGTCATATTTGTAGGCTTATTTAATTTGCCGTTTTATGCTTTTAATATGGATGTCGTGAGTTTGTTGGTAGATTCATCATTTTTGTTTTTAGAGAATTTGAATTTGTATTGCATCGATATATACTCTGCCAAAAACAAAATAGTGAGAACACTAGTACAAAAAAACACTTTTTAAGTCTGTTAACAACGACATTTTAAATCGATTCCGCACACGTCTTAATAATTCCCGACATAAGAAGTTTTTATTTGTTAAGTCGGATTTTGAGCCGTCTTAGAAAACACTTCTTAGGTCGGTCTAAAATTACCTTTTAAGTCGGTCCATCGTCCGACCTGAGAAATTCCGACATAATAAGAAGTTTGAGTTGTTAACACGAATTTGGACCCTACCTAAGAAATAATTTCTTAGATCGGTTGTCTTTCACCCGACTTAAAAAAGCATAGAAAATATTTTTAAAAAAATTACATTCTAAATTTATTAAATTAAAAACCAAATTAAATACCATTGTAAAAGAACATTTTCCAGCACTATTCAATATATGCTAATTAAAAATTCAAAGTAATATACACAAAATAAGTAAGATGAGATCATAAAAAGAATAGTACACACACATATATATATATATACTTAGAAACAAAAGTAAAACATAACATTCACCAAGCCCGTTTGGTTAAGGGTTTTTACATGAGTGGAAGGAATACCTGATGCGAAAGAGGAATGTGGACCAGTTTCAGATTTAAAAAATACAAGGGAAAAGCTTCTTCAAAAAAATACTAGGGAAAAATACATATGCAATAAATTTCACATCAGGTTTTAGAATACCTGAAGGGAAAAGTCAACACAGTGGCAATCTTGTAATTACTTTGCAATCTTACTTTAAACAATTTTCCATCAGGCTATTAGTGTCACCAATGAGAAAACTCGTTCCTTGTAATTACTTTGCCTTCTAGTTCTTGGGAAAGTTTCTTATTACGTCTTATTTGACTTGGGATTAAGATTGAACTGGTATCCTCACATTTTTATTTGAATCAAGTGCAACTTGTAACATAACGAGAGCCAATTAGAGACAAACAACGATGGAAAATTATATGTCATTCAACTTAAAAATAAAATAAAATTGCAATGACATCTCTAGCTTATTATAAATTTTTAAGATAGGAAAGTCTTACAAAAATAATTATTTTTACTTTCTTTCAAAAGCACGCGGTTCTCAAAAGCAGTTCTTGAACTTAGGTCCAATCTAAGGTCAGATATAGGGTTTGTTTGTTTCAAATTTAATTTATTTTTTTTTTTTTATATTTTAGAAAATAAATTTTGTAAAACCGCTTTTCAAAATATTACCAATTTTTTTATATTTATTTTTTCTAAATTGAAACACTAGTTTTGACAGCATATAACATAAACATACATATTATTGAAGATCAAAACATAGTCAAATTTGCAATTTTTTCAAAAAATTGTATTTCAAAAATGATTTTTATAAAAATCTATTTGAAATAGTTTTAAAATTAAGTGATTTTTTGAAATTTTGATATCCAAAAAAAAAGTTTCAATAAAATGATGAAATTCCTAAAATAACATTTTAAGAATAACTATTCGATACAAATTTTAATTCACCAATAGGGAGTATTATAAGATTGCAAAATAACTATTCGGTCTTATTTGCAATCTTATTATACTTTGTTATGGTGGAATATTTCTAAACTACCCTTAAAAAAATAATTTTACCTGCAATTACAATATTAAAAAATTACAAGTTTGCAAATCAGTCTATATCGGGGGCATCATTTTTATTTGCAGACAATCTCATTACCCCGTCTTTTATATAACTATTTTGTGTCCCGAGGACTGCTAGCAACACACTCTTTAACAAACACATTCTAACACACTTTCTTCTATTGGTGAAAATTTATATGGGTCCCATAAAAGTTATATGGGTTCACATTTTTTCATGGGACCCATGTGAATTTCAACCAATAAAAGAGAGTCCCACATTGATTTTTTTTTTAATAGTTAAAATTTTATTAAAAAGAAAGGAATAGAAGAAACATAAGTACAAAAAAGAGGGCGAGGAAAAGTACAAGGATTACACACCTCCCCCACTAAAGGAAAAAAAAATAAAAAAACAGAGTACAAACACTAAACTAGAATCACTATTTACAAGCACCGCCTCAACAATAACAACAGATGTTTTCTCTCCCCACCCCCCGTGATTCTTTTATACCCCCTGAATTTCCAATTTTACCCTTGCAAAAAACTTCGGTTTATATAAACCGAAGTTTTTTTTGCCTTGAAAACCGAAATTTACTCTGAATTTGTACTAGAAAAAATTTGGTTTCTGCGAACCGAAGTTTTTTGCAAGGGCAAAATCGGAATATTGGGGGGTATAAAAGAATCACGGGGATGGGGAGAGAAAACATCATAACAACATTCAATGTCCAAGTCCAACCCGAAAACAGGAAAAAAAAAAAGCCCAACCCAAGACCAAACACAAACAGAACACAGAAACAAGGGCGCAGAAAAACATGTAACCAATAGAGCTCCAAGGCAAACACAGATTCGCTGCAACTCAAAATAACTCCACACCAAAAATCACCTCTGTATACACAAAATTGGCTCCACCCTCCATTCATATAGGAGGCACTGATTGTCCTTTAAAGTACTCAAAAACCACTGCCACGAAATAACTATGATTTATTCCACCACCACCACCACCACCACCGAATGCTCCTCCGTTTGATCTCCAAAGATTCCTTAGTTCCGGCGGCGCCAAAGCCACCAGATAACAGTATTTCAGACCAGCAACAAATTATTTCTCACATGTTTCCCAAGATCAAAGCCTCTTAAATAATTTAGTAAAGTAAATACATCCGGTGGTAGAATTACCGTTAGCCTCAGCCACTTAAACACATCATACCAACATATTTCTCATTGGTTGTCATATTAACAAGAAAACTATATGTTGAAATGACCGTGAAATTGTCACCATTTGCCGGTACCCATCCCCAAACATCTTCCTCGTTCTTCAATCTAAAGTCATTGATAAAGTTCAACAACTCAGTTTCCAGAGTCGCCTCCCAGAGAAAAAGGTGTCGACGCCAACTAAAATCCTAACACATTCGACCATCCACCTCTTCACACAAATCTTTGATATATGTCTCTTTTCGATTTGAGATAGAAAAAAGCCGCGGGAATTTTTCTTTCAACGTCATGTCTCCAATCCATTTGTCTTGCCAAAATCTAGTAAGTGCTCCATTCCCGACCTTTCTCACCGCTTGTTGAGCAAACCAATTCACGTTCAGATTTATACATGTCGAACTAATATCCTTCCACCAAAGGGAGGCAAACCATGGGATATCTTCCGCTCCGAGAACAACCTTCTTTGTGATATTCTCTCCATATTTACTACGGAGAACTTGTTTCCAAAGAGCATGCATCACCACTTTCAATAAGTCTCCACCTCCACTTTGTAAGTAAACTTATGTTAAACACTCTCACATCCCTTACTCCTAGACCCCCCACTTCCTTAGGTTGGCACACACGTTTCCAATTTACCCAACTAATTTTTTTCGCACGAGAAAGACCTCCCCATAAGAATTGTAGTTGAATACTTCGCACTTTCATCCAAACTTTAACCGGCATTTTAAGATACGAAAGATAGAAAACCGGGATTGCATTGAGCACCGAGTTTAGGAGCACAATCCTTCCACCTAGACTCACATACTTGTTACCCCACGAGCCTAGTCTTTGACGAAGAGACTTCCTAGACCCTCCGCGACCAACAAGAACAGAAACGGAGCCAAAGGGTCCCCTTGCTTTAGACCCCGTTGAATATTAATCTCTGGTGTTGGGCTCCGATTAACGAGAACCGACATACTACCTGAATAAACACACACACGAATCCAAGATCTCCACTTCTCATCAAAACCAAATATCCGTAACATATAATCTAGAAAACTCTGAGAGATGGTCTGACGAAGTGTTTATAAACTAGAGGCAATCCTCACCTTACAAGTCGGTTTTGTAAGGATAAGTTAGACCTAATACCCATTTCTAAGATTTTGGACAATCTTTTAAGAGAAAAGACAAATATAGCCTATAGAATTTTAAAGTAATCACATTTTTTGTAGGGTTTTACTTTTCGCGCCCCTTAGAAATTCTTACACACACCCTAAAATTATCAAACTAACCCTCTCATTTTCTAGGATGCGAGCACCTTCCGCATTCTAAGTAGTCAGTGACAATATTTTTAATTCAAACACAGCGTCTGCGCCCACCTTGAAGGAAAAAATCTTGAAAAAATGAACTTCGCATTCTAGAAAACGAACTGAGTTCGCATCTTCATAATATGGATGTAAAAAAACTGGTGTGAGACAAAATTTCAACAACGGTGATCAGGCAAGTTTTAAACTACAACAACTAAAAAAACAATAACGTTATGATTTTATTGATTCTATAATCTTGAAAATAATAATAACATTGTCATTTATTGATCCTATAATGAAAGCACTACGAAGACCAGTTGAGTTACATGCATCTCATGAATATCAACATATTAAATCAACATTATAATTTTTTTTTGAAGAAGCTAAATTAGCTCACTCAAATTGGTACCATCTAGAATCGAACCTAAAACCTTAAGAAGGAGCACACTCAAATTATAAAAATTATTATAGCAATATCATACATAATACAAAATCTAATAACAAATCCTTTTTAAATCAATAAAATAAAAATAGAAGTGTAGGAGTATATATTTTTTGACATGTCACAAATCATCTTCCATCATCATAGGCAATCAATGGTTGATCCCTCAAGCTATCAAACCCAATAGTATTTCCAAGATAATAGCTATCACCAGTTTCATTATAAATGCTACAAGATGCTTCATGAAGCAAGCGTTGACTCTCCTCAAAATTTAGTTCTGCATCATTCCAAGGATGCTTCTCCAACCTTATACCATCCAACTCCATAGCCACTTCCTTCATACTAGGTCTTTCATCGCCTCTTAGTCTCATACACCTTGCAGCAAGAATAGCAACCTCATTAATCTCCTTCTTGTTATCATCACTCAAAACTCCAACTTGAATAGCTTCAAAGATTTTATCTTGTTTTAAACAAGATAAAAAGTGCATAGAAAGACTAATGCTCTCTTCCGGGCGATTAAAAGTAAGAGGTTTGTCTCCTGTTAAAAGCTCTGCAAGAACTACGCCAAAGCTATAAACATCACTTTTCTCGGTTAATTGATGTGTTTGCATATACTCCGGATCTAAGTATCCAAGAGTTCCTTGCACCATTGTTGCTATCTCGGTTTGATCAAGTGGAACCAATCTTGAAGCTCCAAAATCGGAAACTTTTGCAGTGTAATTATCATCCAAGAGAATGTTAGTACTTTTGACATCTCTATGAATAATTGGTATTGAAGCAGCGGAATGTAGATACGATAAAGCTCCAGCTGTTTCAGCTGCTATCCTTAAACGTGTTTTCCATGTTGGATTATTTGCTTTATCTTTAGTACTTTGTATGAAGTCAAAAAGTGTACCGTTGCTAACGAATTCATAAACCAAGGAAGGAACTTCGGTCTCTAAACAACATCCTAAGAGTTTGACGACATTCCTATGATTTATTTGGGACAAAACAACTACTTCGTTGATGAATTGTTCTATTTGATCTGCGTCTATTATTTTGGATTTTTTTACAGCGACGATTTTGTTGTCCGGTAAAATACCTTTGAAAACCGTGCCAAAACCTCCTCTACCAATAATTAAGCTTTCGTCATAGTTTTTGGTTGCTTTCTTAAGTTCCTCTTCCGTGAATATTTGAGCCGACTGCGATGTGTCTTCTCTTGTAGATAGTTGTTGTAGCAAAATGGAACCTCCATTTTGTTGAAAGAATTTTTGCTTTAGTTTGATGAGTTTCCTTTTTTGGTATGTCAAGTATAGAATTGAAATCAACACAAATAGGACAATGAGTCCAGCACTTGTTCCTGCAATTGAAAGGTGTTCAAGCCAATTCATTAATTGTTTTATAAATTATGGCAATCGCACAGTTTTGTTGCCTTAATCTTTTGATTAGTCAGGTAGTTAGTAAATTAAATCTATATAAATTTTTTTGTGAAGCATCTGTATTAAAATTGTTGTTGGTGATCGAACTCGAATATAATATGTGTATATTTGAATTCGAAAATAAATTTGGAAAATGGTTAGAGGCTTACCAATAGCAATCTTAGTAATAAGATCTCGTCTATTACACCCTCCTGCCAATGTTCCATTTCCAGATTGTCCATCTGGACAAAAGCATTCGTAACTCCCTTCGGTGTTGCGACAATGTTTTTCACTTATGCATGTGTTATTTGATGTCTTGCATTCGTCGATGTCTGTGTAAAAAGTAAGTCATTTTAAAGGAAAAAATATATATTTAATGTGTGGCAATTATGTTAAATAGATTTTTATAACAATCTTTAGTTTTTCCAACATTTTCATTTCTTTTCTTAAGTGAGAAGTAATGAATTAAATTTTTTCAATAAACTATAGTGTTTAATATCCAACGGTGAAGATTTAATTTCATGAAATAATTTAGATTCATTTAATGGTTAAGATTTTTCAACAAATAATTGAAGCATAAACAATGAACGCGAAATTACAAAATTAAATTAAAAGAGTTCGGTCGGTTTCAATAAATCCAACTGTAGTAAAAAAAATAAAGTTAGATAAACGAGATATAAAATTGTTAGACACACAAGGTAGTTCTCCTATTGAGATATAAAAGATGGATTTCTTCTTTTAAGTAAGAAGAAGATGATGAATTAAATTACCTTTGCAGCCATCTGGATGATAAGGGTTTCCGTCATAACCTTTGTTACATTTACATTGGTAACCAAAATCAATTTCCTCATCAAAGCAATCACTATTCTTTTTGCAAGCATAATCATCTTCACCCTTTGAAGCCTTACAATTTTTACTTCCAACACTCCAATCAATAATCATTGGAAGCCTCGCATAAGGAAAATAATCCAAATGAGAAACTAAAAAATTATACGATCCATCTTTAACAATAAATGAATTGCCACACCCGACAGTTTCCGTGGAATTTTCAAAACGAAAAGCTTCTATAGTTATATTCCTCATCATAGGTGGAATATCAGCTTGACAACAACCAATACCGGAACATGTTCCGTTTTGAATTCTGTTTCGATTACCATGACATCTTGTTAAGCAACCGGTCGAATATATTTCGTTGTTGTCAACACTGTTGAGATAACCGTAATTATCACAACCAACTGTTATGAACTTGTTTTCTTTGGGTGATATGACGAACCCATCAGGAATATTTAGATAGGGATGATTGTAATGATTGCTATCACAATATATGGAGACCAAAGTCGAAATTTCAATTTGTCCTTCGAGGAAGCTTATGTTCGAAACTGGTAAATTCCACAAGAATAATTTTGTGTCATTTTCACATGTGAGATTAAATTTGGATTCATTCGACTCTATGAAACAAGGTCCTTGATTTGGTATTGATGAATTCGATATACCAAATGGATATGGAACTTCGACATCTCCACATGTGGATTTGCAGCCGGGTAGGGATGTACAAAATGATTCATTTGATGCAAATACTATTGTTACCATTAAGATTTGGCATAGTTGTGTTAGCTTTGTGTTCGGTTGCATTGTGTTTTGTTTGTTTCAATTGACTAGTTATTTTGTAGCAAAAGGGAAGAAGAGGGTTTCATTATATATGTGATTTGTAAAATTTATATTATGGTTTTTTTTTATGACTTTCCCTTACTTGGGCTGCTTATTAAGTTTTGTTGACTTGGGATGAAGATTGAACTGGTATCCTCACATGTTTATTTGAAAAATAATTATGTTAGAAATTAATCACATAAGTAGAATTACTCTTTAGGTAATTAGCCCCCAAAACCACAATTTGTGACTTTTTGGCTGCTATAGTTAAGTTTTGTAGAATTATCCTAGTGTTGCTTATTTGGTAGTTGCAAGACACATTATTTTTATTGGTTTGAGTTCGAATACGAGATTCTGCGTTTCTTTACCCTTGAAATACGTGTTTGAAAAATAATATTAAATACTTACTCCTTCCGTCCCAAAATATAAGGAAAAATTGGTTAAATAAAGTTGATGTATTTGGTTAAAAATTTGGACTAAATACATCAACTTTTGTTGACTGATTTTTCTTTATATTTTGGGACAGAGGAAGTATAACGTAACACACCTTAAATATGAATATCTTAAATACGGTAATTAAGCCTCTCCATGAATCAAGAGCAACTTGTAGCAAGCAAACTAATTAGAGACAACGACTGAAAATTATATGCCAAATTAAGTTGTTCGATTTTATTTGAAATCTTTTTTTTTAACGCCTAAAGGATACGAAGGTGACAAACTAAGCAACTATGTTGGTATCCTAAAGAGGTCACCTAAAAAATACTCTAATGGAATATTTTGAACAGTGATGCTATACATCACGAAAGGCAACTTAGCGAATTCCACGAACATGTGTTAGAGTTACAGATTTTTTTCTTTTAAAAATAAAAATAA
This sequence comes from Trifolium pratense, assembly GCF_020283565.1. Taxonomy (NCBI): domain Eukaryota; kingdom Viridiplantae; phylum Streptophyta; class Magnoliopsida; order Fabales; family Fabaceae; genus Trifolium; species Trifolium pratense. Next base: position 35,953,153 of record NC_060059.1, on the reverse strand, counting down.
ATACTATAATAATGTTGTTTTACAGAAAACATGGTGATGGCAATGCTATTCTTGGTTTTCGTGAATTCATATTTCGTGATTATAAGCATTTTCCTATTTTGAAATCTTATTTGGATTTTTTTTTGTTCGGTCTTATTTGAAATCTTATTATACTTTATTGAGGTGGAATATTTTTAAACAACTCTTTGAAAAGTAATTTTTTACTTGCAATTACAATATTAAAAAATTACAAGTTTGTAGTTTAGTCTATATCGGAGGCATCATTTTTAATTGCAGACAATTATTTGGGAAAATCTTTTAAGATAAAAGACAAGTATATATATAGTCGTATCTTAGCAGGCATATAGCCTATAGGATTTATAAAGTATTCCCATTTTTATATGACAAGAGGGCGGAAGCCTGATAGAAAGACAAACTCCGCATTGCAAACATGTGGAATTGAAATATTAACAAAATCAGTAAGAAAATATAAAAATAAAAACAGCAACAAAATTAGAACTAATAATATGAACAAACACTATATACAAATTTTATTGGATTATTCATATATTATACAAAGTCTATTTACAGAACTTATTGGATCATCCATACATACATAATACACAATCTAATATAAAACAAAATTAAAGTGATAGATTCAACATGTCACATTGCCACTCATAATCATCTTCCATCATTCAAGGACATTGGTACATGAACTTTCAAGCTGTCATACATACCCACTATATATCCATGATTGCTGCTATCACCAGTTTCATAATTAGTGTTTAATGATGTTTCTTGAAGTAAGGATTCAGTTTCCTCTAGATTTATTGTTATGAATCATGGAATCGAAGGGATAAAGATCATAGATGTCGGCAAGATAGAGTGCATAAGAGTATTCATGAGGAAGATACTCATAGAAATTCATATTGAATGAATATAGATTGATAAAAGAATGATTAAAATGTACAATGGAGTAGCTTATTTATAGAACCTATTTGGAGTAACTAACTCCCTAACTAACTTTCTAATATCCTAACCAACTTGGTAATCTATCAACTAACTCTAGTTGATTAACTAACTATCTATACTCTTAACAGCCTCCCTTAAAATCAACATTGGAAAATTTACCAATTTGAGTTTGAATTACAAAATCACAAAATTTTGGTGTCCAGATGAATCAAATACAATGCAGCCAATGTGTGCATGTGAAACTCAAACAAGGGAAGTGCCGGACCAAATCTTCCACTAGAACATGATCTTAATCCTAACACAATTTCCATCTCTGGTAACAAATCTCAGCACCTAACAGAACTAAGAATGCATATGTTGTAATAAAAGTAGGAATCAACATCAAATAAGAAGAGAGTGGATCCAGCTGCTTCACATCCTTTCTGAATCATAGTGTAAAGATAAAACAATACTCCACTGAGCCAAATGAATTTCTTTGTATTTTGTTGATAAACTGAACAAACTTGCACCAAATTTAATCTGAACCAATCATACATTCAGCCCATTGTCTTGAAGCAGAAATTGTAAGCAAGGGTCCAAACTCCATAGTGAAGTGTAGAATGCTACTAGTAAGCTACGACAACCATGTAATGTTTTGGAATTATGCTTCAATACAGACAATTACAAACACCTTTCAAACACTACCATCATGTTTACATCTAAATCAAAGCTCACCTATATCAATCAGCATTGAAGATATTGCAATGGACCAAGAATCAAAAGAACTCCAATATATGAGCTTCAAATCCAAGCAACTTCCAAATACCAAAGCACAATGAGATGAGTGTAGTTCACATAACTCAATTCAAAATTGTGAACAGCCAGACTCAAGCCAAGATGCAAAGGACACGTTATCATTCCAATTTCCATGTTCAATCTTCTAAACTCTAAGAACAAAGCAACAGTAACAAGAAGCATAATGATACCATACGAAAACTGAAAGAACGTTGCCTCCAGGATCAAAAACAAAGTGCGATGATTTTAAAGAATGATAGCACAGCGATAACATCATTGCAACGAAAAATACATTCGATGTAAACAGAGAGAATCGAAACGAATTTGTTCCGTCGGGATCAAAAACTATGATGCATAGACCAAGATGGTGAGAAAAGAAAACGATGCTCGCCGGCGGCAGTAGCAAATCAGAAAGCGTCTCACCTTTCTTGCTATTTTGATCTTGATCTCGCTTGTACGTTGCCTTCATGTTGACGCTCGACTTTGATCGGAGAAGAAAACGCGTGAACGGTGGATTGTGAGATCACAGAATCATGATGTTCTGCTAGTGTGGATTTGTTCAAGAAACATTCAATTTGCCCAATCTTGACAGTGCAGCTTTTGATCTCTGGTTTCACAATCTCAATTGATCTGATCTGAACATTTTCAGAATGAAAATTACCAAAATTGAAATTGCAGGAATCATTTGCTGTAATTGATTCAAGAACAGAGGTAGATGATTGTGAAATCTCCCCTACTGCCTCTGAAATTGAATCACTTGAAGAATCTTGAATATGGATTGAAACAGCAGAGCTTGAACCAGCTTCTTGAACTTGATCTTCTTCACAATTTTCAGAACCGTGAGCGGAAGCGCAATCTTCATCTTCATCCCTCGGGTATCGCTCTGATACCATGTTATGAATCATGGAATCGAAGGGATAAAGATCATAGATGTCGGCAAGATAGAGTGCATAAGAGTATTCATGAGGAAGATACTCATAGAAATTCATATTGAATGAATATAGATTGATAAAAGAATGATTAAAATGTACAATGGAGTAGCTTATTTATAGAACCTATTTGGAGTAACTAACTCCCTAACTAACTTTCTAATCTCCTAACCAACTTGGTAATCTATCAACTAACTCTAGTTGATTAACTAACTATTTATACTCTTAACATTTACCTCTGATCTAGTCCAAGGATGTTTTTCCCCTAGTCTCATACCTTCCAACTCCATAGCCACTTCCTTCATGCTAGGTCTTTCCTCTCCTTTAAGTCTCAAGCAGTTTGCTGCAAGAATAGCAACCTCTTTAATCTCATCCTTGTTATCATCATTTAAGATACCAACTCGATGAACTTCAAACACGCGATTCTCTCTTAAACAAGATAAGAAGTGAATAGAAAGGTTTCGTTTTTCTTCTGGCCTATAAACGGAAATAGGTTTCTCTCCTGTTAATAGCTCTGCAAGAACTACGCCAAAACTATAAACATCACTTTTATCAGTTAATTGATGTGTTTGCATATACTCTGGATCTAAATATCCAAGAGTTCCTTGTACCACTGTGGCTATCTTCGTATGATCAAGTGGAACCAATCTTGAAGCTCCAAAATCGGACACTTTTGCAGTGTAATTTTCATCTAAGAGAATGTTGGTACTTTTTACATCTCTATGGATAATAGGTATTGATGCAGCTGAATGTAGATACGATAAAGCTCCGGCTGTCTCTGATGCTATCCTTAAACATGTTTTCCATGTTACATTATTAGCATTATCTATATTGTGCATGAAATCGAAAAGGGTACCGTTGCTAACAAATTCATAAACTAGTAAAGGAACTTGTGTTTCCAAACAACATCCTAAGAGTTTGACAACATTCCTATGATTTATTTGGGACAAAACAACTACTTCATTTATGAATTGCTCGATTTGATTTTGGTCAATTATTTTGGACTTTTTGACAGCGACGATTTTGTTGTCGGGTAAAATTCCTTTGAAGACTACCAAAACCTCCTCTACCGATGATTAAATTTTCGTCCTAGTTTTGGGTGGCCTTCTTAAGTTCCTCTTCTTTGAATATTTGAGCAGTTCTTGACGCGTCTTCTCTTTTAGAGAGTTGGCTTAACAAGATAAAACCACCGTTTTGTTGAAAGAATTTCTCTTTTAACTTTTTGAGTTTTCTTGTCTGATAATATAAAGTACAATGCTGAACTCCCCACAAATAGAATAATAAAACCTACACTTGCTCCTGCAATCAAAAATTGTTAAAGGTAATGAAGAATTGACATAAACACAAATGTTGAACATAATAATAATTTGAAACAGAACAATATTAATTGAATAGCCACGTAACACATGTTGGTATCATGTAAGTGTCATATCCCTTCATGGTTTGGGCACCAAATTCAACTTCAATCTAAAGCGCAGGTGCTAGGTTGAAAGCAATTCTAGAATTATTTGTTCTGTTTTTTATAGTTATAATTTGGAGGAAAATAATTAAATGGAAGCATTCTTAGTTGCTTACCAATAGAGACCTTTGCAAGTTCATTTTGTCCACGACACCCTCCTTCTTTTGTTCCTTTTCCAATTTGACCCTCAGGACAGAAACATTTGTAAGACCCATCGGTATTGCGACAATGATTTTTATCTAAACATGTATGCTTAGATGTCTTACATTCATCAATATCTGCAAATGCATATCTCAGATGTATTTCATGTCACACATCATTAATATTATTTAAACAAATATTTTTTTCTAATTTACTAGTTGATAACAACATTAATATTCGCAATGTTAGAACTAAAATTGCACAATCCTAATACATACGAGTTTTGATTAGTGTAATGAGATAATAATAGGGAGTAATGGAATAAACATTTTTAAATTATCAAGAGGTGGTGTAGAAAAAACCACAAAATTATTATTGTTAACATAGAGACAGAGTTACCAAGTATATCTCTGTTAGTAGGGTAGAGATAGTTCATGTAATCTCGTCAAAACTGAAAGATCATTTATCACTAAAATATTCTATTAATTAAAATAATAAAAAAAAAACAGAGCACATAGTCAATTCACGAAACTGAGATTTTAGAGTCATGATCAATGAACATTTAATTTAGACATGTTTTTATGCATGCAATTGATGACTTCTTATTGTTGTGCCTAAAAAGACAGTATTATATTGCAACTAGCAAAATTTAATATCGATATGGTAGAAAAGAAAGAAGAAATAAAAATAGTCAACAATGTGAAAGCAAAAAAGCAAAGACAGCTAGCTATAGTGGCAACCTATTGATAAATGATTGAGTGTTTATAAAATTCAAAAAAACAAACCAATCACAATATTTGCTCATGAGGGGTTCATTTAGTAATTTTCAGACCCTCTTGAAAACTTTTGAATGATGAAAAAACAAGCTCAATTTTCTTGTTCATCATATTTACAAACACTAGTATCAATATTTACTACAACTCTTCTCCTTTTCCATCAAAATTCTCTAGCTAAACATCACCAACCATGTCCAACTTCATCATGTGGCAGAATTCACAACATAACATATCCATTTCGTCTCAAAACCGATCCAAACCAGTGTGGCGACTCAAGGTACGAATTAGATTGCAACGAATTCGGTGCATCATTAACTATGTTCTCGGGGAAATACTACGTACAACACATCGATTACAAGAGATATACAATTTCATTAAGCGACGCCGGTGCAGTGGAAGATACTAATTGCTCTTCCATACCACGGTACTTTCTATACGACCGTAGTTTCCATAATATTCTTTATGGTGAACAGGATTTTGGATCTGAACCGTTCCTTTTGGATCTAAGTCCACCAAGAGTCGCATATTTCAATTGTTCTAATCCAGTTAAAGATCCACGGTATGTTACCGTGGACACAAGTCATTGTAGCATACGAGGAATTGGTCATGTGTATGCTGTTTTGGAACAATCATTGTCTGAGTATAGTTTTGAGGATATTAAGATTGGGTGTGAGTTTATGGTGGCTACGTTGACTAAGGAATGGTTTGAGGACATTAGGAAGGGGAATGTTTCTTATGATGAGATTCATGGGTTGATTGTCGATGGATTTGAGGTTTCTTGGTTACCCGCGGTTTGTGAAAGTCGATGTGGTAAAGGGACAATTTGTGAGGTTGTTGATGAAAAAAGTGGACAAGTTAAATGTGGGAAGCGATTCTGTCATTATGCTTACCAAACAACCAATAAGTGTGGTATGTATCATTGGCATATGCCACCTTCTCTGTCTTTTTTCTTCATGTTTAGATTCTGTCGTTTGAGTTTTCGCAAAATGTTACTAGCTGTTAGTGTATCATGTTTGGAAAAAATAGTGAATAGTTGATAAATAACAAGTTTGTTGATAGGGAATGAATTATAGCTAACGGATAAGCTAGTTCATACATAAGCTGACCGATTGAACTTGTAATGTTTGATAAAACTAACGGTTTAACTAACTGATAAAATATGAAATGACATAAAAACATATATATTTACTATTTTCCAATTAAGATAGAAAGAGTAAATTTGGCAGAAAAAATAATAAGCTATAAGTTCAAACATTACTTAAAATAGCTTATTGAAAAGCGCTATAAATTACTAGCAAACAACATTATAAGTTGTGAGAAAAATGGTTCCAGAACAGGTCTAATTTAGTCCTATATGAAAATTTAGACTATAGTATATGGCAACCTCAGATTATGAGTGAATTTCCTTTAAACAGTCATAATTTACTTATAAAAATCAATGTTTAATTGTTGCTCCATGCAAGTCTTTTAATAAGCTAACAATATTATTGTTTTGTGCTATTTCAGAACTTCAACAGCAGATATTTGGTTATATCCGCGGTAAGGATTAAATTTCTTCTTTATTCTTTCTTGGAAATATTGAGACCCTTCTTTAATTGATCTTATATTGGAGTTATATGTATAATATCTTCGATTTACTAAGTTGCATTTTTTCCTGTGTTTTGCAGCTTATCTTAGAGGCATTTTTATTGGTAAGAACTTTCTACTTATTTTGTTATACATCTCAAATTGTATACATAAGAATTTGTTTTCATATTCTATATTTGAACAAAGTTAAATTATACTGAAACATGCAACTTCTCCTAATTCTTATGAAATACCATTGCAGGACTTGGAAGTAGAATCACATTTAGCACAAGACAATTGGACAATCCAGTTGGACTAGAATATTTTGATGGAGGAATATTCATAGGAAGAAAAGTTATACCGATATTCGTAGCAGCTAGATTTATATTTGGAGTTACAGTTCTACTTGTGCTATTTATCTATAAATGGAGAAGAAGACATGTATCAATGTATGATAACATTGAAAACTTTTTGCTTGAGAGCAATCTAAATCCAATTAGGTATGAGTACAAAGAAATCAAGAAGATGACCGGAGGTTTCAGAGTGAAATTAGGTCAAGGTGGTTTCGGTGCTGTGTACAAAGGAAAGCTAAGAAGTGGACCGGATGTCGCAATAAAGATGTTGACAAAAACAAATGTTAATAATGGACAAGATTTTATTAATGAAGTTGCGACCATTGGAAGAATACATCATGTTAATGTAGTTCGTTTGGTTGGATATTGTGTTGAAGGAAAAAAGAGTGCGTTGGTTTATGAATTCATGCCGAATGGATCGTTGGATAAATACATTTTCCCTAAAGAAGGAGTTGTCCCTTTGAGTTATGAGAAAGTATATGAAATATCTCTTGGAATAGCTCGTGGGATATCGTATCTACATCAAGGTTGTGATATGCAAATTCTTCATTTTGATATCAAACCTCATAATATCCTTCTAGATGAAGATTTTGTTCCGAAGGTTTCGGATTTTGGACTTGCAAAGCTATATCCTGTGAACGATAGCATTGTTCCGTTAACTGCGGCCAGAGGAACTTTGGGTTACATGGCTCCTGAATTGTTCTATAAAAATATCGGAGGAGTTTCTTACAAGGCTGATGTATATAGTTTTGGAATGCTTTTGATGGAAATGGCAGGTAAAAGGAAGAACATGAATCCTAACGCAGAGCATTCGAGTCAACATTACTTCCCATTTTGGATTTATGATCAATTTAAAGAAGAGAAAGATATCGAAATAATGGAAGATGTCTCAGAAGAGGGAATGACTATAGCTAAAAAGATGTTCATGGTTGCGCTTTGGTGTATTCAGTTGAAACCGAGTGGTCGTCCTTCAATGAACAAAGTAGTAGAGATGCTTGAAGGGAAAACGGAAAGCACTGAACTACCTCCAAGGCCTTCTTTTTATCCAAATGAAAATTATAAACATCATGAAGAAATCGACTCTGATCAATCATCATGGGGTGATTCCACTAGTATTGGTCAAGCCTCGACTAATTATTCACTGGACAGTTCCTCTTGACAAACAGCAATCATATCAGCAGAACTTTGGTGATGTTATTTGAGTGTGTGAGATTTTCTGGTTTGAAACTATGAAATGTTTAGATAATTTTTCTGTGACTCCATCCTGTGGCAAAGAAAATAAGGCTTTGTTGTAATTCTTCAACTCATTATTCTTTTCTTCTTTATTTGTTTCTCTTGTGGTGCAAAGTGTAATTTAATTCATGCTGCTGTTCATTCTAACTACTATCTTAACAGAGTGAAAATTACATTACATCTTTATCCAAAACCTTTAGACATTCAATACTTAATTTTGCTTTGAATACTAGCCTCTGTGTAGTAGAACCATTGACTTTGATACGATTTTTTGCACCAAGCACACTCAAAAACTGTTTCTTCATGTGAGAACCTAATCACTTTTCTGGTGCTACTGCAGTAGCCAGAAAAATATTGAGAACTCAAAAGCTCTTACCTTATTGTCTATTTTTCTAACACTTCAATGTATAGCTCATTGCTCTAATGGCTTGAGATCTCCCATTTTCTTTCAATTTCACTGACTTTCTATTTCTCAAAGTTTACATGAACATGTTCACACATAGAGATACCTTATGCAATATAAGCTCTAAATACAGGTCTTGAACTAATCAATAGCCGTCATAACAGAATTTAGTTAAATCAGTAACGACCATGCACAAGTTTTGTTTCACCATTAGATCAATAAGTTTCATCATAATTGAGTCAATCCATTGGTGGAATGCTGAAAAGTTTTGTGTAAACAAATAATGTGAATCAATACAAAAGAAAAAATCCCATCTTTTCTGTGAGATGATATATTAATCTTCCACTAGATTTAATGAAAGTTATCATTATATTATACTATTCATAATAATTGATCTTTCCTTGACATGAAAATACCATAGTTACTTTCTTCAGTAGGACACATCTTAAAGAAATAGCCCGAAATCTGTTCAGTTTTGATATTTCCAATTATGTTGCAGTAAGTGTTAATTTGCATTATGAAGGCCGAATCAGTGAAACAGGATGAGAAAAAATTCGTTACAAGTGAACGCTAACACGGATATAATTTATAAAACATAGCTTATATAACATTTGATGAACCTGAATGTAGAGTCATTTACTCAATTTCAGGTATAACTTCTAACTCAAAATTCAGATGTCTAGATGGAACAACTGCATTTGTTCCATTAGCACCAATAGAGTCAAAAGGAGTAGGGGGTGCCAGTAATTTTTCTCCCTCACCTTCAAGCATTTGAACCACAGTTTTCATCGATGGACGATCCACCGGATTCCATTGGATACACCAAAGTCCCACAAGGGCGAGCTTTTTTGCAATTCTAACATCTCCCGCTTCCTCAATATTAACTTGTACGTCTTTACCTTCAATCAGATTATGAATCCATTCCGGATACAAAACTTCGAATGTTTCCTCAGCTGACACATCAGTATTCTTTCTTCCTCCAACCATCTCGAGCAACAACATTCCGTAGCTATAAATATCAGATTTATAAGATACATTTCCAAAGTTTCTCGAGAAAACTTCTGGTGCAATGTATCCTAATGTTCCTCTAGCTGCAGTCATAGAAACCGTGCTTTGATTTTTCGGACACAATTTAGCAAGTCCGAAGTCAGTAATTTTAGGACTCAAATTATCATCTATTAACACATTGTGTGGATTAATATCAAAGTGAAGTATTCTATGATCACAACCAACATGAAGATACTCAATCCCTTTTGCAACACCGATAGCAATTTGTTGCAACTTTTCCCAACCAAGAAAAACATCCTTGTTCTCCGGTGGTGCCAAGAAATTCTGCAACGGCCCATTTGGAAACAAATCATAGACAAGAGCACGGTGGAATCCATCAGCGCAGAATCCAAGCAAACGAACGACATTGACATGATGAATTTTTCCCATGGTTCCGACTTCATTAATGAAATCGTTTCCATCTCCTTGTGTTTCATTGAGTACCTTCACAGCTACCAGAATTTCTTGGGAGAGCATGCCTTTGAACACAGCTCCATGTGCTCCTTCTCCTAAACTCTCCTTAAAACCATTTGTTATTCTCTTAATATCAGCATAAGTGAATCTTGTAGGTTTCATTGCCCTATAATCCTCTAAGAACTTCTCTATCCTTGCTATGTCATCCCCTTTCATCTTAAAATAGCGATAAATTTGAAGTAGTCCATTTGTCAATAGCAGCAAAACCATTGATCCAACTATAGCCCCTGTTCATGAAAATCATGTCACATACATAATAAATTATTACCAACTATATTGTTCTTCATCATTATGTAACATATATAACAAAGTCAAAATTACTTCCCTTATCCTAAAATTTTAGCTAGTCCTTTATCATTTTTTTTTCAATATAAACTCACTTTTTTTCTAAGAACTTACTTGTATTAGTGAGACTCATATGTTCTAAAATATTAATTTCTAGCCAAATATTGATTATATGAAAAAACTTGATTACAATGACAGTGAGATACATTTTTATATTATGATCCTAACTAAGCTAAATAATCTAAATTAACATGCAACTAATCATAGCCAACCTATACACCTACCTCTAAAAAAGTCCAACTAATATTCTACTTTCTAAGTTCTAACAACGTGTGCTACAAGCCAACTCACACACACAATCTATTGTATGATTATATCAGTCCTACCACCAATTAGAATTTATAAAGTTAATATAAAAGACTATTATAGGCCAATTGACAAAAACAAAATAATCAACAAATTAAAACAAATATGTTGACCAAAAAATGAAACAAAGAAAAGATAAATTTGTAGTAATTTGAAATTAGAAATTAAGATAAAAAAAAAAAAAAAAAGACCAATATAGTAATTTTGCTAACAAATTCTTCTGTTCAAGGTTTTAAATTGCGGACCGCATCACCTGATGCGGCCGCAATATTGCGGATGCGGTAGGCACTGCAACCGCATCGGACCGCAATTGCGGTGTGAACTCAAATCACACGTGATGCCGCAACGCAACCGCAACGCAACAGCATTTCACCGCAACACAACGGAGTTTTGACTGCAACGGCCGCAACGGTTCAATCCAATATTCCATTTCGTAAAAATTCAGAGAATCTCACCTTTATTTTTTCCTTTATGTCCTTTCATTTTAGAGTTTCTGTCTTCTTATGTCTCGATGACTTAAAAATGAATTAAAATTTATATAGAATTATAAGTAAAAGATATATAAGGAATTACAATAATTATAGTATTTTTTCTGTGTTTGTGCGGATAAAAAATTATTTCACGTCGCAACGGCCGCAATTGCATCGCAGTGTCCGCATTAGCCGCAATCGCAATACCTGCAACCGCAACCGCATCCACGACCGCAACCGCAATTTAAAACCTTGCTTCTGTTAGTTGAATAAATTCTAATGATATTTATGACCAACATTCCAAAATAATCCCCTCCGGTCACTATTATACGTAAAGATTCACTTTTCAGATTCATTTAATAACTTATTCATCTAATATATATTATCGACCAAATATATTATAGCCATCAAATGAGACATGGAAGAAAATTTCATACCAGCAGTAATGAGAAGAACAGTAGATCTTGCAATTCCATCCGATTTACAAACATAACATTCAACTTCACCATTTTTACCACCATTCTTCCATTTACATTTTTGCCCTTGAACTGCACAAAAACTATAATTAGGTTTAGACCATTCCATAATCAAACTCTCAGTAATATCATCTTCCCATTCTTCAACCATCCAACCAACATTCAAAACATCACTCACTTTTCTACAAGAAACCAATTCAGGATCAATAAAATCACCATCAGAATCACGTTGCAATATCGAACACCCGTTATTCGAATTGCAACGAAAGAACGAAACGTTACGCTGTATATTAAACTCATGGAAGTGTAACAGAAAAGGTGAAACTGATGAATTTCCTAGTTTTAATAATTGACTTGCAAGACAATTCTTTGGATCATAGATTTGGAATTTTTGTGATTTGTAGTCTATCTGTTTGATGAAAAGCTTGAGTGAAAGTTTGGGAAATTCTAGAACAGTTTCATCTTTATCTGTACATGATAATTCAAAACCTTTAGGATTGGTTTGATTCATGTTGTTGTTTTTGAGATGAAATGGAAATTGAATTTGAACTTTTCCACATTTTTCAGTGCAATGATTTTTGGATGTTACTGGTTTTGTTAATAGGAGAAAGAATAGAGTTAGTAGAAAGGGGAAATTGTGAAAATTGGCCATTTTTTTGGATGATTTTGCAGGTTTAGGATGTTGATATAGTTTGAAGTTGGAAATAAATATCATTTTTATCATTTTCTATAATAAAATTTGCATGTGGACAAGTTGACATGGGTAACCAGTGAGTTTGTTAAATATTGAATATATTCATTTTTATAAGGTTCAATATTGAATACTCTATTCGATCCTATATACAAGAAACATTTCACTTTTTAAATTCATTATAAAATTAATATCTCTAGACAATAATATAATCTAAATACATAAATTTTACAATAAATTTAAAAAGTGAAATGTTTCTGCAATGTTATATCAACATCAAAAATCTAGATGAAAAAACGACATTATATTCTTTTTACTCGTAGCACGATTATCGAAACATAAAAATATATTAAAAAAAGCAATCTTTGTTGCTTAGAGCTGAAATAAATTTCTGCAACGAACCATCTGGAAAAAAGTCATATCCATCAGCACAATAGCCAAGCAAACAGACAACATTGAGATGGTGGATATTTTGCCCATAGTTCCAACTTTAGTTAACTAAGTGCTCTTCTCAATTTTTGACTTCTTACCATTTCTTTTCAATTTTTCCGCGGCCCAATTTTATTCTTAACATAAACAGATTGGTCCTTAACATTTTTACATGAATGACTAGGGGTGATCGTATCCGAATCAATCCAAAAGTAAAACCATAAACCGAAATCACAAAAAACAGCATTTAGTTTTAACCGTACAGATCATTTTTCTTTCAAACCGCACCGTTTGGTTTGGTTTGCGGTTTTCATTTAAAAAAATCAAACCAAACCAAACCAAACCGTAATACTTAACTTAGTTTTATCAACTATTAACAATCAACCCAAATTGAGTCCATAAAACAATAGGCTGTCAAAACATATCATTTCACGCGATCGAAAACTATATTGTTGGTATTAAAAATAAGTTATTATGTATATGCAATTTCTGTATATGCATATTGTATCATGTAAACAATAAAATAAAATATAATTTCATATGTTTATTTTATAACAAGTTTGGTTTGGATGACTTTTTAAAAATCAACCGAACGAAACCGAACCGCATGCATTTTTATCTCGCGGTTAGGATGACTTTTATGCTCAAAACCGAACCAAACCGTATCGTGAGCACCTCTAAGAATGACAAGTTAGTTTATAATTCAAAATAACACAGAAACTAATTTATCTGTGGTATAAAAATGTCCAAGAGAAAATTGGAACGCGAGAAAATTGCAAATGTGACCAAATTGGTCTTCACCAATAATAATTATATATGGAAAGTCAAGAACGATGGCTTAGACTTTAACGGTTAGAAAGACAACTTTGTCCTCAGATACACGTTCCTTTCAATAATAATCACTTAATTCTAAATTGAAAGTCAATTTTCAGCCTCAATCATGTTCAAAAGGAAGAAAAAAAAATCCTACTCTACTTGGAAGGAAAAAAAGTCCTGCTCTACTGTGAGGAATAACTCATATCAACTTCGATGCAGAGAAAGACAGTTTTGTCCTTACAACAAGGCATTTCAGCATCTGTTATGAGCAGAGGAATGGAATCATTCTTATGGTTCCTCCAAATTGTTATGGTTGTTGTTTTGATACTACTGCATCATACTCATCAAACATGTGATGCAATTAATAATAACCAAATATATTGTCCACCTTCTTCATGTGGCAAAATCACAAACATAAAACATCCGTTTCGGCTTAAGAATGATCCAACGTCATGTGGTGATCCGAGGTACGAGTTATCCTGCGAAAACAACATGACAGTGCTACCTTTGTTTTCGGGTAAATACTATGTGAAGTCAATTGATTACAAATTTTACACAATTCGGTTAGTTGATCCCGGAATTCAAGAGGGTAATTGCTCTTCCGTTCCTCGATATTTCTTAACCACATCCAATTTCACAAGTTCTTACAATTATAGCTATCGCGGGGATCCATACGAAGTTGGTTCCCCGCCTTGGGTGGGGCATGTACTATACTTGAACTGTAGCAAGCCAGTGAAGAACGATCCTATGTATGTCGATACTGATAAGGCAAATGGTACTTCTTGACTTTCATTGATCATAGCAAGGCCTTATATAGCCAATGTACAAGATACAAGTTAGTTACAACAAACTTAACAAACTTAACAAACTCAAACTAAGCTAACTTGCGCCTTAAGCTTCAGCTGCAACACGCGCGTGCCTTGACAGCAGGCCTGGCTCATAGGCTTGGCAAGCTTGCTCATGAGCATTGCATCTAACTAGCTTACATTTGATCAATACACACCTAACATTGCCTCTCCTAAACTGAACCATGTCAAGGCTTCAGTTTATGTCTTCAAGCTTACACAATCCAAGCATATCTCTGAACTTGCAAAAACTCTCAAGGGATAAGGCCTTAGTCATAATATCTGCAGTTTGCTCAAAGGATGAGCAATGTAGCAGCTGTACCTTTCCATCTTTGGTCAAATCTCTGAGAAAATGAAACCTAACATCAATATGTTTACTCCTTCCATGCATCACTGGATTCTTTGACAGTTTGATTGTGGAGCTGTTGTCACAATACAATGTAATACAATCCTTTTTCCTGCTGCTGATGTGATCAAGTATTCTACTCAACCAAATGGCTTGACAAGCACAGTTGGCTACTGCTATGAATTCAGCTTCAGTTGTTGACAGGGTCACAATTGGCTGCTTTTTGGAACACCAGGACACAGCTTTTGAACCAATCATGAACACATACCCTGATGTACTCTTTCTATCATCAAGGTCTCCAGCATAATCTGAATCTGACCACCCAACCAGCTCATCATCCTTTCCCTTTTCAAACCACAAACCATAGCTCACAGTCCCTTTCACATACCTAAGTATTCTTTTCACTGCTGCAACATGAAGTTCTGTAGGCCTCTCCATAAATCTAGCTACTAAACAAACTAAAAATGCTAAATCAGGTCTAGTGGCAAGCAGATACATCAGACAACCTACCATTTGTTTATAGCTGGTTGAGTCACAAGCTATTCCATCTTCATCTTTCTTCAATTTGTTTCCAGGCACAATAGGGTTGCATACACTATTGCAGCTTTCCATATTGAACCTTTTTAGAACCTCACAAGCATACTTCTGCTGAAACATGAAGATCCCTTCTTTTGTTTGTTTTACTTCAATCCCAAGGAAGTATCTCATCTTGCCCAAGTCAGTCATAGCAAAGTTTCTTTCCATTGATGTTTTGAATTTATCAAATAGGGTTTGATCATTGCCTGTAAAGATGAGATCATCTACATACAAGCTCACAATAATGATTCTCCCATCTGATTCTTTCTTTACAAACAATGTGTGTTCATGAGTACACTTGACAAAACCTTCTCTGCAGAAGTAGGCTTCAATCTTGCTATACCAAGCTCTTGGAGCCTGCTTCAGACCATAGAGAGACTTCTTCAGTCTATACACCATCTCCTTTTCTTTCTTCTGATAGCCTAATGGTTGCTCCACATATACAGTTTAATCTAATTCACCATGTAAAAAGGCACTTTTCACATCAAGCTGAAACACATACCAGTGGTTTGTTGCAGCTATAGCTAGTATTGTCCTTATGGTGTCCCATCTGGCCACAGGTGCAAATACCTCATTGTAATCAATGCCATGCTGCTGAGAATACCCTTTTGCAACTAATCTAGCTTTATGTTTCTCAATCTTTCCTTCCTCATTGTACTTAGTCTTATAAACCCATTTAACACCAATTTTCTTTGCTCCAGCAGGTAAATGTGTTAGTTCCCAGGTGTCATTGCTTTCAATTGCTGCTATTTCTGTGTCCATAGCCTTTTTCCATACATCATGTTTAGCTGCATCATTGTATGTCATTGGATCTTCACTAGGGCTGAAAAAGGCTTGACTGTCACTACTTTCTCCTGTTTCATAATCTCCAACCTCATAGTCATTCAAATAACCAGGTTTCCTTGAAACTCTTTTGCCTAGTTCATTTACCTCATTGTTTCCCTCTTCTTCTGAATCAGATACAGTTAGATCCATTTCTTCACTGAGGGGATTGCTGGCATTACTAGCATCATCAGGTGCATGAACTTGTGCATCATTTGAATGATCATGATGACTACTTGTTGAACAAGTTTCTACATCAATTTCACAGTCAATCACTTGCTGACTTGAATTTGATTTCTAAGTTACCTTGTTCTCCCAATTCCACTGTTTTTTCTCATCAAATCTAACATCTTTGCTAACAAGAATTCTTTTCTTTACAGGATCAAACAGCTTGTATGCTTTTGATTCTTCACTTATACCTAAGTGAACACATATTATGCTTTTGTCATCTAGCTTTTTCCTCAGATTATCTGGTATATGCACATAGGCAATGCAGCCAAAAATTTTGAAGTGGCTTACAGATGGCTTGATCTCACTCCAAGCTTCTTCAGGTGTGACATCTTTCACTGCAAAAGTAGGGGATCTATTAAGCAGATATACAGACCAATTCACTGCTTCAGGCCAAAAGGTTTTTGGTACACTTCTTTCACTAAGCATACACCTGACCATATTCATAATGGTTCTATTTTTCCTTTCTGATACTCCATTTTGATGAGGAGTATAAGCAGCTGTGAGTTGCCTCTTAATTCCATGAAGATCACAGAATTCACTGAACTCATTTGAGGTATATTCACCACCTCTGTCTGTTCTTAAGCACTGAATGGACTCTTTTGCCTCATTTTCAACCATCACTTTGAATTTCTTGAACATTGCTAGAGCTTCTGACTTTTCATTCATGAAGTAGATCCATGTTCTTCTGCTTAGATCATCTGTGAAAGTGATGAAATACCTCTTTCTTCCATTTGACTCAGGGTTAATAGGTCCACATATATCTGAGTGAACAAGTTCAAGCTTGGTACTAGCTCTCCATGAACTTTTCTTTGGCACATTTTGTCTCTGATGTTTACCCTTCATACAATTGGAACACTCCTCTTTTGGCTGTTTCAATTTTGGCAAACCAATCACCATTTCCTTATGAGCCAACACATTCATACCCTTGAAACTGAGATGGCCATACCTCTGATGCCATAAGTTGGCATTGTCATTGCTATCACTTGAAGCATTCATGCAGTGAGGGACTATAACTGGTGCTTTGATAACAAACATTCTATTCATTGTCATGTGTGTGGCCATGATCAACCCTTTTTCCTCATGAAAAACTTTGCAAGTATCATTCTTAAAGATAACAGTTAGGTTCTTTTGCTGTAATTGGCCTATACTTAACAAATTATTCTTCAGGCCAGGCAAATAGTAAACATTTGTAAGTACTTGAGTAAAACCTTCAATATGCAATTTTAGGTTACCTTTTCCTTCAACTGCCATCTTTGAATCATCACCAAGCTTAACTGAATCTTTGAAAGTGCCATCATATTCAAAGAGTCAGTTCTTGTTTCCCACCATATGATTGCTGCAGCCAGAATCCAAGAACCACAGCTCATTCTTTGCATCAGAAATGGTTGAATCTTGAGATTCATTAGATTTTGTTCCTTGAGCCATTAGCAAGATTTCTCCCCTATCATCAAACTCAGCATACTCAGCATAGTTTGCATTGTCTTCCTCCCAATTAGGACACTCTGACTGAAAATGACCTAACTTATGACATTTATAGCATTCAACCAGTTCTTTGTTGAATTTTGCTCCTCTTCCTCCTCTACCACGGCCTCTACCACGACCCCTTGCATTAGAGTTATCTCCTCTACCTCCTGAGCCTCTTCCACCATTAGAAACCTTCAGAATTTGCTCTTGTTCATCTTTCTGATGCTTCATTCTTTGTTCTTGAACCAGCAGGCTGCTTTGCAGTTGATCCACAGTCATTGTGGTGGTATCATTAGACTCTTCAATTGAGCACACCACATAATTGAACCTTGAGGTTAAAGATCTCAAGATCTTTTCAACTATTGTGCTCTGAGTGATGGTGTCACCATGGCTTGTCATCTTGTTTGCAATACTCAGTGTTCTTGAAAAATATTCATCAATAGACTCACCAATTCGCATGTTCAGCATCTCAAATTCTTTCCTCAGAGCTTGCAGCTGAGCTCTCTTGACCTTGGTGGATCCACAATACTTCTGGCGCATTGAATCCCATATCTCTTTTGCAGTGCCTCGAGTGAGGATTGTTTCAAGAATGGATCTTTCTATTGCTTGAAACAAAAAATTCTTTGCTTTCAAATCTTTCAACTTGCTCTCTCTTGCAGCTTGAATTTGATCTTGAGTTGCTCCTGCAGGAGCCTCAATTACTCCATCCTCGATGAGACTCCAATACTCTTTGGATCTCAAGAGATTCTCCATTAACATTGACCAGTGATCATAGTGTCCATCAAACTTGGGAATTGATGGTTGCAGGTAGTTGCTTGAATCGGCCATGGAATCTTCAAGCAAGAACGCGATGAATAACTTTGTAACTAACTACGGTTATTGCAAAAGGCTGGATCTTTAGAAGGTAAACTGATACCAATTGATAAGGCAAATGGTACTTCTTGACTTTCATTGATCATAGCAAGGCCTTATATAGCCAATGTACAAGATACAAGTTAGTTACAACAAACTTAACAAACTTAACAAACTCAAACTAAGCTAACTTGCGCCTTAAGCTTCAGCTGCAACACGCGCGTGCCTTGACAGCAGGCCTGGCTCATAGGCTTGGCAAGCTTGCTCATGAGCATTGCATCTAACTAGCTTACATTTGATCAATACACACCTAACAGATACATCTCCATGCATCAAATGGAATTCCAAAGGCCATGTTTATGCTATCGCGAATGATTTCAACACTGGAAGATTAAATGTTGGTTGTCAGGTGAAACTTGTCGCTACGTCTTCAGATTCTTCTTTGTTTAAGAATTTTGTAAACAACATTTCACAACCTTTTTCTTATGCTGAAATTCATGGAATTCTAAACTATGGATTTGATCTTACTTGGGTGAGACGTGCCTGTGAAGATTTTTTTGACACTAACCTACAGAACTGTCAGTTCAATGGAGAAATTGGAGGGCTTGAATGTGAACTTGATTATTGCAGAACTCCGTTAGGAAAGTTCGTCAATTGTGGTAAGAATTTGTCATTTCATTTTGATTTTTGACAATTGTTATTTAAAAAAAAAATAAAAAAAAACTGACAAGAATTTTGATTTTAAAATTTGTTGTCCCTATTTATAAAAAAATTAATGGAAAAATATATAGCTAACTTTTTTGTGTGTTTTCCCTTTTTAGAACATTTGTCAAAGGTGCGCATATTCATGGAAGGTAAACATTTTCTATAACAAATTTTACTTTTTTTAATAGAAAATTAGTTTTATTTTTTATTAAACTTTACTTATCTCGGTCAAACTCTAAATTATTGAACTCTTTAATTCCAAAAAAGAAAATTAGTTTAATTTAGTATCTTTGGACTTTTTTAATGGCCCACTCAAGAATAAATTCCTAGTTCTGCCACCGATAAGAAGGTTGATTATTTATTTCTTAGCACATGGAGAAAGTGAGGTAGTCTTTTTCTGATTATTTGTTTGTTCTATGGGTTGATTTTCTTGGTGCAATGTGAGATTGATTGTTTTTGGGATGAGAAATGTTATTTTAACACAATATTTCAACAAAAATACAACAAAGTTTCACTTTATGATTTTTTTAATATTTTTTTACACATCTCGATAATTGTGCTGTGAGTGGAAAAAGGTTATGTCGTATTTTTGTCAGGTTTTTTTGTGTTCATATAACACTACTCTTTTGGGATGGAGTAGTCTTTGTGCTTCTAACCAATAATATTCTTTTTATTATATATAAAATAATCTTTCAATCTTAAAAGATTATCATTGGTATAAATTTATTTGCATATAAATGAAAGTTTGGTTTTCATGAAAATATAAATAGAATTTAATATTGTTCCTGTGAGCATTTCTGTCAAAATAATATATCTAAATATCTTTTGAAGATTTTATATTTAAATATAGTTTAGATTTATATTTAAAATAAGATAATATTATAATTTAATATTTTTATTTCTATTTAGAATTTTTAGGATATGATTGGAATATTTAGGATTAGTTTGTTTTTTTTTTTAAAGATATGATTTAGAAGTTTGTTTTATTTGTATTTTTATATATAGAGTCATATAACCATGATAAATAAAAACAAGAACTTTGAAGGTATTCTTCACTAACAACATATTTTAGAATTTTCTCAGCATAAAAATATATTCCACCAAATTCCATAATACAAAAACACAAAAACCATATCAGTTAATATTCAGAAACCGGAGTTCGAACCTTGATACTCCCACTTATTCACTTTAAAAGTGAAATCCTAACCACTAAGCTACTTGAAAAAAAAAATAGAAGTTAATTAATATTAAAAGATGAAAAAGAAAATAGAAGTTAATTTGTTGTGGTTATCATTTTTTTTTTGTCAAGTTGCCTATTTGCTAGAAACTTCACCCTTAAGATGAATTAGTGGAGTGTCTGAAGTTCGAACACCAGCTCTTACATGTATAATGTGATGTCCCTACCAACTGAGTTAAATTAACGGAGACTATCATTTTTTTCTTTTTTGACTTCCCTGTCTTCTTTTTCTTATGGAAAATGCTTAATTGTACCTCTAGAGCACTAGTTAAGCATATTATAAGCAAGTTTTATCTTGAAACTCATGCATACCTTAAAAATATAAAAAATTATCTTTCTAGCATTAACTTTATCCTTAATTTTCTTTTTAAGTATACTTAACAAGTATTCGGGACACTGTTTAATATGTTTCTTATTAGTATATATGTCATCCCGTCTAATTGTTTATGTTGATTAAAATTTATTGCAGATATTATACTGGGCATTGTTAAAGGTAATATTTTATCCTTTTAGTTTACCTTCATTTCTATGTTATTTTATTTTTCTTTTCTACAGTATTATTTCTACATCAATTATATTATTTTAAAACATTAATAGCTATGCACCGATACTGTAAAAATAAATTATACATGCATATATTGAAATCACTCCTAAAATATAATCTCAAATGTTTACATGTCACAGTTTGATTAGATGCATGTGCAAAAAAGTTTTATACCGTTAGTGCATAGCCATTAATATTTTTTTTTTAATAAATAATGTTTTAAATTCCTAAGACTTTGTTGTAAGTCTAGAAGAAAAATGTTAGGAGGACTTTGAAGGAGGGGATGGTAAAGAGGGGGGAATAGAAAAATTTCTCAACTTCTTTGGAAAATAAATTTAAAGAAAAATGTTAGGAGGACTTTGAAGGAGGGGATCGATAGAAAATAAATTTCACAACTTCATTAATGAATAACCGATGAATCTACTAAGTTATAGTAATTATTTTAAAAAAGATTGCAAAAGTAATTATAAGAATTAATATTTTTTTTTTGGTAAGTATCATTTTAATTGAAAACTAATATTTTCATTTTATTTGAGTGGTTCCCATTTTATAAGAACCACTTTGACTAAATACACTATTTATATGGGTTGTTTTGACCGTATTTTTCTAAAAGTACAAATATGTAAATATTATCATATAAGATCTTGTTTGATTTGTTTCGAAGAGTATTTTCAAAATATCAAATTTTTATAATTTTTACTTATACACCATTAAAGATATTCATAATCAAAATTATGTCTTGGCATACGTGCAATAGTCAATGAGTTCTTATATTTTGAGACGGAAAACATAAAGAAGTCTTCGGGTGTTATCTATTTCACAGGATTGCTACAAATAAAGGGCACGACAAAAAGTTCCGAATTAACCCATGGAACCATTGGATTACCTAAGAAAATGTCTGATTCTAAAGTTGGCATCGAATTAGGAAGAGTCACAGGGAGATATATCTTGCCACCATTTATAGTGAGATTTACATTGGGCCTCATGGTTTTCTTTGTGCTATTGGTATATACATGTCGAAGAAGACACATCTCAATTTATGAAAATATTGAAGTTTTTCTTCGTGGTAGTACCTTGATGCCAATAAGGTATTCATACAAAGATATAAAGAAGATGACCGGAAATTTCAAGGACAAGGTGGGCGAAGGAGGTTTTGGTTCTGTTTATAGAGGAAGGTTAAGTAGTGGGCCATTTGTTGCGGTAAAGATGTTGGGTAAACTTAAAGGTAACGGACAAGATTTCATTAGTGAAGTCGCGACCATAGGAAGAATACACCATGCCAATGTGGTGAGACTTATTGGATTTTGTTTTGAGAGATCAAAACGTGCACTTGTTTATGAATTCATGTCGAACGGATCTCTAGATAAATATATTTCCTCTAAAGAGGATGCTATTTTCCTAACTTCTAAGAAAATGTATGAGATATCTCTTGGCGTGGCTCGTGGAATTGCTTATTTGCATCAAGGTTGTGATATGCAAATATTGCATTTTGATATCAAACCCCATAACATCCTTCTTGATGAGAACTTTATCCCCAAAGTTTCAGACTTTGGTCTTGCAAAACTTTATCCTAATGACAATAGTATTGTCACTTTAACAGCAGCACGAGGAACAATTGGTTACATGGCTCCTGAATTGTTCTACAAAAATATTGGAGGAGTGTCCTATAAAGCCGATGTGTATAGCTTCGGAATGCTTTTGATGGAAATGGCAAACAAGAGAAGAAATTTAAATCCAAATGCAGATCGTTCAAGCCAACTTTTCTTTCCTTTTTGGATTTATAATCAATTGATTGAAGAAAGGGAGATACAAATGGATGAAATTTCTGAAGAAGAAAAGAATAATGTAAAGAAAATGTTTATAATTGCATTATGGTGTATACAGTTAAAACCAAGTGATCGTCCTGCAATGAACAAAGTAATAGAGATGCTTGAAGGAAATATTGAGGTGATTGAAATGCCTTCAAAACCTTCTTTCTATCCCAATGAAATTATTGAGGATATTGAATCAGAAACTGATACTGACTCTGACTCTATTAGTTTTATTGTGGAATGTACATCAAAGCCTCTATTGATGAATTCTGCTTGACGATCTTTAGTTGTTCATTTGCTTTGATGATTATATTTTTGTTTAATACTGAAGAATATGTGTCAATAATGTAATATTAGTTCATAAAAATTCATCTCTATTAACAGTACTATAGCATTTTACCATTTTACAAAAATAAATATTAATGCATGTGAAAAGAGAAAACAGGGCAAGGGTTTCCTACTGAGAAATAATATGATCATTCATTGCTAAAAAATGAAAGCCATTGACAGTAATTATATCTATTATACAATCAAACTATCTAATCTATTTCTTCAATCACTTCAAGCTCCAAGTTTATACGTTTTGCAACAACATTAGTAGTTGTATTAGCTGAAGTTGTAGGTCCAAAAGGGTTGGAGGGAACTTTTAACTTGTCTTCATCTCCTTGCAACATTTGCATCACAGTTTTCATAGACGGACGGTGCATAGGTTGCCATTGAATGCACCAAAGTCCAACGATTGCCAATTTTTTCGCAATTCTAAAATCTCCCTCTTCATCTATTGGGATTTGTATGTCTCCTCCTTCAAGCAGACTATGGATCCAATCAGGATACAAAACTTGAAAGTTATCTTCATTTGTGGTTGTGTTTGTATTCTTTCTTCCGCCAACAATCTCTAACAACAACATACCATAGCTATATATATCAGACTTATAAGAGACATTTCCGAAGTTTCTAGAAAAGACTTCGGGTGCCATGTATCCTAATGTTCCTCTGGCTGCTGTCATAGATACAATACTTTGATTTTTTGAGCATATCTTAGCCAAACCGAAGTCTGTAATTTTTGGGATGAAACTGTCATCTATCAAGACATTATGAGGATTGATGTCAAAGTGAAGAATTCTTTCATCACAACCCTGATGAAGATATTCAATTCCACTGGCTATGCCTAAAGCAATTTGCTGCAACTTGTCCCATCCAAGGAAACTATCTTTGTTGCTAGGAGGAGAAATGAATTTCTGCAACGAACCATTTGGGAAAAAGTCATAAACTAGAGCACGGTGAAATCCATCTGCACAATAGCCAAGTAAGCGGACAACATTGAGATGGTGGATTTTCCCCATAGTTCCCACTTCATTTATGAACTCTTTCCCATCTCCCTCTGCGTTATTCAGCATCTTAACAGCAACCAAAATTTGGCTCGATAATTTACCTTTGTATACAGCTCCGTGAGCTCCTTCGCCTAACTTATCCTTAAATTTATTTGTGATTCTCTTTATGTCAGCATAGGAGAATCTGGTTGGTTTTAAAGCCTTGTAATCCTTTAAAAAGTTTTCGATTCTTGTATGATCTTCGCCTTTCATCTTGAAATGGAGATGAATTCGAACAATAGCACCGAGGACAAACACTAACAGAGTTGAACCGATGATTACACCTGAAAATTAAACAGTCAACATCCTTAAAATTTCTGCTATATAGTAAAGAGGAAATCAGTAAGGATAAGAACAAAGATGTCTCACTCTCACCTGCAGAGGATAAAATAATGAATGTAATCTTCTTCTTTGATTTGTGTTCACATTTCAAGCATCGTATGTCAAAATTTGTTCCTTCCCATGTAAATGAGAGTAGGTTGTTTTGAATACTCTGTGCAGATTGTTTGTAGAATGAAGATTCGCGGTCAAACATTTTAATGCAGTATACAAGATCAGATTCAACTATACTTTCGTAATCTGAATCAGCAACATAAATTGGACAAGATTTGATATCTAGCCCACCCTGGTTCACATAATCGGTTGTTCTGAGTTGTACTACTGAAGAACAATTGAAGAAACTAATATTTCCTTCAAAACTGTTCTTCAACGGAAATATTGATGAAAAGTTGTGATCAAGGATGAGTTTCGGTAAACAATTTCCGGGATCTGATAGATACAACAATCGGTATATATAATCAATGTGAGTGATTATGAGGTTGACAGGGACTGGATGAGCAGGAAGTTCAAGAAACTTCTTGTTATGTGTACAGTTAAGCTTGAAAGGACATTCAATGGAAGCATCACTCAGACCATTTTCAAGGTTCACTAACAGCAGCAGTGCAAGGATTATTGTGAACAGTGACATGTTGAAGGGAATCACTCTTGAATCTTAGAATAATTTTAATTATATTATGGCAAGCTCTCTGAGAGGGAAAAACTAGATAGAAGATAATAGAAACCAATCAGTCAAAGAATGCTGTAAAATGAAATATAGATTAAGAATTAGTCAAAAAAAATGAAATTAAAAAAATGAAATATATATCAAGAGTTAGTCAAAAAAATGAAATTCAAAAAAAGAATCAGTCAAAGTCCAGAACTATCATCACATGAAGATAATAGTAGAACACAAAGAACCATTCTTCTCCTTTATTGTAATTAAAAAATTTGTCCTTAATATTATAATGTATACTGGTGGTGAGTGGTGAAAGTCAAGAAAGTTGGCTAAAATATTTTGACGCTTCGAAAAAGACGTATTCGGATTTGCTGCAGTCTATACCCATGACTGTATGCAGTAAGTGTTATCGTGATTGTTCAATCGAAATCAAACCATCCAAATTTCAAAGTCCAAATTTTTGTATTTCTAAAAAATAAAACTGTATTAAAATCTGAGCGGTCTGATTTTTACTAGATGACTGAATTGTTGACTACAGCTTGATTGTACTCTCGGACGACTGCACTCAATCCATTTCCGAAAAGGACAATCCCATAGCACTAAAGAAAAATTCAACATTCAACTCCGGCACTGCTCTTTGACTCATTCATATTGACTTTGAAACAGATAAAGACAGTTTTGAGTGACCTTACAATTAGTATACTTTGATATTATTGGTGTGTATGTTATGTTCCATTTCAGCATCAGTACTCATGAGAAGAAGGATGGAATCATTTCTATGCTTCCTTCAAGTGATGTTTGTTGTACTAATACTGCATCATTATCATCATCAAGTATGTGATGCAACTATTACTAGTAAAAACCAAACATATTGTTCACCTTCTTCATGCGGCAAAATCACAAACATAAAACATCCCTTTCGACTTAAGAATGACCCAACAGCCTGCGGTGATCCAAGGTATGAGTTATCCTGCGAAAACAACATGACGGTGTTAACTCTGTTTTCGGGGAAATACTACGTGAAATCAATCAACTACAAATACTATACAATTCGAGTAGTTGATCCCGGAATTGAAGACAGGGATTGCTCCTCCATTCCTCGGTATTTCATAACTACATCCAATTTCACAAGTTATTACAATTATCAGTACCACGGGGATCTGTACGAAGCCCGCAGTCAATCCAGTTGGCTGGGGCACATAATTTACTTGAACTGTAGTAAACCAGTAAAGAAGGATCCCATGTATGTCGATATATCTTCTTGTGTTAAATGTAATTCCGAAGGCCATGTTTATGCGATCGCCGGCAACATCAAGACTGGGAGATTAAATGTTGATTGTCAGGTTAAGCTTGTTGCTATGTCATCAGCTCCTGCTTTAAAGGCTCATATAAGCACTGGACAAAGTTATTCTTCCTATATGGAAATTCATGAAATGCTAAGCTATGGATTTTACATTTCGTGGACCAGACGTGCTTGCGAAGATTCTTGTGACATTAACAAACAGGACTGCTACTTCAATCAGACTACCATAGGTCTTGAATGTGTATCTGTTGTCGAATCAGCTTGCACGACTCCATTGGGATTTGAAATCAGATGTGGTAATTCATCTTTCCATTGTGTCCCTGTGACCCGTGCTAAGATAAATGAGATTAAATGATGAAGAATTTATTATCTATTACACATCAACTCGATTATGATTGAACATTTTACATGTATAAAATTTTTGTACACTTCATACATGATACTAAACTAATTGAACTTGAATTATTCAATAGATACTTAAAGCCATTGGAACTAACTTTTTTTTACTAGAGCTAACTTCCTTTTTTTTTTGTGTTTTTCCCTCTTTTTAGGATATTTGTCAAAGCTGCAGATATTCATCGAAGGTAAGAATTTCTCTGTAGAAAATAGTTTTTTTTTTCCTTTTTAGCAACACAATGAGTATAACACTTTGCTTGGTTTGAGTGAAAGTGCACCTTGATGTGATGAAAAGGGTGTGAAATATAGATGGCCACAATATGGCAGATTAAAATTTGAATTTTGATTGAAAGAGAGGATCATATTTAATATCCAACAATATCTCAAATAAGATCACCTCAAATGGAGGAATCTATGAGAAATCAAAAAGACACACAATAATGCCTTAAAATAAAGTAACATTACTTCTTGAAATTTCTTTACAAATATATTATATAATTCTATAGTTACATTAATCTGTTGTGGTTAATATTTTGTTTTTGTTTAGAATGAAGTTGTTAATCAAACCCAAAATTTCTATTATACTATTTAAAACCTCTCATCACTAGATCAAATCTAACGACTTTGATTAACATTTTTTTATTACTTTTTTTTTACGATAACATTTTTTTATTACTGTTACCATGTTTTTTCTTGTTGGTATGTTAACTCCTACTGTAATTATTTACGTTTTCTTTCAAGCATCTAATTATTTACATTATCTATAATTTATTGCAGATATTATACTTGGCATTGTTAAAGGTAATATTTTATCTTTTCTTGTTTAGAAAGTCAGATATTTTCTTTTTGGTTTATAATGGAGCAGATGATCGAACCCAAAATCTGATGCATATTATTTAAATCTTTCACCATTAAACAAAACATAGTGGTTAACGTAGATATTTTCTTGTTTACATTAATTTCTACGTTATTTTTTCTCTTTGATTTATAAGTTGTTATTTGTATATCAATTCTACTATTTTAATATTAGGTTACACTCACCTCCCCCAAAATCTCTTAAATAACATTGACATTTCCTCTGGTTTTTAACTTAACACTCACATCCAAGGTTTTAAATTGCGGTCCGCATCCGCAATTGCGGCCGCAGTATTGCTGATGCGGTAGCCACCGCAACCGCATCACACCGCAATTGCGGTGTGATCTTAATTCACGTGTACGGCCGCATCGTAACCGCATCACAACCGCATCGGAAGCCGCATCAGATGTTTTTGGCGATGTTCGTTCAAATTTTCTCACCAAAAAATAAATTTTATGAACTTCAAATCCTAATTTGTGTCAAATTAATGAAAAATCTTACTTTTAACAATCTATCAACCGTGTATTTTCAATATATTCAAATTATTGTTTATGGAATAAACTAAGACTATGTAATGATGGATAAATAGTGTAGTTACATACTAGTTTCATTTTATATAGCTTGTGAAATTTCAAAATGATTTCACGCCGCAACAACCGCAATGACCACATTCGCAATAACCGCAACCGCAATTTAAAACCTTGCTCACATCCCTTCTCTTTGACACGGTTAACTTTCTGTGGCAAATAATTGAGCGCAGGAAGTGCATTTGTTGCAATTTGAATAGATCCAATTTTGTGTTCTTTAAATTTGAATAGTTTTAATTTTTCTAGGATGTTTCTTCTAATTTCCCGGATTTTGTTATTTCCTAGGTGTGGAATTTAGGAGGTATTGGTGTGTTGCGTTTTGCCTTTCCTTAATATTCTACAACAAATGGCTAACATTATTATGAGACTTTCAATCAAACTATGAAACTCATGCCATGTGCTGAGAGTGTGTGAGTGCGCGCAGCGCAGGTAAGGGAATTAACAGAGAACAAGGGATAGAGTTAACAGAAACTGAGAAAACTAGCTCCGTTAAATAGAAGGGATGTGTTTGGTTTTGGATCCTAATCCAAATAAATGGTTTATAAATGGATATGGTTTGGTTTTGGAGAAAAACCGATCATGTCATGAACACCCCCACAGAAAACTAGCTATGTTAAATAGAAGGGATGTGTTTGTTGGTTTTATAACAAAATAAGAGAGGTTAATGTATAGTAAGAAAGATTTCTACAAGAAATAGAAGAATCCATAAAAATAGAGAATTTAACCAATTAGAAATTGGCTAACCATACATGAGATAGAATTGTTATAATATTTTAGTGTTAAAAGTTGTCACATATAATTCTTCTCTTTCTTGCAAAGAAAGTTCTTTCTAAACAGTATTATTTTCCTTGTTATAAATAATGTCTTCAAGCCCTATAAGTCGTTGTTGAAATTTAATTAGAGTTCTTCTTCTTGTTCTTCTCTCTGTTCATTATTTCTTCATTTTACTTTCCTTTATCTAAGTTTTCACAGCCGCACAATAATGTTATTATTATATGTACTTAATGTGTTTTTGTGAAATAACTTCCCCAGGACAATCACAAACAACCACCAGGACAATAAGTTCAGATTTATCAACCGAAACCAATGATTTATACTACAAAGATTATGATTCTGAGATTGGCATCAAGTTAGGAAGAATTATCGGCAGTTATCTCTTACCACCATTTATAGTGAGATTTACATTGGGCCTCGTGGTTTTCTGTGTGCTATTGATATATAGATGCCGAAGAAGACATATTTCAATTTACAAAAATATTGAAGTTTTTCTGCGTGGAAGTACCTTGATGCCAATAAGATATTCTTACAAAGACATAAAGAAGATGACTAGAAGTTTCAAGGACAAGCTAGGAGAAGGAGGCTTTGGCTCTGTTTATAAAGGAAAGTTAAGTAGTGGACCATTTGTTGCCATAAAGATGTTGGGTAAATCAAAGGGTAATGGACAAGATTTCATTAATGAAGTCGCAACTATAGGCAGAATACATCATGCCAATGTGGTTAGACTTATTGGTTTTTTTGTTGAGAAATCGAAAGGTGCCCTTGTTTATGAATTCATGCCCAACGGTTCTCTTGATAAATATATTTCTAATAAAGAGGATGCTATCTTTTTAACTTCAAAGAAAATGTATGAGATATCTCTTGGAGTGGCTCGTGGAATCGCTTATTTGCATCAAGGGTGTGACATGCAAATCTTGCATTTTGATATCAAACCCCACAACATCCTTCTTGACGAGAACTTTATCCCCAAAGTTTCAGACTTTGGTCTTGCAAAACTCTATCCAAATGACATTAGTATTGTTACTTTAACTGCAGCTAGAGGAACACTTGGTTACATGGCTCCTGAGTTGTTCTACAAAAATATTGGAGGGGTATCCTACAAGGCTGACATGTATAGTTTTGGTATGCTTTTAATGGAAATTGCAAGACAGAGAAGAAATTTAAATCCACATGCGGATCATTCAAGCCAAAATTTCTTTCCCTCTTTGATTTATAATCTATTGATTGAAGAAAGAGAGATTGAAATGGATGAAATTACTGATGAGGAAAAAAATATTGTGAAGAAAATGTTCATAATTGCGTTATGGTGTATCCAATTAAAACCAATTGACCGTCCTGCAATGAACAAAGTAATAGAGATGCTTGAAGGAAATATTGAGGATATTGAAATGCCTCCAAAGCCTTCTTTTTATCCAAATGAAATGATTCAAGAAGTCAACTCTAATGATATGGAATCAGAAACTGATACTGATACTGATTGTGTTAGTATTATTGAGGAAGATACAACAGAGCCTTTATTGATGAACTCTGCCTAAATGATTTCTAGTTGTTTATTTTCTTTCACAAAGTACATTTCTATTATATATACTGAAGAACATAAGTATGTGATATTAGTTCATAAAAATGTTATCCCTATGAATTGTACTATTGCATAAAGACTACAAAAGGCTTCTACGGTATTCTTAATCAAGTGGCCTTTCATCCAAAGTATGTCTTTTTTAGCATTCTATCGTATCCCATATTGTTGAAAAATGTTAAACAACCAATATTGCTTAAAAATGTTAAAAATGGTTAATCCGTCAAAAACCTGATGGAAAGCGATTGAGCGGATCATGGAGGAGGCGATGATATCATCATAGAATTGAGAGTTGGCATAACTCAACCCTGCAAAATTGACTTATAAAGTGATAATTGTATTTACTTTATAAACTCATATTCAGATCATCTCGCGATATGAGACTTCTTAACATCCTCTTCCTTAGAAGACTTCAAGGAGAGTATATTCTCTCAATTTAGTGAAAAAATTGAGGAAATAATGTGTGGTGAATCACATCCCTCCATTTGATCTAATAATAAATCAAGGGTCAGAAATCAAAAGACATGAAACTTGGTGTTGTGCTTTATTTTTTCCTTTTTTCCATTTCTTTCCCCTTTCTTCTGCATCTGTCTACCTTTTCACTTTCTTTAGTGCTGCTGCTACCATTTTCTACATGTTCTCAAACTCTCCAGTTTCGCACCCACCGTCAACACAACATTTGTCACTGTCACTAACGCCGACAGCCGTTCCTCACGGCGTATTTGCCGCGAGCCTGTCATCAATCATGTGTTGTTGCTTATTACTATCATAGTTGTTACCTTCGCGGCCGTAACCTCCGTCGTTGTTACCGCCATCGTCATCCTTACCGCCGTCGTTATTACCATCATCGTTACCACCCTTCGTCCGGGTTTCGATCTGTTGTTGACAGCCACCTCAGATTCAACCTAAAACTGCTATGCACGGTGGCCTCTTTGCCGGAGTGTCCGCCGCCGCAATACCGGCATTGGAAGGGAGAAAACAATCTAGTGAAATTACATGACTTTATATCTTTTGAAGAACTGACCTTCGAACCAGATTCAACCGTTGCTGAAAGCAAAAAAAAAAAGAAATGTGTGACAGTTTAGCCACCAGGCTACTTGACAAAAAAAAGGTCAAATTCAATATCCTTAGTCAAACAGGACTATCGAGAGGCATATGAAACACAATATTATGATACATGTAGAGAGAACCTAAAGAGTTTACTTCATCCGATGAAAAATTAAGATTTCATGGTAAAGAGAAACAAAAATATAAATTGTCAAAGAAAATTATCAACAATTTCAAGCATAATATATTATGAAAAGGCTATGAGTTTGTTTCCTTCAACAAACTAACAGAGTCATCATCAGCATCTGACTCGATTTCATCAAAGGTTACTTCACGATCATTCTGAATAGTTTCATTTGAATATAGAGAAGGTTTTGGAGGCATATCGATGTTCTCAATATTTCCTTCAAGCATTTCTATTACTTTGTTCATTGAAGGACGATCAATTGGTTTTAATTGTACACACCATAACGCAGTTATGAACATCTTTTTCACATTAATCATTTCCTCACTGGTAAGTTCATCCATTTCAATCTCTTTTTCTTCATTCAATTGATCATAAACCCAAATGGGATAGAAAAATCCGCTTGAACGCTCTGCATATTGATCTGAATTTCTTTTCTTACTTGCCATTTCCATCAAAAGCATTCCAAAGCTATATACATCAGCCTTGTAGGATACTCCTCCAATATTTTTGTAAAATAATTCAGGAGCCATGTAACCAATCGTTCCTCTTGCTGCAGTTAGAGGGACAGTTCTAATGTCATTAGGATAAAGCTTTGCAAGACCAAAGTCTGAAACTTTGGGGATAAAGTTCTCATCGAGAAGGATGTTATGGGGCTTGATGTCAAAATGCAAAATTTGCATGTTACATCCTTCATGCAAATAAGCAATACCACGAGCTACTCCAAGAGATATCTCATACATTTGCTTATAAGTAAGAGAGATGGTATCCTCTTTAGAAGAAATATATTTATCAAGAGAACCATTGGACATGAATTCATAAATAAGAGCACGTTTAGATTCCTCAATACAAAATCCGGTAAGTCGAACCACATTGGTGTGATGTATTCTTCCTATAGTTGCAACTTCATTAATGAAATCTTGTCCATTGCCCTTAGATTTACCCAACACCTTTACTGCCACAAATGGCCCACTGCGTAGCTTTCCTTTAAAAACGGCTCCAAAACCTCCTTCACCCAACTTGGCTCTAAAACTTCCAGTCATCATCTTTATTTCTTTGTATGAATATCTAATTGGTATCAAGGTATTTGCTCGAAGAAAAACTTCAATACTCTCGTATATTGATATATGTCTTCTCCGACATGTATTTATCAGTAGTACAAAGAAAACTATAAGGCCCATTACAAATCTCACTATATATGATGGCAAGATATATTTGCCTGTGATTCTTCCTATTTCGATGCCAATTTTTGAAATAGAAACATCTTCTTTGGATGATGCATCGGTTTTTGTGTTGCCAATTACTTTGTATAAAGTATAGGTTTTTGTTATGCCAATTACTTGCAGTGCTCCTGTGATGGTTATATCAAGGAAAAATAAGACAATAAAATAAATAAGGTTATGCTGGAAAAGTCTAAAGGCAGGAATTTAAAATATAATATTAAATTATAATCATTAATTAATAATAATTAAAAAAAAACAAAATCACATGATTCTTCATCATCATTCTTAATCAATCTACAGATTTGAGAGTAAACCTAAAAAAGAAAATCCCAAATCATATCTTAATTCAGTAAGTAACCATATCAAATTGGTTGTCAAAAAATCCATATCATAATCTTCGACAACCAAAATCACAGATTTGAGAAACATCAAGGCATGTTTCTTTTAGATTTAAAAAAAATGAGTTTTTTTTTGTATTTTTGTAAATAGATTTTATAGGCAAAATTACACTGGTGATCATTTATCTTATTTATATGTAACAATTCAGTCTTTATCTTATTTTATTCCGATTAGATTATTTATCTTGTTTATTTGTAACACATTAATCTTTTTTCTCCTTTTTTTTGTTATAAAACTATTGATGTGGCGATTAGGGATTTGGGATATGGTTTGGAGTTTTGATGGATTGAATTTGGAGTTTATTAGAATTGTTCAATTAGCATGAAGATTTTGATGAAGGGGGAGAAAGGGATAGTTTTTGTTACTGCAAAAATTGGGGAAAAGTTTTGAAAGTTGGTTTGGGAAAGGGTATCATGTTGATGAAGGTTAAAGTAACATGAAGAAGATTATGAAGATCTTCATCTTTTCTGAATTTTTTTTAATAATAATATATTTTAAAAATAAAATTATTATTTTTTAGATAAATGATACTATAAGGGAGTAAAAAAAATAGTCAAAATAAAATTGAGGAAATTGTCAAATACCCCTGAAATTTTAAAATTCGTCAAATATTCCCTGAAATTTAAATATAGACAAATATCCCCCTGAAATTATAAAACGTCAATCAAATTATCCCCTGCCACTACTAGTCAGAGTTCACGTCAGGGGGTAATTTGATTGACGTTTTATAATTTCACGAGGTATTTGTCTATTTCCAAATTTCGGGGGTATTTGACGAATTTTGAAATTTCAGAGAGGGTATTTGACAGTTTATTCAAATAAAATTATTTAATGTGGCAAGCCACATTAGTACTTTTTTTAATAAAAAATGAGAAAAATGACTGCAATGTTACAAATAAATAAGATAAATAATCTAAGCATGATAAAAAAAAAAAGTGACTAAAGTGTTACAAATATATAAAATAAAAGACCACCAGTGTAATTTTGCCTTCTTTAAATTCGTTTTTTCTAAATTGAAACAATAAATTTGAAATCATATAACACAAACAACATTATTGAAGATCAAAACATAGTCAAAATCACAAAAGTTTTCAAAAAGTGGTATTTTAAAAATGATTTTTAAGAAAATCTATTTGAAATAGTTTCAAAATTTTGATATACAAAAAAAGTTTTAATAAAATGATCAAGTATATGTGTTTAAGAATACCTATTTGTTATAGATTTTTTTAAAATTGATCCTTATAGTGTTAAATAATTTTGTATAAATTTTTTTTACAAAGAAACTTTTTGGTAGCGGGAATGGATTGACCACGTACTTGAATCCCATGGTACATGGTTCGATTCTCATGGAAAGCAAAAACTCTGCTAAATATGTAGAAAAGGTTCCAGGCTGTTACAGAGTGTCAATACCTCTTCCAAAGCTTTTCGTAGCTGCAACTTTAGCCCTTTATGTCGCTTTTGTGATGTTAGTTTTGGTTTTGATTGTCCCAGAGGTTGTTGGCTTTTTATGCATTCTGTTAAAACTCGGTCCGTTCAGATTGTGTGGTTGCTATTGCGCTTTGGATTCGGGTTCAGTTTCGTGCTCAGTCGTGGGTGCTTCCGGTGCTGACGTCAGATAGTGGTTTCTTTTTTAGCATGTTTGGTTTGTTATCCGTATGTGAGTAGATGGTTCTTGGCTTTTTGACTGCCGTTTTGGTTCAGGAGATAGAGTAGGATGGATGGGGATGATATTTGGCGGTGCATTTGCTTCTGTTTGGATTTTGGGGGCTGTTTTTGTTTTTGCTCTAGGTTGTTTTAGTTGTTCTATTTGGATGGTTATAAGGGTTTTACGGCTTTCCACTGGTATTGTTAGAATTGTTGAAGAGTTTTTGTATGACTTGTTTTCGCGGACTGTGTTCATCTTGCGCTTAGTTGTGTTATTAATAAAATTTAGCTGTTAAAAAAATGAGATAAATACGCAAATCATTTCAAAGTGATTATACTTTACGTAACTTCTAGCTGCAATATACTTCCTCCGTAATATTTTATAAGCAAAAATATACTTTTTAGATACATTAAATATACAATGAATCTAAAAAATATATTTTTGTTCATAAAGTGTTACAGAGAGGAGTAATTATTATGACTAATTTTTCTAAAAACTAGAGAGTTAATAAAAAAACAATAACTAGAGATCGATCCCAAAAAAAAAAAATATTACCTTTAATGATGCCTAGTATAATATCTGCAATAAATGATAATAGGTCAACATTTAGAAGAGATAACACAAGCCTATATTAATTTACAGCAAAAAGATAGTAATTATAAAATAAATACTTAGCGGATAATACAAGACTGAACAATACTGTAGCAGAGAGATATAAGATGATAATATTTTTATATTCGAAAATAAAATTGGTATTTTTGTATGTTTTATAGTTGTACTATGGATAAAAAGTTATCTCGTGATTCATTGAGATGTCCCTTGCTACCTAATTTGTTCAATGCCATAACCAGTTTCAAATCAAACAGAGTACAATAAAAAGTTGTCATGTCTCCTATTTTTTAGCAGATCAAACTCACAAATAGTCAGGATCCATTGTCATCAGGTGTCAAACTATAATTTGACACAAAATCTCAACCTTCTACTATTTTTAATCTAATGGTCCTAATTATTTGATGAACAAACTTTTGTGATTTGTTCTCACTAGTCCATACCTAATCGCCACCTTGGTTTTTCTTCTCCATCGCATCAACTAACAAAGTTTGAAACACCAACAATGAAACAATGTTTTTCATCGTTGATCTCAAGTTCTCAATGACCTACCCACCTCCTCAATCCTAATTCATCCCATTAAAAGATAGCTATTTATAGGGTTTGATCATTAAAATTATATTCTGAAAAACCATGCGGCTGGATCAAATTCAAAATTCAATTCCCATATATAAAATTACCAAGTGAAGCAAACCCATCCAAATATCCTAGAATGTCACTATCTTCCCCTAATTGTGATCAATTTTCATTAATTATATTGTCTGCATAGGTTGCAATATGCGGAATCAACCAACAATTGATGTGGTGACTGGTGAATCATTATAAAATTTATAGATCAAGGATAAGTATCTGTATCACCATGTGACCATGCTTTCAAATTGAGTTTTATTAACAGGGAAAAAATAAAAAGTATGTCAACTATACTTGTTATTATTGTAAAAAAAAAAAAGTAAGAAATTCAGTACGCTCACTAAATAGATACTACCATGAGGTTAATTTAGAAAACATAATAGCCTTTGATAAAAAGAAATGGACGGTTGAGATTTGATGTCAAACTTTTGACACATGGTGTCGACGGATTCCGACTCATATATATATATATACTTCATCGGTCCCAAAATATAAGCAAAAATTGATTAACAAAAATGGATGTATTTGGTAGAGCCGGGTATACGGACCAAGGTCCGCGGGGCGACCCGTTTAACCCGCAGCCCGCACGGACTTAAGACCAAATTTTTTTGGCCCGTTTACATTTTTGTCCGTGTGGGTTGGACCATTAAAACCGCAGATTATGCGGGTTCGCGGGTTAGCCCGTGGCCCGCATTCTTTTTTTATATAATTAATTACAAAATTTATCAGATATAAATAACTTGGTCCATGTCCAAATTCAACTTTTTTAACCACAAAAAAAAAAAACTTAGTCTAAACCCTAATTATAAAAAGCAACAACACACTCCAATTTTAATCAAGTAGACAACAACACAAAACATCAGGATTCAGACATGTTCTTCTACTTATAATTTTTTGTTCTTTTTCACTATCTTTTACTTTGTCTTAGCTGTATATACATTTGCTAGTATTTAAAAGATACATGTCCAAATGCGTAGTTATTTTTCTTGGGGGTATTTTCCGCTATTGTGTTTTGAATAATTTGGTTACCTTGATGTGATTTAGTTAAGTTGAATCTGTTAATCTTTTTATGCTTTTTTGGTACATGTAGAAAGTTTTTCTCATTAAAATGGACGGTACAAAAATGACGATAAGAATCAGTTGAATTTGATTTTAGTTGCATTACTTACAAAGAGAAGATAGATAAACTCAATGATATCAAAAACTTTATTTATTTTTATTTGTTAGTTACAATTTATATGTTATAACATAAAATTATTAATAATATATTTTTTTAACCTTTCATTATATCAATATTTTACTAATTTAGTTTATTTTTTGAAAAAAGTAATTTTTTATTTTTTTTTGGTAATAGTCTGCGGGTCGTTTAACCTGCGGGCTTATGCGGATCAAACTCGGACTTAATATTATAACTCGTTAAATTTGCCGACGGGCTTGTTCGTTCCGTTTAATATGCGGGTTTATGCGGGGCGGGTTAAACAGGGCGGGCTAGCCCGCATACCCAGCTCTAGTAATTTTTCTATGAATGATCCATATGATATAAACTTTCAATCCAGCGGTGAATTTAGTAAAATTCGTATTCGTTATAAGGACAAAACTTAAGTGTTGTTTTTGCTGTTCCCAATTACAAATTTACAAGTGTACTTTATTATTTATGCCTATATCCCATTTTTACGCAGAACTCATCAAAACCTTCAGAAAAATGTTGGACATTAAGCACGTCTCTGTCGTTCGTTGTTCTTAAACTGTGTGAAACTATCACCATGACATAAATCGATGAGGCTACGGTTGAAAATTTTTCCTGCACAACCAAGACGAATCACCATTCCAATAGATCTGCACAATTACGACCTCGAAAAATACTGTGATCTTCGGTGGCGGTGTTTATGGGTTGTGATTCTTTTTTCCAGAAAACATGGCAAAGATGAGAAGGTGCTGTTAGTGGACTCGTTGACTTGTTCATGATGAGAGTTTGTTGTGGGATGAATGGAAGTGTTCAATGTTTGTTTGGTGTGGTGGGGAATTCATGGCGGTGGTGAGTTTCCATCATGGGAAGAGAACCCATGGGAAGAACTTGTGACGGATAAAATTTGTAATTGAGAACAAAATCATGTGGATGGCGGCTTTCGTGAAGGAGAACAAAAAGAAATTGCTTTTAAAAAATAAAATAAAAAAATAGTTTACACGTGTAAATTTATAATTGAGAACAGCAAAAACAGCACTTAAGTTGTCCTTTACATAAATCCACTCTTTTTTTTTTGTTTTGTTTTTTGATAGATAAGATCCACTCATTTTTATGAAGGTCTATTTTAGCATCATGCACCTTTTTCTTTTGGATCAGATAATCATTTTTTATATTAAAGTATTATTAAATTCATGTGTATAAATATAATTTAAGAATCTAATGATGCAGAGATGATGTCATCCTTTCTCTCCTCACAAGCATTTGCATCTTTCTTGAGTACTCCATCTCTCTTCCTTCCACCGAACAAAACAACTCATCAAACCACCACCGTTGGCTGCAAATTGCTTTGTGCTCTCTCTCTCTCTCTCTCTCTATGTCTATTTGGCTGAAACAAAACAAATTTGGGAATTATCTTCTTTTTCTCTTTTGTTACTGTTGGTTTATTTTCTGATTATTAGTTTGTTGGTCGATTGTGTTCTCTGTTTCAAGTTTCAACAAGTTTATTGTGTCATTGGTTGCAAGTATTATTATAATTGGATATAAATTAAATTTTTTAAAAATAAATTATTAATATTGGGTCTTCGCTTGGACACATGTACGATATACTAAAATAGAAATTCAACATTTAATGATACAAAAAATTTAATGCTTAATGCACAAATTAATATTTAATAATTTTTATTTTTTTGCTTCCTTAACATATGTCCTTAGAACATATATGTTAACATTTTTCATATGTTAATTATTATGTTAGTTTTTTTCTCCATACTGTAATTAGTTCCACATTATTTTAGGTAGTTTACAATTACTTATAAAAAGAGGTTATAAAATGAGTGCAAGATGCAACATGTATAGTGATCATAAGTAATTTTTTTTTTTTTTTTTTGAAGCAGATCATAAGTATTATAACCAACTAATTAATCATATTTTCTCTCAATATTGAACTAAATTTAATTAACATCCGATCATATCAAATATTGAATACCAAAAGACGTAAAAGGATTACTTCAGGTGCAAATTTTTTATTTTACAATTTATTGGTCTCCGTTTCACTGGACAGTCATGTGATTATAGACAAACCCCTCCCTCCCCCGATAGACAAACAAAGATATGGATTTTCTCCCTATTTCATATCCATGGTACTCTGTTATATATGTATTTAAAACGGTGTGCTAGTAGCACCCTCTTGTGAACATTCTATTTAATACTTATTTTTTAATTAGATGAAACTCATATGAGACTCATCACGTTTTCTTTTTTGGTACAATGAGACTCATCACTTTAATTTCAATCGATTGAATGTTAATAATAGTTTAGTTCTTCACCTAATGTTGGATGATTAGGCCTCAAAGTATCCTTTTAGGTTCTAGCCAAACTAAACATATAAATGTATTTTTTTTAGACAAAATTACACTACAAGTCCTTTATCTTATTTTTTGGTAACATTTTGGTCCTTTATCTGTTTTTTGTAACAATTTGATCCTTTATCTTTTTTTTTTTGTAACAATTTGGTCCTTATCTTATTTATTTATAAAAAATAAAGGATCAAAGTGTTACAAATAAAAAAAGATAAAGGACCAAACTGTTACAAAAAAAGGGACTAAAGTGTTACAGATAAAAAAAAATAAATGACTAAAGTGTTACAAATAAAAGATAAAGGACCAAAATATTACGGAAAAAAAATAAAGGACCAAAGTGTTACAAAAAAATAAGATAAAGGACCTGTAGTGTAATTTTGCCTTTTTTTTATTACTGTTATTTTTGCCACCCTACTCTATTTCTCGGCACCCTCAAAATTACCAAAATATTTTCGTCTGTTACTTAAGTAGTGGACATCCCTCAAAAACATACTTTTTTATAATGTTCGCTACTTAAGTAGCGGACGATATTTTAAAATAAAAAATCCATTTTTATAACGTCCACTACCAAAAGTAGTTTAAGGGTAAAATGAGAAAGACGCAAGACGCGCAAATAATCAATAAAACGGTAAAAGTAAGTTTTTTTTTTTTTTTTAATAACAATGAGAGCTTAAGCCCAACATATAAATGTGTTTTTCTTTACACATGTATGTGTGTCATTAATTAAAAGAAGAAGAAAGAGCAAAAATAACAATTTACAAAAAATGTAAAATTAATTAATTTAATTTAGAGATAACTTCATACCTTCTGCTAATATGCGCAGCTTTGACATTTGGTCTGAAGAAGAGAAAAAATAGAAAGAAAAAAAGTTAGCTATCCTTTTTTATCACGGTTTATCCTAGTGACTTATTTTATATTTTTTGACAAAATCATGGTGACTTATTTTGTAGCTTTAGAAATTTCCTGAATAATTTAATCTACCTATTGAATTAAACACAAGTTGTGCAGCCCATTAATTCTACAACATTAATAGAAGACAAACGGATAACAAATTGCGCCGCTATCTATTAGATTAATCATTTTTGTTTGGGATTAATTTAAAGTCCAATCAACAAACCAATCATGTCTAATTAAGTCACTCGCTCATGGACCAAAGCATATATACTTGCTCTAGAGGAATACTCGAGCGTCAAGCTTGATTGGATATTTAAGCCTGATTACAATCAGAAATTAAACTCAAGTTCTTTTAAACGATTTGATATTTAGTTTAAATTTAAAAATAAATAAACATTGGTTAGATTGAACAGATGCATTAATTTCTTACCGCAATTCCCATCAGCTCCCATTGGATAACTGCAAATGTTTGATTGACATTTAAGATTTGAGTTGGGATACTCGCATATTTGATTATCTCCGCATAATTGTTTACAAGCACCACTGAACCACGATAGCTCAAAACCATTTTGTAGCATTCCATAAATTTCCTTGTATGAAAGGGATCGATTTGGGTTATCAGCTGAATATGTCATAGCAACAAGCTTCACTTTGCAATAATCTCTTAAACTCTCAACTTTCAAGTACCCCATCGC
The DNA here is from genome assembly GCF_020283565.1 of Trifolium pratense. Lineage (NCBI taxonomy): Eukaryota > Viridiplantae > Streptophyta > Magnoliopsida > Fabales > Fabaceae > Trifolium > Trifolium pratense. The sequence continues at coordinate 35,911,350 of NC_060059.1, read as the reverse complement.
AGCATAAACATAGCTTTTGGAGTCTGAGTTAACTCCACACGGAGATGTATCCACATACTTAGGATCGTTCTTCACTGGTTTGCTACACTTCAAGTATATTATGTGCCCGCGACCGTACCCAGAATAATAACTAATTTCATATGGATCCACGCGGTTGCTATCAATGGGATAATTGTATGTGAAGTTGGATTCGGTTAAGAAATAGCGAGGAATGGAAGAGCAATCACCTTCTGCAATTCCAGGATCAACTAACTGAATTGTGTAGTCTTCGTAGTCGATTGATTTAACATAGTATTTACCGGAAAACAGAGTTAACATTGTCATGTTGTTTTCGCAGGCTAACTCGTATCTCGGATCACCGCAGGTTGTTGGATCATTCTTAAGTCGAAAGGGAGGTTTTATGTTTGTGATTTTGCCGCATGAAGAAGGTGGACAATATGTTTGGTTATTAGTAATAGTAATAGTACTTGCATCACATGTTTGATGATGATGGTGTTGTAGTATCACTATAACAACCATAACAATTTGGAGGAACCATAAAAGTGATATTGATTCCGCAGAACAGGAGAAGGATTTTCTTCTGCTCATAACTTTTACTGAAAATTATTTTTCACTTCTTGGTTTGGGATTATCTGAAAGTGAACTTGTATAAGAGGACTTTGTGTAGAAATTATATGATCCTTCTCCACCAATAGATGTTTTAATTTTTTTATTAAAGGGAGAGAATCATTGACATTGACTTGAACTAGCATTTTCTCGGAAGGTGAGACTGAGGATTGAACTCAAATTGGATGGCTTAATCATAAATCTGATAGCAAACGGTTCATCAGATTGTGGAAAGGGTCTGATATCATCTTAAATATCTACTTTTTTTATTTCTAATTTTTAATAATATTTGACTAAAAGTATTAACTATCAAAGTTGTGCATCGACATGTACTCCCTCCGGCCTTATTTATAAGCAAAAGTCAACAAAAAATTTTGGCCTTAAATATAAGCAATTGTTCTACTTTTTAAAATGATCGTAGAGTTTCAATGCAAATTTAAGGTCATTTTAAAAATTGTAGTAGAAATTTTACATAAAATCAAGACAAAAAATTATCTTCTTAATAAATGTGCAAATAAGAATATTTGTTTACCCGGAGTAGTATACATTATACAATACAGTGCTACACTTATTTTGGGACGTAATCACAGCATAACATCATTGACTTGGACTTGGACTCGGACTCGGAAGTATCATGCATTCTTTCCCATTTAAATTTTATTTATAATAATCCTATTCATAGCATAACATCATTGACTTGGACTTGGAAATCTGTGTTCTATATATTATCTACCATCTCGATTGCCCCTTGGATTGGAACTTGGAAGTATCATGGAAATGATATATAGCTAGCTATAAGAAATAAACACACCAACCTCAATCAAATATTAAAAAAAAAGCTACAAAATGATTTGTAGCCACTGTACTTCTTCCTTCATGATAGCAATAACATTAATACTAATACTGCAGCTTGGGAAAGGCCAGAATATCCCATCCAAAGGGTGTCCCTTCAATATATCTTGTACAAATCATAACAAGATTCTTGAAATACCTGCTTATCCAGTCCCTATAAAACTCATAGTAAATGACATTAACTACACATCACAAATATTACAAGCGCGTGATCCAGAAAATTGTCTTTCACGACTCTTATTTGAGCACAATTTCTCTTTATCAATTTTTCCTTTGCGGATTGACGATCTTCCTAATTATAGTTATAATGTTAGTTTCTTTGATTGTTCTTCGCTAGGAGATGGTTATGCGATAAAGGACACCCATATAAGCTTTGATAATCAGCAATACCAAGACATGATTTCTTGTCCTATTTATATCGCACAATTTGATGAAGATGTGGTTCAATCTAACCTTGTATTCTGCACCAAACTGTCTCAACGAGTTTCGCCCCTTATTCTTTCGCAAGAATCTCTATATGAGATACGACTAAATTCAATCACATTGTCTTGGTCAGAAACAAATCTTGACAAAGGATGCTTCAAATGCAAGCACAAATCAAAGAAGAAGATTATTTTAACCTCTGCAGGTAAGACGTACACCTTTACATTTATCCTTTATTTTGATTGATTTCGGGATCGGTTCAGATTCAAGAAGAATTTATTTTATTATGTAGTTGAGAATTTTTTGAAGGATATTGAATGAATATTACTTTACAGGTGTAGTCATTGGCTCAACTATGCTTGTTCTTATATTTGCCATTTTCCAAATATATGGCTATTTTAAGATGAAAGATGAAGATTATGAAAGAATTGAAAACTTTTTGAAGGATTACAGAGCTTTAAAGCCAACTAGGTTCTCTTATGCAGACTTAAAGAGAATTACACATAATTTTACAGATAAGTTAGGTGAAGGGGCTCATGGTGCTGTTTATAAAGGTAAATTGTCGAACCAAATTTTGGTTGCTGTGAAGATTCTTAATAATGCAGAGGGAGACGGGAACGAGTTCATAAATGAAGTGGGAACTATGGGCAAAATTCACCATCTCAACGTAGTTCGTTTGCTTGGCTTCTGCGCAGACGGATTTCGTCGTGCTTTAGTGTATGACTTTTTTCCAAATGGTTCATTGGAGAAATTCATTTCTCCTTCGAACAGCAAAGATAATTTCCTTGGATGGGATAAGTTAGAACAAATTGCTCTAGGCATAGCTAATGGCATCGAGTATCTCCACCAAGGTTGTGATCAAAGAATTCTACACTTTGATATCAATCCTCATAATATCTTGATAGATGATAATTTCACTCCCAAAATCACGGATTTTGGTTTGGCTAAGATGTGTTCGAAAAATCAAAGTATTGTATCCATGACTACAGCTAAGGGAACATTAGGCTACATGGCACCTGAAGTTTTTTCAAGAAACTTCGGAAATGTCTCATATAAGTCTGATATATATAGTTATGGTATGTTGCTATTAGAGATGGTTGGAGGAAGAAAGAATACAAAAACAACTAGTGGCGAAGAAAATGTTCAAGTTGAGTATCCAGAATGGATCCATAATTTGCTTGAAGGAGGAGATATACAAATCCCTATCGATGAAGAAGGAGATTTCAAAATTGCAAAAAAACTAGCAACCGTGGGACTTTGGTGTATCCAATGGCACCCTTTGCATCGTCCTCCAATGAAAGCTGTGGTACAAATGCTTCAAGGAGAGGGGGACAAATTAAAAGTACCAAGCAATCCTTTCGGACCAACAACTACGACTAGTACAATTGCTAATATTGGTGTAGAACGTATGAATTTGGAGTTGGATGTGATTGAAGAGTTAGATTAGGTCTATACTAATTATAAATGTATCTACTTTTTAACAAAGTATTATGTTTGTGAATTTAGCCATTTAGGGACATGTACACTGAAAATGGAAATGTCATATGAAAATTTTAATTGATATTGATTTATGAGAGTGTTACTACTTACTTACTAGAGCATTTTTTAAGAATTTTATTTTAAAAAAATTATTTATTTAAAAGGTTAAAATTTTTAATTTTCAATGCATTAACACCAAGTATTTTTACAAAATATATGGTTTCGTCTCTGTAGTTACGGTTCAAATATTTTTACAAATATTGTAAGAGGCCATAATAAACGCTCCAACAGCCAAACAAATATTATTCCAATTCCAATTAGCTTCACGCCAATGTTTCATTTCATATTTCTGCTGTTATTAAAACAAGTGGACTACTTGTACCAAAAAAGAAACAAACAAATGGACCACTGTGACAGAACTAACCAAATTCATTATCTGTCCACTTTCAATAGTGGACAGTATTGGTTTTATAATTCAAACTCTGCATGTCAAGCCAGATATTGTAACATCTGTCCTTACCAAATGTCGAACTATCAGCTTTGATACCACTGTTGGGTCACGAGGATGCAGCAAGGGAGATCATTGATGTTGGTTAGAACAACTATACAAGTGAGTTGGACACCACACTTTTATCCAAAAACTTAAGGCATTAGGTTTATGGGTACTCTAACGTATTAAATGTTCAACAAAAATGAGTTGGACACCACACTTTTCTAAACAATGTGGAACTTAATTTATCTCACACTTGGCACAACAAAAATCTCTTCAAAATATTGTCTTCATCCTAAAAATAAGTGACATAGGGTATGTTTGTTTTAGATTTGAAAAAATGGATTTTTTCTTTGTATTTTTTTATTTTTATTTTTTTTCATAATTGTCCCCTTATATATATATTTTCAAAATAATTACACATGAGTGAAAGGTAAATGGGCAACAAGCTGTGCCACTAATCCTTTTTGGATGGCAAAACCAAAATAGATTTTCTAAAACCGTTTTTTAAAATATTACAAGTTTTTTTATATTCGTTTTTTCTAAATTGAAATACTAATTTTGACATCATATAACATAAACACACGTTATTGAAGATCAAAACATAGTCAAAATCATAATTTTTTCAAAAAGTTGTATTTTAAAAATGATTTTTATGAAAATCTATTTGAAATAGCTTCAAAAGTAAATGATTTTTTGAAATTTTGATATCCAAAAAAAATTTCAATAAAATGATCAAATACCTAAAACAACATTTTAAGAATAACTATTCAAACCAAATTTTCATTTGAAACTTTTATAAAAAAAAAATTTAAAAATTTTTTTCACACAAAATTATTTAACATTGTGAGAATCTATTTTAAAAAAATCTATAACCGGCCCATAATTTAACTATATATATATATACTATTTACATAATCTACTTTACTATGTAATCAAATCAAACAACCATATCAATATCAAAAAAAAATCAAACGACCATATCATGTAGACCATATTGAAAACGAATATGTGACCCCAAAGGCTTCTAAAGTACTAATTGCTATGTGATCAAATAAAATATTAAAATGAAAATAAATACATGTTCAACAAAGTTGGGTATCTCATACTAAACAAATCATGATCAAAACCAAATATTTGTAAATTGAAATGTCTCCTCCTTCTTGGAAGACTTTAATCATTAATAATTAGGCCAAATTCAATATCCTTGTTAAGCAATACCATCGTGAAGCACATGAAACAGAAAACAAAGTTTCAACAATCAATACATTCAGGAATAAAATTGTTATCAAATCACCAATAACAGAGTATACTTCAACCAATGGATAATTAAGATTTAATGGTAAAGGGAAACAAAAATATAATTGCAAAAGAAAATTACCAACAATTTTCAAGCAGAATACATTATAAATAGGCTATGATTTCGTTTCCTTCAAGAAACTAGCAGAGTCATCATCAGCATCTGACTCAATTTCATCGGAGGTTTCTTCAAGATCATTCTGAATAGTTTCATTTGGATATAGAGAAGGTTTTGGAGGCATTTCAATGTTCTCAATATTTCCTTCAAGCATCTCAATTACTTTGTTCATTGAAGGACGATCACTTGGTTTTAATTGTATACACCATAATGCAGTTATGAACATCTTTTTCACATTAATCATTTCCTCATTAGTCAGTTCATCCATTTCTATGTCCTTTTCCTCAATCAATTGATTGTAGATCCAAAAGGGAAAGAAAAGTTGGCTTGAACGATCTGCATGTGGATTCAAATTTCTTCTCTTACTTGCCATTTCCATTAAAAGCATTCCAAAACTGTAGACATCTGCCTTGTAAGACACTCCTCCAATATTTTGGTAGAATAATTCAGGAGCCATGTAACCAATTGTTCCTCTTGCTGCAGTTAGAGTCACAATGCTCATGTCATTAGGATAAAGCTTTGCAAGACCAAAATCGGAAACCTTTGGGATAAAGTTCTCGTCGAGAAGGATGTTATGGGGCTTTATGTCAAAATGCAAAATTTGCATGTCACATCCTTGATGCAAATAAGCAATACCACGAGCTACTCCAAGAGATATCTCATACATTTGCTTATAAGTGAGAGAGATGGCATCCTCTCTAGAAGAAATATATTTATCAAGAGAACCATTGGGCATAAATTCATAAACAAGAGCACGTTTAGATCCTTCAAAACAAAATCCAATAAGTCGAACTACATTGGTGTGATGTATTCTTCCTATGGTTGCAACTTCATTAATGAAATCTTGTCCATTACCCTTAGATTTACTCAACATTTTTATGGCCACAAATGGCCCGCTCCTTAGCTTTCCTTGATAAACAGCACCAAAGCCTCCTTCGCCTAACTTATCTCTAAAACTTCTAGTCATGGTTTTTATTTCTTTGTACGAATACCTAATTGGCGTCAAGGTACTCCCTCTAAGAAAAACTTCAATATTTTCATACATTGATATATGCCTTTTCCGACATGTATATATCAATAATACGAAGAAAACCACAAGGCCTAGGACAAATCTCGACATAAATAATGGCAAAAGGTATCTTCCTGTCACTCTTCCTATCTCGATGGCAGTTTTAGAATCTTTAAGTTCACTGGATAATTCAGAGCTTTTTGTTATGCCAAATATTTGTACTACTCCTGTGATGGTTATATCATGGAAGCACAATTAATACATAAAATATTGTAGATTTGTAGGGTTGGTTAATAAAAACGTTCAAAAACTTGTTAAGTATTCTCCTTATCTCAAGTTGGTTTTCAGAGTGTCACTAAGGTTGAAGAATGGTTACATGTAAGGTTTGATGAAAAAGAGGGTTGTTATAGACACACAAAAGTATAGACAAAGGGAGCTTCTACGGTACATTCGAATAATTTGAATGTACCGGTACATCAAGTCGGTAAATTGATAAATTAGCGATTATTTTTATGAACTAAAAAACTATTAGCCGATTATTGTATTTTAGAAATAATAATATCACAAGAAAAAACACAATTTTATTGTTTATAAGCATTATACGAATTTTTGTAATATTTTTTTAAAAAAATTCAATATTGACTATTATGATGAATAAAAATTCAAAAAATATCGAATTTTATATTTTTGACAGTTTTGATGAATAATATTTAGTTGCTATAATTATTTTAATGATAAGAGAATTAATTTACTTTGAAAAATATTCATTTACCTATTAATTTAATTATCCAATGTACCGGTACATTAGAAATTATCATATGCACCATAGAATTTGCCATAGACAAAACATGGATATATTCTTATTTACACATGTTGCACGTAAATCGAGACCAAAAAAATATTAAAAAATTCTGAAATCATATTTTTGTTACATTTTTGTCAATATTTTGTGTTGAATTATCATTTCTCGATGAAAAAGAACATGCACATAAAACTATGCAGAAATGCAGATAAGGGACAAACCAAAATATTGATTCCGCAATATGTCGAATATAAAATCTTTCATTCTCCACTAAGTCAGTACCTTGTAGATTGTTTGAGGATTTCTTTATTTTGGTAAGAAAAGGATATTACTTATGTTCTGGACTGGGCCAAGAGCTGGCCCAATCACTTATGCCCGACATTTGGGGCATGGTCCGACAAGGGGAGACCTCCCCGACACGTCAGCCAATGACGTGTCCTGCTCGACATAACGGATTAGCTCCACGCTAATCACGTGCTCGTCTATCCATGCACGATGACTCATTCAGCCTTAGCTTAACAGCTAAGCAGCACGTTTAACACGTGCTCCTTTATCCAAGCACACCTGTCATCGAGCCTATCCCTTACCCGCGAATAGCGGAACGGCTCCAACCAAGATAGAGGCAAATAACGGCCTTCCCCTACGATACAGGGACTATCTTGGCAGTTGAGTCTACTGGGCCGGTTATCCCGGCCCAATAGACCAACCTTTGGCCCAGCGCTGGGGGCACTATATAAGCTCTCCTAGACAGGAGAGCCAGGTATTCAAAACCATTCTACACTTTCTTTCTCTCTCTTCTTTTGTATCTCTCTGTTCACTTTGCTGACTTAGGCATCGGAGCACCTGCAGGTACAAACCCCCCCTTCGGTGTGGACGCTTGCTCAACGGACCGGCCATCAACCTATTCTGATCACCAGGTACGATCAGTGGCGCCGTCTGTGGGAACTGAGTTCTTCCCCATTCTTTAACCTTTTTTCAAAGAAACAAAGATAAAAAACCAAACCTCTCAAGAAACTTCATCATGGCCAGTTCTTCGCAGCCACTCAACACCGACGCCGGCGATGACAACGTGCTCAACGTTCCATCCTCTCCGCCGCCGCAGCATAACACCGTCCTATCACCGGTGCGTGACGATACCACCGTAACACGCGGTCCAGAAACCGACTCCCGCGACGGACGGGAAACCTCACTCTCTTCCGATGAAGAAGACGTCGAGAACCTAACCGATCGTCGGATGGGCAAACGCCCGCAATTCAAACAAGAAGCTCCGGCAAACAACGCCGAACAGCCCGCCGTCCTGCCCAACTCTGAGATCGCAGCCTTGATCGCTGCCCTCAAACAAACAACGGAGGCCATGCAGGCTCAAAATCGTCGACTGGACGAGCAGAGCGAAAGGATTGCCGCACTGGAGAAAAGCCGGCCACCTAGAAAGACCAACTCTCCCCCGCGGAGACGCCAAGCTGATCCTTCCCCTCCCCGTCCGGCGGCCGTCAAACATCGACGCCCCGACCTAGAGAGGGTAGAAGTTACTCCTCGGAAGAAGGACCGCACTCCTCCTCATCGCGAGGGTAGATCCTCTCCGGGCAAGAAAGGGAAGCATGAAGCTCCACGCCGCCATTCACCTCAAGGGTTGGCGAACATGGCCAAACATGGCGCGTCAGGCAGCTACCGTCCTCGCAAATCCCGTAGTCCAACACCGATGCCCGGTGATTCTCCCCGGTCTTCCGAGGACCGTTCTCCCGATGGAAGTGACGAGGGCGATCCCCGATGCCCTCTTTCCAGAGACATCTTAAAGAAGCATGTTCCAAAGGGTTTCGAGAGACCTCCTACGCTCCCCGCGTATGATGGATTGACCGACCCTGACGATCACATAGCCAATGTCAACGCGAACCTGGATTTCAGGAACATTAGCGGTGCCATTAGGTGCAGACTGTTCCCAACCACGCTGAGGAAGGGAGCAATGGCATGGTACCAAAGCCTGCCCCCTCAATCCATCCATTCATGGAGGGATCTTACTGAACAGTTTTCCAGACACTTCACTGCTTCCCGTAAGCATCCAAAGACTGTGCACGCCTTGGAGGCCATATACCAAGCCGAGGAAGAAACTCTCCGCAATTTCGTCGAGAGGTTCAATAAAGAGGCCGTGCAGGTCGAGACGACCGACGACATGAAAAAATACTTGCTGCAGAGGGGCCTTCGCCCGGGCAGCGATTTTGCCAAAGCTGTGGGCATAGAAAAACCACCCACCTGGGACGACCTCCTCCTAAAAGCTCAAAAGTACATTGATTACGAGGAAGTCCAGGCAGCTGATGTCGCCCGCCTTGCCCGACCTGGAAGCAGCCACCCGGCCCGCGAGTCCTCCCATAGGAACGATGACAGGGGTGGCGACAGGGGACACGATAGAGGCGGCGATCGGGGTGGCGAGAGGGGCAGAGACAGAAGGAGGGGTGAAAGACGAGAGCCTCGTGGTCCTCCAAGCACATTCGCCACCTACACCCAACTCGTCAAATCACGGGGAGAGATATTCGCTGAGGTTCACATCTCTGAGTTCGACAGAGCAAATGTGAAGCAACCAAAGCCAACCCCCCTAAAACCCGGCCAAGACAAAAATAGGTATTGCAGATACCACAAGAGTTATGGTCACAGGACCGACGACTGCATCCAACTGAAGGATGCTATTGAAATCATGATCAGAAACGGACAACTAAGACAGTTCGTGAAAAGAAACAATGATCCTCGACCCGAAACCGCGGAGACTCGCGCGGTCGAGGAGGTCCCTCCACAGCCAGCCGGGCAGAAAAACGCCAAACAGATAGCTATGAGCGTATCCCGGCCAGAAGATTTGGCTATCCCCAGCGATTTTGAGGACACCTATACTGGTCCTACGCTTAGCACGGGGGACTACTTCACAGACTCACTCGTCATATCCGGCGGTCACATGGACAAGCACACCGTCGGATCAATAAAAAGAAAATTCGAGGATCTCATCAACACGTCCTCGAATATGAACGCAACGCTGGACAAGGCGAAGGGGCGATCAATGCCTTTAGCCTTCTATCGAGAAGAGCTGCCCGGTGGGACAGCCAATTTCCAAATCCCCCTCCTCGTCCGGGCAGACATGGCCAACATGGACGTTCGTCGGGTCCTCATCGATCCGGGGAGCTCTTGCGACATCATGTACGCCAGTTTGTTCAGGACCTTACAGCTGGACGAGACACACCTCACCCCATACATGGGCTCAGACCTCACAGGATTCAATGGAGCAACTACTAGGCCTTGGGGTTATGTCGACCTAATCGTCACCTTTGGCTCCGAAGAGACTGCTAAGTCGATCAGGGTGAAATTCTTGGTCGTGGACTGCCCCTGCCTCTACCAGTGCATCATCGGCAGGACGGCCATAGCAGACCTGATGGCTGTCCCCTCCACCGCCCACCTGAAGATGAAATATTACACTCATAAGGGGCAGGTTGCTACTTTGCACGGGGACATCGAAGCCGCGAGGAGGTGCTTTGACGCAGCATCCAAAGGCAACAACTTCATTGGCAAAGCTCCTGAAGCAAAGAAGCCAAAGCCTTCCTCGGAAACACCACCAAAGCCATCCCCGGAAGCACCACGAAGTCTGCCCGGTCCAAGTGTGAGCTCTGTTGATCTTGACAGCCGCACCTCCAAGAAAGAGCATAAGGAGGAGAAAAAGCTGAGGAAGGAGGAGAAGGAGGACGACGAGGCGAGCAAAGAGCATTATCGCCCCATTCCAGATGGAGACTTTGAGATAGTCCAGTTTGGCGAGGATCCAGAAAAAAGAGTCAAGATTGGTACGGGGCTCCCCGAGTTGGCGAGGAAGCAGCTGAAAGCCTGCCTTAGAGAAAATGCTGACTTGTTCGCATGGCACGCTGCCGACATGCCCGGGCTGGATCCAAACATCGCTTGTCATCAACTTACTGTCGACCCACTTGCTAGTGCTGTAGTGCAACGTAGGCGTAGGCAGTCTCCCGAAAAAGCGGAGGCTGCCGAAAAAGCTGTAAAAGACCTCCTAGAGGCAAATTTTATTTCTGAAGCCAGATACACTACCTGGTTGTCAAACGTTGTACTAGTTAAAAAATCTAATGGAAAATGGCGCATGTGTGTTGACTATACCGATCTCAATAGGGCTTGCCCTAAAGATTCCTATCCTTTACCTTGCATTGATAAATTAGTCGATAATTCTTCTGGCTTTAAATTATTGTCTTTTATGGATGCATATTCAGGATACAACCAAATCCCAATGGCTGTGGCCGACAGGGGAAAAACAGCTTTCATGACCGAGTCGGGCAACTATTACTACAACGTAATGCCCTTCGGTCTAAAAAACGCTGGTGCTACATACCAACGGATGATGAATAAAGTATTCCGGGCAGAAATAGGCGACATGCTCGAAGTCTACATGGACGACATGATCGTAAAATCCCACGAGGAAATCGACCATACCACCCACTTACGTAAGGTCTTCGAGCAGGCCAGAAAACACAACATGCGATTCAACCCAGAAAAGTGCACCTTCGGGGTACGAGCAGGAAAGTTCCTCGGATTCTACCTAACAGAACGAGGAATCGAAGCCAACCCCGACAAATGTCGTGCCTTTACGGAGCTCCCAACTCCGAGCAACAAAAAATCCATACAAACCCTGAACGGAATGCTGACCTCATTGTCTCGCTTCGTAGCAAAATCTGCTCAACACGCATTACCACTTTTCAAATTACTAAGGAAAGAAGCTGTGTTCGAATGGACGGACGAGTGCGAGCAGGCCCTCCAACATCTTAAGAAGGCCCTGTCCGAACCCCCAGTCCTCTCGCGCCCGGATGTCGAGGAAGTGCTATACATCTACCTCTCCGTCGCATCTGAGGCCGTCAGCGCAGCCCTCGTCCGCGAAACAACGGAAGGACAAAAACCAGTGTACTTCACGAGCAAGGCTCTACAGGGGCCCGAACTCAGATATACACAAATCGAAAAGGTGGCCCTCGCCTTGATCAACGCAGCAAGAAGACTACGTCACTACTTCCTAGCGCACACAATCATAGTACGAACCGACCAACCCATCAAATCATTGCTTGGTCGACCAGACATGGCGGGCAGGATGCTCAAATGGTCCCTCGAGCTTTCCGAATTCGACATTCGTTACGAAAGCAGGAAAGCGCTAAAATCACAAGTCCTAGCAGACTTTGTGGCCGAAATGACGAGTCCAGCCTCCTCAACAAGCGAGGCAGACAAATGGACAATATTCGTCGACGGAGCGTCAAGCTCCACGGGAGCAGGAGCAGGAATTATCCTGGAAAACGAAAATGGGATCATCATTGAAGTATCCCTAGCACTATCCTTCCCGACATCAAATAACCAAGCAGAATACGAAGCCTTCCTAGCAGGGCTACGGTTGGCCGAGGACATGGAGGCAAAAGAAGTAAAAATTTTCACAGATTCACAACTTGTTGCCTCACAAGTATTGGGAGAATATCAAGCCAAAAATGATAATCTCTCTGAATATTTAGCATTAGTGAAGGAAAAAATCACTAAGTTCAAATCCGTGGAGGTGCAACACGTTCCGCGCGAGCACAACAAACGGGCAGATATCCTGTCCAAACTGGCGAGCACAAAAAAGAAAGGCGGAAACAAATCCGTCATTCAGGAAGTACTCCCCCGACCAAGCATCGAGAAGGCGAGCAACGTCCTCGACATAAATGTCATTGGCGACCAAAACTGCTGGATGACCCCCGTATACAATTTCCTCGCGAACGGAACCCTCCCTGACGATCAGAAAGAGGCAGCAATAATTAGACGTCGAGCATGCGCTTATGTCGTCCTCGACGGAAAGTTATATAGAAGAGGATTCTCAATCCCACTCCTTAAATGTGTCGACGAGGAAACAGTCGACTATATCTTGCGCGAGGTACACGAGGGAATCAACGCCCAGCATCTGGGAGGAAGATCGCTGGCCAGGAAAGCTCTTCGAGCAGGATACTACTGGCCCACCATGCAGCAAGACGCAAAGGACCATGTGAAGAGATGCGACAAATGTCAACGACATGGGGACATGCACCTAGCTCCTCCCCACGAACTCAAATCTTTGTCGTCACCATGGCCCTTCGCTTGGTGGGGCATGGACATACTTGGCCCCTTCACAAAGGGACTCCACCAAAATAAATTTCTGATAGTCGCCGTGGACTATTTCACCAAGTGGGTAGAGGCTGAACCCCTCTCCGACATAACGTCGTTCAGGATACTCCGTTTCTTTAAACGCGACGTACTCTGCCGATTTGGGATACCACAGGCCGTCGTCACGGACAACGGGACACAATTCACGGACAAAGGTTTCCAAGACTTCCTCGCTGCCCTGGGGACTAAGCAACATTTCACTTCCGTGGAACATCCCCAAACTAACGGGCAGGCCGAAGCCGCCAACAGAGTAATCCTGCGCGGCCTACGTCGAAGATTGGACCAGAACAAAAAGAAATGGGTCGAGGAGCTCGAAAGCGTCCTTTGGGCCTATCGCACAACACCACACTCCACAACCGGGGAGACTCCATTTAGAATGGTATATGGAACAGAAGCAGTCATCCCCGTGGAAGTGGGCGAGCCGTCTCGCCGAACCGAGCAACCGCTCGAAGAAGAAATGAACGACGAAGCTCTCCGTGAAGAGCTTGATCTCGTCGAAGAGATCCGCACGGGGGCATCCCTTCGGGAAGCCACCCTTAAACAAAAAATAGCTGCCCGACATGACGTCAAAGTCATCAAAAGAGAATTCGAAGTGGGCAGCCTCGTCTTAAGACGAAATGCTAAGGACTCCCAGGATGGTAAATTGGCGGCCAACTGGGAAGGACCATATCGCGTCATTGACAAAACAGAAAATGGCGCGTATTATCTCGAGGATCTTCGAGGAAAGAAACTTCCTCGACCTTGGAACGCCCAAAAATTAAAACAATATTATAGCTAAGTTATTGCCAAACTAAAAAACACTTCTAAAAGGCTGCTCGGATCCTCTAGCAAAGAGCCCGACACCTCGACAACGGAGAGCACGCGGGCACACGTGCTCGATCCAAACAATTGAAAAGGAGATACTCTGGCTCAGGAAGGGCAGAGCGTCTACCCGACGAGGATGACCTTTGAGACAAGCTCCTCGTCTTCGTGCCAAGGCTTAACGCCCAGCTCGCGATGGGAAGTTCAAGCCGCGGGGGCGGGCACAACAACGTGTCGGCGTCCGTATTAGCCTCAGAAAACAACTCTAGGCGCTTAGTTAGTTCCCTAAACTTTCTAAGTTAAATCCGAGGACGACCTCCTCGACGAAACGCGCTCGCAACAAAAAACTTGCAAATATAAAAACGGTTTTGTCGAGCAGACATACAACAATGTCGAGCAAGTATACGAATATCAAAACCAAAAATTTGTTAAGTTAAAAACGAGCAAGCATAAAGACATGCATATTACGAACAGGCATAACCTAGCAAAAACAAAGAGCAATAACTTAAACATACATACGAGGAGATAAAATAGACGAGCAGGATGAATAAAACGATCATTGTTATAAATACCGGGCATAAAAACCCATTTGTTCAGGTGTTACAAAAACCGGGCACGCAGGCCCCCAAAAATAAATTGTCATGAAACAAAAAAGACGAATAAAGTACAAGTCATTGGCGCGCAGGCCCAAATAAAAAACCGGGGAGGATCAGGAGCTTTCATCATGACCCTCTGGGTTGCCCTCCGGTGCCCTCTCCTCCCCGACAACTTCCTCTTCGACTTCCTCATCCTCCTCGTCCTCATCATCAACCGCCTCCTCATCCAACTTCTCCTCCTCAAGCTCCATTTCCCTGTACTCTTCGGGAATGATGATCTGCCCGTTCTCAACCCGTTTGAGTTTGTGAATACCTTCAGTGATCAAGTCACGCTCGGCATTCACAACCCTAAGTTGGGCGATCGCGTTCTTCCATCCATGGATCATGCTCGCCAACATCAGACCACGCTGCCTCTTGATCTCCTTGACTAGGTCAGCCCGACTTACCATCTTGGAAATCTCAGCACCCTCATCGGCAGCAGGAGCCAGCTTGGACTGAAGGTCAGCTATCACCCCTTCCAACTGTCTTTTCTCCTCGGCACTCCGGGCCTCCACTCCCTCAAGATTTTTCTTCACAAGTTCCAGTTCATCCCGGCTCTCCCTGACATCCTTCAGCAGCTGGCCATAATTCTCCTGCTTCCCCCTCAGATCGATCAGCTCACCCTCCATCAGCATAATTTTTCCCTCCAGCTTGGCATTCCGAGCAGCCAACTTCTCCACCTCATGAGTTGGTCCCCCCTCATTCAGCACCAAGGCTGTCTCCGCCAGACGGATGACAGCAGCAACATCCTCGTTGAGCTGTTTCTGTCGGGCAGATGCAGAAGCGCCCAGTATATAATTCTTCTCCGATGCAGGCACCTGGAGGGGATTTTTGTCAAAAAAGCTCCGGTTGCTCAAACACGCGGGGAGGACAAAGCCACCGTCCCCCTCCGACAGGTCGACGATAGGCGTCATCTGTTCCTCCCGATGCCTCTTCGTTCGACCACCCGGAGTCCCAGCGGAACTGCCTACCGGGGAAGATTGTGAGACGCTCCCCGAAGCACCCTGATCACCCATCAAGATGGTTGGCTTGGCCCTCCTCGCCTTTTTCCTAGCCTTCTCCCCCTTTTGCTCAGAAGCTATCCTCATCAGCTCGGAAGCAAGATCTGCCATCCTACCTGCAAAGTTAAAAACGTGGTCAGAATCACGGGGAGAAAATCAAACATAAAAATACTGAAATTTATTTCAAGTAAAAAACGGGCAGGAATTAAAGTAGATACCCAGCAAAGTATTCTCAGCTGCAACAGTCTTGCACGACAGTAATAATTTAGTATTAACAAAACGAGGTTCGATCCTCGGTTGACCATGCTTGTCTAAAGCAACTTCCCCTAAACTAGTCATAACCCTACACGGCTTAAAGCCGTCCACATAGGCCTTAAGCTTCTCAAAGCCTGCCATTTCGGCCGGGGAAAGATCCTCGGCAGATGTTAAATACTCGTCGGTCCTCAACACAAAGTGCTCCGACGACCACGACAGTGGGAACCGAAGAACCCACTCCATTACTTGCTCCCCTTCCTCGTCCAACTGAGGAGACCCATCCTCGAGGAACACGGGCCTTTCCGTGTGCAGAGAATCGAAAGCAAACTCCGTCACCGGCTTCACCACATAGTACCTCTCCTTGAAACCCCGAGCAGACTCGACGAACATCTTAAAAATTTTGCTCGACTGGTGCTTCAAGGAAATCCAACCCTGCCGGTCCCCGACTTTCTGTCTTTGGATTTGGAAGATGTAGAAAAATAAAGCAACAGTAGCTTCCACCTCCAGATACCGACAAAGGATCTGGTACGCCCGGATGAACGCCAACGAGTTCGGGTGAAGCTGGGAAGGAGCCACCCTTAATCGGCCAAAAATCCCAGCTTCAAGGTCGTTGAAGGGCAGCCGAAATCCCAACTCCTTAAATGCCATCTCGTACATAGTGAATCTACCTCCTCCGTACGACGAGCAAACCCGCTCCCCTTCGGCAGGTGCATGAACCTCCCAGTTTTCCGAACCAGCCTCCTCGACTATAGTAAAAAGCCGGGGATCCTGGGCAGTAATCGTCGAAGCAATGCCCCGAGGCTCGGGCGCAACCCAGGCCAGCTCTGGATCTGTAATTGTGTCGACCAACTTATGTTTTGACGCCGCTTGGCTTCCCGTAGCCTCCTCTGTATCTGACATTTTGAATACCTGAAAAGCAGCGAAAATGAAGTGAATTCGACAGTCATATCAAATCCACCCTTTCACCGCAAATCAAGTGAAAGGGCGTAGGATAGGGCGAGGACGCTGTCCCCGACCAAAAGCCCTTATCAAAATGGCACACAAAGAAAACAGAGGAAACGAGGAGAACCATTCAACAAAGCCTAAAACGGGGAGAAGGTCCCCGACACAAGACATGGCTCGACACTCGAAACCAAACTCTAATTTGGATAAAACCTAGAGTTAAAAACGGAGAGAAGCTCCCCGACACAGGGTTTCTACAAACTCATGTATCTACCAAGTTTCCCAGCGAAATAGCGGGGAGAAGATCCCCGACAAAGAGTTAAACAAACTCATTTTCCAGCTAAATTCTAAAGTTAAAAACGGGGAGAAGCTCCCCGACATTCATAAAAATTGTTAAAGACACGCATAATTCGCGAAGGCGAAAACGGGGAGAAGATCCCCGACACAAGGTCCAGCTAACCTAGCTTTTTGCTACAATAAACGGGGAGAAATAACGATTCAATTCTCCCCGACGAAATAATGGTTGTAACGGGGAGAGGAAACAACACTCTCCTCCCCGACAAAAAACGCATAGATTTCCAGAAATCTATGAATGTTCTTCGCGGAACCCAGAAGATTCATACACGTTCATCACTTATTCCCAGAAATTCATACAAGTTCATCCCTTTCCCAGAAGTCATATGAACACCCATCATGTTCTATGTAAAATCCAGACAAAATTCATCACAACGAAGGTGTGAAAAACTCAAAATCAAGGTACAAAATAGCATGAACGGCGAATCTACCACTATCACACATCAAATATCACTAACAACAGTAACCTAAACTGTTTACTCTCAAACAAAGAGGGATCACGAAAACTCAAAACCCAAATGGAAAATCCAAACTAATATAAACAATAGGTATAACGCAGAATCTAGCATAAACACAAATGCATTTCGAAACAAACGGGTAAGTAGAAAAATTACCTTGAGATTAAAAGAGACTTGAAGCTTTAAGCAAAGATGGGTGCAAAAACCTTGAGTTTGATAGCCTTGAATCTGGGAAAATAGGAACAACAGCAGCAGCAGTGGAGCAACGAATGAAGAGAAGAAAGGAAAAGTTCCAAATGAACTTTCTCCCTCCTATTTATAGACTCTTCAGGTCCCTGCACCTGCATCACGAAACAACACGCCTAATCGTCCCATAGCCGTTGATCCAAATCCAACGGTCTTGATCAAAAGCCAATCAAAGGCCAAGATTCAATCCCGCGGAAAACGAAAAGGCATGATCAATCCAACGGCTAGAAAGCCTCCTCGTAAAACGAAGCAACGATCACATTTCCCCAAGTCATAATTGCACTTTTTAATAAAGGTGACACGTGGCAGCAGCAGACGAAACGTCTGTCTTTTCATTTCCCATCGAACAGACGATACGATCCCCGAGGGACTTATCGTTATCCCCAGCGTAAATGTCTCCTCGACTCCGCGAGTAAGCGGAAATCACGGGCAATTAAGGCAAACTCCATAAGCAATGGTGCCCGTAAAACCAGGCAGCATCAGCGAGATGCATTTAATACTGCACTTCCTCGACAATACGTCGAGGAATTAAAAAGCCAATAATTTCCAAGGGAAAAATCCTCTCCCCGTAATTTCCTCCACAAACATCGTGGCACGCGTTACGAGCAAAAGGAAGCTTCCTCCTTGTAAAATCCTCCTCGTCGTGCCATAGAGGAATTTACGAGCAACATACAAATGCGCTCCTCACGCAAACGAGCAACAGTCATAATCCATGAATTATGAAATCCTCCTAGGATTGGCGAGGAAAACAACTCCTCGACACACGGGCATGGACCTTAAGTCATTACTCCTATAGCTAGGAGCAACGACTTGGGGGGCTCCTGTTCTGGACTGGGCCAAGAGCTGGCCCAATCACTTATGCCCGACATTTGGGGCATGGTCCGACAAGGGGAGACCTCCCCGACACGTCAGCCAATGACGTGTCCTGCTCGACATAACGGATTAGCTCCACGCTAATCACGTGCTCGTCTATCCATGCACGATGACTCATTCAGCCTTAGCTTAACAGCTAAGCAGCACGTTTAACACGTGCTCCTTTATCCAAGCACACCTGTCATCGAGCCTATCCCTTACCCGCGAATAGCGGAACGGCTCCAACCAAGATAGAGGCAAATAACGGCCTTCCCCTACGATACAGGGACTATCTTGGCAGTTGAGTCTACTGGGCCGGTTATCCCGGCCCAATAGACCAACCTTTGGCCCAGCGCTGGGGGCACTATATAAGCTCTCCTAGACAGGAGAGCCAGGTATTCAAAACCATTCTACACTTTCTTTCTCTCTCTTCTTTTGTATCTCTCTGTTCACTTTGCTGACTTAGGCATCGGAGCACCTGCAGGTACAAACCCCCCCTTCGGTGTGGACGCTTGCTCAACGGACCGGCCATCAACCTATTCTGATCACCAGGTACGATCAACTTATAACAAAAATAATATTTAAATAATATAATTGATTTCTATTGAAATATGATTTTCTAGAATACATTAGTCATTAATCTTAGTACCATCTTGCGGTCGTTGTGGAACTTTTTAACACACATTGATAGCAAGCGGCCTAGCGGATTATGGAGAAAGCTCTGATACTATCTGAAAATTGAGAGTGAGTTTAACTCAACCCTAAAAAACCAGCTTGTAAGGTGAGAATTATCTCTATTTTATAGACAAATATTCCGACCATCTTGCATCCGATGTAGAACTTCTTAACAATTAAGAGATAACGTATACTTTGTAGATATTTCTAAAATGTTTCAGTAGTTAGTAAAAGAAATCATTATTAGATTTCTATTAAAAAATATCATGAAACATCTGGAATGAATTACCAGGCAAACATATATACAATTGTATTTAAATCTTTGAGATGATATGACAATAACATCTCTCCTACACTAAATTAATTTATAATGTGTTGTCTATTGGCCCATGTTACTAAATACTCAAAATCTCAAATCTAAGTCCTCACATTACTTGTTACTATCTTCCTACTACAAGGTCTTCTATACTATCACCTATTTTCTAAACTAACACTATTACCTCAACTACCAGCAATTTCTTTAAAAAATAATTAAATTGATGTACAGATAATAACAGAGAGATTATCATATAGACAAAGAAAAATTTAAAGTATTACCTTTTTTTTTTTTGACAATATAAAGTATTACCTTTAACAAAGCCAAGTATTACATCTGCAATAAATTGTAGCGCTTACGTTAAGAGATAACATACAATCCTACTAGTATAATATAATTAGAAAAAAAAATAAAATACCGTATACATCGCATTTTATATACCAAGAGTCATGGTTGGAAATTTAGACACTTCATTTATTTATAAAGATGGAAATCTACCACTAGACTACTTGATTAAAAATAATTAAAAAAAAAAATGAGGCATACTCTACCCATTAATAATTTGGAGGTATTTGCCAAACAACCAATGAAAACAAGTCACACAAGTAGATTTACATGTAGTACCCACAACTAACTTGTATGTAGAACCCACAACTAATTTCTAACCAAATAATATAACTTGTTTTTATTGGTTGATGGATAAATATCCTCAAATTAATTATCAAGGGGTAAATTAGAAAAAACCTTAAAAAAAACAAAAAAAACCACAATTAGTTAACTCCCGACACTTTTCTGGACTTCCAAACGAGGGGTATAGTATAAAAGTCATGGTTTGGTGGGAAAGCTAGAGTGGATCCTAATATTGGATCAAACATATGATATGGAAACTCACATTTGGGGTGAAATTGTTGCGCTTTAAATGTGAGTGATTAAGTTTCATATTGACAATCGAATATGAATAGATAAAAATATTTGATATATAAGATAGATGACTGGTGAACCAAATTTCTTATGGTTTTGGTGACGCTTCTCTCTTATGATCCTAAAACATTGACTCGTTACCAATCGTTAGTTGTTTTAGTGGTGATTGACGCTGAACTTGATCGCAATTGCGATCGAGAGGAGGCTGGAATCACTTGATACCAGAACTGACCCCTAAACCAGATTTAACTGGTGGTAAAAATAAAAAAACAAAAAAACATTGACTCTTTATTTCTACCGACGTTCCACGATACTTTTCATAAAATACTGATTAATTATAAATAACTCCTTACCTTCCTCTATTATGAGCTGCTTTGATAGTTGGTCTACAAAATAGACAAAAACAACTTTTTTAGAATACAACAAAATAAGCGATCGGAAGGGGACTACAACCACTTGATATCAGAATTGATTTTAGAATTAGATTAGGCGGTCCAGTGCACCGAATATTGGTGTTGAAAAAAAAAATACAACAAATTACCAAATTTTTTGGCACAATTTATCTTTGACTTAGTAACTTCAAATACTTGCTGAATAATGAGTTTTATAAATTAGACTAATAACTACTTCCTCTGCCCCTTGTAAAAATGAAAAAAATAGACTCGATGTATTTCGTTAAAAAATTTGATCAAATACATTCACTTTTGTTGATCAATTTTTATTTATATTTTAGGATGGGGAAAATATTTTTTATTCTATAAAATTTAAAATATAAGAAACAATTAGATCCTTGTAAAAAAAAGAAACAATTAGATCAATAAAATTGATGTATTTGGCCAAACTAAATATCTTAATTTTTATTGACTAAAATGTCTCTTGGAAGTATACAAAAAAAAGTGAAAGTAAAGAAAATTACAAAAATCATTGAATTAACTTGGACTCTGTTGGTTTCCGTAATTTTTTTTCCTCCGACTTTCTTTTCATAAAACCAAACAACAAGTTTATTCATATATTTTCGTAATTTTCTTTCTTCTCAATTTATTTCCATAAAACCAAATGAATCCACCGGGATTTAAACAAAAAATATCTTTTAACCATTTGATATGTAGGTAAATTCTAATATGAACCACTTCATCAAGTGGTCCATGGTGGACCAGTCATGAATAACATTATAACGAATACTAATTTTACAAAATTCATCGTTGGATTGAAAGTTTATATCATATAAATCATCCATAGAAAAATTGAAAATCATTTGATATGTTATTAAGACACATCAAGATTAACGGTTTATTAAATAATGTTAATTTTGATGTGTCTCAATAATATATCAATTGATTTTCAAAAAATTTAAAAAAATTTATGGATATATAGGATATAAACTTTCAATCTAACGGTGAATTTCATAAAATTTATATTCGGTCCAGGGTCATCAATGTTTCGAATGTGTCGGTGGGAACGATTGGTGTGAATGACAAAAGGGTTCAATTTCGTATTTCTTACCACATCTTTTGGCGACTTCAATTCCCAATGGATAATCGCAATAATCAGTTGATTCATAACATTCAAAATCTCTAGTGGTTTGATTAAAGTAGCACCGTTGATTATCGCCGCAAGAATCTCTACAAGCACCACTTATCCACGATAACTGAAATCCATAGACTAGCATTCCATGAATTTGCTCATACGAAAGAGGTCGATTTGGTACATCATCTCTGACATTAGGATTAACTAATAATGATGACATAGCAACAAGCTTCACTTTGCAATAATCTTTTAATCTCCCAACTGACAAATACTTATTGGATCTCCAATAATCTTCTTCCCGATAGTTCTCCCCCGCAAAAGCATAAACATAGCTTTTGGAGTCGGAGTTGACTCTACACGGAGATGTATCAACATACTCAAGATCGTCCTTCACTGGTTTGCTACAGTTCAAGTATATTATGTACCCGTACCCGAACCCAAAATGATAGTCGATTTGATATGGATACATATGGTAGTCATCATAGTCGTAGATAATTGTAAAATTGGATGTACTTAGGAAATAGCTAGGAATGGAGGAGCAATTCCCCTCTTCAATTCCGGGATCAACAACTTGAACTGTGTAGTCTTCGTAGTTGATTGATTTAACATAGTATTTCCCCGAAAACAGAGTTAATGTTGTGACGTTGTTTTCACAGGATAACTCGTACTTCGGATTACCACAGGCTGATGGATCATTCTTAAGCCGAAACGGATGTCTTATGTTTGTGATTTTTCCGCATGAAGAAATTGGGCAATATGTTTGGTTATTGTTACTACTATTAGTAGTTGCATCACATGCTTGATGATGATGTAGCACTAGTACAACCACCATAATTTGAAGGAAACATAAAAATGAGTCCATCCCTCTTCACATGAGTATTGATGCTGAAATGGAACATACATACCATTATCAAACTAATTGTAAGGTCGCTCAAAACTGTCTTTATCTGTGTCAAAGTCAATATGAATGAGTCAAAGAGCAGAGCTATATGGGATTGTCCTTTTCCAAGTGTCAAAGTCTTTTAGCCACCCTTCTTGAC
The DNA here is from genome assembly GCF_020283565.1 of Trifolium pratense. Classification (NCBI taxonomy): domain Eukaryota; kingdom Viridiplantae; phylum Streptophyta; class Magnoliopsida; order Fabales; family Fabaceae; genus Trifolium; species Trifolium pratense. Next base: position 35,888,066 of record NC_060059.1, on the reverse strand, counting down.
TTTCATCAATACATTAAATTATCAAGGACATTTCTTAATCAAATAATAGAAAATTAGAAATTAGTCTTTTGCTTTCTTGTGATTTGCCGTTTCAATACCGCTGTTTGATTTTCTATCTTAATGCGTCTTGTTTGTTTTTTTGTCTTATTACGGTGTTTGATTCAGTTAAATTATTAATTACTATAAAGGAGAAGAATGGTTTTTTTTTTTTTGAAGAAGCTAAATTAGCCTACCCAAATTGGCGCCAGAGAGAATCGAACCTCAGACTCCAAGAGAAGCACTGATCGTTGTCGTTTCGTGATCAAAATAAGTTTTAATTAAGAAAAGTAGTAACAAGGTAGTTAACCTTGGTCGTCTCACAAGGACCTCTAATTTAATAATTAGTAAAAATAAGAACAATGAATAACACAATTAAATATGGAGTTTTGGGTTTGTTTAGATCGAAAGAGTATTAGAAATTCAATTGATAAAAAGACGATCAATCTATTGGTTTTAGGAAAACTTCGTTATGATTCTATCCTCGGTTCACATAAAATATTGTTTATATATTCATGCCTTGGTTGGTTTATAAGACCGATTATACAAGCGATAAACAGTTTATACGAATTCATTCGATTAAGCAAAGAATGTGTTCAACTAACCATGAGTAGTGAACAAGCGTCACTTAGAACACGGTTTGTATCATGACAGATTTCGACCAACCCTTTTTTGCTAAGCGCGAAAAAACCTATATCAATTCCTATTCGAACTAGTCATACAAGCGATGAATCAATCCGAAAAGTCTCACAATATATAACTCAAAATAGAGATTAAGCATCACTATATTCGAGTTTCATAAATAAACAAAGAGCATGAATTGATAAGAGAAGACAATAAATAAATAAACTGAATTACTATTAAGAATTGAACCTCAAGAAGTCATGACATGATCCTTCTCGAAAATACACAGTCAGGATACTAAGCTACCTTTTCTTTCCTACAACTCAGAGTTTGAGTTTAGATTTCAGCTTGAGGGGAAGCTATTCTTTTCTTGTTCTCACAGGCTTTTTGATTTTTATATGCAGGGATATCACTTAAGTTCAATTTAATCACCGTCGTTTCGTGATCAAAATAATTTTAAAATAAGTAGTACAAGGTAGTAACCTTGGTCGTTTCGCAAGGACTCACAATCGGTTTAACAATGTTAGAATCAATTTAAAGATTGCAAATCGGGGGTTTTCGGTTTTGAAAACAGTAACAACAATAACGAATTTAATCAATGTGAAAGTAATCAATCCATTGGTTTTAGGAAATCTTGTTTATCATCTATCCTAGGTTCTCATAAGATTGTTCGTTAGTTTATGCTGGGCTGATTATGGAACTAATTTAACAAGCGAAAATCAATTCTATAAAGAATCGTTGATTAAGCACCAACGTGTTCAATTGACTATGGAGATGATCAAGCGTCACCGATAACATAGATAAAATCATAACAATAATTCATTCAGCCCCTTTTTACAAGCGAAAAAGCATATATCAATTTCTATTCAAATTAATTTATACAAGCGATGAATGAATTCGAATGGTCTCGATAGTATGAATATGAAACAGAATAATTAAGCATCAATTGTATCAAACTCATACATAAAGAAGGAGACACGAAAATTGATATATGATAAGCATAAACATATGAATTGATAATAAAACCGAACCTCAAGAATCAAGAACAAAATTCCTTACACCAATGGATTGAAAATAAGTTTAGTTCTCCATGAAGGTAGTGGCTGCTCTGGGGATTGGTTTCTCGTGAAATCAGAATGAAATAACCCTAGCTGCCTTTTTTTCGGTTTAAATAATACATGGAACGGGCCTTAAAACAATTGGGCCGAAAAATATAAAGTTGTGCTGAAATTAAATTCGTCTGGAACATAAACGCAATTATTTGACACACTTGCGCTCCGAACTGGGTTTTGGCCTCAACATAAAAGTCGTAGCTCTTGATCTCAGCTTTCCAACGCATCTTCCCGCGTCTCGATCCGATATTTGTAACTCCAGTTATGACCTGCGGACCGGAAGGGTGTCAAAGTGCTATTTATTCATAAATTAAGTGCGAAAATAAAATAGAGTTAGAAATAAACTTAAATATAAAAACACCTTAAAATAGTGAAAATAGTAAATTAAACCATAGGAATACACTAGTACAATAGTAGAAGAATGTGCATTAAAATGCACTGATCAAATTCCCCCACACTTGAACTTTTGCACTCCGAGCAAAACTCAAATGAAAAACTTAAAAACAAATCACAAGCAGTCAACATATTCCAGGTTTCAAGCTTCAAACCTTGGGTCAAAATTCAAAGATTGGCACAATTCTTATCTATCAACTTTCAATAATAATCTTGCGTGTGTGTGTGTACTGTCTCCCACTGTCAACCAAAGTAATGTCAAGATCCCTCTCTGAAACTACCATTCTAGATGCTAAGCTGTCATTCTTTTCCTATAATTTCAGATTTAACCAGAATTTCAGACTAGGGGGGGGCTATTTCTTTTCAAGAGATCCAAAGCTTTTCAACATCAACTCAGGGGCAACTACTTTCAAGCTTTATTATTGTTTATTATTTTTTGAAAAGAATTATTGTTTATTATTATTTATTGTTTTTAAGCTTTAGGTACTACTCCACCTTTTCACCTGACGGGATCTTACTTGTAATAAGTCCAACCTATTACTCAGAGTAGAGCATCCTACACAGCACTTGTTCCTCCAGTTTCGGGCACAGGAACTTGTTCCTCCAGTTTCAGGCACAGGAACTTATTATATTCATTAGTTTTAGCTCTTAAGCAGTTTCCCTTTTTCTCAATTAATAGCAATGATCGGTCCATCTGTTACTCTAGCCTTTCCCCCACACTTAGTTCTAATCATACCCTCCATTATATTGAAATTAGAGAACTTAGTCTAAAGAATAAATATTTCAGAGGTTTATCTAGACATTACTAAGTTTGACAGTGTTCAAGCAGTTGTGCATTAAGTTGCAAAGACTATCATGTCAAGTATCAAAACAAAAAACTCCAAAAATTTCACTGACCCTACAGTTATCTGCCCTAGCCTTAGAACATGTGACTACTCATGACAATTTTTTTTATTTATTTATTTTTTTTTTAAAACACAAAAATGTAAATGTAAATGTAAAATGTCCCTCCCCCACACTTAAACCAGACAGTGTCCGCAATGTAATCTAAACATAAAGTGAGAGTAAAGGAAGGAACACACCCGAGGGGCTAAGGTGTAGCGGCTGGTGCTGGTGCTTCTATGTCTGGTGGTTTTGGTGGAAGCCCTTCCACACTTTTATGGAGCAGCTTCAACCGCTGTCCTTTTGCTTTGAAAACCTTGCCAGTACCTGTACTTTTAATTTCTATAGCACCAGAAGGAAAAACATTAGTCACGACAAAGGGGCCAATCCACTTGGATCGAAACTTACCAACCATATCTTTCAGGCGAGACTTAAACAGCAAGACTTTTTGGCCAACAGAAAATTTCTTTTTGGAAATCATCTTATCATGGAAGTGCGTAGTCTTTTCTTTATCATGGGAGTGTTTGGTTGGGGCAGCCGGAATGTCAAGAACTTTAACCGTACAGACTGCCTCATTGACAACAACTTCACCTGTATGAATGTTATTATCCTGCAAATCAGATTCAATCTTAGCACAAATAGAGCAAAGGTTAGTGTTAGTAACTAAATCCATATAAAAAATAGAATGTTCTTCCACGGGATGTTTCATGGCATCAAAAATGTTAAACTTAGCGACAATGTCGCCAAACTCCATGGACATGGTTCCATCATAAACATCAACTTTTGTTCTTGCCGTTCTCATGAATGGTCGGCCTAGAATGATGGGTGCCCTGCTGGAATTAGTTTCTCCCTCCATGTCTAGAATGTAGAAATCTGCAGGAAGAATCAAGTCATTAACTTGCACCAGGACATCTTCTACCTTCCCAGCAGGGCGGGCATTGCTCCTGTTTGCTAATTGTACGATTAAACCTGTAGGCTGCAAAGGACCAAGATCAAGGTTATTATAAATAGAACTAGGCATAACATTAATACCTGCTCCCAGATCAAGCATACAATTTTCAAACTTGTGATCCCCAATGGAACAGGGAATAGCAAAAACTCCTGGATCATCACACTTTTCTGGCATGGTTTGACTGAGAACTGAGACATTAGCTGAGGAACCAGTTTTGGGCTGAATGAAAGCAGAAACATTTCGTCCCAACCTGACTCTCTCATTTCCCTTCAACTTCCTCTTGTGTGTGCACAAGTCTTTCAGGAATTTTGCATATTTAGGAATCTGTTTAATTGCATCAAGGAGAGGAATGTTAACCGCACATTTTCTGAATACATCTAAAATCTCCTTGTCTTCCTCAACTGTCTTCTTGATATTTTTCTGCACCCTTTGAGGAAAAGGAATTGGTGGCACATATACTCTTTCTTTTTCGGGTTCGGTCTCAGTTGTAACAGAAGGAGGTTCAGGAGCAGATGATGATGCAACGGTTTTCTTCTTCTTTTTCTCTGGTGCTGGTTCTGACACTCTTCCAGATCGCAAAGTAATTGCACTCACATTCACATTCGGATTCGGCACTGTTTGTGCAGGAAGGTTACCAGAGCCCTGAGCTTGTAATTGGCCTATTGCATTAGCCATTTGTCCCATCTGTGTTGTCATGTGCCCCATCTGAGTTGTCAAGTTCTGAATGCTAACATCTGTTCGTTGTTGGTACTGTATGTTACTTGTAGCCATTTGCTTGACAAGGTCCTCCAATGAAGGTGAAGGGATGGCTGGTGGGGCAGAGGGGGCTGCAGCCTGTGACTGATTACCGTATCTGAGGTTTTGATGATTCCTCCAACTAGGATGATACTGGTTGGTGGAGAGGTCAGGATTGTTGTACCTGTTCTGATTGTAAAGGGCTGCTGCTGCTGCATATGCTTGAGGTAGCTCAGTTATTGTTTCATCCTGCAGAATAGGACATGTGTCGGTTGGATGTTCAGTAGAAGTACAAATGCCGCACACTTTAGCTATTTGAGGTCTATTAACTGCCAACTGTTTCACCAAGGAAGTAAGTTCATCAATTCTAGCATCACACTTGGTTTCGAGCGCCTTGATGGAAGGAGAGGAAGACTGAACCTCATTCACACTTGCAGAATTATTTCTAGTTGTAAACTGTTGCGAGTTGAGTGACATGTTCTCGATCAAGGCCTTTGCAGCAGCTGGAGTTTTATCAACAAGTGCTCCACCACTAGCAGCATCCAAAATGTTTCTATCCATTGGTAGCAACCCCTCATAGAAATACTGGATGAGTAATTGCTCGGTGATCTGGTGTTGAGGACAACTAGAAACTAGCTGCTTGAATCTTTCCCAGTATTCTGCCAATGATTCGTTTCCCTGCCTAATGCCGCATATTTCTTTTCTGATTGACGCAGCTCTAGAAGCGGGAAAGTATCTCTCTAGAAAGACCTTCTTCAAATCATTCCAAGTTGTGATAGAATTCGGCTCAAGATAGTACAACCAATCTTTGGCAGCACCCTGGAGCGAGAATGGAAAAGCTCTGAGCTTGATGTGATCTTCTGTTATACCTTCAGGCCTCAATGGTGTAGAACAAACAACTTGAAATTCCTTCAAATGCTTATGCGGATCCTCACCTGCAAGACCATGAAACTTGGGCAACAAGTGTATCAAACCAGATTTCAATTCAAAAGGAATATCAACGTCAGTATATTGGATGCATAGACCATTGTAATTGACATCAGGAGCAGCAAGCTGCCTTAGTGTTCTTTGTTCAGCCATGTTATCAAAAGCAAGTTTAGAATCAAATAAAGTATGCAAAGAGAAACTATGTAAGAATCAGAATCAGATTCGTTAATGAAACAAAAAGAAAGAAGAGATATGGTTAAAATAGATTCAGAAAAATATAAAAACACGAAATTTAGTCTAATTAAGTAAAATAAGATTTTTGGAAATTAGTTTGGAATTTTCTGAAACTATAAAAACAGAAATAAATTAAAATAAAATAGTAAAACACGGAATTTGAACTTTTTAGGTTTCCGTCACCTATTTTGTTCCAAAATAGGGGATTTTGAACTCTGATTTTTTTCTAATGAACAGGTACAGGAAACACTAGATTTGGAGAAGATTTTCCAGAAAACTGTTTTTTTACGAAAACTGATTATTAGGGCACGTAAAAGCCAGAAAACACGGGAAAGCAAGGCTAGAACGCAACCACACAGAAACTGAGTCTAATATTAGCTAAAATCAATTGAGAGTCCCCGGCAACGGCGCCAATTTGATCGTTGTCGTTTCGTGATCAAAATAAGTTTTAATTAAGAAAAGTAGTAACAAGGTAGTTAACCTTGGTCGTCTCACAAGGACCTCTAATTTAATAATTAGTAAAAATAAGAACAATGAATAACACAATTAAATATGGAGTTTTGGGTTTGTTTAGATCGAAAGAGTATTAGAAATTCAATTGATAAAAAGACGATCAATCTATTGGTTTTAGGAAAACTTCGTTATGATTCTATCCTCGGTTCACATAAAATATTGTTTATATATTCATGCCTTGGTTGGTTTATAAGACCGATTATACAAGCGATAAACAGTTTATACGAATTCATTCGATTAAGCAAAGAATGTGTTCAACTAACCATGAGTAGTGAACAAGCGTCACTTAGAACACGGTTTGTATCATGACAGATTTCGACCAACCCTTTTTTGCTAAGCGCGAAAAAACCTATATCAATTCCTATTCGAACTAGTCATACAAGCGATGAATCAATCCGAAAAGTCTCACAATATATAACTCAAAATAGAGATTAAGCATCACTATATTCGAGTTTCATAAATAAACAAAGAGCATGAATTGATAAGAGAAGACAATAAATAAATAAACTGAATTACTATTAAGAATTGAACCTCAAGAAGTCATGAACGATGTTCCCGTATACCAACGGATCAACCTAGGGTTGCTAGTTTTCCATGAGAATGTAGCAGCCTCTATTTTTGCGTGAATTCAGAATTATTAACCCTAGGCTGCGTTTTTTGACTTTTATAATACATGGGAAACGGGCTCTAAAAGTATCGGGCCGAAAATTAGAAGTTTGACCCGAAATTACATTATTATCACTAAGTCTGGAACATAAATGTGAATAAACGACTCCTTTTCGCTCTGAACTGGATTTCGACATCAACATGAAAGTTGTAGCTCTTTATCTTAGCTTTCCAACACATCTTCCCGCGCCTCAATCCGATATACGTAGCTCACGTTATGGTCTGCGCAATGAGAAGGTGTCAATATGTCATTAAATACGAAAATTGGTCAAATAAATTCATTAAGGCTCAATTGTGACCCAAAACTTAGAAACATAATAAAAACTCAATATTATTGTAGAAAGACTACTAATATGCTAAATTATAATACTAGAAAATATGTGCCAAAATGCACTGATCAAGCACACTCCCAGGTCCCAAGTCAAACTAATGCACCAACTCAAATGGTTAAGGATAAGAATGGTTATCATCTTCACATGACTGATTCTTTCTCAAAGTTAAAGTCATCATATCATTGACTTAGACTGAGAAGTTTATATCCATCCTTTATAATTTTCTTGGTATGCAAATGATATATAGCTAGCTATAAGAATCAAACATAAAAAAGCTACCAAATGATGATTTGCAGTCACAGTACTTGTTCCTTCGTGATAGCAATGACATTAATGCTAGTGTGGCTGCTCGCGAATGAACATGAACAGAATATCCCTTCCGTTGGATGTCCTTTCAATCTAACTTGTACACATGATAACAACAAGCATATTCTTGAACTACCTGCTCATCCAATCCCTATAAAACTCCGCGTTAGTTACATTAACTACACATCGCAAGTACTTGAAGCACATGATCTTGAAAATTGTCTTCCTCGACTCTTACTTCAGCAGTACAATTTCTCTTCATCAATTTATCCTTTTCAGATTGTCTCTTCAACGCCTTCACAATTTGATGATTTTAACAATATTAGTTTCTTTGATTGTTCTGCACTACGAAAACATCACCTGACAGACGACTATATATATTATTGGAACTACGAAAGTGTGCAGCAGGACATGATCTCTTGCCCAATTTATGTCGCAGGATTTGACGAAGATATAGTTGAATCAAACCTTGTATCTTGCACCAAACTGCCTGAACGAGTTTTGCCCCTTAATCTTCCGGGAGATTCTGTGTATGGGATACAACAAAACTCAATGTTACTGTCATGGTCGGAAACAAATCTTGACAAAGAATGTTTAAAATGTAAGCACAGATCAAAGAAGAAGACTATAACTATTCTTTTGTCTTCTGCAGGTGAGATAACTTCACTTCTATACTTTATTTTGTTTGATTTTGGGGTTGGTTCAGATTCAAGAAGAATTTATTTTATTATGTAGTTGAGAATTTTTGAAAGGATATTGATTGGTTAATTTGCAGGTGTAATCATTGGTTCGACTGTATTTGTTCTTCTATTTGGTGCCATTTTTCAAATATATTGGTATTTTAAGATGAAAGGTGAAGATCATGAAAGAATTGAAAACTTTTTGAAGGATTACAGAGCTTTAAAGCCAACTAGATTCTCTTATGCAGACTTAAAGAGAATTACACATAATTTTAAGGATAAGTTAGGCGAAGGAGCTCATGGAGCTGTTTACAAAGGTAAATTGTCGAACCAAATTCTGGTTGCTGTGAAGATTCTTAATAATGCAGAGGGTGATGGGAAGGAGTTCATAAATGAAGTGGGAACCATGGGCAAAATCCACCATCTCAATGTCGTCCGTTTGCTTGGCTTCTGCGCAGATGGATTTCGCCGTGCTTTAGTTTATGACTTTTTTCCAAATGGTTCGTTGGAGAAATTCATTTCTCCTTCGAACAACAAAGATAATTTCCTTGGATGGGAAAAATTACAACAAATTGCTCTAGGCATAGCAAATGGTATTGAGTATCTCCACCAAGGTTGTGATCAAAGAATTCTACACTTTGACATCAATCCTCACAATGTTTTGATAGATGACAATTTCATTCCCAAAATCACAGATTTTGGTTTGGCTAAAATGTGTTCGAAAAATCAAAGTATTGTATCCATGACTACAGTTAAGGGAACATTAGGCTACATGGCACCTGAAGTTTTTTCAAGAAACTTCGGAAATGTCTCGTATAAGTCTGATATATACAGTTACGGTATGTTGTTATTGGAGATGGTTGGAGGAAGAAAGAATACAAAAACAACGGGTGGTGAAGAAAATGTTCAAGTTGTGTATCCAGATTGGATCCATAATTTGCTGAAAGCAGAAGATATACAAATCCCTATTGATGAAGAGGGAGATTTTAGAATTGCAAAAAAAATGGCAACAGTGGGACTTTGGTGTATCCAATGGCACCCTTTGCATCGCCCGCCAATGAAAACTGTGGTACAAATGCTTCAAGGAGAGGGGGACAAGTTAAAAGTACCATGCAATCCTTTTGAACCTACAACTACAACTAATACAACTGCAAATATTTTTGTAGAACGTATGAATTTGGAGTTGGATGTGATTCAAGAATTAGATTAGATATAGATACTAGTTATACTATACATATGTATATTGAATAATTTTTCATTGTCGATGGCTTGTTATTTTTCAACAAAGTATTATGCTTGTGAATTTAGGGACATGTACAATGATATGAAAATGTCATTTGAAAATTTCAGTATCACATGCAAATAGTTGCGGCCTCATAATGTTATCTCAATATCACATGCTTATAGTTGCGGCCTTTTTCTCTAGGGGATTTGAACTTTTTCGTTTTTTGAGCGTACAATGTCAAATTTCTAACAAGTTATATTTCATGAACATTTAAGCAAGTTTGCACCTCAAATAAAATATTTATGAAAAAATTCACCTTGTTTCAACCTTTTGTTACCACTAAAAAAATAAGGGTCATGTTAACATGTGCACTAATGGCACATGTTAAGGTATCTAAAAATAGAAATTTGCAATTAGTAACATAAAAGAATTTAATGTTTAAAAAGTATAATACACAAGTTACAAAAGAATATTACTATATTTGTATTCTTAACATGTGTCATTGAGCATTTGGATCCTCGGCAGCGGTGATGTAAATAAAACTTTAATATGTTAATAAAATATGAAGGTGTGAAAACACAAGAAGGGGGGGGGGTTGAATTGTGTTTTAGCTAAGTTAAAACTTTTTCAAGTTCTTAACTCAACTACGTTAGCAGCGGAAAAGTAACACAATAAATAACAAGATAAAGGGAGAGAGAGATCACACAAACAATTTATACTGGTTCCTCTCACAAAACGAGAGTAGTCCAGTCCCCTTGCACTTCCAAGGGATTTCACTATAATCACACAAGATTACACCTGCTCAAGCACACAAGCAAGAGACTTCTCAACAATGCTCAAGCACACAAGCTTAAGACTTCACACTTAAGCACACAAGCTTAAGTCTCACACTTAAGCACACAAGCTTAAGTTACACACGTAACAATAAAGTATATAAAAATATACAAGTGCTCTTAGATGAACCTAAAGAGAGCAAAATACAAATAGTACAGAGTATTTGGCTGAAGTGCAAAAACACTTGACAGAGGTTCAGAGCTTGTATATCAGAGTTCAGAGTTTGTTCAGCACACGTTCAATTCTTGATTATTGTTATTTTGTTGTAGCTGAATCTTCTAGTATATATACCACTAGAAAAGAGTCGTTGCAAAAGGAGCCGTTGGAGTTGATAACCTTTTGTCTTCAAGCAGTCTGTCTTGATGCAGTTTGGTTGTATCCAAAACTAAGAAAGAGTTTCAGTTACTTTGACTACTGCAGAGTGGACTTTCCTTATTCAGCTAACAAAACTGAAGACCCACGTTCTCAGGTTAGGACAGACAAAACAGAGGTAGCTGAGCTGATCAGACTTGAAAGGTCCTTTTCTCCATTGGTAAAAGAGTTGACTAGCAAAGGGAATCTTCACAGCTTTCAAAGAGATCTTCAGAGTTTGATCAGACTTTACTGAAGTCTTCATCCTCTGAACGTAGTAACCTCTGAAGTCAAACATCTTCTGAGCGCTTGTGAACTTCTGAGTTCACATCCTCTGAACTTCACTCAGAGCTTATATGATGCTTATATCTGCGCACTTAAAATAAATTTTTAGTCCTTCCAATTGTTTATTAATACTTTGTTATCATCAAAACCTTTACAGATTTAGGGGCAAACATTTTTTAAATCAATTTTGTTCCAACAATCTCCCCCTTTTTGATGATGACAAACATAAGTATTAATTGACAATTGTTGTTAAATTAACTTATCATGTTTCTCTTAGGTTTATGAGGTTTGCAAGCTCCCCCTAAGATTGATACTCCATAAAGTCTGAACTTTATGTTTTATCCATGATATTTTAATTTAGTATAAGATTAAGATGTTTTGAAATAAAACAAATTTCATATCTTTCTTCAGAGTGAGAGGTTTGCAAGCTCTCCCCCTAAGTCTCATAAGGCTAAGTTAAAATTGCACTCTTAACTTATCCTTACTTATAAAATTTATTTCAGTTTCAACTAACTTAGTCTCCTCCTTGAAATACGTAAAACAACTTAAAAGTAACAGCTTTTAATATAACAGATAAAAGCGAGATAAAAGGCGTGGTTTCAGTTTTGGAACTTATCAATTAATGCGTAACTACTCCCCCTTTTGTCATTATCAAAAAGTAAAACAAAGTTATATAACCAAGACAGTCAAAGAGAAAGGAGAGTGGTTGTTACAAAGGTGAATTAATTTCAACAGCGAAAACCAACACGCTCAAGGGTTTATAAAACGTGAACGAGTTAACATGCCTTCTTCACATAAAAACAAGAGTAAACAAGTGAAGCAAGAGAAAGTAGGAATAATGAAAAGATTTAGTTTACGCATCGCAGAGTTTAAGAAAAAGAAGAACGAAGAGAAACGCGAAGGCGAAGAGAAAGATAAAAAAGACAACAAGAAACCACACGATGCTGAGATAATAATCATCTCATCAGACTCTGAAGCTGAAGAGAATGAAGATGATGCTGATTATGTTGAGTTCTTGGCTAGCTATGTTCCAGAAGAGGAACAAGAAGAAGAAGAACAAGAGCAAAACCCAGATCCCATTGAAATTTCATCAGAGGATGCTGAGGAGAAATCAGAGATTTCTTCTGAGTTTTATCCATCTGATTAGGATTAGGTTGTCTTTTTCTTTTTCTTGTTACCAATGTACTCTACATTATCAGATCATTAATAAAAATTTTCGTTTTTAAAAGCATCTTGTGTTCTTGTGTTCTTATTTATCAAGAAAATATAGATATCAAGTGGACTTAAAATAAGTAATCAATCAAAACATAAACAAAATCTTGAAATAGATAAACCAGAAAAAGTGTTCAGAAGGTAAACAAGGAAATAAACATGACAAAATAAGTAAGCAAAACATAAAAATATGAAGAAAATGTGCATAGAATCCTAGGGTTTCTTAAGAAAGGCTAAGAGTTGGTCAAATTTATCATTCAAGGATCCCACATTGGAAACTAAACCATCCACCTTGGTTTCCAATGTCTCATGAGCAGCTCTTTGACGTTCTAGACCTTCTTGCTGTTCCCTCAGGGCCTCTTGAAAAATCTGCAACTGATTAGCCATCACAGGGGCTTGATCTTCAATCACAGGTGCTTGTTCTTCTACCAAAGGCGCCTTGCCTTTATCAGAGGGTTCACCTTCCTCTGGATAGTCTGTCATCAGCACATCCTCTTGATTCTGAGAAGCAAGCACATCTTCTTGGTGTACCTCATTTGCCAACTGGGCAACTCTTGCAGCAGCTTCTTCTAACCTTTCAGATTCAGATCTCTGAGCTTCAAGACTCTGAAAAAGCTTGGAGTCTATCTAGATGACTCCAGACTCTGAACTCTTGAAAGCATTCAGACGGTGTTCAACTGCAGCAATTTCTTCCAGCTTAGCAAGTTCAAATCCAGCATGAGTAAACATGGTTAACCTTTTCAATTCAGCCCTAGCCAGACTTGTCTTTAAGAAGTCTATCAGATCCAAATCCCTTTTACCAATAACAGCCTTAACCTTTGCAGCAGCAACATCCAAAGCATTGCAAATCCTTGCCTTAATGCTTGATACTTCCAAGTCCACATCAGAAGGACAAACTAAGAACCTGTCCTTTATTGTAGATAATCTAAGCAAGTCTTCATGAAATTGAGTGGATAGATTTCTAAAAGTGTTGGATGATGATGGTGAAGGATTGGGAATGGTAGAGAGAGTAGGTATTTCAGGAGTAGGGTTGTCAATAATCACAACTTCTACCTCTGAAGGCTTGGGAGCACAAGTGTGAATACGCTCAGGAGAAGCATGTTCAGCACTTGGGTTAGGATGGGGTTCAGGGGTTGGTTCAGATGATGAGATGTCAGAAGTGGATTCAGGGTGAATATGTTCAGGGGATGGTTCAGGGGATTTAGATTCAGGGTTTGGTTCAGGAGCAATTTGTTCAGGGGTTGGTTCAGGAGCAATTTGTTCAGGGGTTGGTTCAGGAGCAATTTGTTCAGGGGTTGGTTCAGGAGCAATTTGTTCAGGGGTTGGTTCAGGAGGTGGAGAGGATTGTTTAGAGGGAGAGGTTGATTTAGTGACAGGAATATCTGGTTGAGGTTCAGAAGATGGAATGTCAGGTTGAGGTGATGTAGGTTTAGGAGGTGAGCTAGATTTGTGTTGAGTTTCATGAGAAGGAGGGTGATTATTTAGAGGGTCAGGGCTAAGATGTTTTTCAATTTCAGATAGGGGGTTATCAGAGGTTGGAATATCAGAGGTTGGTAAAATAGTTCTGAGAGGTTTGGTGTAACCTATTCCAATCTCATTTTCATTAAAAACATACTTAGAAGACTTACCTTTATCTTTAGAAATAGGAGCAGGTCTTCTACGAAGGCTTTCAGCAATAGTCTCTTCATCAGACTCAGTCTCATCTTCAGACTCAGATTCTTCAGATGAACTGTCTTCCTCAATAACAATAGGCTTTTTAGAAGCTCCTTCAGCAGCCTTGTTTGAAGTTTCTTCATGCTTCCTCTTAGTTCTTTGCTCAGCCATAGATTGCTCAACCTTAACCTTCTTCTGAGCAAGAAGATCTGGCTTAACTTGCTCATCCTGAGAATCAGCTTTCCTCTTTGGTTTCCTCTTAGGCTTATACATGTTTACAGGAGCTGGAGGAACCATACTTCTATCAACAACCAAACCTTCTTTTCTGAGCACTTCTAAGTAGTCCTGAATCACATGCTCAGCATCAGCTTCAGATATAACTGGGTAGCCTTCTACATACATACGATCTTCAGGTCTAACTCTAAATTCTTGTTTAGGTTGAACCAGCTTGGTGTTGATTAAGTGCATCTTTGTTAAGAAGCTTGCATTCAGAACTTCTGGTAAGAGCTTCTGAGCCATAAGTTCTGGATAGAACTTCTTCAGATTCTGAACAATGTGACCTTGGTACAGAAGATCTGAAAGCAATCTAGGATAAACAATAGTTGTTTTTCTCTGAGACTTGCTTTGGAAGATGGCTTCACAGATCCTCTCAAAAAAGTATTTACCCAGATTTACTTTCCTTTCAGTCAGAAGAAAGTAAATCAGATGACGATGAGGCCACGAGATAGTATCAGTACCACCAACTCTTGGACTGATAGTTGACAAGATAATCTTGAATAAGACCCTGCACTCATCTGTCAGACCTTTAACCTTTCCCTTCAACTTCATATCAATGCACATCCTGTGCAGAAGTTCTTCTCTGAATCTTGTATCCTTTTCGAAATCATCCAGCACCAAACCAGAGTTGTCCAAACCCAACAACGCATTGAAGTGTATTGGAGAAAAAGTAAGATTGATACCACAGATGTTAGACCTAATCTGTGTACCAGTGAACTCCAAAAGACCCATCTCCTTCCTAGTTTTTCCTTTCAGACTAGGATTTCTTTCGATTGCGGCAAGTTCCTCTTGCTTAGCTTCATACTTAGAGAAAACTCGTGCTTTCATCCAGAATTTCTTCAAAAGATCTGGATAGATAGGACCATTCAACATGTCGAAGTACTTGTTCCATCCTTGAGCAGAGAAGTACGGTTTCACATCATACCCATTTTCTTTCAAACTGTCAAAGTCGACCATCTTCTCAGGTAGTAACGTTAGTTGCGATTCTGGGAATTCCATTTCATTTCCAACAATCTGAAGATGTCTAAACATGAACGGTGGAATCTTTGTTGAAGAAGATGACGAAGGTCCAGCCATGTTGGAGATTAGGGTAGGGTTTGGAAAACTAGCGAGAGAGAAAGAAATTGTGTTGGAGGTTTAGAGAGAATATGAAAGTGTAGGTTGTGAAAGTGAATAGTGTGCAAGTGTATTGTGTAAGTTTATTTAAATGAGTACAGTTAACACGAAAATAGCAAATTTGGGAAGTTACGCTAATTGACAAAAAGTTGAATACCAAAAATCATCATTAACCACCCACTACCTGACACACGTAGACCACGTGCAGAAATTTACTCGGTAACTGCTATTTTAATGGACAACTGTTCAGCAGTGAATACTAAACGTTTCCCACTTAAATAGTTCAGAGCCTCTGAGTTATTTAAAATTCTCTATCAGAGTTAAGTACTTCAGAGCTTGTGTTTCAGATGTTCTGAATCATAAGTTCTGATATACCTAACCTCTTACACTTTAATTGCCAAAAACAATTTTTCATTCAGAGATTGAAAACATGTTCAGATGTTTCTTTATAAAATCAAATCTTTCAACAGATAAAGCTTTAGTAAATATGTCAGCCCATTGATTTTCAGTATCAACAAACTTAATATCTATAATGCCTCTCTGAACATAATCTCTGATAAAATGGTGTTTAATTTCAATATGTTTGGCTCTAGAGTGTAGAATAGGATTTTTAGATAAATGAATGGCTGCAGTGTTATCACAATATAAAGGAATATTGTTACTGCTTACCTGGTAATCTTCTAACTGATATTTTAACCAGAGTAGTTGTGTGCAACACTTAGCTGCTGAAATGTATTCTGCTTCTGCTGTAGACAAAGCTATAGTAGTTTGTCTCTTACTAGCCCAGGAGATAAGGTTTTCACCAACAAATTGACAATTGCCACTTGTGGATTTTCTTTCAATTTTATCTCCAGCATAGTCAGCATCACAGAATCCATTTAGCACATAATCATTGGATTTCTTATAGAGAAGTCCAAGATTAGTTGTTCCTTTCAGATACCTAAAGATTCTCTTTACAGCTGTAAGATGAGATTCTCTAGGATCTGACTGGAATCTTGCACATAAGCAAACACTGAATAAAATATCTGGTCTAGAGGCTGTCAGATAGAGTAAGGAGCCAATCATACCTCTGTAGACCTTTTGATCTACCTTTCCTTCATCCTCTGACTTGCCCATGTTGGTAGTTGGATGCATAGGAGTATTCATAATCTTGCAGTCATCTAGATTGAATTTCTTCAGAAGTTCTTTAGTGTATTTTGATTGATGAACATAAGTTCCTTCCTTCTTCTAATTGATTTGAATTCCAAGAAAGAACTTCAACTCTCCCATCATGCTCATTTCAAATTCATCCTGCATTATCTTAGAAAAATTCTTGCACAAAGCAGCATTAGTTGAACCAAAAATAATATCATCAACATAAATTTGAATAATTAAAATGTCTTCTTTGGTTGTTTTTCTAAAGAGTGTGCAGTCAACCTTTCCCTTTTCAAAACCTTTTTCAAGAAGAAAATTACTGAGTCTATCATACCAAGCTCTTGGAGCTTGTTTCAGACCATACAGTGATTTCTTCAATTTAAAAACATGTTCTGGGTTTGAGACATCTTCAAAACCAGGAGGTTGCTTAACATACACTTCTTCAGAAATAAAACCATTTAAGAAGGCACTTTTAACATCCATCTGATATAAGGTTATTCCATGATTAACAGCATAAGATAGAAGTAACCTGATTGCTTCAAGTCTAGCAACTGGTGCAAAGGTTTCAGTATAGTCAATCCCCTCTTGTTGACTGTAACCTTGTGCAACCAATCTAGCCTTGTTTCTTACCACTTCACCTTGTTCATTCAGCTTGTTTCTGAATACCCATTTTGTTCCAATAATGTTCTTGTGTGAAGGTTTAGGCACTAGAGTCCACACATCATTCCTTTGGAATTGATTCAGCTCTTCTTGCATTGCTACAATCCAAGCATCATCTTTCAGAGCTTCATCAATCTTTGATGGTTCCATCATTGAGATAAGACCAACTAATGATTCCTCATTTCTCAGTTGAGATCTTGTCTTCCTTGGACTATCCTTGTTGCCTAATATCAGTTCCTCTGGATGTGATGATTTGTATTTGAAAGTATTTCTTGGGGGCTCATCATCTTCAGACTCATCAACATCAGGTTCAGCAGATGCTTCAGTACTTGGTTGTTCAGAGTCTGTAGGAACTATTGTGTTCAGAGGTACTTCAGAGAATGGATGTTCTGAGTAGTTAGGAATATCTGAATATTGATCCTCTGATACCTGAAATCTAGACAAACCTTCCACAAGCTCTGACACTTGGTCAGGCTCTTTGTCATCAAATTTGACATGCATACTTTCTTCCACAGTATGTGTTTCAGAAATATACAGTCTGTATGCTTTTGAGCGTTCAGAGTATCCTATAAAGATACCCTTATAACCTCTAGCATCAAATTTCTTTAGATGGACTTTGTTATTTAAGATGTAACACGTACATCCAAACTGATGAAAATAAGAAATATCAGGTTTTCTTCCTTTGAACAATTCATAAGCAGTTTTGTTCAACTTAGATCTGATATAGATTCTATTTTGAACATAACATGCTGTGTTTACAGCTTCTGCCCATAAAAACTTTGCTACATTTGTTTCATGCATCATGGTTCTGGCCATTTCTTGCAGAGTTCTATTCTTCCTTTCTACAACCCCATTTTGTTGAGGTGTTCTAGGAGAAGAGAATTCATGCAGAATGCCATATTTTTCACAAAAGTTTTCAAAAGGTTCATTTTCAAATTCTCCACCATGATCACTTCTGACTTTTAAAATAGTGTAGCCTTTTTCATTTTGAATTTGTTTGCAGAAGATGCTAAACTCATCATAAGCTTCATCTTTTGTTCTTAGGAATTTTACCCAAGTCCATCTACTGTAGTCATCAACAATCACTAATCCATACTTCTTTCCATTGATTGAAGCAGTGTTAACTGGTCCAAAAAGATCAATGTGAAGAAGTTCCAATGGTCTTGAGGTAGAGACAATGTTCTTAGGTTTAAAAGATGACTTTGTAATCTTTCCTTTTTGACATGAACCACAAAGTGTGTTTGAGTGATATTTAATTTTAGGTAAACCTCTGACAAGGTCAAGCTTGCTAAGCTTAGAGATTAACCTCCAGTTAGCATGGCCTAACCTCTTATGCCAGATCCATTTTTCTTCACTCAAGGTCAAAAGACACATCACTTTTTGTTCATTCAAATCAGAAAGATTAATTTTATAAACATTGTTCTTTCTCAGACCTTTGAATATCATGGAGTTATCAGATTGTTTAGACACAGTACATGATTCCTTATTAAAGACAACTACATAACCATTGTCGCAAAATTGACTTATGCTCAATAGGTTATGCTTAAGTCCATCAACTAACCAAACATCATTAATAGATAGGGAGGAATTACCTACTGTACCTGTACCTATAATCTTTCCTTTCTGATTTCCTCCAAAACCAACAGAACCTCCTTCTTTCATAGTCAGCTTAGAAAATAGTTGTTTATCACCAGTCATGTGCCTTGAACACCCACTATCCAGATACCATGAATGATTCATGATACTTCTTTGAGTGACAGGCTGTATGAGAAACAACTTTAATCACTACGGTGGAACTCTTTATCACAGTTAATGATAAGATCATCCCAATATTCTTCCTCTTCATTTATCAAGTTCTGATTGTTATCTTGAGAACTTGTCAGCCATTGGTCAAGGACATAAGCCCTTCTTCCTTTGCATAGGACTTGTTTCCATACTCTAGGTAGGACATATCCTTTCCTAGTTGGTAAATCTGAATGATACATAATTTCAGCTTTTGGTACCCATCTTCTGGGTCCACGCTTGTTAGTCCACAAATGTTTACTGTGTTGTTGAGTGTGAGAGAAAGATTTTGGTTTGGAATAATAACTCTTTTGAAAATGTTTCTTAGTTTGAGTTCTGTTATTATTCCAGGACTTGGATTGTTTATGCTCCCAGAGTTTGTATTTATCACCAGTCCATTGATTTGACTGGTTATATTTACTGACTCTAGAATCATAAATAACCTTAGTCCTATGTTGCCTCTGAGGTTTGAGGTTTGACTTTCTTTTAAAAACTTTTGAACCTTTAGGTTGACTTTTCTCATGAACTAGAATTCCTCTGGTTCCAGAAGTTGAAGCCTCAGATTTTGAAACTTTCAGAACATCTGAACTAATACTGTCAAGTTCTGAATAGCTTTTATCTTCTGAGCTTTTCTTCCCAGATCCTGAGGAACTTGGTTCCTCTGAGTTGTCATTTCCCAAATCTCTCAGATTATTATCCTCATCTTCCAGAGTACCAAATTTCTTTCCTTCCTCACTCTGAGGTACAACATAGTAAACCCAAGATTTTCCAACCTTTTTGGGATAGGTCTTTAGCTTTGAATATGTTCTACCATATTCATAGCCAACTCCCTCTCCTCTATGTCTCATGACATTATAAACAAGATTAGCAGCTTTGCTCTTACCAAGGTTGAGATGCACAAACTGTTGAAGAGCCATTTCTTGCTCATCAGTAGGTTTGTGACACACAGCACAACCCTTTTCAAGATCATTTACTCTATTCAGAGTTTCTTGATATAGACCTTGAAAATGTTCTGCTTGTTCAGTCAGAGTGTTAAGGTTTTCTTGTAAAACTTTTTGTTTACTTAACACTCTGAGATGTTTCTCAATAACCTTGTTAAGTGCAGTTATAAGTTGAGATTTAGAACAATCAGAAAATACCTCATCAGTTACTTCTGAATCTGATTCTGATTCATCGTCTGAGTCTACATCTGAGTCAGTTGAAGCCATTAGGGCTAGATTTGCTTCTTCTTCTTCCTCAACTTCTTCCTCAGATGATAGCTCTTCAAAAGTAGCCATCAGACTCTTTCTCAATTTGCTTTTGAATTGTTGCTTCTTTGAGCTGTATCGTTTGCTTTTGTCTTTAGCAGACATTTCTGGACAATCAGCAATAAAGTGTCATGGCTTCTTACAGTTGAAGCAGTTCTTCTGATCATCCTTTTTGCTGACAAAATTTCTTGAGCTGTTTCCTCCTCTGAAATTTCTTTTGTTAAATCTGTTCCATTGCTGAAACTTGGTGAATAAGGCAAACTCATCCTCATTCATCTCATCCTCTTGACCATCAGCAGAAGATTCTTCTTCAATATCAAGAAGCTGAGTCTTAAGAGCCTTAGAAGTAGTCTTAGTTGACTGTAAAGCCACTGACTTAGACTTCTTCTTAGTTTCTGAGTCAGCATCCAGAACCATCTCATGGCTTCTGAGATTGCTTATCAGAGCTTCAAGACTCAGAGTCTTGAGATTTTGAGCTTCCTCTATTGCAGTGACCTTAGGTCTCCAAGCAATAGGAAGACTTCTCAGAATCTTCTGAACATGGTCATAGGTTGAATAACTTCTCTTAAGAGCTTTAAGACCAGATACAAGGATTTGAAACCTTGTAAACATAGTCTCAATGTTTTCATCTTGTTGCATAGTGAAAAGTTCATATTGTCTTATCAAAAGACTAGCTTTAGCCTCTTGAACCTTTTCATTACCATCATAGGTAGCACACATAGAATCAAAGATAGATTTAGCAGTAGACTTGTTCTCTATTCTGACATAGTCCTCATGTCTAATAGCACCAACAACAATGTCCTTTACTCTATGATGTTTTGTGTAGATTTTTAGGTTAGCTGGTGTGAGTAACTTTCTATTCTCCATGGACAACCTACCATGTTCATTCAAGTTTTCAAAAGTTACTCCCAACTCAACCAAATCCCACAACTCATGATCAATAGCAGTAATATTGCTATACAGTCTCTCTTTCCACCACTCAAATAATGAAGCATCACCATTGAATATAGGGGCTTTTCTATTGCCACTATGTTCATGTGATTCATTACTTAAGTAGTCATAACCAAAAGCATTTCTAGGACCACCACCAGCACCACTGGCATTACCGGCTTCACCGGTTGTTCTAGTACTACTATCATCTCCTCCAGACATAGTGTTCTCACAAGATCTTTACTGTCTCACTGTTAAGTGAAAGTAACAGACCAGGTGCTCTGATACCAATTGAAGGTGTGAAAACACAAGAAGGGGGGGGGTTGAATTGTGTTTTAGCTAAGTTAAAACTTTTTCAAGTTCTTAACTCAACTACGTTAGCAGCGGAAAAGTAACACAATAAATAACAAGATAAAGGGAGAGAGAGATCACACAAACAATTTATACTGGTTCCTCTCACAAAACGAGAGTAGTCCAGTCCCCTTGCACTTCCAAGGGATTTCACTATAATCACACAAGATTACACCTGCTCAAGCACACAAGCAAGAGACTTCTCAACAATGCTCAAGCACACAAGCTTAAGACTTCACACTTAAGCACACAAGCTTAAGTCTCACACTTAAGCACACAAGCTTAAGTTACACACGTAACAATAAAGTATATAAAAATATACAAGTGCTCTTAGATGAACCTAAAGAGAGCAAAATACAAATAGTACAGAGTATTTGGCTGAAGTGCAAAAACACTTGACAGAGGTTCAGAGCTTGTATATCAGAGTTCAGAGTTTGTTCAGCACACGTTCAATTCTTGATTATTGTTATTTTGTTGTAGCTGAATCTTCTAGTATATATACCACTAGAAAAGAGTCGTTGCAAAAGGAGCCGTTGGAGTTGATAACCTTTTGTCTTCAAGCAGTCTGTCTTGATGCAGTTTGGTTGTATCCAAAACTAAGAAAGAGTTTCAGTTACTTTGACTACTGCAGAGTGGACTTTCCTTATTCAGCTAACAAAACTGAAGACCCACGTTCTCAGGTTAGGACAGACAAAACAGAGGTAGCTGAGCTGATCAGACTTGAAAGGTCCTTTTCTCCATTGGTAAAAGAGTTGACTAGCAAAGGGAATCTTCACAGCTTTCAAAGAGATCTTCAGAGTTTGATCAGACTTTACTGAAGTCTTCATCCTCTGAACGTAGTAACCTCTGAAGTCAAACATCTTCTGAGCGCTTGTGAACTTCTGAGTTCACATCCTCTGAACTTCACTCAGAGCTTATATGATGCTTATATCTGCGCACTTAAAATAAATTTTTAGTCCTTCCAATTGTTTATTAATACTTTGTTATCATCAAAACCTTTACAGATTTAGGGGCAAACATTTTTTAAATCAATTTTGTTCCAACAAAATATTATGTAAATAAAATAAAATTAATATGTTATGTACCAAAAAAATTTAAAAAAAAACTTTAGTTTTCCAAATATATAAAATTAACTAGTTTTCTTGAAAAAAATAAGAGAAATTGACAATGGTTATAATCGACAAATCGTACTCTTAAAATATCAAAACAACAATTAAATAGAAAAGATAAATTCGACGTAAAATGACACTTAAAGAAAAATGGAGGGAGTAAATTTTTAGAGACCAAAATGATGGTTTATCTTTTGTTAGTCAATTATTATTTTTTAAATCAATAATAATATTAAACATGTTGTATAGAAGAAAATTTATTTTTTTTGGGTCTTAGTATAGTAAAAATATTTAAATAGCACCACACACACTAGTACAATATATAAAGAATAAAAATAGCACACTAGCAGTAGCACAACCTATATTATTATGTGCGCTAGTTATTGACGGAGCATGCCACAATCCAACGTTCCACAAACTGCAGCAAAAATGGCAGCAGGCATCACCGCTGCAGAGGATTCAGATCGGTGTCATTGATGCACAGGTTAATATTTTCCAAAAAATAATTATGGCTCCGTCCCTGTACTTACCATAATTACAGTTCAAACATTATTGAGTTTGTGTCGATATCAAAGTATTTGTAAGAGGCCATAATAAACGCTGCATAATAGCCAAACAAATGTTATTTTATTCCAATTAGCTCCATGCCAATGTTTCATTTTCATATATTTGTTGTAACTAAAAAAAATGTACCACTGTGACAGAACCAACCAAATCCATTGTTTGTCCACACTTCCTACACCCGAATTTATAGATACCACATAATTTTTTAATAATAAAAATACATTATTTTAAAATTACATCGATGTAATTTGATCTTTTTATTAAAATAGTATTTATATCTGTATGTAAATACCGGAAAATACCTGTTTGGTTGGAAGAAAAAAAAGCGGGAAGGAAGAAAAACATGGAAACCGATCAATGAACTTGGACTAAGATTTAGTTTAAGTTCATTCATCAATTTTCGTGTTTTTCTTGCTTCCCATTTTCTTTTCTTCTAACCAAATAGATGATAAAAATGTGTTATGAAAACCTAATTTATTTTATTATACCGGCTAATTCACCCTCAAAAAGACTATGTCGGACTTTGATTTTTCAATTATTTACATGGGTTGATTTATGGAGTCAACATAGCTATTTCACAACCACTTGCATGTACTATCAATTTTCTCTTCTTATCATCATATAATAATCCAAGAAACAAGTGTCGATGGCCGTAAGTGCATATGAGTCTCGTAATAAAGTTTTCTATGAAAGAGATAAGAAAATAAGATTGATGTGCTAATTATCCACATGGTTGATTTATGGACTCTAACTTCACAACCACATGTACCACCAATCCGTTATCTTCTTATCATCATATAATGACCAATGACCAATGGAAGTAAGTGGATATGAATCTAGTGAAGTTTTATGAAAGAGAGAAGAAAGGGAGATTGATTTGCTCTAAATTATGTTATCAAACATGCATGAGGACAAAATGTGACGCGTGAAGGAAAAGCAAGCGCTAATCCTATAATAAAACACAGGTTCGCAAGTGACAAACCTGTCAGATAAGGCTCTGGAATCCACCAGATTTCCGGAATCCACCAGAAAAAGTAACTAATCTAGAATTCACTAGACTTCCGGAATCCACCAGAAGGAGTAATTTGGAATCCACCAAATTTGAGAAAAATCTCTATATTTTTATTAAATCAAAAGGTTGTCTTTCAAGGCTACAATAGTTTGATTTAAATAGTGGTGAAAAATAAAAATAACAAATCTTCTAAAAGATTGTAAAAATAAAAATAACAAACCTAACTAAATAAAAATAACAAATCTACCTAAAATATAAAATTAACTAATCTAGGTGAAATATAAAAATAAGAAATCTGCCTAAAATATAATAAAACTAAATATAGCTAAAATAATAAATTATTAAGGAAACTCTCCTACATCAGTCTCCTCTACCTCAAAAGAACTCGACCCCGAGTTCTTATCTTGATAAAGAACCTCATATGCTTGATACTGACTCATGCGTTTATCATAGTAGAAACTTAGTACTGGTTCTGCTTTAATTATCAAATTCTTTCTCGTTTGCTTGATTGCTACTTTTTGCTCTTTGTTTTTCTCCTCTAACTTGAGATAACAACTTGTTAACACATCTAATAACTCCACAGTGGAGGTAGAGCTTATATGCATAACATGGAAATACCGATCAATGTTCATAAGTTCCTCTGTTTGTGTTGTCCTTGAAGTTGCATCATACCGTGTTGCCGATGACGATAAATTTGTTACATGACCTTCTTCCTCCTTTGTTTCTTTATCAATTTCGGGTGTCGCCTCTGTTTGGATGTCGTAATCCATGTTATTGTTGTTCTCGTTGAAACTACCCTCCAATTCTAGATTGAGCACTCCTTCCTCATCGATTGTAGTTTCTACCATTTTAAACTCCACGTCTGTTTGATCCTCTTTCTCTGAATCATCATGTTCATCGATCTCTTCCTTCTCATCTTTCGATTCATCAACTTCAACCGAAGCATCTTGTTCAACAACTACTTCGGTTTCTTTCGGTTCGGATTTATAAGCGCAGGATCGTCAAGTTTCTCGGGAAGAGATGGCTGGTTATCATCTAGGGTTTCAGTAGCTATGTGGCGTAGATGAAAATTATTGGCATGATTGTTGTTATTGGCATTATTGAAGATGCTAAATGCTTCCTCAAATTTAACATTAACATACCAATTAACATAAGTTATCAAAACAGAATGTTTAGCAATATATTTAATCGTTTTACGCGAGTTACCTGTCATTCTGTAAGCATGCCTCAAAAGGCCGGACAACGAGTAATCTTTGTTGTAACAAAACGGACAACGATATGTCGAATCAGAGATTTTAAACTCGTAATAATCATCCTTCAACCTTTTGTAATATCGACGCTCATAGTATTCCAAATCAGATTCACCACGAGTATGTTCTGATTTTATGTACGTAACAATATGATTGTTATTGCGAACCTAATAACCGGAATTGATTCTCCCATGGCTGATCACGTTAGGAAAAGAACAGAAGAAACCTGCTCTGATACCAACTGACGCAGTACGGAAGCGTGAAGGAAAAGCAAGCGCTAATCCTATAATAAAACACAGGTTCGCAAGCGACAAACCTGATTTCCGGAATCCACCAGAAAAAGTAAGTAATCTAGAATCCACTAGACTTCCGGAATCCACCAGAAGGAGTAATTTGGAATCCACCAAATTTGAGAAAAATCTCTATATTTTTATTAAATCAAAAGGTTGTCTTTCAAGGCTACAATAGTTTGGTTTAAATAGTGGTGAAAAATAAAAATAACAAATCTTCTAAAAGATTGTAAAAATAAAAATAACAAACCTAACTAAATAAAAATAACAAATCTACCTAAAATATAAAATTAACTAATCTAGGTGAAATATAAAAATAAGAAATCTGCCTAAAATATAATAAAACTAAATATAGCTAAAATAATAAATTATTAAATAAACTCTCCAACATCAAAATGTCTTCTAATTTCAGCAATTGCATAGAAAATGGTTGCATTTGAAGTCCAGGAGGAAGTTTACTTTAAAAGGATCCAAGAAGGGACATATTCAATATTAGAGAGAGGAACAAGATAAGAAATATTTTTCATCTTTGTAATTTACACAAACAAAAATTCATTTTAGTTTATTTTAAAAGAATTATTTGAATTATTTATCTTTACAACGATATTATTACAATTATTTGAAGAGACAAAATTTAAGTTATGTTTTTATATCATGTATTAATATTTGTGAAAAAACATTAAATTATTTTTAATTTGTATTTAAGATTGATTATTATATGAACAAATAATATCTATATAACCATACATTATATATCCAAAAAAAAAATATTCTTTCACCAAAAATATTATATTTAGGGAAATGCTAATAAGTGCTCATAGTGCTCCCAGCCTGTTTTAAGTTGATCCGTCCCTCCTAACCTACTAAAAAAGTGGGGCGGAGGCATTGACTGAGTTGGCCGGCGGGCAAATTATTATTTTATTTTTTCGTTTTTCCTAATGACTTAAGATGAAAAATGCAAAATATAGTTCAATTAATAGAGATCACATCTCTCTAAATTTAGCATTAATTCTTCAAATTTATAGTTGATGTGGGATTCTCTCATCTTGCAATAATCTATATCACCTGTCCATCCTCTTCATCCACTCAATTAAAAAAAACACCGATTTAGTTGTTATTAATCATTATTATTGGTATTATAATAAAAAGGAAACATTGAAGAACAACAAACAGAAAATAGCGAAAAGCACCAAATGTTAGTTGGTTCAGTGGTGATTGGTGTTGAACTTTGTAAGGAGGAACACGGTTCGTTCCCCCGCAACTGTATTTAAGGGGGGACTGGAACCACTTGATGCCAAAACTCGCCCCGAACTCTGGACTACTAGGGGCCCCTTCTCCTAAGAACCAGAGGGTGAAAGCAATAAAAAAAAATAGCGCAAAGGGTTTTAGCTCAAGAAAATTCTAGATAGTAGAGGAAAAGTGTTTGTAATTAAACATCATAATATAAACCATAACAAAAAAAAAACGATAATCTCTGATTTAGATTTGTCTTTAAAGGGTTGGTCCCAACTGAATCAATCTTTCTATTCATGCGAACACCTTATTGTTAGTATTCACGTTGGCACTCTGTTGTTACTTCTTTATCTCAAGTCTCAACTGGTCTATAATTTTGGCAAATAGTTGTTAAATGTGCTACTATTACTCCTTAATTCTCCATCATGTATTATTATTATTATTATTATTATTATTATTATTATTATTATTATTATTAATTCCCCATCAATGTAAAAGTCTTGGTCCTACAGGAAGTTGATGATTCATTGCCCCAACGGAGGTGATCACAAAATACAAGCAATTGGTCATTGATGCCATTCGGCGAGATAGAAGCCGCCAATTAATATTTCAGGTTGAAGCATATTCCGCAATGACTACCGCAAAGGAACTCAGTCTCGCCACGCCAAAACATAATTGGTTTTCTTGCTAGGCGAGGAGCGCCGCAACAAACCGCCCATGACGGTATCATTTTCGTTTGTTTTATTTTTCATATATTATTATTATTGAACTTTTAATGTATCAAAGCTTATTTGCAGCAATCATGATTAAGTTGCGGGCGCTGAACCATAAAAAAAGAAAAATGGTTATCTCGAAGTTAAGCTCTGAATCTTTATTAAAGATCAACTCAGATGTGAGCGCTGAACCATAAAAAAAGAAAAATGGTTATCTCGAAGTTGAGCTCTGAATCTTTATTAAAGATCAACTCAGATGTGAGCGCTGAACCATAAAAAAAAGAAAAATGGTTATCTCGAAGTTGAGCTCTGAATCTTTATTAAAGATCAACTCAGATGTGAGCTCTGAACCATAAATTATTAAAGGCGAGGAGGACAAAGCCAGATCTTTTGCAACGCCAGAAGAAAAATTCTACATGCAGCAAAATAAGGCGACTTATCATAACGCCAAATCATTTGCAACCGCCAAAAGGCAACAGATATAAAGTTATTCATAAATGATATATAATTATATTTAAAGAGCTAAAGACATTGCAGGTGCAAAGTTAAAAATTTTCAAAGGCGAGATTATTTTCAACACCAGACACAAAGTATAGTGGAAGGGCGACTCCGAGCAGCGCCAATTCTTTTTAAATCGCCAAGAAGTTACAAAATAAGGCGTGCAAGCCTGGCAGTACGAAAATCAACTACAACAAAGAAGTGGCGAGACAAATTACGCCAGAATATTTACAATCCTCAAATATAGAGTGTCAAAGAAAATAAGAAACTCATGTTGAGTAGAAGAAGCAGAAGTACAGACCAACAAAGTTACTAGCCTCAAAGTTTCAATTTGATTTCAGGAAGACAAGGAGGGACGAATCGCGAAAGATGAAGAGGCGAGATTGGTGACAACGCTAGCTTGAAAATGCAAATACAATGAAAAAAGAGGAAGGGCGACTCGCCAACTTGCTCAAAGTCGCCAAGAAACAATGACAACAATATTCAAAGCCACAAATGGCGTACATCAAGATATTCAAAATTCATAGAAGGGCGTACAAATTAGCTAAGAAATATCAACAACAAAAGGAAGGAAAAGGCGACAAGCAAACGAAGAATATAAGTCAGCAACAAATAGGCGACATAGAACAACGCCGAGGCATAATAATCGCCAAGTGATTTCAATCAAAAGCACTTCGCCTTCCTGAAGCCTCGTGCTTGGGGGGATGTGTACCGGGCCATGGACCAGGGGGTGATTTGGTAAGGCCCAATACGAAAAAGCCCAATCAATTATGGTCCATAAGGTTGACACCAAAATATCTCATGTTTCTCACCATGATGATGACACGTAAAGATCACCACCACCTCCATGATCCACCATAGCTTGGAGAAGAAGGAAAAGAAGCTTGGAGAAGAAGGAGAAGAAACCGCCCACTACCCATGAATTCCTCCACAAGCAAGGCAGTTATCAAGCAACAAGAAGTTGATGTTTTGCCTATAAATAGGATCTTCTTCAAGAGAACAGAGGACTCTCTCATTCTGATAAACCACTATACTTTCATTCTTGTAAAGAGACAACTCTTTAATTCTTGTAAAGTCAATCAATTTTTTCTCTGATCATACTTGTATCAATTATCAATCTTGAATAATACAAACCCCCTATGTTCTTCACCAGAACAAGATCACATTCTGACTTATAAAATTCTCAGGGTTGTTGGGATTGGACCAAGTTGTAATCACATCATTTAATCAATAATACAACCCCCTTAGAGTTTTTACCAGAACAGAACCCAAAACCTTGGTTAAGCTTGAAGAGACCTGAACCATCTCATCTAAGTACTCTTGGGTTAGAATCTATTATTTTGTTAACCAAGGAACCTAATTGTAGGAGTTTGACATTTAAAAAATAATAATTTTATAATAGTAAACAAACGAAAAATAACTTTAAATTGTTTTAAAAATTTCTAGAAAAGAATTTCCAAACTTTTCAAAACAAAATTATTATTTTTAAAGTTTTAATAAACGCACCCATTATTAATGAGTCAATGATTAGTAATGATGAGACTATGATAAGTAATTATGAGCCATGCAATACAAATGTGAATGGCCATATGCAGCAAGAATGCCTCAAAGTGTGGAAATGAGGAGGAGAATATAGTGGAAGTTTCAGTTTGGTCCAGTTTTTTTAGAACTTATGCAAACAGTTTATGCAATTTTTATATATTAATATAAGTTTTTCAAGGTAATTTATGATAAAATAGCTTATAAAAATATAATTTTTACTAGTGTGAACTTATAAAATAACATAAAATCTAATTTATATTGTATAAGCTGTTTGCTTAAGCTCTAAAAAAAACTGGGCCAAACAATCCCATAGAATGTGTCAAGTTCTCTCTCCCTCTTTGGATCTTTCTTGTAAAACTACTTTTTCGTAATTTTGGATATTTATCTATCAAAAATAAATATAAGTTATATACATGTCAAATAAAAATTAGCTATAAAATATTTGTAGATATCATATGTAAATCTACTTGTATAACTTGTTCTCATCATAAATACCCCATAACTTATGAGGGGTATAGTAGACCTCACCGATTTTATATTTTATTTTATACCGTATGTTTTCCATCTTTTAGATTGGGTCTTCAGATTGGGGGTGATCCGCGGCGTTTGGTATTTTGGGAACCGGTGTTGTCTCGCATAAAGAATAGATTGTCTGGGTGGAAAAATCGCTTCTTGTCGTTTAGTGGTCGTTTGGTTCTGTTAAAGTCTGTCTTGACTTCTTTACCTGTCTATGCTCTTTCTTTCTTCAAAGTTCCCTCAGGTATCATTTCCTCTTTTGAATCTCTTTTCATTAAATTTTTTTTTTTTGGGGGGTGGGGGGTGTGAGGAAAATCTCTTGGGTTAGTTGGAAAACCATTTGTTCGCGTAAGGAGTTTGGAGGTTAGACAGTTGCGTGAGTTCAACCTAGCGTTGTTGGGTAAGTGGTGTTGGAGGATGCTGGTGGACAGAGAGGGCCTATGGTTTAGAGTTTTGGCAGCTCGGTATGGGTTTGAGGATGGACGACTTTGCGAGGGAGGTCAGCGAGGTTCGGTGTGGTGGAGGGAGATAGTGCGTATTAGAGAGGGTGACGGCGAGTTAGGTGGTAGGTGGTTTAGGGAGCATATTGTGAGGAGGGTGGGGGATGGTTCAGATAGTCTTTTTTGGACCGATCATTGGCTGAATGGGATCTCGTTGAGGGAGAGGTTTGGTCGCCTTTTTGAGTTGGCTGAGACCAAATCGCGCTCAGTCGCAGAGATGTTTGCTTTAGGGTGGGGGGCAGATGGAGAGGCGTGGGTGTGGCGGAGGCGGTTGAGGGCGTGGGAGGAGGAGTTGTTGAGGGAGTGTTAGTTTTTACTTCTTGACATTTCTTTGCAGGATCAGATTTTGGACAGGTGGCAGTGGATCCCAGATTCTGACGCAGGTTATACTATTGCGGGAGGTTATCAGATTTTGACTCATCAGGCTTCAGTTGCTTTACATGATGCGGAAAACCTTATATGACACCCTCAGGTTCCGTTGAAGGTCTCAATTTTTGCGTGGCGCTTATTGCGGGATAGGCTGCCCACGAGATCCAACCTGGTCACTCGTGGTGTTTTGTCTTTTACAACTGATTCTTGTGTATTTGGTTGTGGAGCGACTGAGTCGGCCCATCACTTATTTTATCTTGTAGCATAGCTGACTCTCTCTGGGACTTAGTTCGTGCGTGGGTTGACATATTACCGATGGATTTTATTACTCTGCGTGATCATTTTGTCCAGTTTACAGCTTCGGCAGATGTATCTCGAGCGCGACGGTCTTTTCTGCAGCTTCTTTGGCTAGTTTGTGTTTGGGTGATATGGACAGAGAGAAATCATCGGTTGTTCAAAGGCTCAACAGGCACACCTCATCTCTTGTTGGATAAGATCAAGCTTTTCTCTTTTAGGTGGTTGAAGTCGACGAGTATTACGTTAACTTCGAACTACCATAGCTGGTGGTCTAGTCCATTGTTGTGTTTGGGTCTTGTATGATTTGATTGTGATTCTATCTCGGTACGGCTTGTGCTGGGAAGACTGTTTGTGTTAATATATTCCATTTTGGCTTCTTCAAAAAAAAAATGTTTTCCATCTTTCATGCAACAAACTTATATAGTTTGTTGAGTGATTTTTATCATTTCCTACATTTTAGTGTACTTAGATCGAGCTACATACATCTCAATCTGTATTGCAATAAAATTCGTCCTTCCTTCCCTAATTTCTCCGTTCATAAAATTATCAACGCTAAAACTTAGTCAGCTAACATGTCATAACAAAAATGTGGCACTTTAACAAAAAAAAAAAGCCAAATTAAAAATGATTAAAAATTGTAGAATTAATTAATTAAAAATTGGGTAAAGGGTTGTTTATCCTTTGTAAAATTAGCGATATTTGATTTATCTCTCTGTAATTTTTTTCTTCTCATTTTTCCCTCTAGGTGGACAACTGTACTTTTGACTGTGCATTTTCGATGACATGACATGCACACATGTGCATCCGACTGTCCAGTTGTTCATCGAGGGGGCAAATTGAGAGAATCATCATATTGCAGGGGAATAAACAGGATTATTTTTTTTTGCAGCGATAAATCAAATTTCGCTAACTTTAGAAGGGATAAATAGTCATTTACCCTAAAAAAATTGATTTGATACACTACAAGAAAATACGAAATTTGCTACGACAGTCTTTGTAGCCAACTCGTAGCTAATCTCTAGTAAAACAGAGTTAGCTACAGATTTGTTGTGAATTAGCAACCGTAAAGGGCGTAGCATGGATTGGGTGGCAAATCACCTATCAAAACATTTCCTAGCTAATTTGCAACTAATATATAGAATATCCTAGCTAGTTCCCAATTAATGCCTAGTTAAATAATGTTCAAACGTTTATGTTTCCTAACTAAATTGCTAGGATATTTCACAACGATTTTGCAATAAATCTCTAGCTACACATTCCTAGCGATTTCGCAGCCAAATCCAAGCTTTTAAAAAAAATATATAATTATAAAATGCTGATTATGAATTCATGCCCAAAATTCAAGCTAATTATAAATTATTTATCATCTATTAAAAAATAGAAATAAGCCTAATTAAATCAACATGATTTACAACTACATACAACTACAAGACTAAATTTTACGCATAACAAAGTAACTAAACACATGTTAGCATTATATAGGTAATCAAGTATATCTTCTAACTTTGTCAAAACTAAAAAACCTAATGAAAATGAAGACATAATATTCTCACCTTTACAAATGAAATCAAAGTACAAAAATCTTTAAAAGCTTTTATTAGCAAAACTGTACCTAGAACCATAGCTCCATCATTTGGTCTTTCATATCCGTCTCCTTCCTTTAAGATCTTCTTAAGGACCTTCCTATCCTTAGTAATGTCAGATACAATCCTCCACAAGACTAACCCAAGATCCATCTTGCCCTGATCACAATTAAAGCTCAAATAAATTTTGAATAATTCATCAATACCATAAATTTCGAAAAATGCTATCTCAGCAAATTATACGATTTTGCTAACAGATTATGCGCATACCTTCAACCATCTGATAATAGACACTACCCAAGTCCTTGCTCTCATACCACAAAATAGACACATTAAAATAACCCAGATTGTAACGTATCAGCCGAACCTACATAATAATTATGAAAAATATTATGTAAACAGCAAGGAAAAAAAGAAATGTCGAATCGGATTTTGAATGAACTAAATCAGATTTTGAATGAGGGGGTGGGGGCTATTCCAAAGTCAATAACATAGTTCAGATTTTGATTTACATAACCATGTATCACTCATTAAAATTAAAACTTTAGAACTAAACAAGTGCTTTACTTTATATAAGTAATACAACAATTATTTTTAACATATATACCAGTAACGAAAGAAAAGTAAAACTTAGATATTAATCATTAAACACAGTAAACAGCTACACATATTCATCTTTACTGCACAAATGAGTTAGAAAAACATCAAATAAGAACAAAGGCACCTCCTATGCTTTCAGACATTTCACAGTTTTTGGATACTCAAGTTAAATATGTTAACAGTTCACATCAAGAGAAGTATTCAAAAATCAAAATGCCAAATAAAATCCTGATAAATTTGAACAAAGCTTAGAAAAAGTTGTCTCACCTCCAAAAGTTGTCTTGTCTTCCATGACAAGAGTCTCACCCTCTGTTTTGGTTGCTGCATGTACTGCAGTTATGCCAAATTGTGAAGATATGTCTTAGTTAGATAACCATAAGGAGGCGTACAATAAGGACACCATTCACTTCATTCAATAGAAAACCAAAAGCCACTCAAACTAAAAAATATTCATGGAATCGTAAAAACAGAAGGCCACACTGCCACTAGTCACATAAGGGTAATTTAAAAGTGGAAGAGGTTACTAAGATTGATGATCAAAGAAGAAATAAAGCAACAAAAATTCATCAACTATTACATACGTAAACAACTAGACGTGTCCTGTAATGCATCAATAATATATATGAAATAGAACCACCTTAATACAAAAACTTGATGAGAATCAAAACTAATAATTCGACTTCTTTGGTCACCTTCTTACAAGAGTTTCAATGATGTAATATTGCAAATCTCTTTTGGTATTGTGCTTGTCAGATTGTTCCACATGAAATCCCTTCAAGCAAAAAACAATGAAGATATATTAGCCTGGTATAACATTACCATTTATCCTTCTGATACATATACTTTGGTTCAAAACAGAAAACTAATTCTAGTTTGCTGCACATTGATCCACCCTAATTCTAGTTCCTCATCAGTTTGTCCATGGGATCAATCAAACTCTTTTTGATGTCAACCAGTGCTTAATATATGAACCATTGATCCTACACACAAACAAAAAACTACCTGAGTTAAGCTATACTTGTTAAGCCTTTCCAAACACAATGTCATTGTACAAGTCAAGAAAACCTTAAATTCCAATTCTCTCAAATGACAAGATCTCCTCTGTAATCACTCATCCCCTCTATTTTCGTTACCAGATATTGTAACTTGAGACGTGATAGAAGATTTACCATATCTAATTCAAAGCAAGTACAAAGTATGTCTCTTTTCGGAAAACTCGAGGAAAATGTATCAAATTTAAAGTGAAACTCCAGTCAGAACAAAAAATCGTTAATAAACAAAAAATGCTAATTCATAATGAAACAGCAATAAGTAAGTAATAACACTTACCAAGTCAACCCAGCAAGTTTTGTGCAAAAATCATTGAATTCTTTAGATGGGCCATCACCATTGAGGAATATGTGGAGTTCCATTTTGGCACACCGTGCAGGCATGTAGCAACGTACCTGTTTTCTTGTCTAAGAATTGACAGTAACAGCATCTACACATCATAGTATCTAGCATGTAGAAGTGTTAAACTAAAAAGTTCCAAGTCATTATTGAAGAGTTCCAAGTCTTCTTCCATTCGTGCAAGTTCAGCCTGTTGAACATGACATAAAAATAATGATACTGAAAGCAAGGCATGGGGCAGTAACTAGTACAATCTGTTCATATAGACCAAGTGTATAATACAAAATAATGGTTACAGCAAACCTGCAATATAAGGAGAAAAAATTTCAGATCAAATAATGTGACTATATAAAACTTCTTAAATGACAAACCAGTTTCTGAGCAGTCTTTGCAGTGTCTTTTCGTGAACGAACAAATACCATTGCCTGATGATCTTGCCTAATAGAGCCTAGAGGCCACACTGCCACTAGTCACATAAGGGTAAACTAAAAGTATGGAAACAAATTAATACTAACATGAAACATAAATAAGAACGCCAACCAAATGTGGAAGAGGCCACACTAACCCGACTCTTAAAGCATAGTTCAACAAATTTGAGCTTATATATTGGATAAACAATGCCTTATACCATATAACCATATCATCAATGTAATATACTACTCTGTTGTAGCGTAGATTTTGGGACAAAAAGAAAAGTTCATATATTAACTAACTCTAAGTCAAAATCGATCAGAGACAAAGAACGTTAGAGTCACTGTTGGTCTTACATATCCAAATGTAGTACCACATACACAAGCCAATCAAGTTTATTAACCTGTTTTGCAACTCATGCAAATGATAATCACACTAAATCAAGTGAACTTTATTGTCACTGTTAGTCTTACATATCAAAATCAACACCAAATTCATATGATCCTGTGTGCATAATGCACAAAATATTCAATGAAACACTGAGCCTGCGGGCCGGGCGACTAAACACATTATAAAAATTATAAAAAAGCGAAATCAAGTTCATAAACATTCAAAGTAACACCATAACAGTGTAATTCTGCAGTGTATAACACACAGTCACTATCAATGTCATATATCAATCAAGTTCATTAACATTCAAAATCAGCAACAAATTCCTATGATTCTATTCACATAATGACATAATAATATACAAAATATTCAACTAAACACAATATAAAACTTGGAAGAAAAAAAACCTAGAACAGAATCAAGTTCATAAACATTCAATTTAACACCAAAACAGTGTGATTCAATACAAAATGATTAACCTAGAAACAGTTAATAAATACCAATACCTTGACGAAATTTTCCAGAACTTTATCACCAATTGCAAGTCTTTTCGAATGGCTTCCACATGTTATCACCAAAATCTCAAATCAACAACCGGCAAAACACACACAAAATCAAAATAGATAAATAAATAATTAAACAGTTAAATTAAACAGAAAATTCGTGTATCAGTAATTGACAAAATCGACGAAAAACCTAGCGATGGCGAAAACTGCTGTAGCGGAAGGAGTTAGGAGTCTGTTACTGTTAACGGAGAGAGGAGAATCGCGACGAAATGGAGTAGTGATAAGCGGTGTCAGGATTGTTCATGGAGGAAGGGATTTGGATCGAGTTGTGATTCCGGCGGAGACATTTCCGATCTGCGGCGGTGGAATTTCTCTCTTTGTTCATGGAGAGGATTGTTCATGGAGGAAGGGATTTGGATCGAGTAGTAAAAATTGTGTGAAGTGAAGTGAGAGAGATTCTGAAACCGTTAGGTTGGAGAGTTTCTCGAGAGAGTGCTTTTGTTTCTATTTCTTTCTTTTCTTTAATATTTTTTGTTGGAAAAAAATGTTTCTGATCAATTAGTAATAGTATAAATAAATAGTAATAACTGTTCAAAAGTTCTATTTGTAGCAAAAAGTGGCTTTTGTAACTTGAAATTAACCACAGATACAGTTTGTAGCGAAATTGGCGTAGCTAATCTGATATTTTCTTGTAGTGATAGAGATTAAAATTCAAATACTCTATTTACGATTTTTCGTAATTCAAATGACTCTATTTACAGTCTTTCATAATTGTTATTTGTCAACTCATTAAAACAACGGGACCACATTATGCCATGTCAGGATTCTGTATATTTTTTTTTTTTGATAAACTCAGGATTCTGTATATCAAACTAACGACATGACTAATTTTCATAACGGAAAAAATGTAGGACTTTTTTTAAGCATAAAAAAAGTATAGACTATTATTGATCACAGTGAAAAATGCAGAGACTAATAACATATTTAACCCTAATAATATAATAATAATAATAATAATAAAAAATGATATCTTTGTACCTATAGTATTGTTGGAGGTAGTTGACGGATCCCTGGAGGTAGTTGTCGGACCCCAGAAGGATGTGAGGGTAATACGCTTAACACGGCATTGAGGCTCCAAAATTCCAAATGGTGGGTCACCAACAATAACGTATGTGTATTGATCCACGCATGAAGCAGTATCCGCATAATATCTATCCACAACCTTACTAGGTGGACTTGTACACTTCATGTATATTACAGGCTTAGATAAATCAGAGTTCTCGTAATCAGCAGCATTCATGGAATTCAATCGAACCTTGTACATGTAATTGACATCGTATGAATGATAATGAGTGAAATTGTAGGGGGATAAAATGAAGCGAGGGAGAGAGGAGCAATTGTTGGGTTGAATGTTAGGGTCAACAACTCGGATGGTGTAATTGTTGTAATTGATTGATTCTACAAAATATTCGCCACCAAACAACTTCAATACTGTAACGTTGTTCACACAATCCAACTCGTATCTACTATCGCCACAGTGATCTGGGTCGGCTTTTAGTCGGAATGGATGAGTAATATTGGAAATTTTCCCGCAGGAAGAAGAAAAACAAGGTTGAGGTTGGTATTGGGAATAGGTTTTGTGTGGAAGTAGAAACAAGTATAGAAACATTATCCCATATCTGACTTTTCCTCCAAAAATAGAGGCCGAAACCATTTTCACTCACTGCGCTAGTTTTGGTGCTGAAGTACAGTTTTAAAGGAAATGAATTTAGATATGAAACATGAAATAGTGAACACATTTTTTATTTATTTTATCTTGAAGATAATTACACATGTTTGTTTTTCTGTGATACGCTAGTCTTACATCAAAGAAAAATGTTATTCAAACATATTTTTGGAATTGTATTCTATAAATCATGAAGTATAACTTTCCTAGGCATTTCCTAATACCATCCTCAATGGGGAATTGGATTACATGCATTCAGGAGTAAGCATCCACCCATTTGGGATATAAGTGATCATTTGATTTTAATTGGACGGTTCAGAAAATGAAGATATTTAATTTAAATTTTAAAATACCGATCTTGAATTTAGACGATTTTGATCAAACAACAATCAATGGTCTCAATTGTGTAAATGTGTCTTATTCTATTGCAAGCATATCGAATAAACAACTACTCCTTCTGTCTCATTTTATAAGATCTATTTTGACTAAATATACTATTTATGTCTTATTTTGACCGTATTTTTTTAAAAGTATATAAATGTAAATATTATCATATACGATTGTGTTTAATTTGTTTCGATGAATATTTTGAAAATATCAAATTCTTATTATTTTTATTAATAGATAATTAAAAATATTCGTAATCAAAATTATGTATTTACATACGTGCAATGGTGTCTTGTAGGGCTGAGTTGTGTTGACACTAAAATTATAAAATTAATGGTATTGAAAAGGTCTTGGTGTTAGAATTTGAAAAGAAGAAAAAAACTCATTTCGACGGTTTATGTGAATTTTAATTAGAGTAGATTTACCAATTTATTTGGAAATGAAGAAACTGGTCGAAGATGCAACCTATATTTTTGGTCTCAACTTTGATGTATGTTGGTCCGAATTATCTTGATTGGCTTGGATTAAAAAAGGTTAATATATAATACTCCCTCCGGTCCCTTTTATAAGGAACACTTAGGGCAAAAAATTTGGTCCTTTTTATAAGAAACTTTGACCAATTTTCAAATGTTTTAAATGTTCAATTTCACTTATGCCCTTATTTATTATGAGAGAGAATTTAAAAATAAGTAAGTTAGTTGAATAAAGAGTAATTAAATAAGGGTATACATGGAATAAATTAAAATTTATAAGAGTATTAAATGAAAATAACTATGTTAAATGTGCTTCATTGGTCTGTGTGATTTTTTCAAAGTGTTACTTATAATAAGGACCGGAGGGAGTATCAATTATCAACATGAGGACAAGCAGTATTGGAGCATTAACGTGAAGCAACACATCAAGCTATGTAAATTGGAAGTTATTTTGTTTGTCTTGTATCTAGTGGTAGTTTTTCCTGCAAGGTTAACAATTTTGAACTGTTGTCTAAAAGCGTAAATATTGTAGTGAATTATGCATGAGAACGAATCACAATATAGATAGATAGATAGATAGATAGATAGATAGATAGATAGAGATGAGAATGAACATGGTGATTATGTTGAACAGGTCACGTGGCGATGGAATTGTCACGTGGCGATGGAATTGTCGGAGGCATACCTATATGATTTTTTGTGAGACCCATTTATAATGATGTAAAGTTATTGGTTATGTTGCATGGGTACTCCATTTTGGACAGACCGACGTCGTACCTAGCTTTTTTTTTGTTTTTTTGCAATGGGTACGCGTGTGGTACACCTGTGGTACGCGCGTGGTACATCAATCCAAAAAAAAACACAATTTTTTTTCTTCTCCTTTTTTTCTTTTATTAGTATTTTTTATAGGAAGATTTAAGTTTTTTATTTGTTTATAATATTAAAGTAGTAACTACTACTAAAAAAACAATAACAAAGTATCAACTATCTAGTTTTTATTCATAGCAATCTTCGTCTTCTCTAGAGAAAGAAAAATAGTAATACTTATAATGAAAGTGCAACAAAAATGTGGGATATTCGTAGAGATGCATGAAATTTATTTAATATATAGTTGATATTCTTGAAATTGCTAGTCTTTCTCGCGTTGAACCTAACTTGAGGTCGCTCTTTTTAGTGATGATAAAGAGGGAAATCATTAACTCTTTTTGAGCTAATTGCTTTTTAATTTCATATTTTGATGTTTCGAACAATTTAAATTACTTTTAAAGTGTGATGTCATATTTTTATGTTTAATTATTTGTTTTAACGATATAATTCTATTATTTAATATATATAATTATATTTTAAAAAAATTATAAGGACGTACCCGTAATTTAGTTTTTCAAAAATGACGTACCTCGTACCGGTACCCGTACCGGATACCAGTACCGTACCCGCACACGGGCAACATAGTGTTATTGGCGGGACTGTTGGAACAAAATTGATTTAAAAATGTTTGCCCCTAAAATCTATAAAGGTTTTGATGATAACAAAGTATTAATAAACAATTGGAAGGACTAAAAATTTATTTTAAGTGCGCAGATATAAGCATCAGATAAGCTCTGAGTAAAGCTCAGAGGATGTGAATTCAGAAGTTCACAAGCGCTCAGAAGATGTTGGACTTCAGAAGTTACAACCTTCAGAGGATGAAGTCTTCAGAACTTCTTGAGTGACTAAAGTCTCATCAACCTCTGAAGATCTTTTTGATATCTGTGAAGATTCCCTTTGCAAGTCAACTCTTCTACCAATGAAGAAAAGGACCTTTCAAGCCTGATCAGTTCAGCTACTCTCGTTTTGTCTGTCCTAACTTGAGAACGTGGGTCTTCAGACTTGTTAGCTGAATAAGGAAAGTCCACTCTGCAGTAGTCAAAGTATCTGAAACTCTTACTCAGTTTAGATACAAACAAACTGCATCAAGACAGACTGCTTGAAGACAAAAGATTATTAACTCCAACGGTTCTTTTTGCAACGACTCTTTTCTGGTGGTATATATACTAGAAGGATCAGCTGCATTATTAACAACAATTATTAAGGAATTAACGTGCGCTGAACAAACTCTGAATTCTGTGTATACAAGCTCTGAACCTCTTATCAAGTGTTTTTGCACTTTAGTCAAATACTCTGTACTATTTGTATTTGCTCTCTTTAGGTTCATCTAAGAGCATTTTGTATATTTTCATATACTTTACTATTACTTGAGGAAACTTAAGCTTGTGTGCTTAAGTGTGAAGTCTTAAGCTTGTGTGCTTGAGCATTGTTGAGAAGTCTCTTGCTTGTGTGCTTGAGCAGGTGTAATCTTGTGTGATTATAGTGAAATCCCTTGGAAGTGCAAGGGGACTGGACTACTCTCGTTTTGTAAGAGGAACCAATATAAATTGCTTGTGTGATCTCTCTCTCTCTCTTAACTTGTTTTTTGTGTTATTTATCCGCTGCCGTTGTAGTTAAGTTAAGAACTTGAAAAAGTTTTAAACTTGACTAAAACACAATTCAACCCCCCCTTCTTGTGTTTTCACACCTTCAATTGGTATCTAGAGCTCTGGTCTGTTACTTTCACTTAACAGTGAGACAGTAAAGATCTTGTGAGAACACTATGTCTGGAGGAGACGATAGTAGCACTAGAACAACCGGTGAAGCCGGTGAGGCCAGTGGTGCTGGTGGTGGTCCTAGAAATGCTTTTGGTTTTGACTACTTAAGTAATGAATCACATGAACATAGTGGCAATAGGAAAGCCCCTATATTCAATGGTGATGCATCATTATTTGAGTGGTGGAAGGAAAGACTGTATAGCAATATTACTGCTATTGATCATGAGTTGTGGGATTTGGTTGAGCTGGGAGTAACTTTTGAAAACTTAAATGAACATGGAAGGTTGTCCATTGAGCATAGAAAGTTACTCACACCAGCTAACTTAAAAACCTACACTAAGCATCATAGAGTAAAGGACATTGTTGTTGGTGCTATTAGACATGAGGATTATGTCAGAATAGAGAACAAGTCTACTGCTAAATCTATCTTTGATTCTATGTGTGCTACCTATGATGGTAATGAAAAGGTTCAAGAGGCTAAAGCTAGTCTTTTGATAAGGCAATATGAACTATTCACTATGCAACAAGATGAAAACATTGAGACTATGTTTACAAGGTTTCAAATCCTTGTATCTGGTCTTAAAGCTCTTAAGAGAAGTTATTCCACCTATGACCATGTTCAGAAAATTCTGAGAAGTCTTCCTATTGCTTGGAGACCCAAGGTCACTGCAATAGAGGAAGCTCAAAATCTCAAGACTCTGAGTCTTGAAGCTCTGATAAGCAATCTCAGAAGCCATGAGATGGTTCTGGATGCTGACTCAGAAACTAAGAAGAAGTCCAAGTCAGTGGCTTTACAGTCAACTAGGACTACTTCTAAGGCTCTTAAGACTCAGCTTCTTGATATTGAAGAAGAATCTTCTGCTGATGGTCAAGAGGATGAGATGAATGAGGATGAGTTTGCTTTATTCACCAAGTTTCAGCAATGGAACAGATTTAACAAAAGAAATTTCAGAGGTAACAGCTCCAGAAATTTTGTCAGCAAAAAGGATGATCAGAAGAACTGCTTCAACTGTAAGAAGCCAGGACACTTTATTGCTGATTGTCCAGAAATGTCTGCTAAAGACAAAAGCAAAAGATACAGCTCAAAGAAGCAACAATTCAAGAGTAAATTGAGAAAGAGTCTGATGGCTACCTTTGAAGAGCTATCATCTGATGAAGAAGTTGAGGAAGAAGAAGAGGCAAATCTAGCCCTGATGGCTTCAACTGACTCAGATGCAGACTCAGACGATGAATCAGAATCAGATTCAGAAGTAACTGATGAGGTATTTTCTGACTGCTCTAAATCTCAACTTATAACTGCACTTAACAAGGTCATTGAGAAACATCTCAGAGTGTTAAGTAAACAAAAAGTTTTACAAGAAAAGCTTAACACTCTGACTGAACAAGCAGAACATTTTCAAGGTCTATATCAAGAAACTCTGAATAGAGTAAATGACTTTGAAAAGGGTTGTGCTGTTTGTCACAAACCTATTGATGAGCAGGAAATAGCTCTTCAACAGTTTGTGCATCTCAACCTTGGGAAGAGCAAAGCTGCTAATAGAATTTATAATGTTTTGAGACATAGAGGAGAAGGACTCGGCTATGAATATGGTAGAACATATTCAAAGCTGAAGACCTTTGCCAAAAAGGTTGGAAAATCTTGGGTTTATTATGTTGTTCCACCAAGTGAAGAGGGAAAGAATCCTGGTATTGTTGAAAATAACAATGATGATCTGAGTGATTTAGAAGCTGGCAGCTCAGAGGAACCTAGTTCCTCAGGATCTGGAAAGAAAAGTTCAGAAGATAGAAGTTGTTCAGAACCTGAGAACATCAGTTCAGAAGTTCTGAAAGCTTCAACATCTGAGACTTCAAATTCTGGATCCAAAGGAACTTCAGTACCTGAAGCTAGTCAATCTAAAAGATCAGAAGTTTTTAAAAGAAAAAATTCAAACT
Source organism: Trifolium pratense (assembly GCF_020283565.1). Classification (NCBI taxonomy): domain Eukaryota; kingdom Viridiplantae; phylum Streptophyta; class Magnoliopsida; order Fabales; family Fabaceae; genus Trifolium; species Trifolium pratense. The sequence continues at coordinate 35,844,704 of NC_060059.1, read as the reverse complement.
TCAAATCTCAGATGAAGTACAAGACTCAGATTATTTATGATTCTAGAGTCAGTAGATATAATCAATCAGAACATGGGATTGATGATAAATACAAACCCTGGAATCATAAACAATCCAAATCTTGGAACAATAACAGATTTCAAACAAAGAAAAGATTTCAAAAAGGTTATTATTCCAAACCAAGATCTTTCTCTAACACTAAACAACATAGTAAGCATTTGTGGACTAACAAGCGTGGACCCAGAAGATGGGTACCAAAAGCTGAAATAATGTATCATTCAGATTTACCAACTAGGAAAGGATATGTCCTACCTAAAGTATGGAAACAAGTCCTATGCAAAGGAAGAAGGGCTTATGTCCTAGACAAATGGTTGACAAGTTCTCAAGTTAACAATCAGAACTTGAAAAATGAAGAGGAAGAATACTGGGATGACTTTATCATTAACCTTGATGAAGAGTTCTATCGCAATGATTAAAGTTGTTTCTCATACAGCCTGCCACTCAAAGAAGTATCATGAAACACTCATGGTATCTGGATAGTGGATGTTCAAGGCATATGACTGGTGACAAACAACTATTTTCTAAGCTGACTATGAAAGAAGGAGGATCTGTTGGCTTTGGAGGCAATCAAAAAGGAAAGATAATAGGTACAGGTACAGTAGGTAATTCTTCCCTATCTATTAATGATGTTTGGTTAGTAGATGGACTCAAACATAACTTATTGAGCATAAGTCAATTTTGCGACAATAGTTATGTAGTTGTCTTTAATAAGGAATCATGTACTGTATCTAAACAATCTGATAACTCCATTATATTCAAAGGTCTGAGAAAGAACAATGTTTATAAAATTAATCTTTCTGATTTGAATGAACAAAAAGTGTTGTGTCTTTTGACCTTGAGTGAAGAAAAATGGATCTGGCATAAGAGGTTAGGCCATGCTAACTGGAGGTTAATCTCTAAGCTTAGTAAGCTTGACCTTGTCAGAGGTTTACCAAAAATCAAATATCACTCAAACACACTTTGTGGTTCTTGTCAAAAAGGAAAAATTACAAAATCTTCTTTTAAACCTAAAAACATTGTTTCTACCTCAAGACCATTGGAACTTCTTCACATTGATCTTTTTGGGCCAGTTCACACTGCCTCTATCAATGGAAAGAAGTATGGATTAGTAATTGTTGATGATTACAGTAGATGGACTTGGGTAAAATTCTTAAGAACAAAAGATGAAGCTTATGATGAGTTTAGCATCTTCTGCAAACAAATTCAAAATGAAAAAGGCTACACTATTCTAAAAGTTAGAAGTGATCATGGTGGAGAATTTGAAAATGAACCTTTTGAAAACTTTTGTGAAAAATATGGCATCTTGCATGAATTCTCTTCTCCTAGAACTCCTCAACAAAATGGGGTTGTAGAAAGGAAGAATAGAACTCTGCAAGAAATGGCCAGAACCATGATGCATGAAACAAATGTAGCAAAGTTTTTATGGGCAGAAGCTGTAAACACAGCATGTTATGTTCAAAATAGAATCTATATCAGATCTAAGTTGAACAAAACTGCTTATGAATTGTTCAAAGGAAGAAAACCTGATATTTCTTATTTTCATCAGTTTGGATGTACGTGTTACATCTTAAATAACAAAGTCCATCTAAAGAAATTTGATGCTAGAGGTTATAAGGGTATTTTTATAGGATACTCTGAACGCTCAAAAGCATACAGACTGTATATTTCTGAAACACATACTGTGGAAGAAACTATGCATGTCAAATTTGATGACAAAGAGCCTGACCAAGTGTCAGAGCTTGTGGAAGGTTTATCTAGATTTCAGGTATCAGAGGATCAATATTCAGATATTCCAAACTACTCAGAACATCCATTTTCTGAAGAACCTCTAAACATAACAGTTCCTACAGACTCTGAACAATAAAGAACTGAAGCAACTGCTGAACCTGCTGTTGATGAGTCTGAAGATGATGAGCCCCCAAGAAATACCTTCAAATACAAATCATCACAACCAGAGGAACTGATCTTAGGCAACAAGGATAGTCCAAGAAAGACAAGATCTCAACTGAGAAATGAGGAATCTTTAGTTGGTCTTATCTCAATGATGGAACCTTCAAAGATTGATGAAGCTCTGAAAGATGATGCTTGGATTGTAGCAATGCAAGAAGAGCTGAATCAATTTCAAAGAAATGATGTATGGACTCTAGTGCCCAAACCTTCACACAAGAACATTATTGGAACAAAATGGGTATTCAGAAACAAGCTGAATGAACAAGGTGAAGTGGTAAGAAACAAGGCTAGATTGGTTGCACAAGGTTATAGTCAACAAGAGGGGATTGACTATACTGAAACCTTTGCACCAGTTGCTAGACTTGAAGCAATCAGGTTACTTCTATCTTATGCTGTTAATCATGGAATAACCTTGTATCAGATGGATGTTAAAAGTGCCTTCTTAAATGGTTTTATTTCTGAAGAAGTGTATGTTAAGCAACCTCCTGGTTTTGAAGATGTCTCAAACCCAGAACATGTTTTTAAATTGAAGAAATCACTGTATGGTCTGAAACAAGCTCCAAGAGCTTGGTACGATAGACTCAGTAATTTCCTTCTTGAAAAGGGATTTGAGAAAGGAAAGGTTGACTGCACACTCTTTAGAAAAACAACCAAAGAAGACATTTTAATCATTCAAATTTATGTTGATGATATTATCTTTGGTTCAACTAATGCTTCCTTGTGCAAGAATTTTTCTAAGATAATGCAGGATGAATTTGAAATGAGCATGATGGGAGAATTGAAATTCTTTCTTGGAATTCAAATCAATCAGAAGAAGGAAGGAACTTATGTTCATCAATCAAAATATACCAAGGAACTTCTGAAGAAGTTCAATCTAGATGACTGCAAGATAATGAACACTCCTATGCATTCAACTACCAACATGAGCAAGTCAGATGATGAAGGAAAAGTAGATCAAAAGGTCTACCGAGGTATGATTGGTTCCTTACTCTATCTGACAGCCTCTAGACCAGATATTTTATTCAGTGTATGCTTATGTGCAAGATTCCAGTCAGATCCTAGAGAATCTCATCTTACTGCTGTAAAGAGAATCTTTAGGTATCTGAAAGGAACAACTAATCTTGGACTTCTCTATAAGAAATCCAATGATTATGTGCTAAATGGATTCTGTGATGCTGACTATGCTGGAGATAAAATTGAAAGAAAATCCACAAGTGGCAATTGTCAATTTGTTGGTGAAAACCTTATCTCTTGGGCTAGTAAGAGACAAACTACTATAGCTTTGTCTACAGCAGAAGCAGAATACATTTCAGCAGCTAAGTGTTGTACACAACTACTCTGGTTAAAATATCAGTTAGAAGATTATCAGGTAAGCAGTAACAATATTCCTTTATATTGTGACAATACTGCAGCCATTCATTTATCTAAAAATCCTATCCTACACTCTAGAGCCAAACATATTGAAATTAAACACCATTTTATCAGAGATTATGTTCAGAGAGGCATTATAGATATTAAGTTTGTTGATACTGAAAATCAATGGGCTGACATATTTACTAAAGCCTTACCTGTTGAAAGATTTGATTTTATAAAGAAACATCTGAGCATGTTTTCAATCTCTGAATGAAATTTTTTTTTTTTTTTTTTGGCTTTTAAAGTGTAAGAGGTTATGTATATCAGAACTTATGATTCAGATCATCTGAAACACAAGCTCTGAAGTACCTAACTCTGATAGAGAATTTTAAATATCTCAGAGGCTCTGAACTATTTAAGTGGGAAACGTTTAGTATTCACTACTGAACAGTTGTCCATTAAAATAGCAGTTACCGAGTAAATTTCTGCACGTGGTCTACGTGTGTCAGGTAGTGGGTGGTTAATGATGATTTTTGGTATTCAACTTTCTGTCAATTAGCGTAACTTCCCAAATTTGCTATTTTCGTGTTAACTGTGTGCATTTAAATAAAACTTACACAATACACTTGCACACTTCTCACTCTCACAACCTACACTTTCATTTTCTCTCTAAACCTCCAACAAACTTTCTTTCTCTCTCATTAGTTTCCAAACCCTACCCTAATCTCCAACAATGGCCGGACCTTCGTCTTCTTCGTCAACTAAGATTCCACCATTTATGTTCAAGAACCTTCAGATTGTTGGGAACGAGATGGAATTTCCAGAATCTGAACTCACGTTTCTGTCAGAAAAGATGGTTGATTTCGACGGTCTACAAGCTAATGGTTTCGACGTTAAAAAGTACTTTATCACTCAGGGATGGGATAAGTACTTCGACATGCTTAATGGTCCTATTTATCCAGATTTGCTGAAGAAATTCTGGATGAAAGCTAAGGTGTTTGATAAGCATGAAGCTAAGAAGGAAGAGCTTGCTGCAATAGAAAGGAATCCTAGTCTGAAGGGTAAAACTAGGAAGGAAATGGGTCTGCTGGAATATACAGGTGTACAGATTAGGTCTAATATCTGTGGGATGAACATGACATTCTCGCCTATTCATTTTAATGCTCTGCTTGGTCTGCCTAACTCTGGGATAGAGTTAGATGTTTTTGAAAAGGATACAAGATACAGAGATGATCTTCTGCATCTCATCTGCACAGACTTCTCCTTGAAAGGGAAAGTAAAAGGATTGACTGATGAATGTAGAGTTCTCTTCAAAATCATCTTAGCTGCTATCAGTCCAAGAGTTGGAGGGACTGATACAATCTCCTGGACTCATCGTCATCTGTTGTATTTCCTTCTGACGGGAAAGAAGGTGAATCTTGGAGACTACTTTTTTGAAAGGATATGTGAAGCAATCTTTGCTAGCAAATCTCAGAGGAAAACAACTATTGTTTATCCTAGGCTGCTATCAGACCTTCTGCATCAAGGTCATGTTGTTCAGAACTTAAAGAAATTTCATCCAGAACTTGTGGAGAAGAAGTTCTCGCCTGAAATTCTACATGCCAGTTTCCTTACCAAGATGCGTCTTATTTCTACAAAGCTAGTTCCACCTCCACAAGAATTATCTGCTCGTCTTGAAGATCGTTTATATGTGGATGGATATCCGATTATTTCAGAAGCTGATGCTGAGCACATCATTCAGGACTATTTGGAAGTGCTCAGAAAAGAAGGATTCATTGTTGATAGAAGTATGATTCCTCCTGCTCCTGCAAATTTGTATAATCCTACAAGGAGACCTAAGAGAAAGGCTGTTTCTCAAGATGATCAACCTAAGCCAGATCTCTTGGCTCAGAAAAGGATTAAGGTGGAGCAAGCTGATGCTGAAAAGAGAACCAAGAAGAAGCATGAAGAAACTGCAACCAAGGTTGCTGAAGGAGCTTCCAAAAAGCCTACAGTTGTTGAAGTTGACAGTTCATCTGAAGAGTCTGAATCTGAAGATGAGACTGAGTCTGATGAAGAGACACTGGCTGAAAGACTTCGTAGAAGACCTGTTCCTGTTCCTAAAGGTAAAGGTAAGTCTTCTAAGTACATCTTTAATGAAACTGAGATTGGAATAGGTTACACCAAACCACTCAGAACTGTACTTCCAACCTCTGATATTCCAACCTCTGACAACCCTTTGTCTGAACTAGAGAAACATCTTAGTCCAGATCCTCTAAATAATCAAACCTTCACCCAGAAATCTTCATCACCCCCTAAACCACTTTCACCTCAACCCCAATCACAAAAAGAAACACCTGCCATTCCATCATCTGAACCAAAATCACATATTCCAATCACTGAACTAACCTCTCCCACAAAACAACCCTCTCCACATCAATTTCCTGAACCAACAGCTGACCACAAATCTCCTGAACCATCCCCTGAACACATTTATCCTGAATCAACCTCTGACATCTCATCATCTGAATCAACCCCTGAACCCAATCCTAACCCAAGTGCTGAACATGCTTCTCCTGAGCGTATTCATACTTGTGCCCCCAAGCCTTCAGAGGCAGAAGTTGTTATTATTGACAACCCTGCTACTGAAACACCAAACCTCTCTACCATTCCCAATCCTTCACCCTCATCATCTAACCCTTTTAGTAATCTATCCACTCAGTTTCATGATGACTTGGTTAGATTATCTCTGTTAAAGGACAGGTTTTTAGTATGTCCTTCTGATATGGACCTAGAAGTGTCAAGCATTAAGGCAAGGATTTGCAATGCTTTGGATGATGTTGCTGAAGAGATTAAGGCTGTCGTTGGAAGAAGAGATCTGGATGTTATAAGCTTCATGAAGGTCAGTTTGGCTAGGGCTGAGTTGAAGAGGTTAACGTCTTTCAATCATGAAGAATCTGAGCGTGCTAAGCTTGAAGCCCTTACTGCTGCTGAACAGCATTTATCTGCTTTCAAGGTTTGCTGGATTGATTCCAAGCTCTTTCAGAGTCTTGAAGCTCACCGGGTTGAGAAGGAACGTCTGGAAGAAGCTGCTGCTAGAGTTGCCCAGTTGGCAAATGAGCCACATCAAGAGGATGCCCCAGAAGAGGATGTACTGGATGTACTGAATCAGGATGATGTTCTGATGATCGATTATCCAGAGGAAGGTGAATCATCTGATAAAGGCAAGGCACCTTTGGTTGAAGAACAAGAACCTTTGATTGAAGATCAAGCCCCTGTGGTTGTTGATCAGTTGCAGATTTTTCAAGAAGCTCTGAGGGAGCAACAAGAAGGTTTAGAAAGGCAAAGGACAGCTCACCTCAACCTGGAATCCAAAGTGGATGGTCTAGTTTCCAATGTGGGATCGCTGAATGACAAATTTGACCAACTCTTAGCTTTCCTTAAGAAACCCTAGGATTCTATGCACATTTTCTTTATGTTTTGTTTATGTTTTGCTTGATTATTTTTTTCTGAACTTGTTATTCATATTTTTTGTCTAAACAATTTCTTTTTGGATTTTCACTTAGTTATGTGATTTGTTATTATTTTTGTTTGTGCACACTTTCTTTGATAAATAAGACCATAAGAACACAAGATGCTTTTAAAACGAAAATTTTTATTAATGATCTAACCATGTAGAGTACATTGGTAAAAAGAAAAAGAAAAAGACAACCTAATCCTAATCAGATGGATAATACTCAGAAGAAATCTCAGATTTCTCCTCAGCATCCTCTGATGAAATTTCTATGGGATCTGGGTTCTGTTCTTCTTCTTCTTCTTGTTCTTCTTCTGGAACATAGCTAGCCAAGAACTCCACATAGTCAGCATCATCTTCATTCTCTTCAGCTTCAGAATCTGATGAGATAATTATAATCTCAGCTTCTTGTGGTTTCTTGTTGTCTTCTTTATTTTTCTCATCTTCTTCGCGTTTTTCGTCTTCTTTCTTTCTCCGAAACTCTGCAATGCGTGAACTAAACCTTCTCATTCTTCCTAATCTCTCTTGCTTTACTCGTTTATTCTTAGTTTTACGCATTAATTGATAAGTGATAAGTTTCAAAACTGAAACCACGCCTTTTATCTCGCTATTATCCGTTAAGTTATAAGTTGTTACTTTTAAGTTGTTTTACGTATTTCAATGCGGAGACTAAGTTAGTTGAAACTGAAATAAATTTCATAAATAAGGATAAGTTAAGAGTGCAATTTTAACTTAGCCTTATGAGACTTAGGGGGAGAGCTTGCAAACCTCTCACTCTGAAGAAAGATATGAAATTTGTTTTATTTCAAATTATCTTAATCTTATACTAAATTAAAATATCATGGATAAAACTTAAAGCCTTGGCTTTAAGGAGTATCAATCTTAGGAGGAGCTTGCAAACCTCACAAACCTAAGAGAAACATGATAAGTTAATTTAACAACAATTGTCAATTAATACTTATGTTTGTCATCATCAAAAAGGGGGAGATTGTTGGAACAAAATTGATTTAAAAATGTTTGCCCCTAAAATCTATAAAGGTTTTGATGATAACAAAGTATTAATAAACAATTGGAAGGACTAAAAATTTATTTTAAGTGCGCAGATATAAGCATCAGATAAGCTCTGAGTAAAGCTCAGAGGATGTGAATTCAGAAGTTCACAAGCGCTCAGAAGATGTTGGACTTCAAAAGTTACAACCTTCAGAGGATGAAGTCTTCAGAACTTCTTGAGTGACTAAAGTCTCATCAACCTCTGAAGATCTTTTTGATATCTGTGAAGATTCCCTTTGCAAGTCAACTCTTCTACCAATGAAGAAAAGGACCTTTCAAGCCTGATCAGTTCAGCTACTCTCGTTTTGTCTGTCCTAACTTGAGAACGTGGGTCTTCAGACTTGTTAGCTGAATAAGGAAAGTCCACTCTGCAGTAGTCAAAGTATCTGAAACTCTTACTCAGTTTAGATACAAACAAACTGCATCAAGACAGACTGCTTGAAGACAAAAGATTATTAACTCCAACGGTTCTTTTTGCAACGACTCTTTTCTGGTGGTATATATACTAGAAGGATCAGCTGCATTATTAACAACAATTATTAAGGAATTAACGTGCGCTGAACAAACTCTGAATTCTGTGTATACAAGCTCTGAACCTCTTATCAAGTGTTTTTGCACTTTAGTCAAATACTCTGTACTATTTGTATTTGCTCTCTTTAGGTTCATCTAAGAGCATTTTGTATATTTTCATATACTTTACTATTACTTGAGGAAACTTAAGCTTGTGTGCTTAAGTGTGAAGTCTTAAGCTTGTGTGCTTGAGCATTGTTGAGAAGTCTCTTGCTTGTGTGCTTGAGCAGGTGTAATCTTGTGTGATTATAGTGAAATCCCTTGGAAGTGCAAGGGGACTGGACTACTCTCGTTTTGTAAGAGGAACCAGTATAAATTGCTTGTGTGATCTCTCTCTCTCTCTTAACTTGTTTTTTGTGTTATTTATCCGCTGCCGTTGTAGTTAAGTTAAGAACTTGAAAAAGTTTTAAACTTGACTAAAACACAATTCAACCCCCTCTTCTTGTGTTTTCACACCTTCAGGGACCTATTTAAAACTTTTTAAGAATTGTTGGGTTGGAGGGATTAAATACTTATTAGGTACTACTATTACAAAATTATAAATGAGTGATGTGTATACGTTGAACCCTATTAAGTACCAAAAAATGGGGAGCTCCATTGTGAATGCTCTAAGGGTTCCAATAACTGATAATAAAAGAAACGATTTTAAAGAGAGAAAATATATAAATAGACGGTTGAGATGGTGACAACACAAATATCATGAGAGGATGAGCTAGAGACTATCCAGATCCGTGGAGAATTTAGTTGAGCCCCAACATATATCAAATGTTGATAGTTTCTTTCCGCTGCAGCAGTGTGAACAGGTGGACCTTGAACTGGTAGACTTTTAAAACCGTATGGTTCACGTCATGAATAAATAATTCAACAAAATGAGATAAGTACTATTCTTTTCCACCGGAAATTGGATACCGATTAATTCTTGTACGTTCTCCTCCAAACATATGTTATCCAAACTATTATCTCTCTAATGCTATCATCATTCATAAATTATCTCATCTAATTTTTTGTATTCAATTCTCAAGGCATAGTAATTAAAAAAAATTAGCGCGTTTGATTATCAATCAATAACACTAGCTACTAAAATGGTAACCTGTTCCAATATTTTGGTGGTCACGATTCTCATCTTGGTTTCCAATTTCAACACAGGGATATGGCTAGTTAATGGCTGTAGCGGAAGGGATTTCAGATGTGGACCTGATGGTCCACCAATCCGATTTCCCTTCCGACTTAAAGACAAAGAAACCGAACAAAGTTGCGGTTATAATGGCTTTGATCTTACTTGTTCAGACACAAACAAAACTCAAATTGAACTCCCTTCACATTCTGGTCCAATTATACTCGAAGTCATGAAAATAATTTATCCACACAACCTTCTATACTTAACTGACCCTGAAAATTGTCTTCCTAGACAGTTTCTAAAGCTCCTTCGATCACCAATTTCTCCTTTTCCATTCTATGAGAGTCCCGGAGTCAGGTATAAGTATAACCTCACCATCCTCCATTGTAGTTCATCACTCTGCCCGGTTATTGTTGTTGATTCTAGTGATACACTCTTAAATTCTGTTTTGGACCCAATTGACTGCACTAAAACTTCAGATTTTACTTCTTCAGCGTTATACTGGGGGGTAAATAATAATCTGTTGGTTTTGACATGGTCAAAACCCAATTGTAGCAAGTGTGAAAAAGAAGGTAAGATGTGTAAACTTAAAAACAACGGAACTGAAGATGGTGAGATAGAATGTTTTGATCGTCATCACAAACCAACTAAGAAGATACTTCTATATGTCACAGGTAACTCTCTCCATTCAAAATTTTAAGTAAAAATAATAATTTGAAATACGACTTTTTGTGTTTTTTTCTAAAAATAAGTTTCACGGAAAGTTGTAAAAATACTATTGATTATTGATCATAGAGAGATGAAGAAAAAATGTAAACTAAATGTAGTGTTGTTTTGTGCAGTTGGGTTCGTGGGTTTAGTTTTGGTGACATTGATTCTTACAGCATGTTTGCATTTCTATACCTATTTTAAACTGAAAGGTGAAGATGAGACTAGAATTGAAAAGTTCTTAGAGGATTATAGGACGCTCAACCCTGCGAGATTCTCATATACTGATATAAAAAGGATTACAAATAGTTTTAGGGAAAAGTTAGGTGAAGGAGCTCATGGAGCAGTTTTCAAAGGTAAATTATCTAATGAAATACTTGTGGCTGTGAAGATGCTAAACAACGCAGAGGGCGATGGAAAAGAGTTCATTAACGAAGTGAAAGCAATGGGAAAAGTTCATCACATCAATGTGGTTCGCTTGGTTGGATTTTGTGCTGATGGATGCTATCGTGCTCTTGTTTATAATTTCTTTCCGAATGGTTCATTACAAAACTTCATAACCAAACCTGATGACATTGATCGCTTTCTCGGTTGGGAGAAGCTACAACAAATTGCTCTCGGCATAGCCAAAGGTATTGAGTATCTTCATATGAGTTGTGATCAACGAATTCTTCACTTCGATATTAATCCCCATAATGTATTATTAGACGACAAGTTTGTTCCAAAAATTACAGATTTTGGTTTGGCTAAATTGTGTCCTAAAAATCAAAGTGTAGTGTCAGTAACTGCTGCTAGAGGGACTTTGGGTTACATTGCACCTGAAGTATTTTCGAGAAACTTTGGAAATGTATCGTATAAAGCTGACATATATAGTTACGGGATGTTACTACTTGAAATGATTGGAGGAAGAAAGAATATCGGTCAACTATCTGAAGAAAATTTTCAAATTTTGTATCCCGAATGGATTCATAATCTACTTGAAGGACAAGATATGCAAATGACTATTGAAGGAGAAGAAGATGATAAAATTTTAAAGAAACTTGCAATTGTAGGACTATGGTGCATTCAATGGCACCCGATAAATCGTCCATCTATAAAAGTTGTGCTGCAAATGTTAGAGGCTCTAGAAGAAGAGAAGTTGATTGTGCCACCAAACCCTTTTAACTCAACAATTTCTAGAGTTGTTGAAACCCAAACAAAATTTTCAACCTTAGAGTTGGAAGCTATACATGAATGAGATAAGGTACATTAATTAGAAAAATGTCAGGTGTGCCAAGGTTGATGTCTTATAAGTATTCATGTTAATGTTAATCTGCATGCACTTCAATAGTAAATAATTTTATATTTTTTAAATTTTACAAATTTTATAAGTATTCATGTTAATGTCAGGTATGCCCAATAATTGTTAAGTAAGTGACCACATAATTTATTGTAGTATATGATATCTTTTTGGTCTGCATATTGATCTTTTTGCTTAACTAAGGACTTTTTTGGATGCCTAAAACGAGGGTTTTGGTAGTCTTAAACCTTAATCGGCTGTCTTCTAATTATTAAGAAGTGAAAAACTACGAGTTCAAATGCTAGCAGTACACCACCCTATCAAATGTGACAATGGATCATTTCTCATTTTCATAATTCAAAGTTGATATACTACAAAGAAAAAATACAGTCTAGAAAAAAAAAAGAAGATGAATGATGAGGTTAGTGTATCATAGACAACATGAGAGAATGAACTAGAGACGATTAAAATCCATAAATGTTCTAAATGAGATTAAGTAACTTCAGGGAGGGAAATACATAGCCTACAACTTCAATATGTATTTTAGAGTATTTTACGAAAAGAGGAAGATAAAAAATAAATGATACTAAAATGTACGGTTAAGATGTGAGAGAAAGAGAGTACTCATACAAGAGAGAGAGAGAGAGTTTTAAAAAGTCAGAAAATGAATGATGCATTTAATCCAATGGCTAAGTGTTGATTATTCCCTCAAAAAGGAGAGAATGTTAATTTAGGTAATTTTTTTTTAACTATTGATTTATGTGGAGAGAAGAGGAAAAGAAGGAAAATGTGAATTGTGAGAATTAAAAAAATTTAGGAATATGAGGGAAAAAAAAAATGAAGAGATTCTGCTTAAAAAGTCATCCATTATTCACAAATCACAAACATCCCTAATGCCTTTTTTCTGCAGCAACTATTTTAAGGAAAATATAAAGAAAGCTAAAAGAAAGATAAACTAAGATAAATAAAATTAAACATTTTTATTGATTTTGGTTACCTTATTATTATAGTGTCTTAGAGTAATACTAATAGATAATAAACTAAATATAGATAATAAAAACTTAGAGCATTCACAATGGAGCTACTCATTTTTAAGTACTTAAGTGGCCCCACATGTACACATCATTCATTTATAATTTTTTAATAATAATACATAATAAGTACTTATTCTCTCCAACCCAAAACCTCTTCAAAAGTTCTAAATTGGTCCCACTAGTAGCACATCTATCCAATAACTCAACATCATTTTAAATGGGTCCCACAAAAATTATTTAGGTACTATGTCTTATTGTAGAACTAGTACCTATTAGGTACAATTTTGTTTTTGCTCCAATGAGAGTACCTATTAGGTACTAGTACTTAAAAATATAAGTACCACCATTGGAGATGGTCTTATAATCAGTTCTACTTTCTACTTTAGTAATAAAATCTAAATTATTTATTAAACTAGAATAAATTACCCGTGCAATGTACGGGTTGGTTTTTACTTAAAAATATAAATTATTTTATATTATGATATCAATTTTTTATAGTATTCTAGTAATAATTAGATTAAAATGTATTTTTTTTTAATAATAAATTTAAATGTATATTTGGTTACCTTATTTTTTAAAGTGTATATAATATTTTTGTGTGTGTTAATCTTCCAGTTCCTATGAGAAAAAAAACTGAACGTCTATATTAATTTCTATACACCCTGGCCAATGATCAAATCTTGAAATTTTATTTTTAAATCTTATAAGCAATATATATTAAACATTCATTCATATACTTATAAAAGTTTCATCCCCATGGTATATAAATATAGCTCAGTTGGTAAATTTTGACATTATTAGAAGGACTGAACTTCAAATCCTAGATTCTCCATTTCTCTAATAGTGTCTAGCCACTACTATAACCTCTTATTTTTTACTCAAGCCACTACTATAACCTAGAAAACTTTCATTCAGTGTATAAAAATTTGGATGCTCCATCCATCATAAATATATCAGAAATAATTATATGTTATTAATAAAAATTTTGATTTTTTTTGGTAGTTAATTAGACAATATAATATATAAGTTCATTCAATTATTCTTATATTTAATAGCTTATTCAATTTTGTACAAAAAAAAAGTTTCAAATTTACTTCATCCGAACACAAATATAAGCAAAAAAAAACATGAGTTAAGTTTATTATATTACCAATTTTGAAAAGTGTAAAAGTGAAATAAATGCCTAAAAAAAATCAAATTAAATAAGGGTATATTAGGAATAGTAATATTAATTATAGTTTAAAAATAGTTAACTTTTACTTATAATAGTGACCAAAATTTGAAGTGTTTTTTTGCTTATATTTGTGTCCGAAGGGAGTAGAATTTTTCGTTCATAAAATAAATAAATGTCTATGGAAGTTTTTTTTTCTTCTTCTATTTGACAAAAAAATTTATAGGGAGGTTGTAGATCTTAAAAATACAATATTTTTTGTTAGAATGCTTGTGAGACTTTTATTTAGACCTTCAAACATATTATTTAGTATTAATAGAGTGTGATTTTTATTTAGACCTTTAAACATCTTATTTATTGGTTAGATTTTTTTTTTTTTTTTTTTTTTTTTTTTTTGGTCAGGTAGCCTAGTGGCTTGAAATTCCACCTTTTAAAGATGGATAAGTGGAGTGTCCAGGGTTCGAACCCTGGCTCCTGCATATAAAATGCTGATGTCCCAACCAATTGAGCTAAGCTCATGGGGACATTTATTGGTTAGATTTTATTTAGACCTTTAAACATATTATTTATTTATTTATTTATTTTGTCAAGTAGCAACGTATTATTTATTATTATTTATTAATATAACATAATGCATGAGTAAGAAAGACCGTAAAAGTGAAACAAAAAATGGACAACCCGTATAAATTGCAAAAAATTACCTCGTATCTCTATATGAATTATAGGCTTTGCTAACATCCACAAGTGCACCAAATGGTGCATGGTGCACAAGTTATCGATTTTATTATAACGAATACGAATTTTACAAAATTCACCGTTGGATTGAAAGTTTATATTTAATAGATCATCCATAAAAAAATTTTAAAAAATTAAAATTCATTCGATATGTTATTGAGTCTCATAAAGATTAACGATATTAAATAAAAACTAGTCACTGACCCGTGCTATCACACGAGTTTTGTACAACGGCATATATGATATTATTAAAAAAATAATAATAATAATTTCAAAAATAATAAATAAAAACAACTCAAAATATAGTGATAATAAAAATAATAATATTTAGTACAACGATAGATATAGATAAATAGTTTACAAATTAACTATTAAACTTTATGGAAAACTTCTTTGTAAATCACATTTCCAATTTCGTCCGTGTCTATTTTCAAACCGTTATCATCAACTAACATCAAAGAAGTAGTATTTTTATCAAATGCTAATTGACCAAAACCATTATATTCTACCATCTACAAATAAGAATAAAATAGTTAGTAATATATAAAAAACCAAAATTATCAACAAAAAATCTCACCAAAAATTCGGTTTTCACATAATAATCGGTCAATTAATTTTGAAATTTTAACGCAAAATTTGAGCTGTTGTGCGAAAACGATGGGTGGTCAGTTGATTCTGGCAGATGATCAGGAAAATATGATGGAACATTAAATTTATCCAGATTAAATTTCATGGGAAGAGTGAACTTAATTAGGTGGATGAATAAGACAATCAAATATGTCCTTCAAAATCAGTCCAAACTGACTCATCCGAGTGTATAACAAAATCACCCAAGCACCAAACTGGATATTATAAAAATCACGCAACACATGTCATCCATGTGTTAAATATATATTGCCATTAATTTTTTCAACTAAAACATAAAATTGATTTCCTTTTGGATCATTTAGTGTAGCATAACGATTCACGGTTTCACCAAAATCCGATGAAAACATATTTGGCAACATGACGACGCCCTAAAATAAAAACAATAAAATTGTGTTAAATTTTTATCAATATTAACTGACTTATTGCAACACATACAATCATATGATATGATAGGTATACTTATAATAGATTTCACGGCGTAATCCGGACACGGATACGTTCGACGAGTGATATGTGGTAATAATTATTGGTGAATGAAATATATATGCTAATGGTTGAATGATACATGTTAATGAGGTAATGAATCTAATCCCGACAATTTCTTTTCTCTGAAATCCTAATCATTTTAATATCTCGCACTCTTTATGTTCCGAAACAAAAATCATACAAAACCCGCACTTAAAATCATGGATATTGTGAATCAACATTTAATATCGCACTAGTCCCTGTGGATACGATATACTGAAAATACTTGCTTTTGTACTTTCATCAACTTACTTCATCAAGATGAAATTCAACATAATAAGTTTGATACTTTATCCTACAATGATTAACGTACTTCTCTAACTCAGTGATTGGATTTGGATCCAATATATAGTGCTATGTGTTTAATAACAAAAAAAAACATCAATAAATATAAAATGAGACGAGAATGATTAGTTAGAACATATAAAAGAGAGATGAAGGCATTAAAACCTTTTAAACAACGTAACGCAAGTTGAGTTTCTCTATTTTGATGATCCATATTGTCAATGAAAACATAAAACACGTGAAAATTCATCTATATATAGATAAAAGGTAGATAATATAAGACTATATATTGATGTGCTTTTAATTAATGATTTTTATTTAATAAAAAAATGAATATGTATGAAAGAAAAATAAAAAAGGGGTTTTGTATAAAAAAGGTTAAAAAAACGCAGTATCATATTTGATTTTGTAGATGAAAAAAAAAATGGTTTTTGTTTGTAGAAAGAAAAATAAAACGTGTTAAGTTTTAAAAGTGTGCATTATATTTAAATGATGTTGATTACTTGTTGGTTACAAAATTATTTCAACATAATTGATATGACTTGGTGGTAAGGCTATAAAGAATTATAACTAAAAGCTCATTGGTTCAAATCTTAGTGGGTATTTTTTTAACATTTTAATATGCATTATTTAGATGATCCTGGTTAATTTTAACGGGTCTCTATAACATATCAAATAATTTTCAATTTTTTCAAAAAAAAATTATAGATGGTCTATATGATATAAACTTTCAATCCAATGGTGAATTTTATAAAATTCGTATTCGTACATTTCAATGAAATCAATGACTTGTGCACCATGCACCATATGGTGCATGGTAGAACTTGCCTGAATTATATATACAACTATTCAAAAAATCAATGAATTAGGAAAACGATGGGTGGTCAGTTGATTCTGACAGATGATCAGGAAAATATGATGGAACATTAAATTTATCCAGATTAAATTTCATGGGAAGATTGAACTTAGGTGGATGAATAAGACAATCAAATATGTCCTTCAATTTTTTCAAAAAACAATTATAGATGATATAAACTTTCAATCCTACAGTGGATTTTATAAAATTCGTATTCCTACGTTACAATGAAATCGGTGACTTGTGCACCATGCACCATGGTTGAACTTGCCTGAATTATATA
The DNA here is from genome assembly GCF_020283565.1 of Trifolium pratense. NCBI lineage: Eukaryota > Viridiplantae > Streptophyta > Magnoliopsida > Fabales > Fabaceae > Trifolium > Trifolium pratense. Next base: position 35,827,587 of record NC_060059.1, on the reverse strand, counting down.
TACAACTATTCAAAAAATCAATGAATTAAAAGCAAAAATATAAATTTAGTAGCAAATCAATCTTCCTTTCTTATCGCTTTCATAGAAACTTTATTACTGGACTATGCACATACAGCCGTTGACTCTAATTTCTTTGATTATTATATGATGATAAGAAGAGAAAATTGATAGTACATGTGGTTGTAAAATAGCTATATTGAGTCCATAAATCGACCCACGTAAATAATTGAAAAATCAAAGTCCGACACATATTTTTCTTGAGGGTGAATTAGCCCTGCTGCCTCTCATTGGGTGTACTCGCCGCATGTCGACAATAAGCTAACTATAATTTGAATAATTCTTGGGGAAAGAGTACAATATACAAGATCCTTCTAAGTATTTGCCGGTATCTGTACGCTACAAGAAAAATAGGATATGTTAGCGAAATATATCCCTTATAATGTGTCTTTTTCCGCACAATATGTGACAATTTAGTGGCGGAATAGATCTATTCCTAAACTTTTTCTATACTGTTGTAACTTGTAAGTATGGTAAACAGACGAATTCTAGGGTGAGCAACCCAATCATATCTCTCACGGTGGGTTGGGACATTGGGTGCTATAAATCATGAGAACCGTTGGATTGTGATCTTGCACATGTTCTTTCACACACTTGATTTTCTCTCTCTCAAAGAACCAACACATCGGTTGAAAGATGACCTGAATAAGTGTTTATAAAGTGAGCGCAATCATCACCTTACAAGCTTGTTTTGTAGGGTTGAGAGATGACCTGCATAAGTGTTTGTAAAACGAGGGCAATCCTCACCTTATAAGCTGGTTTTGCAGGGTTGAGTTAGACCAAACTCTTAATTCTAAGGCTAACCCCTTGTTCTAATTTTACCGTTAGTTCTTCTACATCAAAGAAACACAAACTTTTACTGTTCATGGGCATGGGAATACCTTATAAGATTTCAAGATTTTATCTCTTTTACTTTTAAATTCATCTATTCTATGTCTCAAATCCTAATATTAGTTTATCGTTTTTTTTTGTTCATATAATAATCCTGATATTATTTGTTCATATGATAATCAATCTTAAATACAAATTAAAAATAATTTAATGTTTTTTCACAAATTATAATACATGATATAAAAACATAACTTAAATTTTGTCTCTTCAAATAATACTAATATCGTGGTAAAGATAAATAATTCAAATAATTGTTTTAAAATAAACTAAAATGAATGTTTGTTTGTGTAAATTACAAAGATGAAAAGTATAATTATCCCTAATATTTCTTATCTTGTTCCTCTCTCTAATATTGAATATGTCCCTTCTTGGATCATTTTAAAGTAAACTTCCTCCTGGACTTCAAATGCAACCATTTTCTATGCAATTGCTGAAATTAGAAGACATTTTGTCCTCATATTTGATAACATAATTTAGAGCATATCAATCTCCCTTTCTTCTCTCTTTCATAGAAACTTCACTTCCATTGGTCATTGGTCATTGGTCATTATATGATGATAAGAAGATAACGGATTGGTGGTACATGTGGTTGTGAAGTTATTACTTTGAGTCCATAAATCAACCATGTGGATAATTAGCACATCAATCTTCTTTTCTTATCTCTTTCATAGAAAACTTTATTACTAGACTCGTATGCACTTACGGCCATCGACACTTGTTTCTTGGATTATTATATGATGATAAGAAGAGAAAATTGATAGTACATGCATGTGGTTATGAAATAGCTATGTTGACTCCATAAATCAACCCATGTAAATAATTGAAAAATCAATGTCCGACATAGTCTTTTTGAGGGTGAATTAGCCGGTATAATAAAATAAATTAGGTTTTCATAGCACATTTTTATCATCTGTTTGGTTAGAAGGAAAGAAAATGGGAAGCAAGAAAAATACAAAAATTGATGAATGAACTTAACTGAATCTTAGTCCAAGTTCATTGATCGGTTTTCATGTTTTTCTTTCCTTCCAACGAAACGGGTATTTGCCGGTATTTACATACAGATATAAATATTATTTTAATAAGAGGATCAACTTACAAAGGTGTAATTTTAAAATAAATGTATTTTTATTAGGCAAATTCTATGGTACATATGCTAATTTCTAATGTACTGCTACATTGGATAATTAAATTAATAGGTATGGACTGGGCAATGGGCTTAAGAAAATATCCAGTAAGCCCAATTAGAGTAAAAAAGGATTATAAGCCCAAATCAAGTAAACCCAAAAATACCCAATAGGCGATTAGAAGCTAGGGCGTGACCTGCAACTCTAAGGCGACGCCAAAAAAAGGGTGGATTCTGTGTTACTGAAAATATCTTCTCCTTCCTTGTATCAACCGCTAACTTAAGAAGGAAGAAATAAACTTCTCGCAACCGCCATAACTTGGAGACCAAGGTTCTCATCCCTATTTTCACGCCATACCACCGAAGAAGATGCTAAGGACCGGATTTTTAGGAACCCTTGCTTGGAGAAGAAGACTAGAAGCTCTATAAATAGCTCCATACTCTCATTTGTAAAGGGGGATTTTTTCTGACTTATTAAACTCCCAGGGTTGTTGGGATTGAACTGAGTGTAATCACACCATTTGATCAATAATACAAACCCCCTTGTTTTTTACCAGAACATTTTGGCGCCCACCGTGGGGCTGCGGTAAAATCATTTGATCCCAGCCTATCACAGCAACTAGACGAAAAATCAAACATCTTCACATGGCTGGAGAACATGGAAACAACGATAGCTCTAGCGTTAACACCTTGCAAGCCGCCGTTGTAGAAATACGGCGCTTACAAACTCAGATTGCGGCCATCGAAGCCGAGAGAACTAATGAGAAAGAGAAAGCGAAATTGATTTTGGAGGAGGAGGAGGGAGAGGGCGTCATGGACGTACAACCCTTAGCACAACACTTGTGGGATGCCCAAGTGGTGGAAACAATCAAGGTTCCTCACCTTCCTACCTTCGACGGAAAGACGGATCCAAGGGAGCACCTGATGGCAATTGGGACACAAACCGCCATAATCAATGCTCCGGAACATCTAAAGTGTAAATTACTAGCCGGCACCTTCAAGGACGTCGCCTTGCGTTGGTACATGAACCTTCCAAGAAACTCAATTGAGAGTTATGCTGACTTTCATAAAAAATTTATTCACCAGTTCGCTGGATCGAAACACGTGAAAGTCACATCAACCAGTCTTTTCTCCATCCGCCAAAACCATGGCGAGTCATTGCGTAACTTCCTCGCCAGATTTAGCGAAGCCACCATCAAAGTCTCAAATCCAAATCAGGAGATGTTTGTGGCAGCCTTCCACAATGGGCTAAGGGCGGGACATTTCAATGAGTCCTTAGCCCAAAAGCCAGCCTCGTCAATGCAAGAGGTGAACAAGAGGGCGGAGTGTTATATAAAGGGCGAAGAAAGTAACGCCGAGAAAAGGCAACGAGACGTTAAGGAGAAGGAATACGTGGGCCGTGCCACTAGAGCGCCCGAACACCCACGACCAAAATCGGGAGGCCACCTAGGAGACCCATGGCAGAGGCATCATGGGAAGCCCTACCGCCAACCGCCCAGAAGAGAATTCAGGAGTCATCCCGCCAATGAAGACCTCACGCCATTAAACGCCTCAAAGGTTTACGTCTTAAATGAGATTCTGGCCACTGGTTTGGCAAACCTCCCCCCAAGAAGAACCAGTAACATCCCCATGGGGCTGGACGATAACGCCTGGTGCGCATATCACAGGTGTAGAGGTCACTCCACAGAAAAATGCTTCCGCTTAAGGGATTTAATCGAAGAACTGATAAAAAGCGGACACCTTCGCAAATTCATTGACGACGCCGCCCAAGGGCGGGTTGTCGTGCCAAAAGTCCCCCGGCAGGAGCCACGAGATCCTCCTGGGCCAAACAGAGAGCCTCCCAAGGGGAGAATCTCCGTGAATACAATAGCAGGAGGATTCTCAGGCGGGGGCGAATCAAGCTCAGCAAGGAAAAGGTATGTACGCCGAGCTATCTCGGAAATATACCTCGTAAGTCAACCTCAGCCATTAAACGTACCAGATTTGGCATTCACGGCAAAGGATGGTTTGGAGGTAGCACCCCATGACGATGATCCATTAGTGATACAAGTCCAAATTTTGAACTGTGATGTAAAAAGAGTATTGATAGATTCAGGGAGTTCAGCGGACATTATGTACTGGGAAGCTTTCAAGGCCATGCAATTAGCAGAAGAGCAATTGCAACCCTACTCCGGAACCCTGGTTGGGTTCTCTGGCGAACAAGTGGACGTAATGGGTTACGCCTCCCTTCTTACCACGTTTGGGGAAGGCAGCAACGCCAAAACTATCAAGGTGCGATACCTGGTAGTTAAAACTCCTTTTACCTCCTATAATATTATTATAGGAAGGCCCGCCTTTAACGCATTGGGGGCGGCCATGTCCACTTTATACCTAGCAATAAAATACCCCCTTGATAATGGGGGAGTAGGGACGGTAAGGGGCGATCAGATTCTCGCCAAGAAATGCTACGAGTCTAGCTTAAAGATACGACACCGAAATTCCAGCGCAAGCGGGAAATTCGAAAGAAGACAAGCCGCAATTCCAGGCGGCATAAACATCATAGAGAGCGCAGACATGGATCCGAGGGAGGAATTTCAAGATCGAAGGGTAAGCCCTATAGAAGACCTGGAGCAAGTTCAAATTGGCGATCACCCCCACCAGACAACCAGCTTGGGAACAGCGTTGCCCAGCGAGGAGAGGAGACGAATCATCAAAATCTTGAAGGATAACGCTGACCTATTCGCATGGAAGCCTTCAGATATGCCAGGGATTGACGAAGGGGTGATAACACATAAGCTTTCAATATCACCCAACACAAAACCAGTCTCCCAAAGAAAGAGAAAGGTAGGAGAAGAAAGACGAGTCGCCATAGCGGAAGAGGTAGAAAAGCTAAAGGAGGCTGGATTCATCGAAGAAATAAAATACCCCTCATGGTTGGCAAACGTCGTCATGGTGAAAAAGGACAACGGAAAGTGGAGAATGTGCGTGGACTTCACAGATTTAAACAAGGCATGTCCCAAAGATCCATATCCTCTCCCCAACATTGACAGGTTAATTGATGGCGCCTCGGGGTGCAAGAGGCTGAGTTTTATGGACGCCTACTCCGGATACAATCAAATAAAGATGAACCCCTCCGACGCCTGCCATACAGCCTTTATGTCGAATACCTGCAACTATTTTTACAACGTCATGCCTTTTGGATTAAAGAATGCGGGAGCAACATACCAAAGGTTGATGGACAGGGTCTTTGCTGAGCAAATAGGGAAGAATCTAGAAGTATATATCGACGACATGGTAGTAAAAACTTCCAAGGGAAGTCGCCATGATGATGATCTGTTGGACATCATGGGATCAGTAAGAAAGTACAACATGAGACTAAACCCAGCGAAGTGTTCCTTTGGAGTGCAAGCCGGAAAATTCTTAGGATTTATGCTCACCAGCAGAGGAATAGAGGCTAACCCCGAGAAATGCCAAGCCATCATAAACATGAGGAGCCCTACATCCGTGAAAGAAGTACAAACCTTGACAGGCAGAATAGCGGCACTATCCAGATTCCTATCATGTGCGGGCGAAAAGGGTTTCCACTTCTTCGCATCTCTTAGGAAAAATGAGAGATTCTCCTGGACATCAGAATGTGAAGAAGCCTTCAAACAATTAAAAGAGTTCTTGGCATCACCGCCCATCTTGACACGCCCATTACCAGGTAACACCCTTTACCTATATCTCGCAGTTTCGGATAGATCTTTGAGTTCAGCTCTAGTTCAAGAAATAGAGGGCGAAGAAAAACCTATATATTTTGTAAGTAGAACCTTAAGGGGAGCAGAAACAAGGTACCAAAGAATAGAGAGGTTATCCCTCGCGGTAGTTGTCACAGCCAGAAAGTTAAGGCAGTACTTTCAAAGCCACCAAGTAGTTGTTAGAACAGATTACCCTATCAAGAACGTCCTCCGAAAGCCAGACTTGGCAGGAAGGATGGTAGCGTGGTCCGTGGAATTATCAGAATTTGACATCACCTTCTCGCCTAGAGGGGCCATTAAGTCACAAAGACTAGCTGATTTTGTATTGGAAATGTCTACTCCGCCAACAACAGAGAAAGCGGCGTTTTGGACACTCTCAGTTGACGGGGCCTCCAATGTGCGAGGAAGTGGAGCCGAAATAGTACTGGAAGGACCGGATGGCGTTATGATAGAACAATCACTACGTTTCGCCTTCAAAGCTAGCAACAACCAAGCAGAATACGAGGCTTTGATAGCAGGAATGAAGTTAGCAAGCGATATGGAGGTAAAGGAGCTAAGAGCCATGAGTGATTCCCAACTGGTAACCAACCAAGTATCAGGGAAGTTTCAAACGAAGGAGCCGCAGTTAATCAAATACGTGGAGAAGGTGCAAAACCTAGCTAAGCATTTCGATTCGTTCGAATTAGTTTATGTTCCCCGCGAACAAAACATGAGAGCAGATCTATTGTCAAAGCTGGCGAGCACCAAAAAACCAGGAAGCCATAGAACCGTTATCCAAGAGACCATAAAAACTCCCAGCATCAACGGGGAAGAGGTAATGATGGTAATAGAAGAAGAAGACTGGAGATCGCCCATTATCCGGTACCTCCAAAAGGATGAGCTCCCTAAAGAAAGGGAAAAGGCTTTTAAATTGAAGAAAATGGCGGCATGGTATTCAATGATAGGGGATAAACTATACAAAAGGGGATTTGCATCCCCCCTCCTTTTATGCGTCAGTACCGAAGAAGCCAAACGCATCATGACTGAAGTACACGAAGGATCGTGTGGCAGTCATATCGGTTCAAGAGCATTGGCAGGAAAGATATTAAGAGCAGGATTTTATTGGCCAGATATACATGATGATACCGCCATGTATGTAAGAAACTGTGACAAGTGTCAAAGACACGCCAACCTGCATCACGTTCCGGGGGAGCCACTAAAGTCAGTGTTATCCCCCTGGCCCTTTTTCATGTGGGGTGTAGATATCGTGGGTCCGTTCCCAGTTGGCTATAAACAAGCGCGATGGATCATCGTCGCCGTGGACTACTTTACAAAATGGATTGAAGCAGAACCGGTATCCAGCATCTCGGCGGAACAGGTAAAAATCTTTTATTGGAAGAAAATCATCTGCAGATTTGGATTGCCCAAATACATCGTATCCGACAACGGTACACAGTTCGCCAGCGAAAAGGTCGTTGAATTCTGTCGAAGCAAAGGAATCAAAAACACCTTCATATCAGTGGAACATCCACAAGCTAACGGACAAGCAGAGTCAGCAAATAAGGTGATACTAAGAGCCTTAAAAAGAAGGCTAGATAGCAAAGGCGAAGCTTGGGTAGCCCACATCTCACCCATCCTCTGGTCGTATCACACCACTCCCCAATCCTCGACAGGAGAAGCGCCATTTACAATGGTCTATGGTTCAGACGCGATGATCCCGGTGGAAATAAATCCTCCTAGTTGGCGCAGAGAAACCACGACGCAGGAAGAGAACGACAGAGCTTTGGAAGAAAACCTAGACATGATCGAAGAAAGAAGAGAAAAAGCGCATTTCAGAGAATTCGCCATTAAGCAAAGGGCCGCTAGGCGTTACAATACGAGAGTCAAACAAAGAAGCTTTCAAGAGGGCGATTTAGTGTTGAAAAGACCTATGGGAAAGGATAAAGGAGGAAAGTTCGCAGCAAACTGGGAAGGCCCCTTTCGGGTCCAAGAAGCTTTCGAAGGAGGAGCATATCGTCTAGAGACCATGGAAGGAAGAATCCTCCCCAGGACGTGGAACGTAGCAAACTTAAAGTTCTACTACAGCTAATCGCAGGGCATCATGTTACTGATGGAAGAATAAGTAAAACCATTCTCTTCTTTTAGCTTTATTTTTAATGATGTATAAGAACCGTTTTCATAAATGAATAAAAAGACAATGAGACACTCTTTTCCCCTGTTTTAACTGGGGTTTTTATCGAGGCTCATTGAATTTCAAAATTCTAGTGGTTTATATCTTCTTGCACATGTCAAAATATTTGCGTCAACCTGATTAAGTTACGGGCTCTGAATCAATAAAAATGGTTATCTCAAACTTGAGCTCTGAATCTTTATTAAAGATCAACTCAGATGTGAGCGCTGAACCAAAAACAAGGTTGCAAAGCCTTGGCGTTACCTGTAAGTCTTACGAGTTGGGTACGTCAGAAAAAGAAAAATTAAAAAGGTTGCAAAGCCTTGGCGTTACCTGTAAGTCTTACGAGTTGGGTACGTCAGAAAAAGAAAAATTAAAAAGGTTGCAAAGCCTTGGCGTTACCTGTAAGTCTTACGAGTTGGGTACGTCAGAAAAAGAAAAATTAAAAAGGTTGCAAAGCCTTGGCGTTACCTGTAAGTCTTACGAGTTGGGTACGTCAGAAAAAGAAAAATTAAAAAGGTTGCAAAGCCTTGGCGTTACCTGTAAGTCTTACGAGTTGGGTACGTCAGAAAAAGAAAAATTAAAAAGGTTGCAAAGCCTTGGCGTTACCTGTAAGTCTTACGAGTTGGGTACGTCAGAAAAAGAAAAATTAAAAAGGTTGCAAAGCCTTGGCGTTACCTGTAAGTCTTACGAGTTGGGTACGTCAGAAAAAGAAAAATTAAAAAGGTTGCAAAGCCTTGGCGTTACCTGTAAGTCTTACGAGTTGGGTACGTCAGAAAAAGAAAAATTAAAAAGGTTGCAAAGCCTTGGCGTTACCTGTAAGTCTTACGAGTTGGGTACGTCAGAAAAAGAAAAATTAAAAAGGTTGCAAAGCCTTGGCGTTACCTGTAAATCTTACGAGTTGGGTACGTCAGAAAAAGAAAAATTAAAAAGGTTGCAAAGCCTTGGCGTTACCTGTAAGTCTTACGAGTTGGGTACGTCAGAAAAAGAAAAATTAAAAAGGTTGCAAAGCCTTGGCGTTACCTGTAAGTCTTACGAGTTGGGTACGTCAGAAAAAGAAAAATTAAAAAGGTTGCAAAGCCTTGGCGTTACCTGTAAGTCTTACGAGTTGGGTACGTCAGAAAAAGAAAAATTAAAAAGGTTGCAAAGCCTTGGCGTTACCTGTAAGTCTTACGAGTTGGGTACGTCAGAAAAAGAAAAATTAAAAAGGTTGCAAAGCCTTGGCGTTACCTGTAAGTCTTACGAGTTGGGTACGTCAGAAAAAGATACAGCAAAGAAAGGCGAAATTGTCAACACCGCCAGAAGAAGCTTACACACAACCAAAGCAAGGCGATTCATTATAACGCCAAATGACAACAGGTATAAAGTATTTTTAACGATTCACAATTATTATAGAATGTCGAAGATATAACCGGTGTAGGGACAAAGTTTCCAAGGTGAGAATGACAGAAGGCATCACCTCACAACGTAATGCAAAATTCATCCGCAAAATTATGAAGAAAGAAGATCATTGTAAATAAAGGGATTAATAGAAACCCAATAAAGGGTAAATTGTTCAGGCCACAAAGGGGCATACAGAATAGTTACAAAAGCCACATAAGGGCAAAATTTAATCTATTACAACAAAAAAAAAAAAAAGTCATTCACTGAGGAGGAACATAAGGGACGAGCTTTCCGTCAACTATCTGCTTCATTGCATCGGCCTCGCCCAGGCGCTCAGCATCCAAATCAGGAAAGAGCAACTTGACCTGCTCGATCGCAAAGGCGAAGCCTTCATCATATTGGTTGGCTGCACAGAGTTGAAGCTCGTTGATGTCGTTCTCCAACCTGACCTTCTCATCAGCTAAGGTCCCAACAGACAGTACCGCCTCATCCTTCTCCTTGGAAAGCTTAGAAAGTTTCTCGTCCTGAGCAGCAGCATTCTCTTTAAGCTTGGTCTCAGAAGCGGCATAGCTTTCTTTAATCTTGGCCAGCTTCTCCTCATACTCTTTCCTCAGCCTCTCCGCCTCGCCCTCCCTTTCTTCCTTCAACTTTTTGATGTCATCCTCCAGCTTCGCCTTAGTTTCAGAATACCTCTTCTCAATATCAGCGAGGTTATCATCAACCATCTTCACTTTCTGTCTCGCCTCCATAACCTCTTGCTCCTGGCGGTTTGTCAACAGATAATTAAGGAGAGTACCCTTGACTTCATACTCTAAGGCTTTCTTCCTCAGGTCTTCCGTCGAAGTGTTGGTGAAGCGAGTCATGTCACCCACCATGGTTACTCCTCTCTCAATAAACTCCAGAGGATCGAAGGAGCTCCAGGAAAGGGACGCAGCGGCTTCAGCGTCTTGAGAAGGAGGCTGAGAAGAACTGGAAGCCGCACCTTTGCCCTTGTCGGCACCCCCAGCATTTTGAGTAGTTTTCTCTAATTTTTGTTTTTTGGGAGGAGGAGGAGCAACACCCTCGTTTCCCTCCGCTTCAGCAGCCGTTTTCCCAGGGATCTCAACACGGATCCGCCCTTCATGCTTCTTCTTGCTTCGCCCTTCCTTCGCAGCAGCTTCCTCCACTTGCAGCTGCTTCAACGGATCAATTACAGTAGCAACAGGTCTCGCCTTCTGTTGGCGAGCCTTTGCCAGAAACGCCAACCTTTCCTCATTCGAGATAGTTCTCATTCTCTCTACAAAAACAAGGAAGGCAAAGAAATACAAGTTAGTAACGAGGCGAGATCAACATTAAACAAATAAAGAAAGATACAAATTTACCACTTACGCAAATATTCTTCCAAGGCGCCACTATTACCCTCACACCTAAGAACGTCAGCGGTATCCATAAGGGCATAGGAATCAAGGAAGTTGACGGTATCTTGCTCAAAATCACTCAAAGCCTCAAAGATGGCTCCCTTGATAAGCCTAGGGTTTTTGGTCCAATAGAAAGGAAATAAAGGATCCTCAACCTCATCATACATCAGATCAGGAAATCTCTCATCATTGCGAACCCGAAAGAAAGAGTCTTTGAAGTTTTTGAAATTGGAGGCATATAGGCTTAGGAGACGACGGTTGGGTTGACTACTAAGGGAAACTAGAGATTGAGGTTTTAGGTTCTTTATCTGGTAAAAAGAGAAGAAAACACCAACAGAGGGATCCAGGTTAAAACCTGAACACATTACCTCAAAAGCTTTTATAAAGGCCCAACTATTAGGATGGAGTTGGGTGGGGGCGACATTAAGAACCCTCAACATCTCCGCCTGGAAAGAAGTGAAAGGCAGCCAAATATTGAGGGGCTGGATCACGCCAGTATAAAGATAGAAATAATCTGGCGGGGTAACATTCTGGAAAAACACGAACTCGCCCTCCTTGACGGGCTCGGTTATAATCAAATCTTCACGAGGAAGGGAATCAGAGAGTTTGACAGCTTTCCTAAAGCTCCTCACCATTTCCACACTAGTATACTTTGAAGAAACTTCCATGGTGACTGGAGTGTAGTCAGCAACGACCAGATCTCGGCAGGGGTTCTTCCGCTTTCCTGTGAAAGAGGAAGGGGAGATTATGACGCAATCACTGTCATTACTACTATCACTACTGCTATCACTATCACTACTACTACTCCCAACATCAAAACCCCACAATTCCGAATAAAACCCCCGGCTATTAAGAACGCCGTTAGCCCTAGTATAGTGGGCACGAACTTGTTGCGCCCACTCGAGATAACTAGGAGAAGAAATAGGAACTCTCCCCTCATCCTCATCTAGCTCCCTCAAAATAACCATTAGTCCTAAACCTAATTAGAAAAATTAGGGTTCCTACTCAGAACAGTCCTAATTAACGAAAAGAAGAAAGGTATAAAGTGAAATACCTTATGAAACGGAGGAAGACTTCGAAGCAGGGAGATAAAAGTCGTCTTAAAATGGAGACCGTTGAAAACCTTTATCAAGAGAGTGAAGAAGAGAGCGTAAACTGGATCGGAATGGGAGTAGAAGATTTTGCAGAAGAAGTAAAGGGAAAAGAAAGAGTAAAACCCCTATTTTAAAGACTTTATTCCGAACAGTTAATTTGAAGCTGTAAGGTTCATCGTCAGATCACGTACGTGTCAAAGCGCGTATCTCGAGAATAAACCTTAGAAGATTTATCGTCAGATAACTAAATACGACGCCTACAGGCGGGTAGAGTGGCGCCCTTAATAAAACGATCAAAAAGGACTAATTATCCCGCCGGATAAAAAGATTGATTCACCTTTGGGGCGCAACAAAGATATCCATAACAACGCCAAACGAGAAAAAGCCAAAAATCAAGGAAAGACAAGACATAAAGTAATGCATTCTACTCAAGGCAAGAAAGAAAAATCTTTATTATTAGCAGAAAATGGAAAGTACAACGAAGAGAAACCAAGGCTACATGGAGAAATCCTAAAATCCTATCAATCAGACTCCGAATCCTTTTGCACAGGCCCAGGGAAAGTCATCTTGGATTCCACGGTGACCCGGGACCCCTCTTCTTCACTGGACGAGGAAGCACGAAGCTCAGGAGGAACATAGGTCTCCAGAAACGAAACATAATCCTCATCACCACTACCAGAAGCGGAGGTATCCGAGGAAAGAACGATAACCTCCACCTTTTTGACATCCTTAGACCTCCGGGAGCGAGCGGAGTTAGAGGTTGAAACCTCAACTCTTTTCTTCCTCCGCTGAGGCGGAGTACTTCTAGCAACAGGTTTTTTCGCATTATTATTTTCCATATTCGAGTTTTGAGCAGGTACTTAAAGATTCAAAACAAGATGATAAAAATTCGAGTTTTGAGCAGGTGATATTTATAGTCAATATTTAACCTTAACATCGTTATTAACGGTAGTAATAAATGCTTGAACGGTTGCAACCACCGAGTTTTGACCATCTCGAAAAATGTCACTTTTACGTTTCCAAGAAGTCAAAATTTGACCCATTTTAGTTATTAAAGACTGCAAAGGAAGGCGGTACTAAAAAGGACAGAAGAGCAACACATAAGTAAAGGAAATTGCTTAATTCGTACAAAAGAAATACAACGGAAGCAAAGAAACAGAATAAAAATAACAAAGATCCCAAAATCCGGAAGCAAATTACAAATACTAGAAAGAAAAGCACAAAACGGAAAGATGAGCAAACAAAAGACTTCATGGCATGGTAGAACTCCCCAATTCACCAGCATCGGCAACGGCGATACGGTGCATTTCCTCCAATGCCCGTTTCACCCTCTTCGCCTTCACCATATTCTCGTCAATAGGCTTCAGATCCTCTCTTAGTTCGCTTTGTTTGTCCAGAAGGTCCACCAAAGAATGGCGCCGGGTAATCAACTTAGCAATGTCATCCCTAATCTCGCCTTGAAGAGCCCTCTTCCTCTTCACCAGCGGCTTCATCTCCTTATTCAGCATCGCCAGACGATCATCCACTCTGCGCTCCTCATTGAAGCATATATATCCCCAAGATCTCCTCTTGCACACCCATAGTCTCTTTTGTAATCTCTATCTGGCTGTCAACAGCTTCAGTGACTTCGGCGTGGCACTCCTTCACATTTTCCACAGCGATCACAAAGGATGCACTATCCTTCAGTTCCTTCTCCAGACGCAGCACACTGTCAAGAAAACGTTTCTCTTCCTTGGTCAACCTCCAGCAATAATCATTAAGTTCTTTGACAAACTCCGAGAATTCACCAAAATCGTCCATTAAGTCCTCCGTACTCAGGTTCAGCGTACGGCGGAGTCGTTTAATGACGGGGGAAGCAGGAGACTGACCACATTCAAAGGGAAGGCTTTTAGGAGACATACTGCATAAGAAAAGCTTTCAAGAGAGCAGGTGAGAATGTGACGAGTTGATTCTATCAAACACTCCATTTTATAGAGAAAATATCCCATCGTGGTATCAGTGAATGGAGAAGCGGTTGACAAACATGGTCCAGGAGTACAAGAACGTGCGCCAGAAAGTGGGGAGGAACGTGATGAAACTCTTCCCGCGCTACAGGTTTTAGAGGGAAAATTCGAACCCTACTCAAGCACTTCATTCCTTTGGACCTCGTGCTTGGGGGGCTGTGGACTGGGCAATGGGCTTAAGAAAATATCCAGTAAGCCCAATTAGAGTAAAAAAGGATTATAAGCCCAAATCAAGTAAACCCAAAAATACCCAATAGGCGATTAGAAGCTAGGGCGTGACCTGCAACTCTAAGGCGACGCCAAAAAAAGGGTGGATTCTGTGTTACTGAAAATATCTTCTCCTTCCTTGTATCAACCGCTAACTTAAGAAGGAAGAAATAAACTTCTCGCAACCGCCATAACTTGGAGACCAAGGTTCTCATCCCTATTTTCACGCCATACCACCGAAGAAGATGCTAAGGACCGGATTTTTAGGAACCCTTGCTTGGAGAAGAAGACTAGAAGCTCTATAAATAGCTCCATACTCTCATTTGTAAAGGGGGATTTTTTCTGACTTATTAAACTCCCAGGGTTGTTGGGATTGAACTGAGTGTAATCACACCATTTGATCAATAATACAAACCCCCTTGTTTTTTACCAGAACAAGGTAAATGAATATTTTTTAAAGTAAATTAATTTTCTTATCATTAAAATAATTATAGCAACTATATATTATTCATCAAAACTGTCAAAAATATAAAATTCAATATTTTTTAATTTTTATTCATCATAATAGCCAATATTGAATTTTTTTAAAAAAAATATTAGAAAAATTCGTATAATGCTTATAAACAATAAAATTGTGTTTTTTCTTGTGATGTTATTATTTCTAAAATACAATAATCGGCTAATAGTTTTTTAGTTCATAAAAATAATCGCTAATTTATCAATTTACCGATCTGATGTACCGGTACATTCAAATCTCCCTATTTATTAATAAAGAATTATGTGGTATCTATAAATTCGGGTGTAGGAAGTGTGGACAAACAATGGATTTGGTTGGTTCTGTCATAGTGGTACATTTTTTTTAGTTACAACAAATATATGAAAATGAAACATTGGCATCAAGCTAATTGGAATAACATTTGTTTGGCTGTTATGCAGCGTTTACTATACTAAGACCCAAAAGAAATTATTTCTTCTATACAACATGTTTAATATTATTATTTATTTTAAAAAATAATTGACTAACAAAAGATAAACCACCATTTTGGTCCCTAAAAATTTACTCCCTCCGTTTTTCTTTAAGTGTCATTTTACGTCGAATTTATCGTTTCTATTTAATTGTCATTTTGATATTTTAAGAGTATGATTTGTCGATTATAGCCATTATCAATTACTCTTTTTTTTTTCAATAAAACTAGTTAATTTTATATATTTGGAAAATTATATTTTTTTTTTAATTTTTTTTTTGGTACATAACATATTAATTTTATTTTTTTTACATGATATATTAAATTTATTTGAAAGAAAAAGTGTATGCATAAAAATAAGAATTTATTGGTGGATTAAAATTAGGGTATACTAGAAAGATAATGTGCAAAAATACACTTTGTTAATTTAGTCCAAAAAATTACTATCAAATGAGATACTAAAAATGAATTTATAATTAATATAAAAATATAATATTAAACATGTTGTACACTACCTAAAATAACTTAAAAAGAAAAAAAAAACACACTAGCACAACCTACGGCTAGATGCGCTATTGAAGGAAAAGATGGAGCATGCCATAATCCAACGGTGCACAAACTGCAGCAGGCATCACCACTGCCGAGGATCGAAATGCCCAATGACACTTTTTTTTTACGGAAAATGCCCAATGACACATGTTAAGAATACAAATGTAATAATATTATTTTGTAACTTGTGCGTTATACTTTTTAAACATTAAATTCTTTTATTTTATTAAATGTAAAATTTCTATTTTTAGATACCTTAACATGTGCCATTAGTGCACATGTTAACATGACCCTTATTTTTTGGAAAATTCTATGGTACATTCCTTAATTGGAATGTTTTGGTACATTCCAAAACTGGCCAATAAGAATGCAATGTTGACCAACTTTGAATGATATGGTACAACTCTCATGTATGGTACTTACCATGTATCTTAGCATCTTCTAATATTTCAACTAAGTCCCTTACATATTAAAACTTACACAATTACCCCAATATTTATATTTTGTTAATTTTAATTATGATTGTAAATCAATTAAAACTAAAATTAAATAAAAAAACAAAAACATGACAAAATAAATTTTGTATTTTTTTTGAATCAAACATCGTTTTCCTTCTTCTGAGGTTGTGTTCATCACCAGCAAAGACACAACATCATTGTCTTCTGAGTTTGAGTTTGTGTTCATCACCAACAAAGTGTAAACAACAACATTAACCTCCAATACGCTCGCCATTGTTGGACGAACTTGCTAGCTCATCGTTTTCCTTCTTCTGAGTTTGAACGGAACTCCATTCGACGGCGAGTTTGTGAAAGAAGTTTGCGTGTGCGTGTGCATAAGGTAAATACGAAACAGAAATAGTTTGTGTGTGCATAAGAATTAATTTGATTTCAATTTGGGAATTAGGGTTTATGCAGAAAATCAATTTGATTTCATTTAGGAGTTAGGGTTCATGCTGAAATTGAATTGCAGTTTTATTTGTAATTAGTTATTAAGAATTAATTTGATTTTTAATCTGGGAATTAGCTTTAATTTGTTTTCTGTATAAAATTAGTTGTGTGTGTATAAATTTGATTTTCAGTTGTGTTAGTTACCTTTCATTTTGTTTATGAATTTTGGAGGTATTGTTATTGATGGTGATAATTGTTGTGTTTCAGGTTCACAACAATGGTAGAATATGATGAATCTCTAGATGTTGATTCGAATGAAGTTAGTTCAACTGATAGTCATACATCTGATGATAAGGATTCCAACTATTCGGTATCCAGTGGGCATGATAGGTCAGATGATGGCGATGATACTGGTGACCACCATGATGATGATGATGGTGATGATGATGGCAATGACCATGATTTTGATGATGAAGCATCTATAGGTGAAAGAGCTGTACATATTAATTCTATGACTGCTGATGAAATTCGTGGTATGGATTTTGGTAGTTCTGACGAAGCTTATGAATTTTATTATCAATACAGTAAATGTAAAGGTTTTTCCGTTAGGAAAAGTGGTGATAAGTAAAATAATAACAAAGCCGATGTTTGACACATATCTAGGTTAGATAGGAAAAGAGAGCACCGACGTTTGACACGTACGAAATGCACGGCTAGGTTTCGTGTGATAGACAAAGCCGATAAGGGTAGATTTGTAGTGTCTGTGTTTGAAGAGACTCATAACCATGAATTAACATCAGCTAGGTTTGTGCACTTACACCCGATTTATCGTAAAATTAGTGAAGCAGATAGAGTTCAGGTTGATGGTATGCAGTCACGTGGAATTAGAACTTGTCATATTATGGGGTACATGGTTGCTCAGAAGGGTGGATATGGTGGTGTTGGGTTTACGAAGAAAGATCTTTACAATTATTTTGATAAAAAAATGCGTGATATTGTTAAAGATGGTGATGTTGCCGCATCGCTACATTATCTTAATGCAAAGTCAGCTACTGATCCCATTCTCTATGCTGAATATGCTGCTAACAGTAGTAATGGACGGATGAAGTCTCTTTTTTGGGCTGATGGGACCAGTAGATCTGACTACTTCTGTTTTGGAGATGTGGTTGCATTTGACACAACATACAAGAAGAACAAATACAACCTCCCATTGGTTATATTTTCAGGTTGTAACCACCATTCCCAAACAATAATTTTTGGCGCTGCGTTGGTATCGGATGAAACCACGGAGACGTATAAGTGGGTGTTGAATTGTTTTTTGGAGTGTATGGAAAATAAACACCCAAAAGCTGTGGTGACAGATGGAGATGGGGCTATGAGGGAGGCTATAAAAGAGGTTTCCCCGATTCGACCCATCGGTTATGTGCCTGACATTTGAATAAGAATGCAGGTGAGAATGTGAAGAATTCAGGTTTTTTGAAGGGTTTTAAAAAATCCATGTTCTCAAATTTTTCAAAGGATGATTTTGAAGAGTATTGGCAGAGATGATTAAAGAAAATGGAGTTAAAGGACATCCTTGGGTTATTAAAACCTACGAGAACAAGTTACTATGGGCAACTGCATACCTGCGGGATAAGTTTTTTGGACGTATAAGAACTACGTCTCAATGCGAAGCAATCAATGCAATAATAAAGAGTTATGTCAGAAAGAAAGGATGCATCTTTGAATTTATGCAAAATTTTGAGTAGGCTCTGAGAGGCTTCAGAAACAATGAACTTGTTGAAGATTTTAAGTCAAAGTTTTCAGAACCTGTGTTGACAAATCAACTACGTTTGATCGAGAGCAATGCCGCTAAAATCTATACAACGGAGATTTTCAAAGAAGTGAAAGAAGAAATTATGAAGGCCGGTGAATTGATTGTTAAGCATAAAAAGGTAATTGGAGATACAAAGTTTTATACATTGACTAAATATTGTTGGGATGTGTATGAAAGAACAGTTGTTTACGATGGTGATACATTCCAATGTTCGTGCCAGTTGTTTGATTCTCGTGGACTTCCTTGTTCTCATATTTTTCACGTGATGAAGGAAGAACATGTGAAAATTGTCCGGACCACCATCTATACGTAACTGACCCTGAAAATTGTCTTCCTAGACAGTTTGTAAAGCTCCTTCGTTCACCAATTTCTCCTTTTCATTTCTCTGAGAGTCCCGGATTCAGGTATAACTTCACCATCCTCCATTGTAGTTCATCACTCTGCCCGGTTATTGTTGTTGATTCTAGTGATACACTCTTAAATTCTGGTTTGGACCCAATTGACTGCACTAAAACTTCAGATTTTACTTCTTCAGCGTTATACTGGATGGTAAATGATAATCAGTTGGTTTTGACATGGTCAAAACCCAATTGTAGCAAGTGTGAAGAAGAAGGTAAGATGTGTAAACTTAAAAACAACGGAACTGAAGATGGTGAGATAGAATGTTTTGATCGTCATCACAAACCAACTAAGAAGATACTTCTATATGTCACAGGTAACTCTCTCCATTCAAAATTTTAAGTAAAAATAATAATTTGAAATACGACTTTTTGTGTTTTTTTCTAAAAATAAGTTTCACGGAAAGTTGTAAAAATACTATTGATTATTGATCATAGAGAGATGAAGAAAAAAATGTAAACTAAATGTAGTGTTGTTTTGTGCAGTTGGGTTCGTGGGTTTAGTTTTGGTGACATTGATTCTTACAGCATGTTTGCATTTCTATACCTATTTTAAACTGAAAGGTGAAGATGAGACTAGAATTGAAAAGTTCTTAGAGGATTATAGGACGCTCAACCCTGCGAGATTCTCATATACTGATATAAAAAGGATTACAAATAGTTTTAGGGAAAAGTTAGGTGAAGGAGCTCACGGAGCAGTTTTCAAAGGTAAATTATCTAATGAAATACTTGTGGCTGTGAAGATGCTAAACAACGCAGAGGGCGATGGAAAAGAGTTCATTAACGAAGTGAAAGCAATGGGAAAAGTTCATCACATCAATGTGGTTCGCTTGGTTGGATTTTGTGCTGATGGATGCTATCGTGCTCTTGTTTATAATTTCTTTCCGAATGGTTCATTACAAAACTTCATAACCAAACCTGATGACATTGATCGCTTTCTCGGTTGGGAGAAGCTACAACAAATTGCTCTCGGCATAGCCAAAGGTATTGAGTATCTTCATATGAGTTGTGATCAACGAATTCTTCACTTCGATATTAATCCCCATAATGTATTATTAGACGACAAGTTTGTTCCAAAAATTACAGATTTTGGTTTGGCTAAATTGTGTCCTAAAAATCAAAGTGTAGTGTCAGTAACTGCTGCTAGAGGGACTTTGGGTTACATTGCACCTGAAGTATTTTCGAGAAACTTTGGAAATGTATCGTATAAAGCTGACATATATAGTTACGGGATGTTATTACTTGAAATGATTGGAGGAAGAAAGAATATCGGTCAACTATCTGAAGAAAATTTTCAAATTTTGTATCCCGAATGGATTCATAATCTACTTGAAGGACAAGATATGCAAATGACTATTGAAGGAGAAGAAGATGATAAAATTTTAAAGAAACTTGCAATTGTAGGACTATGGTGCATTCAGTGGCACCCAATAAATCGTCCATCTATAAAAGTTGTGCTGCAAATGTTAGAGGCTCTAGAAGAAGAGAAGTTGATTGTGCCACCAAACCCTTTTAACTCAACAATTTCTAGAGTTGTTGAAACCCAAACAAAATTTTCAACCTTAGAGTTGGAAGCTATACATGAATGAGATAAGGTACATTAATTAGAAAAATGTCTGGTCCTTTACAGGTCAATGTTCGTCTTGTGCGGAGATCTATTTATTGTTAATAATATTTTCCGTTCCAAAAAGAAAAAAAATAAATGTCAGGTGTGCGAAGGTTGATGTCTTATAAGTATTCATGTTTAATGTTAATCTGGATGCACTTCAATAGTAAATGTTGTTCTATATCTATTGGACAGAAAAAACATCTAAGGAAAATGCCCTGCAACCAATTACTGCCGGCTATGTTTATCCAATGAAACCATTATGACTCTGATAAAAAAAAACCGATAGTTGATAAACTAACATATAATAAATGAGTTTATAGTGTTTGGCAAGGGGAAATTATGAATTAACTCGATCTCATCTTAATATTTTTGGAGAATGCTCAAAAGAAAAAAACAGACTAAGAAGAGATACAAATCTGCCATGGGCATTCTTAGCGCAGCAATTGATCAAACACAAGCACACACACTCCGCACAATAGGCGCGGAACGCGCTTCACACACACACACACTTTACACAAATTGGTTTTGATTTGCAGAAGCAAGGAGAAAGGAGAAGAAGAATGAAGAACAATTTAAATTGGCTTAACAAAGATTAGAATTGTTTAGGGAGAGAGAGAGAGAGAGAGAGAGGAATTTTATTCTTCTACTATAATGGGCCAAAAATTGAAAGTACAATCACTAATGAAAATGCATTGAAGTATTTACACAAATTTCGTAAGACACAAGAAACACAACTAGATAGAGACTAACTTCTAACTAACACTCTAACAAACTCTAAAATTTTTATTAACTCCCTAACTAACACTATGCGCGAACTCAATGGGGTCAGATTGTGAAGCATTGCGCTAGGGTTCTCGACAACAACGATTCATTCTCTATTTCGTGGGTGAAGAGGGAAGGCAATAGCGCTGCACATGTTATGGCACGTTGGGCTTTAATTGAGCCAAATAGATACTGGCCCAATAACTTTCCTGTGTCTATTATGAACCAGGTCCAAAAAGACTTGGGGTGTGTATCATAATTTGCTTTTCAATAATATTTTCAGTTTTCAAAAAAAAAAAAAAAAAAAAAAAACAAACTTATCCATTACTTGACACCTAAGCAACAGTTTGTAACAAACTATTCTGTATTTCTGTTACTTGCAGAACAAGTAACTGACTCAACAACATGAATTACTCAAAATCTCAAGAGGCATGAGGCGGATAATTTAATGGATACTCGCCGATAATTTAATCGATATCGCACCAGTCCCTGTGGAGACGATAGCAAATATACTTACTTTTGCACTTCAACACGTTGTAGATAATCGAGATAAATAGGTCGTTCGAGAAAAGCATTATTGATTCAGGAAAACAACTCAAAGGAAATATTTTGTTTTCCAACAGGCTACAAAATGTTTCTAGGAAGGCGGTGAAATGTCTTGTGGCTGAGGTGGCTCAGGTGGAAGATGTTGGTACAGATAAATCAAAGTGTGGTTGTTTGAATAAGACACCATTTGGGTTAACCCGTGCGTGTTCACTTGCCAAGACTATTAAAGAGGGTAAATTTAATTTGTCCGGATGAAATTCACACTCATTGGAAGTACGTGCCCGTGTTTTGATGATGCTGATGTCATTAAGGAAAGCCGTCCTTCTCGAGTGGGACGTTATTCCAGTATAAAATGTTATTTTTATAAAATTTATATTTTGCTATTAAAGTACTCTTTTTTTCTAACACACGTCTTTATTTATTTGAAACAGGCTAGATTTAAAGATGCTGACTATAGCATGCAACTGCAAATGAAAGAACTATTTCTTCAGTTAAATTTGCATAATATCCTGAAACAACGTCTATGCAGCCACCTCAAAGCGAGGTCAACGTTAAAGGTGCAAAAATGAAGTCACGCCTCTGTTAAGCGTTCACCTTCCTTGCATCCTGACACACCTCTGTCACAATCATCAACTCAGAAAAGTGCATGAAAAACAAATATGTCTCCTAAGCATGCTCTACCAAAACGTAGTTGTCCTGTTGCAGTCAACTGGTTGCCTCATTTTATACAAGAATATTTTGTAGACATCATAGATGTTGTTGGCGACAGGCACTATGGATTTCGTGTTGTTTCTCGCCTACTTGGCAAATCTCCTAATGGTCACAACATTATTTGTCTTGAATTTACTATTGAGTTGAACAAAAACAGGGCTCAGCATCTTGATATATTCGGTAGTCAACAAAGAAACGATGTCATTAAGAACGCTCTGAAGCCTGCTGGAACCGACGTTGCACATGAGGACAAGTGCATGATGATGCATGACATAGGTTTTCTTTTGGCTCAAAAGTATAAGCATGTTGTAGTACTACTTGCGGGCAACAAAGGGTTCTCTAAAATGTATTTCCCGTTAGAAGGTGATCCTACATCAAAAGAGAGACTCGTGTGTCTAGGATGGGTGAATGGTAATCACTTCCTGGTGATTCATAGCTATAGACTGTTCGTTACCTCCTACAAAATTTCCCGATAGATACATCCATCAGATGTCTAACTAAAACAATCTCAATTGTTCTCGTGGTATCACTATAATTGAAGATTACGACACCCTCAAAAGATAGTTGTGGATATTGAAGAAAACATCATTCCCGAAACTGTTGATCTCTCCGAAGATTTGTGTGATCGTTATGCCTAAACATTTTTTTATATTTTGTTTTAAAATTTTGTTCTTTAGAGGACAAATGTCTTACACGATGTTTGGGACAAATGTATATTTTGTAAGATGTCTGGGACAACTTGTAAGACAGCGTGATGCAGGAATAAATAGTGAACTTTTGTAAAGGAAAGCAGTAAACAACACAAATAATTGTTTACTCAGTTCAGTGAAACTACACCTACTCTAGGGGATACCAATCCAGTAAAGGAAGACCACTACCCTGAATTAATACTTACTCTTACAACGAACAACAAAACCGATTGTTGTTTATGCGTTTTCTTAATCCTAGTGCACCTTCTACCCAAGAGTCTACTCCCATAGATATGAGACACCTCCCACTTTCCCAAATCACTAGTCTAAGTGATTAATACTTTCAGTAGTTATCAATGGTGTATAACCTTGCGTAGTGGCACCTAAGGTTCAAGCATAAATGTGATGGCGCTCATAAAAGTTCAATTCATCTTTCAGGATGAGTCGGACTCCTCCGCAACAACAATGGTATCTGTGTGAGTAACTTTTCCCGCAAAATTGCTCTGTGTTACGCTCCATGCTAAGATGTAGGGAATTTACATTGGAATGGATTTAGCGCGACGAAGACGGGAAATTACTCATCTTCAAGTGGAAAGTGATTCAAAGATGCCAGTTGACATGGTCATGGGGAATTGCAAGGTCAACGGAAGGATTCTGACGCTAATCAGGCGCATTCGCGCTCTCAAGAACTTGAATTGTCAAGTCTAGATTAACCATACTTGGCGAGAAGAGAAGGAAACAGACCTGCCGATTGGTTAGCGAACTTCAGTCTAACCTTGAATTCTTATGATTTGCATATTTTTGAGACTCCTCAAGCATTACAAAGTCTCATTTTTGATGATTTGTCCGACACTTGCATGCTTCGGAGTATTAATTTCTTTTGCTTTTGGAGCTTTCCCCCTCTTGTAAAAAAAATAAAAATAAAATCTAAATGTTTTTAGACCTGATAACAAAATCAGACAAAAATCCTGAATGTTTGACTTCATGTCTTTTTGTTGAATGTAGCTTAGACCTTAGCTAGACCAATTAATTCCTCGTTGAAGGTGTATAGGAAATAGCGGAGGAAATTTACATCACAATTTAAGAACACATATTTCCATGTAAGTTCCTTTAATTTTCTTTAAAACTATATAGTCCAGCATCAAAATTAGGGACCATGAGCGATAATATGGATTCATTCTCTATTTTTGGAGGAAGAGCTAGATATGTGATGATAATGTTTCTTTTCTTTTTTCTACTTCCACACAAAACTTATCCCAAATCCCAGCCTTGTGTTTCTTCTTCCTGTGGGAAAATTTCCAACATAACCTATCCATTCCGACTAAAACACGACCCCGACCACTGTGGCAACCATAAGTACGAGTTGGATTGTGTGAACAACGTTACGGTATTGAAGTTATTTGATGGTGAATATTTTGTAGAATCAATCAATTACAACAATTACACAATCCGAATTGTTGATCATAACATTCAACCCAAAAATTGCTCCCCTCTCCCCCGCTTCTTCTTATACCGCCGCAATTTCACTTATTATAAAACGTATCCATACACCGAGTACTTTGACTATAAAAATAATTCATACCAGTACACCTTAAATGTATCGGATACCATGCCTAGTTATTATATAATTGATTTATCTATGCCTGTAATATACATGAAGTGTACAAGTCCACCTAGTAAGGTTGTGGATAGATATTATGCGGATACTGCTTCATGCGTGGATCAATACACATACGTTATTGTTGGTGACCCACCATTTGGAATTTTGGAGCCTCAATGCCGTGTCAAACTTGTTACTCTCACATCCTTATGGGGAGGTTCGAATTCGAACCACTACTACCGCAACAATATTATAGGTTAACTGTTATTTTTACGCAGAAAGATTTTTTTTTTTTTTTTTTTTGTCAAGTTTTTTTCACTAAATTCTTTTAGACAAGCATATTATATGACTCGCTTCATTTTTTTAAGCGTCTTTTAAGAATAGTAACACCAATTTAACGAAGTGTATTTTTGCATACATTGATATTATACACATTTATATAGGTAATCTTTCATACATTGATATTCACAAGGGGTTAAGCTATGGATTTGAAATTTCATGGATGCAAGTCTCCTGTCATTGTGATGAATGCTATCTCAATAATACCATCGGCGAGCTTCAGTGTGGCATACCCTATTGTCCTTTTGACTCTTGTGGTAAGGCCAATTCATCCACAAATGATTTTGACCCTAGGATTTATTTATGCTCTGTTTAACAATAAATGAATTGAAATACCCACGGCAAAAGAAAATTTTGAAAATGGATTGTGCTGTGTATATTTCTCATATTCATGTAAGTACTGTTTATTTTATCTTATTTTCATTTAATAATTTGAACATATATATATATATATATATATAATATAAAATGATTTATTTTTCAATTGTGATTTTCACTTTTCAGGATATTGGGCAACCAAGTTCCGCCTTCTGTATGGTAAGATTCTCTTGCTTAATTTCAATTTTTTTTGTGTTATTCTACAAAAATTTAAAAGGTGTTATCTTATTGCCACGTAAATCTTGAGTGTGGCCTATCTAGGCGTTGCAAAATTAAGACACAGTTAAATCAAACTTGTGCCACAGTTATCTCTATTTGATATTCAGCAGTTTTTATTGTTTTTATTGTTTTTTTTTAAAAAAAATTTAATTTGCAACAATTTATTAACAAGCACCAAAATAGTAAATGAGTATCAAATACTTTGGTGATATGTTTAGTGTAATTAAAGATGGTTTTTTCTAATCTACCCTCTCATAAGTTGAGGGTATATACCCATCAACCAATGAGAACAAGCTATATACAAGTCCACATGTGCAAATTCAAAAGTTTGTTACAAGTTTCTTGTGGGGACCACATGTAAATCTACTATGTGGCTTGTTTTATTGGTTGATGGGTATATGCCCTATGAAAGGATAGAGTAGGCCAACATATGTTTCGGTGATATGTTTAGAGAATTGCCAACCGATTATGTGTTTGCCTAATCCCCGAAGAGTTTAGCATTTTATATTCATTTCCAGTTAATTAACTGCATATAATTATTTACCAAAATACAAAACTTCACTGTAATTTTCTTTTTTTTTGCAGATTATGTTGGTGGAATTTACGACGGTATGAGTATGACAGTCATACTATGACTTCCATTTCATCTATACATTGTTGTCAGATATACACTTGATTGAATTGAAAAAGGGATCGAACTATAAAAAGATGTAGTGTAAGAGCATGTGCCCCACATGTACATATCATTCATTTATAATTTTTTTTAATAATAGTATATAATAAGTACTCAATCCCTCCAACCCAAAACCTCTTCAAAAGTTCTAAATTGGTCCCACTAGTAGCACATCTATGCAATAACTCAACATCATTTTAAATGAGTCTCACAAAAATTATTTTAGGTACTATGTCTTATTGTAGAACTAGTACCTATTAGGTACACAAAAATTATTTTAGGTACTATGTCTTATTGTAGAACTAGTACCTATTAAGGGTCCGTTTGGTAAAAATAAGCTATAAGCTAGCTGATAGCTGATAAGCTAGCTGATAGCTGAAAAGCTAGCTTATTGAAATTAAAGTGTTTGGTAAAATTAGCTTTTAAAGTGGTTATTAAATATAAAATTACATAATTGATAGTGGGTAGTTTATTTTTTAGAGTGGGTAGTTATTAAATTAAAGGGTAAAAATGGAATAAAGTGTAAAAAGCTATAAGCTATAAGCTCAAATGCTACTTGAAATAGCATCTGAAAAAAAGCTATAAGCTAGTACAAAAAGCTTGTTACCAAACACCTCTAATTTTTTGAAACAAGCTTATAAGCTCATATAATAAGCTATAAGCTAGCTTATTTGTGTTACCAAACAGAGCCTAAATACAATTTTGCTTTTGCTCCAATGGAAGTACCTATTAGGACTAGTATTTAAAAATATAAGTACCACAGTTGGAAATGGTCTAAATAACATAGATCAAAATTACCGACAGGCATGGATATATGCCTAGAAATATATGTAGTGTTTATGGTGACAAATTAATTATATGATATATGTGTAGGACTTCGGGAGCTGACAGGCATGGATAAGGTAGGACTTCTGCATCTGCTAGACGATAGGTTAATATTCCCTCTATCCTTAAATAAATGATTTGTTTAAGTCAGCAAAACAAATCAAACAATATCTCATATGCTAATATTTGCATGTATATATTAGTAGAAGTCAAAATAGATCGTATGAATAATACACAAAGTTAATATTAATTATGTCATTTATTTTAGGACGGAGGGAGTATATAAGTCAAGTATTGACATATACAAAGCAGGAATAGTTACAGGAAGATATGTTTTGCCATACCTTGCAGCTAAAGTTATATTGGGCATCATACTTTTCTCTGTGTTGTTGATCTATACATACCGAAGAAGACATGCATCAATATATGAAAACATCGAAGATTTTCTGCAAGGTAATACTCTTATGCCAATAAGGTATTCATACAAAGAGATAAAGCAGATGACAAAAGGTTTCAAGGTAAAATTGGGTGAAGGAGGTTATGGAGATGTGTATAGAGGAAATCTAATAAGTGGACCATTTGTAGCCATAAAGATGTTGAAGATAAAATCAAATGCTACTGGGCAAGAATTCATAAGTGAAGTTGCAACCATAGGAAGAATATACCATTCAAATGTCGTAAGACTTATTGGGTTTTGTGTCGAAGGATCAAAACGCGCTCTTGTCTATGAGTACATGCCCAATGGCTCACTTGACAAATATATTTTCAACAAAGAGGGAGCTATATCTTTAACTTACAACCAAATATACGAGATATCTCTTGGAGTAGCGCGTGGAATTTCTTATCTGCATCAGGGCTGTGATATGCAAATATTACATTTTGATATTAAGCCTCATAATATCCTTCTTGATGAAAATTTCGTCCCTAAAGTTTCGGACTTTGGTCTTGCAAAGCTTTATCCTATTGACAATAGCATTGTCACTTTGACAGCAGCCAGAGGAACAATTGGATACATGGCTCCTGAATTGTTCTACTATAATATCGGAGGGATATCATATAAGGCTGATGTGTATAGCTTTGGAATGCTTTTGATTGAAATGGCAAGTAGGAGAAGAAATTTGAATCCACAAGCTGAACATTCAAGTGAACTTTACTTTCCCTTTTGGATTTATGATCAATTGTATAAAAATAGAGAGAGGGAAATGGAAGATGTTATCATGGAAGAAATTAATGATGTTTTGAAGAAAATGTTCCTAGTTGCACTTTGGTGTATACAGTTGAAACCCATTGATCGTCCTTCAATGAACAAAGTAGTGGAGATGCTTGAAGGAGATATCGGAAATATTGAAATGCCTCCAAAGCCTTTACTATATCCACATGAAACAATTCAAGAGAATTTTAATATCAACTCAGATGAAACTGTATCAGATACTGGCTCTACCAGTTATGTGGAGGAAATTCCAACCAATCCTTTATTGAAGTATTCAGCTTAATAATTGCAAGTAAATTATACCTTACATTTCTATTGTTACGTTGTCTTATAACCTAATAATATAATTCAGTGTAATGTTTTATTTGTAAAATATGAAATATGAAATATGAAATTGTTACTTTAGTTATTGAAATATAAGTATTGCATCTGCACAATATGTAAAAACAATACATTTTAAAAGTTAATTCATCTTTAGAATCATATGGTCAGGTGCGTCTCCGGATTTTAGGAGACCCTGTGCAAAATATAAAAGTGGTCCCTTAATATAAAAAATTTAATTTAATTTTTTTAAAAAAAACTGTCGATTTAAATTGCGTATAATATAAAAAAATCATTTTTATTTTTGTAAACATATAGATTATCAATATTAAACCAATTGCATCAAATCAAATGGGATAAGAAATACAAAATAATTATCTTTGTATATAACGTCAAAAAGGAACCTCATAATCTAAGTTTAAATTTTATGGAAATATTAAAATGGACTAAAACTATATTTACGAGTATAGATAATTAATCTATTGATACTCATATGATATTATATGAACATTAACAATATATAACTATTAGTTTAGGGCTTAAAAATTAATCTATTAATAAATATCTGATATTTTATAGGTATAAATAATATATAAGTAATATTATAGGACCTCAAAATTTTGAGCTGAGACCCTCAAAATTTTGAGGCCCGATGCCGTCGCACACCTTGCACACCCTGCATATGGTATGGTGCCTGCATATGGTATGGTGTTTTTTTATGGAAATCAAGATAAAAGAATCATAATTGTTTAGATAATAATTAACATGGTTGTTGTTAGTTGTAACATGGAAAGTATAGGTAGAGTTTGTAATGCCCCATTTATCCCTGTCTTGTGTGCTAATGTTTCAACTAGCACTTGTATATATCGTGTGTGATTTGGAGATATTTCTGTATTGGGGTTGAAGAAAATCAGGAGTCTTCTTGAATGCTTAGAAAGAGTGTTACTTGCTACGCAAGAATAGAAAATTGAGTTTTGATCAGATGAATTCTTTGAGTGAATTTGACCTCACTAAGCGAGATTAGTAAATCCCATGCGACGAGGTACATTTTCCAAGTATATTGCTTGGAGATGTTTGTGTCTGACTAAAGATACGTGATTTGTTATAATTGGTTGGATTAGGTGGTAGATGTTGGAACATAATCACACAATGATCACACTTGCACACACTGTGCTTTGGCTGGAGGCGCGCCTAATACACACACATTAATAATGTGACATTATTAAAATTTATGGAAGAATGAAAATTTGAGAAGATGAAGGAGAAGAGAGTATTTTATTGATCACTAATGACTAGCGCCGTTTCTAAGATTTTGGTGGCCTATGAGCGACTTTAAAATTTGGGTCTATTAAACGGTATAAAAAAAATTGAATTACTCATACAAAACAATTCCTACGAGCATTTTTAGATGCAAATTCATTAATAATTGTTTCTATATCAATATGTTCTATCATATATTTCTCAATACATAAAATGGTTAGACCATTCAACATTTCTTGTGACATTGACGATCTCAAGTAGTTTTTCAATAATTTTAACTTCGAAAAACTTCTTTCTGCCGATGCAACAGTCACCAGCATAGTTAAGAGAATTCGATAAACAATTACAATATTTGGATAACAATCTGTGACTTTGACAATCTCAAGAATTTCAATGGCTGACATCAACACATTTGACAAACATAGTTGCAACACTTTCAATTTAGAGAGAAAATCATCTGCATCAACATCTGACAAATCCTTATGAGAAAAAGCAATCTTAAAATTTGTGCACGATTTTTGTAATTCATCATTATCCACTGATTTCATAAAGATTAACGACATATAAAAAAAGGCGCAAACCGTTAATTTTGATGTATCTCAATAATATATCAAATGATTTTGGATTTGTCTGAAATTTTACACAAATGATTTATATGATATAAACTTTCTATCTAACGGTGGATTTTATAAAATTTATATAGATTAAAATGTCATTGAGAGATGTAGCATTTGAAACTAGTTGGTGTCATTTATATATATATATATATATATATATATATATATATATATATATATATATATATATATATATATATGTCCCTTCGTTTGTTTTAGAGTAAACTTCCTCCTGGACTTTCAAATGCAACCATTTTCTATGCAAATGATAACATGCGTAATTTGGAGCCAATCAATCTCCCTTTCTTTTCTGTTTCATAGAAACTTCACTAGGTACTCATATCCACTTACTTAGTCTTCTTGGATCATAGTCATTATAGGATGATAAGAAGATTTCGGGCAACTCTTTATTTTCCTTTTGTGCTGTTTTTATTTCTATATTTATATATTGTATATTTGCCATTAAAAAAAAATATGATAAGAAGATAACGGAATAGAGTGGTACATGTGGTTTGTGAAGTAACTATTTTTAGTCCAAAATCAACCCATGTGAATAATTGAGCAATCAAAGTTTGACAAAGTCTTATTAAACTAGTCTCTTCTTAATATATCAACTCTTAATTAAATTTAATGACCGCAAACATTTTTTATTTTTGAACAAATAAATATATTATTAATTAATCAGGTTTTTATACATATATTAATAATCAACTAGTTACCATGTCCATGCGCTCGCACGGTTAATAATTGTACATCAATTATAGTATATCACTTTATGCTAATAAATAAAGTAATTCATACGAGTACAAATCAAAAGTATTTAAGCTTTTATATTATTGACATTGTCTAATTCATTTCCACCGACTTATGTAAACTTGAAAGTATAAACAATCCAACAAATTTCGAATATTTTTTATAAACTACATTTGAAGTGATATTTTTCAAAAATAATGATTTGGAAAAAATAATAAAATAAATATGAGCATTCATACAAATATATTAGAGTTATGATCGGTGTTTTTATTTAGCATAACAATTTAACAATGCTTTGATTAAAATAAAATAAAAAAAGTAGTGGAGAATATATGAATTAGTAGCAAAATCGTCAACATAAAAAGAATGAAAAAAACATGGAAAAAAATAGCAAAATCGTCAACATAAAAAGAATGAAAAAAACATGGAAAAAAATGTTGTGAAAATTTTCTCAAGAATCTAGTGGATGAAAGGTTTTATTGCTAAGTAAAGGGATGCACGTTCGACTCTCATGCTACACAAATTTCTAAATTCTTCTTTTCCTGATTTTTTTATATAAGAGGATAGGATAGCTGAAAAAATATGAATTATAGGCTTTGTTAACATGCAAAAGTGCACCATATGGTGCATGATGCACAAGTCATCAATTTTATTATAACGAATACGAATTTTACAAAATCCACCATTAATATGTACTAAATCGATGACTTGTGCACCATGGTGCATGGTAGAACTTGCCTGAATTATATATACAACTATTAAAAAAATCAATGAATTAAAAGCAAAAATATAAATTTAGTAGCAAATCAATCATCCTTTCTTATCGCTTTCATAGAAAATTTATTACTAGACTATGCACATACAGCCATTGACTATAATTTCTTTGATTATTATATGATGATAAGAAGAGAAAATTGATAGTACATTTGGTTGTGAAATAGCTACGTTGACTCCATAAATTAACCCACGTAAATAATTGAAAAATCAAAGTCCGACACATATTTTTCTTGAGGGTGAATTAGCTGGGGGTGTATATGGGTTGGGCAAATCCGGTTGACTCGGTCAAACCCACCCAACCCAACCAAAAAAAGTGGGTTGAGTTAGGCAAGTGAGTGGATATGAATTTCAAAAATGAAAAACCCATTAAAAAAATCGGGTTTCGGGTAAAACCGGACCCAACCCAAAAAATCCACTAACCCACTAGTGCTATGTTTTTTGAAATTTTTTTATGAAAATACTAAAGATTTTTTCATTTGATTATTAAATATTTTTATATTGAAAATGAGTTATACTATTTTTTACGAAAATAAAAAAGATTGAATAATTTTTATAAATAAATATGATAATTTTTCGCATTATTTTTTTAAAATTTTAAAAAATTGAATAATTTTCATAAACAAATATAGTGATTCAAGGTTTAGTCATTTAATATTAAAAAAAGCAAAAAAATCATTTGGATAACACGCTATCCAACCCGTAAATTAGTATATTTACACAAAAAATGAGTGATTATTTTTTATAGTGAAAAAAAGTTATCTTATTTTTCAAAAAGATACATTGATTGAGTTATTTTTTATGAGAAAATATGATGATTCAACATTTAGATATTTAATAAAAAAATAGAAAAATAATTTGGGTAACCCATAACCCAACCCGGAAATTAATGGATTTACCCAACCCGGCCCAATGTTATAACGGGTGGTTATTTTACTAAACCCAACCCAAAGTACCATATGTGGTTTGGGTTTTGGTTTTAGCTAAACTCAACCCAATCCGGCCCGCGTACACCCCTAGAATTAGCTCTGCTGCCTCTCATTGGGTGTACTCGCCGCATGTCGACAATAAGCTAACTATAATTTGAATAATTCTAAGTACAAGATATACAAGATCCTTCTAAGTATTTGCCGGTATCTGTACGCTACAAGAAAAATAGGATATATGTTGACGAAATATATCCCTTATAATGTGTCTTTTTCCGCACAATATGCGACAATTTAGTGGTGGAATAATTCTAAGACAATGAATTTGGACGTTGTTTCTGTCACAATGGCCCATTTGTTTTAATTACAGCAAAAATATGAAAATGAAACATTTGAGAAGCTACAAAGACTTTGATATAGACATAGTGGTGACTTTGAGAAGCTCTAATTCGATGGTGGTGTGTCTCATTGTTTCTTTGTAATTGTATTTGCCTATTCGATCTTAGAGATTGTTAGGTTCCGATACCTTTTTATTTTCCTAAACTTTTTCTATACCGTTGTAACTTGTAAGTATGGTAAACAAACAGATTCTAGGGTGAGCAACCCAATCATATCTCTCAAGGTGGGTTGGGATATTGGGTGCTATAAACCATGAGAACCGTTGGATTGTGATCTTGCACATGTTCTTTCACACACTTGATTTTTTCTCTCTCAAAGAACCAACACAACCACACCCCTGACCGTTAAGAAGTCTCATATCGGTTGAGAGATGACCTGAATAAATGTTTATAAAGTGAGGACAATTCTCACCTTACAAGCTTGTTTTGTAGGGTTGAGAGATGACCTGCATAAGTGTTTATAAAGTGAGGGCAATCCTCACCTTATAAGTCGGTTTTGCAGGATTGAGTTAGACCCAACTCTTAATTCTAAGCAGTGGCGGAGCCACAGTAGGGGCAAGGGGTGGCCACAGTCCCCCCCAATATTTCCAACTTTTTTTTACACTATATTGATATACTATTAAATTAGGCTTATGTACATTTTTTATTTGCCTATATACATATTTTCTTTTTGCTGATAAAAAGCCATATCCTTGATCACATAAAAGAATATTAAAATAGACATATATGAAAGATTATTACTCTCATTTTATCATAGATTTAATTTGTATTTATGAATAGATAAAATAATTCTTACACCAACATTAATCATAAATGTTGAATTATTAAAATATGATTTTTTTTACCGTGATATTTAGTTAGGTATCAATATCTCGTAGACAAAATGCATTTAAAATGATATTTTAATATAATTAATATAAAATATGACATGACATTCAATTTTATCTATGAGAGTATTCAACTAAATTCCGAAGTACCAAAGTATTCACCTTATTAAAAAAATACTCATCATTAATAATATCTTTCTAAAAGACATACGTTTACTGGAAAAATATTGTATCAAAATGAATTTTTTTTACTATAATTTTTATAATCTCTTTTTAAGTGTTTTTTTGTCTTTTCACATGATATATTTCTTCGCACTACTATATTCTAAATGTAATTGAAAAAATTAAGTTTAAAGATGGTTAGGTAAAAAATAATTCACTTATTTCATTTACTTATAAATTCTAAAATTATTTGTATATATTGAACACTTAAAATTTATTTTTTCTCTTCGGAATTAAACTTGTTGGACTTGGTCCCCCCAAGTTTTAATTCCTGGCTCCGCCCCTGATTCTAAGGCTAACCCCTTGTTCTAATTTTACTGTTAGTTCTTCTTATCAAAGAAACACAAACTTTTACTGTTCATGGGCATGGGAATACCTTATAAGATTTCAAGATTTTATCTCTTTTACTTTTAAATTCATCTTTTCTATGTCTCAAATCCTGAAATTAGTTTACACTACAACATTTTCATTCTACAAGAACGCCAAAAAAGCGTTCTGTAATGTTAAAAAACCGTTGCCATAGGCTACAAGAACGGTTTTGTGGCGTTCTATACCGAGGGGTTCTCTTAGCCTTTCGCAACGGTTTTTTCTTTCAATGGCAACGCCTTCAAACATCATTAATAGATAGGGAAGAATTACCTACTGTACCTGTACCTATTATCTTTCCTTTTTGATTGCCTCCAAAGCCAACAGATCCTCCTTCTTTCATAGTCAGCTTAGAAAATAGTTGTTTGTCACCAGTCATATGCCTTGAACATCCACTATCCAGATACCATGAGTGTTTCATGATACTTCTTTGAGTGGCAGGCTGTATGAGAAACAACTTTAATCATTGCGATAGAACTCTTCATCAAGGTTAATGATAAAGTCATCCCAGTATTCTTCCTCTTCATTTTTCAAGTTCTGATTGTTAACTTGAGAACTTGTCAACCATTTGTCTAGGACATAAGCCCTTCTTCCTTTGCATAGGACTTGTTTCCATACTTTAGGTAGGACATATCCTTTCCTAGTTGGTAAATCTGAATGATACATTATTTCAGCTTTTGGTACCCATCTTCTGGGTCCACGCTTGTTAGTCCACAAATGCTTACTATGTTGTTTAGTGTTAGAGAAAGATCTTGGTTTGGAATAATAACCTTTTTGAAATCTTGTCTTTGTTTGAAATCTGTTATTGTTCCAAGATTTGGATTGTTTATGATTACAGGGTTTGTATTTATCATCAATCCCATGTTCTGATTGATTATATCTACTGACTCTAGAATCATAAATAATCTGAGTCTTGTACTTCATCTGAGATTTGAAGTTTGAATTTTTTCTTTTAAAAACTTCTGATCTTTTAGATTGACTAGCTTCAGGTACTGAAGTTCCTTTGGATCCAGAATTTGAAGTCTCAGATGTTGAAGCTTTCAGAACTTCTGAACTGATGTTCTCAGGTTCTGAACAACTTCTATCTTCTAAACTTTTCTTTCCAGATCCTGAGGAACTAGGTTCCTCTGAGCTGCCAGCTTCTAAATCACTCAGATCATCATTGTTATTTTCAACAATACCAGGATTCTTTCCCTCTTCACTTGGTGGAACAACATAATAAACCCAAGATTTTCCAACCTTTTTGGCAAAGGTCTTCAGCTTTGAATATGTTCTACCATATTCATAGCCGAGTCCTTCTCCTCTATGTCTCAAAACATTATAAATTCTATTAGCAGCTTTGCTCTTCCCAAGGTTGAGATGCACAAACTGTTGAAGAGCTATTTCCTGCTCATCAATAGGTTTGTGACAAACAGCACAACCCTTTTCAAAGTCATTTACTCTATTCAGAGTTTCTTGATATAGACCTTGAAAATGTTCTGCTTGTTCAGTCAGAGTGTTAAGCTTTTCTTGTAAAACTTTTTGTTTACTTAACACTCTGAGATGTTTCTCAATGACCTTGTTAAGTGCAGTTATAAGTTGAGATTTAGAGCAGTCAGAAAATACCTCATCAGTTACTTCTGAATCTGATTCTGATTCATCGTCTGAGTCTGCATCTGAGTCAGTTGAAGCCATCAGGGCTAGATTTGCCTCTTCTTCTTCCTCAACTTCTTCATCAGATGATAGCTCTTCAAAGGTAGCCATCAGACTCTTTCTCAATTTACTCTTGAATTGTTGCTTCTTTGAGCTGTATCTTTTGCTTTTGTCTTTAGCAGACATTTCTGGACAATCAGCAATAAAGTGTCCTGGCTTCTTACAGTTGAAGCAGTTCTTCTGATCATCCTTTTTGCTGACAAAATTTCTGGAGCTGTTACCTCTGAAATTTCTT
Organism: Trifolium pratense; assembly: GCF_020283565.1. Classification (NCBI taxonomy): domain Eukaryota; kingdom Viridiplantae; phylum Streptophyta; class Magnoliopsida; order Fabales; family Fabaceae; genus Trifolium; species Trifolium pratense. The sequence goes on along the minus strand of NC_060059.1, from coordinate 35,791,000 downwards.
TTGTTAAATCTGTTCCATTGCTGAAACTTGGTGAATAAAGCAAACTCATCCTCATTCATCTCATCCTCTTGACCATCAGCAGAAGATTCTTCTTCAATATCAAGAAGCTGAGTCTTAAGAGCCTTAGAAGTAGTCCTAGTTGACTGTAAAGCCACTGACTTGGACTTCTTCTTAGTTTCTGAGTCAGCATCCAGAACCATCTCATGGCTTCTGAGATTGCTTATCAGAGCTTCAAGACTCAGAGTCTTGAGATTTTGAGCTTCCTCTATTGCAGTGACCTTGGGTCTCCAAGCAATAGGAAGACTTCTCAGAATTTTCTGAACATGGTCATAGGTGGAATAACTTCTCTTAAGAGCTTTAAGACCAGATACAAGGATTTGAAACCTTGTAAACATAGTCTCAATGTTTTCATCTTGTTGCATAGTGAATAGTTCATATTGCCTTATCAAAAGACTAGCTTTAGCCTCTTGAACCTTTTCATTACCATCATAGGTAGCACACATAGAATCAAAGATAGATTTAGCAGTAGACTTGTTCTCTATTCTGACATAATCCTCATGTCTAATAGCACCAACAACAATGTCCTTTACTCTATGATGCTTAGTGTAGGTTTTTAAGTTAGCTGGTGTGAGTAACTTTCTATGCTCAATGGACAACCTTCCATGTTCATTTAAGTTTTCAAAAGTTACTCCCAGCTCAACCAAATCCCACAACTCATGATCAATAGCAGTAATATTGCTATACAGTCTTTCCTTCCACCACTCAAATAATGATGCATCACCATTGAATATAGGGGCTTTCCTATTGCCACTATGTTCATGTGATTCATTACTTAAGTAGTCAAAACCAAAAGCATTTCTAGGACCACCACCAGCACCACTGGCCTCACCGGCTTCACCGGTTGTTCTAGTGCTACTATCGTCTCCTCCAGACATAGTGTTCTCACAAGATCTTTACTGTCTCACTGTTAAGTGAAAGTAACAGACCAGAGCTCTAGATACCAATTGAAGGTGTGAAAACACAAGAAGGGGGGGTTGAATTGTGTTTTAGTCAAGTTTAAAACTTTTTCAAGTTCTTAACTTAACTACAACGGCAGCGGATAAATAACACAAAAAACAAGTTAAGAGAGAGAGAGAGATCACACAAGCAATTTATACTGGTTCCTCTTACAAAACGAGAGTAGTCCAGTCCCCTTGCACTTCCAAGGGATTTCACTATAATCACACAAGATTACACCTGCTCAAGCACACAAGCAAGAGACTTCTCAACAATGCTCAAGCACACAAGCTTAAGACTTCACACTTAAGCACACAAGCTTAAGTTTCCTCAAGTAATAGTAAAGTATATGAAAATATACAAAATGCTCTTAGATGAACCTAAAGAGAGCAAATACAAATAGTACAGAGTATTTGACTAAAGTGCAAAAACACTTGATAAGAGGTTCAGAGCTTGTATACACAGAATTCAGAGTTTGTTCAGCGCACGTTAATTCCTTACTAATTGTTGTTAATAATGCAGCTGATCCTTCTAGTATATATACCACCAGAAAAGAGTCGTTGCAAAAAGAACCGTTGGAGTTAATAATCTTTTGTCTTCAAGCAGTCTGTCTTGATGCAGTTTGTTTGTATCTAAACTGAGTAAGAGTTTCAGATACTTTGACTACTGCAGAGTGGACTTTCCTTATTCAGCTAACAAGTCTGAAGACCCACGTTCTCAAGTTAGGACAGACAAAACGAGAGTAGCTGAACTGATCAGGCTTGAAAGGTCCTTTTCTTCATTGGTAGAAGAGTTGACTTGCAAAGGGAATCTTCACAGATATCAAAAAGATCTTCAGAGGTTGATGAGACTTTAGTCACTCAAGAAGTTCTGAAGACTTCATCCTCTGAAGGTTGTAACTTCTGAAGTCCAACATCTTCTGAGCGCTTGTGAACTTCTGAATTCACATCCTCTGAGCTTTACTCAGAGCTTATCTGATGCTTATATCTGCGCACTTAAAATAAATTTTTAGTCCTTCCAATTGTTTATTAATACTTTGTTATCATCAAAACCTTTATAGATTTTAGGGGCAAACATTTTTAAATCAATTTTGTTCCAACAGTCCCGCCAATAACACTATGTTGCCCGTGTGCGGGTACGGTACTGGTATCCGGTACGGGTACCGGTACGAGGTACGTCATTTTTGAAAAACTAAATTACGGGTACGTCCTTATAATTTTTTTAAAATATAATTATATATATTAAATAATAGAATTATATCGTTAAAACAAATAATTAAACATAAAAATATGACATCACACTTTAAAAGTAATTTAAATTGTTCGAAACATCAAAATATGAAATTAAAAAGCAATTAGCTCAAAAAGAGTTAATGATTTCCCTCTTTATCATCACTAAAAAGAGCGACCTCAAGTTAGGTTCAACGCGAGAAAGACTAGCAATTTCAAGAATATCAACTATATATTAAATAAATTTCATGCATCTCTACGAATATCCCACATTTTTGTTGCACTTTCATTATAAGTATTACTATTTTTCTTTCTCTAGAGAAGACGAAGATTGCTATGAATAAAAACTAGATAGTTGATACTTTGTTATTGTTTTTTTAGTAGTAGTTACTACTTTAATATTATAAACAAATAAAAAACTTAAATCTTCCTATAAAAAATACTAATAAAAGAAAAAAAGGAGAAGAAAAAAAATTGTGTTTTTTTTTGGATTGATGTACCACGCGCGTACCACAGGTGTACCACACGCGTACCCATTGCAAAAAAACAAAAAAAAAAAGCTAGGTACGGCGTCGGTCTGTCCAAAATGGAGTACCCATGCAACATAACCAATAACTTTACATCATTATAAATGGGTCTCACAAAAAATCATATAGGTATGCCTCCGACAATTCCATCGCCACGTGACAATTCCATCGCCACGTGACCTGTTCAACATAATCACCATGTTCATTCTCATCTCTATCTATCTATCTATCTATCTATCTATCTATCTATCTATCTATCTATCTATATTGTGATTCGTTCTCATGCATAATTCACTACAATATTTACGCTTTTAGACAACAGTTCAAAATTGTTAACCTTGCAGGAAAAACTACCACTAGATACAAGACAAACAAAATAACTTCCAATTTACATAGCTTGATGTGTTGCTTCACGTTAATGCTCCAATACTGCTTGTCCTCATGTTGATAATTGATACTCCCTCCGGTCCTTATTATAAGTAACACTTTGAAAAAATCACACAGACCAATGAAGCACATTTAACATAGTTATTTTCATTTAATACTCTTATTCAACTAACTTACTTATTTTTAAATTCTCTCTCATAATAAATAAGGGCATAAGTGAAATTGAACATTTAAAACATTTGAAAATTGGTCAAAGTTTCTTATAAAAAGGACCAAATTTTTTGCCCTAAGTGTTCCTTATAAAAGGGACCGGAGGGAGTATTATATATTAACCTTTTTTAATCCAAGCCAATCAAGATAATTCGGACCAACATACATCAAAGTTGAGACCAAAAATATAGGTTGCATCTTCGACCAGTTTCTTCATTTCCAAATAAATTGGTAAATCTACTCTAATTAAAATTCACATAAACCGTCGAAATGAGTTTTTTTCTTCTTTTCAAATTCTAACACCAAGACCTTTTCAATACCATTAATTTTATAATTTTAGTGTCAACACAACTCAGCCCTACAAGACACCATTGCACGTATGTAAATACATAATTTTGATTACGAATATTTTTAATTATCTATTAATAAAAATAATAAGAATTTGATATTTTCAAAATATTCATCGAAACAAATTAAACACAATCGTATATGATAATATTTACATTTATATACTTTTAAAAAAATACGGTCAAAATAAGACATAAATAGTATATTTAGTCAAAATAGATCTTATAAAATGAGACAGAAGGAGTAGTTGTTTATTCGATATGCTTGCAATAGAATAAGACACATTTACACAATTGAGACCATTGATTGTTGTTTGATCAAAATCGTCTAAATTCAAGATCGGTATTTTAAAATTTAAATTAAATATCTTCATTTTCTGAACCGTCCAATTAAAATCAAATGATCACTTATATCCCAAATGGGTGGATGCTTACTCCTGAATGCATGTAATCCAATTCCCCATTGAGGATGGTATTAGGAAATGCCTAGGAAAGTTATACTTCATGATTTATAGAATACAATTCCAAAAATATGTTTGAATAACATTTTTCTTTGATGTAAGACTAGCGTATCACAGAAAAACAAACATGTGTAATTATCTTCAAGATAAAATAAATAAAAAATGTGTTCACTATTTCATGTTTCATATCTAAATTCATTTCCTTTAAAACTGTACTTCAGCACCAAAACTAGCGCAGTGAGTGAAAATGGTTTCGGCCTCTATTTTTGGAGGAAAAGTCAGATATGGGATAATGTTTCTATACTTGTTTCTACTTCCACACAAAACCTATTCCCAATACCAACCTCAACCTTGTTTTTCTTCTTCCTGCGGGAAAATTTCCAATATTACTCATCCATTCCGACTAAAAGCCGACCCAGATCACTGTGGCGATAGTAGATACGAGTTGGATTGTGTGAACAACGTTACAGTATTGAAGTTGTTTGGTGGCGAATATTTTGTAGAATCAATCAATTACAACAATTACACCATCCGAGTTGTTGACCCTAACATTCAACCCAACAATTGCTCCTCTCTCCCTCGCTTCATTTTATCCCCCTACAATTTCACTCATTATCATTCATACGATGTCAATTACATGTACAAGGTTCGATTGAATTCCATGAATGCTGCTGATTACGAGAACTCTGATTTATCTAAGCCTGTAATATACATGAAGTGTACAAGTCCACCTAGTAAGGTTGTGGATAGATATTATGCGGATACTGCTTCATGCGTGGATCAATACACATACGTTATTGTTGGTGACCCACCATTTGGAATTTTGGAGCCTCAATGCCGTGTTAAGCGTATTACCCTCACATCCTTCTGGGGTCCGACAACTACCTCCAGGGATCCGTCAACTACCTCCAACAATACTATAGGTACAAAGATATCATTTTTTATTATTATTATTATTATTATATTATTAGGGTTAAATATGTTATTAGTCCCTACATTTTTCACTGTGATCAATAATAGTCTATACTTTTTTTATGCTTAAAAAAAGTCCTACATTTTTTCCGTTATGAAAATTAGTCATGTCGTTAGTTTGATATACAAAATCCTGAGTTTATCAAAAAAAAAAATATACAGAATCCTGACATGGCATAATGTGGTCCCGTTGTTTTAATGAGTTGACAAATAACAATTATGAAAGACTGTAAATAGAGTCATTTGAATTACGAAAAATCGTAAATAGAGTATTTGAATTTTAATCTCTATCAAATCAATTTTTTTAGGGTAAATGACTATTTATCCCTTCTAAAGTTAGCGAAATTTGATTTATCGCTGCAAAAAAAAATAATCCTGTTTATTCCCCTGCAATATGATGATTCTCTCAATTTGCCCCCTCGATGAACAACTGGACAGTCGGATGCACATGTGTGCATGTCATGTCATCGAAAATGCACAGTCAAAAGTACAGTTGTCCACCTAGAGGGAAAAATGAGAAGAAAAAAATTACAGAGAGATAAATCAAATATCGCTAATTTTACAAAGGATAAACAACCCTTTACCCAATTTTTAATTAATTAATTCTACAATTTTTAATCATTTTTAATTTGGCTTTTTTTTTTTGTTAAAGTGCCACATTTTTGTTATGACATGTTAGCTGACTAAGTTTTAGCGTTGATAATTTTATGAACGGAGAAATTAGGGAAGGAAGGACGAATTTTATTGCAATACAGATTGAGATGTATGTAGCTCGATCTAAGTACACTAAAATGTAGGAAATGATAAAAATCACTCAACAAACTATATAAGTTTGTTGCATGAAAGATGGAAAACATTTTTTTTTTGAAGAAGCCAAAATGGAATATATTAACACAAACAGTCTTCCCAGCACAAGCCGTACCGAGATAGAATCACAATCAAATCATACAAGACCCAAACACAACAATGGACTAGACCACCAGCTATGGTAGTTCGAAGTTAACGTAATACTCGTCGACTTCAACCACCTAAAAGAGAAAAGCTTGATCTTATCCAACAAGAGATGAGGTGTGCCTGTTGAGCCTTTGAACAACCGATGATTTCTCTCTGTCCATATCACCCAAACACAAACTAGCCAAAGAAGCTGCAGAAAAGACCGTCGCGCTCGAGATACATCTGCCGAAGCTGTAAACTGGACAAAATGATCACGCAGAGTAATAAAATCCATCGGTAATATGTCAACCCACGCACGAACTAAGTCCCAGAGAGAGTCAGCTATGCTACAAGATAAAATAAGTGATGGGCCGACTCAGTCGCTCCACAACCAAATACACAAGAATCAGTTGTAAAAGACAAAACACCACGAGTGACCAGGTTGGATCTCGTGGGCAGCCTATCCCGCAATAAGCGCCACGCAAAAATTGAGACCTTCAACGGAACCTGAGGGTGTCATATAAGGTTTTCCGCATCATGTAAAGCAACTGAAGCCTGATGAGTCAAAATCTGATAACCTCCCGCAATAGTATAACCTGCGTCAGAATCTGGGATCCACTGCCACCTGTCCAAAATCTGATCCTGCAAAGAAATGTCAAGAAGTAAAAACTAACACTCCCTCAACAACTCCTCCTCCCACGCCCTCAACCGCCTCCGCCACACCCACGCCTCTCCATCTGCCCCCCACCCTAAAGCAAACATCTCTGCGACTGAGCGCGATTTGGTCTCAGCCAACTCAAAAAGGCGACCAAACCTCTCCCTCAACGAGATCCCATTCAGCCAATGATCGGTCCAAAAAAGACTATCTGAACCATCCCCCACCCTCCTCACAATATGCTCCCTAAACCACCTACCACCTAACTCGCCGTCACCCTCTCTAATACGCACTATCTCCCTCCACCACACCGAACCTCGCTGACCTCCCTCGCAAAGTCGTCCATCCTCAAACCCATACCGAGCTGCCAAAACTCTAAACCATAGGCCCTCTCTGTCCACCAGCATCCTCCAACACCACTTACCCAACAACGCTAGGTTGAACTCACGCAACTGTCTAACCTCCAAACTCCTTACGCGAACAAATGGTTTTCCAACTAACCCAAGAGATTTTCCTCACACCCCCCCCCCCCCCCCCCCCCCCAAAAAAAAAAAAAAAATTAATGAAAAGAGATTCAAAAGAGGAAATGATACCTGAGGGAACTTTGAAGAAAGAAAGAGCATAGACAGGTAAAGAAGTCAAGACAGACTTTAACAGAACCAAACGACCACTAAACGACAAGAAGCGATTTTTCCACCCAGACAATCTATTCTTTATGCGAGACAACACCGGTTCCCAAAATACCAAACGCCGCGGATCACCCCCAATCTGAAGACCCAATCTAAAAGATGGAAAACATACGGTATAAAATAAAATATAAAATCGGTGAGGTCTACTATACCCCTCATAAGTTATGGGGTATTTATGATGAGAACAAGTTATACAAGTAGATTTACATATGATATCTACAAATATTTTATAGCTAATTTTTATTTGACATGTATATAACTTATATTTATTTTTGATAGATAAATATCCAAAATTACGAAAAAGTAGTTTTACAAGAAAGATCCAAAGAGGGAGAGAGAACTTGACACATTCTATGGGATTGTTTGGCCCAGTTTTTTTTAGAGCTTAAGCAAACAGCTTATACAATATAAATTAGATTTGGGGTTTTCTAACTTAGACCCTAGTTAGGTCTAAGTTAGCAAGGTGCACCTTTTGAGTTGGACCAAAATACCCATTCTTTTAATTTTTAAAAGAATAGAGCAACAGGGGCATTTCTGTAATTTTACATAAAAAAAAAAAAATAACAACACGCGCCCCACCTTCTTAAACAATTAATAGACGTGGATCCAGTGTCGCGCGCGTACGGAAGGACCATGGTTACAGACCGTTGATTTCCATCAGACAGCCAAGATGTGATCTCATTAAGACTGTCTGATCAATCAGACAGCCCAGATCATCCTGATCTATCAGATCATCCTGTCTGCGCCACACTAGAATATAAGCTGGAGAGAGAAAATTTTGCTTTTGAAAAAGGCAACCACGTGTCAGCATATGAATGGGTCTGCGTGATTTTTTTCATTTTATACTTTAAACTCGATTATTTCGTCGTAAATTAATTTTTTATTTTTTATTTTTTATACCAAAATTCATAATTTTTTTTTCTCTACAAATAGAGACTTGGTTCGTTTGATTTGGACACCGAAAAAAAAACGCAATTTTTCACTACTTTAAACTCGATTATTTCGTCGTAAATTAATTTTTTATTTTTTATTTTTTATACCAAAATTCATAATTTTTTTTTCCTACAAATAGAGACTTGGTTCGTTTGATTTGGACACCGAAATCCTTCTGAAACCATTTATATGGTAGAATGGTTTCAGAGAGTTGTAATCTGAAACCATTTTGCTGGTAGAATGGTTTCAGTAAGTTGATTATTAGTTATTTGCTTCTGAAACCATTTAGCTTGTAGAATGGTTGCACATAGTTGTATTCTGAAACCATTTTACTGGTAGAATGGTTTCAGTGAGTAATTTATTAATTGTGTTTGCTTCTGAAACCATTTATCTGGTAGAATGGTTTCAGAGAGTTGTAATCTGAAACCATTTTGCTGGTAGAATGGTTTCAGTAAGTTGATTATTAGTTATTTGCTTCTGAAACCATTTAGCTTGTAGAATGGTTGCACATAGTTGTATTCTGAAACCATTTTACTGGTAGAATGGTTTCAGTGAGTAATTTATTAATTGTGTTTGCTTCTGAAACCATTTATCTGGTAGAATGGTTTCAGAGAGTTGTAATCTGAAACCATTTTGCTGGTAGAATGGTTTCAGTAAGTTGATTATTAGTTATTTGCTTCTGAAACCATTTAGCTTGTAGAATGATTGCACATAGTTGTATTCTGAAACCATTTATCTGGTACAATGGTTTCAGAGAGTTGTAATCTGAAACCATTTTGCTGGTAGAATGGTTTCAGTAAGTTGATTATTAGTTATTTGCTTCTGAAACCATTTAGCTTGTAGAATGGTTGCACATAGTTGTATTCTGAAACCATTTTACTGGTAGAATGGTTTCAGTGAGTAATTTATTAATTGTGTTTGCTTCTGAAACCATTTATCTGGTAGAATGGTTTCAGAGAGTTGTAATCTGAAACCATTTTGCTGGTAGAATGGTTTCAGTAAGTTGATTATTAGTTATTTGATGAGATTAAGGTAGTGAAAAATTGGGTTTTTTTTTTCTGTGTCCAAATCAAACGAACCAAGTCTCTATTTGTAGAGAAAAAAAAATTATGAATTTTGGTATAAAAAATAAAAAATAAAAAATTAATTTACGACGAAATAATCGAGTTTAAAGTAGTGAAAAATTGCGTTTTTTTTTCGGTGTCCAAATCAAACAAACCAAGTCTCTATTTGTAGAGAAAAAAAAATTATGAATTTTGGTATAAAAATTAAAAAATAAAAAATTAATTTACGACGAAATAATCGAGTTTAAAGTATTAAATGAAAAAAAATTAACGCAGCCAATCAGCTTCTGACACGTGGCCTGCCTTTTTAAAAAGGTTTCTCTCTCCGCGATTGGGCTTCACCCACTCGCGCCTGTCGGCGCGTGTGGTACACGCGCTTTGGTTTTGGCAAATAACAGCGTGACACGTGTCCTGGGGGGGAAAAAGAAGTGGGGGGCGCGCGTAAAATTGCAGAAAATTACAGAAATGCCCCTGTTGCTCTATTCTTTCAAAAATTAAAAAAATGGGTATTTTTGTCCAACTCAAAAGGTGCACCTTGCTAACTTAGACCCAACTGGGTCTAAGTTAGCAGCCCCCATTAGATTTTATGTTTTTTTATAAGTTTACACTAGTAAAAATTATATTTTTATAAGCTATTTTATCATAAATTACCTTGAAAAACTTATATTAATATATAAAAATTGCATAAACTGTTTGCATAAGTTCTAAAAAAACTGGACCAAACTGAAACTTCCACTATATTCTCCTCCTCATTTCCACACTTTGAGGCATTCTTGCTGCATATGGCCATTCACATTTGTATTGCATGGCTCATAATTACTTATCATAGTCTCATCATTACTAATCATTGACTCATTAATAATGGGTGCGTTTATTAAAACTTTAAAAATAATAATTTTGTTTTGAAAAGTTTGGAAATTCTTTTCTAGAAATTTTTAAAACAATTTAAAGTTATTTTTCGTTTGTTTACTATTATAAAATTATTATTTTTTAAATGTCAAACTCCTACAATTAGGTTCCTTGGTTAACAAAATAATAGATTCTAACCCAAGAGTACTTAGATGAGATGGTTCAGGTCTCTTCAAGCTTAACCAAGGTTTTGGGTTCTGTTCTGGTAAAAACTCTAAGGGGGTTGTATTATTGATTAAATGATGTGATTACAACTTGGTCCAATCCCAACAACCCTGAGAATTTTATAAGTCAGAATGTGATCTTGTTCTGGTGAAGAACATAGGGGGTTTGTATTATTCAAGATTGATAATTGATACAAGTATGATCAGAGAAAAAATTGATTGACTTTACAAGAATTAAAGAGTTGTCTCTTTACAAGAATGAAAGTATAGTGGTTTATCAGAATGAGAGAGTCCTCTGTTCTCTTGAAGAAGATCCTATTTATAGGCAAAACATCAACTTCTTGTTGCTTGATAACTGCCTTGCTTGTGGAGGAATTCATGGGTAGTGGGCGGTTTCTTCTCCTTCTTCTCCAAGCTTCTTTTCCTTCTTCTCCAAGCTATGGTGGATCATGGAGGTGGTGGTGATCTTTACGTGTCATCATCATGGTGAGAAACATGAGATATTTTGGTGTCAACCTTATGGACCATAATTGATTGGGCTTTTTCGTATTGGGCCTTACCAAATCACCCCCTGGTCCATGGCCCGGTACACATCCCCCCAAGCACGAGGCTTCAGGAAGGCGAAGTGCTTTTGATTGAAATCACTTGGCGATTATTATGCCTCGGCGTTGTTCTATGTCGCCTATTTGTTGCTGACTTATATTCTTCGTTTGCTTGTCGCCTTTTCCTTCCTTTTGTTGTTGATATTTCTTAGCTAATTTGTACGCCCTTCTATGACTTTTGAATATCTTGATGTACGCCATTTGTGGCTTTGAATATTGTTGTCATTGTTTCTTGGCGACTTTGAGCAAGTTGGCGAGTCGCCCTTCCTCTTTTTTCATTGTATTTGCATTTTCAAGCTAGCGTTGTCACCAATCTCGCCTCTTCATCTTTCGCGATTCGTCCCTCCTTGTCTTCTTGAAATCAAATTGAAACTTTGAGGCTAGTAACTTTGTTGGTCTGTACTTCTGCTTCTTCTACTCAACATGAGTTTCTTATTTTCTTTGACACTCTATATTTGAGGATTGTAAATATTCTGGCGTAATCTGTCTCGCCACTTCTTTGTTGTAGTTGATTTTCGTACTGCCAGGCTTGCACGCCTTATTTTGTAACTTCTTGGCGATTTAAAAAGAATTGGCGCTGCTCGGAGTCGCCCTTCCACTATACTTTGTGTCTGGTGTTGAAAATAATCTCGCCTTTGAAAATTTTTAACTTTGCACCTGCAATGTCTTTAGCTCTTTAAATATAATTATATATCATTTATGAATAACTTTATATTTGTTGCCTTTTGGCGGTTGCAAATGATTTGGCGTTATGATAAGTCGCCTTATTTTGCTGCATGTAGAATTTTTCTGCTGGCGTTGCAAAAGATCTGGCTTTGTCCTCCTCGCCTTTAATAATTTATGGTTCAGAGCTCACATCTGAGTTGATCTTTAATAAAGATTCAGAGCTCAACTTCGAGATAACCATTTTTCTTTTTTTTTATGGTTCAGCGCTCACATCTGAGTTGATCTTTAATAAAGATTCAGAGCTCAACTTCGAGATAACCATTTTTCTTTTTTTATGGTTCAGCGCTCACATCTGAGTTGATCTTTAATAAAGATTCAGAGCTTAACTTCGAGATAACCATTTTTCTTTTTTTATGGTTCAGCGCCCGCAACTTAATCATGATTGCTGCAAATAAGCTTTGATACATTAAAAGTTCAATAATAATAATATATGAAAAATAAAACAAACGAAAATGATACCGTCATGGGCGGTTTGTTGCGGCGCTCCTCGCCTAGCAAGAAAACCAATTATGTTTTGGCGTGGCGAGACTGAGTTCCTTTGCGGTAGTCATTGCGGAATATGCTTCAACCTGAAATATTAATTGGCGGCTTCTATCTCGCCGAATGGCATCAATGACCAATTGCTTGTATTTTGTGATCACCTCCGTTGGGGCAATGAATCATCAACTTCCTGTAGGACCAAGACTTTTACATTGATGGGGAATTAATAATAATAATAATAATAATAATAATAATAATAATAATAATAATAATAATAATAATAATAATAATAATAATAATACATGATGGAGAATTAAGGAGTAATAGTAGCACATTTAACAACTATTTGCCAAAATTATAGACCAGTTGAGACTTGAGATAAAGAAGTAACAACAGAGTGCCAACGTGAATACTAACAATAAGGTGTTCGCATGAATAGAAAGATTGATTCAGTTGGGACCAACCCTTTAAAGACAAATCTAAATCAGAGATAGTAAATTGAAAATGTAAATTTCTGACTTAGCATAGCATATTAGCAGCCGTGCGCAAATTATTAATGTCTTTCACACATATCAAATATAAAATAGATCAGTTTTCAAATCATCACAAGTGACACAAAATCATGCATTTCATCCTTTAGTTAATTAAATACAGACTACAGAGATACACCATAGCAGAACAAAACTATACAACCAGAATAGCCAAAATTCATAGTTCTATGAGCTTCACTTCAACCTTATTTTAGCCCAGTTTAAAATAAATGTTTGTTATCATGTCTTACTACCAATTTTAAGTAATATAAATCACCGATATAGGTGTCGTTCTTGTGGCTGAATAGCAGAATATAACTAATTTGTTATAAGTGATGACTTGTGGCTGAATATGTGACTAATTCTTCACAAAATATAATACTGTATTATGAATGCAAGTAATTATCATGCTAATAAAAGAATTTTAAGTTTTAACCAATATGTCATAACTGACGCAATTAAAAAGTTTCAGTACTTCCTAATATTTATAGCTTATACGAAGCCATAAAGCTGGTTTCAAAATTTGTATCAGCAAATAGTGTTTCTTTGAGAATAATTAGAGTTTTAATTCCTTTAATTATTCATATTTGTAAATCTGTTATTTACTAATTATACACTCAAAAGTCAATAGCTTGATTAGTGGAGAATCACTAAGGGATTTGTTACCTTGTTTCACTCCAAATTAAGTTTATTAAACCTGTATATATATACACGGGTGTAAACACTGATAATAACAACAATTATCATTTACGTATTTACCTCGCCATATGGTGTCAGTTGGACTCTGCTATCTCTACGGGATCACACCCCTGCCGTAACTAATGTTTTCTTTATATTCACTTTTAACGTATACAAGGTTTCTATGGCTATACATATTAATTTCTTCTTTTATGCCTAAAAAATACTTTGCCAATTTCCATCAAGTGGGATGGATGCTTTTACGTCCAATCTCAACGAAATACTCTAGCATTTTTTTACGTTTTGGATTTCATGGATAACCAGTTTGTGGTGCTTAGCATTGATTATTGAAAGGAAACGGATAAATTGATAAATTTCAATCAAGGAGATTTAGAATGATATCACCTGGGTTTGTGCTACTGTACTGAATCTGATGACTCTTCGAGGAGTCCTATTACCAGCGGCAAGGAGTGCTTTGGCGACTACTTTCGTGTCACAGATCGGTAGCCGACCAGGTTTCGGTGTGGCCGGGAAAAGTTCTACCGCAGCTCTGGACGCCGACATCTTAACAACCCATTTACTCCTCATCTCTTTCCACGCTCCGCCGCCGATACCATGACCACCAGAGCCGCCGATGACGCTGCTTTCTTCGTATCCATTCGTGGTTGTCGCGCTCCACTATTTACTCGGCTAATAACATTCCATCATCGCCATTGTACTATTTCTCTGGTATACAGAGCGTAGGGCGACGGTTGTGTCGCAGTTGAGAAATTCTCTGTTGTCGATTACGATTTGCAACATACCCGGAAAGGGAAATTTTTGGATCTCGAATGAGTCGAATGAATTCGCATCACTTGTTATTGTTATAGTTAACCCAGTTGTTCCTTGGTAACGGTGGTGATGGTGAAACTGACCGTTTACATGAAGGGTTGTAGATAATAATACATGAAGCTATGGACTAAAGCTTCGGTTGTAACACAACACTAGTCTGGATATATGCTCCGTTGGAACCTTGAACGAGTTCCAAACCAATCTATGATAAGATGTTGTTGAGTTGATGAACAAGATGAAACTTTGAGGCCTGGGAATCGTTTTACCGGGCCCCACGGTGGGCGTCAAAATGTTCTGGTAAAAACTCTAAGGTTGTATTATTGATTAAATGATGTGATTACAACTTGGTCCAATCCCAACAACCCTGGGAGTTTTATAAGTCAGAATGTGATCTTGTTCTGGTGAAGAACATAGGGGGTTTGTATTATTCAAGATTGATAATTGATACAAGTATGATCAGAGAAAAAATTGATTGACTTTACAAGAATTAAAGAGTTGTCTCTTTACAAGAATGAAAATATGGTGGTTTATCAGAATGAGAGAGTCCTCTGTTCTCTTGAAGAAGATCCTATTTATAGGCAAAACATCTCCTTCTTGTTGCTTGATAACCGCCTTGCTTGTGGAGGAATTCATGGGTAGTGGGCGGTTTCTTCTCCTTCTTCTCCAAGCTTCTTTTCCTTCTTCTCCAAGCTATGGTGGATCATGGAGGTGGTTGTTGGAACAAAATTGATTTAAAAAATGTTTGCCCCTAAATCTGTAAAGGTTTTGATGATAACAAAGTATTAATAAACAATTGGAAGGACTAAAAATTTATTTTAAGTGCGCAGATATAAGCATCATATAAGCTCTGAGTGAAGTTCAGAGGATGTGAACTCAGAAGTTCACAAGCGCTCAGAAGATGTTTGACTTCAGAGGTTACTACGTTCAGAGGATGAAGACTTCAGTAAAGTCTGATCAAACTCTGAAGATCTCTTTGAAAGCTGTGAAGATTCCCTTTGCTAGTCAACTCTTTTACCAATGGAGAAAAGGACCTTTCAAGTCTGATCAGCTCAGCTACCTCTGTTTTGTCTGTCCTAACCTGAGAACGTGGGTCTTCAGTTTTGTTAGCTGAATAAGGAAAGTCCACTCTGCAGTAGTCAAAGTAACTGAAACTCTTTCTTAGTTTTGGATACAACCAAACTGCATCAAGACAGACTGCTTGAAGACAAAAGGTTATCAACTCCAACGGCTCCTTTTGCAACGACTCTTTTCTAGTGGTATATATACTAGAAGGATCAGCTGCAACTAATAACATACAATTATCAAGAATTGAACGTGCGCTGAACAAACTCTGAACTCTGTGATATACAAGCTCTGAACCTTTCTCAAGTGTTTTTGCACTTTAGCCAAATACTCTGTAATATTTGTATTTGCTCTACTTAGGTTCATCTAAGAGCATTTGTATATTTTTTATATACTTTACCATTACTTGAGGAAACTTAAGCTTGTGTGCTTAAGTGTGTAACTTAAACTTGTGTGTTTAAGTGTGAAGTCTTAAGCTTGTGTGCTTGAGCATAGTTGTGAAGTCTCTTGCTTGTGTGCTTGAGCAGGTGTAATCTTGTGTGATTATAGTGAACTCCCTTGGAAGTGCAAGGGGACTGGACTACTCTCGTTTTGTGAGAGGAACCAGTATAAACTGCTTGTGTGTTTTTCTCTCTCTCTCTTGTTATTATTTGTGTTATTTATCCGCTGCGAACGTAGTTGAGTTTAGAACTTGAAAAAGTTTAACTTAGCTAAAACACAATTCAACCCCCCCCTTCTTGTGTTTTCACACCTTCAATTGGCATCAGAGCACCTGGTCTGTTACTTTCACTTAACAGTGAGACAGTAAAGATCTTGTGAGAACACTATGTCTGGAGGAGATGATAGTAGTACTAGAACTACTGGTGAAGGTGAGGCCAGTGGTGCTGGTGGTGGTCCTAGAAATGCTTTTGGTTATGACTACTTAAGTAATGAATCACATGAACATAGTGGCAACAGAAAAGCCCCTATATTCAATGGTGATGCTTCATTATTTGAGTGGTGGAAAGAGAGACTGTATAGCAATATTACTGCTATTGATCATGAGTTGTGGGATTTGGTTGAGTTGGGAGTAACTTTTGAAAACTTGAATGAACATGGTAGGTTGTCCATGGAGAATAGAAAGTTACTCACACCAGCTAACCTAAAAATCTACACAAAACATCATAGAGTAAAGGATATTGTTGTTGGTGCTATTAGACATGAGGATTATGTCAGAATAGAGAACAAATCTACTGCTAAATCCATCTTTGATTCTATGTGTGCTACCTATGATGGTAATGAAAAGGTTCAAGAGGCTAAAGCTAGTCTTTTGATAAGACAATATGAACTTTTCACTATGCAACAAGATGAAAACATTGAGACTATGTTTACAAGGTTTCAAATTCTTGTATCTGGGCTGAAAGCTCTTAAGAGAAGTTATTCAACCTATGACCATGTTCAGAAGATTCTGAGAAGTCTTCCTATTGCTTGGAGACCTAAGGTCACTGCAATAGAGGAAGCTCAAAATCTCAAGACTCTGAGTCTTGAAGCTCTGATAAGCAATCTCAGAAGCCATGAGATGGTTCTGGATGCTGACTCAGAAACTAAGAAGAAGTCTAAGTCAGTGGCTTTACAGTCAACTAAGACTACTTCTAAGGCTCTTAAGACTCAGCTTCTTGATATTGAAGAAGAATCTTCTGCTGATGGTCAAGAGGATGAGATGAATGAGGATGAGTTTGCTTTATTCACCAAGTTTCAGCAATGGAACAGATTTAACAAAAGAAATTTCAGAGGAGGTAACAGCTCCAGAAATTTTGTCAGCAAAAAGGATGATCAGAAGAACTGCTTCAACTGTAAGAAGCCAGGACACTTTATTGCTGATTGTCCAGAAATGTCTGCTAAAGACAAAAGCAAAAGATACAGCTCAAAGAAGCAACAATTCAAGAGCAAATTGAAAAAGAGTCTGATGGCTACTTTTGAAGAGCTATCATCTGAGGAAGAAGTTGAGGAAGAAGAAGAGGCAAATCTAGCCCTGATGGCTTCAGCTGACTCAGATGTAGACTCAGATGATGAATCAGAATCAGATTCAGAAGTAACTGATGAGGTATTTTCTGACTGCTCTAAATCTCAACTTATAACTGCACTTAACAAGGTCATTGAGAAACATCTCAGAGTGTTGAGTAAACAAAAAGTTTTACAAGAAAAACTTAACACTCTGACTGAGCAAGCAGAACATTTTCAAGGTCTATATCAAGAAACTCTGAATAGAGTAGATGACTTTGAAAAGGGTTGTGCTGTTTGTCACAAACCTATTGATGAGCAAGAAATAGCTCTTCAACAGTTTGTGCATCTCAACCTTGGGAAGAGCAAAGCTGCTAATAGAATTTATAATGTCTTGAGACATAGAGGAGAAGGACTTGGCTATGAATATGGTAGAACATATTCAAAGCTGAAGACCTTTGCCAAAAAGGTTGGAAAATCTTGGGTTTATTATGTTGTTCCACCAAGTGAAGAGGGAAAGAATCCTGGCATTTGTGAAAATGACAATGATGATCTGAGTGATTTAGAAGCTGATAGCTCAGAGGAACCTAGTCCCTCAGGATCTGGAAAGAAAAGTTCAGAAGATAGAAGTTGTTCAGAACCTGAGAACATTAGTTCAGAAGTTCTGAAAGCTTCAACATCTGAGACTTCAAATTCTGGATTCAAAGGAACTTCAGTACCTGAAGCAAGTCAACCTAAAACATCAGAAGTTTTTAAAAAGAAAAATTCTAAATCTCAGATGAAGTACAAGACTCAGACTATTTATGATTCTAGAGTCAGTAGATATAATCAATCAGAAAATGGGATTGATAATAGATACAAACCCTGGAATCATAAACAATCCAAATCTTGGAACAATAATAGATTTCAAACAAAGAAAAGATTTCAAAAAGGTTATTATTCCAAACCAAGGTCTTTCTCTAACACTAGACAACATAATAAGCATGTTTGGACTAACAAGCGTGGACCCAGAAGATGGGTACCAAAAGCTGAAATCATGTATCATTCAGATTTACCAACTAGGAAAGGATATGTCCTACCTAAAGTTTGGAAACAAGTTCTATGCAAAGGAAGAAGGGCTTATGTCCTTGACCAATGGCTGACAAGTTCTCAAGATAACAATCAGAACTTGATAAATGAAGAGGAAGAATATTGGGATGATCTTATCATTAACTGTGATAAAGAGTTCCACCGTAGTGATTAAAGTTGTTTCTCATACAGCCTGTCACTCAAAGAAGTATCATGAATCATTCATGGTATCTGGATAGTGGGTGTTCAAGGCACATGACTGGTGATAAACAACTATTTTCTAAGCTGACTATGAAAGAAGGAGGTTCTGTTGGTTTTGGAGGAAATCAGAAAGGAAAGATTATAGGTACAGGTACAGTAGGTAATTCCTCCCTATCTATTAATGATGTTTGGTTAGTTGATGGACTTAAGCATAACCTATTGAGCATAAGTCAATTTTGCGACAATGGTTATGTAGTTGTCTTTAATAAGGAATCATGTACTGTGTCTAAACAATCTGATAACTCCATGATATTCAAAGGTCTGAGAAAGAACAATGTTTATAAAATTAATCTTTCTGATTTGAATGAACAAAAAGTGATGTGTCTTTTGACCTTGAGTGAAGAAAAATGGATCTGGCATAAGAGGTTAGGCCATGCTAACTGGAGGTTAATCTCTAAGCTTAGCAAGCTTGACCTTGTCAGAGGTTTACCTAAAATCAAATATCACTCAAATACACTTTGTGGTTCATGTCAAAAAGGAAAGATTACAAAATCTTCTTTTAAACCTAAGAACATTGTCTCTACCTCAAGACCATTGGAACTTCTTCACATTGATCTTTTTGGACCAGTTAACACTGCTTCAATCAATGGAAAGAAATATGGATTAGTGATTGTTGATGATTACAGTAGATGGACTTGGGTAAAATTTCTAAGAACAAAAGATGAAGCTTATGATGAGTTTAGCATCTTCTGCAAACAAATTCAAAATGAAAAAGGCTACACTATTTTAAAAGTCAGAAGTGATCATGGTGGAGAATTTGAAAATGAACCTTTTGAAAACTTTTGTGAAAAATATGGCATTCTGCATGAATTCTCTTCTCCTAGAACACCTCAACAAAATGGGGTTGTAGAAAGGAAGAATAGAACTCTGCAAGAAATGGCCAGAACCATGATGCATGAAACAAATGTAGCAAAGTTTTTATGGGCAGAAGCTGTAAACACAGCATGTTATGTTCAAAATAGAATCTATATCAGATCTAAGTTGAACAAAACTGCTTATGAATTGTTCAAAGGAAGAAAACCTGATATTTCTTATTTTCATCAGTTTGGATGTACGTGTTACATCTTAAATAACAAAGTTCATCTAAAGAAATTTGATGCTAGAGGTTATAAGGGTATCTTTATAGGATACTCTGAACGCTCAAAAGCATACAGACTGTATATTTCTGAAACACATACTGTGGAAGAAAGTATGCATGTCAAATTTGATGACAAAGAGCCTGACCAAGTGTCAGAGCTTGTGGAAGGTTTGTCTAGATTTCAGGTATCAGAGGATCAATATTCAGATATTCCTAACTACTCAGAACATCCATTCTCTGAAGTACCTCTGAACACAATAGTTCCTACAGACTCTGAACAACCAAGAACTGAAGCATCTGCTGAACCTGATGTTGATGAGTCTGAAGATGATGAGCCCCCAAGAAATACTTTCAAATACAAATCATCACATCCAGAGGAACTGATCTTAGGCAACAAGGATAGTCCAAGAAAGACAAGATCTCAACTGAGAAATGAGGAATCATTAGTTGGTCTTATCTCAATGATGGAACCTTCAAAGATTGATGAAGCTCTGAAAGATGATGCTTGGATTGTAGCAATGCAAGAAGAGCTGAATCAATTTCAAAGGAATGATGTGTGGACTCTAGTGCCTAAGCCTTCACATAAGAACATTATTGGAACAAAATGGGTATTCAGAAACAAGCTGAATGAACAAGGTGAAGTGGTAAGGAACAAGGCTAGATTGGTTGCACAAGGTTATAGTCAACAAGAGGGGATTGACTATACTGAAACCTTTGCTCCAGTTGCTAGACTTGAAGCAATCAGGTTACTTCTATCTTATGCTGTTAATCATGGAATAACCTTATATCAAATGGATGTTAAAAGTGCCTTCTTAAATGGTTTTATTTCTGAAGAAGTGTATGTTAAGCAACCTCCTGGTTTTGAAGATGTCTCAAACCCTGAACATGTTTTTAAACTGAAGAAATCACTGTATGGTCTGAAACAAGCTCCAAGAGCTTGGTATGACAGACTCAGTAATTTCCTTCTTGAAAAAAGGTTTTGAGAAAGGAAAGGTTGACTGCACACTCTTTAGAAAGACAACCAAAGAAGACATCTTAATCATTCAAATTTATGTTGATGATATTATTTTTGGTTCAACTAATGCTGCTTTGTGCAAGAGTTTTTCTAAGATAATGCAGGATGAATTTGAAATGAGCATGATGGGAGAGTTGAAGTTCTTTCTTGGAATTCAAATCAATCAGAAGAAGGAAGGAACTTATGTTCATCAATCAAAATACACTAAAGAACTTCTGAAGAAATTCAATTTAGATGACTGCAAGATAATGAATACTCCTATGCATCCAACTACCAACATGGGCAAGTCAGATGATGAAGGAAAGGTAGATCAAAAGATCTACAGAGGTATGATTGGTTCTTTACTCTATCTGACAGCCTCTAGACCAGATATTTTATTCAGTGTTTGCTTATGTGCAAGATTCCAGTCAGATCCTAGAGAATCTCATCTTACAGCTGTAAAGAGAATCTTTAGGTATCTGAAAGGAACAACTAATCTTGGACTTCTCTATAAGAAATCCAATGATTATGTGCTAAATGGATTCTGTGATGCTGACTATGCTGGAGATAAAATTGAAAGAAAATCCACAAGTGGCAATTGTCAATTTGTTGGTGAAAACCTTATCTCCTGGGCTAGTAAGAGACAAACTACTATAGCTTTGTCTACAGCAGAAGCAGAATACATTTCAGCAGCTAAGTGTTGCACACAACTACTCTGGTTAAAATATCAGTTAGAAGATTACCAGGTAAGCAGTAACAATATTCCTTTATATTGTGATAATACTGCAGCCATTCATCTATCTAAAAATCCTATCCTACACTCTAGAGCCAAACATATTGAAATTAAACACCATTTTATCAGAGATTATGTTCAGAGAGGCATTATAGATATTAAGTTTGTTGATACTGAAAATCAATGGGCTGACATATTTACTAAAGCCTTATCTGTTGAAAGATTTGATTTTATAAAGAAACATCTGAACATGTTTTCAATCTCTGAATGAAAAATTGTTTTTGGCAATTAAAGTGTAAGAGGTTAGGTATATCAGAACTTATGATTCAGAACATCTGAAACACAAGCTCTGAAGTACTTAACTCTGATAGAGAATTTTAAATAACTCAGAGGCTCTGAACTATTTAAGTGGGAAACGTTTAGTATTCACTGCTGAACAGTTGTCCATTAAAATAGCAGTTACCGAGTAAATTTCTGCACGTGGTCTACGTGTGTCAGGTAGTGGGTGGTTAATGATGATTTTTGGTATTCAACTTTTTGTCAATTAGCGTAACTTCCCAAATTTGCTATTTTCGTGTTAACTGTGTGCATTTAAATAAAACTTACACAATACACTTGCACACTATTCACTTTCACAACCTACACTTTCATATTCTCTCTAAACCTCCAACAAACTTTCTTTCTCTCTCGTTAGTCTTCCAAACCTTACCCTAATCTCCAACAATGGCTGGTACTTCATCTTCTTCATCAAAAAGGATTCCACCGTTCATTTTCAAGAATCTTCAGATTGTTGGGAACGAGATGGAATTCCCAGAGTCTGAACTCACATTTCTGTCAGAAAAGATAGTTGATTTCGACGGTTTGAAAGCTAATGGTTTCGACGTTAAGCCGTACTTTATCACTCAAGGTTGGGATAAGTACTTCGACATGCTTAACGGTCCTATCTACCCTGATTTGTTGAAGAAATTCTGGATGAAAGCAAAAGTATTTGATAAGCATGAAGCTAAGAAGGAAGAGCTTGCAGCAATAGAAAGGAATCCTAGTCTGAAGGGTAAAACTAGGAAGGAAATGGGTTTGCTGGAGTATACAGGTGTACAGATTAGGTCAAATATCTGTGGGATGAACATGGCAATCTTGCCTATTCATTTCAATGCTCTTCTTGGTCTACCTAACTCTGGGATAGAGTTAGATGTGTTTGAAAAGGATACAAGATTCAGAGATGATCTTCTGCATCTCCTATGCACAGACTTCTCCTTAAAAGGGAAAGTAAAGGGTTTGACTGATGAATGTCGAGTTCTTTTCAAGATCATCATAGCAGCTATCAGTCCAAGGGTTGGTGGGACTGATACAATCTCCTGGACGCATCGTCATCTGCTGTACTTCCTTCTGACAGACAAGAAGGTAAATCTTGGAGATTACTTCTTTGAAAGGATTTGTGAAGCCATCTTTGCAAGTAAATCTCAGAGGAAAACTACTATAGTTTATCCTAGGCTGTTGTCTGACCTTCTGCATCAAGGTCATGTTGTTCAGAACTTGAGGAAATTCCACCCTGAATTGGTTGAGAAGAGGTTCTATCCAGAAATTCTGAATGCTAACTTTCTGTCCAAGATGCGTTTGATTGCATCTAAGCCTGTTGCTCCCCCACAAGAGTTCACTGTTAGGCTTGAGGATCGTCTGTATGTGGATGGATATCCACTTATATCTGAAGCTGATGCTGAGCACATTATTCAGGACTATTTGGAGGTGCTCAGACAAGAAGGATTTGTTGTTGATAGAAGTATGGTTCCTCCTGCTCCTGTAAGTCAGTATAATCCTAAGAGGAAACCAAAAAGAAAGGCTGAAGCTCAAGATGATCTACCAAAGCCAGATCTTCTGGCTCAGAAGAAAGTTAAAGTTGAGCAATCTATGGCTGAGCAAAGAACTAAGAGGAAGCATGAAGAAACTACAAACAAGGCTGCTGAAGGAGCTTCTAAAAAGCCTATTGTTGTTGAGGATGACAGTTCATCTGAAGGATCTACATCAGAAGATGAGACTGACTCTGATAAGGAGACTATTGCTGCTAGTTTGAGGAAAAGACCTGCTCCTACTCCTAAAGATAAAGGTAAATCTTCTACGTATGTCTTTAATGAAAATGAGATTGGATTAGGTTACACCAAACCTCTCAAAACCATCTTACCAACCTCTGATATTTCAACCTCTGATAACTCCCTATCTGAATTGGAAAAACATTTGAGCCCTGACCCTCTTAATAATCACCCTTTTTCTCATGAAACTCAACACAAATCTAGCTCACCTCCAAAATCTACATCACCTCAACCTGAACCTCAACCTGACATTCCACAATCTGAACCTCAACCAGATATTCCTGTCACTAAACCAACCTCTTCCACAAAACAATCCTCTCCACCTCCTAAACCAACTCCTGAACATAAATCTCCTGAACCATCCCCTGAACATATTCACCCTGAATCCACTTCTGACATCTCATCATCTGAACCAACCCCTGAACCCCATCCTAACCCAAGTGCTGAACATGCTTCTCCTGAGCGTATTCACACTTGTGCTCCCAAGCCTTCAGAGGTAGAAGTTGTGATTATTGACAACCCTACTCCTGAAATACCTACTCTCTCTACCATTCCCAATCCTTCACCATCATCATCCAACACTTTTAGAAATCTATCCACTCAATTTCATGAAGACTTGCTTAGATTATCTACAATAAAGGACAGGTTCTTAGTTTGTCCTTCTGATGTGGACTTGGAAGTATCAAGCATTAAGGCAAGGATTTGCAATGCTTTGGATGTTGCTGCTGCAAAGGTTAAGGCTGTTATTGGTAAAAGGGATTTGGATCTGATAGACTTCTTAAAGACAAGTCTGGCTAGGGCTGAATTGAAAAGGTTAACCATGTTTACTCATGCTGGATTTGAACTTGCTAAGCTGGAAGAAATTGCTGCAGTTGAACACCGTCTGAATGCTTTCAAGAGTTCAGAGTCTGGAGTCATCTGGATAGACTCCAAGCTTTTTCAGAGTCTTGAAGCTCAGAGATCTGAATCTGAAAGGTTAGAAGAAGCTGCTGCAAGAGTTGCCCAGTTGGCAAATGAGGTACACCAAGAAGATGTGCTTGCTTCTCAGAATCAAGAGGATGTGCTGATGACAGACTATCCAGAGGAAGGTGAACCCTCTGATAAAGGCAAGGCGCCTTTGGTAGAAGAACAAGCACCTGTGATTGAAGATCAAGCCCCTGTGATGGCTAATCAGTTGCAGATTTTTCAAGAGGCCCTGAGGGAACAGCAAGAAGGTCTAGAACGTCAAAGAGCTGCTCATGAGACATTGGAAACCAAGGTGGATGGTTTAGTTTCCAATGTGGGATCCTTGAATGATAAATTTGACCAACTCTTAGCCTTTCTTAAGAAACCCTAGGATTCTATGCACATTTTCTTCATATTTTTATGTTTTGCTTACTTATTTTGTCATGTTTATTTCCTTGTTTACCTTCTGAACACTTTTTCTGGTTTATCTATTTCAAGATTTTGTTTATGTTTTGATTGATTACTTATTTTAAGTCCACTTGATATCTATATTTTCTTGATAAATAAGAACACAAGAACACAAGATGCTTTTAAAAACGAAAATTTTTATTAATGATCTGATAATGTAGAGTACATTGGTAACAAGAAAAAGAAAAAGACAACCTAATCCTAATCAGATGGATAAAACTCAGAAGAAATCTCTGATTTCTCCTCAGCATCCTCTGATGAAATTTCAATGGGATCTGGGTTTTGCTCTTGTTCTTCTTCTTCTTGTTCCTCTTCTGGAACATAGCTAGCCAAGAACTCAACATAATCAGCATCATCTTCATTCTCTTCAGCTTCAGAGTCTGATGAGATGATTATTATCTCAGCATCGTGTGGTTTCTTGTTGTCTTTTTTATCCTTCTCTTCATCTTCGCGTTTCTCTTCGTTTTTCCTTCTCTTAAACTCTGCGATGCGTAAACTAAATCTTTTCATTATTCCTACTTTCTCTTGCTTCACTTGTTTACTCTTGTTTTTATGTGAAGAAGGCATGTTAACTCGTTCACGTTTTATAAACCCTTGAGCGTGTTGGTTTTCGCTGTTGAAATTAATTCACCTTTGTAACAACCACTCTCCTTTCTCTTTGACTGTCTTGGTTATATAACCTTGTTTTACTTTTTGATAATGACAAAAGGGGGAGTAGTTACGCATTAATTGATATGTTCCAAAACTGAAACCACGCCTTTTATCTCGCTTTTATCTGTTATATTAAAAGTTGTTACTTTTAAGTTGTTTTACGTATTTCAAGGAGGAGACTAAGTTAGTTGAAACTGAAATAAATTTCATAAGTAAGGATAAGTTAAGAGTGCAATTTTAACCTAGCCTTATGAGACTTAGGGGGAGAGCTTGCAAACCTCTCACTCTGAAGAAAGATATGGAATTTGTTTTATTTCAAAACATCTTAATCTTATACTAAATTAAAATATCATGGATAAAACATAAAGTTCAGACTTTATGGAGTATCAATCTTAGGGGGAGCTTGCAAACCTCATAAACCTAAGAGAAACATGATAAGTTAATTTAACAACAATTGTCAATTAATACTTATGTTTGTCATCATCAAAAAGGGGGAGATTGTTGGAACAAAATTGATTTAAAAAATGTTTGCCCCTAAATCTGTAAAGGTTTTGATGATAACAAAATATTAATAAACAATTGGAAGGACTAAAAATTTATTTTAAGTGCGCAGATATAAGCATCATATAAGCTCTGAGTGAAGTTCAGAGGATGTGAACTCAGAAGTTCACAAGCGCTCAGAAGATGTTTGACTTCAGAGGTTACTACGTTCAGAGGATGAAGACTTCAGTAAAGTCTGATCAAACTCTGAAGATCTCTTTGAAAGCTGTGAAGATTCCCTTTGCTAGTCAACTCTTTTACCAATGGAGAAAAGGACCTTTCAAGTCTGATCAGCTCAGCTACCTCTGTTTTGTCTGTCCTAACCTGAGAACGTGGGTCTTCAGTTTTGTTAGCTGAATAAGGAAAGTCCACTCTGCAGTAGTCAAAGTAACTGAAACTCTTTCTTAGTTTTGGATACAACCAAACTGCATCAAGACAGACTGCTTGAAGACAAAAGGTTATCAACTCCAACGGCTCCTTTTGCAACGACTCTTTTCTAGTGGTATATATACTAGAAGGATCAGCTGCAACTAATAACATACAATTATCAAGAATTGAACGTGCGCTGAACAAACTCTGAACTCTGTGATATACAAGCTCTGAACCTTTCTCAAGTGTTTTTGCACTTTAGCCAAATACTCTGTAATATTTGTATTTGCTCTACTTAGGTTCATCTAAGAGCATTTGTATATTTTTTATATACTTTACCATTACTTGAGGAAACTTAAGCTTGTGTGCTTAAGTGTGTAACTTAAACTTGTGTGTTTAAGTGTGAAGTCTTAAGCTTGTGTGCTTGAGCATAGTTGTGAAGTCTCTTGCTTGTGTGCTTGAGCAGGTGTAATCTTGTGTGATTATAGTGAACTCCCTTGGAAGTGCAAGGGGACTGGACTACTCTCGTTTTGTGAGAGGAACCAGTATAAACTGCTTGTGTGTTTTTCTCTCTCTCTCTTGTTATTATTTGTGTTATTTATCCGCTGCGAACGTAGTTGAGTTTAGAACTTGAAAAAGTTTAACTTAGCTAAAACACAATTCAACCCCCCCCTTCTTGTGTTTTCACACCTTCAGTGGTGGTGATCTTTACGTGTCATCATCATGGTGAGAAACATGAGATATTTTGGTGTCAACCTTATGGACCATAATTGATTGGGCTTTTTCGTATTGGGCCTTACCAAATCACCCCTGGTCCATGGCCCGGTACAGGTTCAATCACTGGCTTGGGCATGCAGCAGTGTTAAAACTCTTAGGGAGGGTTTGCCACCAATTTTGGTCTCACAAGGCTCGAGGGATTAGTCTCTGCGGTTGCGTGCAGAGATACCCGATTTACACCAAAAAAAAATTGATTCTAGAAAAGCTATCAGGAATAACTTATCGTTTTAAAGTTAAAAATATTTTTTTTACAAAATAATTTTCTTAGAAAACTATAACAAACACTCTTAAAATGATTAGATAGATTTTCTTTAAAAATTTCTCAAACAAACAGACCCAATATTCCTAACAGTAACTCATTTTCCTTCCAAAGAAAAAAAAAATCTCATTTAATTTAACTGTGGATGAATCTAAATGCCCTTGTGAAAATATTACCCGTATTCTTTGTATCTTCACCAAATCCCTAAAGTTTAAAATTCATAATAAATAAAAAACCATAAAAAAAACTTTCTTCTAAAAATGAAACAATCTAGATCAAATCAATATTTTAGATGTATTTTTAATTTTTAGTTTATATGTTGTTTCTAAATAACACTTTTTATAGGTAATGTTTCGTATATTGATATTCACAAGGCCCTAGACTATGGATTTGAAATTTCGTGGCTGCAAGCCTATTGTTCTTGTGGTGATCTTCTGGATCAATGCCATCTCATGGAGCCTGCCGGTGAGATTCAGTGTGACTACACCATCGGTAAGACTGGTAGTCCGTTGTTACAGATTTTAAATGAGAAAGATTATTTTGAATATTATGTGGAATTAATTTAATATTATCATACTCAACAATAAAGATTAAACATATCAACTCACTTTAGTGCGGAAACCTAATAAGCATACGAGCATGAATATAAAATATGATTTACCACAGGTTGATTTTTCAAAGAATGACCTGAATAGACGAATATGAACTAACCATGGTGTGTAGTACTCCTGGATCCATGGAGATAAGTCTTTTGGCAATAATCCTAAAACACAAAGGTTTGGTGGCTTGTGTGGTTCTTCCTCAACCGGTATCGTAATGCCTTGAATTCTCTTCAGATGTAGAGAAGAGATTACTTGCTTACGTATAGTATGTTCTGAATCAGCTGAAAGCCCAACACACGTGAAGGCCCATCAAAATGAGATAAGAGCAATCACGTGGCGCAACAACCACGGAGCTTAAACTACGAGAACGGATAGAGGTCAAACGCCCATAACGTCCAACGTGCTCCCATGCAAAGGACAATCCATGTGTTATATGTGGCTAATCCTCTACACATGGGGACTTCACTATACTGTAAAACTTTGAGAACTTTTGTTGGGGGTTTGCTGCAAATTCTTGAATAAGATGAATGTTATGAATTCGTTAATAAATCACACCAATACGAAACTTGATATGTGGAGCAATTGAATCAAGCAACCAATATATGAAGTAGATAGAGATGATGATGATAATAAATAATCCAAAAGCAAGTAAACAAATAAAAAAGAAGAGACACAAATATTTTTTTATCCAGTTCGGTCAAAATAACCTAGTCTGGAAGAGAGAACAGCCCCTCCGTTCCACTATAATCAAAAAGTCATCTTATAAGAAATTCTCAATTGGGTTACAAGAATTAATCATAATTCTACCCAAAACCCGAATCTCTTCCTGTGACCAAGAGACTCAATTTGACCTAGTTTACTCAAGGTGAAGAACAAACAATAACCCTTTGTCCTAGAATTATACCAAAAGAAAAACCCCCTTTGTTCTCTCTCTAAAACCCTAGCCTTTGTTGTTGGCAAATCCTTATTGTTCCTTTCACTCTTATTTTTCTATGAATAAAGTAATCCCTATTTATAGAAAAATATATGCCCTTTTATTTAAACAAATATTATTTAAAATAAATCAAATCTGAGTAAAAAGAAACTAATATTTCCACAAAATCAGCAAAAATTATCCTGCTGGCAGCGAACCTACGCCTAGCGCAGCAGCCAGAACGAACTCCCCAATTTTGCAAAACATTTGTGCCTAGCGCAGGCCACAGGTCCTGAACCTGTTTTCTGACTTTGTGTGATCAAGATTTCAAGGCATACTCAACAATTCTCCACTTTGCCTTTAAATCGATGGTGATCACATTAACCACCCTGCTGCTCTCTCCATCTTGAACCTTTATTCAAGATCACTGGCCAAGTCCAAGTCTCACTTGGACCTTAACCTAGGCATCTGTAACAGCCCAGGTCCCGCCACCTTAGGTGGTCCCGGCACTGCCACCTCACGATCTTCTCCACTACCAATTGAACACGTATTTGAACCCCAGGGTACGTGGTTCGATTCCCACGGAAGGCAAAAACTCTACTAGTGAGAGGGGTAGAGAAGATCATGAGGTGGCAGTGCCGGGACCACCTAAGGTGGTGGGGCCTGGGCTGTTACAAAAAAAGGCGCCTTTTTTTGTAACAGCCCCCGGGCCCCATCATGGCGATCCCGGAGCTGCCACCTCACGATCTTCTCTACCCCCCTCACTAGTAGAATTTTTGCCTTCCGTGGGAATCGAACCACGTACCCTGGGGTTCAAATACGTGTTCAATCCATTCCCACTACCAATTGGGCTACGTAGCCCAATTGGTAGTGGGAATGGATTGAACATGTACTTGAACCCAAGGGTAATTGGTAGTGGGAATGGATTGATCATGTACTTGAACCCCAGTGTACATGGTTCGATTCCCACGAAAGGCAAAAACTCCACTAGAGAGGGGGTGGAGAAGGTCGTGAGGTAAAGCACCGGGATCGCCAAGATGGGGCCCGGGGGCTGTTACAGCATCATCCTCCACGTGCTTCCCACAAGTTGTACCTCCCCTTCATCCCTCGGAATGCCTTGAATGCCTTCCGCATTCATGAAGATCTTGCCTCCCACTACCATAGGATGTTTGGTAGCACCCACAAGATTCACCGCACCCTCTTCAGCCCCTAGAGTAGCTAAGTCCGTCCTCCTGAAGAAACGCTTATTCTCCACTATTATCGGCATTTTAGATAGCCCAACAAGCTTCACCACCGTTCGACCCCCATAATGCCTTCCATCCTCTCTAAGTATTTCCTGGCTCCGAACCAACCCTGAAATTTTAGGCGGTTCCACAAGCTGCAACATCAAACTCCCCTTGCATCTAACTACCTCCAACAGTCCCACAAGTTCCCTAGTTTGATTACCGTTGTTTTCAATTGCCTCCCTGAAGATCCTCTCAAGGTCTTGCACTTCTTCAGCTACAATTGAAACATATCCCACAATGTCTCCATGGCCATCTCACTTTGGTTCAACAATACCACTCTCCTCCATATCTCCGTTATATAGCCAAGAGTTAATGTTGACTGTCTACCACTATTGGAAGACTCCACCCCAAACTGAGTTTTCACCAAAGTATACCCACCATGATCTTCAACTTGTAACACGCAAGACCTCCCAACTCTTCTGAAACAACCAACCTGAAATCCCCTAACTCTCCACCGTCATGAGCATCACCAGAATTCTAAGTCTCACTCTCCTTTGGTTCCCTACTTTACACCACTAGTGCCTCTCCATGCTCATAACCTTCATACTCTGATGAGCCTTCAATAACATGAGCAGAATTATTGTCCTTCAACTCCGGACAATCCCTCTTGAAATGACTTAGGTAACGTAACCAGTAGATGTAGGGCTTTATCTTCATCTTCTAGGTTCACCTCAATGTTGGTTAACTCATCAATAATCTTATTAAATTCTGCCAGTTGTTCCTTCATGGATTTCGCCTACACCATTCGGTAAAAGAAGAGTTTTTATTTCAGAAACTGCTTATGTGCCTCCGACTTGGTCATATACAATGAATCAAACTTAGCCCACATAGCCGCAGCGTTGGTTTCCTTTGCAACTTCTCTCAACACGTTGACTCCGAGACACAAGATGATAGCACTAACCGCGATGACTCTTGTGCACTAGAGAATTGTAGAAATGACTTAGAAATATTTTAGACAGAGTTTAGACTCATGTGAACATGATTGGATGTGTTTGGATGTCTTTTTCTGCCTCGTGAGTATCTCTATATTTATAAAGAAACTCATATCGTTTGATGAAGGGAAACAATCCTTGAAAGATATCATGCAACGTTATATGAAACAATGTTATGATTCACTCTTGTTCTCAAAAGGTTCCAAGACTAAATCAATAGACACATTATTTCAAACTAATCATTACATCCTTTGAAGTATATTTTGGAAATTCTCTCACAAAAACCCTAATATTCTCCTATATATAAGCATTCATACATCAATCCCTAGCTCCGCCTCCAATTACTCACTCCATTTTATCTCTTTCAAATACTAACTTGAGCGTTGGAGTGCTAGTGGTTCGTTATATGTAATGTTTCCCCCATAAAGACCAAGAACTCGTCTCATCACCATCGTTCCCAAAACAGCCTGAATTTTTAACAATCAAATAACTAAAAAAATTACTTTTTTTCCTTAATAAGTATGACTAAATTTTTATCTTTATAAAGTAGCATAACTATCAGAGCGGACTTCTCGAACTCGAAAACTCGACAACCTGTAGATACTGCGATTTCACAATCGCAGGACCAAGCCACACAACACAAACAACAAAGGGGTGAGAATATATTCACACATGACAACGGTGTATTAACACAACAAGAATAGGGAATAATGAAACATAAACACATAAAGGAGTTAAGACACTCCGGAACCAAAACACAATTTAGCATATATGAGGACACCGACTAAATACACAAGCACGTCAATTAGCAAATAACTCGTTAAAAACACAAGACTCAACATTCAAATTCATGGCTTCCTAACGTCATTAAAAATGTTATCTCAACATAATTCCCAACATCATTTCTCAATGTAATTTCCCAACGTAATTTCTCGGCATCATTTTAATCACGGCATCATTTTTATCTCGGCATCATTTATCACGACTTCATTTTTATCTCAACATCATTAATTAAAAAATATTATACCCAATGGCTTAAAAGAAACAACAATGGCAACACGACAAACGGCGGCTCTGATCGCGATATTTTACTGCAAGTGCACAGGTATATCGTGTAGTTATAAAAGATTATCGATCACACAGAGACTATTTTTCAATGTTTCGCTTATGTTTTTTAATGTGTTGTAAGGTTAAGGCTAGATATTAATTAAAAAGGGGGTTTAAATAATTAATTAGACTGTATTTAAGATAATATGACTTAATAACCGGGATGTGAATTTTAGTTGCTTCAATGAATTCAATAATTAATTTGCATTAATAAAAGATTCAGTTTTCACAAAACTACATTGATTTAAGAACACAAGTCTCACACTGTCGCGCTGTTGACTTGTATTGTACTATATAAAACTAATTATTTACTGTCGCTCACTCATTGTTTATAAAATACTTTTTGAAAATCAATATAATTTATACCTTAGTTAATTTATACCTTAGTTAATGTTCAGTTTTTACTATCTGGTATAAATCTCACTGTCACGCTATTGATTTATAGCTTAGTTAATTTTCACTCTCGTGCAAAATTATTAATTTAATCTAAGTATAAAAACTGATACAGAAAACTAGTTTAAAATTGAGTATACAAATTAACTACTGAATCCAAATCTGCTTCCTATTTCACATCTCAGTCTTACGAAATTAGCTAGACGTGATTATAAATAAGTACATCATAATTAAATAAACAACCATCAACATAAATAAATGCAACGATACTGGAAAATAATTATTGGAATATGAATAACAAAAGTAAACAGTAACTGGAATTAAACAAAAGTGAACAAACTAAAGCAGATAAATAAATAAATAAAACAAAAGATAAGAACCTGAAAAATAAATTAAACTGGAATTAAAATTCGAAATCTCGAAGTACACTGGAACTTTGCTGGAAATCGAAAGCTTTTACAAAATAAAATGCTTAAACTAATAATAACTGCTATCTGTTCTCTAAAAAATTGTCTTTTTCTAATGAAATAATGAATGATCGAACCTCTATTTATAGGCTGAAAAAGATATTGTTCACTGGACTTATATTTTGCATGTGCCCTATTAGAAAGGAAGGGGTGGCGGGTGCCACACCATGTGGCTAGTGCCACATGCAATTTTCTTGTGCATTTTTTCTTTGTGTGTGGCGTGGCCACTGGGCCTGAGATCAATTGGGCTTGCTACTTTGGGGCTTTGTGACCCAATTGGCACTTGTTTGTTTTGGTATTCACCCCCCTTTTTGCTTCCTGATCCGATCCAATTCTTTATTAGCATTTATTTTGCAATTTATAAATTATTTGGTAGCTTCCGGACATTCCTGAAATACATAAAAATAATAGTAATAATACTACGAAAAATGCAAAGAAATAGTAAAATACTAAGCTAATTTTATTAAATAAATAGTGCATTTTTCGGTGTTATCAAGCTCAACGGCCACCATAGCAACACGACAAACGACAGTTCAACGACCACTATAGCAACGACTAACTACGGCTAATTTAACAACCAATTAACTACTATTAATTTAAAATTAATTAATTTAATATGTTACTCCCTTTTACTAATGAAATAAGTAATCACTTTAATAATATATAAATCCATATAAAATGATGTATAGTGGATGAAAAATAGATTATATATCTAAATTTCAAAAATTAATATATAAATCCATAAAACGTGTCATTCGCTCTCCCTTGCCTTGTTATATTTCTTTGTTGTTTAAGAGTCTTGATTGTTTTTCTTAGAGTCTTGTTATCAAGAGTCTTTGTTTACATTATTTTGGGAGTTTCGAAAAAAATTAAAATTATTTAGAAACCCAATTCAAACTCTCTTTCTTGTGTTTCTTGAATCTTCATACTCAACAAATAACTCATAAGCCTAAATGGCAATTACGTTTTGATGTTGTCGTGGCTTCTCATTTCTTGTAACGTAGGCCCTATGATCGCCACCTCTTTGACAACTAATCACAACATAAGCTTTTCTATTGTTACCTCCATTGTCGGGCTTCGCAACCACTGCAATAAACCCTAACTTCTCCGCTTCACCACAAAGCCATTGTTGCATCTATTGTCATGTAGTAAACTTTCTATCCGTCGTGAATTGTATGCAAAAATCAATCACGGGCTCCACAACCTTCGTGTTTTTTGTTCGATTCCCTTATTATCCTAATCTTAGACGGCTTCACATCAATCTTAGAAGTGTTTGGTTTATCCATAACTAAAACAATTAAAAAAAACACACATTCAGTTCTAGTTCAGATTCAGTAACAAAGTGATCCGCTACTTAAGTTGCGAACCTGACCAATGTATAATGAGCTTGACGTGATTCAAACGAAATTGAATGTGGCAAGTTTTAGATACACATTACCTTTGTATTTAGCTCAGTGAGATGTTTTTAGAGTTCCTTGATGCTATGGTTGTGTTTTGGAAACACGATTTTCGTGGAAATAAAGTTTTTTTTTGTTTTTTTGAAGAGTTTGAAAAAAGTTGGTAAAGAAGAAAATATTTGTGATCGAAGGTCATTGTTTATATATACAGCTATCGGCTATCATCTACTACTTAAATAGCGAAATTTGTTTTCTCATCCACTACATAAAAAATAGATTATATCTACTACTTAAATAACGAATATAAATATTTTGATAAATTAGCAGGGTGTATGATAAAACAGAAAGGTGCCAAAAGAAATTTTTTAAAAAAAAAACATTGGAGACTCGCATGCATCCACTTTATCCACATTTTTCAGCGTCAATTCATGTAAAAAAAAAATATTTTTATCTTATTTTAATTTAAAATAGACAAAATAATTTCTTCTTTATTGCAATTTTCAGGATATTGGTCAGAGATATTTTCCACCATGCTCTACCTTCTGGAGTGTAAGAATCTCTTATTTGATTTCCTCTCTCCGTTTCTTTTTAATAGTCTTTTGACCGTGAATTTAATGTTTCTATTTAACTGTTGTTTTGATATTTTAAGGGTTCAATTTGTTAATTATATCATTTGTTAATTACTCTCAATAAAACTAATTAATGTTATATATTTAGAAAACTAAAGTTTTTTTTAAAAAACAGATTTGTGGAGGGTATAAAATAAGAATTCATTGGTGGATTAAAATTAAGATATAATAGGAAGAAAATATGCAAAAATAAAATTCGCTAATTTGAGGTTACAATTCCAAAAAAAACAGAGGGAATAATATTTTCTTATTTTTACAACTATAATAAACACTAGTTTAAAGACCCGTGCATTCGCACGGGTCTATTGACTTTTATTCGATATATGAGTTTGTCAGTCTATTTGACTTTTATTAATGTAAAAAATTTATTTAAAATTAAATAGTTGTTATATAATATTGTTAAAATATAAGTGAAATTATTTTTGACGGAAAGTGAAATTATTGTGTTAATTATTTCTTGTAAATTTATTTATTCAATTTTTACGTTTAAGTGATAAATAATGGTGCCGTGTATATTTTTAATAAAAAATTAGAAATTTTATTATGAATATTTAGGATAATTCATTAAACTTTGTAGTAATATTGTTTGAGTTTAATGGTTGTGCACTGTCAGTGTAAACTTATTTATCCAATGATGTGTTGACACATCATTTAATGAATGTGACACATTATATGTTTTTAAAAACAATACATGATGTGGTGGTATATTATTCAATGCAAATGTAAAATAATTTTACACTGACAGTGTATATAAATTAAATTCATATTGTTTATCTTTCGTTTATAAAATAAAAAATTGTTTGTTTTTTTAATGAAAAATATTGTTTATGTTTTTTTTTATAGAGTATTTTTTTTTTGTTTTTTTTCTATTTTTATGCGGTTTCTTCTTATTTTTTCTTATTCTTTCTATAATTTTTTTATTGATTAAACTTTTTATAATTCTTTTATTATTTTTTTCCTATTTTTATTTATAGATTGTTCTATTTTTGTTCTTATCTATAATCTGTTTTGTTCCTATATTTAAGCATATCATCTTTCTATATTTTCTTTAATTTTTTTTAGTGAAATTACAATGAGTATATAAAACTTGCAACATGGTTAAAAATAATAAGGATAAATTAATAACTTTGGTAATAATCGACTTTAATATATTAGTAATAGATATTGCATATCAAGTCTTTTACGGTGTACAAATCGTGAATACTATTATAATGAATACGAATTTTACAAAATTTATTGTTGTATTTAACGTTTATACCATATAGATCATTCATTTTTTTTAAGAAATTAAAAATTATTTGATATGTTATTGAGACCCATCAAAATTAACGGTTTATGGATTTCTAAACTACACTGTATAATTTTGTAACCAAAGAAAAACACTGAATTTTTTTTCTTCTTATTCTACTGCAGATTATATCTTTGGCATTTATCAAGGTATGGATTTCATATATCATCCATTCATCGTTGTTTTTTTACAGAAATTCATCGTTTTTTTTCTTTTCTGAATAATTTGCCCTTCCATTGGTAGTATGTTTGATTGCCTCAACAATATCACATACAGCCATTAGTTTTCCTTCAAAAATTTGTGTATTCCTTGCTTTCCATAATAACCATATTGTTGCCTGCCAAATCACGTACAAACCACTCCTTTCTTTGCACTTTAACAGAGAGGCGAAAGAGTCAAAATTAAGAGCAGCAAAGCTCACCCGACAGTACCGTAAAAAACTAAAAATGTCTAGCCAACTGTTCTGGACTGGCCAAAAGCTGGTTCAATCACTTCCTGCCCGACATTTGGGGCACAGCCCAATAAGGGGAGGTTTCCCCGACACGTCAGCCAATGACGTGTCCTCCCGACATAACGGATAAGCAGCACGTTAAACACGTGCTCATCTATCCACGCGTGTTGATCCGTTCAACCACGCCTTCGTCAAGGAGCCTATCCATTACCCGCGAATAGCGAAACGGCTTCAACCAAGATAGAGGCGAATAACCGTCTCCCCTACGATACAGGGACTATCTTGGCAGTTGAGTCTATTGGGCCGGTTATTCCAGCCCAATAGACCAACCTTTGGCCCAGCGCTGGGGGCAACTATATAAGCTCTCCTAGACAGGAGAGCCAGGTATTCTAAACCATTCTACACTTTTCTTTCTCTCTCTTCTCTCTTGTATCTCTCTCATTCTCTTGATCGGAGTGCCTGCAGGTACAAACCCCCCTCCGGTGGACGATTTGCTCAACGGACCAGCCATCAACCTTTTCTGATCATCAGGTTAGATCACCAACCATGAACTTCTAGCCAAATAGCAACCGCGACTTGACAAGTAGTGAATAAATGGACCTCCATTTCTTGCTTATCCGGACACCATACGCAGTGAAAATCAGAGTTTGTAACAAGCACGCCTCTATGATGTAAATTAATTCTCGTAGGCAAATGCTTGAACATTAGTTTGCCATGAGAAGATAATTATATTTAAATGTGCCCGCAATTTTTTCATAACATCCCGCACATCATCATGGAGGTTAGATGTAAGACGGAAAATTGTAGCCCGCCTTCATTGAATAGTTTTTGTCATGACCCTGACCGGCGCGCAGACTAACCATCGCTACAGAAAATAAGTAAGTCTGACAAGCCTAATATAAAATACACCTATATTCACATCTCTAGAATCTACCAAAAATTTGGCAAAGTCTCCTTTGTTTTTCTTACAATCCCAAAAGGGTCATGCGTGTCCCTGGGGCACTAGTTAAGCATACTAAAAAAGGAAACAAATGATAAAGTTAATGATGAGAAAGAACAACTTTTCACATCATTTAAACATTGAATGCACAATTTACGAGATAAAACTTCTATATTTATATCCTTAACTAGTGCCCCGGGAGCACTGTTTAGCATTTTCCATCCCAAAATATCCATTTTATCCCTACATTATCTATTTACATCAAAACATTTTTCCAACAGCAGGTCCTTAATTATACTAAATTTCACATATCCACCATGATAGTGGATATACATATAGCAACGTTACAAAATTGTAGTACTACATACACTTAAAGATCTCTAAACAAGTTCTACTCAAAATATAGCTGCATCATACTGAAGTCACAAAATACCAGCCTCCATTAAAGATAGGGGCCTACAAAAAAGAGGGTACTTGCTGGAATCTACAAATATCAATAACGGTCTATCCTGCCATTTGCGGATCTGAAAAAAAATAAAGGAAATAAGGATGAGTCACATAGACTCAGTGATAGCATAAGATACCAAGTGAACAAGAAGGAGAAACAATAACCGCACGAATATTTTAAAAAGGAAATAATTCACGTTGCACAAAACCAGTTTTTATAACATAATGAAAATTCCTTTCTAATAGCTCATAATGCAACTTAAAAATATTTTAAAGTTCAAATTATATTTTTCTTTCTCGCTCATAAACAGAACGGATATACCACATTATCTCTTCGTTGTGGCGAACGGAAATATATATCACATTATCTCTTCGTTGTGGCGAACGAATATATATATACCACATTATCTCTTTGTTGTGGCGAAC
The DNA here is from genome assembly GCF_020283565.1 of Trifolium pratense. Taxonomy (NCBI): domain Eukaryota; kingdom Viridiplantae; phylum Streptophyta; class Magnoliopsida; order Fabales; family Fabaceae; genus Trifolium; species Trifolium pratense. Next base: position 35,752,130 of record NC_060059.1, on the reverse strand, counting down.
AGATACACACTTAAAATATACTATGAACATTTCGTTCATAGGCTGCATTCTCTCTTCGTTGCAGCGAACGGCAAACTTTGTATCCCATATAAAGCTTCCAAATAAACTTTAAAATAATTTCCGTACTAGAAATCAATTTATAGTATTATAACAACTTGCTTAAAGTCACTGACTTTTGCTATTTTTGCAAAACTAAAACCAAATCTTTAAAATAAATGCATTTGTGAAATTACTATTGAAATGAGCTTTTCTTCTTAAAAAGTTGTTTCTCCCATAAAAATAACTTAGAAAACTAGTTACAAGGTAAATTATCTACTCACAACTATGAAGAGACAACTCCGTTCCTAGCAACGCCTTCCGGAACGGCCACCGGAGCAACTTCCACCGAATCTGAATATCATACAAGAATTTCAGCACTTAAAGAAACTTATTTGAGACCACAATAATGATAAATACAAGAATTGGACAAAACCCCCAATTTGTTAGACTTAGGGTTTAAAAGGGTCCATGAAATTTAAGATTTACACTATCTATACGACTTTTCAATACTCAGTCTAGCTAAATATCATCTCTAAATTTCATAAATCATAGATTTTTACCTCAAGGAACACCAAATAGCAAACTCTCCATGAATGGGTATTTTCACTTCTCACTCAATATTATTTCCAAGCTTGAGTTCATAACAAGCAGAACATATGATAGAATTTGGGGGAAAGGTTGTAAGAAAATGAAGAAAGATAGAATGGATATATGAGAGGTGAGGGAGACGAGACTAGGAACAGAGAGGAGAAATAAGGAAAGCTCTAGACTTGTGTGTGTTGTGTTTATCTCTTTGGGTTAAAAAAATTTAAGGGAGTGACATGTATTGTCGTAAGATACTTAAAGATTATTTCGGGGACACTATTTACTATTTAGCATTCTCCTTATTTAAACGGGGATATAACTTATTGGAGGCCTAATGTTTTTCCACTAGGAATAGATGTTTATCATGGCCAACTCTTTGATATGAATTGTAGGACTTCGTCGGCTGGTGGGCATGGCGCACGTGATTGAGGATTGAGGATTGTGGAAGTTGGAATGTTTACAGGAACGTATTTGCTGCCATATATTACAATTAGAATTATGTTGGGCATCATATTGTTCACTATGCTGTTGATTAGTACGTATCGAAGAAGACATGCATCAATATATGAAAATATCGAAGATTTTTTGCAAGGTAATACTCTTATGCCAATAAGGTATTCATACAAAGAGATAAAGCAGATGGCTAAAAATTTTACGGTAAAATTGGGTGAAGGAGGTTATGGAGATGTGTATAGAGGAAATCTAATTAGTGGACCATTTGTAGCCATAAAGATGTTGAAGATAAAATCAAATGCTAATGGGCAAGAATTCATAAGTGAAGTTGCAACCATAGGAAGAATATACCACTCAAATGTGGTAAGACTTGTCGGGTTTTGTGTCGAAGGATCAAAACGTGCTCTTGTTTATGAATACATGCCTAATGGCTCTCTTGATAAATATATTTTCAACAAAGAGGGTGTTGTATTTTTAACTTACAACCAAATATATGAGATATCTCTTGGAGTGGCTCGTGGAATTTCTTATCTTCATCAGGGTTGTGATATGCAAATTTTACATTTTGATATTAAGCCTCATAACATCCTTCTTGACAAAAATTTCATCCCCAAAGTTTCGGACTTTGGTCTTGCAAAGCTTTATCCTATTGACAATAGCATCGTCACTTTGACGGTAGCTAGAGGAACAATTGGGTACATGGCTCCTGAATTGTTCTACCAAAATATCGGAGGAATATCATACAAGGCTGATGTGTATAGCTTTGGAATGCTTTTGATTGAAATGACAAGTAGGAGAAGAAATTTGAATCCACGTGCTGAACATTCAAGTCAACTTTACTTTCCCTTATGGATTTATGATCAATTGTATAAAAATAGAGAGAGGGAAATGGAAGATGTTATCATGGAAGAAATTAATGATGTTTTGAAGAAAATGTTCCTAGTTGCACTTTGGTGTATACAGTTGAAACCCGTTGATCGTCCTTCAATGAAAAAAGTAGTCGAGATGCTCGAAGGAGATATTGAAAATATTGAAATGCCTCCAAAACCTTTACTATATCCAGGTGAAACAATTCAAGAGAATCTTGATAACAACTCAAAGGAAACTATATCAGATGTTGGCTCTACCAGTTATGTGGAGGAAATTGCAACTAATCCTTTATTGAAGTACTATTCAGCTTGATAATTGCAAGAATTATATGCATTATATTTGCATTTTTTTTTTTTGTCTTATGGCCTAATATATATATCAGTGTACATTTGGCTTTATTTGTAAAATATGAAATATGAATTAGTCACTTTAGTTAATAAAATGTAATTATTGCATGTGCAATATGCAAACAAAACATATATTTCCCAAAGGAATATGGAACCTGATAATATTTCCAATATGTATATCTGTCATGTAGCTCTCATTTTTCTAGTTAGAGCTCTTAAGAAGTTGATCTATCTTAAGAATCCTGATTTGTTGTTTTTAATGGAAACCACAAGAAAAGAATTAGGATTGTTTCAGCTCAGAAACGAGGGTGGTTTAGATAACACGGTTGTTGTCGGTTGTGACATGAAAGGTAAAGGTGGAGCCTATAAGGCTATAACGCCTCATTTTTCTTGTCCTTCTGCTAATGTTTGAACTAGGAGTCTTAAAAGGCTTATAAAGAGTATTACTTGCTACACAAGAAAATAAAATGTAGTTGTTATCAGAAAAGTGGATCACACGCATCAAGCCTGTGCTCCACACTTTTCAACTGTTGCGCTTTCAGGTGCTTGTGTCTCCCTAAAGACATGCGGATTACAAAAACGACGAGAGGAAGAGTTCATCAGTTCCTCATGGGATTGGATGACACAATTTACGGAACTGTTGAATCCAATCTCCTCGCAACAGATCCATTGCCCAAGGGTATACTCAACAATGATTCAAGAAGAAAGGGTGAGAACAGTTCATACAAATGGGGTATACTCAACAATCATTCTCACCCTTTTCTGAGCATAGACCAAAAACTGAATGGAAATATGGTGGACGGGGCAACTAGGCAAGTCAATACAGCGATGGGGAACCGGACGAGGAAGAGGAGGAATTGTGCGTGCAAATGCATTACACACAGGGGGGACAAGTTCAGAAACTGGGGTTTCTCAAGGAGATGGTTCAGGCTAGGCTGGGATTACTGCAGAACAATTGCAAACGCTGGTAGGATTACTAAATTCTCAGAAAACAAACTATAATGACAAGATGACAGGTGAGTATGATCAAATACATCGATAATTGATGCAGGTTGTTCTAACCACATGATTGGAAACTTGAACCACATGAGAGAACTACGAGATATTCAAAGTTGTCCGGTTGGTCTCTCTAATGGAGAACATGCAGCAGCAATTATGTGGTATTGATATCAGTCAACTAGCACACTAATTACAACCCATTTCATCCTAAAATAATGCCTCTGTAATCATCTGTCAATACAAGGCATACAAATAAAAAATTTAGCACTACTAAACATGTGTTTGAAAAAATAAACTACAGTGTCACTGCATGTTTGGTTGGAAGCTAAGCCTTAAATCACCTCTCCTTCAGTTCCAAACATGCTGTAAATAGCTTAATGTCGATTTACAACGATGGTAAGTGAATTTGTAGAATCTCCAGGTAGTAACCAAGGTAGATTTCTGAATTGTCCAATGCCTTGTACAGGCATTCCTTTTGGAGTTTGAAATGGCTTAGGAGGCATTTCCAATGACTCAACATCTCCTTCAAGTAACTCAACCACTTTGTTCATCGAAGGACGATCACTTGGTTTCATCTGTATACACCACAATGCAACTATTATCATCTTCTTCAATATCTTCTCTTCCTCCTCCGTACCATTCCCCATTTCTATCTCTTTCCCTTCGCTAAATTGATCATAAACCCAAGAAGGGAAATAAGCTTGACTCTTATGATCTTCACCCTCATTCATGTTCCTTCTCCTACTTGCCATTTCCATTAACAACATTCCAAAACTATAAACATCAGCTTTGTAAGATACTCCTCCAATGTTCTTATAGAACAATTCCGGCGCCATGTATCCCATCGTTCCTCTTGCAGCAGTAAGCGACACAATGCTATTATCAATTGGATATAACTTTGCTAGTCCAAAATCCGAAACCTTTGGACTGAAATTCACATCAAGAAGAATATTATGAGGCTTAATGTCAAAATGCAAAATCCTCATGTCACATCCTCTATGTAGATATTCAATACCGCGCGCTACACCAAGAGCTATATCAAACATTTTTTCACAACTCAAAGGAATATTCATTCTTTCTCTAGAGAAAATATGTTTGTCTAGTGAACCATTAGGCATGAACTCATAAACAAGTGCTCTTTTTGTTTTCTCAACACAAAATCCAATAAGGCGAACAACATTAACATGATGGATTGTTCCAATTGTAGCAACTTCATTGATGAATTCTTGTCCATTTGCTCTTGATTTTCCACCTAGCATCTTGATTGCTACGAGATCACCGTTGCGAAGTTGTCCTTTGTAAACAGAACCATAACCACCTTCACCAAGTTTATCCTTGAATCCTTTTGTCATTTTTTTAATGTCTGAGTAAGAGTATCTTATTGGCATGAGATTGTTGTGAGTTTTAAGAAACTCTTCAACTGAATCATATGCAGATAAATGCCTCCTTCTCCATTTATATATCATATACATAGGAATAAACAGTACTCCTCCTATGATTCTTATTAGAAGAATTAGTCCTGATTTGAAAAAGCAAAAACAACTATGTTAAGAAGATCTATCTAAACATTAATGTCAAAAGAGTTATCCCCATATAATTAGAAGCTCCAAAAAAATTGCAACTTTACATACCAATGATAGCTCCAAGTTTGTTAGGACCTGTAAAACAGAAATGAGATTTAATCATGTAATGTTTGTTATCCTATGTGCAGTGTGCACCAAACACATGATAATTGTTATCCTGCTTATATCTTATCATGTCCTTATTCTGTTTTATATCCTATCTTGTCACTATCATATCTTATGCACCAAACGGGCCCTAAGGGTTAATACCAGAAAAAGCAATGATTTCTCTGGATTCATGTCTAATTTGTCTATGATGATGTATGCGTTAACTTATTGTTTAAAATAGCAAGCAAGGAATAGAAACATCACCTTCAACCAAGTCATGGATTGTATCGGTAACCGCTCTTAAAGCACCTGAACCGGTCCAAAATATATTTCATCAGGTTGTTAAAGGAGAAAACTTTACAAAGGAAAGAGAGATTTTTACTTACATTTAAAAGAGGATGTATAGTCATCACTACAAGGTCTAGTTCTTGAACAACCAATGACTTCATTGTTATTGTTCAACTTACAGTACCCTCTACCTTGACACTCTTTGCAGAATATCTCATGCCAAGAAAGCTCTAATCCATAAACAAGTTGCTGATGAATATTCATATATGAAAATTTATTGTCACCTTTGTTCAAATTTGAATTCATCATCATAACCATCACTAGTATGCTGCATGAATCTTCCAATTCAGATAACTTCAACTCACCAAACACAGCATAATTGGAAGAGTTGATTAATCCTTTGATACAAGATGAAGTATCAATGTAAAGAGGAGAATTAATTGAAGCTGCACAGTTTATAAATGCTATGGTTTCTAAGTTATTATCATTTAACAAGCTATATGGTTTTTCAGTTGTGAAATTTTCATTTGTTAAAGTGTAGAGAGGTGTTGAAGAGCAATTTTCTTTGTTGAGACCTGAATCTGTTACTCTTATTGTGGAATTATTGTAGTTGATGGATTCTACAATGTATTTTCCATTGTATAGATTTAGTATTGTTTGATTGTTCTCACATGAAAGTTCATAATTTGGATCTCCACAGTTTTCGGGATCGCCTTTTAGACGAAAAGGGTAGGTTATGTTTTCTATATTGCCACAAGATGAATGGGAGCATTGATGATTTGTTTCGGTTAGGCAAAGAAGAGGGTTTAGGAGGATCATAATTGCAATTAGAATTAGATTAACAAGCATTTTCCAAGACATAATTGAGGGAGAGAAAGAGAGAGATATCAAAAGATCAAGTTTGGACTTATTGAGGAACCAAGGAATTTTTGGTTTTTTAGTCGCAGTTTGAGTCGTGATCCCTGATACTACGAAGAATTTTCGTCAAGTGCAGTTGATATGACCTCAATCACGGTCATGGAAACATCAAAAACATTGATGTTGTAGTCCAAATTGTGGTTGCGGAAACATCAAAAACATTGATGCTGCGGTCCAGATTGCGGTCGCAGACCTTATTTTGAAACCCTTTAGAAAAGTTTGAAACTAAGCTATACTTAATATTTTGATATATGTTGAATATATTTTCCTATTAGTGAAAAAAACAACTAGTAAATTTGATTTTGGTGAGTATGACACTTACATTGCAATTTTCATTATGTCCATAAGTTATGAGAAGATGTGATATAAACATAAAGTTGAGACATGAGAAGAGGATCCTATTGGTGTTGTGTTGTTTAACATCATTGACAAAAATTGATGCCATTAGTATGCGAATATGCTTCACTAAGGATTCTTTGAATCTTAATTTTGATTTTTGATTGGTGCTAAAGCTTCTTAATTTCAAAATTTCATAACTTATACATCAAATTCATACGTATGCAACCATGCTTGGGGGCTTGTTATTTTTGATTTTGTACTTTTTTAAGTGTAACAAATAGTGTTGACTTTGATTATATTGTGTTTGTGGGATTAGTGTATTGTATTTGAAATTCAATGGTTAATTTTTTTATTTTTATTTTTTTAAAGATTTTGAAAGATTTATCTGAATGTCAGCTACACATCGAAGTGAGATTCTTATCATTCATTTAATAGTAATAAGTTGACATTACAAATATGACGTTACTAAAAAAAAAATGATGATGTTTCAGATTATTAATTTTCTGTAAATTACAATTTTCGTAGTTTGTTTGGATTGAGTTATTTAAACTCATCTATTGCATAAGAATTTGTGATGATGTTTTGTGAAAATTATTATTCGAATCTGAGATTCTCATTTATTCACGCCATGTATATTTATTACCATGTTTTTTAAAACCTTCAAGTCACTTTCAATTTGAAGATGAGTAATTCCCTGTCTCCGAGCTAAATTCATCCCAATATACATACTCCACATCTCAGCATGGAGTGCGTCGCAAGAACCAATCTTGCAGACATAGCTATTCAAACAAGTATCATTGCTATCCCGAAGGAAACCGCCACACCCTAAAAGATTAATCGAACTTTTATATGTTCCGTCACAAGTTTGATTCATCTCTCACGAGAACACTTCCAACCAATGTAATTTGATCCATCCCTCACAAGATACTTTCAACTAATGTGCATAGCTAAACATAAATTCTTATTTGGTTGAGAATGATTTTATATTTGCAATTCCCTCACCACCTTGACTTTCGTTTCCTATATGATATTATATGAATATTGAAGTGTTGTTTTCATTCTATGACATATGTTGTTAGCACAGAATGGTTGACATTAGACCCTAAACAGATGGTTGACAATAAAAAACAATCGTTTTTTAAAGGAAAAAACAATTCACTAATAATATTATTATCATTGCAGTAAAATAAAATAAAATAAAAAACAGAACAATTAGATCCTATTCTACCCCCATTGAATCTCATATACAAGTTTAGTCTACATAATGAATTCATAGCTAAAACTTAACTATAGTTCAAAATGTGGTGTAAATATTACTCTACACTAGTTTTTCCATTCTTTTGCTTCTTTTTGAGTGTAAATTACTACACTACCCTTGCTTCAGCTAATAGTGAATGCTTGAAAACAAGATGTAATCACAAAGATGCTCCAAGTCCAACTATTCAATACCCTTTTAGACTTCAAAATATTCAATCACAAAATTGTGGAAAAATTGGGTTTGATATTTCATGCAATAAGAATCACCAAACCATACTAGAATTGCCAAATTCAATAAACTTTGTTGTCAACAAAATTGATTACAAGTCACAAAAGATTCATGTGACCAACCCAAATGGATGTCTTCCAAAACTCCTTTCAAATCTAAATATAACTTCTACTCCTTTTCATTTTTTTGATTATTCAAATTCCAATTATACCCTCTTCAATTGTTCATCCATGAACACTGCTTTACAATCTCATTATTCTTCCATTAAATGTCTTTCTTCTCATGGATACCAAGTTTATGCATTGAATTCTACACTTAGAATTAAGGATGTTACTTTGACATATTGTACCAAGTTGTATGATATGTCTTTTGTTCCAAAAGATGTTGTATTTAGCAATGGAGTTGATCTTGTTTTAGGATGGGATACAAGTTGTAGCAATGGAAGTAAAATAGAACATGATTGTTACAACATTGTCAACGAATCTAACGGTATTTTCTTTTATAAATTTCTTATTTCTAATTTATATTTTTCTTTAGAAAAATATTAAATAAGTGCATATTTGAATTGGTATAAGTGATTTTAGATACACAATAGATTTTGATTATTACTTACATAGTTACATGTAATGGTATTCTAGGGTACAATTGTTTTAGCCTTCTCCTATAATTAAATACAACTCGGATGGTAAAAAACTGCAGAGATATTTGATGTGTTGGGGGATATGTCTGAATCCCAAATATCCATTACTTATTGTATATGAGTTTTGTCGCTAGACTTTTTAAAATAAAATAAAAAAAATTAGTCTTTTAATCTATAAATATGAGCATCTATATAGATCAATTAAGATATTGTAGTCTAAAATTTATTAATACAACTTTTCCTTCATTTTTACAGGTGGAAAGAAAAAAGAGCAGATTCTAGGTAACACTTACTCCCAAGTTATAACTTTTTTGTAGTTGTTCAATTGTTTGTAGTTTCTTATGCAACCAAATGTGTTTGTGATTTCAACCACACTCCCAAAAACATAAAAAAAATCTTGATATTGCAACCAAAATTGAATACTTTTATATTAAACAAAATTAAAACTTAATTAACATATCTAGTAGGTTTAAGGATTAATTCTTTCCTCTGTTTTGAGCAGTACCAATACTATCATGTCTTGGAATTTTACTACTAGTCACTATATTATATCATGTTCGATATCGAACTCAAAAAGAAGAGAATGAAGCAAGAATAGAGAAGTTCTTAGAAGATTATAGAGCATTAAAACCAACAAGGTATTCCTATTCTGACATAAAAAGGATCACAAACAATTTCAAGAATGAACTTGGACAAGGAGCATACGGAACGGTGTACAAAGGTAAACTATCTGGCGACATATATGTCGCAGTCAAGCTTCTCAAAACATCCACAGGAAACGGACCTGAGTTCATCAATGAAGTAGGAACAATGAGTCAAATTCACCACGTCAATGTTGTTCACTTAGTAGGCTTTTGTGCCGATGGACACACACGAGCTCTGGTTTACGAGTATTTACCAAATGGTTCGTTGCAGAAATTCATTTCCACAACGGATTTTAAAAACCATTTTTTGAGTTGGGAGAAGTTACAAGAAATTGCGCTTGGAATAGCCAAAGGGATTGAGTATCTTCACCAAGGATGTGACCAAAGGATACTTCACTTCGATATAAAACCGCACAATATCTTACTTGACAATAACTTCACTCCCAAGATATCTGATTTTGGTCTAGCTAAACTTTGTTCTAAAGATCAGAGTGCGGTTTCCATGACTGCGGCTAGGGGGACTATTGGTTATATAGCACCGGAAGTCTTTTCTAGAAACTTTGGTAATGTGTCGTATAAGTCTGATGTGTATAGTTTTGGAATGTTGTTGCTTGAGATGGTTGGGGGAAGGCAAAATGCTGATGTTGTCGAAAAGAGAAGTGGTTTAGGGTATTTTCCGGAATGGATTTATAATTTGATAGAACAAGGGGATGATTTGAGCGAACATATTGAGGTTGAGAAATATGCGAAAATAGCGAAGAAACTTGCGATTGCAGGACTTTGGTGTATTCAATGGCACCCGGTCGATCGTCCTTCTATGCAAGTTGTAGTTCATATGTTGGAAGGAGATGGAGAGAAGTTAAGTATGCCACCAAATCCATTTGCTTCTGCTGATCCTGCTATAATGAATGCGAGTTTAATTGGAAGGCACCTTCATAGAGAGTGATGATTCATGTTAATATGGACTAGGTTAGATATGTATATTGTATTAAAGATTATGAATGTTAATTTCATATATATTTGATAAGTACTTTTATTGATCTTGTTAAAAATTACAATCATTTTTGTGTGGAACTAAATTATGCATATGATAGACGCATATGGCACCAATGAAAATTTTAAAATGGCCAATGTTGATTTTCATAGATGTGAAATCATTTTAACTATCAAGCTATATATGTAAGCAACCTGTCATTGAATAAAAATTAATTTTCATTGGATAAAAATTTTAAAAATTACATCTCATACTCTCAAGTTATGTAAGCAACCTGTCATTGAATAAAAATTAATTTTTTAACTATCTCTCATCATCTTAATCATCTTATATGTAATTCTTCTGTCATTGTTATTACTATGCTTTTGATTACTTCAGAAGCTTATCCTCTTTCAGGGTATACATACTGGAGTATAATAATTAGTTAGAGTTTGTTAATTAGTTAGTAGTTTGTTAATAGTTTGTTTGTTAATTCCTTTCGGCTCTATATATAGAGCAATTTATGCAATCACTAATTATTGTCTTTTTATCAATCATTCAGTTTGAATTCCAAGGAGATAAAAGGTCATATTATATATACTCAAGATAATTGCATATGAATTGACGGACTACGGGCTACACCGCTAAACTTTTCTATATGACAAAACCAGTTCTCTGAAAAACTACATACACGGACTTAGGAGAACACAACGTTGTTATGCATGATTTTTTGAATTCTTTTCGGAAGATTTACAATCTTTGCTGTTAGAAAACTAAAATTGTCAAATGCAAATGGTATAAAAACATGTTGATTGTCAGAGCACGATTTCTCATGTTTGGTCATTTTTGTTAAAGCAGCTTTAAGAGTTGTCTATCCTAGAGTAAAATCTCAAATCATCAGTCTCAAGAGTGGGGAAACTTCAGTCAATTAAGTCCACATAAAATATGTCTCATTCCTACTCATCCATACACCAGAACATCCGTTGAGCAAAGTGTAAATCTCCCTTCTTGTGGGTCAATCAAGAAGTTCATTGACGCGTCTTACTTCACAGAAACTCCAGCATGCATAAAAATATCAAAAAGAACATCCTTGATCAAGTCGTGTTCTTAATGCATTTATTGAAATTAAAAGATATTAACTCTAGTGACGAACGTTACGAGTTTTCTCTGCTTGTGTTTGTTGAGATCTGTTAGATGAACAGTCGATGTAGGCCAATCTTATGAACTTAGCTTTGAGAACAAAGTCTTAGTTACTCTTAGAGTTGCCAAAATGAGTCAAGTTACTGGGCCGACCCATTAGCCCTATATTTTAACATAGACCGGGCCTAAAAAAACACAAAAAAGAAAATTGCTTTTTTCGCCCCCCATGTTTCTCTTAAACCCCCCAAAAATCCCAAAATAACCTTGAATTTGGGGGTTTTAGGAAGCTATGGATCCTAGGATCCGAAATATATTATGTGTGGTTCGTGGGATCCGAAACAAGCCAATTATAGATGGGAACACGTTTTGGGGGGGGCGAAAATTGTGCTTATACGTTGGTTTGGAGTCTACAATCCAAAACCAATTATGTTCGGATTCTGCGAACCGAAATGGTCACGAAAATCACAGTTTTGGATCCTGCGAACCGAAATAGTCACGAAAATCACAGGTTTGGATCCTGCGAACCGAAATGGTCACTAAAATTACAGGTTTGGAGTGTACAGTCCAAAATCAAGTTTTCTGCAGAAATTTTTTACAGTTTTACAGGCCAACATTATGCATGTTCGGAATTTGCTCTTTTGCGGGTTCAACTACATTAGGTTGTGCAATGTCGGGTTCATCGATGTTCGGTTTCATTTCAAACGGAGGTTCGGCCATCACAAACCCTACCTATCACAATAAATTTCAAAATTTTAAAAAGTTGTCCAGTTTGGCATGTGGGATCCGAAATAGGTTCGGATTGTATGAGTCAAACGCGACTGCGATCATAAAACCATGAAAATTGAAAAAATTAACGGTTTAAAGTGCTTATTACCTCTTGTATGACTCCAATTGAGTATTGCGCCCCTCTTTGAGTGAAAAAATGTTGCTTTCAAGTCTTTGATACGCCAAAAAAATCGCCCTAGCTCCAAAGCTCCCAATTGAGTGTCCAAGTGGTTATGAAAGTGCAACTTCTGAAATATAGGCTATATAGACTCAATTCGGATCCTACACACCGAATATGAGCGTTTCCGGTTGGTAGAATCCGAATTGATGCAAAATTTTAAAAATCAAAGCATTTCGGATTGTACAGTCCAAAATCAAGTTTTCCTGGGCAAATCATCAACGATGTACAAGTCAGGCATAGCCAGTCAATGGCTTGTTTAAACTGGTTTCGGATTGTATGGTCCATATCAAACAAGTTTCGACTTTCATACTCCAAAACCGTTAAAAATAAGGACGTTCGGATTGTACAGTCCAAACCCAGATTTTCCTGGGTAAAACATACAAGGCAGGCATAACCAGCCAATTGCTTGTTTAAACTGATTTCGGATTATATGGACCATAACAAACAAATTTTGGATTCTAGAGTCCAAACGCATTTATAGGGTCAAAATGGTCACTTTGGGGGGTCTTGGAGGAAACAATGGGGAAAAAAAGCAATTTTCTACAAAAAAATGATTGTATCTTTCTATAATCCCGGCCCATCGGGCCAATATTTTTCATGGGCCAACCTGTTCTGGCTCGTTAAACTTGCGAGCTGGCCCACTAAAAATATTAGAAAAATAGATTGCATCCTCAATGGTTCTCATTTTCAATGGTAAATTCAAAATTTTCCTTAATTTTTAAGGGTACAACTGAGTTTCGAATGACATGACCCCTTTTTCCCTATTATTATTTCTTGTTGAAAGAACCTTAACTTTCATAAAAACTTCAACGAAGTTTTGTACATCAAGTTTCAGCGCGTCAGATGATTTTAATCCAATTTTAAAAATTATTGACAAAGAATTAAAGTATGACAATGATAATTTAATAATGTTACAATGTCTCCAATTACTAACACAAAAAATGTTATTGATGGACTCCGACGAAAAGAATGCTAAGAAAGAACAAAGACATTGTCATTAAATCATGACATTCATTTGATGAATAATTATTCGATGAATAAATATATAATATTCTCTCCGTTCCTAACAGGGGCGTCTCCGGGTTTTAGGAGGCTCTGTGCAAAATATAAAAGTGGCCCCTTAATATAATTTTTTTTTTTTTTAAAAAAATTGTCGATTTAAATCACGTATAATATAAAAAAGTCATTTTTATTTTTGTAAACATATAGATTATCAATATTAAACCAATTGCATTAAATCAAATGAGATAAGAAATACAAAATAATTATCTTTGTATATAACGTTAAAAAAGAATCTCCTAATCTAAGGTTAAATTTTATGCAAAGATAAAAATGGACTAAAACTATATTTACGAGTATAGCTAACTAATCTATTGATACTCGTATGATATTATATGAACATTAATAATATATAACTATTAGTTTAGGGCCAAAAAAGTATCTATTAATATACATTTGATATTTTATAGGTATAAATAATATATAAGTAATATTATAGGACCTCGAAATTTTGAGCTGAGGCCCTCAAAATTTTGAGGCCCGATGCCGTCGCACGCCTCGCACATGTGTGCGAGCCGCCACTGGTTCCTAAATGAAATAGAAGATCTATTTGTCAGATACATTAGGAATCTAATATATCTGACCTATAATATAAGTTAGATACATTAAATTTTTAGGTTAATGTTATGGTGGACCACCTTCATAAGTGGTTCACCGTGGACAAGTAATCTACCGAATATGAATTTTACGAAATTTACTGTTGGATTGAAAGTTTATATCGTATAGATCATCCATAAATTTTTTAAAATTTTTTGAAAATCATTTGATATGTTATTGAGACCCATCAAGATTTACGTTATTTAATAAACCGTTAATCTTGATGTGTCTCAATAACATATCAAATGATTTTCAATTTTTCTAAATTTTTCTATGGATGATCTATATGATCTAAATTTTCAATCTAACGGTGGATTTTATAAAATTCGTATTCGTTATAATGTTATTTGTGACTGATCCACCATAGACCACTTAATGAAGTGGTCATATTAAAATTTACCTGAATTTTTAATATATCTAATAAGTAGATGTTATGTTATATATTACAATACTACTAGTACTATAGTAAGAAGGGAAAAGGAAAAAATAAAATATAATACTACTATTTCACAAAGTACAGACAACACGTAATTTAGAGCCACCTGTCTATGAGAGAAGCAAAAGCAAACAGCGATTGCCAGTTACGTATGTCCTTTTGATGGAAACTTTGAGCGGGAAGCAGAAAACTGAAGAAGATGGCCCCAGGATAGTTACGTGTAGCTCTCTGACTACTACCACTCTACAAAGCTACAACTTGTTGTCATTAATAAGTACTCCTTCACCAGACAGCTATGAAATTCGGATACACGATACAATATCGATATGGTACGATATCGATACGTCGATATAAATTTTTTTTTTAAAATTCCCGATACGATAAAGAACAGCATACTCTAGCATTCAATACTTAAGAGGAAATATGAATTGTATCAGTCTCCTCTCCTACATTTTCATCATCAAAGAACACTAATTGTCCGATATTTTTCCGATACGCGTATCGAAAAAGTATCTGACACGTATCGGTTATATTTTTTTAAAAAAATTAATATTAATTGTCAATACTTCTCCGATACGTGTATCGAAAAGTATCGAATGAGTATCGATATCGAATACTTATCGAACACGATACTTCATCATTTTTGGAGACAGAATACTATGTACTGTACCAAAATAAATATCATCATTTATGATATTTACATAAATAATTGTTCCAAATAAATTGCCAAGTACTCAATCATAAAGTTCAACGTAAAATATCTTCAAAGAATAAATAACAATAAATTAAAATTCATTATAATATATATGATATTGAAAATGATAACTACAACGTACAAACAAGAAAGATTCGTGATATCTTTTCGAGCATTGCATATAGAGAAAAGAATAGTACAAAGTCAAAACAGTAATTTGATTCGATTGCTACGATATACGTGTCACGTCCAGATTTTGAATGGCATTCACAAACTGAGAAAAAATCATCTCTAATTTTTTTTTTTTAACAAACCATCATCTCTAAGTTGATTGAATAATAAATATATATGATTTATATTATATAATATATTATAGATCATATATAATAGTCACGTATTAAATAAATTTTAATATATAATGGATATGGGAGAAAGTATTTTGTAAAATCATTGACTAATTGAAGACTTTTTTTTATAAGTAAAGTTTGAACTATAATTATTCCTTCAACAAATAGAACTCAGATTTTCATAAAAGATTAGTGAAAATATTCATTAACCACTTAAACTTAATTATTTGGTTACCTGAATCATATTTAAATTAAGACCAAAAATAACAAATAATTTAAGTTTGTTTTGTAATTTTATTACATGACTATGACTATTATAACAACACTTATTTAAAAAAGAAAAACAAAACATAATGAAGGCATATCTCTTGCTTTTTGTCATATCATTTACTTATTACTAAGAAATATTTTTTATAACAAGCATAGCAGCATAGCTGTCAAAAATGAGTTGGGTTAATGGGCCAGCTTATTAGTCCACGGGTTTGGACGGATTGGGTCTCAACAAATCTAACATCAATGAAAGATGTTTTCTCTTCGGGCCCCCCGTGTATTTTTTATATCCCCAAATATTTCAATTTTGCCCTTAATAAAAACTTCGGTTCGCAAAAACCGAGGTTTTTTCTAGTTCAAATTCAGAAAAATTTCGGTTAACAGAAATCGAATTTTTTTTTCAAGGCAAAAAAAATTCGGTTCGTAGAAACCGAAGTTTTTATTGAAGGGCAAAAAAGTAAAATCCAGAGGGTGAAAAAGAACCATGGGGGCCTAAAGAGAAAATATCTAAATGAAATCGGGTTTTTTAGGCCCAAGTCCATGTAGCCCAAATGAAAATTAGGCTGGACCGGGCTAGTCCATTGGGCTTCGGGCCGGTCAATTATTGATAAAGTTATGTCATTTTTGTAAAAATAATATTAATAAATTAAAAACATAATAATTATCATCTAATTGAAAAGTTATTATAAAAAATATAGTTAAATGTGTAAGCATAATAAAAATGGTCATATTTACCTAAAAAAATTTAAAAATTAAGTTTATAATTTATTAATTTGATTTAATTTCTTTTATAAGAATCGAACTTGAGTTTAATTGATATTTATTAGTGCTGATGTAAAAATTAATAAGCGAACACCGCAACAACGGGAAATTAAATAACGTCACACAAGCCAACGACCAACACAACGTCACACTTAAACGACGACAACACGAAAAAACAAAAAGGAAAAACTTGGTACACTTGCATACAATTATATCTCAATAAAATTGATAAGGAGAATGTTAACATGTGCCCTAAGGGCACATAGGGCACATGTTAAGAAGATAAATGTGGAAAACATTTATTGAACCTGTGGTGTATTCAATTCTCAAAACATTAAATTATTTGAATCATTAAATGTTATATTTCTATTTTTAGATAGCTTAACATGTGTCCTTAGAGCACAAGTTAACATGACCCAATTGATAATTATGAGAAACTAATACATCAAAGTCATATAAAAAAAATCTAATAAATTGGAAAAAAAATAAAATGAAATAAAATGGGTGGGGCAGGCCCATTAGCCCATACGATCTGGCCAGACTCATAAATGTGTAGCACGATACTAATTGGGCTGGGCCATACTAGCCCATATATATAGTCTGACTCGCCTGACCAAATTTGACCGGACCAATCTATTTAACAACTCTAATAACAAGGGTAGATCATGACCCATACGACATGGTGGGTTCTTCCTTGCATATATTGAAATAATCATATTTTTGAATATTGTTTCTTTTTGAAGGATTGTTGAATATTAAATATAAATACATTTCGGTCTAAATTTAAAAACTAATCACTTCATTTTAGAGTTTAGTTGCAACAAGGCCTAATATTTTTCTTGACAACAAATAGCTAATATTGTTGGTAAAGCAGAACTTTTTAATATACAATTTAATATAATATACTCCGAGTAAAATTCTAACGATTTCAATTTAATTTTTTTTCCTTTCTAAATAGATGCAACGTACTACATAAACATACTACATAACGTTGATTATCACACACTATAAACATGTTTAGGATTGTCATTTCATTGCACATATCAAGTATCAACTAATGGAGGACATTATTTATAAACATATTTCAAATGTTGGAAAATGAACATAGTAGTGTTCATTTATGTGTGAAAGTTGATCCATTGTGATTGGAAATAAAATGGGATGAACACTTTGGTCTTGTAGGACTTGGAACTAAGTAGTGTGAATTAAAAAAAAGTGGGAAAAAATCTCACATTGCTTAGAACACTCTCTTTAATAGCGTGTATATATCCCAATGTGGCTAACATTTTTTTTTTTTTTACAGTGTGGCTAACATTTCTTATTCACAAAATTAACTAATTTTTTAGTTAATTATTAAGCTGGTCCAAGGAACCACTTAGTGCTGACTCATTATAGCAGCCAGCTTGATTTCATTCCGTTTGAAAACGGATTCTTCCATTATTGCATTAATCCACACATAATAGTGCACATTATAGTGCATTAGTATTGGTCCCCAACGTTACAATTTCCTCTTCATTTGGCTGAAGCTTTCTTCTATATACGAATTATTCTTTCTTTATAAGGCAACACTATATATATATATATATATATATATATATATATATATATATATATATATATATATATATATATATATATATATATATATATATATATATATTTCATTCTTCTTGTTTCAGCAACATACACAAATAACAAGAATTCATAAAAAAATCAAAACATCACTCTCTTTTGAAGCCTTGTTCTATATACAAAATTCTCTTCTCTTCCACATAATTTTTTCATCAAAATAAATTATTCTTTCTTTTGTGTTTCATTGGTTTTGTGAACTGGTATTGTTGTACCAGCACTGATATTGTTGTATCAGTGAGATTGATATAGTTGTATCAATTTTCGAGTGATTTTGTAGAACCATTTAAGAAGGTGTTCCTTCTCCGATCATTACAGTGCAGTACTTGATCGGTTCTGTGTTGAACAGAGCTGTTTTATCCTGGGGACGACGCAGTTAGATTGTCTGTTTTGCACAATTTGAGCAGTACCGCGAAACGTCTTAAAGAGAGCGACCTAGTACACAACTCAGCCAATAAAATCTTCAGTTCTAAATTTTTAGAAAATTATTTTTTCGATATCAAAAACAACATCAAATATTGTGTTAATTACTTAATTGCAAATTAAATCAATTAAATCAGTAGTTAATTTTCAACACCACACCTCATCTTTGTTTCTTGCTTTTTAAGATGAAAAATTCAAAGAATATAAAGAAAACAAGATGCATACTTAACGTGGGTAGCCACACCAAATATGAAGCATGGACAAAGAAAGAAGAATGCGTGCGTGTCTATATACTGTGTAGTGGTTACGAAAGTTCAATGGTATCTACTATATCTAGTCTTTCATGCTAGGGTCCAAATCAAAGACGCAACCATTCTCCACATAACACATGTCCTTCAACCTCGCTAACCTCAACAAAAGCATAAATTTACGGATAGCAACATCTATATTGCCACGTAAACTATCCTATGACCCTGACTATGACCCATCCATCTCTTTCTCTTTTATTTTGGTCTAACTTAGATATTTTATTGCCAACCATAAATTGGTCTAATTAATTTTTTTTTGGATATTTTAAGTAGTTGTTTGGATGTTCGATTTCCTTCGTCTATATTTAACAAAAATTTAGTGGAAGGAAGAATCCATTTTGTATGATATACAAGTTTTTTGAAAAAGATTAGTTATTATTAACGATAATAAAAATTTCTTTATATTTACGTCAAATAATAAGTTATTAAAAAAATATTGAAGACAGAAATTATTAATCAAAACAATATTGGAAATTTTTTCCAATTCAGAAATCAACCATAGTTCAAGTAGATTTTTCTTTCCAAATCCCTTATATATAACTTTCTTCTTTTCTTCGTTTAATATTTTCCTTACCAACTGGTCCCACACAAACACAATGTATCACTTTCCCCCAACATCAACCTTCCACGTACCCACCTTTTTAATCTAAACCGTCCACGTCTCCTTCACAAAAATCCAGTTTACTGGTCCTTTAAAATTCCACCTGTTACCAGATTAACCAACTCATTTGAAATCAACGGCTCGGATTCATTGTCCTTCAGATCTCGCAATCAGCCACTTTAAATTTGCGTCTTCACCTCTACCGCCGTTTTTACCAACACTTCACAAAATTATTATTCGTATTGTTTTTTTCTGTTCTGTTTTCTTCTTTGCATGCAAAAACGACGATGAAAGACACGAAACGACACTCGTCGGAATCGACTCTCCGACGTGTGGATTCTGTTGAGGCAGTTACGAAATTGGAGAATGTTCACCGGAGGAGGTTGAAAATCCGGAGAATGAAGTATAGTTGTCAAACGAAGATCCACGTCGGAAATGACACCGGCAGTGGTACGGTGACGGAGAATGAGCGACGAGAGATTCATGAATCGGTTGAGATATCGCTATCTTTAGCAACTTCCTCATCATCGGAGGAGGAAGATCGGAGCTCAAAGCGAAATGGATCAGAAGTTCTATCGTACGGTTCGGTGTCTACGATAGGCACTAGGAAGGAAATGGAGGATGCGGTGAGTGTGGAGATAGGTTTTGCGGTTAAGGATAGTGAGAAGTGTGATTTTTTCGGTGTTTATGACGGTCACGGCGGAGCTCAGGTTGCAGAGGCGTGTAAGGAGAGGTTTCATCAGGTTGTGGCGGAGGAGGTGGAGAGATGTGGGAAGGATGATGAATGGGATTGGGAAAGAGTGATGGAAGGGTGTTTTGGTAAAATGGATAGTGAGGTGGCAGGTGATGCAGCTGTTAGGACTGTGGGGTCCACTGCTGTTGTGGCAGTTGTTTCCACGACCGAGATTGTTGTCGCAAATTGTGGCGATTCTAGAGCGGTTATGGGAAGAGCCGGCGAAGCTGTGGACTTGTCTACTGATCATAAAGTATGTATATATTTGCTTTTTCTAAATTAATTTATATAATTATGGGATATTTTAAGCAATTAAGCTCGAACGCAGATCCTTCAGTAAATAATTTGTAGTATTTTTTATTTGATTAATTATTTTCTAATTTAGATTAGATGTTATGTTATGACTGTATATGATTCTAAATTGTGGTGGTAGTTATGCTACGAATTTTTATATCTTATCGAGAGATATGGTTAAACCGCGAGTTGATACAATTACAATTGCATTTGCGATACCAAGATATATTACTACAAACCTGTTGTATTGTGTATTAATACGATCAACACAAATTTAAACCTGACTAAAAGTACTAGTCTACTAACGACCTTACTCGAACATGATTTGTTTTATATGATTGTACTACTGTGTTCTTGACTTCTAAGAAGTACTAGTCTACTACATTTTAAAGCTAGGGCAACTTTTTTTTTTTTGGAAAATTTTGACATTAACTTATAAGTATCTTGTGTACAATTGTGTATAAATCAGTAACATTGAAGAGTTCAACTCAATTCGTTGAACTTAAAAAAAAATTCACTTTAATTTTTAATTTGATAATTCCAAGAATCCAAGATTGTTGGTTGGCGGTTGCTAACTAATGTACGTTAGGACTTAGGAATGTGAATGTGCAATGTCACTCGCATGTACTGTATGTTTATAGACAATCAATTATTATTTTGAATATTATTATTATTTTTAAGATTTGAGATCTTATATTGTACTAGTATGCATGTGTTGCATTTAATTAAGTAGATCAATCTTTGACATATTGGTTTCCTTGCTATTTACAGCCGGACAGGCCTGATGAGTTGATGCGCATAGAAGAAGTTGGTGGAAGGGTCATAAACTGGAATGGCCATCGTGTTCTTGGCGTTCTTGCCACTTCCCGATCTATAGGTTTGTTTCAAATTTTAATTCTTCATGATATAATGATCATTAATCAATGCATGGGATTTGTTAGTTAATGTTAATCCATGTTTATGGGATTATCTCTACTTGCTTGTTTTTGTTACATGTATATCTTTTCCGTTTGCTGTTTAACGACCTTTTTCTCTAATCAGCCATCAAAAAAGCTCTGCCTTTTTTTTAGAATATATAGCAGAGTAATTTTGACCAAAGAAAAAGAGAGATTTTTATAGTAGTTTAATCATATGCGATGGTTGATTTTAAATCTTTAACCAATCAAGATGTGACACAATGTTCATTAACTAGTTAGGAACCCGTGCAACGCACGGGCGAGGTTGCACGGGCGAGGACGATTAAATATATCACTTAGACATTTTTTTTTTTCTTTTTTTTTTGACATAATAGACAATTGGTTGTTAATATAACATAACCATATAAAAAAGACATAATAATATAATTGTTGTTATACTTAGAACATAAACCAACAAACAAACAACTTCCACTTTTAAAACCTACAATTTCTTCTATACAAAGTTGTTTCCATAGATTGAGATAACTTGAAATTCCTTCCCTTCAGCATCCATATAGGACACTCCCCGTGTTTTGTGTCAATAAACTGTCACTTTTAAAACTTACAATTTTTTCTATACAAAATTGTTTCCATAGATTAAGATAACTTGAAATTCATTCCCTTCAGCATCCATATGGGACACTCCCCGTGTTTTGTGTCAATAAACTTTTACTTTTAAAACCTACAATTTATTCTATACAAAATTGTTTCCATAGATTGAGATAACTTGAAATTCATTTCTTCAGCATCCATATGGGACACTCCTCGTGTTTTGTGTCAATAAACTTTTACTTTTAAAACCTACAATTTCTTCTATACAAAATTGTTTCCATAGATTGGGATAACTTTAAATTTATTCCCTTCAGCATCCATATGAGATACTCCCCGTGTTTCGTGTCAATAAATTTTCACTTTTAAAACCTACAATTTCTTCTATACAAAATTGTTTCCATAGATTGGGATAACTTGAAATTTCTTCCCTTCAGCATCAATATGGGACACTCCCCGTGTTTTGTGTAAATAAATTTTCATTTTTAAAACCTATAATTTCTTCTATATAAAATTGTTTCCATAGATTGAGATAACTTGAAATTCCTTCCCTTCAGCATCCATATGGTACACTCCCCGTGTTTTGTGTCAATAAATTGTCACTTTTAAAACCTACAATTTCTTCTATACAAAATTGTTTCCATAGATTGAGAATACTTGAAATTCATTCCCTTCAACATTCATATGGGACACTCCCCGTGTTTTGTCTCAATAAACTTTCACTTAAAACCTACAATTTCTTCTATACAAAATTGTTTCCATAGATTGTGATAACTTGAAATTCCTTTAATTCAGCATCCATGTGGGACACTCCCCGTGTTTTGTGTCAACAAATTTTTACTTTTAAAACCTATAATTTATTCTATATAAAATTGTTTCCATAGAATGGGATAACTTGAAATTCCTTTAATTCAGCATCCATGTGGGACACTCCCCGTGTTTTGTGTCAACAAATTTTTACTTTTAAAACCTACAATTTATTCTATATAAAATTGTTTCCATAAAATGGGATAACTTAAAATTCAATCCCTCTATAATATTGACATTTCAGGGGGAGTGCCACAAAAGATAGCGTGTTGTAAGAATTGAACAATAGTGACAAAATTTTAACTATCAATGGTCTTTCGTTTTGTTTTCTTCATTTCAACTCAAGGACTGCCTATTGCCTACTACTCTTTGTTCCTTTTCAAAGTGAATGTTTACACTATACCAAAGAAATTTTTCCAAAATAGAGAAAGAAAAAAAAAATTAAAAATTAAGACAAAACTATGCTTCACTTACCTCATTTTCTTGGTATTTTTATGTTAGTAGACTTATAAGTTATATCTATATCCATTAAAATATAATATACTTGTAATCCTACACTACACTACAAAAAAGAAAAGAAAAACGCCAGTACTTCTATGTTTTTCTCACATATTAACATGTTCTTTTGGTGAGAATGTGGTATGAGAGGCAGTAATTCTCAAATATTTTGTGCAGAAATTAAGCATTACTTCTTAGATAATAGAAATGGAAATGTACTTCTTCAAATATTTTTCAATGTACTTGTTAAGAAATAGAATGAAGTTATTACTACAACTAAGGTTACATAATTCACTTACCCAAGGATAGAAAACATAATAAGAAAAAAAAATTAAATCATAGTTTTCGTAAAACCCTAAAATACATAACTTTTGTCTAACTCCAAATTCAAATTTAAGCCATTGCATAATAATCTCTTCAAATATAGAGTCAACAAATTGAATGTGTGGTTTTAAATGTATGATAGCATATATGTACATTACACGATCCTCCCTATACTATGCATCAGTTTTACCATTCTATTCCTTTTTCTTCTCCTTATCCCTCAACGTTCTTATCATGTGCGTCAGTGTCTTATTCTATCTTCTCAAAAAGCATACCTACTATAGGTGCACCTGCAATAAAAGAAGTGTGTCAAATATATGGTATGAAAGTTGAGAAAGTAAAATAACAAAATGCAACATGTTTCATCCAATAGTAGGTCAAATATATGGTATGAGAGTTAAGTAACAAAAGGAGCATGTTTCGTCCAAAATACATGCCCCAGTTTTTGTGTAAAAGCTCCCAAACTTGAAACACAATTTTCTTAACTAATTCAAAGTCTTATATAATGACAATAGAAACCATAGTTCATGTGTAGAAAATGTAACATAATCAAAGCAAATATAGAGAAAATAAGCTTAATCCATTATTGCAAGCCTTGAACTCATTGGGTCATGTTGAAGGGCATATGCATGATGCATGGTTTTTAATATAACAATCCTAGAGTTTATCTATCAAATACTTCTTAGCAAACGATATGTGTTGTTAGATGCAGGACAGTGAAGATATATGGATGCCAAGCTAGCTGCTAGCATGCATGCACTGATAATTGACACCACAAAAAGCCATATGATTAGAAGCATCATTGAGCTATAAGCCCCTTGGTATTTCTAAGTAAAATAATTACAAAAATCTAAACCTTAGATGGACTACCAACTATGATTGAACACACATCACATATAAATTATTCCAACACTAACCCAAATCTGATCTGAACACTGCCAAGTCTGATTGACAAATTGAAAGTAGCTATAATTTTCATATGAGATTGACAAACAAAAAATGTGCAGAAAGTAGCTATAAGAAACGGATAGAATCATTTCAAGTCTCATTGATTCACTAATTAGCTTTAAGAAACAAATAGATTGAGCCAAGACTTAAACCATTAGCTTTAAGAGGCTTGCATATGTTCTATACTTAGAAAACCTTTTTTTAATATACTTAAATTAAAAGACCTTAGAAGTAATAAATAGAAATTAAAGAGGATAAAGTATGACCTAACCAAATCAATTATTGATATTGAAAAGCAAAGGGGGTAAAATTTGAATTTCAAATATTCTTACCAATAAAGCATGGAAAAGTGTTGATGGGGGAAGAGATTTGATTTTGAGAGTCTTGAGGAAGAAAAAGCCTTGTAAACCAGCTGAACATTGCCAAAAGATGTGGAATTTTTTTGTCTGAAAGTGTTTCATAGTTGACTTGTGTCAGGTTATCTGCCATGAATCAGAGTCAAAACCTCACAAAATAGAATAAATTAAAGCAATCTAATGACTTGTGTCATTTTAAGCCAATGCAGGTTATAATTTAAAAGTATGGAATAAATACACCTGATCCTTATAACAAAGGAGAGCACACTTATGTCGAGTAGCCACAACACTAACACCAAATCAACTATGAAGTATCATGTATATGCCTAAACTTAATGGATCATAAACAGATTTTATTAAGTTTAATTTATGATATAGTGAATTCCTCTAGTTTCAAAATTGGAAGCGACTTAGCTACATCCAAAGAAAACTAATCCTTTCAATTACTTTGTTCTCATCCTCACTTCCACTTACTTTTTCATTTGTCTATTTCCTCATCCTTACACTAACTTTCCAATATATATTCTTCCTCGCTAACATCAGACTGAATACACAAAAGCTACACTTAAAACTAAAGATAATTTCATCTGATAATTTTCTATATTAAAATTAGAACCACAAAAAAAAAAAACAGAAATTAAGTTCTTAACTAATCCTTTTAAAATTAGCTACACTTTTTATTTTTTTTTGGTACATATGTTGATTAAGTTCTTAACTCTCATGAAGAGGAATCTAATAGAATGTGATTCATTTTTATAGTACAAAAATACAAAACAAGTTTGCCACATGTTTTGCGTATATATACTGATGTTTGAATTTTAAAATTATTAAGAAAGTGTCTGATTATTAAATTCTTTGAAGATTAGTGGACGGAAATAAATGATTAAATATTACGATTCTTGATATATTCTCTTCTTTATTCTTTAACAATCAAAATATTCTTGACTTGTTCTTAAAAGTACTACTTGTTCTTGTGTCTGCTTATGGTCAAACACGTGGAAATTTCCAATGTTATAAGAATGTTGCATAAATATGTTTGATCGCAAGAGGAATCCTTTTATCAAATTACATGGAAACTTCTAAAAGTTAGGGTGTAAGTCAGCAAAGCTATTTGTAAAGTATTCAGCTCATTTTGTTAAATATTTGATCAAAGCGGTTTTTTTAATCATTTGGCTAATTGGCTCAAGTTTTGAACTCTTAATAATTTGGCCGAGAGTTCGATTCGTAGTGCAATTAAAGTTATATCGATGGATTAATCTATGCAGTTGTCGTAGAATAAGATTTCAGATACTTGAAAAAAAAAAAAAACAGTTTTCGGACTTCTCTCTAAGTCTAGGGAAAAAAAATCAAGTCCAAAAAATCTGCTAAGTTATTCTAGTCTTTGCTATTTGTATTATAGACTTCTTATAGAAATATATAAAACTTTAATATTATAAAATTTAAATTAATTTAAATTTTTTATTGTATTCAAAATTAAGAAAAGTGTGCATAATTAAAAAAGTGGAGATATAAATGAATTTAACAATTAGTCAAAAAAATGAATTTAACAAGGCAAGTCCAATATTACTAATTTTTAACAAGTTAAGCTTAATTTTTTAGTTAAGCCCGATTAAATTTGTTAAGCTCAAATAATTAATTTTTCATAAGTCAAACTCAAGTTTTAATTAGACTCTTATTTCCAGAGTCATGAACATCAACTTTTGAACATAAAAATCAAATCAATGATTTATTTATTCTCAACAAATAACAAATTAAATCGATTATGAGTGTGATTTGTGAAATAGATTTAGAAAATATTTACAAAGAGTTGAATGTATTGTATCAAATGATTCAAATTAAGAATCATTTCATTAAGAATCAATTCTATTTGTTCTAACTATGTAGTTTAATACTTGCAGGAGATCAATATCTTCGACCATATGTAATATCGAAACCTGAAGTCACTGTGACAAAGCGAACCATCGATGATGAATTTCTCATACTAGCAAGTGATGGCTTGTGGGGTGTCATATCTAGTGAACTTGCTTGCCAAATTGCAAGAAAATGCTTCAAAGGCCAAATTAGGAGAGTTTGTCATGGGGTTGGTAATCAAAGTAGTCGTGCTGCTGAAGCTGCAACACTATTATCTGAGATAGCATTGGCAAAGGGTAGCAGAGACAATACCAGTGTCATAGTAGTTGACCTAAGAGGAACATTAACATCTAGTTGACGCCTCTATTTTCAATCAAGGTTGTGCACCCTTTGACCTAAGATATTATTTCGTATATATATATATATATATAATATGGTAATTAAGTCGCGTAAGAAATATAATCTCTAACACACTCTTATTAGTTGAAATTTATGTGAGTTTCTTCGCATTCGAAATCAATTTCGCCACATTAGGAATGAGACATGTGTGTTAGTGATTATCCAATAATTGATGTAAATTATTGTATTGTTTTATCATAATTGATCTGGGAATTGTGTGAGAAATTGAACTTGAAAAGTTTGTACATAATCGTATCTCAATTTTGAAAGGAAAAAAAAAAAAGTGATCTAGGGATCCATATTCTGCAAAACTAGCTAACCGGTTTAGATCTTCATATTTTCTTCTCATAGAATAGATCTTTCATATCTTATATGATAGGAATAAACTTGTTGTGAACTCTTTTTTAATTACTATATATACCACACCATGAAAATATTTTTACCATTTTTGAAGAAGAAATGAAGTTAGTAATTAAAAAGCTAATGTTAATTCAAGAGTCAAAATAGAAATTTTATAAGGAATTTATTATATTGTTAGATTCACCTTTTAATTATAAGCGATTTATTAATTGTTAGATTCATCTATTAAATGTGCATATACTTTAGTTACTTTGATTATAAATATAAGTAAAAGTTGGTCATCAAATATACATAAAATTGGTTAAAATAAAGTTAATTTATATTTGATATAAAATTTTGATCTAATATATCAATTTTGTTTGATTAAAATTTGTTTATATTTTAAACAGGAGCAGTAATTAGTTGTTAACAAGACAAATAAAGGACAAAACAAAACACATGTCAAACACTTTATCAATGCAAGCTCGAATTTCATTCTAAAAAAAATAATTGGAAAGCCAGCGGGCAAACTCGCCTTGCCCCTGCCCAATTTTTTAAGCAGGCTAGGCGGACCGGGCCAACTTAAGATGGCAAGTTGAAAACCTTAGCCCGACCCGCAAAAAATGGCAAGTCAAATGGGCCGGCCCGGTGGGCCAAACCCATTTTGCCACCCCTAATTATGAATATGCATGTAACTAGGGGTGTACATGAGCCGGATTGATGTGTGTTTGACCAAAATTAAAACCCGAACTACATAAGATACTTCGAATTGGGTCGAAAAAAATATCCACCCATTTTAGCATTAGTCCGGGTTGGATAAACTCACTTAATTCCGGGTTGGGTTGAGTAGGTAGTGGGTTATTCAAAAATAAATTTTTAAATTAAATGACTAAATAACGAATCATTATATATTTTTTTTATAAAAATAACTCAATCTTTTTATTTTCTTAAAAAATAATGTAACCTATTTTCACTGTTTCTTAGCATCATAAAATGATAATATCATCATATTTTTTTTCTTAAAATAACATATATTCACTATTTTCAAAGACCGTGAAGTGCGGAAGAATAATGTGTTTGCCTTTTGAAATATACACACATACAACTTGTTTTGGAAATTGGAGTATTGAACATTGAGTTTTTCTTTTTTTAATGATCAAACGGCAAAAGCAAAATCCTTGGTATTGGTATGAAAAATATTTCAAAAAAAAATTAGGGTCTTGCTAACGAGTGCCCAAGGAGCACTCTTTAAATATTCAATTTAAGGAAATAATATATGCAAAAAGTGAAATATTTCAATTTCCAATGCGTTGACTTCGTACATTTTCATAATTTTTTCATAAAAACTTACTACTTAAGATGCTTAAATAGTGCATCGGGGACACTCGTTAGCATTTTCCAAAAATTATTGCAACATTATATCAGTGGGTCGATGGGTTCTTTGGGTATAAGTCTGGTTTTGCCTGAAACTCGATTTTTTAATGAATTTTTCATTTCGAAATCCATGTACACCCAATGACCCGAACCAACCAACTTTTTTGGGTTGGATTGAGTGGATTTGAGCGGGTCGACTGTATTTGTCGAACCCATGTAAACCTCAACATCTAACTAATTATCTCATTACATATTAAGGGTCTGTTTGGTGCGCTGAATAAGATAGTGACAGAATAGGATATAAAACATGATAAAGATATGATATGATATCAGCAGGATAACAGTTATCCCCAGTTATCCTATCTTGTGTTTGGTGCACACATGATAGCAAACATGATAATTATTATATAATGTTTTTAATACATACTTCCTCATAATAATATGATAACGTGTATAACATATTTAAATGACAAAATTACCCTTGTATAAGAATTGTTATTTTTTAAAAATTATTTTGTTATACTTTGAATTTTATAAATAAAAAATATAATTAAGTAATCAAATACCTTTATATAATTTTAAATAAAAATCATGAGAAAATAATCAAGCTTAATTTCTTATATGAATTATGATCAAATAAATAACTCAATGATATATTACTTTTTTTTAAAAAAAAAACTCAATGATATATACATGTTAGATAAGCTAAATAAATATATGATATATCTCATACGTAAATAATAAAATTAACATTGCAAAATAATTATATTTAATTTGTTATAAAATTTAAATTAAGTAGAATTTTTTAATAATTATTTTACTTTAAAATATTGTAATTTTAGTAGAATTTCGATTTTTTAGATTATATAAATTACAAAATTGCCCTTGTGAGAAAATCACATTTTTTTTATATTTAAAAATTAATTATTTTATTATTAATTTACTATCAAATTATTTTATTATTTATATTTTATTAATTTTCATTTTTTATTTTAAAATATATTTTATAGAATAAATCAGTAATTTTTTTTCTCTTATCCTATCCTGTTAGTAACCCAGCTCAAATTCAGGATAAGAATTTTAACTAAATAGACAAGATAAGATAAGCTTCAGGATTAACTTATCATATCCTGCCGTGTCACCAAACACTGGATTGAGACGGAATATGATACAGTTATCATATCATGTCTCTTATCCTGTGCACCAAATGAGCCATAATATTCTTAACTTAGCAAAATAAAAATAAAAATTGATATTCATTCATTCATATTGATCGAGTACATGAGTACATTAAATACAATCACATATTCAACATCACTAAAAAAATAAAAGATGAATATTCAAATAAACTCCCAACATCCAATGTAATAACATACAATGACACAATCTCTAGAAGTAATATGATAAAATCAAAGTAACTAAAATATCCATACATCCGAATTTACGAAGTTGATGTCTATATCACTTATTGAATTTGTAAAAGATTGAGGTGACCTTTTCATCACATTAGTTGTGAATTAAGTTCAAAACTCCCTTCGAAACTTATATGTAAATTTCATTAGATTTTTACTTTTTTGTTTTTTTAGAAAAAAACTTAGATTTTTTCACTGTGTTTGATATTGGATGAAATGTTATATTTTAACTAATTTTTTTTTATGTAATATTAAAACTACTCCCTCCGTTTTCTTAAAAGTGTTCAGTTAGAATGATAACACCAAATTAAGAAAGTGAATTTTTTCACCCTATCTTTCTATTATACACTCATCTTAATTCACCAATAAATTCATTTTTTTTACCTAGTACGTACTCATCTTATTTAAATCTTCAATGAACCATTATTATAAGTAACAAATTCTGTTTAAATTGCTTGTTTCCCAGGTAGCCCCTTGGTTGAGGAGTCACTTTGCAACCTAAATGTACTTGGTTTGAAACTTGACATTAGCAAAAAAATTCTGTTTAAATCTGAATATAACAAGGAAGCAACAAACTCTCATATCGTAAAAAAAAAAAGAAACAAACTTTCTTTCAAATATATATATATAAAAATATATTGAAAATGATAACAATAATTGACAAAAGGTATAATTGACAAATCGTATCCTTAAAACACAAACTGAACAGTTTATTAGAAACACTAAATATGATAGAACTTGACACTTTTAAGAAAATGGAGGGAGTAAAATTGAATTGAATGTAAAGTGAGTATTTTTAGACAACCTAAAATCAATTAAAAAATAATTTAAAGTCAAAGATTAATTGTAGAAGTAAAAAGTTACGGTTAAAATTGAATTATTTAAACTTATCTGTCGACATAAATTTCATGAAATTACTCGAAAGAACTCATTAAAACAATTTATAAAATTTTCATAAGTTTTTCAAAATTATTTATGAAAACAACTTATATTTTTTTTTTACTCACGAAAACAACTCATGTAAATTTATATTTTCATAAATTTTTCAAAATTACTTATGAAAATAACTTATATAAACTCATGATAATTAAGCATATAGGAGAATGTTATAAGTTGCAAATAAGCTGTTTGTTGAACAAAATCTTTATGACATGATTGTAATTAATTTTTGAAGCAAAAAAAATCAATTCTCGAAAAAAAATGTCACCATCATCCTTTAGCTTTTGAATTCTCTAAAGTCTAAATTCTTAATTTAATACAAAAATACTTTATGAAAAATTTGAGATAATTTGAAACCCTAACTCTCCGACACCAACAATCGTCCATCACCAGATTCTCCTACTCTCCTCCACGCCGGCCACCGTGCGCCGTCGCATGAACAGTAGGGAAGAACGCTGATCACTTCCATGGCTCTCACCACTCAGAAGTAAGCTTCTCATTTTCATATTCTCTCTCAGACTTTCACTTCAAGCTTTCAATTTCAGGTTTCAATCTTGTTCTCACTCTCAAAGTTGTTTATTTCTTTATATTTGTGCTCAATTTGCAATGTTAGTTACACTATTGTCTAGTAAAGTTTCCATTTTTGTAACAATCTTAATGTTTCCTTGTACATATTGTGAAATGATTATTTTCAATTAGTTCTCTTAAAATATAGTTACTATTTGTGAAATCATTCATCATTTGCATTTGATTCGAAATGTTTGATTAGTAAGTGCTGGACATTGAATTTATGAGAGAATATGTTCCTTGTCTCCTCTTTGGTTGCACACTTGGTATTTGATGAAATGTCAATTTGGTACAAAGTTTTTTGTTGCAAGTCAGAAACTAAAAGACTTGGTAAATGTTTGCTTGGGCGGTCATTTTAGTTTCACCGCACATTTTGACATGATGCTACAATTTCCTGTTTGGATTGGCTTATTTGAGCTTATCTACTAACATAAGTTTTGTGATACTGTTTGGGAGAGCTTATGAAAATAACTTATGACAATTTTCATAAGTTTGTTTCAGCTTATTTTCATAAGTTCTCTAATATAGTGTATGAAATCAGCTCGTAGCATATGTAAAAACAATTTATCTTGATTTTATCTTTTGCTATAAAAATAGCTTATGTAAGCTTATACATAAGCGCTTGTGCTAAGCTGGTAATAAGTTGTTTATCCAAACAGGCCGGTA
This sequence comes from Trifolium pratense, assembly GCF_020283565.1. Lineage (NCBI taxonomy): Eukaryota > Viridiplantae > Streptophyta > Magnoliopsida > Fabales > Fabaceae > Trifolium > Trifolium pratense. Next base: position 35,719,655 of record NC_060059.1, on the reverse strand, counting down.
GCTTTAGTTTCACCACACATTTTGACAATTTTGTTTAGATTTTGTATTTCTTATTTTTTTTCAATTGGACGGCCCATCACATTTTGCCCGTAGTATGACTACCCCAATACACCCCCGTCAATGATATAGCTATTTTGACCCTAACTCACAAATTTCAAAGATTATATGGGTTAAGAATAAGGCCAATCAATGATGGGCCATCCTCTGTTGATCCAATATTAAATGTATATATATTCACCTAGGGTTTTCGCTTCGGATGCTGTTGAATCAATTCGAAGCTCCTGTGTACTCGATTTCTTCCTCCCTTCTTAGGTTATTATCGTTTTCTTGCTGAATCTGTTTTTGTCGCAGTTGTAATGTTTCTTGATTGGCATTTTTTATGAAAGACACACTGCAATATATTTCTTTGTTGATATTTTTTATGTGAGCAATTTTAATGCTCAGATTTTTTAGGTAATAACATCGTGTAGAAATTTGATGGGATTATTATATCTCATTTATTTACTTTTATATTGTCGATTCGAGTGGTTTACTTGTTATTATCATGTTCTCTTGGCTAGTTTCATGTGGGTTCTGATTTCATCAACAAACTTAATGTTCTGTCTCTTTTTTCTTTCTTTCAAATTTCGCAGATCGATGCAGAAAACATTGAGTTTTAAGTTCCGATGTAGATATTTAAGTTTGTTGTTCATATAGGCTTGATATCCAATTCAGCTGGCAGCTTTTTATTTGGCTGTCAACTCCGAGTGTTTCTGAGATTCGGATTATTGAGAATTTCATATCTCGTGTCTATAATAATTCCTCATCTGAGTCTAAATCGTATTGTAGATTGCTTATTTTACTACATGTATACTTCTCAAGTCCAGTACTTAATCCTACTTACTACAAAGCAAATATGAAAATGTTCTAGAGCTACTTGTCCATGTTCGGTGTGGAGTTTCTGCATATATTTGTTCTACAAAATGATGTTCACTGCTAGTGGAAAACAGACAAAGAAAAATGAGTACATTATTTTATGTCATGTCAATGAATTTTTTTTTATTATTTGTATAAAATTTGTACATATATTAAAGTGAGTTAGGCAGTCAACCCACATGGCAAACCTGATGATGAAGGCTTGAGACCTTGGAGAGTGTGCTCCTCTCAAGGTCTCAGGTTCGAATCCTCCCAGTGTCACTTCCTGTGTTGGACCAGTCCATACAGAGCAAAAGCTCTGACTTTAACTGGGCTCCCCACTAGTGGACGGTTGGATTGGTGTCCCAAGAATTAATCATCCTTGAGCCGGATACCAAGTCTTATAAAAAAGTGAGTTAGGCAGTCATGGAGTGCGCCAAGCACATCAAATGAATAGTGGATATTTTGTTTGCTCCAATTTATGTTCCTTGGGCTGGGCTTTGTGGCCCTCTGGCATTTTAATTGTAGTTGTTTCCTGGTTTGATCAATAATCGTATTATATTTAATAATTTGATGTGTTGATTTTAATTATACTACTTGTTAATAGCAGGTGGGGAGACAACAGCAATTCTTCGGTAGGAAGAGGAGAGAACTTGTTATTTTGAAACAGCATATTTGAAACTAAGTTGGTAGTTAGAAATGGTGAAGTTGTTTAATTTGGGATCTGAACCAGTGATTGGTAACTTGAATTCTTCAAAGAAAAGAGAGTATAGAGTCACCAATCGCCTCCAAGAGGGCAAGCGTCCTCTATATGCTATTGTTTTCAACTTCATTGACTCCCGCTACTTCAATGTTTTCGCCACTGTTGGTGGCAATCGGGTTCTCTTCCTTTTTCTATTCTTTTTCCATTCAATTCTATCATAGCCTTTTTTCCTTGCACTTGAAAGTTTCAATTTTTAACCCTTTATCTTTTTCAATTATTAGGTTACCATTTATCATTGCCTTGAAGGAGGAGTTATTGCTGTATTGCAGTCTTATGTAGATGCAGATGTAAGCCAACACTCTACTCTCTTCTGTGCTAACATTTCTTTTCTTTTTTTAATTTATTTTTATTATTATTATTATTATTATTATTATTATTATTACCTAAGAAACTGCATCAATTTTAATCTATTTTTTCTGTAGTCCAGAAGGATGAATCTTTTTATACAGTGAGCTGGGCATGCGATACTGATGGGAATCCATTTGTTGTGGCTGGAGGAATCAATGGTGTAATTCGAGTCATTGATGCTGGCAATGAGAAGTTACACAAGGTATTTTTGCAGTAACAATAATGATAGTTATTGTTCAGTCTATTTGCAGAAGAGGAATCAGATTATTATATTTTTTAAATTTAGTATCGGTAACTAGTTAGTTTGGAGTTTTGTGGTAACTGATGCTAGCTAAATGCCTTAAATTAATTTGTTTTAATTCAATAATATTCAAAAGTATTAGTAATGTAATTCTTCTTGCTCCTTGACATGATACCGTTCTCTCTACAGAGTTTTGTTGGCCATGGTGATTCCATAAATGAAATCAGGACTCAAACGTTGAAGCCATCACTCGTGCTATCTGCCAGCAAAGTAAATGTCACCTCTCTCTGTTATTTCACTAACTAAAGAATCATTTATCTTTTCATGCAATAACTTGTAAGGTTGACCAGGATGAATCTGTTCGGATATGGAATATTCACACCGGAGTATGTGTTTTGATATTTGCTGGAGCTGGAGGACACCGTAATGAAGTTTTAAGTGTTGTAAGTGTATTATGCATCTAATATATCGCCCCTTTCACTTGATAAATTACCAAATTGTGGTGATAATCGAAGTTTTGACATTTGTTTACTAGCCCAAGTAACTTTATATTTCTTACTGTAGGATTTTCATCCATCAGATATATGTAAGATTGCCACTTGCGGCATGGATAATACTGTAAAGATATGGTCTATGAAGGGTAAGGCATTTAATTTCATGTCGGCCACTAATGTTCCATTGGTTTGCTTTTGTTTACCCTTTATACCATATAGTTGAGTTTCATTGTATCTTCCATAATGTAATGGATGGTACCATATAGAAAAGATGATAATTATACCAGGAAAGGTCGCATAATTTTCCCTAAAAATAACTATGACTGTCTATGTAATGTAAACACTCTTGGATTATCACATTCAGAAAGTATAAATTTGTAAAATTCGTGCACTCTTTACTACTATTTAGAGTCAATCTCAAAATTAGATTTAGCTATGAAGGGATCACAGGATTTAAATTGACAACAGGGGTAGTGTACCTAATGTATTATTTTCTTTTTCATTGTAAACCATCTTTGCCCTCATGTTATTGCAGACTTCTGGGGCTATGTAGAAAAATCATTCACATGGACAGACATCCCTTCAAAGTTTCCCACAAAATATGTGCAGTTTCCTGTAAGTAACACTTTATTTTTATCACATATATCACGTATCGTGTCTAATAAATAGTATCTAATTTCAGGTATTCACTGCTTCAGTTCATTCAAATTATGTTGATTGTAATAGATGGTTGGGCGATTTTATCCTCTCAAAGGTGAGTGTTTGCTCATTCCACCGTCAGTCTACTTGCCGCAGGAAAATAAGAGTTTGATTTGTTGTAGGAAAAATGTTCCTAGCTAAAATTTACACGATTCCCAAATACAAACAGTAAAAAGAATCATTAAAACGAGGAATATTGGATTTCAATAGGAAGTTAGAACCTGGTTTAAGTTTAGAAATGTTATGCTTCCATGCTATCAGCTTCATGAATCAGTTATAAAATCAGCAAGTTCCACAGCTATTACTACACAGAAAACTATTTTTTGACCATTTTATGGTATCACTTTGGTGCTCAGTACATGGGAATTAGCGGAGCTTTATTGGACTTGGTAGACATGCAATTTATTTTATGGACTACTTTTCCTTTTTGTTTGGTTTAAGCATACTTGATTTTTGTCTGCAACCCTTTAATAAAATAAATAAAAGTAATTCAATAGTTGGGAGGGAGAAAGTTATGAGGCTTTAGGTGAGTTCATTTAAGTGAAAACTTGGCTGTGCATCTGTGATTTGAATATTCTCTGATTTCATAGTGTTATACATTCTGTTTCCAGAGTGTTGACAATGAAATTGTCCTGTGGGAGCCAAAAGTGAAGGAACAATCTGCCGGGGAGGTTAGTTAGAACTATCATCTGTTTCTTTGTATTTGTATGTGTGAAGTTTTGTTTTTAGCTTCAGCCTTTCTATTTTTTGTTGTTTAGGGCACAGTCGACATACTTCAGAAATACCCTGTTCCTGAGTGCGATATATGGTTCATCAAATTTTCTTGTGATTTCCATTTCAATGCAGCTGCAATAGGTAAGGGTAACTAATTGCAAAAATTTCATATTTTCAATATTTTTATTTTTCTAATGCACAGCTTTAGTCCTATCGTGACAAGAGGTATGTATTACACATTTTGTTCATTGCAGATTTGTAACAATTTTAAGTAATCTTTTGTTAGCAAGTTTTGAATTTTGTGCTTTTACTGTGTCTTTATATTCCCTTTTTTTCTTCTTCTGGATTTGCCAGGCAATAGGGAAGGGAAAATTTTTGTTTGGGAATTGCAGTCAAGTCCTCCTGTTCTTATTGCAAGGTTCGTTTTCTAAACACTTGTTTTAATGGATTTGATTTGTATTTGATCAAATTTTTATGCTAAGTATGAGTCATCTTCAGGTTGTCGCATGTTCAATCAAAATCTCCAATCAGGCAAACTGCTGTGTCCTTCGATGGAAGGTGATTTCTTAATATTTTTGGTGATGCCACTCTTAAATTTGATGGAATAATTTTCTTAACTGCAGTTTTTCTTTTGTTATGTTGTAGTACTATTTTAAGTTGCTGTGAGGATGGGACAATTTGGCGCTGGGATGATTTTTCAAACTCTGAAGCTTAACTTATTTTTCGTGCACTATCGACATAATGTGCTCAATATGTAAAACGACAGGAGGTATTTTTGGTTTATGGGTTAAAACTCGTCATGAACATGAGAAGCTGGTTTATTTGGTTTACTCGATCAATTGAGTGGATAATCTCTTTTATGTTTAAGTTTATAATCGAAACGTTTATTGAGATCTCTTTGGTTAACAATCATTTTGAAAGAAAATAGATATATATGAAGTGCAATGTGTTGCTTGCAATGGTTTAAATGGTTAGATTTATAAGTTTTGAAATAAATAGTTATTACAAATGCAAGTAGCAATATTATTTCTTGTTGGTAACATTTTCCAAATATTGGAAAATTTAATCATGTTGCAGTTACTAAAAATTAATTTTCTCCTGTAAAAAAAATAATTTTAATTTTTAACTCCAACAGAAAGATTGTCAAAAAAATGGATAAACTCTAAACAGAAAGAACAAATCATTTTATTATTGACTAATAAATATTCAATAATGCCATCATTAAGTTTTCAAGGACATAACACAATACATCTCTATATGTTTTTCCAAAGATCAAGAAAGCCTGCATAATTGGTTCAAAAAGCATCTTAAAATAAATAAAGCATATTAATTATTATTTGCATATGTATAATCACATGCATCTACTCCTTAAACAATTTTGAAGCAGCACCTTTGTCCAAGTACCATTTCAATTCCCCTTCAATAGGTGAAACCTTTTCAACAGGCAACACAACAGTTTTCTTATCATCCTCAAGTGCAGTGTAAACTGCAGTCGATTTACCTGCACCGGTAACAACCATTGCGACATTGGAAGAAGCGTTGATCACAGGAAATGTGAAAGTGATTCTCTCTGGTGGTGGTTTTGGTGAGTCATTGAGGAAAGTAACCCATTTTTTATCCTCATTGAGAAGAGGATGCCCTGGGAATAAAGATGCAACATGTCCATCTGGACCCATACCTAGGAGCATGAGATCAAATTTTGGTAATCCATTGGTTGATGCTATCACATTGCTTGTAACCAAGCGTCTTAGGGTTGTTTCATAAACATCAGCTGCTCCATCAGGTGGTAGGGAATCATCAATAGAATAAACATTGAGATTAGGAATTGGAACCTGTCAAAAGAATAATAAAAACTATGGTTATACTAATAAGAGACCTCACTAAAGATAGACAATACGATTTTTTGACTGGAATTAACTATCCGCAAACTTGGTAATTCTTTGCACCGATGATTAGGGATGGAACATGAATGAATTACCTTGGAGAGAAATCCATCACTGGCAAGCTTATAGTTACTTTCTAAATGATCCTTTGGGACGACTCTCTCATCAACCCAGAAAACATGCCATTTTGCCCAATCTATGGTTTCAGCATATGGAGATTCAACCAATTTCCTGAAATCAAACATAAAATATTGACAAAGCTTTTTGCTCATATCACGGCAGCAAAGCGCTTAAGGTTCTCAAATGACTCAATTTAGTTTTTACTTATATTTGAAGTCAAAGAGAGTAATTGATACGCAATATTTCAAGTAATAGAAGTTTTAAATTGTAGTTGCATTATAAACATGTACTACATTGTCTAGAATTGTGACCAATTATATATGTTTAATGTGGTTTTAATGATGGTCGTGTTCAATTGCAGAGACTAATCATTGATGTTATTGTTCATATTTGCGGTCGAGTAGGTCTTTTATTAAAAATATGTTTGCAATTTCATTTAAATGATACTAGACTATGTAACTTTAAAATGGCATGTAGCTAGTTTCAATTAGCTAATAATGTTTCAAACTCAATTTAAATTTAAATTTTTAGTGATATTTTGTCAAATGTTACATAATTAATAAAATGTTACTAAAACTCTTATATACAAAAAAGTGTTATGAGATTATACTCACCTAAGGTACTTGATCAATGATCCACCAGACAAAGCAACAGTGAAAGCACCTCTTTCTTTGGTATATTTGTTAGAAAGTTGAGCAACATCATAAGCCAATGACACAGCAAGATGTTCCTTACTAAAAACTTCAACATTCTTATACCCCTTTTCCCACTTAAGTGATGCCTCAATTTTTCCAGCACGTCTATTTGGTGAAACCACTTTATTATACCTTAGAGGTTGAAAAGCAATTTTGTTCCCAACTTGATTTGGTAAAATTGATGTCTTTAGTGATAGTGGATTTGATTTTTGTGCACAAAATAAACTACTTTGGAGAGTACATGAATTAGACAAAATTGTTGAGAAGGCCATTTTGTGGTATCTTAATTAAGATTTGAGTATGCTATGCAAGTATAGATTAGGTTGTTTATCATGTTATTTATATGTTACATGTTATATTCTTTTTTCAATGTTAGAAGTAAAGCAAATAGTACGGATCCTTTTGTTACTTCACGGCAAGAATCAAATAAAACAAAGGGGAAAAAACTTTTATCCTTAGATTATATAATTTGTTTTACTCATAAATATCTGTATTTTTGTTCTTGATGCTATTATTATTGAATTATTTTGAGTAATATATATTTTTTACTTATAAATATATCACTACTTTTCTTGTTCATACCAAAAAAAATACTTCAAACTTTCGTCTCACCTTATTTTTATATATCAAAAAAATTTAGGGTGGAGGGATGATGCTCTAGTTCAAGACAGTGAAGACCTTAGGGCTCAAAGAGCGCTTACAAAAGTATTTACATTTACCTTCCTCCAAAGACATTAGCGGAGCTCAAACCTGTGACCTCTCAAATTTTAAGATTTTAATTTTTGCTTTTAATTCTAGTGGCATTAGTCTTACAAAAATTCCGTGGACATTAGTTAAAAATATTTTAAGATATTGATAATGCTAGCTACATCATAAAAATAGATCATATGATACTTGTCACGTGGGTTTAGGTTAGACATGCATATATTTGGAGTTCGAATCTCAATCCCTACATTGCATATTAATATTATAATATTATATCTCTACCAACTGAATTTACCTCCCTCTGAGAGTACAAGCGAAACTTGAACTTAGGACCTCCCAATCGAAGACATGTACGTCTTTTTACCGCTAGATTAAATCCTTAGAATTAACATAAATGTTGTTTATGATGCTTGATATTTTATTCTTTTTCATCAGCCGAAGTAAAGCTATTAAAGCTAATCATACGGAGAATACCAAAAAAAGAAGAAACAAATGATATTGATCCTTTCGTAAATAACAAGCAAGGATCAAAACTTCTCTTTTAGATCAAAACTTCTCTTTTACAATTGCATAGTTAATGTGAAATTCTTCAGAATATGTTTCCTTCATTTAAAATTAAAAATATGTTTTTTTATCAATTATATTTTTTGTATTATGTAATCATTATCTATAAAACCAGGATTATAGTAAAATAGGGATTTTTTTTTTTTTGATACAAAAGTAAAATAGGGAATTGATAATATACTGATTAATTAAAGAAACTTTTTTTTTTATTTTTAAAACTTGGTATCCAGTCTTAGAACCGACTAATCCAAAGGGAACAATCCCACCGTCCATTTGCAGGGGTCCATTTAAAGCCAGAATTTTTTTTTGCTCTGTATGGAAACTTAACATAAGATTATCTAATATTTGTTATGTATTTTATTATGTGACATTCATGACCTACCCCATTAAGCAAGTTTATATAGGTGAAGAATTAGTGTTTCCGAGAAGGAAGCGAGGATGACGATGTAAGTTATAGACTTGTAGTTTTTTTTTTTTTTTTGAAACAAATACTATTATAAAAGAGAAAAAACCTCAGCCAGGTCTTATATCGTTTTGGATAAAGAGGGCTATTTGAGGGGGTACATTAGATAACTAGTTTTTATTTGGTTCAACTAAAGCCCATTTAGCCAAGTTGTGGGCAACCCTATTTGTAGTTATGTTGGTAAGAGTTAGTTTGCATTCCGTAAGGGCAGGCGGAGTTTAGTTCCTGCAGCTAGTAATGGTTTTTTGGTCGGTGATTATGGTGAGCTTCCTGTTCTGGCATGTGAGTTGATTTAAGTCTCACATTATTTAAAAAATTGAGATTTGTCACTTTATAAGTAAGATAATTTATAAGTCTAATACCTTAAGATTTTGGGTTAAGATATGATGTCTAACTCATTTTTATAGTTCCTCTGAACCCAATATGGATGATCCCTCTACTGCCATTGGCGGATCTAAGTACGAGGCATCGGGGCTCAAGCCCCCACAATGAAACACAATTTTTTTCTAATAATAGTAGTATATATTTTTTAATGGAACAAAATATTAGAATTTACCTCTTAATCTAACTTACACTTACATATTTAATACAAGTTTATCTTTTTACTTTTTAACATTTCATTAACTCAATTTCTACTTTTTAATTTATTTTCTATAAGACCTCCAACTCTCCGATCAAATCTTTCACACAATGTGTATCTCTTAATTTTACTCTTCTTATTTCTTTGTAGCCTCTCCCAACAAATTCTCTGATGATGATTAATCATAGCTAAACACAGCAGCAAAAATTTTGTATCAATAACATGATAATAAAAAGAAAATCAAAGTTTCATCTAAAAAAATATTTTCATTGGTTGTACAATAATATTTTCTAGCCCCCAATAAAGAAAATTTCTGGATCCGTCACTGTCGACTACCTCGGTCCCCTAACGCTTTTGGGACCCAACTCACCTTCAATCCCTCTCTATTGTATTCAACATGATTTTCTAGTTTTGTTATTTTGATCCCCAATTTTAAATTCTTGAAGATCTCGTGTTGTTCGTATATTTTGTGAGCTTAAAAACCTTGTAACTATTCCATAATTTCAAAGAATGAATTATAACGATGCTTTATCTTTTAGCTACTACCAAATTTGGACTTCAATTTTATCTTTTTGTGACTCTACAAACGACTATTTCTCTTTTTATAAATGATCCAACAACAAGTTAACTAAATCGTCTGAAAGTAAAATTATATCTCTTCTAAAATAAATGAGACATACAAAATTGAATTGCATGAGATCGAGTATTATTAGGTAGAATGCAAGATACATATACACCTGTTCATTTAAGAATTGCTCTCCAAAAGTAATAAAAATTCGCAATTAAAAAACAAATGATTAGATAAATAAACCACCATAATGTTTCTATCTAAAGATAAATAAAATAATCTTCTAATTCGAGAACAAAAAGGACCACCCTCCAACCACCTATTCTTTCAAAAAAAGCATATTTTCTTCATTGCCCATCTGTCTCTTAACGTTTCTACAACCCAACTCCGATCCTACCGGTCAAACTACTCCTAATTTGCATATCGACGCCTTACCCCCCATCTGAAACTCTACAATTAATATATCAACCCATATTTAAAAATCAATATCCTAAACGATAACACATCTTTTTCCACTAGCATCCTCCAGCATCATTTATCCGGTAAAGTTAAATTGAAAGCCTCGTACCTCCTTTATCCCGATCAAGACACATCTTATCCAAATTAATTAATGAATCTTCCTAAAATTGGTAACGAGCACAAGGCACATTGAAACCAAATGGCCAGCCATGGAGGGATCTCGATTTTTTCACCCCAAAAACCTTTCTCCTTATTCTATCGACAAAAGGAGACCAAAAAGATAAATAAAAGGAACCTAACCAATTAGTTGTATATATACTTTGTAATTCTGATGCAGATCAATATTATATTTTTTTTCCAACTGTCCTAATGGAAAGAGTGTGTGGAGTAATTGCAGTTTTTCTAATGTGATTTTTGCTGCCACTAGCTAGTAACAAACAACACCTTTGCAGTTGAAGTTTTTTTCAGTCCCTTCAACATCTTACACAGACTGAAGCGTCTCTGTTTTCTTGTACGAGCTCAAGAGCCAAGCCCGGCTAAACAACTGGCAAGCTACCCTAAAATACAGGTCCGGTGCAGGCCGATAATAAAGTTGGTATTGACATGTGTATTAGAGATGAATTATGATTCTTTAGTTCTAGCTAAAATTGAATGGTAGATAAAAATAGAAAACAACATAGTGCAATAGTATATATATATATATATATTAAATAGATAAATATCATTATTATTGCAGTTAATCATACATAATTTGCTCCTTAAAAGCACACACACATTTTTGGATACTTAAACAGTATCCAAGTACATTCAAAAAGAGAGGAAAAAAGACATTAGTATAACATCATATAGAAAACTTAATTAATGTTGAATCATGACGGGTAGTCCCATCATATTGCTTTATTTAAATATATATAACGTAGCAACATTTCCTCTGAAATAATCTTTTCAACACTCTCTTTTACCTCGTGAAATTCATGTAGTTCGCACGATCTTAAAAGTAGTTCTCGCATAAAGTGTCAAACCTACCTGAATTTCACTCGATAAGAGATAGTGTTGGAAAAGAGCGTTAAAGTGAATGTTGCTAGCATTAATCGCATATTCTCATCTACCTATAGAGCCTTGAAGCAGCACCCTTGTCCAAGAACCATTTAATATCTCCTTCAGGATTAACCTTTTGAATAGGAAGCTTATCAGCATTAGGAGATTTCTCAAGTGCAGAGTAAACTGCATCAGCTTTACCAGCACCAGTCACAACCATTGCAATATTCGAAGAAGCATTAATCACTGGCAACGTAAAAGTAATTCTCTCCGGTGGTGGCTTAGGCGCATTCTTGAGATATGTAACCCACTTTTTAGTTTCGTTCAAAGCAGGGTACCCCGGAAATAGAGAAGCTACATGTCCGTCGGGTCCCATGTCTAATAGCATAAGATCAAATTTTGGAAATTCAGTTTGTGATGATGTTGATATCACATTGCTTGTTACTAAGCGTCGAAGAGTTGTTTCGTAAACATCAGCTGCTCCATCGGCGGGTAAGGCATCGTCAATTGTGCTCACATTTAGAGGGGGAATTGGTACCTTCCAAATACAATACAACAATGTGAATAAATTCTTATAATCGTCGGATTGTTAAATTGGTTTTTGATATGCACAAATTGTGTAAAAAAAAAAAAGAAGAAATTACACTGTCAATTAATCATAACTATTAATATTTAATTTTTATCACATGCACCTCAAAAGAAAGTCATCCGGTTGGTGATTTGTAATTATTTCACGGTATAAAAGATTTTACACTTTCGGTGCATAAAAATTAATCTCAGCTACATATAACTGTGCAATGCGTACAATAAACAAAAATTGTATGTATGTATGTATGTATGTATGTATGTATATATGTATACCTTGGAGATGAATCCATCGTTAGCAAGTTTGTAATTGCTATCTACATTAGTCTTTGGCACAACTCTCTCATCCACCAAAAATATGTGCCACTTAGACCAATCAATAGACTCACGGTATGGAGATTCAACCAGCTTCCTGAAAAAATTGTAACATTAAGAATTTAGTCATAATTAACTTTGCAAATCTTCATGCTTGGTTTATTATATGTGATCATCACTAGTTAATTACCACCATTTTATTTGTGAACTAAAAATGAAAATTTTCTATATGTTTCAAATTCCTTAACTCAAGAGTAAATGATTTGGATTATGTGTAGTCGAAAATTTATGAATATCAACTATCAGATGAAGACCAGATGATTTGTATTTTAAAATTTATTTATTGGAGTCAAAATACAAGTCATCAGATTTTCATCCAACCGTTGAAATCTATTGACTTTGTGTTTTCCACGAATGTCGGGAATTCAAGTTAAAGATGATAAGAAAAAGAGGAAACAATATACCTGAGGTACTTGACGGGTCCAGGAGACAAAACAACAGTGAAACGCCCCTTCTCTCGAATGTATTTTTCGGAGAGCTCGGAAACATATTTGGCCAAAGACACAGCAAGATGTTCCTTGCTTAGCACATGCACATCCTTGTTGTTATTCATTGATGCCTTAACTAAGCCAGCAGCATGAATTCTCTTAGATTTCACTTGAATTGGAGAAGACACATTGTGTCTTAGAGGGTTATAGAGATATTTTTGTCCTAATTGAGGTGACATAGTTGAGGATTGTGTTTGTGACCTATGTTTGGAATGTAACATGCTTTGAGGAGTGCATGAAAGGGACAGAAATGTGGAAGTAGCCATTGTGATTAGTTAGAAACGCTTAGTTGAATTGAATATGTAAATATTGGAATGTTGCATTATAATTGGTCATTATAGCCACCTTATTTATGTAAAATTTGTTTGATTCTTGTGTTACCCTAGGAAGCAAGGTATGGATCCTTATGTAATTCTAGAAGCAATAAGGTACAAAATTATTCAAATGTAATTGTTAAGGAAAAACCTTTAGAAGAATTAAAAAATAATAAAAAAAGTTATATATGCTTTATAAAGTTCCTGATTGTATTGGCCCTCTCATTGATTTGGACATGAAATACATATCTTTTTGTAAGAATGTTTTGTTTAATTTATTTTAACATTCAATAAAAATACAATATTAGGACTTTTATCATTAAAAAATAAACATTGAAATACTTGATACAAATTAATATATAGTTTATGTTATCTAAAATTCATTAGGTATTATTGCTCTGTCTGTCTATGAAAATTGAAAACACTGCACACAAATAAGTGAGTGTATTGTAATTTTACATGCCATTGTGTTACTTAATACTATCTCTAATATTGTGAATGTGCTATTTTATTCTCTAATTTTTTTGTCATAAAATAAAAAACTCTCATTGGTTTTTCAATTACACAATTTTCGCTCCCAATATTTCACCAATATCTAAATTAAAGACATTAGAATTTGAGAGGCCTATACTCAACCACAAAAGCTAGCTTGAGAGTTGACGTTTGCACTATACTTATAAAGGCTATCTTTACCATATCTCTAGCCAATGTGGGACTTCTAACACACCCCCTCACATCCAGAACTGAACAAGATGGAACGCACACCCCCTCACGTCCAGAACTGAACAAGATGGAACGTGAAATCAACAACAACGGGTGGCCCAAATATGGGAGGTCTCCACAACAAACAACAAATGGATCTAGGATAGGCTCTGATACCATATTAGAATTTGAAAGGCCTATACTCAACCACAAAAGCTAGCTTGAGAGTTGAGGTTTGCACTACACTTATAAAGGCTGTTGGGTTTTTGTATATTGGCTACATTTTGCAAAAACATATTTTAGCCAAGTGTTGAGACAAATGTGCTGACCCCAAGTGTTGTGACAAATGTTGGTACACTTTGGAACAACACCTGTTTGACTGACTGTGCGCGCCAGCTAGCGGGTTTTAATTTCTACTCAATCTTTTGAAGATTTGATTGAAGAATTGTTTCAAGGTTTCTTACAGAGAAAGGCGCACGTGTTTAATGTGTTTCAGGAGGCAGCCGAAACCCTAGTTATATTTTTCTAAAGGAATTATATTTTTGGAAAATATATTTTTGTGTTTCAAAAATAGAACTATTATTTTCAAAAATATATCTTGTGAAGATTGCTGCAGAAAATATAAAAGATTTATTTCAAATAAATCTTTGTGCTTCAAGAAGATTAGAAGATTTAATTTTAAAATATATTTACAACAAATATATTTATGGGAGGAATATTTGATGCAAATAAAGATTTGATAAAAATATATATTTTGCATCTAGAAGATTTATTGGAGCTGAAGCATTATGAAAAGCCCACGAGGCTCTGCTATTTAAAGGGTGCTGCTAACCCTTATTATGCACCGAAACTTGAAGCTAAAATAGAATATCAAAGATGTAGTCTTTTAAGGGTTTCGTGTCTTTAAGCCACTCTCTAGGAGAGTTGGTGTAAAGTGAACCACTCGGGTTGTGAGATGGTCACTATGTCCTCACTCAGAAACCTGTAGGTAATGAGTTGAGAATTGTACTTGGAGGAAGCTTTTAAGCAACTCCAAATTGTGAACTTAGTCGTTGGCTAGGTGGTGATGTTATTGAAGTGTGTCTTCATCTTTGTCAAGGAGAGTGTCTCCATTATGTTGTTATTGAAATCCTTACTGGTTGTAAGGTTGAGGGGAGTGAGACGGGGTCTCATATCTAGGAGTTCCTAGGTAGAAGTGTCATTGGGTAGAGATTAAGTGAGGAGTTGTAAACGGGGGAGTTTAGCTCCGAATTAATACTGCTGATAGTGAATTTCCTCCTGGATTGGTATCCCCCAGATTAGGCTGTTAGGCTGAACTGGGTTAACAATTATGTGTGTCGTTTATGCTTTTCAGTATATGTTTTTAATGCTCTGTTTTATTGTTCTTACTGCTAAGACAAGTGTTGCGACAAGTGTCTGCACATCGTGGACAACACTTGTCTACTGTGTACCAGAATTTCAATTGGTATCAGAGCAGACATCCTGTTCTGTATCTGGGTGAGATCCTAGGGAAGATACTTTCTGGTTATGAACAAGTAAGGAATACTGAAAAGTTGTTTGGACTTGAAGAAGTTCATATCTGTTTGAATGGTCCCTAGAAGTGGGGGATGGACTATTCATGGCAAGGTGAGTAGCTTTGGTGTTGAGCTGCTGTATGGTTTGATTTATTTTCAAACCTATGTTAACCTGTTGCACCTGATGTGTGGAGTTTGTGCAAAGGTCATTATGGTGAGCCTGAAGTTTGTTGAGGAGTTTTCTGGTTTGAATTCCGCTGCATACATATATGATGGGAAAACTCCTGGTGGTTTTGAGTGTGCTACACTCTGTTCTCCTCTGGTGAGGTTCAACTAACTTGTTGGAGATGCCAACGATACTTGAGGGTGATCTTAAGTCCACTCATAAAGGCACTCATACATGAGTTTGTTGAAGAGAGATCTGAAGGTAGTTATGAGCAATTTATTTTTGCTTCCAATCCTAAAAGCAAACCTCCAGTGGCTTTTATAAAGGATCTCTTGGTGTGTTCCTTGAGAAGGGGACTGATGTCCTCCCAGATGTTGCTACATCTGACCAGCAGTATGCAGAATCTTGTTGGATTTATTTTGACACTAGAAACTTATGGTTGACTTCTTGGGTGAGTTTATTTCTGATCCAAGTAAGTGGTAGTGCAGATGTGTGTTTTGCTTTTCCTGTGTAAGCTTGATAAAGGTATCTCATTCAAATTCTTTATGTGGAGGTCAAGCTTAAATGTCAAGGACATTTTCTCTGACATCTGGAGAATCCTTCTGATCAAAGGAGCCAGATTTATGGAATCTTGTTTATGGCCATGAAACAGATTTTGTTTGGAGGAGAGTAACTTGTGTATACCAACCACTAGATGTGCAACTATTGAAGGGGGGAATGTATAATTCTCTAGAGTGCTATGAGAAGTTATTAATGAGGAATCCTTATTCTGAAGCTGTGAGATCTTGAAGACATGTCAGGATGGAGGTTGTTTACTCTAACTTGATATTATCAAGTCTATGAGAGCATAGAACTCTTGTTCTGTTGTAGTGAAAAGAGCTTCATGGGATTATGAACATTGGAGCTACTTCAACTTATGTCCAATGGTTGAATTGTTATCTGCACTTTGAAGTGTCATCCAAATCACCTAGGATAGGCATTTCAGTTGTTTCTAGCAAGGAGAAGTTATTATTTTTGGGAGCAAAGGATTATTGCTCTTTGGTATTGAAAGTTGATCAACTACTGATGGTTGATTCTCTTGTGACCCCCTGCTGTTGTTAATTATGATGTTGGTGCTTCTACTAAGACCACAAGTGAATGTGTTGCTGATTCTCTCAAGGGAACTGTCCTTGAGACTGATGTTGTGTCAAATATTGACACATCTGTGGCACTTGAGACGGATGTTGTGTCAGATGTTGACACATCTACGGAACTGGAGACAAATGTTGTACCAAGTGTAGGTACATTTGGGGTACTTGAAATTGTCACAAGTGACACTGTTCATAATGATGCTACTGAAAAAGAAGGAATTCCTGTGGTAGCAAAATCTAGTAATAATCTTGTGGATTACTCTGAATCAGATGAAAGCAGTAAGTCCCTATCTAAAGGTAAGGGAGTGAGTGATTCTGATGTTGTCTTCATGCATGAAAACGTTACAGGTGACAAACTTGTGACATAAGTGTCTGATACTGGTGTTGGTAAAAGGACTAGAAGTAGGACAGGTAAAGGTGTGACAACTGTTAGTACATCTGTCCATCACTCTGAGGCAGAGAAGTCTGCTAAAATGGCTGGGAAGAAAATTGTGACTGGTCCCCCTAGAACCAGGAGCAAGGTGATTCCAACTTCTTAGGTCAAGAAGAAGAGCTTAAAGAGAACAGAACCTCATTCTAGTGATTCAGACTTTGAAAGGGAGACAAATGTAGCTACATCTGGTGGCACATCTTGAAGAAGTGTGAAAGGTTTGATGAGAAAAGTGTCTGATCTAGGTGACTGTTTTGATAAGCTGGTAAGGGAATTTGTAGTGAATGTTGCTGACAATTGTGATGACCCTAAAAACCCTGAGTATAGGCAGGTTTTTGTGAGAGGAAGGTGTGTTCACTTCTCACCCTCTATAATCAACAAATTTTTGGGAAGAAGTAATGAGGAAGTAGCTGAGTTGGAAGTCATAGATAATGAAATTTGTAGAACAATCACTGGGAATAGGCTGAAGCAATGGCCTTGTCAAATGAAACTTTCTGCATCTCAACTATCTCCTTTATATGCAGTTCTGAATAAGATTGTTGTTGTTAATCGGGTTCCTACCACTCATTCTAGTAATGTAGCCAAAGAATTGGCTAGGTTCATCTATGTTGTGGGAACAAAGACCAGAAGATCAAGTGAGCTGATTGTTAGTGATAAGAATTTACTGTCTGGGACACATGTAGATGCTGGTGTAGGTACATCTGTCCAGCAAAAGGTTGGTGCTCTCACTAGGCAGCAAATGATAACTAACTTGATTGAGTCTAGTACAGCTCTTGAAGCCACGAAACTGAAGACTGTGATGATCTTTTGAGCAAAGAATTCATGAAGACTTTTTTTTTGATGTGTTGAATTTTCACCTGCTGTGATTAATAAGTTTTTGGGCAGGAGTGAAGAACCTGAAGATGAGGTAGAGTTATCTGACAGAGCTATAGGTTTGAGTAACTTTATCTACATTGTTGGTATCAAGACCAAATGTGATTTTGACTCTTATATTTTTTTAAACTACTAAGCATGCTAAGTCTTTGGCTGTGAAGATGCCAACAACATTTCCCACTGTGCTTTGTAGTATTATTCTTGATCAGCATCCAAATATTTTGATCAACTCTGATGTTGTCTGTAAGAGGGAATCTCCTCTCACATTGCACTATAGACTAGTTGAAGGGACAAATGTCCCACATAATGTTGCAACATCTGGCAAGAAAATTCTGGCTTCATGACAAGAAAAGAGATGATTGCTGATTTGATGAACCTATGCAAGTTGACAACCTTGGTCGAAAGAAGTATGTCTTTGTAGTTGTTGATGATTCCTCCAGATTTACTTGGGTAAATTTTATTTTAATGTCTTCAAAGACCTTTGTCAACGCCTCCAAAGAGAGAATGAGGGTGTAATTGTCAGGATCAGAAGTGACCATCGGAAGGAATTTGAAAATGCTAAAGGAATTAGTCATGAGTTCTCATCTACCCTCTCTGAGCTTTGGAAGGGGAGAAAACCAAATGTTAATTATTTCTATGTGTTTGGGAGTAAATGCTACATCTTGGCTAATAGAGAACAAAGACGAAAAGATGAATCTCAAAAGTGATGGTAGGAATGATGATCCTTTTGTTGTCAATAAATTTCATACTATGACATGTTTGTTTGTATCTTGAACCTATCAAAACCCCTAATGTCGAATCAAATGCTGTTACCCATGTTAAAGGTTTTGTCAGTTCAAATGTTGTGGGTAGTGTTGGAACATCTGTCAGATGTACCTCTCAAACTGTCAATCTAGTATGAATGTTGCTGTTGTTGATGACATTGTTGTTGAAATTGTGCATGTGTCATCTTCCAAGGTTGTTGGTTCTGACACTTTGTCATCCCTCACTAAAGTTGTGGTTGAGTCCCCCAAAGGAACCTAACATAAGTCTAATGTCATATCGGATGTTGAAACATCCTGGACCAACCCGTTAGTATTGTTGAAACCTATTCTGCAATGCCCCAAACTAATGCTGATATGGTTCTGAGAGTCCTCAATCTAATGAGGTTGAAGATGAACTAATGGTGGTTTGGAGTATTGAGGTTTTGAATTTGGTAGAAGAAACTGATCTTGAAGATCTTCCACTTGACCAAAGATGTTGCTGAAAGTGTGACTAAAAGAGAACTAGCATGGTACGATTGTTTGGATGTGCATTCTGCTGAGAAGTATTATATGTGTTCAGATGTGTTATGATCAGATGCGATAATGCTCAGATATGTGATGATCAAAGTTGATTACTACTATGGTAAGTGACTGTTTCAGACCTGTTTCTGAAACCTCTAGTTTGATGTTCTTATGTGATGACAATATATATATTGTTGAAGATGCTTTTGGTATATGTCTCTTGAGATTGGAACTGAATAATACTCATCTGTGTTGAATAACTTGTCTGTTCTGGTACGAGATGTTGTAACATTTGTCTCAACATCGTGTTATCTCAAGTGTTCCAACATTGTGTACAACATCTGTCACCAAAATGCCAGAATGTGGTTGACTATGAGCCAAATATTGAGGATGTTGTTCTGGGCATCATGTCACTTGACAGGAAGAAAGTTGACATCTCTTCTGTCCTCTTAGAGAATGTTTCATTCATTTTGAAGAAAATGTCTAGAAATAGAAATTTATGTTTTAAAGGAGATAACGTTATGAGAAGCTGAATTTTTTGTGAGTATGTTTTTGACTATGAAGCAAACTACAACGTTTATGGTGAAGCTACCAATAACCTTTATGGGTGTAATCTCTAAGAGTATTATGAGACAACTCTTTGAGATTGAAAGATCAGAAGCACTCCAAAGCCAAAAAGGGAGTGTCTTTGACTTCTGACTATAGATTTCTTTTGTCGGACCACATGTTCCTAACATTGTTTTCTCTGCCGGTTGGTACATGTTATTTCCAAGAACAATGTTTTCTCATGCTCTTGTCATGTTGTGGAAACAAGGGGAAAATGTCTATTTTATGAGTGTTAACTATGGAAGTTGATGTGATGAAGATGATATAAGTTTATGCCTTATGACTTATGATCTTCATGTTATACTGTTGGAGTTTAGTTATGGTATTGTGGATAAAGGCTTGCATGTTCTCCGTATATTGTATGGGCCTGGCCCTGGATTTCTAGCACCTTTGTGTGCATTATGGTATGTATTGTGTGCACTCTGAAGCGCTTGTCTGCTACCCTATGATTTCCTATGCATGATGTTTGTCTAAATTATGACTAAAAAGGGGGAGTAGTGTGTGTGTGTGACAAGTGTGTGTGGACAGATGTTCTTACATCTGGTGACTGTTTCTGCGCTAATGATCTATGCTCGTATTGAGGGGGAGCGTGAGTAATATGCATGTGTTGAGGGGGAGTAGTGAATATTCTTTCTCTATCTGATGATTGTATGCATGAATTCAGGGGGAGTGTGAGTGATAGTATCTCTTGATCGCCTGAATATATTTGATGACAAATGTTGTGCCAAGTGTTATGGCACCTGACTAATGAGTCCACTATCCACTTTGACTGAGAATTTATTTTTCTCAGATGTTTTATGGGAATTTATTTTTCCTGTTGTTCTTATGATGAATGGATACGCGCTTACACTATTAGGAGTTTATTTCTCCTACTTCTTAGCATCTACTATGGGAGTTTATTTCTCCCTTGTGTTGTTCCATGAGGCTAGTTGTTTTATTCCGCTGTTGCATTGCCTCTGATGCTACTTACCTCTCTTGGAAGTAGTTTTATTATGTGTTACTTTCTTTTCCTAGTTGTGTGATCATGTTGACGCGAAGGAAAGGTAATACTGTATCTCTCTATATACTGGTCTAATATTGTTTTAGCCAAAATTTGCCAAAGGGGGAGATTGTTGGGTTTTTGTATATTGGCTACATTTTGCAAAAACATATTTTAGCCAAGTGTTGAGACAAATGTGCTGACCCCAAGTGTTGTGACAAATGTTGGTACACTTTGGAACAACACCTGTCTGACTGACTGTGCGCGCCAGCTAGCGGGTTTTAATTTCTACTCAATCTTTTGAAGATTTGATTGAAGAATTGTTTCAAGGTTTCTTACAGAGGAAGGCGCACGTGTTTAATGTGTTTCAGGAGGCAGCCGAAACCCTAGTTATATTTTTCTAAAGGAATTATATTTTTGGAAAATATATTTTTGTGTTTCAAAAATAGAACTATTATTTTCAAAAATATATCTTGTGAAGATTGCTGCAGAAAATATAAAAGATTTATTTCAAATAAATCTTTGTGCTTCAAGAAGATTAGAAGATTTAATTTTAAAATATATTTACAACAAATATATTTATGGGAGGAATATTTGATGCAAATAAAGATTTGATAAAAATATATATTTTGCATCTAGAAGATTTATTGGAGCTGAAGCATTATGAAAAGCCCACGAGGCTCTGCTATTTAAAGGGTGCTGCTAACCCTTATTATGCACCGAAACTTGAAGCTAAAATAGAATATCAAAGATGTAGTCTTTTAAGGGTTTCGTGTCTTTAAGCCACTCTCTAGGAGAGTTGGTGTAAAGTGAACCACTCGGGTTGTGAGATGGTCACTATGTCCTCACTCAGAAACCTGTAGGTAATGAGTTGAGAATTGTACTTGGAGGAAGCTTTTAAGCAACTCCAAATTGTGAACTTAGTCGTTGGCTAGGTGGTGATGTTATTGAAGTGTGTCTTCATCTTTGTCAAGGAGAGTGTCTCCATTATGTTGTTATTGAAATCCTTACTGGTTGTAAGGTTGAGGGGAGTGAGACGGGGTCTCATATCTAGGAGTTCCTAGGTAGAAGTGTCATTGGGTAGAGATTAAGTGAGGAGTTGTAAACGGGGGAGTTTAGCTCCGAATTAATACTGCTGATAGTGAATTTCCTCCTGGATTGGTATCCCCCAGATTAGGCTGTTAGGCTGAACTGGGTTAACAATTATGTGTGTCGTTTATGCTTTTCAGTATATGTTTTTAATGCTCTGTTTTATTGTTCTTACTGCTAAGACAAGTGTTGCGACAAGTGTCTGCACATCGTGGACAACACTTGTCTACTGTGTACCAGAATTTCAAAGGCTATCTTTACCATATCTCTAGCCAATGTGGGACTTCTAACAACTAGCAATATTACACAATGATAATACCAAGTGTAATAAATATGGAGGAAATTGAGAGAAAATCAGGTGATTCCTTTATTGTACAATAGTAGAAGAACATTGGGATCAAATCAAAATAAAGCAAATAAAAGTTAAAGACAAAAATAACACAAGCACAATACTTTGATGACCAAAGAAGAAATTAAGTACAAGTAATGATGATATATTTGAGTTTAAATATGAATATATATGTTAGACATAATATTCCTCAATTCATATATATTATTATTGTTGTTTTGAACAATATTATTATTGTTGTTATTTGGTCAGACTAGACCGAACTATTATTATTATTATTATTATTATTATTATTATTATTATAAATACTGCCTGTAACACAAACTTTAATTAACCCACTTGAGGTTGGTCTAGTGGTGTTGACCTGGGTCCTTGGAGTATGCTCCTTTCAAGGTCCCAGGTTTGATTCCCCCTGGTGCCAATTTCGGTGGGCTAAGTCCATGCAGAGCAAAAAACGTTGGCTTTAAATGGCGCCCCGCAAGTGGGCAGTGGGATTGGTCCCCTTAAATTAATCGGTCATAAGGCCGAATACCAAGTTTTCAAAAAAAAAAAAAAAAAACTTGAATTCATCTATTCATCTAATAAAAATGTGTTGTAGCATCTAAGGGCCAAAAAAAAAAAAACGTGTTATAGCGAATTCTAGTTATAGCGAATTTTATAGTCGAGAAGACGTACAAACCACTTAAAAAACTCTGTTAACAAACTTGTGTGTTATTTACTCTTCTGTTATGTTATTAGTTGTTCCAAGTTCCAACAGTACTAAACATTTATTTTAAATGTTTTATACGATTGAAATGCAAAAGGGATAGAATATATTAGTACTAGTGTTGGTGAAAAATGGGCCAGAAGATATTCCTTTCTTACACATCAAAATCTAGTGTTAAATTTGATTTTACCTTGTAGCATTTAATTTGCTGTCTAAAAATAAGGTTATTTTTGACAAGTTTTCAACTTAAATATTTAATTAACAATTTATTCTGTCAACTCAACACCTCAAAAAAAAAAAAACACTGGACCGATATCATCAATAACCTAACATTCTTACACTATAGGGAGGAAAAATAAATTTTCATTTTGCTCTCTTGTTTATTTATAGGAAAAATAAACATTAAATGTTGAATTTAACTTTTTAAGCATTAAATTTTTATATTGTTAAATATATAATTTTTACATATAAATTCTCAATTTTAATTTTTTTTTTATGCACATTATGTAAAAAGATAAATAAATATAATATAGGCAAAATTACACCAGAAGTCCTTTATCTTATTTATTTGTAACACTTTGGTCCTTTATCTTTTATTTGTAACATATAGGTCCTTTATCTTTTAAAACATGCACAATCATGTCATTTTTTCTATTTTGTATTTAAGAATGCTGATGTGTCGATGACTTGGCAGTAATGTCACTATTTTTTTAAATTATTTTTTTACATAAACATTTTAAATAAAATTTTAATTTTTAAAAATAAAAAATAAAAACCTAAGAATGTTCATATTCTATATTCTTCATCTTCAATCAAAAAACCTAATACCTAATACCCACAACCCAAAAAACCAAAAAGTTTAACCAAATCTGAGAAATTAAAGCCATAAATCACATAACAAAATCAAGCAAACATTAAGAAAACATAAATCAAGCAAGTCCCAAAAATCTAAAACACAACCTCATAAATTTGTTAAAAAAAAACCTCATGAATTTGTTCTCAGTATCTCTTCCCAACAAGTAACACCACATAAGGCAATAAGATTACGGGCGGCTAAAACTCATACAATTTGCAGTAGATTTGCTTGGTGGAGCTTTGGAGATACAACTTTAATATGTGGATTTGACAACAAACTACGAAAAATGGATGCTTGGTGGTGTAGCTTTGGAGTTTTAATTTTTTTATTTTTATTTTAGATGGATATTAAGGAGAACATAACATTGATATTGTTTGTAGGTGTATTTGAGAAGAAATTAATTTTGGGTTAAGGATGAAGATGATGATGATGAACACATTAATTTTTTGGGTTTTTTTTATAATTTTAATAAAAGAAAAACATTTTAAAATGTAATATAATCCAATTTCAAAAATAAATTATTATTTATAATCCTACATGGTCATGTCATCTGAGCATTTTAAATACAAAATAGAAAAAATGACATGATTATGCATGTTTTAAAAGATAAAGGGCCTATATGTTACAAATAAAAAATAAAGGATCAAAGTGTTACAAATAAATAAGATAAATGACTTCTGGTGTAATTTTGCCTATAATATATAAACTATTTGTATATGCACATATTTAGTAAATTTTGGTCCTACAAGGCAATGTATGTTCCCCATCCCAAACGACTCCTCAATATATGTCACCACACACGAATTTAAATTGACATCTTTACTACAGTATCTAATGAAAAATGTGAATTGGGTTTCAAAGTCATATTCATCAGGATCACGACAAGTTCAAGGCTCGTCAAACACTAATAAAAGTACTTATAATAGTGAGAATTGAACTCACGTTCTTGTAGGATATGAGATAACTCCCTGTCAATTGTGTTAACCTGCCATACATATATTTGCGCCGAGTTGAGGTTTCATTTTCAAATATTCATTAAGCGCCCGTTTGGTGCGCAGGATAGCATAGTAATAAGATAGGATATAAAACAGGATAAGGATAGGATAGGATAACAGCAGGATAACAGTTATACTCAGTTATCATTAGGGGTGATCGCGGTGCGGTTTGGTTCGGTTTTGAGCATAAAAGTCATCCTAACTGCGAGATAAAAATGCATGCGGTTTGGTTTGGTTCGGTTGATTTTTAAAAAGTCATCCAAACCAAACCAAACCAATGCGGTTTGGATCGGTTCGGTTGGTGCGGTTTAAAACATAACGATTGTACCGAACAATTTTAAGCATAAAAAAAAAATAAAAAATTGAAGTTCCAAAATAACATTGTAGTACCAACAAAAATTATTTATCCAAAATAACATTATAGTAACTTACAATTTTAAATATATAAAAAAATTGAATTTTCAAAATAACATCACGGTACCGATAAAATTTGTTTATTTAAAATAACATTACAACACCAAAATAAAATTTCAGTACAAAAAATAAAAACAACTTGAAGTTCGATTAATTTGGTCGACTGACTTGGTAATTGGGCATGTATATTGGAATATAAATATATTTTCTTTTACGATATTGGAATATAAATATATAATAGTAACTTAATGCGGTTTTTGCGGTTATCCGCGGTTTTTGCGGTTTGCGGTTTTGCGGTTTGCGGTTCAGTAAGAAAGCCATCCAAATACATCCAAACCAAATGCGGTTTTTGCGGTTTTCGGTTTGGTTTGGTTCGATTTGCGGTTTTACTTTTGGATTGGTTCGGATACGATCACCCCTAGTTATCATATCCTATGTTTGGTGCACACAGGATAACAAACATGATAACTATTATATTTTGTTTTTAATACATACTTGCTCATAATAATATGATAAGATATATAACATATTTAATTGACAAAATTACTCTTGTAAAACAATTATTATTTTTTAAAAATTATTTTGTAATACTTTGAATTTTATAAATAAAAAATATAAATAAGTAATCAAATAACTTTATATAATTTAAAATTGTTGGTGTTTTAAAGTTTGGCCTCATTTTGCTAAAACAAATGATCAAGCCAGATGTGGAGCAGAATGCTTCACCATCAAGTTCAAGCAAGATGTTGCGCAGAATGCTTCAACATTGGATACCACATCCACTGGGCCGGGCCTGTTATCATTAAATCTCGCGCCTTACTCTATAAAAGGAATCCACGTGATTTTACTTGTATGGCAAGCAGCGCCTTTCCTAATGCTCCAGAAGGCGGCCATAACCTAGTTTTGTTTCAGAAAGAATCTCTTATTTATGGAAACAAAACATTTGCTCGAAGAATATTCCTTGAAGGAACTTTCGGACCTGATACAAGTTAGAAGCCCAATTCAAGACCTAGCCCATGCTAGTTGCTCAGGTTATTAATAGGGTGACTGAACCCTTGTGCAAATCACTGAAGCCGTTATTGAATTTCACAAAGCGTGTGTTTAGGTTTTAGTGTGTACTGTTTTTCTTGTGCTTGTATCTTCTTGATGCAAGTCTGAGAATTGTTTTATTGTGTTGTAATATCTCCGGAGCTTCTAAGCAAGGAGATAGTGTGTATGAACCATTCCTAAGCTTTGAAGTACGGAATTGGTGGATGTTTTAAGAAGTGTGTCTTCATCTGTAAACTGTAACGTGTACGATCACAGTGGCTGTGATTAAGAGGAGTTGAGCGGAGGTTCTCATACCTAGGTGTGACTTAGGTAGAATATAGCACGGGTGGTGATTAGGTGAGAAGTCATAAACGGGGCGTTTATTGAGGGCTTTGAACTAATACTATCATAGTGGATTCACTCCTGGATTGGTATCCCCCAGAGTAGGCTGTTATGCTGAACTGGGTTAACAAATAACTGTGTTATTCTGTTTCGTGCATTTTATATTTCCTTATTGTTCATCTAGTTCAGTGTTGAACACAGTGTTGGATCATCGGATCAAATATACAGTGTTGGAGCATCGTGTTACTAGTGTGCCAGAATTTCAATTGGCATCAGAGCAGGCACCCTGTTCTGGATTTAGGGTGAGCTCCAGGGAAAATACTTTCTGGTGAAATGGACAAGGAAGGAGGAACAATTTCCAGACCGCCCCTACTGATAGGGCCTGAGAACTATGACTACTGGAAAGCTAAGATGATGGCTTTCTTAAAATCCATTGACAGCAGAACATGGAAAGCTATTGAAAATGGCTGGGAGGCTCCAGTTGTTCTTGACAAAGACGGGAACAAGACAACTGAGGTTAAGGCAGTAAAGGACTACTCAAAGGATGAGGATGAACTAGCTCTTGGTAACTCAAAAGCTCTAAATGCCATCTTCAATGGAGTGGACATCAATATGTTCAGACTTGTTAAACGATGCACTGTAGCAAAGAATGCATGGGAAATACTAAGGAAAGCACATGAAGGAACAAGCAAGGTAAAATTGTCTAAACTTCAGATGCTTCGTACAAACTTTGAAAACCTGTGTATGAAGGAAGAAGAGACCATTCATGATTTTCACATGAATATTCTAGAATTTGCAAACTCATTTGATGCGTTAGGAGAACCCATATCTGATGAGAAGCTTGTAAGCAAAATTCTCAGATCTCTTCCTAAGAGGTTTGACATGAAGGTAACAGCAATAGAAGAGTCTCAAGACCTAGCAACTATCCAAGTAGATGAGCTAATAGGATCTCTTCAAACCTATGAGCTAGGCATGAATCAAAGAAAAGAAAAGAAAAATAAAAGTTTAGCTTTTGCCTCCAACACTGGAGAAGATGAAGAATCAGATCTGGAGAGTGATGAAAGTTTGTCAGAAGCAATGGTCTTGCTAGGAAGGCAATTCAACCGAGTCATGAAAAGAATGGACAAAAAGTCTAAGTTCAATGTGCCAAGCATCAAGCTCGACATCAACAAACAGACCAATGATCAAAGAAGGGCTAGAAGTGATGAGAAAATCAGTCAGTCAGAAGGGGTCCAGTGTCATGAATGTGAAGGATATGGACACATCAAAGCTGAATGTCCTACCTTTCTGAAGAGACAAAGGAAAAGTCTGACTATCACTTGGTCAGATGAGGATGACTCAGAGGAGGAAACTGAAAGTGGATCTGCAAAACATGTCAATGCGTTGACAGGTGTGTGTGAATCTGATGCTGAATCATGTGATGGAACATCCTATGAGGAACTGCTTACCACCTATAAGGATCTGTTCATCAGAAGCAATGAAGTTTACAAAGCGTTGGAAAAACAAAAGAAGGCGAATTATCAACTGCAGGCTGAGAAGAATGAATGTCTGGTAACAATTGATACTCTCAACAAAGAAATTGAAAAACTGAATGGTGACTTGGAGCATGCTAGAAAACAAGTCAGAGTTTATGGGTCAGGAGAAGAAAAATTCCAAGCCATGTTGTTGAAACAAAGTGCAGGAAAGAAACCAATTGGCTTTGACTATGAGATTGTTGATCAACAAATGGGATACAACAAAGCTACAATCAGTACTCCCATCGAGAAGACTTTTCCTGTCAGTGCTGGCTTTTTACCACCACATCCTCCCACACACCAGGGAACCGACACTTGGTTAAAACCCAAACCTAAGCCTCCTGCACAGACCGGATCGATGCCTCAACATCCTCCTCCACATCGGAATAATTGGTCAAGACCTAAATCTAGGAGAAGGAACTGGAGATGTCACTATTGTGGCAGGAAAGGGCACATAAGGCCTTATTGCTATAAATTGTATGGTTACCCAAAGAATTTCCGGTCACCTGCACCAAAACCAGAAAATGTGAAGACTAAGAAAGAGTGGAAAGAAAAGGAGAATGATGTATGTCTGATAGCTCACACATCACTACGAGCATCATCTAGACAAGATTGGTACTTTGACAGTGGATGTTCAAGACACATGACTGGAGTGGAAGGATATCTTGCCAACTTAAAATCCTATGCCACAAGTTATGTAACCTTTGGTGATGGAGCTAAGGGAGAGATAAAAGGAATTGGGAATCTAATCAACAATGGATTGCCAAATCTAGATAATGTTCTATTGGTGAAAGGCCTTACAACTAATCTAATCAGCATTAGCCAGTTGTGTGATCAAGGCATGAAAGTAAACTTCACAAAGTCAGAATGTCTTGTTACAAATGAAGAAGGAAGACTCTTGATGAAGGGTGTGATGTCAAAGGACAACTGCTACTTATGGGTCTCTGAAGAAGAAAACCACTTGTCCACTTGTCTCTTAAGCAAAGAGGATAAAGTGAAGCCGTGGCATCAAGAAATTGGTCACTTACATCTGAGAGGTTTGAAGAAGGTCATAGCAGAAGAAGCAATCAGGGGGAATCCAAAGCTCAAGATTGAGGAAGGAACTATATGTGGTGAGTGCCAAATAGGCAAGCAAACCATGGTGGCACATCCGAGGCTCCAACATCCGGTTACATCTAGAGCACTTGAACTATTACACATAGATCTGATGGGACCTATGCAGACTGAAAGTCTTTGTGGTAAAAGGTATGTTTTTGCTTTGGAAGATGATTTTTCTAGATTCACTTGGATAGATTTCCTTAGAGAAAAATCAGACAGCTTTGAAACTTTTAGAAACTTATGCTTACAACTTCAAAGAGAAAAAGAGGTTGTTATTGTAAGAATAAGAAGTGATCATGGCAAAGAATTTGAGAATGCAAAATTCTTTGATTTATGTGCATCAGAAGGAATTTTTCTTGGATACTCCACAAACAACAGAGCTTACAGAGTTTATAACTCTAGAACTAAAGTTACCATGGAATCAATCAATGTGGTAGTTGATGATGCACCATCAACTAAAACAGCAGATGTTGAATCATCCATTCAACAGTCATATGATATTGTATTTGATGAAGTTTCAGGTTCTAACAATGAATCTACTAATCCTAAATCAGAACCTGCCCGTGTCAACAAAGTCCCATTCATCAGGGATTTAGTAGAGGAAAATATTGTGAAGTTGGAGCATGTTGCTACAGAGGAACAGGTGGCTGACATTTTCACTAAAGCATTGGATGCAACACAATTTGAAAGGCTCAGGGGCAAATTAGGAATTTGCCTGCATGAGGAGTTATAGCAGTTAAAGCACTATATGCGTGCAACCGTTCTTCTCTCTTCTCTTCAACTAGTGGAGCACGCAAATCTAGGAAAGACATCAAACACTTTCCATAACCCCCTCATTACACGCACTCATCTCTCCATCAATTGTGTTTTCTCTCTCAAACTCTCAACTTCCCTATCAACTCTATCACATTCTTGGAAACTAGAATCATCTCGTTCATCACCCTCAATCACCAAAATTCACAAAAATCTCATCACCATGTCTCAACAATCTGATCCTTCCCAAATCAAGAACACCACTGATGATACTGTGAAAACTCGCTCCAAAGCAAAAGGTTCTACTGTTGTCATTGATGCTGAACCCATCACGACTGTGCTTTCAACTAAATCGAAGAAGAAATCGTCAAAATCGAAGGCTAGCGAAAAGAAGGAGAAACCTACTAAAGTAAGTGAATCCTCTCCGTCTCTCTCGAACAAGTCTATTTCTAGTAAATCTGAGAAGAAAAAGGGTGAATTGTCTGTTAAAAAGGGTTTGAACATGTTTGATTTGTACTTGAGCAAAAATCCCTTTGATACTGTCAATGTTGAATCGCATGTTGACGCCTCTGTCAAATTAGCGACTGAATCAAATGTTGAATCATCTAGTAAGGTTCATAGTGAAACTGAGAAATCTGAAGTTGAAAAGGTTGTTGGAGAAAAACCTACTCTGTCGATTAACCCCAAATCTACTGAAACCCTAGAAACATCTAGGTCTGTTACTGTTGAACCTGTTGTTGGTCAAACCTTTTTGGCTGAGAAAGAGGAAGTAATTGTTTCTGATAATGTCACCCCTGCGGTTGGTGACAAAACTGTGAAAGAAAAGGATTCTATTCCTGATGATGTGTTGGAAGCTGGAGCATCCGCGAAACTGATTGATGCTGCAAAGGATGTTGAACCATCCAAAACTCGTCAAAACTCCAGTGATACTGCCTTCACTGATTCATTTGGTAGTAGTTCTGATACAGAAGCATCTACTGAAGAAGAGATAACTAAAGATGGAGGTACTCCTGAGATTGTGGCTGACTCTGAGCCTGAGAAAGAAAAAGAGAAAGAAGCTACTGGGAACAATGATGCTACTGGTTCTGAGAAAACAGGTACTGAAGGCAAGAATATGGTGGATTTGGATGACATTGAAACTGATGAAGACCAACAGGCCAAACCTGTTCAGAAAGGTGTTGGAAGAAGACTGAGAAGCAGGACAACAAAACCTGCACCTGTTATTGAAACCACCCCTGTTGTGACCAAGAAGACTAGGGGTTCTACCCTGAAACCTGTCAAATATGGTCCTAAGAAATCTTGGAGCAAGTCTGTACCTCCCTCTGAAAAGAAGAAGAATGTGCTGAAAAGGAAGAGTGCACCATCCAGTGACTCTGATTTTGATGCTGAAAAGGATGCTTCAAGCATCAAGCCTCCTGCGAAGAAGACCATGTCTGCAAGAAAAGCTGCCTCTGTTCCTGCTGAGATTGAAGATTTTCCATGTGATAATGTGTCATTCCATCTTCCATCATATGCCCAAAGATGGGGTCTTATCTGCAAAAGGAGACTTGCCTTGGAAAGAGAATTAGGCGAAGATATCTTGGAGTGTGAAGAAGTAGTGAACTTGATCAAGGATGCTGGGATGATTAAGACTGTGAGGGGTTTAGGCTCCTGTTATGAGAAGCTGGTAAGGGAGTTTGTGGTCAACATCCCTGCAGGATGTGACAATCCTCTGGATAGAGAATACCAGAAGGTTTATGTGCGTGGAAAGTGTGTGGAATTCTCCCCTGCTGTTATCAACAAGGCTCTTGATAACCCTGATGTGACTCATCCTGATCTTGAGGTATCTAATAATGTGATCTGCAAAACCATTACTGCTAACCAGGTGAAGACTTGGCCAAGGAAGGCAAAGGTGCCTGCTGTAAAGCTGACTTTTAAGTATGCTATTCTGAATCGCATTGCTTCAGTCAACTGGGTTCCCACAACCCACTCCTCTGATGTTGCTACTGGACTAGGTAAATTGATCTACATGATTGGCACAGGTACAAAATTTAATGCTGGTCTTTATATCTTCAATCAAATTGTACAACATGCCAAGACCTCTGTTACAAAGCAACCCATTGCTTTCCCTACTTTGCTTTGTGATATCATATTTTCTCAGCACCCTAGCATTAGACATGAGGGTGAGTCTGCAAAGAGAAGAGCAGAATCTCTCTCTATTCATCAGAAATTGTATAGCCAACAGCATGCTCCAGACATTGTTGGCCCATCAACTGCTGCTACAAATGCTCCCATGACAAGGAAGGAGATAATTGCTGTGCTGGAAGCAAACTGCAAGGAGTTGGATGAAAAGAAGCTGCAATTTGAAAGGATGATTCATGCTCTGAAGCTTGAAGAAGCTGCAGCTACTGATATGGATGAGCAAATGGCTGATGCTGTTAGTGAGGAAGAGGAAGCTGGTTCAGATGAGGAAGAAGAAAGTGACTCTAGTGCTAGTGCCTCTGTGTAACTTTCTTTATTTCACTTTTGCATTTGATCTTTTGAATTTGGCACCAAGTGTGCATGGTCTGTAATAATTTCTGGTACTCTCTGCACTTTATATTCTGGTACTCTGGCTATTTTTTTTTCTTTATGCTCTATTGAAGACCATGTTTGTCTAATTTCTGGCTAAAAAGGGGGAGTAGAGTATCTAATTTCTTTATGCTCTCTGATGTGATGTTCCATGAGGATGTGCTACCTGATGTTGCATCATCAAGCTACACAGGTAGTAATGCGGGAGTTGAGGGGGAGTAACAGTTCTGATATACTATGCATATGTGCTTATCTGGTATGCATGTTTGTAGGGGGAGTAAAAATTACTTGTTTAAAATATTTACTCGTCTCTGATATTAAGGGGGAGCAGCAAGTGCTTTACTCACACCATGCAAGGTGCTAATGAATGTTGAAGCATCAATATTCCTGAGAATTTATTTTTCTCTGCGTTGAGGGAATTTATTTTTCCCCAGTGTTTCTTTCATGAGAATCTATATACTCTCTATTGGCGTATATCCTGTGAGGCTAGTTGTGCTCGTTATTCCGCTGTGTATGTCTCTGATACTCTAGTGCGATACTTCTATATTTGATTGCGTTTTCCATATGAGGAGCGTTTGAAAATGCACTTGAAGATTGTTCTACTTTACTTCATGACTGTGTGCCTATGTTGAGTTGAAGAAAGGTAGTTATTGTATCTCTCTAGATTGGTTGAAATAATCACAAATTGTTTTAGCCAAAAATTGCCAAAGGGGGAGATTGTTGGTGTTTTAAAGTTTGGCCTCATTTTGCTAAAACAAATGATCAAGCCAGATGTGGAGCAGAATGCTTCACCATCAAGTTCAAGCAAGATGTTGCGCAGAATGCTTCAACATTGGATACCACATCCACTGGGCCGGGCCTGTTATCATTAAATCTCGCGCCTTACTCTATAAAAGGAATCCACGTGATTTTACTTGTATGGCAAGCAGCGCCTTTCCTAATGCTCCAGAAGGCGGCCATAACCTAGTTTTGTTTCAGAAAGAATCTCTTATTTATGGAAACAAAACATTTGCTCGAAGAATATTCCTTGAAGGAACTTTCGGACCTGATACAAGTTAGAAGCCCAATTCAAGACCTAGCCCATGCTAGTTGCTCAGGTTATTAATAGGGTGACTGAACCCTTGTGCAAATCACTGAAGCCGTTATTGAATTTCACAAAGCGTGTGTTTAGGTTTTAGTGTGTACTGTTTTTCTTGTGCTTGTATCTTCTTGATGCAAGTCTGAGAATTGTTTTATTGTGTTGTAATATCTCCGGAGCTTCTAAGCAAGGAGATAGTGTGTATGAACCATTCCTAAGCTTTGAAGTACGGAATTGGTGGATGTTTTAAGAAGTGTGTCTTCATCTGTAAACTGTAACGTGTACGATCACAGTGGCTGTGATTAAGAGGAGTTGAGCGGAGGTTCTCATACCTAGGTGTGACTTAGGTAGAATATAGCACGGGTGGTGATTAGGTGAGAAGTCATAAACGGGGCGTTTATTGAGGGCTTTGAACTAATACTATCATAGTGGATTCACTCCTGGATTGGTATCCCCCAGAGTAGGCTGTTATGCTGAACTGGGTTAACAAATAACTGTGTTATTCTGTTTCGTGCATTTTATATTTCCTTATTGTTCATCTAGTTCAGTGTTGAACACAGTGTTGGATCATCGGATCAAATATACAGTGTTGGAGCATCGTGTTCAACATCGTGTTACTAGTGTGCCAGAATTTCAAAAATAAAAATCATGAGAAAATAATCAAGTTTAATTTTTTATATGAATCATGATTAAATAAATAACTCAATAATATATACATGTTAGATAAGCCAAATAAATATATGATATATCTCATACGTAAATAATAAAACTACTATTGCAAAATAATTATATTTAATTTTTTATAAAATTTAAATTAATATCCCTATTTGTCAATTTTTTAATAATCATTTTACTTTAAAATATTGTAATTTTAGTAAAATTTTGATTTTTTAGAATATATAAATTACAAAATTATCCCTGTGAGAAAATCACATATATATTTAAAAATTAATTATTTTATTATTTATATTTTATTAATTTTATTTTATGTATTTTAAAATATATTTTATAAAATAAATCAGTAATTTTTTTTTTCTTCTTATCCTATCCTGCTGGTAACCCAGCTCAAATTCAAGATAAGAATTATAACTAGAGAGACAGGATAGGATAAGCTTCAGGATTAACTTATCATATCATGCTGTATCATCAAACACTGGATTGCGGCAGGATATGATACAGTTATGCTATCATGTCTCTTATCATGTGCACCAAACAGGCCCTAAGTTCTAAAATAAATGTAGCAAAATAATTTTATTCTAAAATAAGTGCACTTTTTATAATACAACATTAATTTATTTAAACTTTTACCCCGAACTAATATTGTGAATACAACTTACAATTGATTAATATTTAAGTTTAATTGTTGTGCACCGTCGGTGTAAATATTCTTTACACATATATTCAATGATGTGTTGTCACATCATTTAATGAATGTGACACATCATGTGTTTTTAAACACCATACATGATGTGTCAGTATATTATTAAATACATGTATAAAATAACTTTAGACTGACGGTGCATATAAATTAAATTCTTAATATTTAAACATGTTCTTATAAAATAACTATTTCAACATGTATTTAACGGTTGTTATTATCCAATAGTTAACCGAGACAATTTTATAAAATTGTTACATTTGGATTAAAATGCAAAAGAAAACGTGGGTAGGTGATCTCATAGAATGGTAGGTGTGCTTAAGAAAAAGATAGTGATGGACTAATTAATCCCACAAATAATAATGTCATTATTAGAGAAAACGCCATTTTCATCTAATTAAACAGAGTAAGCTGGCTTAGCTAGCAAAAAAACAGAAATAACATGCATGGACTGGACATGGTGAAGAAAGTGACTTGATCAACTGCCTTCACTTCATTAATTCTCAGTCATGTGTCCAATTCTAAACGTGTACTTAACTGTCAATTCATTACAGTTAGTTAGTTTTTTTTGTTAAATAAGTTTTTAGTCCAATAAATATCTCGAATTTTATTTTTAGTCTTTATAAAAATTTTCAGTAACTTTTGGTCCTCAAATATTTTCTATCACAACTTTTGGTCTCTACTTTCGATCAAACTCTTGTGTACGTTCAAATTTTTTGTATTCATATTTATGATATTATAAGAATGTCTCCCATAAAAATTTAGAATTTTTTAACATAAGACAAATTATTTATGAATTTTTATGTGTAAAAAACTAAAAAATTCATCTTTAATTCATCTCTTGTTCAAAAAAATTAAACTTTTGCAGGAGGTATTCATATAATGTACTAAACATCACTGCAAATTTCGAATGATATGCACGAGTTGAATGAAAAGTAGAGACAAAAAATCATGATAAGAAAGTTACATAAATACAAAAAAAAAATGTTACATGAATCATATTCAACATCTTGTAACCAAAAATAAAAAATCATATTCAACATCTTATAATTGTCAATACATCAATACTTATGCAATTGTTTTGACCTAATTTTTCGACAAGTTAATTATGTATTGCACATTGATCTTTTAATTCTAAATATGCATGCGCAATTAATGATTACTTTATTCTTTCAGAATATTATGTAGATTTTTTGTGTTTTTATTCTTAATTATTTGACTTTTTTGCTTGATGAGAAATCACTTCGTCCATATACACGACACGAGGCCTTATAGTTGACTTTGATAAGGCATAAATTTATCTATGCAAATGCAATCAAATAAAATTTATGTTTAATGTCAATCTTTTTCTTTCATAAAAAAAAGAAGTCAATCTAGTATAAAAAAAAGAAGTCAATCTTTTGCGGCATGGAAAATCGAAATACAAGATTTCTTGTAAATAAAGATTCTGTATGATTTGTAATTGAAATTCCTTGTATGATCTATATATAAATCTCCTTGGACTTGATGTTTTTGTCTTAATTAGTATAATTGTTTTTCATAAAATAATTCCTTATTATAAAGAGAAGTAACTTGTGAAGAGAAAGTGTTGCAGACTTAAGGTCGGAACAGTATGAACGATTCATCGGAAAAGTGTTGCGGACTTAAGGTCGGAACAGAAAGAAACATGACTTGTGATGATAAAGAGAAGGAAATTCCTTCATGTTGTTTGAAGGCTAAGGTTTCAGCCCCTGAACATGAGGGAAAGTGTCATTCTACTGTTGTTTCTGGATGGTTCTCACAATCTCAATCATCATCTGGTCATCATCAATCATGCTAGCTATTTTATTTTTTTGTATTCTTGAATTTATTTCATCACACACCTTCACTTATGTTAATGTATTTAATTGTCTAAGAAAATATTATAACTTATTTTTCTTTGTCCTTTTTTTAAAACAGGTAAAGTTGTTTATTTCAACAATCCTATGTGGCCAGGTTTGTGCAGTTATTGAAAATGTTGTTGGTAATTCCTATTTACTAAGGATGGTCAGTTGTTTAATTAAGAGATTGAGTTCATGTGATTAATTAACTTCGATTAGCGTTCGAGAGAGAATCTAAGTTCAAATTCTGACTAAAACAATCCTTGACTAAACTTTACTTATCTTCTGGTCAAATTCTAGATTACTAGAATCCATCTCCTTTTATCGAGAACCGGAGGGTTAAAGACAAAAAATTATGTTTGTTGGTTTGTTACTAAGCCTTTTATTTTGGGCAATTTAATACTAACCATATTTTGCTTGTTTTTGTATAAAACATTTTGTAGAAATATATATATTTCTTAATACTAAAATAGGACTTTATTTTTTTGTTTTACAATTAATTTACAATCATACTCATATTTTGTATATTGTTAGTGCTAATGGTTTTGGTATCTATCATTAGGAGAAGCACATTCAATAAAAGTAGAAAAAATATTGTACAAGGAAAAATCAGAGTTCCAAGAAGTTTTGGTTTTTGAGGTTTGAAATCTTTCTCTTACTTGCTACTCAAGATTCTTTTTCTCGCTATAATAATTAATTTATTAACACCAATTTTTTTTTTTTTTGGGTTTTTCAGTCATTAACATATGGAAAAGTGCTTGTACTTGATGGAATTGTTCAATTGACTGAGAAGGATGAATGTGCTTACCAAGAGATGATAACTCATCTCCCACTTTGTTCAATTCAGTCCCCCAAAACAGTATGTTATTTTGTTTTGATCAGATAACCCACAAACGCGCAGATTTTAAATTTTATTTTAAATAGGATTACCAAGTTTTAGATATTGACGTCTAATCTTGATCAAATGGTTTCTGATGAACTGAATGTTGACTTTTTGATCTAAAAGTCGGCATTCAGCACATCAGAAACTGTTTATGTTGTTTATTATTCCTTTTTGGACCTAAAAAGTTAGTATTCGGTACATCAAACATTTCTTGATGTTCCGAGTGCTGACTTGTATCGTTTATTATTTGTCATACTTATTCCATTTGTTGATTCAGGTTTTAGTTGTTGGTGGTGGAGACGGCGGAGTTCTGAGGGAAGTGTGCCGCCACAGTTCTGTAACTCATGTTGATATTTGTGAGATAGATAAAATGGTTATTGATGTAAGTTATAAACACCAAAATGTAATTCATCAATCATATAACTAATTTTCTAAATATGAAAAACTAATTGACATTGATCATTGATTCACAGGTTTCTAAGAAGTATTTTCCAGAATTAGCTGTTGGATTTGAAGATCCAAGAGTACACCTGCATGTTGGTGATGGTATATATTTCTAATTATTTGCTACCATCAATGATTAAGTTTTCAATTATATAACTTTTAAACTGATATTATAAATAAATAATCTAATGTTGTTTATTTTCACCAAATTTGTGCAGCTGTTGAATTTCTTAAATGTACTTCTGAAGGAAAGTATGATGCAATAATAGTTGATTCCTCTGATCCAGTTGGTATGTTTGTCATTTCATTTTTGTTGTTAATTCATCTTGTAACTACTCAAAGGATCTCTTAATTATTATGTGTTTGGTGGTTTAGGTCCTGCTCAAGAACTTGTAGAGAAACCATTTTTTGTGACATTAGCTAAGGCATTAAGACCTGGTGGAGTACTATGTAATATGGCAGAAAGTATGTGGCTTCATACTCACCTTATTCAAGATATGATATCAATTTGTCAACAAACTTTTGCTTCTGTACGTTATGCATGGACAAGTGTTCCGACATATCCAAGGTAGTTAGTTAGTTAGTCAGTATATGTGGCAAGACGTGCTAGTTCTCTTCTATTATTTCACAAGGGATATGTTTTTACACTATTTATCTGCTATTAATGATTGGATCTTCTTTGTTCTCTTCCTTGCTTTGTATGCAGTGGTTTGATAGGCTTTATCCTATGCTCAAAAGAGGGGCCACAAGTTGATTTTGTAAACCCTATCAATCCTATTGAAAAAGTTGAAGGCACTGCTAAGAACATAAGAGAACTTAGGTTCTATAATTCAGAGGTTAGTAAAATATATATGGTCCAAAGATATGTGTTACTTCTACAAATTTATTTTTTTTGTTCATCTGAATATCCTATGCTTATCATTGTAAATAAATTTTTCTTTGCATTCCATTAATGTCTTGTGTTTCTTTCTGCAGATGCACAAAGCTGCATTTGCTTTACCAGCATTTTTGAAGAGGGAGGTGAAACTGCTGCGTGACACTGCATCTGTATCACATTGCAATAACAATGGATGTTAATTTGAAGGCCATCAATTCTCAGTTTTGACTAGCTATATGTGTGATTGCTATCTATTTTTTTATTCTGCAAAATGATTTTGTATTTTTATTACTGTTTTTCTATCTTGTTGTCGCGTCAATAGTTATTCTGAGTGTAATTTTATATGGCGTCAACAGATGATAAGTCAAATTTGTAATGCTCAAATAACACTACTCATTCCTATTACTAGTACTAACTAAAAAAATAATAATATAAGAATGTTAAAACTCGTCTTGCGCCTAAGGGAATTTTTTCTATAAGCGCACCTATATGAATCGACACAGGTGGTTAAAAACTTGAGGATTAACTCTCATTGTTCCTATGATTGAGGTTTGATTCCCAAGGTGGATGGCATCAAACAATTAGGAATAACTATATATATGGTCTCTACATTCATGAGTTCAGACCAAGCATTCAAGAAGAATAAAATGAATGGAAAGAAAAATTTAACCAGAAAATCATTTAATAACAATAATTTATATATATTTACATAAACAACTAAATACTTAATATGGACACCATATTCTACAGAAATTTCATTGCATGTTCACCTTTCCAAATCAATAAACCAGACATATCCAACCACATTAACTATATACTATTGTTCTTCGGTAAAGTCAGGTTCTTCAGGCTTCTGAAGTAACATAGCAGGTATTCTCTCCGACATCCTTGTCTTCCTTGCGGTGCCACTACGTCGCAATAATCTGAGTGCATTTGCAGCAAACCTTGAAGCATATATGGTAGCACCTAGACTTGCTGAGCTACCACTAGCCTTTGCCAATGCATCTTTCAGCCTGTTCTCTTCTTCAACAAGAGACTCTTCAAGCTTCTTCTTGCTATAGCGCCGCCATGCAGCTTGTATAAAGCACGCAGCCCATGTGCGCCATTGTTGCGAGTAGAATCTGAAAGTGTGGCGTAGCTGTTTGCTGTGAAGGCGTCGGAACTGAGATGCCACAAACTTCAGATCGTCGGCTTTTAGGGCAAAGGCTTCGACTTCTACGATGGTTTGGACCGTCCTAGTGGAGATAGGAAGGTTGGATGAGGAATGAGGATCTAAGGCCCATGTCAGAAGCTCCTCTCCACAGAAGTCGCCAGCTTTTAAGAACTCGGAGTTGAAGAAGCCGGTTCTTCCGCCGTTAGTTGTTATGGTCAATAGCTTGCCTCGCATTATGAAGAGCATCTCATCGACAGGGTCTCCTTCCCGAACAACGTAGCTTTGTTCGGTGTAAAGTATTGGTTTGAGACGGTCACACATTGCGTCCAAAAGTTGTCCATCCATTTTCTCAAACATTGGCACCTAAATTTCATACACAAGAGAGAAAAACATGCGGTTATTATAACACATGTTAAATAAAAAATCAACGATATAGTCTTCGATGTTCCGATAGCAATGATATCTTATTTGCATTTCAAGGGTTGTCATTAAAATCCATAAGATTTACTTTCAATTAAATGAATCCAGAATTAAAGTTGGAAAAACTTACCCTCATCAGCAAATCTAAGCAAAGATGACGCTTAATGTCCCTTCTTAAATCTTTGGGAAGATCATGAATTAAACTGTCTTCATCTACACCTCTGGTTTCTTGCCATTTGTACTGATCATACCGCCTGATTCGCTCTCTCAGGCTGTCAGGAAGCAACCGATGAGACATCCACTGTTCGGCATCCCTCCTTTTTACTCTCATTTCCTCCAATCTTGTCGTTGTTGACTGTAAATATGTCTGTTTCAAAACAAATCAAGTATAATCAGTCAAAACCTAGAAGAACATTAATAGTAAAAGAACGGCTCATGTGTCTAATTATTGATCCGAGTTTAGCATGGATTAAAAGAAACTTTGGAGATATTGGCTACATACCTGCATATTTCCAATGAGGAACGAAAATAAAACCAAACCAGCTATGGAAATGAAAACTGCGAAATTGATTTCCCAAAAATCGGTACTCGTTGCCAGGTTCTGGCCAAGAGAACTGCAATAAAGGCATCCAAATTCCCAAAAAAGGATGAAGAAACGATTACAAAATATAAGATAATGACTTATAGTAAAATTATATTGCAACATAATATGATTTGTTTTAGAGTATAACTTTATATAGTATACTAAAAAGAATCAAGGAAGCATACCTTAAATTTTTTAGGCCCCACCAAAAACAGTAGAAGAGTTTTTCGGTAAAATCTCTTGACTCCACAACACCGGATTGAAGGGCATCAAGGAAAATCCCGAAATCAAATTTATTTTTATCTTCCTCCAGTATTG
Source organism: Trifolium pratense (assembly GCF_020283565.1). Taxonomy (NCBI): domain Eukaryota; kingdom Viridiplantae; phylum Streptophyta; class Magnoliopsida; order Fabales; family Fabaceae; genus Trifolium; species Trifolium pratense. The sequence continues at coordinate 35,678,312 of NC_060059.1, read as the reverse complement.
GGCAAGAATCATTCAAGAATTTCAAAATTGACTTAAACCCTCCTCGATCATTACAATACATATCTGCTTTGTTACACATGATATTACCTCGACAGGCTTTTTGCCAGCATGTGGTTTCTCGTTCTATAGAAAACAAGTACCAAAAGGCACCAAGGACCTAAACAAAACAAACAATTTAGCAATGAGAAACGAAGATGACATCATTTCAAACATGCATCAAAATTGTAATTTTTTTAAAACAATGCAAATGTGCCAACACTTCAAGATGATACAAGTGCCAAATGTCAAACGTATCGAACAAAGGCACAAGTCTATATGCTTCATAAGTGCCTTAAACAAAATGCACAAAAATTGTCTAATCGATACACAGAAAAAAGTGCAGGAGAATTTATTCATACTCTGCAAACACAACCAAAAAACTTAAGCTTGTTCTTGCAAATACAACACTAGAACTCGTACGCAACAAAAAACTGACCAAGATACTGTCCAGAAATAGAAGCTTAAAGAATTGAATATAATATCTTAAATCCATACAGTAGTTAATTATTTTCTTTTTATTGACCAGCATCATCATGCTTCCTATATCATCAAACATACATATTTTTGGTGGAACAAAATATGCAAATGCACTTAAAGAAACATATTTTGTTTCATCCACAAGAGAAAGTATTGATTACTATGAATGATAGTTTTTAACCTATTGATCCGACAATGATGAACATGTTGAAAGAATAACACCACCAGCACAAAGGTAAAAAGGTATATAAGTAAACGACTTAAAAGAAAAACCATGTAAACATGGAAATAGAATATAAATAATTCGAACATAAACATATAATAGAAAATAATATATTACCAAAAATAATTCCATAAACATATGAATGTAGCAAGGACTTACATGACTTGCAAGCATGTAAAGAAACAGATTGAATGCAGCTCCCGCCCAAGCTGTTTCAGTGAGAATACCAGATGTTCTTGTAACTTCTTTATATAATGGAAGTATTCGTAATAGCCGAGGCACATATTGGAAGAAAACAACAATTTTCAGCATGTTCTTTGTATTGAGTGATTCAAAACCACTCATCTTCGGGATGATAACTAGAATCACCACCTAGCAATATTTTATCAGGTTGAGTCAATAAGCTTACAAATGAACACATCACAATGTAAAATTTTGAATCTTAGTCTCATAAACCCTTAACATACTAGAGGGGCATACCTGTGGGAGGGGAAGAATTGCAAGAATGTCAACTAAGAAATATGATGACAGATATCTCTTAGCAATGATCCAAGAATCTTCGACCAAAACACCTCTTCCAAATACTCGAGAAGAAGGAGCAATGAATCCAGTACGAAACTGGAAAATCATGTGGATGATGTAAAAAGCATCAGAGAAAGTTCTCAAAAATGTGGCTGTAATCTCCATCCCTCTGTCCAATGAAAGACATTTATTTTCGCCGTCAATCACAGGTACATAGAAGAACAAAGGATCCAATGATACGGCAATAACACATAACAAGACGAATATCTTGTTCCACTGTTGAAGGAATGGACCTTGTGGATCGAGGATTTTCCTTTTAGAACCAAAGTTTCTGGAAAGAGCATTGTCATAGTGAATAGAGTCGAATGTTGTTCTGAACTTCTTTATCCTCTCAGAACCAGATTCCAGTCCTCTTTGAAACATTTCCGAAAATGAATTTAATGTACTTCTAAATCTCCCCGACTCTGTTGTCTTAAATGCAGCAATATTTCTTGCAGAAATATCTGAATCAGAAGCCCGAAACCTGAACATCACAAAAAATAAATAACAGAATTTAATGGATGATTCTAATCTATGTAATATTGACACTTCAGATTGAAGGCATGTCTAGTGTTTGACGCGTATTGGTGTCCAACACGACACATGTGGCAACATTTCAATTACGTCCATTTTCTTAAATTATTATCGGTGTTTGTGTCAATGTTTTATAGATTCTAATATTCATCCACACAAAATGTTCTAATCAACAAAAAATGCTTCTAACATTGCCTGAGACAACAACAAAAGATCACAGAGAATGTAAATTACAGCACGCATAATCAAACTCACCTAACAAACTTCTCTTGCTGAGTAGTACTCATGACTGAAGAATTGGCCTTATGAATTTTACTGACTACCTTCTGAAACAAAGAGACAATGAAAATTAGAATATTAGATACTCCATTTATCAAAGTACCACATATCCATGTAAATATATAAAACAAAAAATGACGAAGTGTTTCTTCATTTTTGACTAGAAATGATAAAAAATAGATCTTGCATTGAGTTGAAAATGTACACTAAATTTTACATCAAACTCGCTTAAGACTAAAAACACTCAAAGGTTGAACTTAATTTCGAACTCAAATAATCTTTAACAAAATCTATTTTATTCAAATTGAAATCATGTATACCAAATGCTCAAACTAAACATACAAATAATCAATTCAAACTTAAAACAATGGTGTCATTCCTTTCCTAAAACCCCCCAAATTAAGCAAAAAGAAAACTACAATTTGACCCCAAATACATCAATCATCATCATAAATATGATTAGTAAAAACAATATATCCTTGACAAACCACCAAATATAATTCCAAATGATGGGTGCATTATTCCCATAAATTGCATTTATCTACCAAATAGTCAAACAGGGAAAAATTGCATTTCCATATAAAAACAAACACCCAATCAATAAAAAAAACAAAGCAAAAAATGCCCCCTTTGAAAATCCAAATCCAAAATTGATGAAACCGTACATAAAAATGTCTCCTTTGAAAATCAAAACCCAAATTTGATGAAACCAACATATATAAAAATGTCATCTTTCAAACTCCAAATGATGAAACTAATACAATGATAAAACACTGACCCAATATATAAAAATGTCCCCTTTCAAACTTCAAATGATGAAACTAATACATTGATTAAAAAAACAGTGACCCAATATATAAAAATGTTCCCTTTTAAAATCAAAACCCAAATTTGTTGAAACTATAATATAAAGTAATGAGAGATTTTGGCAAGTATTATTGAGAGCAGTAACATAAGAATAGAATATAGAGAAGAAAGGATTGTATTGTATAGTATTACCCAAAGAGAAGAAGCGATTGGAGAGAAAGGAAACAGTGAAATGGATATATATATATATGAAGAAAAAGAAAGGAAAGAAGGAAGGTTCGAGGAAAATGAGTAAGAAAGTGTATCCAAAAAGAAAAAAAGAGTAAGAAAATGACAGATGGTAGAAAGTGAAATAGTACACACAATCACAGTCACGGGTTATGGTTTTGAAAAAAAGATGAATCTTGTAAGAGAAGAAGAAGAAGAAGAAAGTAGTAGTGTAATAATTGGGGTTGGGGGTTATATTAAGAGAGACAAGAGACACGGGGAAAGGAAAAGAAAGTAAAGGAAATGGGAGGGAAGGAAGGTGGGTGGAAAGAAACAGATAGAGAGACAAGTGTGAGTGAGTGGGAGTGTGTGTGTGAAAATGGTGATGAAGAGAAAGAAAGGAAACAATTATTTCATGTGAGTGGGTGTGGGTCCTGCTTTTAAGGTTTGAAAAATGTTAAGAAGTTTTGTCTTGTTGGGGTTTGGAGTCCGTTTGGGTCAACAAGTACGTTGTTGACAAACAAGCGTTTTATGATTATGAATCAACGACTATGATCCAACAACTATCCAATGCAGAAAGATTAGTAGTAGATACGAATATAGATTACTTTTCTTAGTAAGTTTTATTTTTAGGTTCATTATAAACCAAATGTATCTGAACTATAATATTTTCTAGATACATTAGTTTTACAATGTATCTGAAAAGTAAAATTTTTCTTATAATAGAGACATATTCCTTCGTTATTTTTTAAATGTTGTTTGACTATAAATTTAACTTATTTAATTGTCGTTTTGGTGTTTTAAGATATGATTCGTCAATTATATTTTTATCAATTACTCTGATTTTTTTAATAAAAGTAATGAGTCACATCTCCATAACACTGGTTAAGGATAAATTATCCATTGAAAACAACACTTTTTATGTGTTACAAATGTTCATTACATAAATTTCAATATAACTTTACTATATTGAGTATCCTTAATTAACTAGTCCCCCGAAACACTAGTTAGCATTTTTAAAAACTAATTAATATTATATATTTAGAAAACTAAAGTTTGTTACGAGAGAAAGATAACATAACATGTTAAATTTATTGGAAAAAAAAAGTGTGTGGAAAAAAAATTTAAAAAATTATTTATAGATTAAAATAAGAGTATAATAAAAAGAAAATGTGCAAAAATACACTTCATTTTTTTGGTAAGGATGCTAAAGAAAAAAGAAAAAAAAACAATTAAAAAAAAAACTATTCATGAAGGACAAAAATACACTTCGTTATAATTTGCTGTACTATTTCAAAACAACGTTTAAAAAGAAATAGAGGGAACATATTTTTTGGAAAATCTAACTAATCCATCAAAAGTAATAAAATAGTCTTAGAATTAACTGTAGTAAACTTTTTTTAAATGTAAAATTTATTACCGTTGAATTTTTAATTAGTGCTCCGGAATTACTATTTAGCATGATCCATATTTTTTTTTATAGAATATACTGTATTTATATTTATTTATTATATGGGATTTTTTTTGGGTACATGAAAAGGGTTTATATGAGTTTTTTTTTTGTCAAATAGCCTAGTGGCTAGAGTCTTACACATTTAAATTTGGAGAAATGTAGAGTTCGGGATTCCATCTCTGATAGCTACCATTTGAGCTATACTTATGGGACGAGTTTATATGGGATTTTATTTAAAACTAAAGTAAAATATTAAATTTGGTACTCCATTTGGTCCTATGTATAAAAAAAGTTTATTTTTTAGATTCATCATGAAGTTGATGCATCTAAACTACAATGTTGTCCAAAAACATCAACTTTATAATGAATCTAAAAAATAATTGTTTTATTATATATAGAATATGATGAGGAAGGATCATTTAATGAAAAGATTTTTATTAAATCCGTATTATAATCACTACCCTCTCTGAATATATTACATCTTTGAAAAATTTATGAATATTAAAAAAGTTAATTATTGTATTAAATTTGTTGATATTTGATATTGTTTTAACAATTTTATTTTTTAATAGAAAGAATGAGTTAATGTTTTTATTAAAGCATTTGTTATAGATTGTAGAAAAATATACACTATAATTTAGAATATGTTGGTAAAGAAAAATTTAAAAGAAGTCTTATAAAAAGGAAGAAAAAGAATTCAAGGGGATCTTATATTTAGGGACAGAAATAGTAATACTTTTGTTTTTAATATAAAACTTGTTCGATAAATTACATGAATAAAAAAAGTTATTTGAGCAATATAGGGGGCGAAGTCGCGAAGAACAACAAAAAAAAATTTATGGCAAGAGTAAAATTAAAAGATAAAAAATGAATTGGTCTAAGTGGTAGATTTTGGATTCCTTAAATAAATTGTCAGACTCATGAAGAAAATTCAATTGAAGAAAAAATTCACCTTATGTATCTTAAATACAGGTGGTATAACATGATAACCTAAAAAATTGAAAGAAAAAATGCTACACTAAAATTTAATATTTTTTATATAAAAGTATAGATGTATAAATATTAAAGTGAGAAGGATTAGGAGAAAAAGTGGCTACAAATTTCACTTAAAGTAAGAATGATTAAAATAACTAATCTCTAATTTGTCTGATTAAAATAATTCAATATTTTATCAAAAAAATAAAATAATTCAATATCCAAGAATACTTAGATTAGATTGCACGATTATCTCCTTTAACCAATATCTCGAGTTCAAACTTAAATTTAAGCATGTAGCAACATTTCTTTTTTATAATAGCATGTAGCAACTTTAAAAAATTTAAGAAGAATTTACGGTTCATTTGAATTTAAATTTTATAAAGTTCAAGAAATTAGTCTTCACACAACTGCGTAATAAGGCTATATACAATTTTAAAATAAAAAAAGAATCCAATGTGAAGCACGCGCGATCACAACAACTTTTTACGTTCAACAAAACTAATTATCAATTTTATCATATTGCATATTGAACCAACCTTGTTGCTATCACACTCACACACACATAAAACTTGAATTTTAAAATATGGGAAAGAAGACTCACGTTTGCTAATACCTAATAGAGTTGTGATGTTTATATTTCTAGACTAATATATTGTAACAAAATGAAACAATTTCAGATATATATATTCTGGAGCATAAATGCTTTTATTATGAGTTTTGGAAAAATCATCTTTTGGATACTGCCAGTTTTTGAAATCTTAAAATTCCAAATCATCTTTATTGGGGAGGGATAAGTTGGGTTGCACATAACCTCTTGATGTTGGTTCTTTAATTGGCTGAAAATGCTGTTAGTTGTGTTGACTGTATGTTCAACGAACCTCTTCATGTTTTTCATGTGTTTTGGTGCCTACTATTCAAACTTAGACTCAGTCTCACAATATTAGCTTTCTGATATAAGAATGATTGCCATAAAATAAGTATTCAAACAAGTGTGAATTGGATCTGAATCGGATGCGGTCAGTACCTGGGACCAATGTTTTAAGAACCGGACCGGACCGGCTGGTTCAACCGGGAACCGAACACAGCAGCGGTCCGGATGAGTGCTAAGAACCGGTAGTCTGTGGAACCGGAAAAAAAACCGTTTTGAACCGTTCGGAACCGTCCAAACCGTTGAACCGGGGGCGGTTTTAAAAAACCGGCCGGTTCGGAATCTACTTTAAAAAATAAATAAAAAATCATTTTTTCCCCTGTTTATTATTTCTTTTCGGCATAATAGATTCCTAAGAGAAAAGGATAAAAAAATGATAAAAGAAAAATATACCAGATCTTGAAAGAAAAACATATTACATACTTTCATCCACAAATAACACAAGCTGACATGGTTTTTGTTCTTGAAAAAGATGATTATGTTTTGATTCATATTTCATGAGAGGATAACTCAACAATGGAACTAGAGGAAATAGAAGAAGGATTGGGAGAAGAAGAAAAGATAGAAAAAAAAAGAAAACAAGGAAAGAAAAAAGAAAAAAGAAAGAAAACAAGGAATGGAGGATGGAAAAGGTGGGTGGCGGCCGACTATGCTGCTACTTACTTTTTCATTTTATTAATTTTAGGGTTTGTTAGTACTTAGTAGTAGTAGTTTGTCTAGTTATATAAGTGGGCTTGGGCTTAAAAGTATTGATGTTTGATAAAAATAAAAGCTTAGAATATATCACACTAATAAGCCTAAATAATAACATTACTAATTTAGTAAAATAAAAAAATTACTAATTAGTTCATTTCCATATTATTATTATAGAATAATTATATGAACGGTTCATTGGAAACGGTCCAATAACGATTGAACCGGTTAGACCGGTTGACCCTTGAACCGGAGGTCACAACGGTTCGATCTCCGGTCCGGTTTTTAAAACATTGCCTGGGACTGCTTGCATTTCGTACAATCACATTTGATTAAGATCAAACGGTTTAGATTTAGATTAGAATTTTATGTTTTAAAAAATTAAAGCTACATTTAAATCTGAGCTGTCTAATTTTAATCAAACGACTATGATGCATTGATCAATGTAGTAAAAATGGCTGCCATTTTCGAAACAAAGACCGGTTGAGCAATTCTTCCATGGTCCAACTATTGGTCAATGGTCATGTGATTTGGCCACACTCACATATTTAAAAAGGAGTAGAAAGAGAAATGAAATAAATAATGTATATTTTTAATATAGTTAAATGATAAGTTATTCATTATAAGTGTGATCAAATAATGCGTCTAAATGGTAGTGACCACCTAAATATTTTTGGAACTGGTTGGTGGTGTAACTGAAAATCAAAATACACCGGTAGATGAGTTTTTTTTTTTTTTTTGTAAAGGCCAAAATATATTATTATAAATAAAAAAGGCACAAGGGTCGATAAGTACAATCAAATTCACAAAACAGAAGCAAGACAAGCTTAACCCAATACAAACCCTCCTTTGAACCAAAACAAAAGCAAAACTTCCATGCTTGTAACCAAAGCATGAATGAGGAGGAGCAAAAGAAAACCTAAGAAAGCAAACTGAACCCTGTTTATTCTAAGACTATCCTTCCCTAAAGCAGCACGTAGAATACAAGGATTAGCACCCAGAGAAGTGGTAAAATAACATCCTAGGATCTCGATCCATGCAACAAATTATAATCATTATCATTATGCTATACATGTAATCCACTTACATGCGCCTATGATGTGGATGCAACATAGTCTATCTGCTGGCTTTGGCTTATTAGGTAATTACAAAATTAAGTTTTGTTTCATTTCATAATTCTAAAACTATATGTCCTTTTTTAAATTTTTAAACTTTCTTATATTCACAGATTCCATATTTTTCTCTATGGTTAAAACTACTTTTTTTTCATCATTTTTTTTAGTCAAGTAGCTTAGTGGATTTTTCCGCCACAAAATTTAGTGGCGTGTGTTTTAGTGGCAGACCTGTTCTGCCACTAAATTATCAGTTAGTGGGGGGAATAATGCACATAGTGAGGGTGTTTCAAAAAAAAAATGCACATAGTGAGGGAATAATTCCGCCAAAAAAAATGATTTTTCTTGTAGTGTGGGATGTTAATGGTCGAACCTCAGTCCATACATATATAATGTAATGTCTCTGTCATCTAAGCTCACAAGACTCTCATCATCTTCTTCTCTCTTCATTTTTAACTCATTGAACAACAAAAAAGTTACATGACGCAAATTTTGGACAAAATTGATTAGCTAACCACTTAAATGTGCAACTTTATCTTAAATGGTGGATATTTTTTAACATTTTCTTAAATAAAAATAGAAGTTGGGTTTCAATTATTTGGATATGAGAAATCATCTTCTACCTCTTCTTTACCAAACTTCTTCATCCTCTTTTTCACCATTTTTGTTATTGATTCAAAGTTATTTTCTCCTTCGTCATTTAGTGAATGGAGAAGAAGATGATAGAAAAAGGATGATGAAGAAAGTTCGATTTACAGGGTCTATGATGAACCTTTTTTTATAAAAGTAATAATTACTTATAAATATATCAGTTTTTAGTTTAATCATTAATTATAAAAATACAATATATGTTTATTTTACACTTTTTTTAATAGTTACAATATGTATTTACTTATGGTTATAAAAATATATATATAATTTATTGATTTTTTTCCAGCTTCACAATGTGATTGGACTCGTATTTGGACCCATTCAAATTCTTTTACACTCTACTCTCGAGCCGGTAAGCAAATTGATGTTGAGATCGCTGCTGTTGAGGAGAATTTGGGAGGAGGCAGTAGAAGAGGCAACATCGGCATCATTGAACTAGTAGAGGAAGGCAGCCGCCTCATAGAGGTGGCAGAGGGCTGCGACGGTGAAGGGGAAGAGGTTGTCGTCCTCGAGATGGCGAAGGGAGTTGGAGGGGAGGTGGCTAAGGGTGGGGAAGAGGGAGACAAAGGGGAGGTGCAGGGTGGGGGAAAAGGGAGACGGAGGGGAGGGGAGGTGCCGGAGGGTGCGGAAGAGGGAGAAAGAAGGGAGTTGGTAAAGGGTAGGGAAGGGAATGGGAGGTGGATGAGGGTGGGAAAGAGGGAGACAGAGGGGAGGTGCAGATGGTGAGGAAGAGGGAGATAGAGGGGAGGTGGCAGAGGGTGGGGAAGAGGGAGACTGAGGGAAGCTGGTAAAGAGTAGGGAATGGTAGGGAGACGGAGGAGATGTGGCAGAGGGTGGAGAAGAGCGCGACAAAGGGGGAAGTGGGCGGGATGACAAAAGTTGTAGGATGTAAAATTTGGGTGGGGCATGTCCCACATCATTCTCCTGTTGTCATGTATAATTTTTTTTCTTATTAGTGAAACTATGTTTCACTTAAAAAAACAAAAGTTTCATGTTTTTGACTTTTACCTTGAAAGTCCAAGATACTAACTATATCTCATAATCATTTCACAAAATGTAATTTTTCTTGTTAAAGAGATATTGTTGGATGTTTGAAAGAAGTGAAAAAGTGTAACAAACATGTGTTGTCTTTTATTGAAGTATCTCTTCATTTTAATTTGATAATAAAATGTGAGATTTTTAATGTAACCAATGGTTGGTTACATTAAAAATCAAAATAAATACTAGAAGTCAACTTCATGACATGCTACTGTGATTGTTTCACTCAATTTTCAAGTATACCCAAACATCTCAGTTTAGAAAGTGCCCATTGCAATTGATTAGCTAAACATATAAAAGCTTCACTTATAGAATATTGTTGTTTGACTTTAAATACTTGCTCGAAATGCTTTGTGCATTTTAAACTCTACCTTTTGGTCTGGTTATGCTTTGATTTCAAGTAGAATGCAATGTGTTCTGGATTAGGCCTAGAAGCCCAACAACTGAGGAATTGCTGACTAGGCCGTCGAGCAAGGCCCAATAAGGGATAGCCCGCAAAAGTCTGTGACGAGCTAAGGTCACAATACTCTTGCGTATTGTAACGGCCGTGCACCAGAATGATGAGCATTTACTGCTCATCATGGTTCTCCAGCCGTTTTCCGGCAGCCACTTGATGGTCATTAACGCCATCGAGGGCCTTGGCCCAATGCTGGGGAACTATATATAAGACCTTCACTACATTTCACAAGGTACGCATATTTCGGCTCTAATACCAATCTCATTCATCAACCCGGTACATAAATCAAACCAAGCGAGTTTATTGTCTTTTATTCTGGTCAATATATTCCCCTTCTTCCCTGCTCCAATCAGATACTCATGACAAGGTAAGGGTCCAACGATGAAGAGCTTAGTCCATGATTCTTTTACACCGAGTTCACCCAAAATGTATATGTGAAATGTAGCTTTCTCTTCATAATTTAATATAAAAGCAATAGATCCATTTAATATCGTCAGTAGTCTCTTCCTGGTCGAATGAAAATCAAAAGGACCGCCTACATAAAAGGGTATGGGTGTTATAATGAAAGATTCTTTGCTGAAGTCAAATGATACCAAATATGCTTGTGTTCCACTTTTATCCCACCAATGAGATACTCCATCCATGTACACTTCTTCACCGCATCTATAATGAGGCACATCGCTAGTAATTTTCCTCCAAGAATTACTATTTAGACTATATATCTCCCAAAAGCAGGCAACCTATAGACTATTATAGCGGTGAGCTTTTGGAGGATAATGTGTACATCAAATCATCTTATAGTCATTTTTAACATGATCATAACCAAATTGATAATGATGGGCCCAAACATCCGAAAGATGATTAGATTTATGCAAATAAATGACCTTGAATTCCTTTGTTGTCGGGTTCCACAATATAAGTTTTGTATGGTCATTGATGTCGGGAATCTCAGGATATTCGAGACAAAGAGTGCCATTAATACTAATTGGACGCAATATTTCAAAACTAAAGTCACCCACTCGAGATGGTGGGACATTATCTTTAGAAATGTCATGTATACTATGTTTTATTTTCACACCTCTTACTGAAGGGTGAAGTGGAACCTTTGGCCAATCTAACTTAACTTTATTCTCAAATCTCTCACCGGAAAGAGAGTATAAATCATATTTAACTTTTTTTGTCGAATGCAGGAGGATAGATGTATCATCATAAAAAGAATGATCCTTGGATAATAAATAATTGCGGTACACAGTCATGAAATAAGAGTCAATAATCAGGTGGGACCATGACTTGCATACGCATTCAAAATGCTTTAAAGATTTAATAGGAAGTTTGTAGAGAATAGAGTTAACAAGATCATCGGGTATATGATTACTAACCTTAGCATTTGACGTAGTCGGCGATATCTCCATCTCCAAGAACGAGTTTGGATTGAATGAGCGAGGAATGTATATAGGTTTAAGGGAGAAAACAGCACTGTCAGTTGCAAAGAAATAGTTGAAAGAGTATGTAGGTTTTATGAGACAGTTCAGAGAGCGGCGCTACAAAGTTTTCTTTATCAGTAATGCTATATATATGCTGATGTGTATTGTTATTATTGGTGGGTCAAAGAGTGAGCTCTCTTCTATACGGATATCATGGGCAGATTAGTTTGAAGGCCCGAAATTTTATATATATATATATATATATATAAACCTAATCAGGTAATTAAAATTTGAAGACCAAAATTAGAGTATCATATTTGTTAAAAAAAACCTTAGACTATCAATATAACTAAAAAGCTATAGGTAATGTTTTCTTATTTATTTCTTTAACCAATTAGATATCACACCAAAAATATAGAAACAGTATGCTGATGATGATGGATGACGTAGAAAATGATAATTTTATGATTGATTCATATCCTACTTAAAAAAAATGATTTTCATATGATCATATCCAATACAACTTAATGTAAACCATAAAAACCAAATTGAAAAGTGGAAAATTGAGTAATTGGTTAGTGTTTTCTTTTTTTTTTACAATAATTGGTTAGTGTTGTTATGAGTCAGAGTAAATAAAAAATGTTTAATATAGTTTTTTTATATCATGAATTTGTTTCACATAATTGGCCACTCTTTTAAGGGATTCGAACTTCAAACCTATATATATAATGCAATATTTCTGTTAATTGAGCTAAACTTACGAAACTGTATTTAAGTCTTAATATTTTTGTCAATTGAGTTAATTGTATATTTAATGCATCTAGTCTATATTGTGGATCAGATACATTAAATATACAATAAATTTAAAAAGTGCATTTTTGCTTATAAAGTGTTACGGAGAGAGTACAATAAAAGTTAGGAAAAATAAACTATAGTCTCGTAAACTATAATTCACTTTATAGATTCATTCAATTAATAATGTATTTGGTTCATAATTGAATATTCTTAAAATATAAAATTATGCTTAATGCTTATATATAAAATTGAAGGAGTAAATTTGTCATCGTCAGTCCCGTGAGTTTAACTCAGTTGGCAAGATATCGTATTATATATGCAGAAGATCGGAGTTCGAATCTCAGTCATTCTATTTATCCATCTTAAAAGTGAAATTTCTAGCAACTAAACTATTTGACAAAAGAAAAAAAAATTGTCATTGTCAAATAGGACTTTATGTTAATGGATTGAATGAGATTTGTTCTCATATATAGTGCAGATAAAATAAAATTTAAAAATGACACATGATGAAATTAACAAAAACCACTAAGAATATTCTCCTCTCTCAAACAAATGAGCAGCTAATGGTAATGGCGGGTGAGGAAAGCAAGAGAAACACAAAAAGACAAGCAAACTGTTAGTTTATATATTTTTGTATAATAATACATACCACTATGCATAATTAATTAATGGACCCCATTTTCAAATAAATAGACTATTTTAACAAAGATATTTTACATTTAATAATCAAAATAATAACAACTGAACTTACCAAACATAACAACAAAGTGATGATAGATAATAACAAATATCCATAATTAAATTAATTCGTTTACTTTTTTTAGGATAATAACAAATAGTTTCTTAGCTAAGTAAGTAGTTTCCACGATCCATTGTGGTGAGGTGACTCTGAATATTCAATCAAACACACTAGCATAGCATCTTGTTCTGAAATCTGAATAATAGAAAAGTTTCATTTGGAAGAGTAAAAATGAATGGAATTGGAAATGGAAGATTTAGTAACATAGAGATGGAGTATATAAGAAGACATCACCGGCACCAGCCTGGACATAATCAGTGTGCTTCTGCTCTTGTTAAGCATATTAGAGCACCGGTTCCTCAGGTTACCCTTCTTTTTCTTTTTTTAAATTTTTTATTTTATTTTATTTTTAATTATTATTTTTATATGGTTTTGTTGAATTGAATTTGTTGAGTTGAATCTGTCTGTGAGTGGGTGTGAAGATTTTATGTTTTGGATGTATGGTTGTGATTGTATTGGATATTCAGTTATGGTTGTTGGAATCTGTTTTTTTCTTTCCTTAAATAGTATCTTTTTTTAAAAAATAAAATAAATAGTTATAGTTATGGTGTTTTAATGTTGGGATTGCTGGTTGTAACCAAAAAAACTGCTGGGATTGGTGGTTTGATTTGGAGGGAAGGTTGTGGTTATGTATATCTTAGAAACGGTTAGCTGATTTTTGGTAAAGAGAAATGAAACACATATACATCGGACACAACACTGGCACGGGATATTGGTAATAATTTGAGGATATGAAAGTGATTGAAATTAAACGTAACTACTTATGTCAGTGTTGTGTATGTGTTTTAAACTGACATGTGTCGGATACTGGACATATCTTTGGTTTGATATGAAGAATTGGTGCTACTTGGGTAAAGAGTGTGAAAATGTTTTGATACTGTTTTTGGTCTATTTTATGGTTGACTTGCTTGGCTGTACAATGTGATTTGATATGCTTCTAATTTTTAGGGTTTGGTAACAATTGTTTGTGTTATAAGAAGAGCTTAAGTTGAAGATTATCTATTTGTTGACAAATAATGAAAACTATGGTAGTAGTGTGATCGGTGATCCTTGTGAAGCATAGCTTAATCACGGATTTAGCTCCATTTAAGTGAGCAATTTCCTTTAGAAGGTAAAGCAAGTAATTTCAATCGTTGATGAGAATATTAATGGTTGGGATTATTTGTTTTATTACTGTCGAAAGAGAATCGCTCGCTTTAGCGAAGTCAAATCATAATCCTGGTCAATTCGGACCAATTGCTATTCTTATTTTATTTTAGCATCTTTTCGCGTGTGTAAAAATCTTAATGTAGAACTTTTGTTTTTGATTGAGTGTGGGATTCTTCTTTTATATTCTGCAATTTTAGCACAACAAATGTTCAACCAGCTTGGTTTGGTTGACCCAGAAGTGTGTTGTAAAAGTTTAATCATTACATTTTATGTGGAAAAAATGACCAAGTACAGAGCGAACCCAAATTCCGTTTGATTTTCTCTTCGTCTCCTACTGAATAAAGACTTTGGTGTGCTACCTAACAATGTTTTTGTACGCTTATGCATTTCTAGCAGCTATTCGCTCTATGTGATGTTTATTTATGACGCTTACATTTGGTTTATCTAGGTATGGTCTTTGGTAAGAAGGTTCGATCAGCCGCAAAAGTACAAACCATTTGTAAGCAGATGTGTTGTAAGGGGAAACCTTGAGATTGGAAGTCTAAGAGAAGTTGATGTTAAGTCAGGTCTTCCTGCTACCACAAGTACAGAAAGATTAGAGCTCCTTGATGACAATGAGCATGTTCTCAGCATCAGGATTATTGGTGGCGATCATAGACTTACGGTATGAATAAATCTTTGCAACAAATGACCAGAATCTTGTGTTCTTCTAAGCTAATGTGTGTCTGAATTGATTCTTTTGAAAAAAAGTATGCCTATATGAAATGATAATAATATTTGATGTTCAATATTTTACATTTTTCTTTTGTGATGGTTTTTTCTCCATATAAATATGCAGGAATAATCAGGTTATTTTTCTGTAACTATCGTTTAATATATATTTGGTATATTTCCTTCACACACAACAAAGTTCGAGCTTTTAATCTAAATGATCTATTTCATCTTTCAGAACTACTCATCTGTGATGTCTCTCCACCCAGAAATTATTGACGGAAGGCCAGGTACACTAGTAATTGAATCTTTTGTGGTCGATATACCTGAAGGGAACACTAAGGACGATACATGCTACTTCGTTGAAGCTGTTATCAAGTGCAATCTCAAATCACTTGCCGATGTCTCAGAAGGACTTGCTTTGCAAGACCGCACAGAACCAATTGATCGGGTATAGGACTTTTAATACGAAGTTGCTTCCAAGGACATATAGCTGCCACGGATGAAGCTTCAGCGGTTTTCCTCTCGGAGGCTTAGGAGACGGACTGGCAATTTGTACTGAGTGATATGATTCCATTTTCTCTATTGATTATCCTTTGTTATATATGACTCTCTTTTCTGTAGTAAAAGAACAACAGTATTTGAGATGTGATTGGATTCATCCAGTGCAGTAACAAGTGATGATAGATCAGATGCTTCTTGAAGATGTCTTAAGGTTTTTTGTTTTCTTGGCATGTTATTTGTTGTATATGTATATAGGTGGTGGTTAAACATGGTTTGTAGATTTGTTTTGATTGGTCCATTGAAGTTTCTATTTGTGGTAGCTGAGGTTAATTCTTGCAAGAGTTTTATAGCTACTTTGAGTTTTTGTGTTTCCTTTGTACATAATTTAGTTCCTTTTTTTTCTTCATAGTTTTCATGGGATCAGAGTCTAATAGTAAGGTGAGTCCTACAAAAACTTTAGATGGATCTGGATTCACTGCAGACAATAATTTCGGTAGCCATTGCAATCAACCGATCTAAGTTTCTGTGTAGAGATTAGATCGCTCACATCATGACTTCAACAAATTAGGAACTCAAAATCTAAACTGTGGAAGATAGGTGATAGAAAAGGGACTACATTGTGGATGTTGAAGATTTGCACACTATGGTTTGCATATATTACAATTTTGTTAATTGTGTCAAGGGGATTAGGGGACTTTGGTTCCAGGTTCCTTCTTTCTGGCCTATTGTCAGAGCAAGTAATTTACTATTGTTTTATTCACCAAGGAAACATCAATGTGTTTCATTCATAATAAAAGAGTTTATACATGTAGGAACATCATGGAAAACGCAAGAACCGGCATGAGACGTGATTATCTGTATTAACGAGTGAACAACTACAATCGCTTCTCTCTTAGCAAACTTAACATGAGAGTTTATAAAAATAAAATTGTAATTAGAAATAATAATACACCCTGCTTCAAAGACAATTCTCTTTGAAACACCAATGAATTGTGTTCTTCAAATATTGCAGGGGCAAAAAAGGTGAACATGGAGATGACTAGTTTATACTAGTACTTTTCGAAGAATGTTTTTAGAAACATTAGGTCCTCTTTGATTTAATTATCTTGATTTATGGAAACAATTTATTTGGGTAAATCTCTTGGTATACCTCTAACTAGAAAAACACCAAAGAAGATGGATCGTCGTTATTTGATCGAGCAGGTTCAAAATAAGGCAATAAGCTAGCTTCAGGAAGTGTTGCCCTTGCTAGCTCGGTTATTCAAGCTATTCCTATGATGACCATGGCCATTCCAAAATCATATTTGCATGCAATTCAAAGAAGCACTCCTTTATTTGGGGGTGATATTCATGAGGTTAGGATGTTCCATGTAGTGAACTTGATGAATGTGGCTCAGCCTAAAAAATGTGGTGGCCTTGAAGGGGAAATATGAATTATAGGTAATAGAGTGAGTATTGTGAGCAAAACCTTCAGACTCAAGTCATTGGAGAACTTTGGTTAAATTATGGCCAAAATTCACAGAAGCGTGAATTCTGGATTATAGGTAATGGAGTGAGTATTGTGGTCTGATCTAGCAATTGGATTGTGCCTAATATTAGAATTGCAGATTTCGAAGTTAGTATTCCAAGCGATCTAAACAATGCTCAAGTTGATAATCTTGTGGATTGTAACAGTGATTGGAATCTTCATGTTCTAAGTCATAGGTTGCCTGCTAACTTTCTGTAGAAAGTAATGTCATAGGTTGCCTACACAGACTAGTCATTTGAACCTTGCTGATGTTTCTGGAGTTTGTTCTTTAATTATTATTTTTTCTTTACTGGGCGCAAGACTTCTTTGCTACCATATTGAATCATGCGTTTTGCAAAAATAATATGGACAATATTCTATATTCGTGACGAATACCTTAAACGCTTATTTTTAATTCATTCATTCATATATAAACCCCTTGTAACTCCATTCGTTCATCGATCAATGAAGTTGATTCACTCATGAGGTCTCTCATCACTGCAATTTATTGATGAGATCCATCCACATTAGTCTTGACATTTTCGAAGATTGTAATATTAAGAACTTTTATTGAAATTGGCAAACAATTTAAAATTTCCATTTTCCTAAAGTCTTCCCCTTTTTTAATGAGAATTTCCCAACATCCCGGTCCTTTAATTAGGGTGAACAATAAATACAAGGTTGAAAAAAGTTTTGTGGAAATTAATATGTAGAACTACAAAATTTAACCAAGATTATTCATTCAACCATTGGTAACCGGGAGCAGGGTTCAAGAAATTTGGATTGAGAAACAATGATGCTTCAAACTCAGACAGTTGCATCTTATTTCTTTCAACACTTACATTGACAGTGTAACCTTGCTAACAGACACTTGGGTCACAATCTCATAACAAATAAAAAATTCTTACAAAAATGAAGAATGCATAGGCTACTAAACAGAATTGTTCATGTCCAATAAATATCTGTCTACAAATTACACGGTTCTCTCCAAAAAAAAAATATATTGCCCTTGGCAAGGGCTGTAGTATTCTAATAGTTGACCTTTGTCATCTTTAGCAGGACTAAATGCTACACGTTGATATTCAAAGGTGTATAACTTACTTCCTATGATCATCTTATGACAAGAATAGCATGAGCTAAGGAGGGAAACTGCATAATAGATTAAAAAATTTACCTGTAGGACTTCAAGATATACTGTACAGAGTTTCCCCTATAATTAGTACAACAATAGACACAAAGTAGAGAGAAAGATTACACCAGTACAAGATCTCCTTCTGCTTCTTCTTGTTCCTGTTGTTCTGGCAGTCTTCCTTCCCGATATGGGAGAAGTATTCGCCTGATTTCTTCTGCACTTAGTGTCTCACACTCTAATAATGCATTTGCCAGCACATGTAATGCCTTCTCATGCTAAAAAAATGTAAAAGATGACTAGTTATATTTTTTACATGCCGAACAGTATAGATATCAAACATTGCATAATTCAAGGTTGCCAGCTTTTTCCAATGAATTTATACACTTCAAAAAGTTCCTTTTGATTCTAATTTTCTAATATCAATGATCCTCACGACTCACATAATGTTGCCTTGCTATTTAAATGGGTCGCGTTCCAAACCTTTTTTGTGGCTCAAAATCAATAGGATCCATTGGACACCAGTTCATTTTGATTAAAACCCAAACACACTTTCACCACAAAAATGTGTTAATGTCTACTAGTTGCTTGACTCACTGGACTTACTAGTGGGTTAAATAACTTGTGTTACAAGACTTCTCAAAACTAATCATTACCGTGCGCGCATACCAAAGTACCATTGACTTAAAAATAAAACTCCTTATCATCCAAACATTTTGTAATTTCTTCTCTTTATCTCAATGAAAGTAAGAGGTTTCCCGTTTTATATAAAAAAACCTATTTAGACAATAATATTCAACAAACCTTCTTCAGAAGAGCTTTCACACGATCATATGCATCTCTAAGGAGTTTAACAACCTGCAAAACAGGAAAAGCTCAGCTCCAACCATGAATTCTACTATCCAAAAATGATTTCGATATCAAAATGTTAAAAAATATGATTTATAATACTTACCTCTGCATCAATGCGTGATTGCATTTCAGAGCTTGGTCTATCCTTTAAATGAATTGGTCCGATTGTATCACTCATCCCACAACTTGATACCTTGTGAGAGGTTAAAATACAACAAACACAAGCAATGAATTTCAGCAGAAACTAAGATATGCCTGGAATTTAAGTTACTACTTTTCAATATTCCAAGTAACAATTGAACATCAACAAAAGGAATACGCAAAAACAAAATTTTGAATAATTTTTGTAAAGAACTAACAAATGCAACAACAGCACTATCAACAAAACAGGGGAGCGAAACAATACCATGTATTGGGCAAGCTCGGTAGCAGATTGAAGATCACTACTTGCTCCAGTAGTGACATTATCCCTACCAAAGATAAGCTCTTCTGCAACTCTTCCTCCCATACAAACATCAAGACGTGCTAACAACTGCTTCCTACTTATTGATGTCTCATCGTTTGAGGGAAGCTGGGTGACCATTCCTAAAGCAGATCCACGTGGCATGATAGTTGCCTTATGAATTGGATGTGCACCATCAGTGTTAAGCGCAACAATTGCATGGCCGCTCTCATGATAAGCAGTAAGCTGAAAATTTTACAACCATTAATTAATAACATAATGAGCCTACATCAATGGATGAATATTATATTAAAATGGACTAAAAAGATGCCCAAAAAACCAATTTACCTATCATATCAACCTAACATCTAACAACTGATTTAGCATCTAACTATTGTTAGGTGGTCATCCGATTTTCTATTTCATTATTACAAAAGACTGATATTTTCTCAGTCTATTTCATTACATAGTATATGGAATGGTCAAGTTACCGAAAAATTTCGTCCATTTATTTTTAGTAATTTAATGTTAAGCCTGCTGCAATCATAAGATATATGAATACTATTATGATTAAAGCTATTATATTTAGAATTTTAGATATATGTGAACAAAACAAACTACAGTGAAGACTGTAGAGTTTTAAGATAATGCAGCACAGAATATTCATGTTCAAAAGTCTTGAAAAGATAACAAGATTAGAAAGTACACCAATAAAATAAGCCACAGTTCTTAAGTACCAAACTGAATTTCCTGACATACACAAATTCCTGCGCATACCTTTTTTGACTCTTCCGATACAAACATTGTTTTTCGCTCTGTACCCATAATTATTCTGTCTTTTGCAAACTCCAACTGGGAGGCTGTTAATTTCTCTGCACCTTCAACCGCAGCTTTAATGGCAGCAATGTTCACCAAGTTTGCAAGATCTAGTTCATGTAAATATATAATTACAGAGAACAACATTCAGATGAAGATTCATACATTGATAGAAATTATGTCATGTCAAATATATTTGAATGTTAACTCACCTGCCCCGTTGAATCCCGGGGTACCACGAGCTATTTGTTTAATATCAACATTATCAGCTATAGGTTTATCTTGCAGGTAGAGTTCCAATATTTCTTGCCGACCACGTACATCTGGATTTGTTACAACAATCTGGAATTCAGAATTTGTTAGTCATCTTATCTTCTACTATATTTTATACACATTAAATGGGTACAACAACCTGGATTGAAAGAGAAACTGGAAACTACTTTTGCCCTATGTTTTTTTTTTTTATTTTCCTGTTGTTTAGTTTGTTAATTCTTGAGATACGCAATATTTCTACTGCTCTTCTCTCTCTCTCTTCATAAATTCGTTTATAGGGGAAACAACGACTATAAGAACTTACATGTCGATCAAATCTACCAGGCCTCGTTAAAGCTGGATCAAGAATATCAGGCAAGTTTGTTGCAGCTATTAATATTATTCCCTGCAGCATAAAAAATGATAAATAAATTTGGAAAAGAAGAGACGAACAAATTGCAACCCAAACTGTTCAAAGATACCTCATTCTGCTCAAACCCATCCATTTCAACAAGTAGTTGGTGCAATGTCTTCTTGGTGTGGCCCTCCCACTGTTTCCTGGTTGATCCAACAGCATCGATTTCATCAATGAAAATAATGCAAGGAGCCTACACATAAAGGAGAAAACACGTTCTACAATCAGAAACATATACAAGTCCTGTGTTAGAGTAAACCATTATAGGAAACGTTTTGTGAGATCATCCACAAAAAGCAACAAACCTTCTTTTTGGCTGCTTGAAATAAGGATCTTACACGTCGAGCACCAACTCCAACAAACCTGAGTATGAAAAGAAATATGAATCCAATCATCCATAACAGCCAACATTTTAAACTTTCCTTAATGCAATGAAAGTGGCTACAGTATACAAGCACAAGATACCCATCCACTGACTTAAAAGTTTCAACTGCCAGAAGACAGAGATTAAAGTTCGAAATTTTGTTTCGTGAAAACATTTTAGCATCTAATTTGCCAACGAAGAATGCCACACATCTAAAAGAAATAAGAAATTCTGGAACGTTTATAACTCATCACAATGTTACATGTATTGTAATGTTCAAATTGTCTTGGACTTATTTCCTTGCGGTGCAACAGACCCGCTACAATGAGGGTTTCAAGAACCTAAAAGTACCCTTAAGATAGAGACAACTTTTAGTGGCACTTTTGGGTTTTTTGCACACTAAAAACCCTAGCATTCCCTTTCTACAAGTAGAACAAAAACGGGAACCTCTTCCGAGCAGCCACTTTCGACTTAACTACCATCGACCCTGCCGCTGCATCTTATTCTCCAAACAGCACACTTTCTGTGTGATTCAATATACTTATCTGCCTTGTTTTAATTACTTTTCCGGTTTTGTGCAAATAGAACAGAGAAGGCCACAGGTGTGTTTTTTTTTTTGTCCCCTCTTTTTCATGCTAAAAGAGCAGAGTAGGCTTCATTTATTCAGCGATGGCAAATTCATCCCAGTCTTGATGATGATAATGATCTTTGATTACTATTGACTAAAACTTATGTTTGAGTTTTAATATTTAGTTACTTCAAGTAGTAAGACTTAAACTTGTTTGTTTTCTCGACTTTTGTTGGTATTTATCTGTGTTTTGCTGACATGAGGACTTGTCACTTTTAAATTTATTGCTAATTATGAATATTTCATGAATTTGTAATTATTTGGTTAATTTTATAGTAACTATTTATTGCTAATTATGCAATTTCATGAATTTGTAATTACTATGTGTTTATAATATTAATCATGTAATTTGTCCAAAACAAATTTAAATAGAGGCCATCCTGCCCTATGCTATCCTGGTATCGCAGTTTTCGGGTTGGACACATTGCGCCGTTATGCGGGATTGACAACTTAGTTGTTAACAACAGCAGATTTTTATGCACCTTTTTTAATAACAAAATGTACCCCCATTCTGGCATAACATGTGCCAACTTATCAACATAGTCTGGCAAAAGAAGACTTACATCTCCTCAAACTCTGACCCTGCACGATAGAAAAATGGAACACCAGCTTCTCCAGCAATAGCCTTCAAGGTGCCACATAAAGCAAACAATCAGATCATAATAGAAATGAATTTCAATGGATTAGTTTATAATGAACATTGCAATAAAGACTTTAGAATTATGCAAAGAGTGTAAAAAAAATATCAATGTCACATATAAGAACAAGAGTCCAGATTTAAGCCCTTCAAAGAACTTCCCAAAAATGTCCGACTATAGAATTTAACTGACCTTGGCTAGCAGAGTTTTTCCAGTTCCAGGTGCCCCTGTCAGAAGAATCCCCTGAAAAGAGGACCATCTTAGCCTGACTTCATAAACAATATATTACAACTATATTGCACCAACAACAAGCATGGTTATTTTATTTATATACATATAAAGGCAGCATGACATTTTATTTCAATAAAAGCAAGTTCATCAGCATGGCATGAAATAAAAATAATAAGAAAAATACATAATATCATGATTGATGACCAGAGTTTAACATGTTTGTTAGTGTGCACAGCACAATGTGCATAAAGAGATGTACTAACTACTAAATACGTTATCAGTTCCTAAACAGTGATGGGAATAAGGACTTCGTTACTAACAATTGAGAACCCATACATGTAGAGTAGAAAGATATATTAACAAAAGCAATAAGTAAATTAAAAACAAAATGACCAATAACTTGTGTAGACCTTTGGCAACTTTCCTCCAAGGCGTGTAAATTTAGCTGGATTTTTTAGGTACTCCACAACTTCCTCAAGCTCTTGCTTTGCATCATCACAGCCTTTCACATCCTTAAAAGTTTTTACATTCTGCAAGGTGAGACAAAGAAAGATAAAGATTAAAGTATATAACGCATGGCAGAATTTCTGGTTTTCCGATGTATCGTATATGTAAGACCTTACATATGACAAATAAGGAAATAATAACTCATTTGATAGTATTAAGGGCTCGTTTGGCCCAGCTTTTTTTAGAGCTTATGCAACTTTTATATATTATTATAAGTTTGTCGAGGTAGTTTATGATAAAATAACTTATAAAATTACAATTTTCACTAGTGCGAACTTATAAAATAGCATAAAACCTAATTTATATTGCATAAGCTGTTTGCATAAGCTCTAAAAAAAGCTGGGCCAAACGGACCCTAAGATATACTTCAAGACTAACGGGGGTGGTCATATTTCCCAGCTTTATTGTTGGCTGGTCAATGAAATATTTAGTAATGGCATGATTAGCGGGGACTATCTTGTTTGGATAATAAAATAATTGTTAACGTATTACATCTATCATGACATGCTATTGTTCATTAACCCATTGCATTTACAATCTTCTCATCCAAGATACTCACTGACAGCCCAAATTTCTTGCTAATACACACCTAAACTATTCAATCATGTATTTTTGAAAAGAAAGAACAATCTATGTGCCATATTGAAATAGAAATAAAAGCATATCACAGGGTTAACCTTTTCGGGCATCACTTCCTTGTTTTGCTCCTTTGGGGTATAGGAAGAACTTGAACCAACACCTGAAGAACCAATCCCACCCAAGCCTCCGACATATTTTTGAAGTGTAAAAGTACCCACTAACCTGACAGACATATAGTAGGAATATTAGTATACAAAAAATCAAAGGGTGGATGTTATACACCAGAATGAGAAAAGGAGCAAGATAGGGAAACTAGAGGCTCATACCAGATCAGTCCAATAGCTACAGTACACACAATAGTTGTGAAAAGCTCATTTGCAAAACGTGATTTGTTTGATACTTTCTGATCAACCTAAAAAATGAAGCAGCATCTTGAGTTTCCAAGAACAATCAAACAATAGAATCTGGGATGCAAATTGAACAAATTATTTATGTAGTTAGGCTAACCACTCAAAGCACAAAAAGAAAGTCTTCTGATAATTTTTTTACCATAACCACATGCAACGGCTGCTTCTCAGATATTCCAGGGTTAAGAAAAGTCTCATCTGTGTTACCCGACGCCCGTTGTTTCAAGTCTTGCAACTGAAAATATATGTTTGCCATAAGTTTCCAAAGCATAATACAAGTAAATTATGAACTGAAATTGTCAAATGAAGATGTACTATGATGAGAAAAAGTTCATGTTATCAAAAGGCAAACTTGCAAGAATCACTGGACAAGAACTATCTTCTAAGCTCATCATCATAAACTCTATCAAGTATTTTAAGATAAGAACACAAATCAAATATTTCAGATCCAGAAGCATATATTGGAGAAACACTACCTACTAATTTGTAGAAGGGAAAAGCTAACATGTGCCCTTAAGGCCCTTGTTAGTATACTATAGATAGTAATTTGGTATTGAAAATTGTGCATTTTATCATTTTAGAAGTTAAAAATTGTTTTGTTCAAGACAATTACTATTTGAAGTATTCTTAATATGTTCCCTTCGGGCACATATCAGCATGATCCTTTGTAGAAGTATGAAAATAATAATTATCCAAAAAATTTAGTAGAAAGAAAACCAGCAAATCTTTTTTCTCATTAGGTTTGTCAATGACATTGATCAAACAATGTCAATATTTTTTGTACTTCTGTCAAGAAAGAATCAATCCTCAAAAAGTCCAATTTAATGCTTTCTCCTTCTATAGTTTTTCTCAGTCACCCTCTATCTCTAACTATAAGGTATCCTGCATTCTGTCCACCATGCCTACTCCGTATTCTATTCATCATCTTTCTACATTGCTTAACCACCTTGGGTGAGATTCAATCATCTTCTCAACAGATGCTATGCTACCCCCCTACTTTCTCTCAAATGCATTCACTTCTTATCGTAGCGTATGTCTACACATTCACATTGCATCCTCATTTTATTAACATTGAGCTTATGCTCTCATTGGATTTTAGCTGTGGTTGCGTGAGAAAATTTTCCCGTGAACTTAAGAAATATTTTCTATCACAATTATGAATTAACACTTGTCAACTTCAGCCATTTTTCTATCTCATTCTCACAACTTATTACAATAGAACTAGGTAAATGACCTATAAAAGTAGATACATATACATAATATGCCTTAGTTGCACTCCACCTCCACTAATGAACAATGAAGCACTGTAAAGTCGGGAATAAAGACTAAAAATTGATTCAAAATACGAAAGAACAAGAATACGAAAGATTCAATTTCAAAGTGATTACCAAGCTAGGAAGGCCAGAAGGTTTTCCAGATTCCTCATCAGGAAGATATTCTGCGATAGCATTAGTGATCACTAGAGCTCTAAGATATTCTGCAACTCCTCTACTGTCCACAGCTCGGTCCCTTTCTTCAAATCTCTTTATCACAGACTCGGGACTATAATAAATAAATGAAAAAAGCATAAAATACTGGGTTTTGATCCAGCTCAAGAACTAGCTTTAGAAACTCAGCAGAAAATAATTGTTATTTCTATTGGAATTTTAATGTTTTTCTAAGATGGGTAACACATGGATAACTATCATTCATGTAGAATAGTTTATTAGGTGTATTGTGTCTATGGATATGAATCATTCAATGAAGAAATTTTTTTATTTTGTAGCTAATTTATGTTCCTCTTCTCTTTCTTAGTCTTAGACTCTTACGGTTAGAACCCTAATTTTCATAGCAACAATAAAAATCTTCCTAAACAATAAGAACATATATAATAACATAAATGAAAATTGAATAAAAACAAAAAATCTAAAGAAGAATTAAGCAGTACTATAGTAAACCTAAGGTAATTTTCCCTAATGTCAAGTTCCAATTTTCCCAAGTAAATTGTTAAATGTCCTACAATCTTTATTTTTTGGGTTTAACCCTCCGATTCCTAGGACCCAAGTGATCTGGAATTCAGCCAGGAGGCAAGTAAAACCTCTTCAACAATTGTTTCTGCCATGACCCAAACTCAGATTCTCCCGAACAGCTAAAGCTCATTAACACTTGAGCCCAAATACTTGGTTTACATGTCCTACAATCTTCAACAACACTAAAATCCAATTTTCCAAATGCAATACAAAAAGTAAAATTTTCTTCTACCGTATTCATTCATTCATATAGAAGAAAAATTAGCAAGAATTTGAAATTTCCAGTTGAAAAATTCCACACAAACAAACCTATGTTTATTGAGCTCAACAAAAAGCGCACTCTGCTTAACAGCATCGTCCCGATTAGCATCAGCTTCCGAAATCAACTTAGCCAACCGTTTCTCCTGGCGCCAAAACGGCCACCAATCAAACAATTCCGAAAATGCCCTCTCAATACTTTTCTTCGCTCTCACCCAAAGTCCAATCAAGAACACCACAATCGGTAACCTACCATCATTCTCAACCAATTTCGAATCCTTCTTTTCACTCTCTCCATCAACAACAACACCTTCAAATCTCGATTCATTCAAATTCGAATCCAAAACCGTAACAACCGTATCGTTTTCTAAAGAATTTATAGATTCCACGTCAGCAGAATCGGTAATAGGTTCGGATAGGTTGTTAGGGTTAGGTTCGGAGTGAGGGACTGTTGTATTGTCGGGATGGAATGTACAGAGGAGGGGAGTGAAGGGGACGCGAGGGTGGAGGCGCGTGGGAGTGAAGTGATTGTGAGGTTTGAGAATGGAGTGGTTTGGAATGAGGAATGGGAGGAGAGGTTTGGAGAGAAGGGAGGTTTGGAGTGTTGCCATGGTTTTTGTTTTTCCTTTCCCTCGTTGAGGGTAGGAATAGGAAGAGTGATGTGAGGCGGAAGAAGAAGAAGAAGAAGCACGTAAACCTTATCCAACAATGAAATTGGCGCCGGCTTCAGATTTTTGTGTCTACCCGTAGATTTGATTTTGAGATTGAGGTTTTATAACTACACGCATGGATTGACTTATGTTTTAATTTAAAAAAAAAAATAAAAATTTAATTATGTTAATTTATAAATTTCAACTTAGCTTATTATAAAAAAAATTATTAATAAAAATTGTATAAGTTATTATAAATTACTTTTACAAATTTATAAAAAAAAAAAAAAAAAAAAAAAAAAAAAAAAAAAAAACTGATTTGCAGAAATTATTTTGTAGTATAAGCTTAAAATAGTTAGTTCAATGGTGATTGCTGCTGAATTTGGTAGGGAGAACCACAGTTTAATCTCTTTAACTGTGATTGAAAGGAGGCTGAAACCACTTGATCTCATAAAATGACCTCCAAACCAGCTTAAACTGATGGTGAAAGTAAAAAAAAAAAATATGAGTTTGATAATTGATATGCTAAAAATCAAGGGTCACCGCTCCTAAAAGCAATGGTTAAAGAAATAAAAATAGAAACAAAAACAAAAGTTCTAAGTAAAAAAAAAATCTTTTTAAAATGTCAAGGCATTGAATGCACTACTTTTAAAATTACACTACTATTTGTATTAAGTTGTTTAAAATACTAAATAACTTTTTGACCATCAAATATCGTATAAAAAAAAATATTCAATGTGTTTGTCATGTGTTGTTCTGTTTAGTATTTACTTTTAAAATAAAAGAAATCTCATTGTGATACGGTATGGAATGGTAGAGCCATAATTGAGGAATTTGTGCTCTAACTCAATTTCATAAATTAGTTTTAGTTTTTTTTTTTTTTTGACAAACACAAACTTAAAACATTTCATTAATCAAAATAGTTTCAATACAAATAGGTATCCTCTCAAGATAATAGCGACTAGCCCAAAAAATTGCCGCTCTAGCAAGCTTATGGGCAACCATGTTCGTTTGTCGCTTGGCAAACTTCACCTTAAAGTTAGAATTAAAAGACAAATAACTATGAATATTACATATGATGGAATTAGTTTTAGTTTAAATGCAGTTTTTTAGCTAACTCGTTATGAATCTAAATAAAGAATTGTTTTATTAAAATTTGTGTATATAATTTAATTTTAAATTTTTTATAATTTTAACACGTATATTTTATAAGAATATTACTATATTTATATTCTTAACGTATCAAATTCCATCCGTCGAAAAAAAATATATCATATACCTTTAGAAAACCCATTAGCATGACCTTAATTTTCTTTTTTCACCACCAGTTTAATCTAGATCGAGGTCAGTTCTGACATCAAGTGGTTTCAACCTCCTCCCGATCACAGTTGCGAGGGATCGAACCATGATTCCCCTACCAAGTTTAACGTCAATCACTATTAAACTAACTAACTATCGGTCAACATGACCTTAAATTTAATCAATATTATACTCCTTTTGATCCATAAATATTAAAGTGGCTACAAACACCAAATAACAATGTCTCTCCGAGTCATTTAAAAATTTCAGGCAAGTTACTTTGATTAGTAGATTTAGTTGATTCATCATGACTACAAAAAAAGGTAATCACTTGTTTTCTATAATTGGATAGCAACCTTTCCGAACTAGACTAAACATATTGTTGTTTAGGACCATATTCTTGGTCATTTGATAGTAATTTATTCTTTAAATGTTCATTCACGTTATCGTATAACAACAAAAACAATATCAAGAAACAACTCATTTTGACGATAGGAACAACATCAATGTTTTTGAACTACAATTAACACAATAATGATTTTGAATACCATCAATCATTTCCTACAACAACTAATACAATAATGAAGTTGAAGAGGATTGGCAAATAATATCACAACAACTAACAACGTGGAGATGAACGACAACTACCAATAATTTTGAAGAGTATTACAACACAAATATCACAAAATACTCCAATTTTGGACATGTAAAAAAATTATAACAAATATTTTACAACATTGATCCTTCCGGACCTAAGATATATGCAGCCTAGGAGAGTGATGAAAGGTTGAAAAAGGTGGTTGATGAACAACGGCTCCAAAGAGGGATTTGTGCATGCAAACACTATGATGACCAAGTAAATAAGCATTGCAGTCTAAAGTTTTAGGGTTAGAAAAGTTGTGGACACGAATGTAGACCATGAGTTAAACTTTATAATGAGACGATTAGGATTGTAGGACCCAAAACCCTAGTTTGGACAACTATTTCTATGGACAGCTGTAGACAAATTGTGATGAGATTCATATCTAAAATTCCTAATAGGATTGGCGGGCGGCTTATTCAAGTGTCTATCTAGGGTGTGTCTATGCTATGGTTCGTTCAGGAGCTAAAGACCCAAGGTGATCTAGTTTGCTAAGGAATTAGGCCTTGATTTAGTTCGGAACAAACACAAATATATTACTTATAGTCTCAATCGTGTAATCAATCAACACACCAAAATAAAAATAAGCAATATGTCAAGTTAAAAAAGATCAAATTAAGATTTCAAAAACCCTAATAGTGGAGATTCAAAATAGAAAAGGGAGATATAAAGAATCTCTTTTGTTTTTTAATTGGAGAAGAGAAGCAAGGTCGCACGCGGGGCATGGAAAAGAAAATATATGGTTTTACGCGAGACGGAAAATAAAGAGCGGTCGTGCAAGACCACGAGAAAGAACTTGCAAAGGGTGGATTGTGTGGTTACGATGAGGTAGAATCATATGAGTGTGTGGAAAGAAGAATTAGATAAGAGTCGGAGACATTAAAGTGAGTTGGTGAGAGTCGCTTAGGTCAAGACATTTTATTTCAAAGGCAACTTCAATGGAAACACAATTCCAAGCTAGCACACTTTTTTTAGGAGAAACCAATAGAAATAGATAAATAAAAGAAATTTTAGTAGTTTTTTCAAATGCTTACCAGCAAACTAAGTGTTCTTAAAACATTGATTACATCTAAAAATTTCAAAATTAAATATGATGAAAAGTGGAAACAAACTGAGATTCGGAATTACATAATTAAACATAAGAACTCATAATTATGACAGTCCTCATTTCTGCCAATGTGTTGACTGTTAGCCAATTTTCAGCTTAGTTGAAGCCGAAGAGCAAGGCTATTGATGAATGTGACCGGGATACTGCATCATTCCAGGGCCACCTTGTGGTGGCATTGTACCAGGTGGCAAGTAAGGATTATGATGCATCCGTTGTTGTTGCTGCTGCTGTTGCTGCATAGGGTGTGGTGCTGGTGGAGCTGGTCCCCATCCAGCCTGAGATTGAGGTATAAAATTCTGGTTGTTGTTACTTGGAGCGTATTGAGCGGTGTTGTACTGTTGAGATGGTGGACCAGACATGGGAGCTTGTTGTTGCCCTGAAACTGAGGGCTGAACGTTCATAACTGGTGGCGGTGCAGTAGGCATGGTATAGTCTCTGCTTCTGTCATTATTGACCTGTAATAACACAAATCTTGAGAGCCTGAGACAACCAAAACTCCATACGAGAAGTATACAAAACAACCACCAATGGACATATGGGGCACGGGGCACCTATTCTATGGACAGCGTAGGCTGATTACCTTTATACTCAGATCAGTATGACGTGAATAGGAGAGGTGAAGCTTGCAAAATCCCCCATCATAAATGCAGTGTCCTTCCAAGGCTTCTTTGGCCACGATGGCAGTTTGAACATCTGTAATCCATAGAATTTAATATCGCAACAATATTATTAACTGTAATTATAAAATAATAAAACAGGTAAAATGTTTCTAATTACCAACCAGGCAAAAATCACAATTATTCAGACTCAAATGCACACATTTCCCCCCAAAGGTTCAATAATCCTTTCAAATTTTTTTAAAAAAATTTAACACGTCCTTTGCTAGGCTCCCAAAACATGAAATTTATAGATACAACAGTTTTATTCAATGTTTAAAAAACCAGCTCGGCTCGGTCTCTAAAAAACTAATTACACCTAAACAATGTCAAAAAAATCCTCTGACAAATTAATACAATTTCACAAGCTCAATCTTCAAATTCAAATCTATTGACCATGACATAATTACCTAATAAAACACATACATACATCAGTTTTAAACACAAATATAAGATACAAAAGAAATCATAAGCATAAGAAAATTTTCAGTAATAAAGAATTCAGCCAGCTAATTGAGGAATGAATTAAAACGCAGCAAAACCAAAAGGGTTATTTAATAACTTGTTTAACAATTTGTATACACAAGGGAGGTGAAAGTAAAAAAAAAATGAGGTTGTTATAAAAAAAGGTTGTGAAGGCATGTTTCAAAAAATAAACAATTCAAAACCTAAGCAACATAGAGGACATTGACAGTGAGAAGCCCGCTGGTATGGTATGCACAAATAATCGACAACAGAAACATAATATATAGGAAGATTTGAACAAAGATGAATGAAGGTATTGAAAGAACCTAACCTGGATATTGAACTAGAGCCTGTAAACCACCATTCTTATCAAACATTGCAATCTTTTGGATGGGTCCAAAAGAAGAGAAAACCTGTTACAAATAACAGAGAAAAAGCAGTATAATATCAGTAAAACAGTGTTGTCAGCAACATCATTTCAAAAATAGAGAACTGCCAACTGCAGTTCAAAGTACCATGTGCAAGACATCCAAGGTTACAGCATACTGCATGTTCTCAATTGATGCAAGAAGAACATTACTCTCGGCTTCCAGTCTCTTCCCATCCAAACCCATCACGGACTGCAAAAATTGTAAATTTATAAATATATTTAGAAAACCATAATCCTTTGTAAGGATGACAGCATGCAGCAACAAAGTGTGAGGGTAGATACCCATCACCAATGTGAATGAAGTGCATATCAAGTTAAAAGGCTTCATTATGCACATTCAAGAAGGTTACCTGTCCGTTTCCCTCCATAGCTGATTGAGCAACAGGAAGGTAAGGATTAGTGTAGTCCCTGAAACAAGAAAAAGAAAGAAAAAAAGGAGTTACATAATTTAAAAATAAAATAAAAATGTATACGGTTACCGCATGCAAATAGAAGGGCTAAAACACTATATCAAGGGTGAGATACAGAACCAATGCCCATGACAGTGAATCAATTAAAAGTCACCAGGCCAGGGGAACGATAAATCGTCGAGCATAGGTTTCTTATATGCCTTGGATGCCAAAAGAAAGCAGTCATACCTGCTTCTGTGACTTTGAAACTTGACACTTAAGTCTGAATGTCCAGAATATGTGATTTTAAGGGTACATGGTCCCAAATTCCCAGGGAGCAGGTAGCTGATACAAAAAGGGAGAAAAAATATTAAGATCAATCATTTTAAACAAACAACAATTGAGCAATAGTAATGCTTAATGTATAAAGACTATCAGGATTCAGCAGTGCTAATGAAGATGCAAATAACTGCACAAATGTTCTACTCGTGATCAGTTCAATTGGAATGATGTAGCTAACCATATTTCACGCATTCAATGATCCAAACAATTACAACAGGCACAAAAATAGTGTATAAACTCCAGAAGTCAATAAACATTACTATTTACGATAGTCCATCATTTAACCAAGAAATGCACCACATTAACAATTGTACACAGTTTGAACAAAATACTATGACAAACAAGTAATACAACTGTCACCTAGGTATGCTTCTTCCATCCAAAGCATCCTTTGCAGAAGTGGCAGTTTCTTGATCTGAGAATTGCACCAGTGCCTAAACAGTTGTATTTAGAATAAGCTTGTACCCATTGAAAATAAAGCCAAAATAGATGAAGGGTGACTAATCAACAAACCTGGAATCCAGCTGTCTTCTCAAAAGTAGTAATCTTATGAACAAATCCAAAGGCTGAAAAAACCTGCATATGTGAGCAATATAATCAGAATTTAAAAAATTAACAAATCTAGAATCAAGATTTAACTCTAGAATCGACGAATCTGGGAACCTAAAACTAACAAAAACCTGTGTAAGATAAGAACTTTTAACATATCTAGAAGTTCAAAATAAGTAAAACAGCTGCCCATTTACATAAACTCACAAACATCATTGTGCATACAAGAATTAATGAACACTTATGATTGGATAAAACTATCACTGTGCATCTGCTAGAGGCCATTAGGATGGTTTACTGTAGAACCTACTAGTGATGTTGGTAGGCCAATATTATGGGGAGTCAACTCTAGGGGAAAAGAAAATGGGTAGTAAGGTAATGTGTAAGTATAGGGTGAGTTGGCAGTAAAATAGTCCAAAGGAATGAAACAATAAAAAGGAGGGGATACAAAGAGAGAGTATCTAATGTCAACAAAGAAAGGGTGAGCTCCCCATGTTTGATGGCATGGACCAAGAAAGATCAATTATCATAACGGAAGTTTATTTTGAAGTACATAACACCTTTGAAGAAGTGAAGCTCAAATTAACCAAGAATAGCATGGAAGGACCCAAGGCACTTTTGACCGAAGGTTCCTTGACGCAACTTTGGACCAATGCACTTTGTGCGTTGGAGATTCTAACCCAAACATATTGTTAAACTTCTCTGAGAGACCAAAGACTATATGGAATTTGACATGGGGGAAATAAAAGTGTAAGCGGATTGCTGATTGTGGTGGTCAGAAGTTTCAAAATTCATTTAAGGAGCTTGTTCTCTTAGACAAATCGACCAAGTACTACATTGAAAGACCTCAGCTGATTTCATCTCGTACAAGATTATCTGAAGTGCAGTATATTGGGTACTTCATGAGTGACTTTCAATCATCCATCAGCCGGCGAGTGAGGACAAGGATGAAAGGATGTAAGCGGCGAGCCGATACATAGTTGTTTTTGGAATTTAAAAGGAAGAAAACATATTGTTGGAAGTGAGACTCGTAATAGCTTGAATCAAAGAGAGTCACACCCACAGAGGAAGTTTGGGTTGGGGACCTTAAGAGAATACCCAAATCCAATCCAATTTGTCATTTATGGGTCAGCCCCTGGTTAGCCCTTACAGAAACCAACGTTTGCATCTCTCATCATGCTGAGGACGAACGTTGCTAGTTGTCAGAATTGGGTGGAGTGTCATATCTCCTACCTAGAGCTGCCAGATCGAAAAATTAAGAGTTTGTGCTACACTGTTACTGTTGTGGAGGGAAGGTTCATCCATTTACCATTGCCTGGAGAAATAACTTAACATGCTTGTGTTAACAAGAATGAGGCAATGAATTTTAATGGAAAATCACAATATTGGAAAATAAAAAACAATGTGCACAGCTGAAGTATTGTATAGAATGGCAGGAGGTGGTAGTGCTTACTGATAGTGGGGCAGCCCACAATTTTAACTCAACAGATTTAACACAAACTCTAGTAAGTTAGTATTTCAACTCCAAGACAGTCTTATGTTCCGGAATTGGGGGGAATGGGTAGCTGGGTTGAGGAAACTGGGGAAGGTCTAAGTGGATTGGAAGAACATGACAATGACATTTCAGTAAAGATGGAACAGGTTAGTTTGAGAGAAAATAGTCATGGGAAGATATCTCTTTCATTAGTCATAGTTCCATCACAAGAGATGCCCTTTGTTAACATAAGGCAACTGATGCCCTCATTTGCATGAAGTTGGCGAAGTACATACTGATCTTTCATACCGATTTGGTTGGAAGGAGATCAAATTGTTTGCATGGTATTGCAAAATCAAGCAATTGATGCAAATCATTCTCAGCATTAGAATGATTTGCACTAAAATCCATCTTTAAGATCAAGATTTACCTATCCACATTCCACAGTGTCTTGTTGCATTAGAAGAATTTTTTGGTCATACCAACCACTTCTTATGTCCCCTCTATGTTAATTGTGCACATATAGAAGCATTGCTGGAAATTAATATAGGTTGGGAATGAAAAGTTGTATCCTGGACTTTGTCCATCATCATGTGATGTTTGTCGAAGGTAGAAATATGCAGCCACAACCCCGCTGCAGGATTACTAAAGCCTCTTTGGATTCCAAGTCAGATTTGGGAGGATATTTCTATTGCTTTTATCATAGGTCTTCCCAATCCAAGGGTCATGCAGCAATATGTGTTGTCTAAGTTTGCCGTCCATATGCAGCAATGATACTGGCCAGACTTTTTAGAGAGGAGTTTAGATTTCATGGAGTCCCTCATACTATAAGACACCTTGTACTTGAGCAATTTATTTGGAAGGAGCTTTTCATATTACAAGGCACTCATTTGAAAATGAGACCTCCGTGTTTTGCATTCGAACAATTAACAAACTGGGCATAATGGTTACGGTAGTCTGAAGTGTGATACAATGCATCCTTCCATGCCTCTATCTAATTGAAATTGTCTATGGAAGAAAGGGTACATCACTACTTTAAATTTTAATGCAATCAGATCAAACTTGAGGGTTGAGGCAGTGGATCAAGAATGAGTGGATCGGGATGAAGCTCTTAATCAGCTCAAGCAAAACTTGATCAAGACAAATCCAAATGAAACAGTCTGCGGGTTAACAGTGTTCAAGACTCTTCTAAGAAAGGTTTTCAATCTTGGAGCTTATAGACAGTCTTTGCATATGTGAATTAATCAAAAGCTGGATGCTCGTCACAATGGTTCATCTCAGTATCTAGAACGATATACACCAAAGACCAAAGCCCTACAAATTAAAATTACCCGCAGATTCAAGGACTTGTCCAGTTTTCCATGTCTCCCAGCTGAAGAAGGTTAGTGGTGATTATTCCCTAAAGGCTGCTTTCCCTGAGGAATTGGAGGTAGGCGTTGGCAGATTCAGTTGTGTCTTGGCTAGTAGGGAGATAATCAAGTGTGGTTCTCCTATTAGGCAATGGTTTGTTATGTGGAAAGGAGATTTTAATCACGATACTACTTGCGAGTATGAACCTATTCGATGAGGAAAATTTCCATAATTCAACTTTGGGACAAGGTAGTGCTTTTACAGTAGGGCAATGGTTTTACATCAGAACCTACAAGTGTTGTTGTGACAGAACATGGGTACACCCTACTATTGGAAAAAGAAAATGGGCAATAGGGTAATGAGTAATTGAAGGATAAGCTGGGAGTAAGTTGGTCAGAGGGAATGAAAGAATAAAAAGGAGGGGGTGCAGAGAGCGAAAGCACAGGAGTTTCTTATGTAGTTTTGGACTGAGAAAACTCTCTTGAGGGAGCCATAGGCTCTGGTTAATAGTGATCGTACATTTTCAGTGTTAACTTAATACAGTTGCACTTTCTATTTTGATTCTATAGTATATGTGTATAACACTGTTATTAGTATTATTATTTTGCTGTTTGGGGAATCCTAACGGTATCTCGTGAAATGCTAGGATACTGTTCTTATCGCATATTTTGCTGAATGATGAATTAGACTATCTTAAGCAAAGATTGTGGGAGTTATTGAAACATGAAGAAAACACAACAATTGTTCAACAGTGCTAGCATTAACTGCAGAAAATTGGGGTAAGGCCCAGGGGAATATGGCTGATTCAATTTTGATAATGGTTTTCTTAAAATAATGACAACTTCAAACATAAAACTAAAATGGTTATTATATTAAAGTGGTGTTATTCACTTTGTCACTTATATTCAAACAAATGCTTTGTGAGGAAAATTGCTTACTAATTCACTTTGCACAAATGAAAAAAATAATGGTAAAAGTAAAACCTAAACTACAAAAATGTAGGAGCTGAGGGAGAGAGTAGGGAAGAAAGAGGCAGTTCTAAGGAAAGGAGAAAGGAAACAAACACACACAAGCTCTTTCTCCAAAAGCACTAAGCTGCCATCGAAGATATTGCCTTGATATGGGCCTGCCGATTATTTACATACATGTCAAAAAAAATCCATAGTTTGACAAAGACAAAAACCTAATCACAAAACTAAAAGAACAGCATCCGCATGATGACATTTTTAGCATATATAGCATAGGCACATACGCAATTGCTTACCAAGTGTAAAACATCTATGCTCACAAGGCGTGCATCTGCACCCTCAATTGTTACCAATAGTACATTTCCAGCAACATCTGCAGCAGTTTTATTATTCACTATTTCTTGTCTATTGGAATACTGCAGATACACAGTTTTCCCCCGTACTTGAGCAGGCTCTGATGATGAAGCATAGTATGATATCATTGCAATGGCTTGATTTATATCTGACTGCAGGTTACAATATATGATTCATAACTAAAATCCGTAGCTTCATTTGAAAGGAAAAGAAAAATAGAGGAAGAAAAAGAACATATGCTACTTACAAATTCAATAAAAGCTTGATTTCGATTTGCTCCAACATTGCACTTTGTGTTGACAACTTTACCAAATGGCTTTCCAAGTTCAATTAGCTCCTCTTCTATACACTCCCATGGCAAGTTTCTCAAATGAAGTACCTTTGATGGTGGCTGTGTGTAACGAAACTGTGGTTGAGTAGACACTGATGCCATTTCAGACTATAACCTTAAACCTGTTGAATGGAACCACCAAAATATGCAGTCCCTTGGACTACAATGTCCATTTCGAAATCAGGTAACCCATCATATAGAAGTATTGAGAAGTATAGTATTACAAAAAAATGCCTTTATCTAGATAATTTTCAAAAAGATGATCAATTTAGGCAGCATGCGTTATAAAGGTTCAAATGTTCCACCAGCATCCTATCTAAATTAATTGTATCAACTATCAAGAACATAATTGTGTGCGTGATAAAAGGTAAGTCAACAAGATGAATAGCCAAAACCCCCAATCTCCAACAAAAACCAACCAAGCCTTATCCCTCTAGGTGGGATCAACTATATGAATCAAACAACACTATATTGTTCTATCAAAAATCATGTCGATAGCCAATCAATTTGCCTCTACACATTTAGACTAATTTAGACTCCATTGAACCACAATAGCAAGTAAAAGAATATGAGTATAAGGATAACATTGCAGAACTAGAATAATATTAGTATAAGTGGCTAACAAGCTAAAACTCAACTTCATTTCCAACAATCAGTTTGAATTGGGTACTCGTGGTTTGAATTGGCCGTTATAAGATTGAGCGAATCAAACTTGTCAATCCAGGGAGAGTGGGTAGCTCAACTGGTTTGAGCTAAGGGTTAAAAAAAGTTGGAGGTCTCGGACTTAACACCCGGCAAAGGAGAAAAATATTAATCTAACAAAAACTAACAACTAACATTGGTTGTTTCAAAAACAAAACTTGCCAATGGGCCTAGAAAGTTCCCTCTCAAACCCAAGCTATAGCTAAAAGTTTAAAACCAACCCAAATCTTGCAAATCACAAATTCCAAGTCACAATAACAATATGCAAGCTTTATGATACAACAAAACACTTCCCCCCTAAATAAATCCACAACAAAGCATTGGGCTTTCACAACCTAGATTCCATTGACATATACAAACTACAACTAAGGCAACAAACCAAAAATAAATAAATATTCCAAAACTCTGTTCATAAAATCTGCATGGAATTCAACATAGACATTTATAGATTCCATTAATTACTTAAAATAAAATAAAAATCCATAACAATTCATACTACGAAACGAGGAAATAAAACGCTATGATTTTTGAAATTGGCATCAAATTAAAGGATATCTAGCAATTGAGACATGCATCAGAATTCAGATACGACCATTAAAAGAAAGAAGAAAACTTCAAGAGCAATGATATGATAAACATCACCTGAGAGAAGATATGGAGGGAAAGGGATTGCGAATTTAGGGATTTGTGGAAATTAGGGTTCCAAAAGAGGGGCTGTATATCGTAGCTGAAGCTAAAGATGAGACTCGATGATGGCGTGTGATGTGGTACTTTGTTTTTTCCAAGAAAATAAATTTTTATCTTTCTTTTTTCTTTTTCTTATAATTTTTTATTGAGTAAACTATCAAATACCCTTGAAATTTCAAAATTCGTCAAATATTTCTTGAAATTTGGAAATAGGCAAATACCCCATGAGATTATAAAACTTCAATCAAATTACCCCTGACGTGGACTCTGATTGGTAGTGTCACAGGGCAATTTGATTGACGTTTTATAATTTCAGGGGGTATTTGCTTATTTTCAAATTCCAGGGGGTATTTGACGAATTTTCAAATTTTAGTGGGTATTTGACATTTTACTTTTTTTTTTTTACAAAAATTATTTTCTTTTTTTAAACAAACAAATTCAATTGATATCATTAACTAATTTGTAACAAAAAAATAAAGATATAAGTCACTAGGTTTGGTCTAGTGGTGAGGGATTTGAGTAGCATGTTATAGGTACTGGGTTCAATCCTCAACTCATTGTAAACCAAAAAAATAAAATAATAAAAATATGATTAACTCATAAATGTTGTATGGAAATTAGCTCAAGCTTTGGCCGCCACAACAAGAGTACCAGCAATCAAATTTGTTTGTCTCATAACAATCTTAACCTCAAAGATGACATAGGAAGAATAATGTCCTTAATAATCAAATTAAACTCTGAATTGTCTAGTCTTCTTGAATGGATAACATCAACCAACAACTTTGAATCGCTTTCAAATTGGGCATGCTCAAATCCATGAAGAGTGACCC
Organism: Trifolium pratense; assembly: GCF_020283565.1. Lineage (NCBI taxonomy): Eukaryota > Viridiplantae > Streptophyta > Magnoliopsida > Fabales > Fabaceae > Trifolium > Trifolium pratense. Next base: position 35,638,235 of record NC_060059.1, on the reverse strand, counting down.
CTTTCATAATATGTAATAGAGCTCATGTTTCGCCTTCCACTACGAAGTAAGCATGCTGCTGCCACTGAGTCAAACTTGCCACAAATTGCTCGTGAAAACAAAGACTCGTAGAAGTCACATTGGGCCCACCTACAAACACGTAGAAGTCACATTGGGCCCACCTACAAACACGACATCAACATTATATTTTATTCATCTCACTCCTGATTTCTCCCACCGAACCGCCCTATGATCCTTAACATGAAAAACACTATGAGCAACACTCATAGGCTGCTGCACATTCAAAAAAACACATGAATGTCATCCTCTAACCTCAATATAATTATCTTTCCTTTTTAAAAAGCATATTTCACTCAGTAGGGATATACGCAACACCGATTCAAACATGTAGGCTACTTGGTAAAAAAAATTATTCATAATTTATTTTCATTCTTTGAACATTATTATATTATGTATTCTCTCCATCCCAATCTATAATAATAATAAAAAAAAAATCAATTGTCTTTATCTTAAATTATTATAAATAAGAAGATCATTTTTTACTATTTTTAAGACTTATTATTACTTTTTTTAGCAAGACCTATTATTATTTTTTCATAAAATTATATACGAATTGTATTTAAGTTGTTTTTCTTTTTGTCCTTTTCTCACAATTAATAGCCAATAAAAATTATTTTTTAATCTTTTCATAAAATTTATTCGAAAAACACAAAAAAGTCTTTTCAAATCTTATATTTTTATTTCTTAAAACAATATTTGGCAATGTTAACAATCAAGAGTTCAATAATGTATGTTTCAACAATGTCGGGTTTATCACTGTCTTGTTTCAAATCAACCAGAGGTTCAATCGTATCTACAAGTGTGTGTGTGTAAATAAAACATTAACCATCATAAAATTGCATGATTTTCACTCTGAACCAGTTTCAAAGTTATCTTCCAAAAGCCATTTCGGAATTTATCTTCCCCTTGCATTTCAGAAGTTGCAATCCAAAATGCAGCTTTACAAAAATTCTTGGAAAAAAAAAAAACTTAAAACACATGGTACTTAGGCTCCGTTTGACCCTACTTATTTTTTACTTTTCTATTTCTCCTTAAAAGAAATAGAGAAGTAGAAATTTGTATTTGACCCTATTTCTCCTTAAAAGAATTAGAGAAATAAAGTAAAGAAATAGAAAATAAGGAGAAGTTGGTTCAAACACAATTTTTTTTTTATTTACTACTTTTAAGGAGGAAAAAAAATATGAAAAATAAGTAGGGTCAAACGGAGCATTATTTTTTAATGTCAAATGAGTGGAGAAATCTCTATGAGTGATGATATGTTGATTTCATATTTTCAAAACGTCAACAAATTGTATTTTTTTTTTTGTAACATTGAGATGGAGTGTGGGAGAGGAAATAAAAACACAGTTTCTAACTGCTGGCCTAAAAAGGTACTCCCTCCGTCCCAAAATATAAGCAAAAGTTGGTCAACAAAAGTGAATGTATTTGGTCCAAATCTTTAACCAAATACATCAAGTTTCTTTGACTCACTTTTGCTTATATTTTGGGACGGAGGGAGTACCTTTTAAAAAAATACATTACGACACACAACACAACGTATTCAAAAGATATCTTCCGAAATAAAAAAAAAAAAAATCTAAATTTTACTCATTTTGAAATATAGGTCCCAACGAGCCCCAATTTAAAATTTATCTTCCAAAATATCCTAGGATATTTTTAAAACTTTAGAGGACCTATGAACAAATCAAAGAATAGCAAAATTCAAAAAAGTTAGACCCAAGACTTTTATCTTAAAAAAATACTAGTTTAAAAAAAATGGATAGAAAATTGCTTTTTTCGCCCCCATGTTCCTCTTAAACCCCCCAAAAATCCAAAAATAACCTTGAATTTGGGGGGTTTAGGAAGCTATGGATCCTAGGATCCGAAATATATTATGTGTGGTTCGTGGGATCCGAAACAAGCCAATTATAGATGGGAACACGTTTTGGGGGGGGGGGGGGGGGGGGGGGGGGCGAAAATTGTGCTTATACGTTGGTTTGGAATCTACAATCCAAAACCAATTATGTTCGGATTCTGCGAACCGAAATGGTCACGAAAATCACAGGTTTGGATCCTGCGAACCAAAATGGTCATGAAAATCACAGGTTTGGATCCTGCGAACCGAAATGGTCACTAAAATTACAGGTTTGGAGTGTACAGTCCAAAATCAAGTTTTCTGTAGAAATTTTTTTACAGTTTTGCAGGCCAACATTATGCATGTTCGGAATTTGCTCTTTTGCACTAAATTAAAAGTTAAAAATAACCATTGTCATTACATACGATAACTTCAAACATAATCAAATAAATCACAACTTCAAACTCTAAAACGTAAATTACAACTACAGGATCGTCTTCATTTGGCTCCATCTTCATTTGTCTCTCACAACTACAGGATCATCTTCATTTGTTTCCATCTTCATGTCACCTTTTTCATTCTTCATGAGTTCGTCAAACTCAACCATCCGATCCATAAATGTATCCTCCCAAGTCCCAGCCTCTGGCGCCCTATGATTTTCCATTCCTTACAAGTTGGAGGCAGTGGTTTGGAACCATACCAACACACATAATGCGTGCAGATGGATCCAACGGTGGACGACCGCGCAGTGGAAAATAGGTTTCACAATAACCAATCTCGTGTTTAGTTAATAAAACTACAACGCGGTTGTAGGTCGTTGCAAGGATATGCCCCATATCTGATTTCACAATCACCATAGTAAATCCAGCTTTTATAGCCTCTTTTTTGCACCATTCGATCATCTCATCTCGGACCTTATACTTTTCACACTTAAAAAAATAATTGGCAGTGTTAACCAAAATATTTGCGGGTTCAACTACATTAGGTTGTGCAATGTCGGGTTCATCGATGTTCGGTTTCATTTCAAACGGAGGTTCGGCCATCACAAACCCTACCTATCACAATAAATTTCAAAATTTTAAAAAGCTGTCCAGTTTGGCATGTGGGATCCGAAATGGGTTCGGATTGTATGAGCCAAACGCGACTGCGATCATAAAACCATGAAAATTGAAAAAATTAACGGTTTAAAGTGCTTATTACCTCTTGTATGACTCCGATTGAGTATTGCGCCCCTCTTTGAGTGAATAAACGTTGCTTTCAAGTCTCTGATACGCCAAAAAAATCGCCCTAGCTCCAAAGCTCCCAATTGAGTGTCCAAGTGGTTATGAAAGTGCAACTTCTAAAATATAGGCTATATAGACTCTATTCGGATCCTACACACCGAATATGAGCGTTTCCGGTTGGTAGAATCCGAAATGATGCAAAATTTTAAAAATCAAAGCATTTCAGATTGTACAGTCCAAAATCAAGTTTTCCTGGGCAAATCATCAACGATGTACAAGTCAGGCATAGCCAGCCAATGGCTTGTTTAAACTGGTTTCGGATTGTATGGTCCATATCAAACAAGTTTCGGCTTCCATACTCCAAAACCGTTAAAAATAAAGGACGTTCGGATTGTACAGTCCAAACCCAGGTTTTCTTGGGCAAAACATCACGTACAAGGCAGACATAACCAGCCAATTGCTTGTTTAAACTGATTTCGGATTGTATGGACCATAACATACAAATTTCGGATTCTAGAGTCCAAACGCATTTATAGGATCAAAATGGTCACTTTGGGGGGGCTTGGAGGAAACAGTGGGGGGGGGGAAAGCAATTTTCAAATGGATAATGGACTGCATAAAGTAGGCCCAATACTAACTTTAAAGAAAATATCTCTAGAAAATTTATCTTTGCTCTCATGTTTCTTTCAGACCCCCCAATTTTTTTTTTTGCCCTTTTGAATTAGTAAAAAAAGTTTAAAAAATTTCGGATTCTAAAATCTAATTTTATTTATTTTCGTTTGTGTTTTATTTATGTTTTTTTAATCTATATCTTATGTTTTGATGTAAATCTTTAGGAAAATGCTAAACGGTGCCCCCGGGGCACTGTTTAAGGAACCAAATATAGTAATATCATATTGAAGTTTGTGCAGTCAACGCCTCGAAAGTCTAAAAAGTGTTATTTTCAATTTTAAAATTTCCTTTTTTGGTTTCCTTAACCAGTGCCCCGGGGGCACCGGTTAGCATGACCCAAATCTTTATTGTATGCCATTATGAGTTTGTATCATTTGAAGTTGATGTTTTTAATAAGACATGTTTTTGTTGAGTGTGTTTTTTTTTGGTACAATGTTGAGTGTGTTTTAATGAGATATCAATTTTATTTTTTTGCATTTTCAAATATATCGGAACATAGAACCCAAACCACATAAACATATACTTCTTATTATATTTTCCGAAATAACTTTTTTCTTCAGAATCTAAAGTATATATTTATGTCCATTGTGTTCGGGATTGTGATTTCTCTAGACCCATTTGGCACCACCTTGGTTTTATCACCCCCGATTTCTTCATCCCTATGGATGCTCACGAGTGGCTCAAATTTGGTTCCACGGGTTCTCAAGTTTTCGCTTTCTCTGCTGGCGTTTGGTGGGCCTGGAGACATCGAAATTTGATGTGTTTACAAAACGAGACTTGGTCTATCAATCGTCTCTCCTTTAATATTCATAGTATGATTGCCACCCTCACCTCTTGTTTCTCATCCCGCTCAACAACCACTTCGGAAGAGATCCATGTTAAATGGAACAACAGTAACTACTCCGGTGTCATCCTCAATGTTAACGGAAGTTGCCTCGGATCACCTGTTAGAGCCGGCTATGGAGGAGTTATCAGAAACGACTCAGGCTACTATTTGTCAGGCTTCTCGGGTTTCATTCAGGGATCCTCAAACATTCTACTCGCAGAGTTATTTGCCATCTATCAGGGCCTCACTTTGGCGAAAAATATGGCTATTGATGAGTTAGTTTGCTACTCCGATTCTCTCCACTGCATCAACCTCCTTAAAGGTCCCAATATCAAATATCATGTTTATGCTGTGTTGATTCAAGACATCAAAGAGTTGATATCTCAAAGGAACATTACCCTTTGCCACACTCTCAGAGAGGGAAACAATTGTGCGGATTTCTTAGCCAAGCTTGGAGCCTCTTCAGATTCTGATCTCACGATTCATGCATCTCCCCCAGAAGGCTTCTTTGACATTCTTCGAAGCGACGCGACTGGAACTTTCTACCTTAGAGAATAGTTCCCTTTTCTTTTTTTTTGTTTTTTGTTTTGTTTTGATTAGCCTTGTAACAAAAAAAAAAGTATATATTTATGTGGTTCAAATGCTACGTTCTGAAATAATTGAAAATGAAAAGAAAAAAAACAGATCTCATTAAAAGCATCTCCTCTATGAGTGATTAATATGAAATACGGATCATCAATATTTCCCTTTGAAAAATTCATATAAATTTTAATACTTAGGTCAAAAAAGATATAAATTTTAATACAACATATATCCTTTTAATAAGCTAAAATATTTAGGATTTTATTCCTTCATTTATTTTTTGGACTTACGGTGTTTGAAAAAATACGTTAGAGATTGTCTAGTTGGAAAAGTAGAAATTTGTCGATAGATTGTTGTCTAATGATGCTTAATTATGTTTTGTCTTGGTTGTCGGTTTATTTCACTCTTCAAGGCTCGTACAAGTATAATTTCTTCTATTTAGTACTTATTTAAATCTTTTCTGTAGGGTGGGAGTGAGGAAACGAGAAAAATTGATTTGGTAAGGTGAGATAAGGTGTGTAAGGACACGAAGAATGTGGATTGAGAGTTCGTAGAGTTAGAAAATTTAATTTATCATTATTAGGGAAATGAAGTTGACGGCTTCTTGTTGATGAGGATTCAAGAGGGCTTGTGGTTTAGGTGTTGATAGCTAAATATGGTATGGAGGATGGTAAGGAAGGGGGTGAAAAAGCTTCGTGTTTGTGGAGGATATGTGTGGTGTTAGGGAGCGGGTTGAATTGAGTGTAGGTAGGTGGTTTGAGAATATTGTCACAAAGTCTCCACATGGGTGCATACATGATTTCTCAAGTGTCATCTCTACCCTTAAATTTTGTCCTCAACAAAAAAATCTCTACCCTTGATCATCTTCTATTTTTTTTTTACTTAAACTCTAAAGTTGAAACTCTAATATTTCTCTTCTTTATAATAGAATGCGAGGATTTCAATAGACTCTCTCATGTTATATGAAAGGATCATTCCCAATTTTTCATGTGTTGATCCAATTTTATGACAATAATTTTGGAGGAACATTTCGTGATATACGACCTTACTCTTTTTTTGACAAGGATATATGAGTTTACTGTGTTAGGATTTGAACGTATCTAGGAAAATCTAACCTAAAAGACTAGGAGAATTGGCGGGAGAGCCTAATAGCTTAAGTACCATATTGAGGCAGCTTCCTCACCCTTTTTTTTTTTGACTGGAGCTTCCTCACTTATCAATATTCGGTGGAACATTTTAATCCAACTTATAGGTAGCATTTTCCGTGACCAAACTCTCGGTTAAAGCACCAATTGTGAGGACAAAAAGACATAAGAAGAATTTAATCCAAAAGACTAGCTTAATAGGTGGGAGAGCCTCATGGCCTAAGTATCACATGGTTCCAACTTCCCTCCCGATCGCAGTTGCAGATGATCGAGCTGCGGTCCTCCCTACTAAGTCCAGTGCTAATTACCACTGGACCAACTAACGATCACTAATCGAGTAAGTTAGCATTGTACACGTATAAGTGTGTTTTCCATAATTGAATCAATAAATCTTATATCTCATTTAATTTAATGATATGAGATTAACCGATCTAATAGTATATAATACAAAATTTATTTTTTTGTCAAAAAAAAAAATGCAAAATTTATTTTACTTGCACTATAGATGATAGAACTATAGTAGGACAATATAAAATGGTCGACATGTGAAATCTACAAAGCAGCTTTTATAAACAACAAAAAATCCCTGATATACACTATTGATTTGATCATGGTCATGTGTATTGGGAAGATATTATATGTAATATGAAACACATACATAGCACCAGCTTTTAGGTGTCCTTTGAAGACACCTCTCCATGCTTTCCAAATCTTGAGTACAAGTAATGAAGAAAAAGACAATTGTGTGGGAGGAACAAGAATGCACATAAAGTACAGGTTTTTGGCATCCCCCTACTACATTGTTGCCACGTTTCAAAACTTTAACTGTGAACTTGCTTGGTTTGGTTTCTGTGAAACTGAAAAATCAGAAAAGTGTGTTAGGAATCGTTGAGTGAAAAGAGTTAAAGTTAAAAATAGGAACTGGAGTGTACACCTTTTGATACAATTCAGTGAGTTAAAGCCACTAGAAGGGAAACAAATGCTTGTGTGTTGTGATCTGTGTTTATGAGAGGTGAGTTTCTCTCTTTCACACCTCAATTTGTACATGACGTGTTATTCTGTTTGCAACATTTTCATTATTTGAGGACCATTTCACATGGCTTGTAAATTTAGGGATTTGAATCGTCTTCGATAATAAAAGCACACAGTTAGCCATCGTTTTAGATCTCCGCCGTTGATCTATAATTTAACGGCTATAATTGTGCAGTACAGATTTTCATAATTACTTACAGTTTTAAATTTCAGCCGTTCATTGTAGACCAGACAGTGCGTTAACACGATTACTGCATGGAATCCTTTTTCGTAAATTTAGGATTGATTTATTCTCATCCTCTCTTAGTTATGTGTTTTGATCTACTAAAAAAAATGAACAAGCGAGATATACAATTTTAAAGTTTTACACATCTCCTTGATTCTCATAATATTGGGTTCGACGTCAAGATACATTTGAGTTGTATTTTATGCTATGTCGAATTTGATGTCAATTTCAAAGTATCCAAATAACACAAAGAAAACAATAATATCATGTTAAAATCATCAATAATGTGTGCATAGTATAGTAGTACTAGTAGTACGTGTACTGTTTTTTTGCTACGATATAATTAACGTGTACATTAGTAGCATGGTATATGATCTCATTTTATTTTATCAGAAAAAAGTACCACAAAAATGTTTTCCATTCTTTTATAGTTCTTACACGATCGATGAGATGGCAGTATTTGAAAATTGTGACTCTGTGTGTCCGAATATGCTGGGATCTAACTATAAGTTATAATAGTATATACCTTTTTGAAAATGATTCTGATTTTTGGTTAAACTTTTTTTACTAAAAAAAATATAGTAGAAACTAGTAAGAGACCTGCGCATTCGCGCATCCGCACATATCGTAACGTAACGCTACGGATCAAGTGGAGAATCAGTTATATGTGTGCCATGCATTTTAATTAACTAATAGGAGTATATTACAATTTTTAATTATTTTACAAAAAAATATAGTATATAATAAAATTAACTTTTAGACATTTCCGTGAATGATGTGTTTTAACAAATTTCTAACATGTACATTAAACATTTATTTGGGACCAAAGGTTCATGGGTTTGATCTCAGTCAGCAGGGTTGAACATTGGTCGAATTCATGCTTAAAGTACCAATTTTAGACAACCGAAGAGATAGAACATAGAATCATCTCCGATTTTTTTTTGAGTATGCTTAAATAATTTATATTTATATAAACTGAAATTTATCAAAAATATCCGCAACTTTGTTAGTCTCACGATAAGCATATTATTAGAATTTTGATAACAAGTTAATGTGTATAAACAAATATGGAGGGAAAAAAAATCAATTCTTTAAATAATCTCAGCTTATGTTTACTATTACGGATTTATGGTGAATATGTCAGAATCACGGGGATCTATCGTCATCTTTCAAAAGCTACACTTAATAATTTCTGTATAAGTATGAATCGATGGATCGCCGTGATTTTGACATTGTTATCGTGATATCAATCATACACTTAATATTTTGAGACGCTAGTAATTGTTGGTTAGTAATTGTAGTACTTTTTAATATGAGTAGCCATGCATGTGATTCTGAACTTAATATGATGTCAGATAATTTGATCATAAGCTAAAGAGGTTGTGAAAATTTATAAATATATATGTAATGTGACAACATAACACCATGTGAGATATAGTTTGAAAGGTTTTAAATTAGAATGCTCTCTGTTGTATCTCTCACCCAAGCACATGATTTTGGTGATAGGCTTCTGCTTCTATAGTCTAGTGACTCAGATATCACCCAATTGGAAATTAAAAAGGCATAGATAAGATACTATATAGGATTCTTACGGATGTTATTTAAATCTTAGCCACAAGAAAAGAATGTCGGTGTTAATTTTACAAGAATCACTTATCTTAATGGGATATGGATAAATTTATTGAGGATTAGGCTCTAATATATGATAGCAATATTACTAAGAAAACTTGTGGTGTGGTGTGTGGTATAGTAACAATTTTGATGATGAAGTTATTATTTTTCTTTTAATAGATGAAATGATAAATAATTATCAATTCACGTATTCACATATATAAAGTAGAGAGACCGAAGTTCGAACCTCAGTCATGACATCCGACCTAATAATTTTGACATATTTATGGACGATGAAATTATTATTATTAACCTTAGCATATTTGGCATTTTGAATTCTTTGAATTTTTTTTCCGTACAAAACAATTCTTTGAATTTTATTTTTAGCACAACGCTAACCCAAATAATTGAAAAACTCAAAAGCTTAAACTCCTAGGGTAGGGTGCTGTCAAATTAAAGAATTGCAGATAATTTTGTCCATATTTTACAAGTATATGTAGTTAAAATTCTCGATAACTAATCTATGTAGAGAAATATAGTTAATTAGCAGAGTTTTCCTTCCAAGACAATTTAGTTGTTCAATTTTATAAAAGTCAATCAATTTAGTCGTTTAAATTTATAAGAGAATAATTTAGTCAGATAAGACTATTGAAATTAATTTGTATGTCTTTTATTAATTTTGATGAATGTTAACTAAATAAATATTTATATAGATTAATATTTTTTAATTTAAACATTAAATTGATTAATCCTTACCATTTTTTAATGACTAAAAGTCTAAAATACATATTTACTCTAACAAATTGGTACGTATAAATTGATTAATTTTTCATAATCTCATTTTTTTTTTTGACACCATTTTTCATGCTTTCTAGTTTCTATGTGACTTTGCTTCTGCATCACATTTCATCTTGATTGAAGAAATTAATGACAAAGCTTAGAAACATGACGAGGGAGTAGAGTAGCCACTTATTTTTTGATGTCAAAATCATCCAAAACAGAATATTTGTCCCCAAAAAATAATACTTCTACATTATATAAAGCAATAAGAATTCCATAATTCCCATTCCTTTGGTGAAGGAAGAAACAACAAGAAATAAAAAGAAGCAGTTGTTGTCTTGAAAACGATGTTAATCCAGGTGTTCTGAAAGTTGTTTGGTGACTCTTTAGTGACTAGAGTGTTTATACGAAGGTTCTTTGCTAACGAGTGTTCGGGGCATCTTTTAAGTATTTCATTTAAAGAAAAATTTTATTAAAAAAATCAAACAGTACAATTTTCAATGCATTGACTTTACGCATTTCCATAAAAATTCAATAAAAAATTTACTATTTAAGGTCTTAAAGAGTGTCACAGATACGCTCGTTAGCATTTACCTTATATGAATTACATGTTGCATGTGAATTTTTCTAGTTTACATTTTTGTTTTTCACATGTGAACTCACTAATGTATGGAAACATCGTTTTGATTAAGTTGTAGAAATGTTTTTTTTAAAAGAAAAATTAATTAATTAATTACTATACATTGACGGTGTAACTTAAATACTTGTTATTATTAAGGACTAATTAACAAAAACTAAGAATAACACTTGAACCCGGGTTCTCCCGAAATCCGTCATTTTGATGGAGCTCATTAACCACTTGAACTCAATATATAAAATAGTTTAATTGAATACATGTATAAAATAATTTTACAGTTGTATACAAATTACTACATCATTACTTAAAATATGACCTACCAAATTGAAACTTATGCTCTAAATTTTCTCATACTGAATAGATAAAACAGCTTAATGTAATTTTTAAATTATGAAATTCTGTTGGGATTGTTGTTTTCGGTTGGACTATATATCTTCATCATATGCTTAATTCCATTCAATAAATATATTGTACATATATGTTGTTGTTGTCTTTTTTAACCTTCCAAAAGAATAAACTCTGATAAATAAAATCTTGATGAATTTTTTTTTTATTTAAATAAACATGCATATATATGCTTGTGTATGAAACAGTTCTATTTTTTAATTTGGAAATAATGGCATCACTTATATCAAAGAAAGGTTAACTAGGTGAAGAGTGTGAGCTAAAAAAATTGTGGGGATACTTACACCTCATGCCTTAACTGAATAATATGCATGTGTTAATTTGTGGTCCTATTATATGTCACGAGGTACTATGTGGCAATTTTAATTTGGTTAAAAACACACATATTAAACTTGTGCTTATAAAAAAAAAAAAAAAACACATATTAAACTTGAATAGTAGTTTCAAATATATGTGGAATGAATTATTCAACTACTATTTAAATTTCCAAAGAATGAACCCCACAAATATATATTTATTTTTTTGGAAATATAAATGGGTACGCACGAGTTGAATGAAAAGTAGGGACTAAAAACATTGAAGAAAAAAATTCCAGGGACTAAAAAATATGAAAAAATCTTCAGGAACTAAAATGAAAATTTTAAAAAACTATAGAGACCATAAACATATTTAGCTCATTTGTTAATAGCAATGTAAGTAGCTTAGAGAGAGTCATTTTTAAAAGGGGAAATGCTTAATGTCCCGAAACTTTTATCCCGACTTATTCCCGAAGGCATATTTATTTAAACATGGTAACAATTATATACACCACACCCCCATGTTTTCTGGCCTGTCCAATATTTAATTGGTTGAATTATGTTTCGGGAAGTTTTCGAGATGAATTCAGTCGGTATATATAGCACCACTCTTTTAAAAGCGGTTGTCAAATAATCGTAAATATAATTCTGATAATGATTATATGTATGAGAATGAGTTAGGCACCGTCACTCTCTTGTCAACCTATAAGTCATTTCATCCGGCAGCAAGCTCATAGAGTTGCTATCAAGTTACAATGTTTGTATTTAAGTCTAATAACTCAAATACTTACTATGATCCCCGAGTTGATTTCTTTTTCTTTCTACTACCTTTAATAAAATCAAACGAGTATCCTTTACTAAAAAAGTAGACAAAAAAAAAAAAAAAAACACTAACACCATCCATGGACAATCTTTATGAATGATGTGAAAAATGGTCGTATCATACTAACTGGTGCTCCTAAGGTACTGGTTAAAGATATCATAAATGAGTAAATTTTACATTAAAAACAATAATTTTATATTTTATAAATATATTTTTTTGAAAATATATTTTATAAATATTAATTACACAAAGTTGTATTATAACATTTACTATATTCAGTTTTCTTAACTAATATCCCGGGGTATACCTCGGTATTATCTCTTTTTTTTATAAGCAAAATAGTATTATAATAGAGTACAAAGGATACTCAATCCCTTACAATGCAAAGCAAATTATAGTATGCTTTGAAAACAACCATAAGGATCGAAATACCACTAAAAAAAAGACAACAAAGAATGGCGTTTGGATCGATCACTAAATCAAACCCCAGATATAGTTTTAATATTGTCCAATATAGAGACGGCATTAGACATAGTCCCATTGAAAATCACATTATTCCTAAGCTTCCATATGCACCAAGTGGTAGCTAACCAAATCAAATGTCTAATATGATTACCTTTTTTATATTTAATCATATTTCCGAAGTGAATAAAGTGATTTCATCCTTCTCCGGTATTATTATTTTCCATAGGTAAGGGTAATTATAACTACCCATCTTAAGAAACTACTTCTTCGTTCGATTCCCGACTCCCTTACTTGTATGTGTAAGTTTATGATGACTTTGTCATTTCGTTTATGTACTAGAAAAAACTACTTCTTTTCTCATGCATTAAATATGCTCAACATATTTTTCCTTAGAACGTCTACTATATATTCCCATCATTCCTGATTAATGCAGCTTCATATGCTTTCATTTAGGTTTTCATTATTAAGCGAAAGATTATACCTATACCTATATGGGGTTAGGTTAATCCTACTTTACTAGTACCAATAGGCCGCATGGGGGAATTCGAAGCACTATAATTAGGAATCATCAACATGGAAAAACTTTGAAAAACTTTGTATTAAAAATAGAAAGATGGTCGAAACAAAAAAATATCTATTTAACAAGTTTGGCTCCTATACCAATGAATTCCAATGCACTGGGCAATAATGCATTGGAAGACTCAAAAGATTCATTCAATATATATATATATATATATATATATATATATATATGTTGATTGTTCTGCAACTGTATCGTCCAAAAGAAAAAAAGATTTATGAGAGATCTAGAAGAGTCCAGATTTATAAGCAAAAACATCATTTTTTTTGTCGCAAATTATAAGAAAAAAAATAATGTTTTATCATTTTCAAGATTTACTTTTATTTATTCTCAAAAAATTAAATACATATTGCATTTTATTTATTTCCAAAATAAATACAGATTTGCAAATTTCACAATTGTGGCTTAATATGACGGTTTTATTTTTATTTTTTAAAAAGTAAATATTTAATATTGATGTGACGGAAAATATGGATGACAGGTTCGGTTCTTGGATGGAACACTTTTTTGGCCAGACTTTACTTACCTCGCGGCCGAACTCTGGATTACTAGGGCCCCGTTCCCCTAAGAACCGGAGGATTATAAACCAAAAAAGGTAATTTACTACAAGAATGACTAATAAATTGAAGTATTAAATTAACATAACTAGTTAACCTACCTATAAATTTTGATCTCCACAGTTAAGGCATGAGGTGTAAGTATCCCCACAATTTTTTTAGCTCACACTCTTCACCTAGTTAACCTTTCTTTGACATAAGTGATGCCATTATTTCCAAATTAAAAAACAGAACTGTTTCGCACACAAACATATTATGTTTATTTAAATAAAAATAATTCATCAGATTTTATTTATGATTTGGCTGAATTTTAAATTATCAGAGTTTATTCTTTTGGAAGGTTAAAAAAGACAACAACATATATGTACAATATATTTATTGAATGAAATTAAGCATATGATGAAGATATATAGTCCAACCTAAAACAAAATCCTAACAGAATTTCATAATTTAAAAATCACATTAAGCTGTTTTATCTATTCAGTATGAGAAAATTTAGAGCATAAGTTTCAATTTGGTAGGTCATATTTTAAGTAATGATATAGTAATTTGTATACAACCGATAATGCAAAACATGTATTCAATTAAAATATTTTAGATATTATTTTTAAATTAATTTATAAAATATCCTTACAAATATCTAATTCCAGACAAATATCTATTGTGGACGAGTTGAGATGATTATATTTTTCCCTAACACACTAAAATTTTAACTGGGCCAATTAGACATTAACATGTTATTGGACGAAAACAAACTCTATGTTGTATTTGATTATTTTTATCATTTATATTTAGATTAACCACTCTTCAAAAGGTAATTTACTACAATAATGACTAATAAATTGAAGTATTAAATTAACATGAACTTCAATTTTAACTAACCTACCTATAAATTTTGATCGAGTCAATTTGATAGTCTCTATCCTATCATAGATTTCCAAAAAATCTAAATGATATTGAAATCTGATTTCGAATAAAATTATTCTACTCACCAAATTCATATAATTTCACGAAGAAAAAAACGCTAAATGGCACAGTAATATTCTGTTAGGAGAATTATTTCCTAACCTTTTTGCAAAAGAGTTGCGGCCGAACTCTTTGATCGCCGATAGATTGTCTAGCAGTAGAGAGAGTTTGGTGTGACAATGGGAGTGGCGTGATGCTCTAACGCAAGCGGAGGAACTTGATTTACTCAAGCTTAAGGAGTTGATGTTGGAAATTAACTTGAATCCGAATTGTGCTGACAGGTGGCGATGGATTCCTGGTTCTACAGGTTCGTTCTCGGTCAAGTCTTGTTATAATTTTATGGTACAATTTGACTCGGCTGAAAATCTTAATCCATCAATGTTGGAGGCTTTTAAAAAGTTGTGGAAGAATGACGTGCCCTCGAAAGTGAGTGTTTTTGGTTGGCGTCTTTTATTGAAGAAATTACTAACGCGGGATGTCTTAGCTTCTAAAGGTATTATCACAAATCCTCTTGAAACTTGCTGTGTATTCTGTTTTAGGCATGTAGAGGATTGTTCTCATATTTTCTATCAATGTAAGTTTTCTCAATTGGTGTGGACCGCCATTTTCAAATGGTTGGGATGTAGTATAACCATAGGCGAGGAAGGGCTGAATCACTTTTTTAAGTGTGGTGATCTTGTTAAGGGACATCGTGTTCGACATTTGATTTGGTTAACTACTAACTGGTGCTTATGGAGATTGAGGAACAATATCATATTTCGAGGGGAGGTGGCAGATGTATCTATGCTGATTGATAATATCACGACAATTTCGTGGATTTGGTTTAGTGGCAGAGCCGGTCGCAAGTCCACTTTTTCTTTTGCGGATTGGTGTACTAATCCTATTGTATGTTTACAAAGCATTTAATCTATTGACTTGAATTGTAAGGGTTTGAGTACCCCTTGTACTCCTTTATAATTCAATATTGCTTATAAAAAAAAAACGAAGAAAAAAACGCAACTGACAAAAATATAACTTTAACGGAAGAAGCAAACTAACTTGAATTTATGTAATGAATACATCCATTAACAAATTAGATGTAACTAATAAGAACATAACTTCACTTTTTTTTTTGGAGGGGGAGGGGGTGTTAATTAATAAACAAACATAATAAAAACTAGTGAAAATCATCATCTTAGGTCTTAGAACATTGTCACACATCACAAGTTGTGTTTTTGTCACATTCATTTCCAAGTTTCCCCTTTTCTAAACCACCCTTTTCCATGTCCAAATTCTCGAGGTTTCCAAGCTTATGAAGATCCACTTTGTTTGGTTCTTCAATAACAACTTTTCTTTTCCAATATTTGCAGTGGAGAACCAGCTGTAGGATTCCTAAGGGAGTTCCAATCACACTTGGTCCCTATTAAAAGTAACAACATCATTGTCAATAAGATTATCTTGATAATTAAATTATTATTATTATTATGTTAATTTCAATTATCAAATTATCTTAATATTACACTAACCGCAACGAATATATCCCTAATGAGAAGTCCATATGTAAGCCACAATACACTTGCTAAGAATGAACACAATGATAAGGGTAGTGGCATGAATTCCACACTCTTTGTTTGTACCACTTTCTTCTGCAATAATCAAAATCAAAATTATGTAAGTTAATGAATATAATTTAGAGGCACCATATTAAAATAAAATATGAAGTTACACCCATTTACTCACTTTTTTTTTCAATTTCTTTTTGTGTAATATTTTTTTTAATTACTATATGGAAGAATATATTTTTTCAAAATTGTTGGACACAGGCAGAAGGCACGCTAAAAAAATCCGATCTTTCAACAGTAAATATATATGAATATCTTTTTTTTAAAATTCAGATCATGACTTTTCACGTTTTAGTGACTGTATCGGAGATGCATTTTACACAAAGTGAATAGTATCACCAGACATATCAACTTTTGACTATTGATCTTTTTTGTTATATTTATATTTAAGATTAAAAATAGTATTTGATAGCAGATCTAGGTCAATGAACGAACCCGATTAAAATTTTATAACTGAAAAATAATTTTAGAATAATGATAATGTAAATGACAAAACTATCCTCATAATTTAAGTGAACAAAATGAGTGTATTTAATTACTCCATTATGTATATGAACTATGCTCTGTTCTGTTCCCCTGTTTTTTTTCTTTCTAGTGGTGCCTCTGTTTCCTTTTGTAAACAGAGAGATTGCATATAAAATTTGAGTGGAAGAAAAAGAGAAGTCTCACCATAACAATCAAAGGGGAAGCATACATTGCTATTGAAACCCCCAAACCAATGCTACCAACAAGTAACTTTCTGTGACGATGATCAGGGAAGGCAAAAGCTGATGCAAGAGCAATGGCACAGAACCCTAGAAGAATTGGTAAAGCTACCATAGCTACCTTCACCTGTAAAAAAATTCTTCATAATTACTTTCACAAAATACTTAACTTTTAATTATGAAGTTCTTTGATCCATATATGTTTCTTAACTCACATGTTTCTTTGATCTACTTTCATACTTTATTTCTTTCAAATTTAATGGTATAATATAATATTTTTGACTAATGAAGAAATTTCTAGTTGAGTTAAAACAATCAAAATACATGAACTCTTGCATTCAATTTTTTTTTTCTCAATCTTCCGGGTCTCAGGAGAATGAGAGCTCTGGTGATCTGAAATTCGGCCAAAAAGTATAAAGTCTAGTAAACAATTCTTCCTTCTAAAAATTGAATTTAGATTCTTCTGAACAGTTCATCCTAAGAGAGCTCATGAACCACTTAAGCTTGTTTATTTCATTTCGTTTTTCATTCAAAATTTTCATTTCATGCAAATATGACAAAATATTGATAAATTTTCATGCACACAATTATTATTTTCTTAGAATAATAATGAGATGTAAAATTTGGTGAGGTATTTTACTATTTTGTACATACCTTTCCTTTGGGTGTAGAATACCAAAAATAAATTAGAACATAAGCTAGCTCCAAAACAATCCCAACTCCATTAACAGTAACAAGAGGAAAATTTTCCCACTGGTAGCTAACTACTGGCAATCCATACCAAGTGAAAAGGAGACAGTTCAATAATGCTATGATATAAGGAACACATGAAAATTCCTCAGTGCTTTTTTTCCTTATGACCCTTTTGAAAGTAACACTGCAAAATCAAATCAAGAAGAAGAAATTTTTTTTCAATGATTCATAATCTTTAAATAGTCGGTCTTTGGGCTGGATACTGAATTTTTTTAAAAAAAATGAAAAATTTATAATGTTATGTAACATACATTGGTGCAGCATAAAGGGACACTGAGGCAACATTTCCTGCAAGAAATTAACAGTTAAATAAGTCACTTTTTTTTTTGTATCATAGTAATTAATAATGCATGATAATGTTAAGAGGGTATGGACTATGGATTATGGAATGGATTGAAAAAGTACCAATAACAGCAACAGCCAAACGAAGGCTTTCTGCCATGTTGAAGTTATTTGCTCTCTCTAGTGATATGAGATGAGATGAAGATATTTTGTAATGGTGAGTGAGAAGACATTTTGAGGATGCTCTATTTATAATACTTTTTGAGTACTATTCAACACCTAAGCTAGTAGAGGTATGCTTAAAGTATTAAGGTAAAAAAAAGAATATGAAAAAAGAATATAGAGAATTTAATTAAAAATAAAGGTTCTTAGTTAAACTTGAGAAACTATTCTTTGACAATGGTTAAAACTATGGTTAGTTTTAGAAGTCCTATATCGGAGATGAGTTGGCCTGAACTAGAGTTTATAGATAAGAAATAATATTCACTTTACATGTCAATTTTGTAGGGTTGAATTAAACACAACTTTTAATTCTAAGACTTATAACCATATAAAAAGAGGGTACATGTTTATTGTGCACAAGTCAGACAATTTTTTTTACCGTGTATAATTTTTTTCACCGTTGGATAAATAAATTTTATAATTAAATCAAATAAAAAATATATGACATATTAATTAAATAGCAAGACTCATTGATCAAATAGTGAAAGCCATATAAGACAAGTTACTCTTTGGAGTAAGTTGACCCCTCTAAGAATACCTTTTTAGAATTACTCTTGCTTAATAGTTCTTTGCAGACATCAAATTTTACTTATTCAGTTGTTAACAAATAGTCCTCTTTTTTTTTCGTCAAATATAATTCTTATTAAGTAGATCAAATATAATTTGTAAAGTTCATTTATTAAACATATAATATACTTTTTCAAATACAACTTCTTTTTATTTTATCACATAGGGTAGTATTAGATATCGACTACAGCTTGGTCATGAGTCAAATACATATGAGACAAAATAGAACATTAGTTGATTTTTGAAAACCAAAATGGAACCTTTTTATTTTTTTTGACAAACAATGGAACCTTTTTATTTAAAACCTTCAAATTGCAGGTACTTCGTGTGAGACACTCCCTAAAAAATATAACAATAAGATTGTATTTATAAGTATCTCATCAACTCAAACTCGAATAAATACAATCTTATTGTCATATTTAAGTAGTATATATATTATTATTAATTATTATAATATACAGATTAGTACTCTGTGTTAACATCTTATCTTAGTAAATAGTAATATAACATCTTGTGTAATTTAAACATATATCGACCTACATCAATTTATGACATGTTTAAATGTATTATTAAGAAATAGAATTTAAATAAGATATTATATAAAATTATCTAAAATATCACGTTAAATTAAAAATAGAACACATTGACATATTACTTAATAAATTTTTAAACAAACTTTCAGGATTTTGGAATTTCAAAAAAGCTAGGTCGCCTCAAAAGTGAGCATATATAATAAGTAAGTGAGATTCTTGTCTACTCCCATTTTCTTAAAATCAAATTTGTTTGAATTTGCTGTTTCAACCAAAAAAAAAAAATCATTTTTTTTATCTATCTAAAACGGTGAATCTGGACAATATTTTTTTTATTAACCTTTTGGTTTTCACGAAAAAGAAGTTTCAGAAATTCAGAGTTAAGTAAAATTTGGCTAAAAATTGTTTTCATAAGAAATTCAATTCGGATTCTTACGAACGATGCATTCTAGGAGTATATCATTAAACACTTGAGCCTAATGTCTTGGTCGACAAATCAAATTTTAAGAGAGGGGAAAGTGAGGGAACACAGGAAAAGCTTTTAATAAATAAGTTTAATTGCAGTTTCGATTCCCATATTTTCACTATTTTGCATAATTGGTTTTTCCATTTTAAAATTTGACAGTTTTAATGTCTCCATTAAATCCTTTGTCTAAATAATGGTGATACGACATATTTTAAATTAAATTTATAAATAATTTTCTTACAACTTCATCAATTTTAATATTTTCTCTTCATCAAATCATATACCACATCATTTAAAATATATCACATCATCAATTTTTAGGTGAAATATTTGATGGAGGAACTAAAAATATCAAATTTTGAAATAGGGGAACCAATTCTACAAAATGGTAAAGATATGAGAACCAAAACTGCAATCACGGTTAAAAAACAAGGGATTTGCTTTTCACACCCCCTAAAATTCCTACGTCACCCCCTGAAATGACCAAACTAACCATCTCACTTTCTAGGATGCGAGCACTTTTCACACTCTAAGTAGCGAGTGTCAATTTTTTTAACTGAAACTCAACGTCTGCACCCCCTAGATGAAACACAGTTCGCTATTTAGAGTGTGAACTCAGTTTACACTTTAATTAGTATATATTATAAAAAATATGGCCACCATCTTATATCATATTTTAATTTGCCACTGCAGCGGTTAAATTTAGAGTATCAAGGGGCGCGCATGTATACGGGGGTGAAAAAAAGTAAAACTCAATAAACAATACTAGGTCAGTGATAACTCACTTTATGTGATGTTTGTTATCCTTATTTACTTTAGTTATTGTCTGACCATAAGGTGATCATTCAATGTTTTGAGTCATTTTTATGTATTTTGAGTCTAGTATGTAAATAGGACATAATTGTAATCCTTCGTCCAAAAAAAGGCGTTCTGGTGATAACTTGAGTCAAGACAAACCACTGGACCTAAAGCAAGACAAAAAGGGTTCAGAGCTATCTCATGCTAACTATAGTCAAGACCTGAGTTCCATACAACAAGGATTGCGTGGAGTCGCATGTGCAGTCAAAGCTCGATGTATGTTGTGAAAGAAGACAAAAGCACTACAGGACGAAGCTAAGACAGCTGGCAGATTTCTCATGTGCAGATTGTACTGTCTGCTGTTATCTTAAGGGAATATGCCTTATTCTTTTGGGATGTCTTATTCTAAGTGGTTAGGGCCCATGATCCAAGATTGATCTCTATATAAAGGAGCCAATAATCCTAAAGCTGTATGGCATACAAGAGAAGAAGTGCTAGCTTGGAGGCAGAATACCTAAGTTTCGTGGAGAGCTACTTGAGCCACCGCCGCAACTCTGATGCAGTTCCGATAACTGGAGGCGCGACGCTGCTGACTTGGAGGTTGAGACATCATCTCTAGGTGGTCGTGTTTGTAGGTTTACATTTCTATTCTCATCTGATGTGTAGATCTATTCCTCTTGTTATTTGGGTTGTAAAGCTCATCATGAGCTAAACCTCTTGATGTTGGAATTATGTGAACTTCAATGAAAGTTTAATGTCATTTATGTGATGTGTTGCGTGTTGTTATGCTATTTTGGTTCATTTGTTATTTTGTTATATATTTGATTCTGAGCTTGATCAACTTAGGATTAGATACAAGTTTATTATTATGAGACATCTAATAGTAAATGGATTGAATGAACTAATATGGTTAAATAGAGGATAGACACATACTTCTTACTTAGATATAAGCCTTGAGGCCATAGTGATTTAAAATAAGCAAGATCTTTTCTGAACTAAAATGAATTAAGCGTGACCTAGACATAAGACCCACCTTATCCCTCATTTTATTATCTAACGTTATAGACATACACCACAAGGAAGCTTGGTCACAATAGTCTTGACAACACTTATCACACACATGCATTAAACCGTAGTTGAACTGATTGATTCCAACAACTTTCCAACTCCTGTCATCAAAACCTATTTTCATTATTGTCATTTATATTCTCTGTTATAAATATCCAAAATGATATTTTATTACCTTTATGCTCATAAGTTAAGAATTGACTGAATACGAATTGAAATTAAGTTCCACTCGCAATCCCTATGGGAACGATACTCTATCTTATTACTTTTCTGCAATTGACTGTCTATACTTTCACAATTCTTACAAAGCCGGAACAGTCAGGCCCATAGCTAGCATTCTTAAGAAACCAACTTTACAAATCTAATGTCTAGTCTATTTTAACCTTAGCTATGAGCTGTAATCTGAATTTCTTTTCTTAATTTCCTGTTTTAGAGGTTAATGTAAGGTAGAGACAAAATACACATTTGCTACTAACTCTGATTAGAGAATTTAGATTGGTAAATGGCACTAGATTTGCACCATCTCTTTTTGACATAATTCTTGCGTGTCATTTGAAATTTTAAGTAAGGTTAGAATATGTTTGTTATGTTCCTTCTTTGTTTTTATGGATACAATGTGATATATGGCTTATGCTTTTATGTTGGTAAAGCATTATAGATACCAATAATGCCTTAAAAAACATTACTAATTCAAGTGCTCTACTCTTCATGATGTGGATTCCATTTTCTTGATATATATGAATTCATTTGACAAGCAACAGATTAATTATTTTCATTGGAATTGTACGATTGGCTTCCTATGTTTAGAAAGAAAACTTTTTATTTTCTTCTACTTTCCTCAAATTTTAAGATAGTAAAGAAAATGGCCAATGCAAATTTATTTCATTATTCTTGCATGAATGGGGTGTGACATAAATCCTATCATCATATATTATAATTATTACACATATTTTGACTTCTACGGCAAAAGGTATAAGTGCACATGATGTACCAATTTTAGATATACTACTAATTAAAAAAAAAAATTGCATTAGCAAACTGAATCTATATATCTATATTTATATCTATATCTATCTATCTACTATATATATTTTTTGAGAACTATTTTATAAGTTCTCGATAGAAGCGTTGAACTTGATGTGGGTGTTGTTGATGATATTAGAAACCAATGAAAGAAGCTGAGTGTAGAGGATTTGAGTATGAGGATTGCCCGAGGAAAGCTAATCCTTCACTAAAAGCTGCAAATCATGGACATCAATGTAAGGAACCAGAGCCGCTAAGTGACTAAGAGGTGGTCCAAGGGTTGAACCAAAGGAAGAAGATCCCGAGTTTGCCCGTCAAAAAAAGCCATCTTTAAGAATGTTTTTGGCCTGAATAAAAGAGGACCAAGTTGAAGAGCCACTAGAAAGATTGTCAGATGGGAGGAGAGTTGAGCGAACAACATATTTACTAGAGAGCAGATCAACCCAAAGTTTACTTAAATAATTCACAATTATTTTCTATTCAAAATGTTTCATATTTTTACTATTTTGAATTACTGTTTCATATTTTATAAAATTATTGATTTTGTCAATTTCTTTATCACACATTAATAGCATTTTTTTTAGTAAATAGGCATTAAGATGATGAGAACCCTAGAAATATATTAGCAATCTAAAAATAAGGAGAATGCATTAAGGAGGGGGACCGGACTAAAGCCTCTCCTAGGTTGAAAATCTAAAGTTGGGAGTACCAAATTTTCCCCTCCTAAAAACACCTCTATCTTGCAAGGGTATATACATTGAATTTTGAAAAGAAAACCTAAATTATCACACGTTAATAGTACTTTAATTAAAATTGACCCCAAAATTTAATATGAAAATGACCCCAAATTAATAGCATTATATATTTTTTTTTTGACTAAAAATCTGGATTCATTCATTCAAATTGAAAGTACACCGATCATTATAAATTCAATATTGCTAAAAACTAAAAAAGGCGAATCTACAAACAATCTTGCAGCACTTAGGTTAATAGCATACAACGACATCCTGAAAGTGCCTACAAATATGACAAAATAAAAGTAACCGGAATCTTCATACACCCGGATCTGCAACGTTGATGTCAAAGTCTTCATCAGATCTGTAATGAAGGTAGATATGTCAATTTGAATCAACGAAATATTGTACTAAAATGAACCATGAAGAAACGCCGCACAAGACGACGACAAGCTTACAAGACAAAAAATAAAGAAGCAAATCTGTGTGGATAATCACTTATTTAAATGAAAAGGAAAGAAAAAAAACAATTGAGAGGGGTGATTTTGGATCAAAAATTGATCATAAAACCACCCCTCCTTGGTGGATGAACAACAGAAAAAACTAGGGTCGAGGGGAGAGGGGGTGACGGCTTGAGAAGAAGAAAAGATAATTAATAGCATTATATTGATTCCAATTTTATACTCCTTCTATTTTTTTTAAGTGGAGTTTTAGTATAAATAAAAACAAAAAAATTCTTCTAAAACGACATTTAAAAATGAACGGACAGATCAATATTCTTGGTTTCCTTCAAAAGTTTCTACAAAATTAAATTGACATGATTAAAAAATATTTCAATTTAAAAAAAAAATAGAAATATAACTCGGTCAAGAAAATAAATGCAAATATCTAACAATCCGTTTTTTATTTTAATTTTTTGCGTCAATTTTTTTTTATTTCATAAAACAGATAAATAAAATTTTTAATATTTTAAAAATATATAAATACATTAGTACATATAATAAATATAAATATTAAAATAAAAATTACTATGATATCGATGTTCCTCATTGTTCTCTCCAAAAACATTTCCTTCTAATCACATGACACTTTGTTGAAAAGATGAGCTCAACATTCATTTCTAGTGCAACACTTTTTGCAAGATTCATACTCTTTGTAAAACCTTCCCATCGATATTTTTCAAAATACAATAATACATCTTCCATTTGTAATTTTATGGTAGCGTCGATAGATTTAGATTGCAACTTTTTGCTGACATATTAATATATAGCAAATAAAATATCATACCAAATAACCATACCAAGCAAAAATTCAAAGTGTTCTAGTGCATTAATCAAACTCTCTGTCTCACTCTTTGTCTTTACATCATTAGAAATTTAGAGAAGAATTGAATTGTAGTAATAATAATGTCACCACAATGTAAATTGAAGAAAAATGTGAAGTACCAAATTTTTTTCAAAACAAGTAAAGGATAAATTGCTCAAAATAATAAAGAGAAAAACTAAAATAAATAAATTCAATCATAAAATTTTAAATTAGATTTTGTCCTCTCGTGTACGAAAATGAATCATTGGCTAAGTCAACCTAATAGAAACAGTACAAAAAGGAGACAATAATAATATTACCCAATAAGAGGGGATGGGATTATATTATTATATATTCTCATTCATGCATGCACAACCAATAATTCTTTAAAGCTGCTCGAAAAAACAATTGCTAGTGTGTGGAATAAAACTCATCTTAGTGAAAGGAATTCAACGATATGCCGTTGCTATAATAAGAAAGGGGGGTTTATTATACTTTGTGTAAGGTAATGCTCCAATATAATCCACCCTAAGTTGATAAGTTGTTCCACTATGCAATATCGTTTTTAAATAATTTAAGAGCTCTAATTGGGTCTCATCATAGGATTGGAAAAGGAATAAGTATTAATTAAGAAAATTTGACACCACTTTCTACCAAAAATCTTAAAACAAAAACCGACTTGGGTGTTGTGAGTTAGAAATCTCACACCAAATAAAGAAAACGCATGTTTAACAATATATAAGTGAGATAATCCATATATTTAAAGCGTTAAAGTTTTGAATGAAGATATAATATGAAATTCTCTTTATGTGGTCGTTCTTTGTTCAATACAATGATTCTCTACACATTTATATTAGATGATAAAACGAGTGTTGAACAATATTACTTCCTTTATTTCAAATTATAAAGTAAAAAATAAAATAAATAAAAAACTATAAAGAAAAAAAATAAAAATCACATGTATTAAGAAAAACAAAAACATCATAATTTGGAGTATTTTTTAATTTGTCTTTTACTTAAAATAAGTTTCATAGATAATAGAAATATGTAAAAAAAATATTTATTGGTTATGGGCCGGCTTATTGAGAAAATAGAAGAAAAAACAAATTAAATATAATTAACATTTAATTTTATGAGAATAAATGAAAACAAATTCTTAGAAAAGATAAATGTTGATTTTTTCTCTCTTATAATTTAGGACAAAGAAAATGAAATTTTTTTCTTCTTATAAATCGGGATGGAGGGCGTATATAAGTGAGATGTGATAATCCCCGACAAATCTAGAGATAGATTCACACTCGAGGGGTAGATCATATTGGATGGAAAAATGAGTGTTGATCAGTATATAAGTGAGAGAACTCACATATCTAATATCTTAATATTTTGAGTAAAAATTTGATGTCAAATTCTCTTTATGTGATCACTTTTATCCAAATGTGATGATAATTAGACTCCTCTCATGACCCAATACCAACACTTGTATAAGGTGTTTATCCACCACACTTTTTTTTGAAGACATATATGTGAGACTCTTAGCACAAACCTTTAGAATTTATGAGTGGACATAACATGAGTGACTCGAAAGCGACGACCTAATAACAAGTTGTTCAACAAATTTTACCTAAACTTTAATATTGTCATAGAAATGCAATTCAATTCAATCTTTACCTATTTTTAGATCATATCTCATCAAAATTTGGGACTTATAATTAACATGCTAATTTGCTTAAAGTTAATGTGTACTAGTCTCGAAAGGTTAATGTGATATGATAAGACACATTAAAAGTGATTTTCAATTTAAATTACTCCCTCCAAAATTGTACTAGTGGAAATGGGATAAATCATAAAATTATAATAACCGCACATTATAAGCATATGGTGGGAAACCATTGTGGTGCAAAATATTTCTCCTTTTGAATGAATGCGAACCAGCCAAGAAATTTTATAGAAAGATGTAATCCTAAACACACTTTTTTGTTAGTCATGTCAAGTGACACTCTTTGATTCTACTACTAGTAGCAAATTGGCTTAAAAACAGACTGGAAATTCAATGTCCTAAAGCATGAGCGCAGCAATTGGTTTCTGATTCTTTTCGTATGTTTGGTTTTACATTTGATGATGTGATGCTAAATGGCAAATAAGAATAATAATAATTTTTTATGACACACAGATCATATAAGCTAAGCTAGTAGCTAGCATTTCTGTTCATACAAATATTATATCCCCTCCAATGGTTTGTTTTGCTTGCAATGGGATAACTTATACAAGTGTGAAATTCAAAGCATCACTTTTTATTTTGACTTCAATTCAATGTATGTCGGCTCAATATGCTTTTATTTTTTGATTTTTTTATTCTCACCGCCAATATCCAGCTCATTGGAGCGTCTAATCCGATCCGGATGTCAATTTTGGAATCAAAGTCTCCCCCGATTGCAGTTGCGGGGGATCGAACCGTGAATCTCCATATTAAATCCAGCGTTAATCATTACTGAACCAACTAACGATTGTTTCAAATGCTTTTAGATGATGACATTAACTTTTGTTTTTTAAGTGAAGACATTCAATTTTTGACAAACACAATTTAAATTATTTTATGATATTTTAATATTAGAGATAAATTAGTTTATTTATTATAATGACCAAAAACTAGTTTGTTTCACTATAAAATTATTAGGGATTAATGTGAGTTTTATTTTTTTGTCAGAGATTGAATTGGGCCATCTGAATATTTTGAGAGGTTAAAATGAATTTTCACTATATTTTATTTTTTTTCTCTAATTTAATGATATAATCTCACATCAACTATATATGAATGAGTTCAAACAAGTCATACATTTTCTCAATGTTTTAATTTTATTTTATTTTTTGGAAATTTTGTGTCCGATCTCTTGTTTTAAAACAAGCTAGTCATACTTATGATCTCAACTATATATGATCATTAGCTTGTTTTACACCCAAACTTCAAAATAAGTGGTATCAAAATATTGATTAGAGATCATAAGTGAGATTGACCTCATGTTTTGGATCAAGTATAGTTATGTGTTATATTCACATTTGTGATGGAGATTGTTGGTATTCAAGTGTGACTATCCACATCGACTATAAATGAGTTCAAATGTGAATTATAGTTCCACATTGAGGTATGAATGAGTTTCCAAGTCTTTAATTTATTTGGTGGAGATGTGAGATATGATCTTTTGGGTGATTATAAATTGTTAATTGGTTGGATAAATGGAAATCTTCAACACAGTCTCCATTGCTAAATGTAAGGAAATTAAATTAGAATTTTAATTTATTTATACAATGATATTTAAATGCAAAAAAAGTAAATGATATTTAAATGCAAAATATCTCTAATAGTGAATTTTAATATAATATATTGATGACATGTTTAAGAGATTCAAGTCGCTTACCTCAAAGCATAAATCACTTTGAGTTTATATAGTTTAAAATAAAATAATATTTGTATTGGGGAGTTAGGAAGAGCAGTAATAAGCCAAACATTTAGGACTCCTAAGAGATTGTAATATCGCATATTTATCGAAAATCTTATGGACAAATGCCAAAAGCATCACTAGACTTACGGGTGTATATGGGTTGAAAAAATTCGGTCGAGAGATTTGATGATCCACACTAGGATCTCACTCCAGCTCCCCCACCAAGTTGAACGATGATTCTTATACCATTTATTGGAGAATCAGGAAAAGCGCCAAAAACATCAATAGGCTAAATGTTTAAAATTCCTACAAGACATTCGCACCATATTTTTACACAAAATCTTATAATATTAAATAAGGTTAAATAAGTTTTTATATCATATAAATATCTCAAATTTTATTTTTATTCCATATAAATGTTTTTAGCAACTTAGTCCACCAAATATTTTTGTCACAATTTTTGGTCCATACTTTTAATCAACTCTTGTGTACTTTCAATTTTTTGAGTGGTTTTTTGTATTAATATTTATAATAGTATTAATTATATGAATCCCTCTCACAAAAATTTTCATTTTTTAACCTAATATGAATTATTTATTATTTTTTAAGTGCAAAAAACATAAAAATTCATATTTAATTCATCCATTATTTGTTACCGAAAAAAATAATTCATCCATTATTAAAAACAATTTAAAAATTTTGCAAGAGAAATTTTTATAATGTACTAAACATGACTATGGTAAAAAATTCAAAATTTTGAATGATATACATGAGTTGATTGAAAAACAAGAACCAAAAGTTGTTACAAAAATAATATTTGAAATATTTATTGGATAAAAAACATATTTACCCAAAAGAAAAGATTAGATAATAATTTTGATAAAACTTTACCAACTTAGGGTGATAAATCTTAGAAATGGGTATTGGGCCTAACTCATCCTTACAAAACCGGCTTGTAAGGTGAGGATTGCCTCTAGTATATAAACACTTAGTCAGGCCATCTCTCAACCGATGTGGGACTCTTAACAATAAAAAATGTAAAATTTAATACCCAAAATGACCAATTGATACAATATCCACTTTTTTATCTGAACCATTAAGCGTGTATCACTCTCTATAGGATGTCTAGTGCATATTCGATAAGGTGAATGGATGGATGATGGATCAGCAACAACACACACAAAATGTTTTACCACACAATGTGATATCAATTAAGATTTAAGAACATAGAATATGTTCTAATTCCAAGTTCCAACCACGAATAATAAAAACATTGCTTTATTTTACGTGTAGTGTTTGTTTTTTTTGTGGTTGCAAGCACAAAATCTACAATAGTTTTGATACTATACCACCCTTAATTGGCACATGTGTTTCCAACGAAAAATAGAAATTCAGATATATTCATAGAATAGCTTCTTTGAACATTTTATTTTTGAAAGACAGGGAGAACTTAGAAGTTTATGACATAATTTGATTTGTCATGATCAAGTAGGAAACCTAAGTATCTAGCCTATTCCAATCTTATCATTTATACTTAATGAAGAATTCACCTTTTTCATATATTATGGCTAGTGTTTTTTCTTAGTGTAACTAGTGATAGGGATTAAAAATAGATAAGAAGATGAAACTAGTTGCAAGAGGGAATAAATTAAAAGATTTCAAATTGAATAAATCACTGATTTTGTTGTTTGAAATTAGGGTAAAATATGTTTTCAGTTCCTATTTTTATATTGAGTTTTGGTTTCCGTCCCTATACTTTAAAATCACTCGTTTTCGTCCTCAATTAATTGTCAGTTTTGGTTTTAGTCCCAAAAATGTTAAGTCAACTAACAGTTGACTAACAAAAGTCTATGTGGCGATGCCACGTTGGATTCCGTTGACACGTGGCATCCTACGTGGACTGCCACATCAGTTTTTTTTAAAAAAAAATATTAAAAATTTAATACATATTTTCTTTTTACTGTTATATTTTTTTTTATTTTTAAGATAAGGACTTGTTATGGTTGTAATTTATTGTGTTTGATGAATTTTTTTTAAAGCTTCTAAATTATATTAAAAAAGAGAGATGCATAAGAAATGCTAACACACCTCACAAAGTTACAAATAAGAAAACAAAACAGTAAATAAATAAAGTCCATGACAGTAATATAAACAGACCTAAAAAACCGGCAAAGCTTACAACGAACACACAACCACAAAATGACTGAGCAACACAAGCAACCGAAAAACAACTCTCCAAAACACAGATCAGCTGTTGTCCATGATTAGCGCAGTAAACATAGTTGAGGTTCTGCTTGCCATTCGTAGAAAAGACAGTGGGATGCGCTAGAAAAATAAAATAAAAAAAGTCATTATCTTAAAAATAAAAAAAATAACAGTAATAAAAAATAAGTATTATTATTTTTTTTTTAAAAAAACTATTTTTTATAAAAAAATTATGACGTGACAGTCCATGTAGGATGACACGTGTCAATGGAATCCAGCGTGGCACCGCCACGTGGACTTTTGTTAGTCAACTGTTAGTTGACTTAACATTTGAGACTAAAACCAAAACTGACAATTAATTGAGGACGAAAACGAGTGATTTTAAAATATATGGACGAAAATTAAAACTCAATATAAAAGTAGGGACGAAAAACATATTTTACCCTTGAAATTATATGGATCGAACATTTACACCTCTAAAATTTGCAAATAGATAATAAAGACTCTAGTTTTGAATTATGTCGGACAATTTAATTCATGTTAACTAAGGATTAGGTTGACGGTAAGTGATATAATTAAGGGATACTTTGCTATAGTAAGCAATATAAAATAAATAAGTGAGATTTATTTATAATTTATATAATTAAGGAATAATTATTTAAATAGAGAAACATGATTAGAAGCTCTGTACGTATGGACTAAGTAGCGGTATCACCAGTTTGGTTTGCTCATGATTAGAAGTTGTTATGCTGCAAAAAGTTTTGCACTACAAGATGTATATAGGGAGGAAAAGTTTTGCGTATAAACATCTATTATATTCACCGATTCATGCTCATTCGTAATGATCCTTGGGAGGAAATTTTTTAAATTTTTGCTGCTGTTATACTCGATATTTTCCTTCAATTAAGCCATATTTTGTAATTTTAAAATATCACATAAGCAACTTTTTAGTCAAAAAAATCAACGGGGACTAACAAATGCAAAAAGGGATAAATTTGAGGGCCAACATCGAGCAATTGTGAAATCGAGGGGGATAAAATCAAGCATTTGAAACTTGGTGGATAAAAAATAAAATCAAAGAATTTCAAAATTTTAAAGTTGCATTTAAGCCTTTAGAATTTTGGTCTCTCATTTCATTTTTTTATGGTACAACATATTTATTTATGATGTAGAACAGTAGAAGTACTCATTAAGCATATTTTATTGACATGAGTATTTATTGTGACCTAATAAGTATTATCAGGTCATAAATGAATAGACCGTATCACTAAAATTGACTTAAAAATAGGATGAGGGCCAAAATTTTGAAAGATGTTAAATTGATGGGGATTAAAAAACAATTTTTGAAATTGAGAGACCGAAACTTTTGTTTTTTATTTTTAAATAGGAGGCCAAAACTCCATGTAAGTAAAAAAAAAATCTAATAGTCATCCCAAGATATAACATCATTTTTTTTTTTGACAATCAAGATATAACATCATCATTTTTAAAAGTTACTTTTTGATTATTATTTAAGGAAAAAATTAAACTACTATTTTATCAAAATGATGTTTTATTTTTAAAAGTGGATTCTAAAATTTTAAAAATGGTTTGCTAAATAAATTTTTTACATGTATTTGCTAGTTGAATTTTAGCTGATTTTGTAGTATCCAAGAATCACAATAGTATATTTAAATTAGAGTAAATTGCATATACTCCATCCGTCCCAAAATATAAAAACCAGTTTGACTACTGCACGTATGCCAATGCACAATTTTGATCATTAATATCTTTAATTGTCTATTAGTAAAAATTACAAAAACTTGATATTTTGAAAATACTCATCAAAACAAATCAAACAAGATCTTATATGCTAATATTTATATCTATATATAATTAAAAAAATATGGTCAAAGCTAGATAAGTGAATAGTGTCATTTAGTCAAAATAGCTCTTATATTTTGGGACGGAGGGAGTACTTCATTTTCTTAAAGATATTTAAATTACACTACTCTCCTCTTTTATGTTAAAATATAAATTTTTCTCCTCTTTTATGTAAAATGTATTAGGAAAAATTACACTTTTTTTTCTTGAAACAAGCTTAAATTTCATTACTCTCCATTTTATATTAAAACTTGCATTTCTATCATGTCATCTAAATCTTCTAACAACTCTTCCACTTCCAATTCCTCATACAGAAAAGAAATGGTTAACATGAAGTTCAAACCTCAAACTCCAATTCCAACAAGTTTATTGATTTCTTATAGTTATCGATTTCTAGCTAGTGTGTCTGAAAGTCTACATTTGTATCAATACTCCACACGAATACTCCATGATGCCCTTAACACCAATACAAATGCATACTTCCAGAGACACACCAACAGTAAATCGATAATTTTAAGAAATTGATAGGTTTGATGGAATTGAAGTTTGATGTTTGATTTTCATTCTCATTCATATTAACTACGTCTTTCCTGCGAAAAGAATCAACTTACTATTGGAAAGTGCCAAAGTTGCTAGAAGATTCATATGTCATGTACAAATTAACTATCACGAACTATACTGTGAATTTTTTATCTTAATATAACAGAGAAGCTTATAAGAAGGGCTATTTATATAAAATTATTTTAGTTAATGCAAATATTTTTAAGAATAACTAAGGAAAGAGGCATTTTTAGGAATATGGATTGATAATTGAAACGATGTGAGGTAGAATATTGCACCGATTGATTTGCGCATGAATATATTTTCCGTTTTACTTTGGATGTAATAATTTTGACATCATTAAGGCACCTAGACAAATCAAAATTGTCTAGGTGCACTAATGAAGTCCAAATTATTACATCCAAAGTAAAAAAAATAATATATATTCATGCACAAATCAATCGGTGCAATATTCTACCTCACATCGTTTCAATTATCAATCCATATTACTTAAAATGCATCTTTCCTTAATTATTCTTAAAAATATTTGCATTAACTAAAATAATTTTATATAAATAACCCTTCTTATAAGCTTCTCTGTTATAATAAAATAAAAATAAAAATTAGAAATACAAGATTGTCATCAGAGAATAGAAAACCAGGTAAGAGTAATTCCTTGTTTTACTGTGTATACCAAGGAGATATGCATCACAATCGATTCAAGAAAGCGTCGTTGACGACGGAAAATGAAGTATTAAAATCAAACAAGGGAAATGATAATATATTCATGCACAAATCAATCGGTGCAATATTCTACCTCACATCGTTTCAATTATCAATCCATATTACTTAAAATGCATCTTTCCTTAATTATTCTTAAAAATATTTGCATTAACTAAAATAATTTTATATAAATAACCCTTCTTATAAGCTTCTCTGTTATAATAAAATAAAAATAAAAATTAGAAATACAAGATTGTCATCAGAGAATAGAAAAACAGGTAAGAGTAATTCCTTGTTTTACTGTGTATACCAAGGAGATATGCATCACAATCGATTCAAGAAAGCGTCGTTGACGACGGAAAATGAAGTATTAAAATCAAACAAGGGAAATGATAATGGCGTGGAAGAGTGTGATAGATTGGAGGGCACCGTAGTTGTTGCAGAGAGGAATCGACACAAAAATGCAAGAATTGGAAACGACACAAGAATTGGATACAACATGTGGTAGGTAGAATTGAGCATAGATTGGTGCAGTAAATGATATTATGATTAGAAATAGTGGAGAAATTAATCACTCACCTGAAATTGCGGCTAACGATTCTCAAGGAATGGAAGCATATGTGACTTCGTGATTCTCGAATTGATTAAACGATTTCCTTCCCACACACGATTTGATGGCCAATCAATTTCCAAGGAGAATTTAAATGCTCTTGATGACAATCAACACCTACCATCTAGGATTGAGGAATAAGAGGCGTGTTACAAGAGTGTTTCGGCAGACTGAGATTTCCTTTGCTCTGAAACCCTAATTTCTCAAACAATCACAGCAAACATTTCCTATATATAGTTTGGGCGAGGAAAATGAGATAGTAAACCAATGGGCTGAAACAACTTGTGGGCCACTAGGATTCAATGATTTAGCTTCTTCAAAAAAAATGATTTAGGCCCACTTTCACCATTTTTTTCAGTTTTTTTTTTTAAAAAAAATTGTTTTGGCTTTTTATGATCATACTCAGCAATAGAAAAAGAAAATGTGTTTTAGATAATATTTAAATGTAATTATAACTTGAAAAGACACAAAAAAAATCAGAGAAGTGAATAAATAAATAAATAAATAAATAAATAAATAGGTGAAAATAAATTCATAAAATAGTTAATTTCAAACAATAATGAGAGAAGTTATATAGTGATAATTTGATATATTGATAATTAAAATGATTTAATTAAACGAGATGATGAAAATGTTTTAATAGAGATTGTAAACTTTTCTTATAGAGTGTCAGATCATCATAATGCTTGTCTAGGAGCTATTCAAGCTTCCTTTTATAACCATTTTGGGTGTATTCATGAGGACTCTGACGTGGGTCAAGCTAGTTGTGTTACAAGCCCATGTGATAGTCCAATTGGAGATTGTTTAGAGAAATGAGTCGTTGTGAAAAGGTCAAAGAAATTAAAAGATCCAAAAAGCTAATTTAAAAAATGGAACAACTCAACTAATTTAAATTATCAAGATAACTCGGATGACTTTAATGACGACGTTCAAATAGCAGTAAAAACTTGGGAGATTGGTAAGTTGGAGCTTTATGCAGAATTGGAGGATAAAGTACTTGGAAAAGAACCACTCCAAAACATTTAAAATGATTATTGTGTTTTTTTTCTTTTCTCATTGGGGGTATTCAGGTGTTATTTTTTCTTTGAGACGTGTTTTTATTTGTGATTTGTCTTTTTCATCTCGATTATTTTTAAAGGTATTTTTTCCTACTAATGTCTTTTTAGGGTGTTGGGTTGTGTTTTTTGGTGTTATGGGTGAATTTTGTTTAATCTTGTGTACTTTTTTTTTTCTCTATCTAACCTTTTGATTAGATTATATCAATAAGTTTAATTATCGGGAAAAAATGCAAAGAGAAGCTAATTGGAAGGTTTTTTTTGTTGTTGTCAAGTATTGGAAGGCTTAGTAAAAAAAAAGTATTGGAAGGTTATTTATTTCAATAATATTTGACTTAATCCAAATATATTTTTTTTTTTATTAATAAGGAGTGAAAATTTGAAACGATATAAGGAAGAATAATAAATCGATGGATGAGTCCCGTGAGTTTAATTCAGTTGGTATGTAGGTGTTTTCCTAGTTTTGTTATGTTTTTATCTTTTATTTTTCGCCTTTCTTTTTCCTTTGAGGGTTTTGGTTATATCCTTTTTTTTTTGTACTTTTTTATTTCTATTAATATATGTTAAGGGTGTTGTAGTAGGTGATTCCTCTGCACCTCATCTCTTGATTAAATATATATATATATATATATATATATATATAAGGCCGGCACAGCTGAACCTCTATTTTATTTTTTAGCCTAAAATAAAATTATATAGTACTTGGTCTTTGAAAAAAAATAAAAAGTTTGATTTGAAAAATAAAAATGGTAGTAGATATTAATTTGAAGTTTCACTTGTGCTCTACTATGTTATAAAAAATAGTTAATCGCTTAATACTGATGGTTGTTAAGAAGTTCCACATCGTTGCGAGACGATTTGAATATGTGTTTATAAAGTAGATGCAATTCTCACCTTACAAGCCGGTTTTGTTAGATGACCCAAAACGCAATTGATGAATCCTCATCATGACATGTTATCTGAGCATGTTTAAGGCGATTTCTAGGAAATAATGTAAAGAAGTCGAGTATATTGAGTGAAATTTAGCCGAATATTAGATTGAGTGTTGCGCAAGCAAAACAGGGGAGAATTTGAGTTTATTCTGCGCCACGGCGCAGAAGGGCTGCGCATGGCGCCTATGAGAGCTAATTAATAAGGCATTTTCTCTGTAGGCTGCGCCATGGCGCCACAGGGCTGCGCATGGCGCATTGTTTGTTAAGTTTGATGGTGAACTCCACTGGGTTCTGCGCCATGGCGCAGAAGAGCTGCGCATGGCGCAATCTAGTCTTGCTTGAGAAGTCTTGTTAGCTGTAAGCTGCGCCATGGCGCAGGGTAGCTGCGCATGGCGCAAGATGAACATCTGGGTTTGAGTTCTTGATCTGGAAGCTGCGCCACGGCGCAAGAGGCCTGCGCCACTGCGCAGCTGTAACTGCCTCTTTGCGCCAGGGCGCAGGGGGCCTGCGCATGGCGCAGGTGAGAAAATTATAAATAGATGCTCTGTTTTCCTATGCAGGGTTCGATTTTTTAGATCCGGAATTGAGAATCAAGCTCTATCTTGTACTTTCCTCTACTCTTTTAGCTGAAGATGATGAAGATAATGCTAGATGAAAGCCAGCTGGTGATTATGTGCAAGATCATGGCACACTAAGCACCAAGATTGGGAGTTGGAGGTGAAGACTATGGATCAAGCTCTCGCGTGAATTCTTCCTCAATTGTAATCGGTTTAGTTTATTCAATTTAGAACTTCTTAGATTGTAATGCTTTTGTGTCTTTTAGCTAATTACACAAATGATCTTAACAATTGAATGCATGTGAGAATATGATTTAGTTGTAGAATTGAGAATTCTGAGTAATCAATTTGTGTTTAAGAGATTGAATGTTGATTGATTATGTTACTTGAATCATGTTTGTCAAAACCTCAATGAATCACAAATCACTTAAGAGATTAAGGATCTGTGATTGATTGAGAGAAGTGGATTGCAAGAGATTGAATCCACTTATAATCGATTCATCATTGAATGAATTTAACCGACCATATTGTGTGTGAATTCGCGTGTAGCTTGTGAAATAGTTCGATCCGAAAACTCTCAATCATTTCAAAACCGTTGAAACTAATAAATCATAGATTCTTCTGAAAATTAATCCCCAATCATGTTTAAAAATAGTGTGTTAAAATACGATATCCGCGATACGAATTCATCCAATCCCTGAGGACGATAACTCTTAATTGTACTACTTGACATCTTTCGTACACTTGCGAAAAGACTCATCAGCAATTTTAAGATGATATTAGAGTATGCTCTTGATTGGACGGGCCACCTACTATCAAGTTTTGATCGTGTCATCCATCATTTATATTCACGCCTTAAGCCAACAATGTTGGACGCAAGTAGTTGCTAGTTAGAAGGTAGTATTTTGTTGTTATTGATATAAGGATAATAATATGAGAATTTTTTATGCAAGAATAATAATATTTTGTATGTTATTAGTTATAAGGATGATTATTTTTTATAATAATTTTACGTTTTTTATTTAAGGAGTTCATTTTTAATTTTCAGAATCGGACCTCCAAATAGTCGAAACCAACCCTGATGATATATATCTACATTTGACGGTTCAGTTTAATTTGGTTGAGTTAGATTAGCCCATTTTATCAAAGCTCTAATTTAAGCTACACAATGCTAAAGTAAGAAACCATATGCATACATACCACTTTTACAAATCAATTTATTTGAGGTATGAAAATCATCGACATAGGAAAGGTAGATAGCATATCTATGATAAGTAATGTCTAAATACAACTAAAAGTGTATGTAAATGGCAATATGTCTATTCATATCATCAAATAGAAATGACATATATCAATCATTTTATTTTAATCCTTCTTCTACTTCAAGGGACTTTTGGTTACACATTAAGAGAAAAACCATATCGTACGTAGTCCTTATTTAAACATGCATATAGTGCAACATTGCATCACTCTTTTTGCTTTCACTTACTACAAACTATGCTGTTCGTTCATTTATTGGCCATGCGCGCACTACTCTTGGAGTTCTCACTTCTTGCTTCTTTAGGATCGATCAATTCATTACAATTATTATGGAGGAGAATAAGGAAAAAGATCCTATCTACAAGTTGTTAAAGCTAAATAGTGTTTTGGAAACCCAAGATAGTGTTTTGCAAACTGATGACTCAAATAATATGAAATATTTCAACCAGTTGAATCTTGAATCGGGCATTATCGTGATTCGGTTATTTTAACAGTTCAGTTGTGGTTTCATCTCATCGATTTGATTAATGATAGAGCTAGCCTTGTTTTTATAAGTGAGACAACTCTCACCTTAATTATAAAACGGGGTTTGTATGGTTGAATTAGGTCAAATTTTTAATTCTAAAACTTTGGTCAAAATTTTGTTTGTTTATGTAATAAAAATCATTTAAGGTTTAAAATAAATTATTTATACATTTAGTCTATACTATTTTAATTTTTTTTCAGAGTGGCTATGATTACCTCATATGCTATATATTGTCAAGCCATATGATTTTTTTTTACTATAAATATAGATATAAAATTTCCACCATTTTTAACGTGACAAATCTCTATTGAAAAATCTAGCTAGACACGAGTTTTTTTCTTTCAACCAAAACTTTTACATACTCAAAAATTAAGGGTCGGACTCATTATCAATTTACTTAATAGCACCAAATCGCTTTAACCGGTGACTAATCTCTAGGGTTTGGCACGAGATAAATAAATCTAGCAAAATTTTATTTCCATTAAAAATTGAATTCAGAATTTCCCGAACAATTCATCCTAAAAGGAGCTCATTAACCACTTGAGCTCAATGTCTTAATTTTACGAATAAAAGAATACTACTCAATAATTGGCTTTTATTTAGGTTAATGTTCCCATTGCACGTTGACGTCGTAAAGCATGGATACGGAAAGCTAGCTTCCAAATTGTGCTTGGATAAAATTTTATAATAGTTCCACTGACTAGGGAGCTAGTGAGCTACTCCATAATTTAAAATTCATCTATAAGAAATATATGTTTAGAGCAAAGAATAGTACTTCTAGTACTCTAAAATATATTTTTTTATAAGCAAATAATGTATTAATTAATAAGGAGTATAAGAAGTACTCAATCCTTACAATACAAAGAAAGATATTAAAAACCTCATAGAATATATCGAGCAAAGAATGCAGAGAAGTAAACACTCCAGTGAACTCGTGAAAAGCTTTGCAAAGAAGATGGAACTGAAAAGATGTGTGATGCGTCAAAATAACTTTACACCACACAATAATTAATTAAACTCACATCCTTTCAAGTATGTGTAAAATAACTTTACACCGACAGTGTAAAATATTAAACTCACATTATTGGATGATGCATCTGTAAAATAACTTTACACCGACGGTGTAAAATAATTAATGCATGTGTAAAATAACTTTACACCGACGGTGTAAAATAATTAATGCATGTGTAAAATAACTTTACACCGACGGTGTAAAATAATTAATTAAACTCACATTATTATTGGATGATGCATGTGTAAAATAACTTTACACCGACGGTGTAAAATAATTAATGCATGTGTAAAATAACTTTACACCGACGGTGTAAAATATTAAACTCACATTATTGGATGATGCATGTGTAAAATAACTTTACACCGACGGTGTAAAATAATCAATGCATGTGTAAAATAACTTTACACCGACGGTGTAAAATAATTAATTAAACTCACATTAATGCATGTGTAAAATAACTTTACACCGACGGTGTAAAATAATTAATGCATGTGTAAAATAACTTTACACCGACGGTGTAAAATAATTAATTAAACTCACATTATTGGATGATGCATGTGTAAAATAACTTTACACCGACGGTGTAAAATAATTAATGCATGTGTAAAATAACTTTACACCGACGGTGTAAAATATTAAACTCACATTATTGGATGATGCATGTGTAAAATAACTTTACACCGACGGTGTAAAATAATCAATGCATGTGTAAAATAACTTTACACCGACGGTGTAAAATAATTAATTAAACTCACATTATTGGATGATGCATGTGTAAAATAACTTTACACCGACGGTGTAAAATAATTAATGCATGTGTAAAATAACTTTACACCGACGGTGTAAAATAATTAATGCATGTGTAAAATAACTTTACACCGACGGTGTAAAATAATTAATACATGTGTAAAATAAATTTACACTGACGGTGTAAAATATTAAACTCACATTATTGGATGATGCATGTGTAATAACTTTACACCGACGGTGTAAAATAATTAATGCATGTGTAAAATAACTTTACACCGACGGTGTAAAATAATTAATGCATGTGTAAAATAACTTTACACCGACGGTGTAAAATAATTAATTAAACTCATATTATTGGTTGATGCATGTGTAAAATAATTTTACACCGACGGTGTAAAATAATTAATTACACTCACATTATTGGATGATGCATGTGTAAAATAACTTCACACCGACGGTATAAAATAATTAATTAAACTCACATATTATTGGATGCATGTGTAAAATAATTAATTAAATTCACATTATTAGATGCATGTGTAAAATAACATTTATAAAGATATTTAAAAAGACTAACAAGACTTGAATTCATGACCTTTTAAATTTAAGGTCTATCTTTTTATCACTAAACTATCTTTTTGAAGTTAGAATTTTAGACTTTTAATTCTTCAATTTTAATTTCTTTTGATATTTTATCCGAATTATTTAAATTTAGTGACATGGCACGATGTGATAATTAATAGGAATCCGCATATCATTTTCTAGGTGGAGTTTAAGATGTGATAATAGCAATTAAGTCATACACAATGTGGGCCTTTTAATTTTTCAAATAAAATGTAGGCCTTCTAATTGCCACGTCACAATGAGGATTTAAGTTCTTAATTAATATATGCTCACAGATTCTATATTTGCTGTAGTTTAAACTTTAAAGAGCAATTTGAAAACCTGAGAGTACATTTTAATTTTTAATTAGAATCATTAAAAAAGTTGGTCAAAATTAACGGTTTATGAATTTTTATTAAATATTGTTAATCTTTATGAGTCTCAATAACATATCAAATGATTTTTAATTTTCAAAAACAATTATGGATGATCTATATGATATAAACTTTCAATCCAATAGTGAATTTTGTAAAATTCGTATTCGTTATAATGAAATCGATGATTTGTGCATGTTAACCAAAGTCTTTTTGTCGTTGTTAAATGCATTAGATGATATATAACTTGAAAATGTATTTATAATTGGTGACTATTGTAAATGTTAAATTAATGAGTCCAACCCAAAACTTTATAATGATATCACATAAAAATATGTTTATAGGGGGAAAATAACGCTTTAGTCAAAAAAAGAAGGAAAAAAAACTCTCCATCTTATAAACCAATTTTTAAAGATTGAATTAAGTTAAACTTCAATTTTAAGATGATATAAGAACAAAATTGAAAATTTGTTAGGCCACCTACTATTATATGTCACTTAGACATTAGTTTGCTCTATATATCAAACATTTCAAACTAAATATGATTTGAAGATGTGTTTATAAATCGTATAATTATTAAATTGTTTTTGTAATTAAGTGTTAAGTTAGCTAAGCTGAATCCAAAATCATATGATTTGTTACAAGAGCCAGTTGGAAGGCAGAAGAATTCATCACTTCCTCAAAAATAAAATAGTTCCTCAAAGTAAGAAAAAATAGCTTCATGGAAACAAACATTTAAAAATCATATTTCACAAAGTTTATACACCGCTACTAATTAAAGTATATAGTTTTCCCGTTGATTAGAACTTTATGATAAATTCTTGATGAGCCACTCACTCAACACTTTTTGGTGGACATGTCTATGTACGGATTTAATTTAAACCACTAAATAAGTTAGAATTTTTGTTGAATTTTGACCTTGCATATAATAACCAATTGGGGAAGCAATATTGTAGCTCTATAGTAACCAAATTAGTTGGATCTGTGTCATTGCCAAGTAGTTCTCGAGTAGGATGCATGATTATTTGTATAGGCAGATTACGAAGCATGAACAAAGTGGGCATACACCAAATTATATGCATTCGTATATATATACACAATATTATTCACTCACCTAATAATTTATGTATAATTTTAATTTAATTTGTCTCTATATTGGTTACATTATAGAGTACTATTTCAAATGGATACTCAAATATCTTTTACTATTGATAGCATATATATATATATATATATATATATTGTCATGTATGTGATCATGATAATGGAATTTTTTTGACATGACAAACCTAATTTCTCAACCTAGCTATATCATTGATCAATTATATCTATCTTCTTTGTTTCTAATAATTTTTAATATATAACATAAATGACAATATGGTGTGAGAGATAACTATCTTCCTTGTTATCGGTTGGTGTCTGTGATTCCGTGTTGACAGTCAGATTCAATTGTCGTGCCTTAAGAGATAGATTGGTGTGTTTTCAGTCTGTCTCTAGTTTGTTGTTGTAATGGTTGCATCTTTTACACATCTCTTTTTTTGCAACTTGATTTCGGGTCCCGTGTTGGACTTGTTGGATTGTGTTTGATGTGTATTCGACTACTTCGCATTTGGTTCTTTCACTGGATTTTGTCCAGTTGTGTTCTGTATACCATTTTTGTGTAGATTGATTAAGATTGTATTACACTTTTATGGTTGTCTTTACACTTTTGTGTGGTTGTTGGATTGTGAAAATTATAAGA
This sequence comes from Trifolium pratense, assembly GCF_020283565.1. Classification (NCBI taxonomy): domain Eukaryota; kingdom Viridiplantae; phylum Streptophyta; class Magnoliopsida; order Fabales; family Fabaceae; genus Trifolium; species Trifolium pratense. The sequence goes on along the minus strand of NC_060059.1, from coordinate 35,595,271 downwards.
CCCAAATGTAATTTTGCCTTAATAAAGTTATTTATATAAAAATCTCATTTCAAATGAAAAAAAAGAGAATGTTTATATCTTGTTTAGTTTATTATGCTCAATTATGTAGAAACATGAGATTATTGATAAAAATATAACATTTTAGCTCCAGCATATGTGACAAAAATATAGAAATTTAGTGTTATATATTTATTATTATTTAGATATATTTTAGCTCCAGCACATGTGCCATTTTAGATAGATATAGAGCCATTAGCCAAGAAAAATTAATTAAAATAAATCCACGGACAATTTAATATTATTTAATATTTAGATATATTTTTTTAACTATTAATTATATTATTTTATTTTCTTGGATTAACTATTATATATGTACATATACATGTTGTTTGTAGCTATCCAAAATAGTATGTGCAATGTGCAACTTTTATGAGTGTAAACTTACTGGACTAGCTTTACGATTAAAATCTAATAAAGCACTCGAATCTATCTTAAATTAATCCATTTTCTCCTTACTCATTCCTCACCTAGTATTTTCTCATTTCTCATTTGGATATACATATATTTTATTTTATATACAAATTAAATCAATTTTGTTTCTATGTAAAATACTAAAATCTAAGTTCAAGCCATATATATGAGTGAGTTGCACAACACATCTTAACCCAAAATTTTAAGGAATTAGGTTTATGTGTCATCCTACTTATGAGACTTAACTTACCTCACAGTAATTGTTATTTTGTCTATTAATTGATAAAATAAAAAATGAATCTTGTTATTTCCAAAATATATTTTAAAAAAAAATGAAATGAATTCTTGTCATGTATAATGAATGTTTGAGAATGTGTCACTTAAGCTGAATATCGATTCTCAATAAGTCCCTTTGTTCACCAACTCTAGGAGAGGACAGATAACTTGCTCAATTTTTTACGAGTGATCGATCATGTCGGACAGCAAAAGTTATATCAAATGGGAGCAGTTGAAATTAATTTTCCAATAACTTATATGGATTTTGACTAAAAGATCCTAATATTTTTGAAGTCAAGAAATTAATATACTAAATACATGGCCACTATGAAGAATTTTTACATTATATTATAATAAGTACTTTGTATTCTCAGCCATATTTTACTTAACTTTTGGTCGAACTCCAGATTATCATGTCCCTTTCTTTGAAACTAAAAAGTTAACATCAAATAAAGTATGATAGTCAAATCACACATGAACGTGTACCACGACATTGGTATAGGTTGGTTTGACTGAACGAATTGGTTTAAATTTAATGTAAAAACATATGTATTCTTTATGCCAAACCAGAACCTATCCAATTCGGCATTGGTATAGGTTGGTTTGGCTGAAAGAATTATTATATATATAACTTATTCGCAAAGTTTTCAAAAAAATATTGTTAAATGATAGGCTTAATAATTACTCTTTTGATTCCTTAAAGAATTTATTGATTTCACATTAATCTCTTAAAAAATAAATGTTCCACTTTAATTCTTAAAAGATATCTTTATTTATCATATTGGTATTTTCTATTAGATTTTTGTGAAAAATGTTAAACGATGCAAATGTGGCATTGTGACTGCGTTATGTGGCAAAAGGATACCAATTTGTGTTGTGTGTGTTATGTGGCACGGTTATTCTTTCATGATATTTTATTAGTGAGATGTAATGTTATTAGTAGAATCGTTTTAGAGATTTCTAAAGAGTGTTGAGTTGGAGAAATTAAGTGCTAAGTAAATGCCATTTTTAAAAAGTTATAAATGAATGATGTGTACACGTAAGATTCATTAAGAATCTAATGTATCTAGTTCATATTATTGACTAGATACATTAGATTTTCAATCAATCTAAAAAACAATGTTTCTCTTATAAGTGCACAAACAACCGCCACAACAGTTACAACAACACAACAGTTGAAAACCAAGCAGATATCACCAGAGCTGTCCATGTAGTGAGAAAACAGCAACGGAACAATTTCAAACAAAATTTACTATTTAAAATGTAAACACCTGAATTTATATGAAACAGTTCAAGTATAAATTTATTTTAAAAAAAAAATGTAAAATATCTTATTTTTTACCAAAAAAATGTAAAATATCTTAAAATGCATAGTTTCTCAAATTCAACTGTTGACTTCAAAATGCATAGTTGTAAGTTAAAGAAACTTAAAATTTCTTTTGAGAAAAATTCAACTTTTGGAACTTATATTTATACTTTCTCAAATTCCATGTACTCATTACATTTAGGTTCCAAAATTAAGTCTTTACAAAATCACAAACTTTTAAGATTAGTCTTCAAAATTTGTCAAAAAAAAAAAGTTTAGTCTTCAAAATTATTTATTCACTTTTGGTTCTTATTTATATTTTACAGATACTATTTTGAGGGATTAAAATTATCCATTTTTTGTAATTTTATTTTTTTTCTTCAAAATAGGAATTATTCTTACAAACAGCAATATTATATTGGTTGCATAAAAAAAACAATATTATATTTGACTAAAATTATCATTAAAATTTAATATGGACTAAACTTTATAAAAAAAATGATTCTGTAGAGACTAAAAACATATTTAACCCGAAAAAATTGTTAATAAATGGATATGGGATGTATATATGTAATTAAAGGAGAGTGTGAATAGCAATTACAGTGTGATTTATCCAATTTCACGTGTTGTATCTATGCATATATACATGTTTAAAAAAGTGAAGGGCCAATCTTAATACGAGCAAACAGAGCCTGCATTTTTAAGAACAACAATTTATTTGAACACTTTTTACACCCCTGTTTCTTATACTACACCCTAACTTATTACCTTTCCTCATAGTCTAAAAATATAAGGAGTAAGAACTTCTCCTTGTTAACAACTTTCCTCCAAAACACAAACTCACTGTAAAATTTTCAAAGATAGAGTTGTCCTATGTGGCCCATTTGTCTATAGATGGTACGCCGAACTCATCCTTAGCTTGGTTTCAAACGAGTTATGCAAACTTTTTCAAAATCTAGACGTGAACCTAAGGTCTTCGTTTGACACTGTGCTAGAGGTACACAAACACGATACAACCGCACAATCTAACTTCTCCAAAGAAAACCCTATATTAATCGATCAATCTATGATCCCCTAAATGACATCACAATCTGTTATACTTCTCGTTCTTGAAAATCCCGGAAAAAAAGTGCATTATTAAATAATCAAGGGTTGCATCTTCTCTATCGACTTCGTTCCATATTAAATTTCTGATAAGTCAAACGAGCATCATAAATCGCGAGTTCTAACAATGAGTCAGTTACAATAGAATGACACAAAATTCCAAAATAAGTCAAGTCATGATCAATTACACCAGCAGTACTTACTATAGTCAATTAATACAAGAAACAAAATTCTATTGTTACCCTATTCTTCTGAAAAGTACAAAAACAGTTAAAAGGTAAAAATAAGAGATGTTCAATGATTAATTCTTGGTCTTGTCTCGATCTAGTAAAAACCTTTCTTTAACAGAATGTTTGTTGAATTTGTTGAGCAAGTTCTTCAGCACTAAGTTGACATTCAATTCCAATCTATACAAGAGAAATATTTCAAGAAAACATTATTATTAATGGATCAAAATTGAGCACATAAAAATAACACAATGATACATCATACATATGCATCATACTCAATCATTAGATGCTATGAATTAAATAAATAATATTGGACCATATAAATAAAATTACATGCTTTTATTAGACTTTTTTGTTTTTTTACCACTAAATACATATAATGCCAGAATGATACATCCCTGGCATCTCAGATATGATCAGTAGGGAAAAGATGCTATGTATGTGTACTGCATATGTCATTGATTGATTATTATTACACTTTGCAGTAGCATTGTACTTCACTACTGTAGGCTACTAGTAATAAAAAAAAAAATTACCATTAGAATTTAGTACCACATTATTCAATATTCATTCTCATCTAGGTTATCATTTTCTTTTCATTAAAAAAAATTGACATAATGCAGTTGATAACTAACTTAGATGCGGTCGAAGTAATGCAGTAGCATAATGCGGTTGATAACATAACATGATGCGGACGTAATATTGCAGATGCAACAATATCCACAACGACATAAACCTACAATTGTATCGCGTTTGTAAATTAAAAAAAGATTTGTAACGCGATGCCTGCAATTACAATTGAGACAATTGTGGCCACTACGATTGTCACCTTAATTTAAAACATTAAATTGGAGTTCAAATATTAGGTGGAAAAGAACAGTTATTAATGCATGTGTTAAAAATGGGGACCAATATTTTCATTTCTTCCTCTTTTCAAAATATACCTAGTGAACAACTCCTGCGGACCATTTGTCTAAGGACCATTCAAAAAATAATTTTCTCTAAATATAACATCTCTTTCTACTCCATAATTAATATTACTAATTAGTCTTGAAAGATAAAAAAAAAATTAATATTGAATATACTAATTAGTATCTATTACTAATCAAATATTTTTTGCTCGACACTTAAAAAACGTGTTGGACACATGTCGCACGCATACCCGTGTCGGACACGCGTATGGTGCGGCGACACGCCCTCTGATAACCGTGTCAGAGCTTCATAGATTTATACACAAAGGACAATTTAGTAGTATATACAAAATTATAAAAAAAAAAAAAAAAATGTACACATTACCAACTTTTTAGTATATGTGAAAAATGTTGCCTAAAAAAATGTGAAAAATGTCAAAGGTTGTGCTTTAAGCCTTTTTTTTTTCATTTATATTTCCTAATAGCACAAGGATAATTGTAATTAACTAAGCAGATAAACAAAAGATTAAGATTATGTTACCTTAATAGTGAAAGAGTTTAACATGGTTTCATCAGCAGTATTAACACTAGCATGAACAATTTCAAGAGCTAAATCTTCAAGAACAGACATAATTCTCAAAGCTTGTCCGGGAATTGGCGACGAAACTGTTTTCAAAATCAAATGAGAACCACAAAACTTAACCTCAACATCAGCAACCGAAGACTTTGAATTCGCGACAAGCTCATTGATGTTGTCGTTGATGGAAGATGCCGAAGAAGTAGGAGATGGCTCAGATGAAAGATAACCACCACATTGTTGCAACCATTGTTGTGAATGTGGAGTTCTTGGACTAATTGGTAAAATTGTTCTAGGACTAATTAGTGGTGAAGGTCTTGGACTTGAAATTAATAGTCTTGGACTTAGTACTTCATTGTAAACTTTTCTTTGTTTCTTGGATTCTAGGCATTGTACTAGTTGATGTAACTCATTTATGTAGTCAATTACTCCTTCAACTATTGATGCTTGGTCTCCCTAAATCATATAGGATAGTAATTAGTTAAATTTTTAAAAATTAAAGAAGCAAAAGATATATATTAATTGGCATGAAGAGAAACATAAATTACTACCACCTAATTAAAATCACAATTTTAAGATAAAATAACTTTGATAAACTTTGGTGATAAATTTATCATTCATTTATATAGTTTGTCACCGTAAGTTTAACTTTGTAAACTCAAAAGGGGAAATTCAAATCTCCTCATAAACAGTTGTAAAATAATCATTCGTCACTTAAAAAAAAAATTCTCTCTTTCGGATTTTTTTTTAAAATAAATAAATAAATTTAGACATGCATAGTAAAGTGACATATTATAGAAGACGAAGCAAAGAGTAAAATTTTAATTAAATTGAAGCCGTAATAAAAAGATTTTAAAGAATTTTGTGCACACGATAATTGCATTAACCGCAATTGTCTACAATTGTTTATGTTTACAATATCAAAAATTGCGACTGCAACTGAAATTTAATTCGAAACAAACAAACATGTTAGTTAAAAAAAGAATTTAAATATGTGACAAGTTAGTTAATATGGACTTACCCTTTTGACATAAAAGCAAGGCATAAGTGACTTCAAGATAGATAATTGCTCATTCATTTGCTTCCTCCGATTACGCTCCACCGCGATATGCGACATTCTAGGTTGTCCATCATTGTTATTTGGTTCCTCAATAGTACTAGGAACAATCTTCTGTCTCTTGCATTTGTGTGATGTTTCAGCAAGCTCAGTTTCAAAATCTTGAAGAGCAGTTGAAGAAGTTGTTTTTGAGTTTTGCTCATTTATAATGGGAGGAAAGTTATTGAAATTTTCCAAAATGGAAAAAAGATCCTCTGTTCCAAACTCTGTCTCATTGAAAATATCAGATAATAATAAAGTGTCATCATCTATTGGAAATTTTTGAGTTTCCATTTTGTACTTAAAGAGAAAAGTGAAAAAGGAAATTGATGAAGGATTTATGATAGTTTCAGTTGTGTACTTCACTGAAAATGTGGTTTTATAAATGGAAAGAAAGAAAGGAAGATTCCAAGATACCAGAAGAAGGCAGCAGAGCAATAAAGCAGAGTGACAGACACCAAATCAGTTTTCAAAACTTCAAATTTAGAGAAACATGTTGAGAGAGAGAGAGAGAGAGAGAGAGAGAGAGAGAGAGAGAGAGAGAGAGAGAGAGAGAGAGAGAGAGACTTAGAAGAGATACTGGGGTATTGTGTTTGTAGAATTGGCAGGAATTATGAAATTTATTATAAGCAAGTTTTTTAACCATCTGATTCTCAGGAGAAGGGGCTCCAATAATCTAGAATTCGGCAAGTAGGAAAATAAAGTCTGACAAAAAATTATTTCCACCAGAAATCGAACTTGAGTTCTCCCAAATAATACGTCATAAGAGAAGTTCATTAACCACTTGAACTCAATGTCTTGATTTATAAGCAAAGAAACTTACATGTTACATGCATGGTAATTAAGAAATTTAGTTAAGTGCAATTAATTTGTTAAATTTCATGTAAAACGTAGGTCAAATATACTAAATTGTCCTTTTGATGAAAATATCCCTTCAATTAGCATATTAAATTTATTGAATTAAATGAAGAGTATATGAGGAATAATAGCGTTAAATAATTGAAAAAGTACCGTATTAACTTTTGTTTATAATAATTACCGATATTTGAAATATTTTTTCGTTGATATTAGAGGTGTGTATTGTTCTTAACCTTCTGGTTTCTACGAAAATCAGGTTTAGTAATCTAAAGTTTAGACGAAAGTATGTAAAGTCAACCGATAATTATTTTAGTGATGATTTATGTGAAATTTTCAGATGCGACAAATATTTTGGGATGACCATTTTAGAATATAAATGTTATTGTTAGGTTAATATGAAAATAATTATATTTTGATGAGTTATTTACTCATCATCAAGGACCATAAGAGGGAGTAGTACTATATACTACTAGGGTTACTATCTGTTTTGGAGTCCCAGCAGGGTTACTATATTTTATCAAAATTGAAGAAAGAGGCTGAGGATCATTGTGCACTCTGCATTAAAGTTGTCATTCATAAATACCTCTGCTATCATTCATTGATGTACCTTCAGAGAAATAGTTAAAACTTTTGTTTGAAATTTCTGTTATTTAATAGTGTATTTTCGTTTGAAATAATTATACACTATAGTGCTAATCTATTTCAACCAAATTTCTGATTTCTTGTCACTGAATGAAGCTGACTAGCCTAGAGTTATTGCTTCTCAATCTGTTTTCTTATTTTTGGTCTAACATTGTTGTGATTTGTGATTAGGTTTGGCGTGGTATTTGTCGGGTCACAATGAGATAAACATAAAATCATCACCTTCATCGCTAAACTTAAAATCTGATGTAAACCTTGAATTTTTATAAACCAATTTAAATGTCAATGTTCAATTTGATCCTTCAAGATCCGGAATACAGGGCCACCGAACATCATGATCGGAATAACTTTATCAACACCATGAAATAAACATAACGATTAATTGATATGTACTGAAAATGTAAAATTTTGTTTCACATACATTCAATCATATCATTTTATAGTGCTATTTTTATAGGTCAGCTTCTCTTATCATTCATTTCATTCATCCCTACATTTATAATTTGAAGGGTGTACGTAGTTAAGAATAATAACCACATTCATTTTAAGACAATGTATCTATGTAGTTACCTTCTTTTTGGGGAAAAAGAGAAAAAAAAACAGTTGCTTGGTGCAAATCCAAATTGAAAGTAGAGAATGTTCTGCATGAAATCTCACTATACAAATGCCCGGGCAGTGAAGGCACTGCACTTATAAATACTAAATGCATGTTGTTAATTAATGTGTTGGCCACTAGTTTCCTATACATGTTTATTATCTGAAAATTAAAGTCTGCGTACATGTTCACATTGATCTCAAAATGTAAAATCATCATGCAACCAACAAGCCCCTTTTCCTTGTCAAATCAAAAGTCCAAAAATGAAATTATTTAATTATATTGTTAAAGTTTAAGGATCACACTAATATATATTGTAATAACATAGCTGTATAATTTGTAATATATTGTTAAAGTTTCAGGATCATACTAACCAGTGCTCCTGGAGTAGAGCACTAGTAAAAGATGAAAAAAAATATAAATTTTATATTGAAAACAACACTTTTTATATTTTATAAATATTAACTTTCCAAATTTTAATATAATTTTATTATATTTAGTTTTCTTAACCGGTATCTTCACGACACTAATTATTATTTTCGTAAGTTTAATTTGTATGCATGTATAAATCTTAAGATATTTCCCAATATTATTTTTTGATTGGGTGATGCATTAGACACATTTTATAAACGGGCATAACTTAACATTGTATATTGTTGTTCGCAACTCTCTCTTGCAAAAGAAACCTTAATTTATTCTTATTGTTGTCACCTTTTTTTTTTTTGTCTTTTGCCGTCTCATTGTTCTCTTCATCTCTCGACTTCACCTTCTTATCAACTTGTTATTCTATAAATTTTCACTCATTTGTAAGTGGGGTTCTGTGACATTGGAAAATGGAGTTTATCAGAGATTCCTTAAAAGCATTAAAGTTTTATTGGGAATCAAAAGTTACATTGAAAAGTGAAGTTTAATTTAGCGTGTCATTAAAGTTTGCACATTTATAAAAGTTGATTGAAAACATTAAATGTTTTTTTATTACCAACGGGGCCGAAGCCCAAGAGAAGAAAAAGAAATTGCATTAACACTAAACAAGGAACAAATATCCTCATTACATCAACAAATATCAAGTGATTAACAAAAGACGGGCAACTACAATGAACATTGGTAAATACAAAAGTCTATATAGGCATGAAGATAATGCATAAAACAATGTGTTGTTAAAATCTGCTTGTGTATCAACAATTTCTTGAAAACATCATATGTTTGGATTGAAAAACTAAAAAAGACGGTTAAAAATGTAAAAACTTAGAGAATAAAGATGCATTTGGAAATGATGCATTGAATGGTACTCTCTCCGTCCCAAATCTTTGACCATTTTAACTTTTTACTTTTGTAACAAAATTTTGGTTTTTTTAAGAAACCAAAGTACAATTAATGATATTTTACTGTTTGCACCCTTACAAAATTTAAAAGCATCCATTAAATGGTTTTTATCTTTTTTAATAAAGTAAGATTAAAAATGACTTAACTTATCAATATTTATTATTTCTTAATTATGTGAAAAACTCTAAAAGAACCAAAGATTTGAGTCAGAGAGAGTATGTTATTAAAGTACTGTGTGTCTATCAAAGGTTTATTGAAACATTAAATGTTGGATTGAGAAGATAAAACAATGATTAATAAATGCAAAAGTCTGGAGATGCATTGGAAAATGATACATTAAGTGTCATTAAAACTTGCTCATTTATCAAAAGTTTATTGAAAACATCAAACTTTCGTGTTTATTAAAAATTTATTGGAAACATCAAATGTTGGATTGGAAATATAAGAAGAAAAATAATAAATGGGCAAACGATCATTTTGGTTCATGAAAGTGTAACTCGATGTCATATTGATTCTTAAATGTATTGAAATTGTAAATACATCCCCAATATCTTACTCCCTCCGGTCCTTATTATAAGAAACAATTTGGAAAAAACACACATACCAAGAAACCTTATCTTTCTTAATAAAAATTCTAAAATTTTACAATCTATTCCAAAACTAACCTTGGTGTATTAATTTATCCTTAGGGAATATATCACTCTAATTAATGCATAACTTTGGAATGGATACAATTTAATAAGGGTAAAAATGGAATTGTAAGAATAAATTTAATGATTGTTTCTTATAAAAATGACCAAATTTTTTTTCCAAATTGTTCCTTATAAAAAGGACCGGAGGGAGTATTTGATAGTAATTTATGAACTAAATTGTCCAGTAAATAATACATTTGAGGAATAAACCGATTACCTAAAAATTGATTCATGGACTAAATTGACTAAAAACGAGACATTTGTGGAGTTGTTTGCAATTCGAAGATCAAAATGGTGGTTTGCCCAATAATAAATGTAGAAGTTTAGAAATTAAAGCTACATTCGAAAATGATACATTGAAAATTGTGTCATTAAAGACCATTCTTTAATCAAATCAAATGTTAGATTATGAAGCTAAAATAAAAATTTAATAAATATAAAACTTTAGAGATGCATATGAAAACAATGTGTGGAGCAATGTGTCATAAATCTCGCATGTTTATCAAAAGTTTCTTGGAAACATCAAATGTTGAAATGGAAAACTAACAAGCCGGTTAACAAATGTAAAAATTTAGAGATTAAATATGAATTGAAAAATTATGGAAATCTTTGTACGTATTTTCGTTAATGTTAATTTAACGTTTGATCTGCAAAATTTATACTTGCCAAGAGGAATTAATGGTTTCAGTTTTTTGTTGGTTATAAAGTATGAGCATATGTACCTATTTTTTGCAATCATTGTGAAAGTGTTTGTCACAACATTGCTGATTGTAAAAGATTATTAAGAAGATGAGTGCAAATGATTATTGGTAAGTTATGAGCTTGATTGATAGTTATACATGTCATAGGGCTACGCAAATTAAGTTTGAATTGCTAGCTAAGAAAATATAATTAAAAAAACATTGTATTGTTTTTGGTGTTTCATGTATAACACTTTAAAAAATCAAATAAATTATTTATTAATTTGAAAATGAAAACCAAGTAAGTAAAAAATAAAACCAAACCAACATTAACCTCTTATACTTCTCAAGTTTTTGACATGCATAAACTCAATACTTATTTTGATCACCAATTAAATCAAAACAAAATAAAAGGCAAATTAAAGAAAAAGAAACCAACACAGCCACTAAGTCATGAAGTTTTAAGTACATATTATTTTAACCATAACATGAACCATTGAAAAATTATTCTCACTCCATAAATGCATGCATAAGTCCTTTTACCATCATCTTAGTACATAGGCTATCACGTTAATTGAATATCAATGTTCGCCATTAGTATTGTCATCGTTCGAACCACTAGCAATCAAACCTAAATGTCACCGGTCTGATCTTTATGGTCGCGATAATTTTTTAGGTAAAGCTTGAGAGGCCCGACATAGTCATCAAAGCCGAACTTTTCCATGGCCCATATTAAATCATCTGCAGTAATGATCTTTCGATGCTCTGCCTTGCATCGCTCGTTAGCCTTAGTTGTGATAATGCCCATAAATTCGGACACGCACAATTGAATCGACTCCTTAGCACCATTATTGATTTTTGCATTTCGGGGAAGAGCACGCCGCATAATTCTTGTCAAATGCACAATGAGAATATTCACTTCCTCGCCTTCTTTTGGAGGTACATGTTTCTCAAAAATAACTATATAAAAACAAGAACTATGATGTTATTACAGCTAAGAATAACAAGCATATATGTACCCAAAAAAAGAAAAAAAACAAGCATATATATTAGTTTCGCATCAATAGATAGATCGACAATGAAATTTGTAAAGCAAAAAATTTAGGTACTGAGTGGTGTCTTGTCTTATTTCTTTGGTTGCCCCACATTTTCTCTCACTTCACTTCTTATTGGTTTTCTTTTTGTCACCTTTATTTATTTATTTAGTGATATTATTCTTTTATATCATCAGTTTAAAATAGAATAATAATATCAAAAATTCTAGAAAAAAAAATTCTCACTACTTTATACATAGATCTGTCTCATCAAAATTAGTTTCAAGATCTCAATTTTTTTTAATGTAAATCAAATTTGGCATCCAAAGTTTACAATATCACACTCTAAAACAATAAATAACAATTGTAAAATATTAAAGATTAATAAAACTGAGAGAAATAGATCAAACCACAATTTTATTAATGAGTATTTCCCCATTGTCAAAGATGGTTCTCAAATGATGCACAATCAAACCACAATTTCTAGTAGATCTCTAAGAGGAAAATAATGCTTTGACAATCCAATTAAGGGGAAAAAATACTAGTACTAGCAAAATATTAACGGTACAATTTTCAATTATTGAGATAGTCTTTATTTCTGAAAAGAAATTAAAGATCGCCTTTTTATGGGTAAAAATTAAAAATCGCCTATGATAAATAAACTATATACTAATAAAAAACTTGTACATTTTTCAATCTTTTCCGAAATAAAAAAAAAAATAGAATTACTAAAATATGTATCAATAATTCTTTTTAAATATAATGATTCTCTTCTTTTTCTTTTTTACTTTTGAGAAATAAGAGCATCTCAACTCAAAATAACGAAGATATGAGCGTACATATTTTGTGTTGGTTAGAGCGCTTACCAGAGCTTGATGCTGTTGAACGATTGTGGTTAGACGAAGGGCTTCCGTGCTCCATAATACTTTAGGACTTAAATTAAACTGGTTAGACAATGAATGAAAATTTAGTCTAAATTTATAAACGAAGAATTACTTGCCCTATACATTAGAAACGTAAAATTGTTGTGATGTCGTCCTATCAGACCGTACACGTGTATAGACGTGTATTGGCGATGGAACTCTCTTTTTGTTTATAGAAATTAATAAAATTTTAATAAAAAGTAAATTTTCAGGCACTTTATATTGAATTCCAATAAATGTACAAACTATTGTATTTGGATTTATTAAAAGAATTATAGTATCATTATTTAGAGTTTTGTTAGTATTTGTTAGGGTTAGGTAATCAAAAAAAATTGTTAGGATTAAATATGTTTTTAGTCTCTTTAAAATTATTTTATAAACAGTTTTATTCTATGATAAAGTTTTAAAAATTCTTTGAAAAAATTTAGAATTTTTTAACATGAATGTAATTAATTATGAAATTTTTAAACACCAAAAGCTCAAGATAAAAATAACAAAAACTTGGACCTAAAAATCAAATTGTGAGTTATTTGATTTTGTGGAGGAACTTTTTTTATGTTGTAAATATTTTCGCAAAAAATAATTTAAAAATATATGTTGACTTAAAAACGGAAAATAAAAATCTTTGCAGGAAATTTTTATAAAGACTAAAAAGTGCTTTTTTTTAATGGGGATAAAAAGCTAAATTAGATAATTTGTATAGGGAAAAAAACATATAGAATCTTGTTTTGTTGGTAACTTTTTTTTAAAAGCTAATGGATGCAACGACATCACTTGAAAGGAAGTCACCCTCAAACATCACGAAGGAACAATCGTTACAATGAAAATCAATTGCCTTATTAAAATCCTCACATGGTTTAACCTAATGAGATAAAATAATGGCGGAGACTAAAATAATGGATAAGTCGTGAATAACACTATAACGAATACAAATTTTACAAATCCACCGTTGGATTGAAAGTTTATATTACATGGATGATTTCCGTTGAGACCCATCAAAATTAACGGTATTCAATAAAAACTCATAAACCGTTAATCTTGATGCGTCTCAATAACATATCAAATTATTTTCAATTTCTGTAAAAGTTGAGATTGATGGTCTATATATGATATAAATTTTCAATCCAATAGTAAATTTTATAAAATTCGTATTCGTTATAGTGTTATTCACGACTTGTGTACTGTGCACCACTTAACCAACTATTCCACCATAAACTTGACCCTTAATAACAATATCGATATATTAGAGTTGTTGTAGTGAAGAAAATTCAAATTAAGCATCCATATTTATTTTGGTGTTAACATATATCCACTTTAATATACAATAGAAATTATCTGGTCTCTATTTTTAAAATGTAAAATGCGAAATGGGATAAATTTTTAAAACAAAGAGTAATAAAATCTTTGATGCATACTCCATTAATCTCTTCTTTTTCTTTAAAAATTCGGTTATCCAACCCGAGGATCGACTAATTTGGAAGGTCTACTAACCTTTTTACGGGATAACTAACCTTACAATTAGCCTCAAAGACATGTTAAACTTATCTCAAAAATAAAATAAAAATTGTAAAACTATATATATTTAAGTTCATAGACATTGATTTCCAAATCTGAAAACACATTGATTACTACCCACGAAATGTGTGTGAGCAAAACATTACTGCTCTAAAATCTCAACCCTGTTTCTCTTTCTCTCTCTGCCATAGGGAGTCCCACACCACATTGTTGATTCTGTAATGTTTCCATGACCCTTGTACAGGCCATGTCTCCATCCCATTTCCTTTGACAGTTGGCGGCTAAACTTGGCTTCAATCATGCATGTTTAAATTCAATTTGAATTGCACACTCTAATGTGAGTGAAGTTTTAGGTAAAAATAATAATAATGAGTTTCTTTTTACTAAACAACGCAACAATATTCATTTATTTAAATTGGTAGGATACATCAATTAAATCATTACATATTCAAACTTGTTAAAAACTAAAAAGGATGATTAGCCGAACAAAGTTTTTATAAAAAAAAAAATTTGCAAACAAACATCCGAGTTAATGGCATAAAATGTCTTTATGTTTAAGTCTACAATTGATGACATAATTTAAATATCTGAAATAATTATGTCTTGGGATCTGCAACGTTTGACACTAAAGTTGTTGAATCTTCAGACTTCAGTGGTTTTGGATTGAAGCAAATTCTACGATCTCGACAAAACAATCATCATACTAAGATGAAAAATCAAAACAAACATCGTACTAAAACGGAAAATTTTAAAGTCTAAAGTTCTAATTTGAGCTGTTCCGCATGCCGTTGAGCCAACATATCTTTCAAAACTATCCTAGCTGCATTTGAAACTGATCCCTTATTATAGGGTTAACAATACTTGTTACTAAACTGATATATTTCATGGACATGAAATTCGCGGTTCATTAAAAGCTAAAGAAACATATAAAGTTTAAATGAAATATGAGACAAAGAAATGAAATATGGTTCATTAGAATGCTGCATGCTAAATGCTAATCTATATTGATGATCATCAGCAATTATGAAACTACCAATAGTGGTTGAGAAAATGCAGTCACAATAAAAGTGGGAACAGGAGAAGGAACATATTATTTTACTATATAACACAGAAAAAAGAATGCATCCGTTGTTCTATTTTGTCTTATAGTTGCTAATAATTTTGAAGATCTTTAGTCCCTTTCATAATATATATAGGAAAAGGTGCCTGACATTTCATGTGCAACCATTTCACATACTATTAATTTTCATTTTCATAATATATAATATATGTAGGACAGAGTGAGTAAACCTTTACAAATTGTGTCTTAATATTCACATAAATATAAAAAAACAATCTTGTACAGAACACATTAATGTGGCCTACTTATATATGAAAAATAAAAGCGTACGTACATTTTAGCACAACATTAACGTTGAATGCTATTGAATATTGATGGTATTTTTCGTTGCATGTACTTCATACAAAGCCAAAATTTGAATTGGATTTGTTTTTCATGATAGTGACTACATGCTTTCTTCATAATTGATGTTTTCTGCTTTTGTATTATCCCCACATTTAACCATATAATTTAATGTTTCAAAATAACATACAGTCCCTTTGTTTCATAGATAATAATATCCTTCTTTCCTTTTTCACTGTCACAAATACTTCTATAGAATATGTACATCTACATATTAGTTTTGGACTTGTACAAATGATCTAAAGAATGTGTTGTTAGTGTAAACTAATTACACCGGGATCAAATAAAATAATCGATTGTTTGTCTCATCACTCCACTCTAATCTGATAACTGCGTTTTAAAATTGACGGTATGTCAGAAAGAGAGACCTATTTTTTGTGTGACAGAAATAGAGACCTTCTATTACTGATAGTGTATCATCAGTAAACTCTTGCACAAATATGCAGGTTTGCAGATTAGTTTCTAAAATCTGTTGTTTACTTAACACTAGGAAACCAGTTTCTCTGTTTCTGGTACGAACATCAAATTAAATAAAAATTACATCTCCAAAAACTAATTTTAAAATATAAATCAAATAATTAAACGTTTGACTGTTAATTTGCAGAAACTATAAAACTGAAAGAAAATATTTTAATAACACATGGTCCAGAAGCAACGACGATGGTGTATAGGGTGGTGGGCTCTATGGAGAAAGGTGTAGGGTGGTGGACTGAAGGGGTAAGGGAAGTTGCCAGAGGGGAAGAGCAAGGAGGTGTCACACAAGTAGCTCTTGAAAATTACTACAAAATTTGGTTTGGTTTGGTTTTCTATTGCAAGGAATTAGCTTCTTTATGAAAAAAATCATTAATCACCAAGAGAAGCTAAGACTGAGGATACAATATGCAGTGATCCAGTGATAACGATAACACCTTTTTCGTCCCTTCTTCTGTTTAGAATCTCATTTGCAATTCTCAAGCAACCCTTTAAAGAAGACTCAGTTGCCAATATGGTCTTACCATCGTTCAAATTGCTTTCAGAGCTTGCCGGCTGTTCCTTAAATAATTCTCTGTATTCTGTCATTCCCTCATGACAAATGTTAATGCCAAGTTCTTCAGAAGCTTTAATCCAAGAATCTCTCAACAAAGAAGCTGGTGTTGTTCGAGTTACAGCTCCAGCAATAGCAGCTTCGGTCAAAATAACAGTCTCAACATATGAACCTGAACAAATGTGATAGCATTTTAGTTTTATACGTTCATTTCACACTAGATTTGTATGCTTAAGTAATTTGACTTCTTTAAAATGAGTGACTCCAAAGACTTCGTGGTTTGATATATCTATGCTCACTGATTTTTGAATCAATGGTTAAACCATTTTCCCAATAAAGGCATTACAGGATACCATTAGAAGTCATGAATCAAATCAACTTGATATTTATTCCCCCAATCAACAAACTTTATATTGCATTAAAAGTCTGGCAGACCCCACTTTATGAAATTATATATGATATTTTAATTAATTACAATGTCCAATTAACATAGTTTACCTGAGAGGATCTCTCTAGCAAAACCTGCATGGTCTTTGTCACACGCCATTGCAACAACAAAAGCTAATCGAGCCTTGGGAAATGCCATCCTTATTGTATTCATCAGTGCTTTGGCAGATTCTTTGGTGTGGGCTACAAGATGAATTTACACAATCATAACTATGAATTCACGTTTTACATGATTTTACAAACATAAACTGTCAAACAGGTGATGCATTTGAATTTGCATCAGATTTTTCATGATTTCGGCATTCAAATTTCATTTAGTTTGGCATGCTTCATAAAAGCATTTACATATTTTGTTCAAACTACTGCTCTGTCTCTTGTTTCATGTAGAAATAACTTCCTTAACTAAGGAAAATCATATGATTGAAGACCCAAGAAAGTTTGAAGTAGAAACTAAGCAAATTTGGCAAACCAGCAAAAATCACACGCTTCGAGTCAAGAGCTGAGGTGAGATGACCAGATGGTTTCACTCTCATGAAACAGACAATATGAAAATAAATATTAACAGTGTGTCCTATCTGCAATATAAAATTATCAGATTTCATGCATGTCCTTCCTTAAAAAATTTACATGATTTCAATAAAATTTTCCAAAAGCAAATGAGCCCACTTGTTCAAAAAAAAAAACCAAATGAGCCCAATGTTGTTGCTAATAAAACCAAGTCATCAGTTAATGCCACATTGTAATAAAAAGAGAAGAGTAGTCAACCTCCATCAAGCAGTATTGTTGCTCCAGTAAGCCCTAAGACCTTGGCTTCGTCAGATGTTAGAAGTTGACTCCTTCCAAGGAGGTATGTACGCTCTAAACCACGCCTAATAGAATCATCAGAAATTCTCCATCCTAATCATCAGATAACCAAGGGGATAATGAAGCATATTACCAAAGCAAAGAAAATTGTGAAAATCAATGCTTAACAATATGAAATATGAACTGGTAATTTACTGGAAAATTTTGCTGATTACATAACAATGTAGAATTTCAAAGGTATGCAACCCAAGACCCAGTGCGCCACGAGGAAAAACTTTAAAATAATTGATTTGGAGCAATCAAAAATACTTGAGCAATGTCAGCACAGAAATACAAGAGGAATTATACCACATAGCACACATATTAACCACAAGTATCTTCTGAACTAGAGTAGCCATATATTCTGTTTACAAGAAAAGAAAAGGCCAAGTATAAGTTAGAAAAGGTGTACCTAGATTACGAAGACAGAGTGCCACACAAGTTGCAGTTGCTGCATTTTGAAGTTGGTGAGCACCAGGCATTTGCAGCTTCAAATCATGTAACTTACAGGACTACATGAATAGCTATACTCAGTAAATTGCTCATAAGCTTGCTCATTATCAAAAATAAAATATAGATAGAAAATCGGTTAAAATAGCACAGCAAAGTGATAGAGAGATGGGATGCACTTCTTTGAACATTCGGATGAGTGATATGATGCAATATAAGGCATGTGATGTCATGACAATTGCAGCTCAAAAAGTTCTCTATTACTGTGTTATAATTTTGGACTCCCTACTTTTGTTGTAGATTACCACATTCTAGTGGGACTATTACTCCAATAAAAGTTGTAATGATGGAACATTATCAATGTTATCTTCGGAATATGTTTAAGATGGTATTTGGTATTAGAAAATGTTTACAGTTTACATTATTGGGAAAGTTGAGAAAGAATAAAAGTTTTTCGTGCTTTGTACAAGAGACAAAAACAGCTTCAGGTGCATAACGGAGGATTCCCAAGAAAGTAAATTTGTGAATGAAAAATAGAATTTTGTTGCCCACATTCATTTGTAGGAATAAAACCTTAATGTTGAAATAAAACTTTCCTGTGCAAATAGGAAAATATATGTCGTCAAGTTATTATATTATCTGTAAAATTAAATGTGTTTAACTTCGATCTCACCCTCAAAAAACAACTCAAAGGATGAGGATGCTCAAGCACATATAATCTGTTAAATGAGCATTGCACAGCCTCGAAACCTTAAAAATATGGTGCACAAATGCAACTTCAACACCTACCCTTACACACAGTGTGGGTCTGGGTCAAATCACATTGCCTGCAAAATCCAGCTCGGATACAATGTTATATGTGTTTGGATCTCACTTCCAAAACCAAGCTAAAAGGATAAGAGCGCAGAAACACATATAAGCATTGTTTAGCCTGGGATTCTTGGCAATGTGGGACACAACTGCAACTTCAATATTATCCTCATTTATTGGCAAACACAACTCATCTAGACTTTAATATTTAATTGTATTTCTTACAAAGGTTGACTATAATCCTGAGAATAATTCACTTGAACCAAATATGGAAATAAAATTTTGTTACAAACTTACAAATACATAATATTATTCTAAAAAAATTGAATGGTACAAAACACGATTGTCAACACTTTGCCACAAACTCCATTCGAAAGAATGAATTTCCCAGAAATGTGGTCTAAATGGAGACAAAATATGTCCTGCACTAAACACTACCTAACTACTTCCAAAAAAAAAAATTGACAAACCTAACTACTTCAAATTTAAAGAATGCTAAATCCAAAATTGCACATGTTACCAATATTCCGACCAAGCCTCAGTGGCTTGGATTGCATTAGCTATACTGAAAAAACACTGAAAGCTATAGAGTACAAGCTCTTACCAGTCTCAAGTCCTTGACAGTTTGTATTTCTATATCACATGTTTGGCAAGGCTTGCCATTTAGTATGCTGAAACTTTTCACAGCTAAGTTATTGCCAGAGTCATATGCCGACACCACAGGGGAGTCCATGTTAACTGCTTTGTCTCGAATAATGTGCTCAATATGAGGTAGAAACGGTCCACCCAACACCAACTGATATGTATATTTTAGTCAGCAAAATTTAAAGGAGAAAATGAGCCTCTATCAAAGTAATATTTAAAACAAAGTAATTGACAAATATACAAGTTAAAAAGTAACAGTAAATTTAGAATATGGGTTTTCAATTTTCTGCTTGAATAAATGAATTTCAAAATCTGTATATTTATACATTACATAGAAACAATACAAGAAAAGAAACGATTGACATCATTCATAAAAAATGTTGCTGTCACAACATTAAAAAATGCATAATTTACCTAACATTTTGATGGTGTTGTTATATAGTGGCTATAACAGCGCTATTGCATTGGAGTATTTGAACAAGTCGCTATTTTTCTACAATACACTATTTAGTACAAAATATTGTAAAATAGCAGCTAGAGAGGCGTTGTAGCCTATAGCGCAGTAGCATAGAGGAATTTGAACAGACCGCTATTCTCCATGGTCTGCAATTGAAAACACTTTTAAATATCTTTCTTAGAAAATGTCACAGGACTATAGATTAAAAGATCTTAGAATTTTGGGAGTTGGGCTTAACTCGACACTACAAAACTGGCTTGTAAGGTGAGGCTCTTAACAAAAGAAAACAAAAGTAATATTTTACATTAATCATTATTGGCTCCCCTTTTTAAAACAAAAAATGCTAGTTTTATAAACATAAGAATTGGATCTACATTTGTCAATATTCACTCAGAAAGTTATTGTGATAACAAAAATTCATTCATGACTACAAGAAATGGATATACCATGTGAATTTCAGCATATAACATTAACATGAATATGAGATCTATAGAGAGATACACCTAACTGGGCAACCTTGTTTTATGATTCCAGCCTTTGCCGTTGCAATAGTTTCCAACGAACCCCCAAGAGCTGCCAAATGCTCCTCACCTACAGTGGTTATGACTGCTGCAGCAAGTCCAGAGCTTGATATAATATTTGTTGCATCCCGTGCACCTCCTAACCCAGCCTGTACAATAAAATAAGGCATTGAAGGTCAGTAGTAAGCACTAAAGTGGCTAGCGGGTTAGTTGGTAAACAAAATGGTTGCATTAGTAGTCAGTTGGGAGTTGGATTATTGCAGCAATTGAACAGATCAGGGATAGGTTGGAATAAAAGTCAGTTAACTTAGTTACTTTGATGTAAAGACAACATGTTGTAAGGGAATTCACTCTCTGATCCTGCATCTCTGCGCAACAGAAATTTCAGAGTCTCTTTATTAACATTATTTGTTTCCTACCATCCCCCCTCCTTTCCATTTTTTCCTACACAGCTAGTTCAGGTTCCAATCAGGCCCAGTGTTGTCAAATGTCGGCTATAGCAAGTTTTTGGCTTTCCACCATGGCCAATTTTGCGAAGGATGGTGGCGAAATGGCGCCATATATGGCAACGCAACATGCCGGCCGATATGATGGGTTTTTGGCCCGCCGCTATGGTCCACCATCAACAACACTGATCTGACCAATGTTAACAAACTCAACCAATCCCCAATGCACTAGCTGGACCCAGTAAAAGTGAACTTCAACTCAAGATTCTTTTAGTGGGAAAGATAACAACAGAAAAATCAGAAGAATCATTTGATATTAAGTTTGTAGCAGGTTGCTGAATGAAGTAAAATAGATAACAGACCTCAATAACCGCAATGTCAACTTTCTCATCAGCAAACAAGATGAATGCCATGGCGGTGAAAACCTGAAACATTTCCCTAATTGATTTAAGTTATCATAACTTATGACGTATATTAAATATCCATATAAAACTACAGAGTAAACATATAAACAAGATAACATATCAACCTGGATTTCACTAGAATGCTATATTTTCTAGCAGTAAAGCTGACTAATAACTAGAAAGAAGTAGAAATGCAACAATCTAACAGAACAAACAGGAGAGCTAAAGTGGCCAGTAGAACAAAATCCTAAACTCTCAATTGGTCACATGGAATCACTTGCTACGTGGTGAAAGAGGGGAACCGAACAATAAGATCTGGATCAATGTGACAAACAACGATAATGAACTTGCAAGTTGCAACTACATTATAACAATAGTCCTATTCACTTACATTGTCCACGCTAACCTATTCTTAATCAATGTGCATTCACACAAAATTTCCAACAAAATCTCATCAAACTAACTTCTTAATTTAGCACAACAATTCGATAACAATATTCCACAGTTCAATACCTCAAAATGGCTTATGCAACCATTTTCTGCTTTCACTGCTTGGTCAAGATCCTGCTTGATCCTATGAAAGAGACTGTTCAGCAATTTCGCCGAAACAGGATCACCTGATCTTCCTAGCAGAATGCGTTCCCTGATAGTCTGGATATGTGGACTGCTCGAGAAAAATAAAGCCTGCCGTCAATGATATACCAATCATACAGAAATTATGGTTTGAAGACAAAATTGCAAGCTGTTGCAGTTATATAAAAGTAAATAAAAAAAAATTATAAAAAAAACTTAGATGATAAAGATACTTCACCTAGTATAACAACCAACAGAATAACCTTCAGTCCTCAGAATATTAGATATAAAAGCAGCTGTTGATCCTTTTCCCTTTGTCCCAGCAATATGAACAGCCTACAATTAATTGCCAGTAACTAAAATGCTTATTATAACTTACTTCAACTACATAAAATTGAATGAACGAGCTACATATGCATGAATGACCCTTATAAATAAGGTTTATTTTCTTCCTGACCCAAAATGACAGCTAAAAGGAGCACACCAAAGCTAATGGAAAAGACACTAATGGCATTTTGATCGAGGCTCAACCGATACTGAATGAATTGCTCTTCCTCTCTCGCACCCCCTTATACACTCCCTCTCACCAACTAACTTACCAGCTCAGCGCTTCCATATCCAGTTGGCCTTTTATGATCATGGGTCCTATCAATTATTGCTAAGGTCAAAACCACAACTGTTTCACTGGTAGCAGGCAAAGTTTGAAATAAAGGTCTACGACTGCAATCCAAATCAACATCATGGTTTTCTATGTGCTAGAGACTACAGCACGGCTGCGATTGAGACTGCATTTGATCTTGATACTTGCAATATCAAGGATCCCAACGTGACATGGTTAGATTTTTTATCACCAAAAGGTCCAACAAAATCTTATAAAATCCACTTCACAAAATAATCCTTCAAAAATTGAAAAAAGACTAATACTACAAAAAAAAAATTGTAAGTCTTAATTGAAAATCACTACTTTTGTACACCTACTTTAAAAAATCGTAATTGTCCTAATTGAATACCACGGCTAATTTAGATTACATAAAAATCTTGTTTGAATATACAAGACTCTTATCACAAAAACTCTTTTAGAATCCTTTAAAATTCTAATGCAATACATTATGCTAGTTGAACATAAAAAACCAGACACACCATATATCTCTATCGCTCACTTAGTTTTTGTATTCTACAACATACACATATTTCAAACTACAAGCAAAAATCAAAGTATTTGACATCAAAATAATTTATTTTCAAGAATCATTTCCTGTTTAGAGAGAGTGAGAGATCGAACCTTAAATTTGGAATGAGGATTCCCAAATCGATCCATTAGGCGTCTCATTCTACCAAGATCAAACCCGTCGTGAGAATCAGTGCCTGCCCCTGTGGGAACCCCTGATTTCTCGTAATTTTTCAACGAATCAATGTAGTCAAGTAAATCTTTCATTTCTAGATCCTCTCGGTACGAACACATGGTTCGTACAGAACAAACTTTCCTTGTGATTCCTCTTCGTGACGATGACAACAGAAATGATTTGAAATGTAGAAGCATGATGTTTGAAACACGAACCGCAAGCACAGTGAGCGTGCAGAAATTGAAGTGATGAGCTTTTACTTGGTCATAACAAAAAAAGATGAGGTGAAAGCATGGATTCTGTGGAGGCACTGCTCATTCACACTTTGCCGGTGAACTCTTGAGTGATGGCAAGTCGCCGATGACATTCATTTTTTGGTGCTGTGGTGATCTACAAAAAATTTTATGCCAAACAGTAAGTAATGTGGGGAATCCCGGATTCAATCTCAGGTCTCTACGTTGCTTTCATATGAGCCCAGGCAGGTCCCGACTATTTGGAGGCCTGGATAGAATAATAAAAATGACCCTAATAAAAAAATAGTCCTCTATTTAATGTGTAAATAACATCAATAACATAAAAAAATAGTCATTCACTTTTGTTGCTAACATAAAAAATAATCATTCATCTTTGTTACTAACATAGAATTTGGAGCCTGGAATTTCTCATTGTTCTTGATCATTTCTGCAACATTGTAGGAAGCATTAACAAAAATAATCTTGTTTAATCCCATTATTCTGTTCAATTTCAATCACAACCTAACATTAGCCCTGTTCACAAATTTGCTGTTATTTGTATATGTGGAAACATTCCTTCATAACTAATTACTTCATATACTTATTTAAACACTCAGTTTCTTTAAATACTTATTTACACGAAGCATCAACAATGAAGTATCAACAACAACCTTATTAGCAAATTTATCAAATTGAATAAGTATCAACACCAAACAACAACATTATTTAGAAAGCATTATCAAATTTCAACTTGTGCCAAACATTTCCACACATTAGTAAATAAACAGTGAGGAAGTAAGAAGAAATTAGCAAACTAACCTTGAATTTCGTTTTCCTTATTTTCGGTCACCGGTGGTGGTAGCGGCTAGGGGTGTGCAAAAAATTTGGTTATCCTTAACCAAATTACTAATCAATCCATATCCAATCTTGGGTGTGTTTGATTTGTTAAAGGGTACATACGATATTTTGTTAATAA
The DNA here is from genome assembly GCF_020283565.1 of Trifolium pratense. Lineage (NCBI taxonomy): Eukaryota > Viridiplantae > Streptophyta > Magnoliopsida > Fabales > Fabaceae > Trifolium > Trifolium pratense. The sequence continues at coordinate 35,570,404 of NC_060059.1, read as the reverse complement.
AATGGTATTTTGGCATTTTAGACAACTTGTACTGCGGACAAAAAGTTGTGCTGTGGTTTAGTGAGGTACAAAAAATTCTGTTTTTGTCCTGTCCATTGCTTCCCAGTTTGTCCAGTTCCTGAAACAGTTTTACAATCAAACACAGTACAACTACAGTTGTCCTGTCCAATCCCTTATTTTTAGCGAATCAAACGTACCCTTAGTTTGCAAAATCCATTTAAAAAAAAAAACCACACCACTCCAATAAAAAAACACCAATTATAAACCATAACCACATTTTGTAATTTGGTTTGGAATTGGTTTGAAAATTCAGGCTCAATAGCTAATTCAGGCCCAATTTTCAATTTTTTAAATTTATTTTTTTTGGTACATAAAAGTCTTTATTATATAATAAAATAATTAATTAAAAGATGTGGTGGAGGACCGGTGGTCAGCACGGCGGTCAACACCGGACCACCGGTGGCCGGCGCGGCGGCGCTCCGGCCGGCGGTTTTCCGGCAGCGGTGCGGCTGTCGGTAGGGTTGGGAATAGGCCAGGCGGCCTACAGGGACCTTCAGCCTGGCCTGTATAAGCCTGGTCTGGCCTGACCTGGTTATTTAAAATGTCAGGTTTAGGCTTTGAAAACGGCCTGTTTACATAAATAGGCCAGGCTTAGGCTTCTACAAAGGCCTACGAAGCCTGATAGGCCGGTCTGTTTATAATAATTATTATTTATATAATATTATTATTTATATCTTATAAAAAAATATTATTTATATAAATATTATTAGCTTTTAATTATTGCGACTTTTCGTAATCGTATTTGTTATTTTATTAGTTTTTAATTATTGTGTTAATCATATTATTAGCTTTTTCTTAATGTTGTAGAAATTATAAAAATTTAAATGTGAACTTTTTAAGGCCTGTTTAGCCTATTTAAAAAAACTATATAGAGAAGTTTTAATGTAACACAGGCTTTTAAACAGGCTACAAGGTCAGGCCAGACTTTTAAAAGGCTCAGGTCAGGCCAAAAAAAATAACATTTGATAGGCCACAGGCCAGGCTCAGGCCTGAAAAAAAATCATAGGCCAGGCTCTGGCCTGTTCCCAACCCTAGCTGTCGGCGACGGCGCTCCGGTGGTCGGCCACCACCAACCACCCATACTATTTTATTATTATTTTATTTTAAAAATCAGACTTTTAATAATTATTTTTAAAATAATTAAAAAATCAGTTTTTAATGTTTTTAGTTTTTAAAAAATCAGTTTTTTTAAAAAATAATTAAAAAAATCAGTTTTTTTTTAAATAATTAAAAAAATCGTTTTTTTTAAATAATTAAAAAATCAGTTTTTAATGTTTTTAGTTTTTCAAAAATTTTGTATTTTAATTTTTTTTCCTATAATAAATATTAGTTTCTTTTGTATTTAAAAATCAGATTTTTTTAATTTTAAAAATTACTCTTTTTTTAAATAATAATTTTTTTCAAAACAATATAAATAACAAGTTTTCGGCTAAGTAAAAACTAATTTGGGTTTAGAAAAAAAAAACTTTGTGGGTTGATTATAAACCAATTCAATCATAAAATTAATGAAAAATTATGTTTTTAAAATAATTAATAAATCTATTTTTTTTAATCAACTAATTAAAAAAAATTAGTTTAAGTAAAAACCCTATTTAAAATTGGATCATGTGAATAACCTAAATTTTATTACAAACCGGTTATAAATTGGTTTCGATCCGGTTAATAACCAAATCCAAATTAGTTTTAAAAAATAACCGGTTTCTCATTAAAATGGTTTTGGTTTAGAACCAAAACCATCAATTAGGTGTGGTTTGGTGTGGTTTCCAAACCATGCACACCCCTAGTAGCGGCAGCGGCCAGGTACGGCGGCTAGATAGGGTCCGTTGGGTGACAGAATGATACTGAAGGGTGGAAGAAAGGGAAAGAACAATGAATGTGAGGGGGAGAAGGGAAGGGGCAGCGGCGAGAGGAAGAGCAACAATAAGGTGAAGATGAAGAAGCCGATTTACTCAGACAAACAAGAAGCATTTTTTTTCCTTAAATGCAGTTTTACCCCAATTTTGAATAAATCGGAATTTTACCCCCTATTTTCAAATTGGAATTTTACACCCCTATTTTATAATTTTTTGGATTTTGCTCTCAAATTTTGTATAAAATCTGTTTCTGAGCTTCAACTTCAAATTTTCGCACAAAACTCAATTTGGATCAATAATTCAACAAAATGTTATCAAAATGACGGTAATCGAGTTAGTTTTCCGCAGAATTAAACTCCACTAAATTTGGAGTTACAAAAAGATTAATTACCGTTTTAGTTAAGGTTTGTCCAAATTAATTATCGTATGGAACTACTACTAGTATTTTCGTCATGTCTCTCACCCTGTAGCTCAGTTTTGAATAAGATTTACATGTCTGAAAAGCTAACGAAATTACCCGTGTTCGCATTTAAATTTCATCGAATTTGGAGTTACGATTAATTCAGTATATGATGTCGAATTTGAAGGTCATAAGCAGATTTCTGCAGAATTAGTAGTTGGACAAACCTTCACTAAAACGGTAATTAATATATCTCTGTAACTCCAAATTTAGTGGAGTTTGATTTTGTGGAAAGCTAACTCGATTACGGTCATTTTGGTATCCGTTTGGTGAATTATTGACCCAAATTGAGTTTTGTGCGAAGCTTTGAAGTTGAAGTTCGGAAGCAGATTTTGTAAAAAATTTGGGGGGAATCCAAAAAATTATAAAATATGGGGTAAAATTCAGTTTTTTAAAATAGGGGGTAAATTTTTGAATTTTAAAACAAGAGGCAAAATTCCGATTTATTCAAAAGAGGGGGTAAATTTGCATTTAAGCCTTTTTTATTAAAACATATTTAATTCTAACTTTTAATTATTTTTGTCACATGTCTTAGATAATGCACCATCAAAAGGAAGAAAAGGAGCCAAGGAAAAAGGAGCAAAGCTGCATTCTAAGAGAAGCTCGTTGATTTTTATTTTTTTAGGTTAACTTTTGTTTTTTGAGATCAGGTCTTTTCTGTACAATTGTTTTTCTCAGGATAATTTTTCTGAAATGTCCCAGTTGTAAAATTCAACCGTAAAGGATTTTGATCCTCTATAGAGTCGTTTCTCTCATGTTGTCCATCCTACTTTAATATGAATCATTCATCTATTTTTTTCTCTTTCTTCTATTATGTTCTTTTTTATTTATGGGACAATCAACTATTGGATCAACAAAATGAGAGAGGGTTGGACAAAAAATTAAGAGGGAATCTAATTCCCCACACTATCTATTATCTACTACCAAATTGTATCTTTCTCTTAAAATACTCTCTCTTATTGTTTTTATTGATGAGAGAGATTGAAATTAAGAAAGAGATAGAATAAAAAAAAATGGAGAGGAAGGAGAAAGATGTAGAGAATTGGGAAGGAGATGATCAAGTCTACAACTTTCTATTATTCTATTTCTTCTACAATATAATCTTCTACTATATAATCATTATCCCTCTTCCAACTTTCTTTCATTTATGTTTCACTTCATTGTTTCTACCAAACCATTCGGATTTTTTTTGTTTTTTGGTATTCTTATTTGATTTTCCATATTGAACATTTGTTACACATAGTAATACAAAATCATGTCACGAGCTATTGATTTTATCAAACATGAAGCTTCATGTGCGTGTTGTTGATATATGTACTTGATAAGTGCTAAATATTGGTTAAAATGCATGTTTAAAAAGCACTTATTGAATACAAATCCTTGGAATATAAATCACTTTTGATGTAAATATAGTGTGTACTAAGAAATTGTGCAAGAATTATCAAATCCAACCATTTTGTTAGGTTCATGCTGATATGAGAGAAAAGAAACAAAATTTTGAAGCATTCGCTGCAGCGAGCATGCAGCGAACGAAGGCAGAGAGTTCATAGTACTTGGCGAACACCCAGCGAACCTGCAGCGAACAAACTCGCTACAGCGAAGCCACAGCGAACACAAAGCGAACGAAGGCAGGGAGTCCAAGGTACTTGGCGAACACCCAGCGAGCATGCAGCGAATAAGCTCGCTGCAGCGAACACCTAGCGAGCATAGGATGAGTCACAGCTAAATACACGTGTCAGCAAACCTCTTCAACTAAGCAACTTCTTCGCGTAGCGAACAAGGATTCGCGTAGCGAATAGGCTTTTTTCAGAAGTTTATAAATAGCATTTCAGATCATTTTGTAAAACATCAAGTTAGATAATATCAGATAGAAAAACACTATTTTCATAGATATATCTTGTTAGTGAGGCTTTGAAGGTGGATTCCACACAACTTGAGAAATCAAGCCCAATGGTTTTTCAATCCTTCTCATCTTCACTCTTTTGTAAGTTTATCATGGCTATTCATAGCTAAATCTCTTTTGTTGGGATTGGATGTAATTGAATTATGATCATGAATCTAGTTTAACCTTGCTATATGTGTTTTATTTATCAATCATTATTAGTGATGTCCTTGTTTTCATGCTTTTATTAAAAGATTTAAATGATATAGACATATGTTATTTGAATCAAAGATAGGATAATCACTTGTTAAAATTCAAAGTTTAGACATAGATTTTGAGATTTAATAGTCACTTAAAGTAGTAGAGCTTAATGCTATTTTATCGATTAATGATTCGAGACATCGGAAAGTTAATAGATACAATAGATTTCAAGACATATTCCGGACACGGATATGATCAACGAGTAATACGTGACGATATTGATTGGTAAATGAAATATATATATCAATAGTTAACTGATACATGTGAATGATTTGATGAAAGCCAATTCCAACAACTTTTTATCTTAAAAGTTTATCACGCACTTTTATCGCAATTTTATGTTACGAAACCAAATCAACACAAACCCGCACTTAGAATCATGGAATTTGTGTATGTACAATTGATATCGCACTAGTCCCTGTGGATACGATATAACGAAAATACTTACTTTTGTATTTCATCAAATGGCGCCGTTGCCGGGGACTGGCGTTTGATATTAGTTGTTTAATCGCAATTTCTATCGTTTTAAGCAATTTTGTTACTATTCGTTATCTTTTGTGCACGCTAACTTGTCTGGTTAGGTTGTTGTCCTGTTTATGCGAGGAAAGATTTCTGCAGAGAATTTACTGTTTGATCCAGAAATCGAAAGAACAGCTCGAAGGAATAACAGTCAAAGAAAGAAAAGGAAACAATTAGCCAAACAAAAGAGGCTGCAAGAAGAAAATTCTGCTTCTATTTCTTCAACATCCTCAATAGCCGAAGAGATGGCTGAAGATCCGCCACGTAACGAAGGTGCCGGTATGAGGCCATGTCACAACAGTCCACGAAGGCTTGCTCATCTTGCAAGACCTCCCAGAGGTGCAAGACAGACGGAGATGAAAACCGGTCTCTTGCAACTGTTATATGCTAACCCTTTTACAGGTTTATCACATGAAGATCCATACAATCATTTGGTGAAGTTCTATGAAATAGCCGGTTCACTTGGAGCCCCTGAAGCAGAGGAGGAAGCAGTGTTTATGAGAATGTTCCCTCATTCATTGATAGGGAAAGCCAAAGATTGGTACCTTGATTTGCCGGCTCAAGTTATGACCAATTGGAATACATTGGAGGAAAAGTTTCTTGATCGATTCTTTCCGCATCACAAGTTCATGGATTCAAAGACATCAATCGCGGTGTTTTCTCAAGGCTCCAATGAAACTCTATGTGAAGCATGGGATCGATACAAAGCAATGCTGCGTAAATGCCCTAATCATGGATTTGATGAACTAACCCAAATTCATATTTTTAGAAATGGTCTTCTGCAGGATTCAAAGCTTCTTTTAGATGCAACAGCAGGTGGTTCTCTTTTATCATTAAGTGCTGCAGATGCTACGACTATCATTGAAAAAATGTCACTTAGTGATCGACAAAGTGAACGCAGCAAAACTCAAAGGAAGCCTGGGATTCTTGAACTTGATCCATCAGATGCTGTATTGGCTCAAAATAAGCTTCTTACCAACACGGTGGAGGAGTTATCCAAACAAATGTCAAAGTTGATGACTCTTCAAGAAGGATCGGGGAAAGCAAAGCAAGTAGCATCTTGTGAATTATGCACCGGAGATCATCCAACTGGTCATTGTCCTCCGTCTCATGAAGAGGTGAACTTCATGGCAAATCAACAAAGACAGAGTCAGTATCCGAATAATGCTGGCTATCAAAGGGGAAACAACTCAAACTATGGTCAAGGTTGGAGACAAGATGTTGGCTCATCAAATAGGCAAAGACAATATGAAAGCTACAGTCAACCACCAGTACAAACTCAGAATGCAAGTTTGGAAGAAGCTTTGAGATCATTCATTGAGACGCAGACCAAACAAAATCAACAACAAAATTTGATGAATCAACAACAAAATCAGTTTGTGCAAGAAACTCAAGTCTACCAAAGAGGCAATGATGCGGTGTTAAGAAATCTTGAGACTCAGATTGGTCAAATAGCAAAAGAAATGGCCAATAACAAAAATCAAGGAGGATCATTTGCAGCCAACACCGAACCGAATCCAAAAGAACAATGCAAGTCAATTACAACAAGAAGCGGTAAGGAAGTTGGCAAGGGAATAGGTGATAATTTGAGGAAGGAAGAGGAGGTTATGAGACGAGCAGATGAAGAGGAGGAAGGAGAAAGTGAGAATGAAGCAGAAAAGAATAAAAAGGAAGAATTAGTTGAAAAAGAAAAAAATGAACAAACAGAAAAAAATGAAAAAATTGCAGAGAAGGGAGAGAAGGAGGTTGAATTGAGAAAAGAAAAGAGTAGTTTACCTCAACATCTGCCTTATCCACATGCTCCATCAAAGAAGGATAAAGAAAGGCAGTATGCAAGGTTTATGGATATCTTTAAAAGATTGCAAATCAACATTCCATTTTCCGAAGCCTTAGAGCAGATGCCAACATATGCAAAATTTATGAAAGAAATCCTTACCAAAAAGAGGAAATACAATGATGATGAAGTCATTCAACTTGATGCAAGCTGTAGTGCCATTATTCAACGAACCCTTCCGACAAAAGAAAAAGATCCGGGGAGAGTCACGTTGCCAGTCACCATTGGTAATGTGAATGTTGGAAAAGCCCTTATTGATCTAGGGTCAAGCATCAATCTTATTCCTTTATCGGTGATTCAACGGGTTGGTGGTCTTGACATCACCCGTACAAGAATGACGTTGCAACTTGCTGATAAATCCATCACTCGTCCATCGGGAATGGCTGAAGATGTTCTTGTAAAAGTTGATAAGTTTATGTTCCCTATAGACTTTGTGGTGATGGACATTGAAGAAGATGATGATGTTCCATTAATTCTTGGAAGGCCATTCATGAAAACAGCTCGTATGATGATTGATATTGATGACGGGGTGATGAAAGTTCGAGTTCAAGATGAGGAGGTTAGTTTTAATTTGTGGGAAGCTATGAAGCATCCACATGAGAAAGATATGTGCTTCAAACTTGATGCAACTGAAGAAGCCATATTAGATGTAAGAAAGCAAGCACATAGACCTTCATCTCTTGAACAGGCCTTGACAGACGCTTTCGAAGCACTTGACCCCGAGAAAGAAGAAGAAATTGAGGACTTCTTGAAGCAACTTGATGCTTTTGAAGAAATACCTCAACCTGAAGTAGAGATTGACGAGTTGAAGGAGGATGGAAAGCCGGTAGAAGTAAAACTTGAGCTGAAAACATTACCATCACACCTCAAGTATGTTTTCCTTGGGGATGACAATCAAAAACCTGTAATAATCAGCAGTTCTCTATCAAAAGGTGAGGAAGAAAGTCTGATTCAAGTGCTGAAAAACAACAAAGAAGCAATAGGATGGGCATTATCCGACTTAAAAGGTATTAGTCCATCTTATTGTATGCATAGTATCATGATGGAGGATGATTATAAACCAGTTGCACAGCCCCAACGTCGTTTGAATCCAACAATGAAGGAGGTTGTAAGAAAAGAAGTGGTGAAATTACTTGAAGCTGGTATGATTTATCCGATTTCCGACAGTGCTTGGGTTAGTCCGGTCCAGGTGGTCCCAAAGAAAGGTGGGATGACGGTAATCACAAATGACAAGAATGAGTTGATACCATCAAGAACAGTCACAGGTTGGCGGATGTGTATAGACTACCGGAGACTCAACAAAGCAACCAGAAAAGATCATTTTCCATTACCATTCATGGATCAAATGTTAGAAAGATTGTCAGGTCAAGAATTCTATTGCTTTTTGGATGGTTATTCGGGGTACAATCAGATTTCAGTCAACCCCGAGGATCATGAAAAAACAGCTTTCACATGTCCTTTCGGTGTTTTTGCTTATAGAAGAATGCCTTTCGGATTGTGCAATGCACCAGCAACATTTCAACGGTGTATGCAAGCAATTTTTTCTGACTTGATCGAGAAATGCATCGAAGTGTTCATGGATGATTTCTCCGTGTTCGGTCCGTCATTCCAACATTGCTTGAAGAATTTGGACACCGTACTGAAGCGGTGTGTTGAAACGAATCTGGTTCTTAATTGGGAGAAGTGTCATTTCATGGTGACCGAAGGTATTGTTCTTGGTCACAAAATCTCTTCCAAGGGTATTGAAGTGGATAAAGCAAAGGTGGAGGTCATTGAAAAGCTCCCTCCTCCGGTAAATGTCAAAGGAATCAGAAGTTTTCTAGGTCATGCCGGTTTCTACCGAAGATTCATCAAGGATTTCTCCAAAATTGCCAAACCATTAAGCAATTTACTTAACAAAGGTACGTCTTTTAAATTTGATGATGAATGTTTAATTGCTTTTGATGAATTGATAGAAAGATTGGTGACTGCACCCATAATCATAGCACCCGATTGGAAACTCGAATTTGAATTGATGTGTGATGCTAGTGATTATGCAGTTGGTGCAGTCCTTGGACAAAGAAAGAACAAAATCTTTCATGCTATACACTATGCAAGCAAAGTATTAAATGATGCACAAGTTAACTATGCAACAACCGAGAAAGAATTGCTTGCTATAGTGTATGCACTTGAGAAATTTCGTTCTTATTTAATTGGTTCAAAGATTGTTGTGTACACTGACCATGCAGCTATCAAGTATTTGATTACAAAAGCTGATTCTAAGCCGAGACTCATTCGGTGGATGCTCTTACTACAAGAGTTTGATCTTGAGATAAAAGATAAAAAGGGAACAGAAAACTTGGTAGCTGATCACTTATCAAGACTTGTAAACAATGAGGTGACCAAACATGAACGTGAGGTTCTTGAAGAATTCCCCGATGAAAAACTGCTTATGGTGCAAGAAAGGCCATGGTTTGCTGATATGGCTAATTTCAAAGCATCTGGATTAATACCGGATGATTTCAATTGGCACCAAAAGAAAAAGTTCCTCCGTGAAGCAAATCAATATGTTTGGGATGATCCTTATTTGTTTAAGATTGGAGCAGATAACCTGTTGAGGAGATGTGTTACCAAAGAGGAAGCCACAAGCATCATGTGGCATTGTCATAACTCACCATATGGAGGTCACTATAATGGAGAGAGAACAGCAGCAAAAATTTTGCAGTCAGGATTCTTTTGGCCGAGTTTGTTCAAAGACACTTATGAACATGCTCGGAGATGTGATAACTGTCAAAGAATTGGTGGAATTTCAAGGCGCAATGAAATGCCACTTCAAAACATGCATGTTGTTGAAGTATTTGATTGCTGGGGTATTGATTTCGTTGGCCCTTTTCCATCATCATTTTCAAATGAATACATTCTTGTGGCAGTAGATTATGTGTCTAAGTGGGTGGAAGCAATTGCGTCACCAAAAGCCGATGGCAAAACGGTGATAAAATTTCTAAAAAGAAACATTTTCACTCGTTTTGGAACTCCTCGTGTGCTTATCAGTGATGGAGGATCACATTTTTGCAATTCTCCACTAGCCAAAGCACTTGAGCATTATGGAGTCAAGCACAAAGTAGCATCACCATACCATCCTCAGACCAACGGACAAGCAGAAGTTTCGAATCGTGAAATAAAGAAAATTCTGGAAAAAACTGTATCCGCATCAAGAAAAGATTGGTCATTGAAGTTAGACGAGGCATTATGGGCATATCGAACTGCTTTCAAAGCACCAATAGGCCTTACGCCTTTTCAGATGGTATATGGTAAGGCATGTCATCTTCCGGTCGAACTTGAACATAAAGCCTATTGGGCTTTGAAATTTTTGAATTTTGATGAAAGCCAAGCCGGAGAGCAAAGAAAAGTTCAGCTTCAACAGTTGGATGAATTGAGATGTCAAGCTTATGAATCTTCTAAGCTGTACAAAGAGAAGGTCAAAAGCTATCATGATAAACGGCTTGTCAACAAAGAATTCAGGCCAGGCCAAATGGTTTTGCTTTTCAACTCAAGATTGAAGTTATTTCCGGGAAAGCTTAAATCCAAATGGTCCGGTCCTTTCAAAATCCGTGAAGTGAAACCATATGGTGCAGTTGTGTTGGAAGATCCAGCTACCAATGACACATGGACTGTGAATGGTCAAAGATTGAAGCTCTATTTTGGTGGTGAATTTGATCGTGGCACTACCAAAATCCCACTTTCCGATCCTTGAAGCTCCAAAAAGAACGTCGAGCTAATGACGTAAAACAAGCGCTTGTTGGGAGGCAACCCAATTTTGTAAGTATTTATGAGTTTTAGCATGCATTAAACACTTTTGTTATGAAGGAAGCAAGTTGGCCAGACACAGCAGGCTAATTATGCAGAAAATTTTTTTCTGGTGTGTGTTCGCTAAGCGAATAATCCATTCGCTAAGCGAACAGTGCGAAATCTGCAGTTTTTTTAATTAAGTGACAGCTGGCCATTTTTGGCCACCTCACATGCCACCTCACATCCCACTTCCACAAAATCAGAGGGGAGTACGAATCTCCCCCTTTTCAACCCTAATTCCACTTTTCTAACTCCCTCTTCTCACAAAATTCTCAAAACCACCATCTCCATCCTTCACCATCTCAAATCTAAGACAACACCCACTACCCCATTCATTTCTACTTTCAGTTTGTGCATCTCCATCACTCAGGTATGCAGAAGTTTAACTTCAATTTTCAATTTTTATCATTTTTGTTCATAGTGAAAGATGCATGATATTATGGGTAGAAAGATGCATAATTGTATAGATAGTTTGAAAATTTTGATGAAATTGTGGGTAGCCATGTATGTTCTTCAATGAATTAGGGTACACAAATTTAAATCTCTTCATGTTGAAATTCTTCTTGACAAAATTGTGAACAATTGTGAATAAATAAGTTGCTTTTGAATTTCTTTTGTGTAAATTTGTTCACACATGCTACAAATTTGTTTCAAGAAATTGAAATTTTAAACCCTAAATTTAAACTCTCTGTGTGTGTTTAGTTGTTGTCTGCTAAAGTGCATCTTGCAAAACCCTTGTGTTAATTGTTACTTCATAACCGGAAATTTAGACTTATGTGGTTTTTCGAAGTAATTTCAGGAATGGCACCAAAAAGACCCGCAGCTAGCACCGGAAAGAAGCAAAAGACTGGGGCAAGTTCATCGCACCCAGCCTTTGACCCCAGCAGGTTTCGTGGACCGGAGCAATTTGAGCGGTACCAAATACTTGAAAAGAAAAAGATTTGGAATGAAAGGAAATTCGAGATTTTTGAGCATGGCAGCTATGAGAGGTTTGCAACAATCATCAATGATAGGCGTTGGGGTAGAATTATTGACCCACCAAAATATTTCAATTCTACCTTTGTGAGAGAATTTTATGCAAATGCTTACCCATCTGAGGGTGAGCCATTCTCTTTTACCACTATGGTACGCGGAAAAACCATCCGTTTTGACCGCAATGCCATCAATGAGTATCTTGGCAACCCTTTCACCCTACCCGCCCATGAAACCTTGTGTGATTTTCAGAAGCAAAGAGCCCGCAAGACTTGAGACATTGACACCATGCGAAGAAAACTTCTTAGGCCTAACCATGACTTCGTATATGGCACAACCAACAGACCTTTGAGGGCCCTTCGAGATGATATGCGCACCTTCACCCTACTCCTTTTCCTACTTGTTTTATATAACATCCAACCTAATTCTCACACTTCTGATGCTGTCATGAATATACTTGGCCTCATTCATTACATAAATGAAGGCCTTGAAGTGGATTTGGCTGGTATCATCTCTGGTTGGATGAAAGAGATTACCTTGTGTGGCCACCCTGACAAAAACCTTAAGTCCACTGCTGTGCGATCCGACAGTCCTTTGGGTTTCCCGTGCTTAATTATGGGATTGTGTACAGCTAATAGGATACACATTCCTGAAATTGGACGTGAGGAGATTGGGAAGATTGATGATGATTATGTGGATCGGTACTGCAAACCGAAGAGGAGAAGAGCTGCACAACAACCACCACCACCCCCACCACCCCAGGCCTCCACCTCTGCTGTTCATGATCAGAATTTTTATAACCATTTTACTTATTTGTATGATCAGAATGATGCAGGGTATAGAGCCATGAGTGCAATGCAGCAATCTTTCTATAATCAGCACACCGGGCAGTCGGTGATGACACCACAAGATTTCGAAGCCTATGTTGCATGGCCTGAGGTCAGGCCTACTTTTCTCGGAGGGGGTAATGCAGCAGATGCTGAAGCTGCTAATGAAGGAGACAATGCAAGTGAAGGAGAAGCTGGTTCTGATGCATCTATGCAAGAAGGAGATGAAAGTGATGATGGCTCCGAATCTGGTTCGGAGGCCGGTTCTGAATCCGAGTGAAGAAAGCAAGGAGATGGCTGAAAAGCACGCCAAAATGAGTGAACTTTAAAAGCTTTCAGTCATTTAATGTTTAAGTTTTAGTAGTTTATCTTTTGTATTGACTATGTGGAACATGTGGAAGCATGAATGTGTGTCACTTGTTTTGTGTTTTGTTGTGAACATATGATGAATGTTTGAAGTTTAATGCATGATAATTAGTAATTTAATATAGTAGTATGATAGTCTAGTAATGTGAAATATTGTGAATAGCATTTTGAAGAACAAGCTCACATATGTTTGAAATCAAAAGATAGGTTTGTGATAAATCAATGTGTTGAGCATGATAGTCAATTTGTAGAGATATTTGTCAATCTTCTTTGATTAGTGTTCAAAATAGGCTTAGAAACTTAACATGTTTTTGAAATGTGTTACTTGTCCTAAGATGATTCTCACTATTTTTGTTGAACATGATTGAAACTTGTGTTATCCAATCTAGCCAGGTGAGAATGTGTGAACTTTCCATTGTTTACATAAATATGAGAGTGCCGGCAATTGTGTATGCTCATTTGATTTTAGCTTAATCTTGCTGTCACTAATGTGTTTGATGTTGTGGATATGATCAAGGCCTTGTTTCTTTTTGAGTGATAACCACTTAGCCAAATTTAACCTACCCTGTGAGATAGTGATCTTTTGTGTCCCCATTTGAGCCTTAAATTTTGAAAATTGTTTGTTTTATAAACCCTGAAACCAGAAGAAAAGAAAAACAACTACTCTACCCTTGTCTTAGGATAGGAGAGCAAGTGTATTTTTATAAGGGTTATATGATAAAGTTGGGGAGAAGTAGGTTGAAAAATAGATAAATAAATTGGTTGAAAAAAAAAAGTAGTGTTATGGTGATTGAAAAAGAAAAAAAAAAAAATGTATATATGTGAAAAAAATAAAAGAGTTGCTTGACACAATTGAAAGTCAAAAGGAAATGAGAAAAGAAAACAGAATTTTGTGAAAAGTGTCAAAACAAAAGAATCACCACAAATGGAAATAGGGGGAAGAAGAAAGGGAGTGAATGAATCATGAGATGAATTTTGCAGATTTTGTGCTCTCTTATCCTTGAGGCTTTTTGAATCCATAGAAAAACAATGAATTTTTGTAGCCCAGCCCCATTACAAGCTTGATGAAGTCCTTAGTGATCCACAACTGATAGCATGTTTTGTGATTTTGCTTGGATAAATGTTTGAATTGAATTGTTGCATGCACATTGCTTGGATTGAGTTAAACACTTACCCTTGAGAGAAATAATTGTGAGAAATTTGAGATAACACTTGAGTCTTGATTGTTTGATAAGAATGTTGAGAATTTTGCTTAGGCATAGGAATCATTTCATGATCATGCTTTATTTTCTTTGAATGATTTGAGAACTAGTCTTTGAGATGACATTGCTTTACTTGTGCTCTGAGATTTTGAAAACTTTGATTGATTACAAACCCACTCTTTTGAATGAATATTGAGCTTGTTAAAATACCTTTTGTTTGAGGACAAACAAAGTCCTAAGTTGGGGAGATTTGATAAGTGCTAAATATTGGTTAAAATGCATGTTTAAAAAGCACTTATTGAATACAAATCCTTGGAATATAAATCACTTTTGATGTAAATATAGTGTGTACTAAGAAATTGTGCAAGAATTATCAAATCCAACCATTTTGTTAGGTTCATGCTGATATGAGAGAAAAGAAACAAAATTTTGAAGCATTCGCTGCAGCGAGCATGCAGCGAACGAAGGCAGAGAGTTCATAGTACTTGGCGAACACCCAGCGAACCTGCAGCGAACAAACTCGCTACAGCGAAGCCACAGCGAACACAAAGCGAACGAAGGCAGGGAGTCCAAGGTACTTGGCGAACACCCAGCGAGCATGCAGCGAATAAGCTCGCTGCAGCGAACACCTAGCGAGCATAGGATGAGTCACAGCTAAATACACGTGTCAGCAAACCTCTTCAACTAAGCAACTTCTTCGCGTAGCGAACAAGGATTCGCGTAGCGAATAGGCTTTTTTCAGAAGTTTATAAATAGCATTTCAGATCATTTTGTAAAACATCAAGTTAGATAATATCAGATAGAAAAACACTATTTTCATAGATATATCCTGTTAGTGAGGCTTTGAAGGTGAATTCCACACAACTTGAGAAATCAAGCCCAATGGTTTTTCAATCCTTCTCATCTTCACTCTTTTGTAAGTTTATCATGGCTATTCATAGCTAAATCTCTTTTGTTGGGATTGGATGTAATTGAATTATGATCATGAATCTAGTTTAACCTTGCTATATGTGTTTTATTTATCAATCATTATTAGTGATGTCCTTGTTTTCATGCTTTTATTAAAAGATTTAAATGATATAGACATATGTTATTTGAATCAAAGATAGGATAATCACTTGTTAAAATTCAAAGTTTAGACATAGATTTTGAGATTTAATAGTCACTTAAAGTAGTAGAGCTTAATGCTATTTTATCGATTAATGATTCGAGACATCGGAAAGTTAATAGATACAATAGATTTCAAGACATATTCCGGACACGGATATGATCAACGAGTAATACGTGACGATATTGATTGGTAAATGAAATATATATATCAATAGTTAACTGATACATGTGAATGATTTGATGAAAACCAATTCCAACAACTTTTTATCTTAAAAGTTTATCACGCACTTTTATCGCAATTTTATGTTACGAAACCAAATCAACACAAACCCGCACTTAGAATCATGGAATTTGTGTATGTACAATTGATATCGCACTAGTCCCTGTGGATACGATATAACGAAAATACTTACTTTTGTATTTCATCAGTACTGTTGTCAACACCGCTATAAGGTATGTTTGGATTGGTGGTACAAAACGGAATGAAGCGAAATGAAACATAATGAAATGGAGTGGAACGAAGTAAAGATACAATTCCATTGTTTGAATATATTTTATAAATATTCATTCCATTGCATACACTCTAATTTGGAGGGGAAAGAAAATTAGAAGATTGAATGGTATGGGATGGAATGAGTTCCATTGTGTTTCATTCCACTCCATTCATTTTTTGCAAATCCAAACAATGTAACTTAGTTAGTTACCACTTCATTCCATTTCATTCCATCCTTTACCACTAATCCAAACATAGCCATAGAGATTGAGCATATTGAGATGGTTGTTATGGATTCAAAGGTAACCACTTAATTTTTCATATGCACTGCTGTTTTTTGTGTTTAAATGTTCATCTGCAATACTATATTCCTTTTTAAAATGTTCATATGTCATTTGCACTAATGATTTCCTTCTTTAAAGATTATTGATTCAAATGTAAACACTTAACTTTTCATCTGCACTACTATTTTCATATGCACTATGTTGTATCATCTCCACTAACTTACCACGTTCATTAGTGTTTCCTTATTTAGTTGTTCATTTGCGCTAATTTTATTTTTAAAATAATTTAGGATTAAATTATATTTTTATTTTTTACAAAAGGATTAAAATTGTTATGTACAAAAAAAAAAAACTAAAATTCTTAAATTAAAATTTATTATTACACGAATGAAAAAGCATAAAACACCGCCCTCAGATTTTGATAAAGACACCGCCCTTATTTGTAGTCCCTTTTTTCGGCCTTTACAAGATTTCTTCATTGACAAGTCATTCTTTTTCAAGTAAAAAAATACAACAAATAAATAAAGAAATTCCTCTAAAAAATAAATAAATAAAATAATAGCAATGATTAACCACAATAATAATAACCCAAACCCAATCACCGAAAAGAAAAAGTGCATAAATCCCCAAAGCCACGCCAAAATTCATTCTCTTTCTTCAAAATTCACAAACACCTTTCCCTTCATTGATCGCGTTATTCCTCGCAAATTCAAAGGAGGATCTCTCTTGCGTTTTCTCTAGGTAATTGATCGTCATCATCATCTACTTGATCTGTTTTTTCATCTCGCGTTTTCGATCTATTCATGTTTTACGTTTTGATTTTTAGCTGATTATGGATTTGGATCTGATTTTTGTTAGGTTTCCGCCATGGCTTCAAAGCGGATCTTGAAAGAACTCAAGGATTTGCAGAAGGATCCTCCAACTTCTTGCAGTGCTGGTATTTTTTATTTTTATTTTTTTTATATATTTTTACGTTTTTTTTCTTGTTACTTTGATTTTTTGTTGATAAAATAAAATATTAGGTGCTTGTTGTAATTATTTCAATTTTAAGTTTGGTTCTGATTAGTTACATATTGTAAATGCATGTTGAGAATTTTATGTCTTTCGTTTTTGTTTTTGATTGGTTGCAATTTGTTGTATGTATGTCATTTGTCTCACCGTTGTTTAATTTTTCTTCCTTGAAAAACTCGGTATCCGGCTCTGAGAAGGGGGATCAATCCTGCCGTCCACCCGTATAGATTGAACCAATACAGAAAGTGTTTTGTTTGGTTTTGTGATATTGCTGAAAATTTGATTTGTTGGACTTCTATTGGTTTTCATAGTTGGGGGTTTATGTGGGCTTTTGGATTATTTGTATAGTTCTGCTCGATTTCCATTTCATGTGTCTGAAGGTAGGTAGAATGCATATTCTGTAACATCTCTTTGTGCATGTATGAGTTATATTCATTTTTTTGTCATCTGATAGTGATATTGCCTAGATCATGCATTTGTTGTTGGTCCTGCTGTGTGTTTTATGACTAGATTATGCATAAATGGAAGTTGGAGTTGCTGTTGTTGGAACTAATTAATTGTTACCTTACCTGAATCGGAAAAATATTTGATCATTGATATTTTTAAGTGCTGAACATTCTTACTCTTAATTCTTCTTTTGGATTTTCTACAATATATTAATTGCGGCAACCGTGTAGCATGTTTTTGTGTTATTGGCCAAGGAGGATGAAACTATTTTATCAGATAATTAAGTCGCTTAAGAACGCCTTATTTATAAGCATCCAATAATACAATTATAGTCTTTGACAATATCAGTTAACTCTCCAATTTTCATTATCTTTCAATTACACTCCGTAATTTTCTCAGCAATATAAGCTCTAACAACTATAAAGCAGGGAAGTCGACAATAATATTAAATTTCTTTCATGAAATAAGAAACAAAATAAATCTTAAAAGCTGAAAATTCAAAACAATCAGGCGTAGCGACAATAACCTGAAAAGTGAAAAATAGAAAACGCAGTTGCTGAAAAAATCTGTAAAATAGACCCGATATATAATGGAGCATATTCAAGTCTTTTGTGGACCAGGTGAAGACGGGGAAAGGGACGGTGAAGGTGGCTCCGAGAATCGGAATATCATCCCTTAAGCCGTAATTGAAAATCCAATTGGTGTTTTTTAGAAACCCATTCTGCCAGTGTCCCTGAATATTTGGGATTTTAATGCACGAACAGTCAATTTTTTTTTCCTAGGAAAGGAACAGTCAGTGGGAGCTGCTTGCACTACTGGGAGTTCAGAAATGAAAGAAGGGGGTGAAAACGAAAGATAAAGGACAATAATTCTCGAGAGATTAGGTTTTGTTGTTTGTTAGTTTAATGGCAAAATTGCTAGGGAGATGGGATTGAAAGATGGGGGTGATGATGTTTTGGATTTGTGGATAGTAAACTGGACATGAATTTTCAATTGTTTCAGAAAATTGGATAACCCGCATTGTGGTTGAGGAGATACAGGGCAAATCATAATTTGGTAATAAATTATACAGATTCTTTTAACCTTAGGCCAAGTAACCGATTGTTTTGAACAGGCCTAACTGTCAGTATACTAATTGACAATGGGTAATTAATGGGATATTATGTATTAATGTGATATTTGGTACATCATCTGTGCTGGTACTCAGAAAAAAAGCTGTGCTTATATCTTGTTTTGACTTTGTTTTAAAACATTGCAGGTCCTGTTGCCGAAGATATGTTTCATTGGCAAGCAACAATTATGGGTCCTCCAGACAGTCCTTATACTGGAGGTGTTTTCCTAGTTACCATTCATTTTCCTCCAGATTATCCCTTTAAGCCGCCTAAGGTTTGTATGTTAACCGCATGTCTGTTTGTATATTGTCAATCTTAGCTTTCGTCAATTCATTGGTAGTTTATTTTAAAGAATGCTGCCGTGCTTTTCCCTTGTTTTATTGGATTGCTGTATCGTTTAAACATTCTTATCTCGACAGTGATTGAGATCTTATGCATGCCCAATTTTTTTTTTATTTCTTGAAAGGAAAGAGGTCATAAGTTCGCGGTTCTGTTGAAATTATAATTAGGAGTTAGGAATGTATTTTTTGTGTATGAACATATCTATATCTATGTAGCATGCAGACATGAGCACCATATAAGTATGTCTGATCTCTTGAGTCTTGACATCCTTATTCATGGTGATGGATCTTTCAGGTTGCATTCAGGACGAAGGTATTTCACCCAAACATTAATAGCAATGGAAGCATTTGCCTTGATATATTGAAGGAGCAGTGGAGCCCTGCTCTAACCATTTCCAAGGTTTGTTTATCAATTTCTTAGATAGTTAAATAAACCTTCAATCCTTAAAGCATGTTTCCTATTCTCCCAATGCAATCCATATCTAAACCAAGACGCGACTGTTCCATACACTCGATGACAAACGGTGTTTACTGAACAAGGGATTCATCCCAGTGTACTAGTCCCTATTTAATACATTTAATATTCTTTTGTCTTGAATCTTCATGTTTGAATGGTATCTCTTTGAGTGTCAAGCATGGTTATTGTTGTCCTGGAAGTTGAGAGAATAATGTGATTGGGTTGGATTACTCCCATACAAAATATGTTCCTAACTGTATGCTTCCTATTCTACCAATGTATATCCATTTTCCCCTATTCTTACTGTCAACTCAACATTATTTACTGAACAAGGGGCTCATCACAAAATATAATCCTTATTTAATAATTTTATGCTGTGATTTTTGAACTTATGTAAGTAGGTTTTACAGACGTCTAATTATGTTTTATCATCTTGCCACATTATAACGGTACTTCTTAAAATTTGTTTACACTGTGACAAGATAGAAAACCATGTAATACCTACTTTATAAACACTTAGGTTGTTAAACTCTACCTAGTTATTAATCTCTTGAAGTTTAGAGTTGGTTTTCATGAAGTTAGCGTCTAGTTTTAAACAGCACCCGTGCAAGGAGTTTCATAATACAATAACTAAAAAAAATCTTAAAGGATGTTCCTTAGTCTTGATGTCCACCAGTATCTACCGAATTGTGGAATTCACCGAAATGTATTTGTCCCTACTTTATAATTTATATGCAAAGAATCTTGAATGGCTGTTTTGCTTGAAGTTTGGCATAATGTTGTTTAGTAGAGAGTAGTCTTTGATGTTCAGTTGAGAGTTGAAGTTTGGCATAATGTTGTTCAGTAGAGAGAGAGTAGTCTTTGATGTTCCGTTGAGAGTCTTGATGTCCACCAGTATCCGCCGAACTCCGGGATTCACCAAAATCCACTTATCCCTACTAATGTAATTTTTATGGAAAGAATCTCGAATGACTGTTTTGCGCTAAGTTTGTCATAATGTTATTCAGTACAGAGTACACCAATAACTCTACACGTATCCTCCTGATATGTTGTGGAGTTAAATCTAATCATTATTTACATTATTTTTATTTCTTTGACATCTATAGGTGTTGCTCTCTATTTGTTCCTTGTTGACGGACCCAAATCCCGATGATCCTTTGGTTCCTGAAATTGCTCATATGTACAAGACAGATAGGAACAAATATGAGTCAACTGCAAGAAGCTGGACCCAGAAATATGCCATGGGCTAATATGGTATGTGTGAGGGAGAGCCACTTTTAAGTGTCTTGGCCTAACAGCCTTTGTATGAAAAATTGTCGTCTTCAATAGTTCAATTAAGGCCCCTCTAGTTGAGAATGAATTGGGGGAGCCATTTCTTATGTTGTTGCAAAGCTACTTCTAGAACAATGGAATGTAACCTAATTAAAAGTTTGTCCAATGTGTTAACCAATGTATTAACAGTATCATGATGCACCTAGATATTGTTTGGCTTGTTTACTATTAGCTTATATTTTGATTTTGATTAATAATTAATTAATTTGTAAGAAAAACATTAATTTTTGTTGTTTATCAATCCCTGTTCTATGCAATGACGCCAAAAACTTGTTGAACATGGCAAGTCTGCCAGTATCGTTCACATTAGATCAAATATAAGTTATCGTAGCTTAATCTAATCTATATCTTTTTCTTTAATCAATAACGCCAAAAATACCTTTTTCTTTAAGCTATATCCAAACTTCGAACTTAGATATATGTCTCACAATTCTGTCATCACACACTCATCTTTTTCTAATGGGTGGGATGAGTAGTTCAACTAGTTGAACTAGTTAATGGTTAACAGAGTTGGAGGTACAAAATTCAAGGTCTGACAAAGTGTAAACAACTAATGTAACAATTAATATACTAATAATTTGCAATTTGTTTTTAAAAAAACTCAACTCTTTCTATTGTATTTTTTTCATTCATTTGCCTTCGGAGCTACTGAAAAGATCGTCATAGTTTTGAGAGTCTCCACCTCCTTTACAATACCGTAATCCATCATATCCAACCTTAAAGTGGTTTGGTTAGTCTTATGTAGACCATCTCTTTTACCTAAGGATTGTGATGTGGCGGTTGAATAGAACAACAATCACTTATATTGTCTCATTTACTAGTTATACAAATAGATTTTTAACTTTTTTTTACTTATCCACATGACATAGAGAATAGAGTGGGTGTGCTTATACAAGGATGCGATCTAATAACAATATATTTCTCAAGTTAGGATCCTCTATATTTTTCAAAAAAATGAAAAACTCCATTAGAGAGACATACACATAAAAATTAAAAAACAGGTAGTGAGTTTCATTATCAAGTGAATTCCGTCATCATTTAATATTTTTAAAATAATTTAAACTTATTTGTGGCTATCTTTAAATAGAACTTTCTATTTCCATTGAAAAATAGAAAGAATCCTAATAGGTCATGAGTTCGATCTCAAACTCATTGTAAATCAAAAAAAAAAAATTAAAAAATTTACTTTTATATAAAAAAAATAATATACTTATTAATTTAAGAAATATTTGACCTATACTATTTCCAAATAAAATTTTATAAATTTTTAAACAATATCTTTAATAATTAATACTACATATTTTAGCATTTTTCTTGCTAAATTGGAAGTTTGGAACCTAGATTCAATGCATCAATCATCACAAAATAGAACAAAGAGCAAGAACCAATATTACCCTCGATTCGTTTCTTCTGTTCTGACCCCCTTCCGCGTGGACAAAACAAAAGTAAAAGATTCCTTCAATAACGAGTCATCGTTTGGAATCTAATTTAATCTAATCTAAATCTAAATAAATACAATTATCACAATCATTAACACCAATTAATAATATCTCATTCCCAAAATTTCAAAAAAGCACCAACACCATTTATTTATATCCAACAACTCCTTTTCATTCGTTCTTCAATTCCTTGCAAATTCAAAGGAGGATCTCTCTTGCGTTATCTCTAGGTAATCAATCATAATCATCATCATCATCTACGATTTTCTGTTTTCGATCTATTCGTTTTGATTTTTAAGCTGGTTTTTGTTTTCGATCTGTTTTTGTTAGGTTTTTGCTATGGCTTCAAAACGGATATTGAAAGAACTCAAGGATTTGCAGAAGGATCCTCCAACTTCGTGCAGTGCTGGTATATATATTTCTTTTTTTTATTTTATTTTTTTAATTTTGATTGATATTTTTATGTATATTTTTTTTGCTCTTTTTCAATTGGAATCATATATTTGCTGCTTATTTTTTGTTATTAGATCAATTTTAAGTTCGATTCAGGTGTGTTTATAGTTTGTGATTTGTTGATAAATTAAAATATTGTAACTTCATGTTGAGAATTTTATGTTTTTCGTTTTTGTTTGAGATTGTTAATTGTTTTAATTGGTTGTAGTAGATGTTATTTGAGATTGGTTTTACTTTCATCTTTGGATTCGGGCCTTTTCAGATAAACAACTTAATTTGCCACCTATAGCATATACGCTAGTTATGATAAGTGCTTATGTATAAGCCATTTTTACTATTAGAGATAAGATAAAATTATTTTTTCATATAAGCTGTTTTCACAAGCTATTTTGGAGAACTTATGAAAATAAGTTGAAAACAACATACGAACATGTTATAAGCTGCTTTCATAAGTTCTCTCAAGCAGTCTCACAGGTGCTTATGTCGGGAGATAAGCTCAAATAAGCTGATTCAAATAGTCCCTAGGACAGTGTTTGTTTTGTTCTGTGTGGGGGCGGTTATCGGATTCCACGATGTTGCTGAAGAGTGGATTTCTTTGACTTTTATATGTTTTCATAGATTGTTGTCGATTGTGTAGGCTTTTGATTATAGAAGTATCAACCTATATTCATCTCTTTTTACTTGGCAATGCTATTGCTTAAATTATGAATCTGTTGGTGCTGTTGTGTGTTATGTGACCAGATTCTGCAGAAATGGAAGTTGTAGTTGCTGTAGTTGTGTACTGATTGATGTTTTGAATTTACATATTGTATTTGGACTATGGTCCAGTCATTACCTGAATCAGGAAAATATTTAATCATGGATATTTTTCAGTGCCAAATATTCTTAAACTTATTTCCTATTGTGTATATAGCAATTGCAATTTTTTTTTAGAAGTGGCCATGTATGATGAAACTACTTTATCTGATAAGTTAATTTATCTGTATGCCAATTTACATGATGAGTAGTGGGATATTATGTAGCGCCATGTCATTTTAGGTACACTATTTGTGCTGGCATGAAGAACAATTTATGCTTATATTGTTGTTTTGACTTTGTTTCATACTCAATACATTGCAGGCCCGGTTGCTGAAGATATGTTTCATTGGCAAGCAACAATTATGGGTCCTTCAGACAGTCCGTATTCTGGAGGTGTTTTCCTAGTTTCTATTCATTTCCCTCCAGATTATCCCTTTAAGCCACCCAAGGTTTCTATTTCTATCCCATGTCTGTTTCTGTATTGTCGATTAAAGCTGTTTTCATTTCTTGCTAGTTTATTTTATAGAATACTGCTTTGCATTTTCCCTTATTATTTTGGATTGCTTCTTTGTCATTTAAGCATTCATTTATTGACAAATTCAGTATGAATGAACATATCTATGCATGGTGATTGATCTTTCAGGTTGCATTCAGGACGAAGGTATTTCACCCAAACATTAACAGCAATGGAAGTATTTGCCTTGATATATTGAAGGAGCAGTGGAGCCCTGCTCTAACCATTTCCAAGGTCTGTTTTATCAATTTATTAGATAGTGAAATAAACCTTCATTCCTTAAAGTATGTACCCTATTCTTCCAATACAATCCATATCTAAACCAAGCCGTGATTGTTCCGTACACTTGATGACAAATGGTGTTTACCAAACAAGGGATTCTTCGCAGTGTACTAGTCCCTATTTATTACATTCAATATTCTTTTTGCCTTGATATTTGAAGGGCATCTCTTTTTGCATGTCAAGGGATTCATCGCACCATACTAGTCCCTATTTATTACATCTAATATTCTTTTGAATGGCATCTCCTTATACATTTAATATGTATAATATGTAGTATAAGAATATATGCTTACTAATGCAATCCATTTTCCCCTATTCTTACTGTCAACATTATTTACTGAATAGGGGGGAATCGTCACAACATATAATCCCTATTTAATAATTTTATGCTGTGAATTTTGAACTTATGCAAGCAGGTTTTACACAGACGTCTAATTATATTTTGTCATCTTGCCACATTATATCGTTACTTCTTAAAATTAGTTTACACTGTGACAAGATAGAAAACCATGTAACACCTAATTTATAAACACCTGAAGTTGTTAAACTCTACCCTGTTATTAAACACTTGAAGTTTAGAGGATGGCTTTCATGAAGTTTGGCTAGTTTTACACAACACCGTGCAGGGAGTTTCATAATACAATAACTAAAAAAATTCTTAAAGGATCCCTACTTTATAATTGTGGAATTCATTGAAATCTACTTGTCCGTACTTTATAATCTATATGCAAAGAATCTTGAATGGCTGTTTTGCTTGAAGTTTGGCATGATATTGTTTAGTAGAGAGTAGTCTTTGATGTTCAGTTGAGAGTTGAAGTTTGGCATAATGTTGTTCAGTAAAGGGAGTAGTCTTTGATGTTCAGTTGAGAGTTGAAGTTTGGCATAACGTTCCTTAGTCTTGATGTTCACCAGTATCTTTCGAACTCTGGGATTGACCAAAATGCACTTATCCCTACTATGTAATTTTTATGCAACTAATCTTGAATGGCTGTTTTGCTTGAAGTTTGGCATCATGTTATTCAGTACAGAGTACAACAAAAACTTTTCATGTATCCTGATATAGTTGTGGAGTTGCATCTAATTATTATTTTTATTTCTTTGACATCTACAGGTGTTGCTCTCTATTTGTTCCTTGTTGACAGACCCAAATCCCGATGATCCTTTGGTTCCTGAAATTGCTCATATGTACAAGACAGATAGGAACAAATACGAGTCAACTGCAAGAAGCTGGACCCAGAAATATGCCATGGGCTAATATGGTATTTGTGAGGGAATGCCACTTTTATAGTGTCTTGGCCTAACAGCCTTTGTATGAAAAATTGTCTGTCTTCAATAGTTCAATTAAGGCCCCTCTAGTTGAGAATGAATTGGGGGAAACCATTTCTTATGTTGTTTGTATTGCAAAATGCAAAAGCTACTTCCAGAACAATGAAATGTAGCCTAATTAAAAATTTGTTCAATGTGTTAACCAATGTATTAAAACTTAAAAGTATCATGATTCACCTAGATATTGTTTGGCTTGGCTTATTTACTATCAGCTTTGGTTTTTGATTGATAATTAATTTGTAAGAAAAACATTCATTTTTATTGTTTATCAATCAATCCTTGTTCTATGCAATGGCGTGACAAACTTGTTGAACATGGGAAGTCTACCAGTATCATACAGATTAGATCAAATCTATAATTCATCCTAGCTTAATCTAAAGTTCTTAGCTCATCATGGCTGGAACTTTGCAAACGATTTGTTGACATTAACTATCATACCCATTTTATAAGACCTCATTTGATTAAATGTACTATTCATATGTTTTGTTTTGGCCGTATTTTTCTAAATGTATATAAATGTAAATATTATCATATAAGAACTTTTTTGATTTGTTTCGATGAATATTTTTACAATATCAAATTTCTATAATTTTTACTAATAGAGAATTGATATTATTCGCAATCAAAATTATGTATTGACATACGTACAGTTGTCAATGAGTTCTTATATTTTGGGACGGGGGAGTAACTTGGAACGAGTACTTTACATGCCAATTCAATGAATATGGATCCATTGTAGTCAAAAAAACTAGAATGGCGTGCACCATTTGAAAAAGGATTTACATATGCAGATTGAGATGGATGTTCTACGGTCAATCTCTTGTTATTATATTATTATTATTATTATTATTATTATTATTATTATTATTATTATTATTATTATTGACGGTGTCAACCTCTGGTTATTGTGTTCTTATTGGAGGAAATTTTATTTCTTGGAAAAGTAAAAAACAAATTGTTGTTGCTAGATCTAGTGCAGAAGTTGAATATTGAGCCATGGCTCTCAACTACATGTGAACTAATTTGGTTGAAATAACTTCTCGATGAGTTAAAGTTTCGAAAGTCTGAATCAATGTGTCTAATTTGTGATAATCAGATAGCTTTACATATTGCATCTAATCCAGTCTTCCATGAATGTACAAAGTATAGAGTTTAATAGTGAGAAAATTCTTTTAGGTCTTATAGTTACTTCCTTTTTGAACTTAAATCCTTTAGGGGTCCGAGGGGGTAAAGCTTTATGCACCATACATAAATACCCCAGATTGCTTAGTGCACCCCGCAAATTGCTTTGCGCCCCCCAGATTTCTAGTGCGCCCCCCAGTTTTTTTTTTTTAAATGATTAATTTTGATTAATTGAATTTTAGTTTATTGATTAAGGATAATTTTCAGAGTATTATGTATGGTTAAATGTTTTAGTAGTTAGTTTTAAACTAAAATCATTGCAAAACCATTTTGCCGTGGAATGGTTTCAGAGATATGTACACCAAAATCATTAGATGTACTTAATAGTTTTTATGTTAATTGTGATAAATTAAACCATAATTACAGTACATCTTTTAGTATGTAATTTTAAATTAGAATATGGCTATATAATCATCCAACACAATTAATTTAAAAATGGGTTCTTATAGTATGTACTTCAAAGGAACAAAAGTAATTATTTAATTGGAAATGGGGGGCGCGCTAGAAATCCGTGGGAGGAAAAAAAATTGGGGGGCGCACTAGGAAAAAAATGGGACGAAAAAAAACTGGGGGTGCGCAAGAAAATTTGGGGGGCGCGCTAAGCAATCTGGGCGGCACGTTAGACAATTTTCATTATTTATGCATGGTGGTGCATAAGGAAAAAACTTATGCACCATAACCACTCCCGATCCGAGTATAGCTTGATGCATATAATATATATGCACCAACTTGAGGGGGTTAACATCTGCAGGAATTTAAGATATATTTTGGTGAGAATATCTCTCTAAGATTAGGCTTGTTAGTTTATTCATCCCCATATTTAAAGGATTTGATTTATGTTAAATGTATTCACTTGCTTATAAATAACAATAGACCGATAGTATTTAAAGCGATTCAAACTATCTAACTTAGTTGTAGTAGATTGATTGTTGTGAATAAATTGTCATGTGATTGTTTGAGTAAGAAAAATAATTATAATAATATTATTTTATTACTTCACCTGGAACATTCAAAGTCGCAAGATTACAAGTTTGTATGTTGATGAGGAGTGTGGAATATACTCTATCTTTGTATTTCTAATTTAGTTGTATTTCACCCTTTTTGTTGTTCATTTAGTTCTTCTATCATTTATTCTCTCGTATATAAGGTATTGAACTATTTGAAGAATATGAATTTCTGGATCGATGGAGTTTTTGATCTAACAACAAGATTTAAATCTAATCCATATTAGTGTTGAACTTGGTAGGAAGGACCACGGTTCGATCGCTCGCAACTGTGATCGGGATGAGGCTAAAACCAGAACTGACCCGAATCAGATTAAACTAAATAGTTTTATTTTTTAATAGTTTGACGATTTTCAAACAAAAACCCACCGATTCTCAACCCTAATATCGAATACCAAATTAAAAATAAAATAAAAATGAACACAAAATAATACAATGAACAAGCACCGTATAATGCATTGGGTTCGTTTCTTCCGCGTGGACCTACGTAACGTTAGATTCCTTCAATAACGAGTCATTAAAAACAATTAATATTATCTCCCAATCACAAAATTTCTAAGCACCAACAACACCATTTATATTCAACAACTCGTTTTCTTTCTTTCTTCGATTCTTTGCAAATTCCTTGCAAATTCAAAAGGAGGATCTCTCTTGCGTTTTCTCCTGGTAACCAATCATATCTACGATTATCTGTTTTCGATCTATTTGTTTTGATTTTTAGCTGATTTTTGTTTTCGATCTGTTTTTGTTAGGTTTTTGCTATGGCTTCAAAGCGGATCTTGAAAGAACTCAAGGATTTGCAGAAGGATCCTCCAACTTCATGCAGTGCTGGTATACTTTTTTCATTTTTGTGTATATTTTTTGCGTTTTTTTTATAACTGGAATTGAATATTTGGTGGCTGTTTTTTGTTGCTGGATTCAATATAGTTTGTGATTTGTTGATAAATTACTTCATGTTGAGAATTTTATGTTTTTCGTTATTGATAAGTGCTTATGTATAAGCCATTTTTATAATTGATGATAAAATAAAATTATTTTTTTGTATAAGCTATAAGCTGTTTTCACAAGCTATCTTGGAGAACTTATGAAAATAAGTTGAAAAGAACTTGTGAACATAAGTTCTCTCAAAGTTTCATAGGTGCTTATGTCAGGAGATAAGCTCAAATAAGCTAGTTCAAATAGGCCCTAGGACAGTGTTTGTTTGGTTCCATGCGGGTGCAAAGTTATAGGATTCCACGATGTTGCTGAAGAATGGATTAATCGGACTTTGACATGTTTTAATAAAATTGGTGTCTATGTAGGCTTTTGATTATAGAAATATCAAGCTATATTCATCATTTCATCTCTTTTTACTTGCCTATGCTATTGCTTAAATTATGCATCTGTTGGTGCGGTTATGTGTTATGCATCTGTTTTAAATTTTTATATTATATCTGGACTGTGGTCTAGTCATTGCCTGAATCAGGAAAATATTTAATCATGTATATTTTTCACTTCAGTGCCAAATATTCTTAAACTTATTTCCTAATTTGTATAATAGCAATTACAATTTTTTTGTAGAAGTAGCTATGTATGATGAAACTACTTTTACAGATAAAGTTAATTTATCTGTATGCCAATTGACATGAATAGTAATGGGACATTATGTAGCGCCCTGTCATTTTAGATACAATATTTGTGGTGGCACGAAGAAAAATTTGTGCTTATATTCTTGTTTTGACTTTGTTTCATAATCAATACATTGCAGGCCCGGTTGCTGAAGATATGTTCCATTGGCAAGCAACAATTATGGGTCCTGCAGACAGTCCATATGCTGGAGGTGTTTTCCTAGTTACTATTCATTTCCCTCCCGATTATCCCTTTAAGCCACCCAAGGTTTGTATTTATATATCATGTCTGTTTCTGTATTGTCGATTATAACTGTATTCAATTCTTGCTAGTTTATTTTAAAGAATGCTGCTTTGCATTTTCCCTTATTTTGTTGGATTACTTCTTTGTCATTTAAGCATTCATTTATTGACAATAATTATGATCTTACACATTCAGTATGTATGAACTTATCTATGCATGGTGATTGGTCTTTCAGGTTGCGTTCAGGACGAAGGTATTTCACCCGAACATTAATAGCAATGGAAGCATTTGCCTTGATATATTGAAGGAGCAGTGGAGCCCTGCTCTTACCATTTCCAAGGTTTGTTTTATCAATTTATTAGGTAGTGAAATAAACGTTCATTTCTTAAATTGTGTTTCCTATTCTCCCAATACAATCCATATCTAAACCCAGATGTTATTGTTCCATGCACTTGATGACAAATGGTGTTTATCAAACAAGGGATTCATGGCAGTGTAGTAGTCCCTATTTATTACATTTAATATTCTTTTGTCTTGATGCTTGCTTGGCATCTCTTTATGCATGTCAAGGGCGCAGTGTACTAGTCTCTATTTATTACATCTAATATTCTATTGAATAGCATCTCTTTATACATTTAATATGTTCCTAAATGTATGCTTACCAATGCAATTGATTTTCCCCTATTCTTACTGTCAACATTATTTACTGAACAGGGGGCTCACCACAACATATAATCCCAATTTAATAATTTTATGCTATGAATTTTGAACTTATGTAAGCAGGTTTTACGCAGACATCTAATTAAATTTTATCATCTTGCCAAATTATAACGTTACTTCTTAAAATTTGTTTACACTGACAAAATAGAAAACAAATATAACACCTACTTTATAAACACTTGAATTTGTTAAACTCTACCTAGTTATTGAACTCTTGAAGTTTAGAGGTTGGTTTTCATGACGTTTGGCATAATATTTCTTACTATCATTCCTTAGTCTTGATATCCACCAGTATCTGCCGAACTGTGGGATTCACCAAAATGTACTTATCCCTACTTTGTAATTTATATGCAAAGAATCTCTAATGGCTGTTCTGCTTGAAGTTTGGGCATAATGTTGTGCAGTATAGAGTTCAGACTTATACTGAATGCAGTTAATATAAATCGCGTAACTTTTTCTGATATTTTTTATAATCGCCAATTAAAAGGAAATCTTTTTTCAATTTTTGTTATTTATAGCTATTCACATGTATCCTGATATGGTTGTGGAGTTACATTACATCTAATCATTATTTACATTGTTTATTATTTTGGTGACATCTATAGGTGTTACTCTCTATTTGTTCCTTGTTGACGGATCCAAATCCCGATGATCCTTTGGTTCCTGAAATTGCCCACATGTACAAGACAGATAGGAACAAATATGAGTCAACTGCAAGAAGCTGGACCCAGAAATATGCCATGGGCTAATATGGTATGTGTGAGGGAGAGCCACTTTTACTTAAAGTGTCTTGGCCTAACAGCCTTTGTACGAAAAATTGTCGTCTTCAATATTTCAATTAAGGCCCTTGGAGTTGAGAATGAATTTGGGGAACCATTTCTTATGTTTGTATTGCAAAATGCAAAAGCTACTTTTTGCACAATGAAATGTAGCCTAATTTAAAGTTTGTTCAATGTGTTAACCAATGTATTAACAGTACCATGATGCACCTAGATATTGTTTGGCTTGTTTACTATCATCTTATATTTGGTTTTTGATTGATAATTAATTTGTAAGAAAAACATTAATTTTTTAGTATCGTTTATCAATCAATCCCTGTTCTATGCAATGGCGTGAAAAACTTGTTGAACATGGGAAGTCTACCAGTATAGTACAGATTAGATCAAATCGAATTCTTCCTAGCTTAATCTAAAGTTCTTAGCTCATCATGGCTGGAACTTTGTAAAGGATTTGTTGACATAAACTATCATGACTCGGTACGAGTACTTTACATGCTGTGCTTTGAAAATTGGTCCACTGTAGTTAAAAAAATGTGTGCAGTTACAGTCAGAATGATGTGGACCGTTTGGTATCACAATAGGTGTGCTAGAATTTCGGCGATCTACCGTGATTTTTCAATAACTGCATAATGTAGCTTCTGTAAAATTACGGTGGATCATCGTGATTCTGATACATTTCCTATTATATTAAACATAAGCCTAGACATAGAAATCCAACAACTCAAATTGAGTGTCAAATGGATTTCGAGGATCCTGAAATAATTACTGTCAAAACATAAACCATACTCCTATATACACAATTGTTTATGTTGGAAAAAATGTGTCATTGTAACATTGCATCTTCCAAGGCAATTTAATTCGTTGTTGCAACAACTCGAATTGAGTATGCATTGACATTAGTGGGTCTTATATTTCTCCCTGACAGGACAAAGAAATAGGAAGGGATGGTTCTTTCATTGCATTGATAGAAGTCTAATCGGAAAAACTCTATAACTTTGAGAAGAGAATCGTTGGTTTGACCGAACTATGTGGGAAAATGGACCTTCTTTTCTTTCTTTGATTTTCAACAAGCATTTTTTGAAAGTAACAATTCTATTTATTATGTTTGGTTTAGGAAAACTTGCTTAGTCTACATATATTTCTAGTGGATGTTACATGTTAACTTAACCGACACATCATCATACAAGTGTATGTCAATCTTGGTCTCATTGCATTACTCAAGACTTAGCCCTGGAAGCAACCTTTGCTATTATTTTTTTATAAGCAACCTTTGTTAATGCATTGACAAACTCTATTTGCTTGTCCCAACAAAAACTCAACTTTATATAGTTTGTGTTGCTTGATAATAGTTGTCAAACTCTTGAATAATACTCCTCCGGTCCTTTTTATAAGCAACACTTAGGGCAAAAAATTTGGTTCTTTTTATAAGAAACTTTAATTAATTTTTAAATATTTTAAATGTTCAATTTCACTTATGCCCTTATTTATTATGAGAGAGAATTTAAAAATAAGTAAGATAGTTGAATAAAGAGTAATTACATAAGGGTATTGTTGGACATAAATTTGGTATTTATCAATTAAATATAATTGGTGGGTCCAATATTTATTTGAAGGTTATTGTTAAAATAAAACTTTCAAATGAAAATGTCGAAGTTCCTATCATGTCGAAACGGAAGAGAGTCTCGAAGGCTTTGGAAGGCGCGCTTGTGGTTGGTTTGTCAAGAACCTGTCGAAGTCGCAGAACGAGTCAAAGGGCAAGTTGGGCCAGGCCCAAAAGAAGCAACAACGGCCCAATAAATATTGGAGCTCGCTGAAGAAATGAGGATCGAAAGTGGAGAACGTGGGTCGACGTGGCAGATCGAAGAACGTCCAGATGATCAAGAAGCAGTTACCACTTTGTTTTAGAATTTATAGCAGTTTTTCATTCAGAACTGGGGTCACAAAATTTATACAAAACACTCTCTCTAAAATTCTAATTACTCAGCGATCGAACGAAAGGAATTGCGAGGAGAAATGTATGTTTTGTGAACCATCTTTATTTGTAATTGCTTTTCATTCAATGCAATTTACTTTTTAGCAATGTTCTTTAGTTTTCATTGATGTTTACTCTTGAAACTGCTGTTTCGAGGCGATTCGAAGTAGCTATTTCAATAACTGTTTGCAAAAGATTTTATTCTTGATTGTTTGTTTTCCTTGTAAACGAACAATCAAACATTTTCTTAAATAAACCAAACACAAAATTGTCCCGAGATTTACTAGTTGATCTCGCGAGTTTAAATACTTAACCTAGCGGTTGTTTATCAAATTTCCACGTAAACAAATTGGTACGCCCAGTGGGACTGGTTTTGTGTTTGTTTAAAATATTTTGTGTATTGTGGAATGAGAAACTTATTGTCTGTTTATAACTTTCGATAGGTTATGGTTAGAACTACTCAAAGATATAACTCTAGTAAAAATCAAAGTTCTAGTGCAATGAGTAGTGATGCAAGTTCTAGTGGTGGAGTCGATCCCCCCCACAGAGTATTAAATAAAAATAACTATGTTAAATGTGCTTCATTGGTCTGTGTGATTTTTTCAAAGTGTTTCTTATTTTTTTTGAACAGGTCAAAGTGTTCCTTATAAAAAGGACTGGAGGGAGTAATAGAACTTTGAACCCTGCAGTGTACGGAATTAACCTAATATGTAATAAAAAAAAATAATAATTGTAACATGAAAAATTAGTTCAAATTTATTGAAAAATAGGGTTAACATATTAGGATTCCTAGCTTTTATTACGATTGAACTACACACTCTAGTGGTTGAAAGACTTTATTGTAAGTAAGATATGCAAGTTCCATTATCATTATAGACAAATTTGTATTTTTTTAATAGGGTTAAATATGTTTTTGGTCCCTATAGTTTCACAAAATTTTCGTTTTAGTCCCTAAAGTTTCACAATTTTAATTTTTTTTCTTCTGCGGTCATGTTTAGTACATTATATGAATCTCTATTACAAAAGTTTAATTTTTTTTTTTTAACAAGAGATGAATTAAATATGATTTTTTTTTGTTTTTTCACATAAAAAATCATAAATAATTCATCTTATGTTAAAAAAATCTAAATTTTTATCGAAAATGTTCTTATAATATTATAAACATGAATATAAAAGATCATTCACATTGTGAAAGTATACAACATCTTACGCAAGGATAGTTTAGACTTATTCGGAACAATCGATTTTGTGATATTTTTATGGGTCCAATTATTTTTCAAAACTATTATTATATTCCCATATAAAAGAAATTAATATATTATCTCCCAATCACAAAATTTCAAAAAAGCACCAAATACCATTTATTTATATTCAACAACTCGTTTCCATTCGTTCTTCGATTCTTTTGCAAATTCAAAGGAGGATCTCGCTTGCGTTTTCTCTTGGTAATCAATCAATCATATCAACGATGATCTGTTTTCGATCTATTCATATATTTAGCTGTTTTTTGATTTCGATCTGATTTTGTTAGGTTTTTGCTATGGCTTCAAAGCGGATCTTGAAAGAACTCAAGGATTTGCAGAAGGATCCTCCAACTTCATGCAGTGCTGGTATATTTATTTTATTTTGATTGTTATTTTTTGTATATTTTTTGCTCTTTTTTAACTGGTATTGAATATTTGGTGCTTGTTTTTTTTGTTACTGCTTTCAATTTTAAGTTCGGTTTGGGTGTGTTTATAGTTTGTGATTTGATGATAAATTACAAGATTGTAACTTCATTTGAGAATTTTATGTTTTTGTTTGAGATTGCTTTTAATTTGTTGTAGTAGATGTTGTTTGAGATTGGTTTTACTTTCATTTGTGGATTAGGGGACTGTTTGGATAAGCAACATAATTTGCAGCATATCCTATGGATTGCATTCGTAGGTACTAGGTAGTGGGTGGTTTTTTTTTCTCGCTTTAGACTATCGGGCCAAGTATTGTACTTAATCCCGAGTTTTGGGTGTAGTACCATTTGTACTTTCTCCGTTGTATCTTTGCATTATATTTATATATATACAATATTCTCTTGCTGTTCAAAAGGAAAAACTTAATTTGCAGCATAAGTTCTTGTCATGATAAGAGCTATGTATAAGCAATTTTTTTTGTGTTAACCCTCGGGCTGGTAATCCAGAGTTCGGCCACGAGGTATGTAAAGTCTGGCCAAAAAAGAAAGTGTTTATGTATAACTTATAAGCTATTTCTATAACAAAAGATATAATATAATTATTTTTCGTATAAGTTATAAACTGTTTTTACAAACTATCTTGGAGAACTGATGAAGAATATGTCGTAAGTTGTTTTCATAAGTTTTCACAAATAGTCCCACCAATGCTTATATAAACTCAAACTGTCAAACAAATCCAAACAAGCTCTAGGATTTTGTTTGTTTGGTTTCATGCTGGCGCGAGGTTATAGGATTCCATAATGTTGCTGAAGAATATGGATTAAGTGGAATTTATATGTTTCCGTCGTTTAGTGTCTATTTAGGCTTTTTTGGATTATAGAAATATCAAGCAATATTCATCTCTTTTTACCTGACAATGTTATTGCTTAAATTATGCATCTGTTGTGCTTTTGTGTGTTTTGTGACCAGAAATTGCAGTTGCTGTTGTTGTGGACCGTGGTCCAGTTTTTGCCTGAATCAGGAAAATATTTGATCATGGATATTTTTCAGTGCCAAATATTCTTAAACTTATTTCCTATTTTGTAATTGACATAACTAGTTGTGGCAACTAGCAGTTATGTGCAATTTTTTTTGTATAAGTGGTTATGTACGATGAAACTACTTTATTGACTATGTTGCTTAAGATCACTTAATTTCGGATGAGTTAATTTATCTGTATACCAATTGACATGATGAGTAATAGGACATTATGCAGTACTTTGTCATTTTAGGTACACTATTTGTGCTGGCACGGAGAATAAAATCTGTGCTAATTTCTTGTTTTGATTTTGTTTCAAATTCAATACATTGCAGGTCCTGTTGCCGAAGATATGTTTCATTGGCAAGCAACAATTATGGGTCCTCCAGACAGCCCTTACTCTGGAGGTGTTTTCCTAGTTACTATTCATTTCCCTCCAGATTATCCCTTTAAGCCTCCCAAGGTTTGTATTTTCTATCTCATGTCCGTTCTCTATTGTTGACTATAGTTATTTTCAGTTCTTGCTAGTTCATTTTAAAAAAATGTTGCTTTGTATTTTCCCTTATTTTGTTGGATTGCTTCTTTGTCATTTAAGAATTCATTTATCGACAATGACCTGGATCTTACACATGCTCAATTTCGTTTCTTGAAATGGAAAAGGTCATAAGTGTGTTGTTAAGTTGAAAATTTTAGTTAGGACTATATTCATTCACAATGTATGAACGTGTGACAGTCATGAACTCAATATAACTACATATGTTCTCTTGCACATGCTTAATTGCTTATGCATGGTGATGGACCTTTCAGGTTGCATTCAGGACAAAGGTATTTCACCCAAACATTAATAGCAACGGAAGCATTTGCCTTG
Organism: Trifolium pratense; assembly: GCF_020283565.1. NCBI lineage: Eukaryota > Viridiplantae > Streptophyta > Magnoliopsida > Fabales > Fabaceae > Trifolium > Trifolium pratense. The sequence continues at coordinate 35,533,881 of NC_060059.1, read as the reverse complement.
ATATACTAAAGGAGCAGTGGAGCCCTGCTCTAACCATTTCCAAGGTTTGTTTATCGACTTGTCAGATAGTGAGACAAGCCTTCATTCCTCAAAATATGTTTCATATTCTTCCAATGTAATGCATTTTTGAGTTACTACTAAGATGTTATTGTTCCTTACTGGACTAGGAATTCATCACAATGTTTTGAACAATAACCTTGAAGGTTGTCCAGTTCCACAATACAACATCAAAAAATAATCCTTAAAGAATGTTCTGAAGTCTTAATGTTGGCATTGTTTACCGAACTGATGGATTCGCCTAATGCACCAAACCCTATTTTATATGGAAAGAATTATGAATGCATATTTGATGCAGTTTTTTTACATAGCTACAATGGTACCTGTATCAGGACCCGGTTATGGATTACATCTAATCGTTATTTACATTTTCATTATTTCTCTGACATCGATAGGTGTTGCTCTCTATCTGCTCCCTGTTGACAGACCCAAATCCCGATGATCCTTTGGTTCCTGAAATTGCTCACATGTACAAGACAGACAAGAACAAGTATGAATCAACTGCAAGAAGCTGGACCCAGAAATATGCCATGGGCTAACGATTAACCAAATGGTATGTGGAGGGAGAGCCATTTTTACTTAAAATGTCTAGGCCTAACAGCCTTTGTATGAAAAATTGTTGTCTTCAATTAAGGTCCCCTCCATTTAAGAATGAATTGGGGAAAATTTCTCATGTTGTTTGTATTATGCAAAAGGCAAAGTGCTACTTTCAAAACAACGAAATGTAACCCAATTAAAAGTTTGTTCAATGTGTTAACCTATGTATTAATAGTTTCATGATACACGTAAGAGATTGTTTGGCTTGTTTTATTATCAGCTTATATTTGTTTTAATAAATAATTAATTATTGTTAAGGAACACATTATTTAGTCAATTCAGACGTTGTGATCGAACTTTATTATGGATTTCTAAGCACATTTTCTGGTCATCTTATCTCTTCCTTATTCGAGCCCGGATTATGGAAGAAGGGCCCGAGACAAAAATATCACCAATTTTATTTTAAATTTTTTACGAGTTTATTAGAGAAACACAATAATCGACCAAGTTTTGTTTTTAACTTTCTTTGATACTAAAATCATACAAAAAAATTGGGCTTCGGCCTTCCATTTAATAAAAAAATTGTACGAAAAACACTTTGAAGTGAAAAATCATACAAAATTGATACCAGTTTTCTTGATAAAATATACACTATTGAAATTATAGGAAGCCTTTCACATTTCAACTTCTCAATAAACGATCAAGAACATTTAATGGAATAACAATAAAACTTACACAATTTATATAGATGAAATAGATAATTTATGGATATTGCTACCTACACTAGTTCCCAGTCATTTCCCCATCCTCCCCCTATCTTGAAATGCAATGAGATCAAGGCCCCTCTCCACATTTACAACACAAAAGGTGTCAAATTGGGTTATTGCAAATGATTACCAAAAAATGAGATCAATTCTGAGGTATAGTGAAAAACACTTTTTGGATCAAATTTTAAGGTTATATTCAAATATCTTGAAATACACCGATCGAAGCACGACGAGGGGGACCAGAAAACGCCTTTCGTTTTCCCCCCTTCGTCGGCCCTTGCCGCCTTCCTTAACAAGTCCTCGAGCCTTCTTCGCGTCGCCTTCTTCATAGAAGCTACTAGGGTCAGGTTGACCCCGAAGACCGAATTCTATGATAGAGAATATTGCTTTAATAAGAATTTGGCCATGAGAGACCAAGTATTGCAAAAGAAAGGGCCTGCTGATAGAGCTGGGCTGGGAGGCGAGACTAGTTAGCTTTCGATAAAATGCCACATTTTAAAAGTATGAATTCAGTAATCACAAAATGTTTTCTATATTTTTTGAAAATTCCATAAAGTATTGCTCCAACCTTTTACGGCGAGCTAATCAGGCCAAACTGACAAGACTATTATTGAGTTTAGAGGTTTTTTGGTTCGATTTGGGTCGATTTTGAGGTATAAAATCATCCGATCTAAATATAAAATTACTCACTATTTCGTTCGGTTTTGGATGACTATTTTTTTTCTTATATACAATCCAATTTTATGCAATTTAATTTGAATCGGTGATAAGTGATGTGTCTGAGATTCGAACCCTGACTCCTATACATATAATGTAATATCCTTACCAACTGAATTAAGTTCACGGACATAAAAGTGTATCTATCCACTAATATTATGGAAAATGAATAAGTGATGTGTCTGAGATTCGAACCCCGACTCCTATACATATAAGTGATGTGTCTAGAAATTTCACCTTAAAAGTGAATAAGTGATGTGTCTGAAATTCGAACCCCGACTTCTATACATATAATGTAATATCCTTACCAACTGAATTAAGTTAACGGAAATAAAAGTGTATCTATCGACTAATATTATGGAAAATGAAAATCTCAGTCAGGTATGAGTCTTAACTATCTCCACCTATCTTGAGCCAAAACAGTGAAGTCACATGAAACAAGCTTATATATTATGCTCATAAATCTTGTGGCACAGACCCACAAATACAATAGGTTGTGGTAGCTAGCCGTATAATATTAATAATATAATATAATTAAATACATGTGACATTCATTTGAAGAACCTAAAAATTAAATTTTCTGGGAACACATGAGCATGTGATGGACCATCATCCCATAATTAGGTCCATAATAAATAATATTTTTGTTTCAGTTTTCACTTGCAGGCATGAAGTGTGCAAGCATACTCCCCTTCTTGTGGCCATACCTATAGCTACTACATTCATGTCAATATGCATAATGTAATGTATACGTTAGGTGAGAATATATGTATGTGACTTAATGATCACAAAATAAATTAGTGAGAATAAGACATCTCCTCAAAAATTGGCAATTAGAAGAGACACTTGTCACTGTCCAGTATAACTTTCACCTTAATAAATTACTCTCTCCATTACTTTTTAAATGTCGTTTTAACATAAAATTCTCCAATCAAGGTAGTAGATTGTTATATTAATTTTTCAATTCTACTCATGTAATTCACCTTTTATTTTCTCTTTACAAATAAATTTAGTACATTTTTCATCTCTCCATTGAATTTTATGAAAATTGTGAAGTGAACTTGTTGAAAAAGTAAAGATATACTTTCTCTCTCCGTCCCTAATTATAGGAACCTTTTACAAATTTTTTTTGACCCTATAAGACTCTTTACAAAGTATTGTTCAAATTATAGATGACATTTTATAATCGTAATTAATAATTTAATTTTAAACTTAATATAATTTTTTATTTTTAATGTAGAAATTTAAGTATTACAAATATTACTTTAAACTAAATATAAAAATTAATACATTATTAATTAAAAATAATATATAAATCACACACAATTGATTTTTTTTCATTCTCACGAATTAAATACGACTAAAGTCATACGTTTCAATCATAAAATACCAACAACTATATGAACGATATTCACTAATATATTCCATCCGTTTCAAATTACTTGTCTTTTTAGAAAATTTTATTTTTTTTCAAATTACTTGTCTTTTTAATAATTTATATTATATTTTGTCTATTATACCCTCCTTATTTTAAATATTTTTATTGTATTTTTTTTATTGATACATAACATATTAAATTTATTGGAAAGAGAAAGTGTGTGCAAAAAAAAAATTGGTGAATTAAAAAGGAAAATAAGATGCAAAAATACACTTTCTTAATTTCTTATTTTTTTTTCTTCTAAAAAGTCAAGTAATTTGAAACGGATGGAGTATCTTGTAAAGAATACAGGTCTCTCTCTCTCTCTCTCTCTCTCTCTCTCTCTCTCTCTCATTTTTCATGTATTAAATATGACTGTTGTATTCATGAATATCATATGAGAATCGGCATTATCTATGATTGAAATGCAAAACTATTGTAAATTTTAACCATTGTTAACTTATTTATTTAATTAAACTCATATTACATTTGTTGCATTTATCAACCAAATAACACATTGTATTTATGCATTTGTACCCAAAAATAAAATAAAATTTAAGGTTCTATTATTTTATCAAAAACTCATTATTTAATGATATTACGAACTTTATTTATTTTTATTTGTTAGTTACAAGTTATAACATAAAATTTTGTTTATTTTTTTGAAAAAAGTGACTTTTTTATTTTTTTGTAATAGTCCGCGGGTTAACCGTTTAACCCGCGGGCTTACGCGGACCGAACTCGGACTTAATATTATAACTCGTTTATATTTGCTGACGGGCTTGTCCGCCCCGTTTAATATGCGGGCTTATGCGGGACGGGCTAGCCTGCATACCCAGCTCTAGACGTACGGTTAAATATATATATATATATATATATATATATATATATATATATATATATATATATATATATATATATATATATATATATATATATGTTAAACTCATACAACATAACACAAAATTAGAAAACTAACGATCACATTTAGCATTTAAAAAAAACAAGAAGCCTTCCCTCAAATTAATATGCCATTATTCAACCCTTGATCTCAAACTTTTAATTCCGCCAAAAGTAAATAAGATCTAGTGGTAAAGATTTGAGCACTTTAAATAGATGGTCAGAAATTTAATTTTTAACACTTACAAATAAAAAAAATAAAAAATTGATTGGAAGAAGATAATCCATCCTACATACCTTATAAGTTTACCGAGAATTCACCAATAAAATATGCAAAATTATATGTAACGAAACTACACCTTAAAAAAATTATGTCTTGCCACTAAAGGATGCAGCATAAACCAAAACAGACTTTCAAATAAAAAACGGCCAGAGCAGCCTCCCACCTTAGCATAATTAGTCCAACAACCAATCATTAGAAGACACGTAACGATGTCTATCCTAGCTGGATTTATGAGAGCCAGCTCAAAAGCATTATTTTTCTTTCTATATTTAACTAAAATGGTTTAAATTTAATTGGTCAACAAATTTCATGTCCTCGTGAGCTTAACTCAGTTGGTAGGACATTGCATTATATATGTGGAGGTCGGAGTTCAAATCTGAAACACCCTACTTATTCATCTTTAAGGTGAAATTTCTAACCACTAACTTATTTGACAAAAAAAAAATCATTTGTGAAAATATGAATTTGACTGTATGATTCTCTTGTGTGAAAAGTTTCTTGACCAAATTTTATTTTCACCGAACTATAAATTATCAGACCTCTTTTATTAAAAGCGGAAGATTAACGCAGGAAAATGTCTTATTAACTTATTTTGTAAAAAAAAAAGGTATTATTAATTAATTTATACATAATGCTTCTACAAAAAAAAAATTATACATAATAATCCTTGTATAGAACCAAACAGGTCGGCCTCTTTGTTTTATACACTGTTTTAGTTTTCCTGTTGGGTCCTTTCTCAGGGCCGGACTAGGCCCATAAGCTTATATTCCTGATTATTAAATAATTTTATTTAACAAAATTGACAAAATAAAAGCCAAAAAAATGTTACTAATTGTTGTCTTATACTTTCTTGAACAGCATAATATCTCTGGCTAAATTTGATTTTGTATGTTTCTACATAATGAATTTGCTTCAAAACAAATTAGTATAAGTTGTATTTAATTGCTTATTTGAATTGTTGTGTTAACTTTGCTAAGTGAGTTCCTTTGTTGTTGGAGCATTCATACAAATAATACAAATGAAAACAATTACTAAGATGTATTGTAAAGCCAATGCAGTCATATACATTACTTGAATTTCACTAATTATATTGTCTGGACAAAAGCTATAGCCATACCCTAATCATAAAATGAAAAGACAAAATTAAGATTACTTTGGACATAACCATCCACTCATTTTGGTTCCAATTATTATCTAACAATATACCTAATTTCCAAAGTTTATTTTGGCATCTAATAAGTTTTGTATCTATATAGGACCTAGGAAAATAACAAGCTATGATTTCCCTTAATTATGATTGTTCCTTGTCTGTTAAGGTGTATATGGTTTGTTAAATTAAAAAATGTGATAATTTACAATTATTTGTTTGTTAACTTATTTCCTTTTTCATGGAGAAACTAAAGTTTTTTTTTATCAGTAAACTAAAGTTTGATCATATAATGTAGAAAAAATGTTTTAACATAGTACCTTATGAAGGACAGATTCAAGTAAAATACATTGGGGGCAGCTAGCCCGGCATCTAACTTAGAACACAATAATTTTAAAATACAAAAATGCATAAATAGCAATATTATAATTTATAAATTGTGTATTTTAATTTTTAAGGAGTTTTTGGAAGGGATCTCTTTTTAGGGCATGTTTGGTTTGTTCCTTAAGTAAAATTGTTTATTATGGGTAAACTATATTTTTGGTCCTTTAAGTCAATTTTAGGTCTCACTTTAATTCATTAAGTTTTTCTTTTCTTTCATTTTAGTATCTTAAATTACAAACATTATACAATTTACTCCTTTAAATGTTTTTCATTTCAGTTTAGTCTCTTTAAGTTATGTATGTTGGAACTTTGATCATTTAATTTACAAAATTCAGACAATTTAATCCTCTTGATAGGGACAAAATTGTCTATTAATATTAACCTCATGTTGTAAAACTAGTTTTTTTAATTAACCATAACCTTTTGGTTTTTAATGGAATGAATTTCTGATAATTCAGAATTTAAGTTCAAAGTAGGTAAAATTCGACATAAAATTATTCCTATAAAAAACAATCAAATTCAAATTCTTCCAAACAATTTGCATCGTAATACTAGTCTATAGTTGCACAATTGCATAATTTTTTTGAAAAAGAAAAAAAAAGACGGAGAAGCGTGTTCCTCACGAGTGTTTGGCGCGTAAATTGTTTCTGTATTAGGAGTAACAACAATTAAACAGAAAGAAACCGAGAGAGTAGAACCCATTTGTAAATGGCGCCGAATTCTAGGTTGCCCGCCACGTTAGTTTCTATCTATAGCTAGCTAGCTTTAAAAAGTTAAATAAAAAAAATCCTAATGTTTCAAATACACAAAAAATAATTAAAACCTTTTACTCCCCCACCACGTGAGAGTAACATTGTTAAGATTAATTAAATTACATATTTTATCTACTGTTTTTTTTTTTATCAAATAGTTTGTTAACTAAAAATTTACCTCTTGAGGTGCGTTAAAATGTCTCACATTAGTTGCGAGATGACTAAGTATGTGTTTATAAAGTAAGGACAATTCTCATCTTACAAGTCGATTTTGTATGGTTGAGTTAAATCAAACTCTCAATTCTAAGATGATATCGTAGTCTCTCCACAATCTGTCTGCTATCAGGTTTTTGATAGCAATGGACTCATCCACTATTCATAGTTGTGCCCCAAGCACGATCGTATTGGGCGCGACATGATGTGTTAAGAAGTCTCATATCGGTTCTATGTTGGGGTACAAAGCACGCGTTTTGAAAAAACGGATAAACAAACTCGACTAGAATAGCAATGGACTCAAGTTCAAGTTCTTGTAGTAGAATGAATCGAGTGAAGCCCTTTGAAAAATGTTAATAAACAATTAGAAAAAAAAAATCCACTTGAGGTTGGTCTAGTGGTGTTGGCTTGGGTCCTTGGAGTATTCTTCTCTCAAGATAAATTTCGATTCCCCATGGTGCCAATTTCGGTGGACTAAATCCATACAAAGCAAAAAAAAAACTCTGACTTTAAATGGGGGCCGCAAATGAGTGGTGAGATTGGTCCCCTTGAATTAGTCGGTCCTAAGGCCAGATAACAAGTTTTCAAATAAAAAAAAAGTATTAATACTGTCTTGAAATTTTTATGCATGCAATTTTAGTGTCTCTTATTTTCCAAAATTTTAAAAAAACTATAATAATAATTTTAAATTTTAAAAATTGCTTAGTTATAGCTAAACTTTTGAATATCAAAATTACTACTAGTATTTATTTTGAGATGTATAAAAGAAATTTGAATTCATTTATTATCACAATTTTGTACTAGTATTTATAGGAAAACAATGCGTTTTTTTTTTTTTTTTTTATCAAAGAAATACAGTGTTTTGAAAACACCAAAATTTAAAATTTTATTATGTTGACTACACAATTTTTAAGAAAAACTTTCTAAACTTGAATTCTTAACAAATGTCTCTAGCACTATTTTGCATTTGGCTTATATTTTAAAAATAAGAATAATGTTAACGTATGCCCGATGACAAATATTAAAATAACTTAATATAGAAAATAAAGAAAATCCTTATTCACCAAGAAGCCATAAACATGGTTGCAAATGGCTGGCAAAATATGAATCGTTTCCATTTTGAGACTTTTAATCAAATTACTAAATTACCCTCACGCTCTATTAGACTTGAAGCCCAAGCTGCACAAAAATCTTCAAATTAACCAATGGTGGCAAATGGCTGGCACAAAATGAAACGCTTCCATTTTCAGACATTTAAGATCATCAACATTACTAAATTACCCTCATGCTCTAGTAAACAAACATGAAGCCCAAGTTGCACAAAAATCTTCAAATTTAACCAAAAGATACTTTTGATTAGTCAAAGCAAATTTTGACTGATTAATGCTAATAACCCGAGTATCTTTTGCTCACGTGATTATCACCTCGTTATTCGAGATTTATCACACACACGTTCACTCACGTCCGTTAGATTTTCTTAATTTTGAATTAGTAAAACATAAAGTCACTATTTATTTAAAACCAACTTGTTCAAATCGTCATTATGCGGCGCTTCGCATATTCATTTGTTACAATTAAATGGCTTCATTATTTTCTAAATAAATCTCATTAAAAGGAAACAAAATATTTTATGTGAATTGTACAACTAATAAGTTTTAAAAAAAGTTCTCATTTGTCAAAAAAAAAAAAAAAATTCTCATTAAAAAAATTCCTAAACGAGCTTTCCAATTTCGGCTGATTGATCCTATAAAAAAGCGATTTCGGTGTTTCGGTCTTCTCAACAACTTATAAACACTTGTTTCATTCTACTCATTCAACAACTTTTACTACATACACCCCCCCACCATAGAATCTACGCCTTTTTTTTGGGCTAAAATCTCTTCTCTTTGAATCTCTAGATTTTGTTCCTTTTATATAAAAAAATATATCACAAAGAAGTTTCAAAGAAAGTTTCTAGTGTTGTTATAGAATCATAATAATCACCGTCTCAAATTAATCACTTTAATCCTCTAGTGTTTTTGTGATTTTTTCAGCTTTTCTTCCTCTTACCTTACCATACCATAACCACCAACATCACCCCACGATGTTAAAAGCACTTTTGTTCACACTTTATTCTCTTATTTCTTTCTACCAATTCCATTTTCTCACATTTTAATACTATTTATTACATATTTACTACCTTCCCTTTTCATTTTCACCCCTTTTAATGTCTTTTTATTTTTTTCATTCCAAAAGTCTCTCACTCTTCAAAGTTCAATCTTCTCACTCAAGTTTCTCATTTATTATTCCAAAATAAAATAAAATCTCTTCCTATTTCTTTACCCAAAACACAAACACAAACACAGTTTCTCACAAAAAACACAAAGAATCATCATGGAACAACAACAACAACAACAGAGTATCCTATGTAAAACCACTGTCCACCACCAAACTTTTACTAAGAAATACACAAAACCAAACAAGAGAAATGACACTAATAGTAATCAAATCGAATTACCACGCGTGATTCGATTAACGGTTACTGATGCAGATGCTACTGATTCATCCAGTGATGAAGAAACACAGTGTTTGATTCCCCGTAGGAGAATCAAACACTATGTTAATCAGATTGATATTGAAACCGTTGTTGAGACAACGGTTTCTGGTAGTAAGAAAAGGTCTTCTAGAGAAACTAAATTGAAATCTTCTAGAAGACCGGAGAAGAAAGTTGCTGTTGCTGTTGCTGTTGCTAAAGATGAAAGAAAGTTCCGCGGTGTTCGGATGAGACCGTGGGGGAAATGGGCGGCTGAGATTAGAGATCCAGGGACTCGAGTTCGGTTATGGTTAGGAACATTCAACACTGCTGAAGAAGCTGCTATGGTTTATGATGCTGCAGCGATTAAATTTCGCGGCAAAGATGCTGTTACAAACTTCGGTATACCGGAGTTTGAAAATGCTGAAAAAATTGAAGTTGTTAAGGAGAAAACAAAAATCAATATTAATAATGTGAAGACGGAGATTTCTGTTTCCGGTGAAGATTCCGGCGATGAGTTTGTTAATTTATCTTCTCCGACGTCTGTTCTCCGGTTTAGACGAGAGGAAATGAATGAAAATGCAAAAAAACCGTTTAATGAAGATCACGAGTCTGTTGTTCAACCGGTTGAACCGTTTGGTGAATGTGAAGGTGAGACGAGGTTTTTCGAAGAAACTAATGAGTTTTTTCGACAAGAAATGGATGATGTGTTTAATTTTCCAACAACTTGTGAATATTTTTCAAGTATGTTTGATGAAACTCCTATGGAATTTTTTGATGAAACGACAGAGGTTTTGGTTAATGAGTGTCGTTTAAGTGATCATGTGGAATTTGATAAAACACACTCACGTTCTTCTTCATCATCAGAAGCTTTATGTGAAGGGGATGAAATTCTTGATGATATTTTGTTAGGATTAGAACCTCTTGTTGTGCTTTGAATGTTCATGATGATATCTCAATTTCAGAAGTCGTCGTTGACCTGTTGATTTTGATCAGCAGATTTTGATTCCGGTGACAAGAAAATCTCTAAATTTAATTAGGAGTTTATATTATCTATTTTGTTAAATATATTAACTTATCAAATTTTGTTTATTTAGTTAAGGAAGAGAGTTGAGTTAAGTTTTGTTTAATTTTATTATTTATATTTTGTTGCTTAATAATTTTGAGGTTTATGAGAATGTAATATATATTGTTCAAATATCAATGCAAGTCCTATCTTGGTGCTATTATCTCTTACGTATTGTAGATGTTTATAGAGCAAATGAAGCGGTTCATGTTTTTTTTGCAATGTATCTATTTATATTTGTACAATGAGTACAATGTTTCATACAGTTAACTTAACTGCAGTTCCTGAGTACATCAGAACTATTCGATCAAAATCAGACAGTTTTTATTGATAATCAGTTCTTAATTTTAATTCGATTATTAAATCATGGTAGTTTGATCATACAATCGACTGCAGTTAGTACATCAGAATTATCTGATCAAAATCAGACGGTTTTCATTTAAAGTCGGTTCTTAATTTTTATTTGATTATTAAATCACGATCGTTCGATCTTACATCGATGCAATGCAAATTCAAAATCACTAAAAATAAAAAACCTGAATCTGCCAACAAACTTACATCATCCATGTTGATAACATAAAATGACATATTGCATAAACCTACATATTTGCTTATATTTAAGTGTCTGAAATATCTATGTCTCCGGATATGTAGTATCGATGACACAAAAATTATTAATTGAATTTGCACTGAATCAAACTTAATCTTTTAACATGAAACAAATGAACACCGCACCAAAAGGTAACTATGGTTTGATTCTTATCGTTTTTATATTTGGAGTGTCTGAACTAAATTTTTTGTTATGTGTGTGAGAATATATTAATCAAAGTTATGAGAAATGGTGAAGGGTTGAGTCACCACTTGCAAGCGGTGATTGCGGTTGTTACCATTTGGTGGATGTGAATTCGAGAATCAAGGGTAGAAATTTTTTATTTCTAAGTATAGTACATTTTCTGAAAACTATACTAGTTTAATGTTTGTGATTCAGTGAACGTCGGTGTGAGTAAATGTTTGGAGTAAGTGGTTTTGGTTTAAGTAATAAGTACTATGTTTGTTGCCACGAAGAAAATTCTATATAGATATCGAAGAAATACAAGCTGCATGTGGAAAAAGATTTTAAAGTTTACATAGTTTTTGAGCTTTATATGTATATATTCGATTCTATTTGAGAAGAGTGTAACTTTACTTATCCTTCGTATTTTAAAAAAATTATATACATAATTTTGAAAATAGACTTTGTGAAAAAAAAATTGTGTTTTTGTCCAAAAATACACATTTGTACAATATAAAATTGTGTTATTTTTAGTTATAATGTATACTTTTAAAATGACTTTAGAGCGATAAAAAAGTTTCTCCTATTTGAAAATTTTGCTGCCAATATATAAGATCCTCTAGATACTATGGGTCATGAGGAGGGACTCTTGAGAGTGTTAAGGGACACTAAGGAAGCTTTTGGATGGATGATTCATGACACTAAAGAGTAAAGAGATTAATTAGTCCTTCCATAGGCACCCACTTATACTAAATTAGCTAAGTTATGTATCAAAATCACTTGTTTTGGCGGGCCAATTATATTGATAGTTAGTTTGTCAATCAATTTTTGACGTTATTTATCCCTCACAACTGCATTTTGGAGGGAACTGAAACTACTTGATGTCAGAACTCGCTCCGAACTCTGGACTTTTAGGGCCTCTTTCCCCTAGGAACCAGAAGGTGAAAATTTTTTTTGACGTTCTTTAATTATATCCATATGTTTAGGGAGTAAATGTCCTTAATGTATAATACACAAAATAGTATTACTATTGGAGATACTTTTAAGTGAGGGAACGCCAATTCAATTAATTAAGTACTCCCTCTATTGACCTAGTTGACCATTGAATGTACGTCAATGCACAATTTTGATCACTAATATCTTTAATTGTTTATTTGTAAAAATTATAAAAACTTGATATTTTGAAAATACTCATTAGAACAAATCAAACAATATCTCATATGATAATGTTTACATCTATATGTTAGTAAAATAATAAGGTCAAAACAAGATAAATGAAAATTATATTTAGTCAAAATAGGTAGGTCATATATATTAGTACGGAGGATGTATTATATTAGATATTTTTATGTACTCCATCAACTTAAGACTATTAACAATAGCTCTATCAATACTCATCATATTTTTTGACGACTTCACCCACTAATTTAATTCACCCTATATCTATTGATCTTTTGTGGTGTTTGAACTTTTCACCAAAATACTAATTGTTAGTACTTAAACTTGAGAAAAAAGTTTAACCCAAAAGACATAACATTGAAAATTTTCTTGTGGTCCAAGAATGTGAGACTCAAACAGCTATATATATTCTCAATTTGACATGTGATGAAATTTCAAACTACTGATTTTTATTACCATTTTTTTAGAGTAGCTTTTTATACCCTTTTTAACATAAACACATAACTTTACTTAGTAACAATAATAGGAAAAAAGAGGGAAATATGTGGTCACGGGTCAGAGAAATAAATCAAATAATAGGATTGTGGGACTATGATTTATGTGGTACTAACTGAGAGTGAAAGTGACCGAGTGAAGCTATTACTTACTCGTGTGCATACAAATGATTGCTTGGCTATTACTCCACATCACTTTAATTACACATGCATTAATATTACATATGCGATACTATAGTCTATAGTATATATTAGTAACGCATGGTAGGAGCGTAATGAAATTGAAAAGTGGAATATGTGATAAACAGGCCCATTGAATTATTATGTCGTAATTTGCAAGCAATATAAAGATCTTATTATATGTTTTAAAAGTGTATATGAATACAAATCCAATTACCATTATGATTGGTTAATTTCACGCCCTCTTTCACCTGAATCTCACAAAACATCTCTGTTCGTATATAATCTGATTATTCTCCATAATCCACTCATATCATAATTGTGTTTTCAAATAAATATATAAAAAAACTAATTTAAACTTATAATAGTAATTACTTGAGACACATATAATAAACTAATTTAAGGCATGGTATCTTTATTTACGTGGAAAAGAGAGAGAGAGAGAAGATCGGCTTAAGCCTGCAGCTATTGGTCCAACCAATTAACACTCCAACATCATTAATCCTAGGTTTCTTTTTCATTTTTCAACAAAGAAATCCTAGGTTTCTTTTGTTTGTTCTATGTAATGTAACCATCTATCTCTTCCTCGATTGCATGTAAGGCTTAACAATGACCGAAGGTGTGAAAACACAAGAAAGGGGGGTTGAATTGAGTTTTGGTAAGTTAAAATTTTTTCAACTTAGCACACAAGATTACAAAGTAAGTAAAGAGATAGAGAGAACAACACACAGAAAATTTATACTGGTTCCTCTCACAAAACGAGAGTAGTCCAGTCCCCTTACACTTTCAAGGGATTTCACTATAATCACACAAGATTACAAATGCTCAAGCACTTAGCAAGAGACTTCACCACAATGCTCAAGCACACAGCAAGAGACTTCTCAATCTTAAGAAATTAATAAAGTTTGTTGAGTGTAATACAATACTCTTAAAGAACCTTAATGATTAAATACAATGAGTACACAAAGACTTCAAAGTATTTTGAATAAGAATGAAATTCTAGGTTCAGAGGTTGAGAGCTTGTATTGAAAGATTGAAAGCTTGTTCGTGCGTGTGTTCTTTTTGTTGCAATCCACTTCTTCTAGTATTTATACTACTGAGAAAAAGAGTCGTTGCACAAGACCATTGATGAAGATAAGCTTTGTCTTCTTGCATCTGTCTTGATACAGTTTGGATGTTACTAAAACAGAGTAAGAGTTTTAGTAACTTTGACCTGGTGCAGAGAAGACTTTTCCTATTCAGCTAAGAAACCAGACAAGTCACGTTCTCCCTTATGGATAGACAAAATGTAAGAAGCTGTCATGATCAAGGTTGAAAGGTCATTTTCTTCATTGGTAAAAGAGTCGACCTTCAATTTTGAATCTTCACACAATCCAAGATAATCATCAGAGTTTGATTGGCTTCAGAGATAACAAGTTTTGAGGTCTTCAACCTCTGATACACATAACTTATGAAGTTTATATCCTCTGAGATATCAAGAACTTCTGAGAGTTCAACTTCTGGCTTAGCTTCAGAACTTGACTGTATGTTAGTTCTGCACACTTAAAATAAATTTTTAATATCTCCAATTGTACATTTAATACTTTGTTATCATCAAAACCTTAATGATTTTAGGGGGAACAATTTTTAAATCAATTTTATTCCAACAATGACATGACATTGAAAATTTGACATGCTTCTAGCTAGTAGTAATATCAATTTTTAAATTGAATTAATTAGTTAAAGTTGTTTTTTTTTAAGAATGAAAACTTTTGAAAAATATCAAATGCATGTTTGGTTTTTTAGTAAACTAATATTAAAAAAAATCGAGTAATATTAACCATTAAAAAAACACTTTAGAATTTTTTTTCTTAACGTTTATTTTAGGTTGTGATACACTCAATATTTTATCTTTATACAAAAATTTAATAATTTTTAAATTTTAACAACTCAAACAAAATTATGCTTAAAAGTATCATATGTTTTTCTTAACAACTCATCAATTTAGTCTATACATTTTATCAATAACTCTTCAATTTAGCTTATAAACTATATAAATGTATTTAATATTTTTAAACATTATGTAATTACCAATTTCTTTGTAAGGTTACTTGTTAGGTAATTATAAATGCATTTAATATTAGGTTAACATATTAGGATTTTTAATTTTAATCACAATTGAAGTACATGTTCTAGTGGTTGAAGTACATGATTAGGTTTAAGGTTAACTTATCGAAATAAGCTTAGAATATAAGAGATAAAACTACTCTTACTAATTTTAGATAAGAGATTAATGTAAAGAAAATTACTTTTTATAATAGAAGTCAAAGTCAAAGCAGTTGTGGGAGATCAAATTGTGGTTCCGATCCCTATTAAGTTCAACACCAATCACCACTAAACCAATTAGAATCAAACTCGAGAATATTTCTATGATTCTATTCCTTAACTCTTCAATCTCATTCTTAATCACCAAACCAACTTAATTCCTTTTTTTTGGTTAAAAAAAAAAATTTAACCAACTTAAATCCCAACTACTGGTAATGTGTATAATTTTGTTTTAGGGAAGTAATGTATAATTTACTTACGACTACCTATTAATATTAGGAAAATCATTCCCAATATTGTACGTATAAAGAAATAAATTAAGGGTGATGTTAACCGGTACTCCTGAGACACTGGTTAAAGAATCCAAAAAAAGAATATTTTAAGTTGAAAATAAAACTTTTTAAACTTTTGAGAAACTGACCGCACAAATTCCAATATCATATTATTATATTTGTTTCCTTAAACGGAATACTGTTTAACATTTTCCATAAATTAAATATTTGCTATAAAAATGATGTTTTACTTTTGAAACAGGAGTCAAAGTCAAAGCCCAACAGTTGGCCTCTCTGGATTGGGCCATCCCTAACTGCTTCTTTGGTCCATCTAAGTTGTTGCCAGCACCACTTTCAACAAAATCACAGCCGTCCATATTATGACTTTGTAAAATTGTGGATCCCACTAGACCCTTTCTTGATCCAACATTATCAATGCGGTCTCCACCTACTAATGCACGATTTGTGCAAAACTACTTCCAACTTGTTTGGTTTTAAACTCTATTTCCAAACAAATAGTATCCCCCTCAAACTCAAAGTAAGATTATGGGTTCAAAATTAGCCACGTGTCACTTCGTACGGAAACCGTGCAAGTCTAACACAATCCCATGTGGACCCACAAAATTAGAACCTTGGGTAACTACCGTTATTATTTGGGTATGACTCATGCATACTAGTAGATCACAAGTGTGCAAGATTGAAAGAGCATGTAAGATCTTATAATTTAGATGTGTTGTTGTAATTTTTTTTTTTAGATGAAAAATGTGTTGTTGTAATTTAAACTATAGTATTTAAATACAAAGATATAAATTTGTCAACCAAAAAAAAAAATATACAAAGATACCATTGTAAATTCAAATATTTTAATTGAAAATAAAATAGAATTGTCGGTTCTTTATATTTACTCCGGTCTTTAATATACAAAAAAGTTAACTTTTTAGATTCATTAAATGATTGATGTATTTGGACTAAAAAATAGACCAAATACATTTAACATTCTATGAATCTAGAAAATAATCTTTCCCTTATATTAATGACTACAGGGAGTAGTAAATATAGAAAAAATTGATCAAACTTCGTCAACAAAATCTTTGTTGTGACAAGTGCAAGGTGAATTAAGTGACACATTTACTTAAAAAAAAAAGGAGTTTGAACACTTTATAAGTGGAGTTATGGTCCTTTCCAATACATTTTTCCATCCAGTTAAATCCTAACCTCATATTTTAATATCATTATAATTTTAATTTTTTTATTTAGAAAATGGAT
Organism: Trifolium pratense; assembly: GCF_020283565.1. Classification (NCBI taxonomy): domain Eukaryota; kingdom Viridiplantae; phylum Streptophyta; class Magnoliopsida; order Fabales; family Fabaceae; genus Trifolium; species Trifolium pratense. The sequence goes on along the minus strand of NC_060059.1, from coordinate 35,516,662 downwards.
GGTTGGATTGTGGACTGGATCTCCTGCAGTGGAAACTGCACTGGAGAGAACCTTGTCCCTTATAAGTGAAAAACCCATAAACTTAACGCTTTAATGTTTTTTTTTGAGTTAAAGTGTGGTGTCCAACTCACTTATAGACTAATTTTTAAGTTATAATCCCAAGTTATTCCCTCGTGATCCAATAGTCTTTTCTCCGACTTAAAACTTTAACTCTTTTTTAACATTTTATATATAAATTAAGAAATAATAAAAATCGATAAGTATAAGAAATCAAGGAATTCTAAGATAGAAGATACTACAATTAGCTCTCACATGCAAGTGGAATTTTCTATCTTACATTTCTTTACCACTTTCATAAAAAAGTATGAAAATTCAAAGGAGAAAAAGAAGTGTGGAAGAGTAGGGAAAGCACGTGAAATGCGTATGGTAAGCAAGTGTTGTCTGATAATTTTAAAATAAAGTGATTATCTACGTGGCAAACATGAGAGTGTGTCATCATACTAATTAGAAAACACGTGGCATGGTGGGGTTGATGATAACATTAATGAGTATCATGTGTTTTTGTTCAGAGCACAAAGAACAGTGTAACAAAGTTAAAAATGGACCCACAAAAGAGAGGGATAGTAGTTTGCTCCTATTTTCAATAGTCACCTACCGACAGGAGACAAGGGAGGAAGGAGGGTGTGTTGGCAAGAGCAGAGTGAGAGATTGCAAAGAGTCAAGAGAGTGTGTGAGTGAGTGTGAAGATTCATGTGCAATGTGAGATTTATTTTAATGGTGGTTTGGATTTTTTTATTCTTTGGTGTTATTTTGAATTTAAGTTGAGATACACTTACTAGATATTTTTAAGTAGGAAATAGGTGAGATCATTCCATATGGGTACCTGATGTAATCAATATGAGAGGCAGGCTAGACCAAACTTTGCTTTCAAATAGACAAGATTTGTTTATGGCTAACAAAAATACAATAAGATATGGCAAAATAGAGATGAAAGAGAGAAAAATAGAATATTTATATCATGAATTTGAATTGGGTTAAAGTTCATTCTCGTATTGGATTGGGTCGTCCTTATTTTTATACGACCATCACGTAGATTGACTCTAGACAAACATATAGAAGTAAGATTGATGCACTGTTTTGACCGTTAAATTAGGGTTTTAAGTAATTTAGCTACATATGTGATCCAACTCTAAGATGTCGAAAGCTAATTTTATTATTATAAAGTCTAACTTTTGGTCTAAAATAAGGTATACACTATTCAAAATGTTAAACCTAACACTCATCCAACCCCTACTTACTTGATTGTTGGAATATTTTCATCATACTCCTGTTATTTTTGGAGCTTGTCAATCAACAATTCACTTACAACGACCCTTATGAAGTTATGCGAATTCTCTCCGGAACTGGAAGACCATTTCGAGATCTTCGAACATATTCGAGGATTCAATGTAACTATTGTAACTTCGGCTAACACATATACCAAAGATCTCAAATTCAGAAAGATCATTATAGTTTTATAGGTCTTAATTATTTATAGGAGAATGTTAACTTGTGCCCTTAAGGCACATGTTAAGGAAGCAAAAATAGAAAATATTAAATGCTAATTTGTGCATTTTAACTTTTGAAGCATTAAATTTCTTGTATCATTAAATGTTGAATTTCTATTTTGGTATATCTTAACATGTGCCCTAAAGGCACATGTTAACAAGACCCTTATTTATATCGTAACAAGAGTTATACTTGTAAGACACAAATCCAAAACTTATAAAAGATATGAATTGTCTAAACTAGTAATGTGTCACTAGCATTCCACTACTATCGGTTAATTATTATTATTATTATTATTATTATTATTATTATTATTATTATTAATATTCATAGAATTTGTTCTCGAAAAGGTCAAGTTCGACATCAAAGTAGAAAGTGATGTTATTGGCCTATTAATACAAAGTCTATCACAATCTAGTCTATTCTCACCCTTTTGCAAGGCCAACACAAATTCTATCCACCAAAACGAATTGATGTTTCTTTTAATTTGTTGATTTGAAATAGTAACTAGTATGTTACAAAACCATTATATTAAAAAGGTACAAAATTACCATAAAGTATGATTTTTTTTTTTTTTTTATAACAATGAGGGTCTAAGTTCAAGAATAGAAAAATCACATCGAAATCAATCGAAGAGTAGTAATATGCTTATCAAAAAAAAAATCGAAGAGTAGTAATATCTATACCATCGGATACAAATAAATGCTTAATATGACTTGGGCAAACTTATAATATTTTAGTCCAACAAACATCCCATATTCACTAGTTAAAATATCCATATATTGATCGGTTTCTCGATAAGAATGAGAAACCCACACTTTACAATCCAACTCCATCAATCTTCAAATGTTCTTCACCAAAGAATGACTCACAAGATTTAATTCCACCAAAAAACTAAAGAATCAATATTTAATTCCACCGCTCGTTACCCATTGTGTCTAACATACTCTAATCCTCCACTCACTTTCCACAACTCGGCCACAAAATTACTGCAAACTATTAGATATTTTGTAGAAAATAGTTTTGGTGTTGTAGAAAATCACACAATTTTAATATTAACTATTGGATCAATTTATATCATAAGATGGTGATTTGACGGTTGCAACCTCTACCATTCAATAAAAGATCCAAAAATCACAATATAAAACATTGCGAAACTGTGTTATTTCACTACTGCAGTCAATCCAAATCCAGTAAACTTCGGTTAGCGAGCAGAAGGAATAATAATAGAGGATTGACTACAAAAAGTTGGACATCAAAGTTGGATTATTTCTATTTGTCCAAGAGTAATAATCTCTTTCATTCCAAAATGCTTAAAATGTGTTCTGTTTAAAAAAATAATAATCAAATGATGTGTGAGACATGCATCTAACGAGAAGTCAAAAGAAGTGTAGTTTTAGAGGTAGGTGAATATGAGAGTCTAGTTACATTTCAAAAAGATTGAATACAAAATATTTTAAGCAAAAATTTCTATACTTATTCCTTAATAAGTGTCCTAAAGACACTCTTTACTCTTTTCCTTATAGTATTAGTGTGTAGGAGTTTCATATACTATTGTTTTTTCTTGACCAGGACTTTCCTATTTTGATAGGATACTTTTTGCTGTTTACATTATAGTTACAAAAAAAGGCAGACACAAATTCTAAAGGCAAAGTGAACAACAAATGAAGATAATATTCCGACATTCCTTCTGTTAGGCTATTCCACCTTTGACATTTTTCTCCTATTGGGTAATCACTTTATTGGCAATTAGCTATTGCTATGCTCTTTTCAATTATAAAGAGGGTGTTTATGCTCGACTCTACTTAAAATTGAATCATACAAATCGGTTTATAAAGTGAGAATTGCATATGCTTATAAATTTATATTCAGACTATCTTACATTTGATGTCAAATTTCATGCTAAATTCTTTTACCAATTTCTGGAAGTATATTTACCTATACTATAAATTGTTGGAAAATTTGCAGTAGTTTTTTAATATGTACATCTGAACTCAAGTTAGGAACTGAATAAGGTTTTAACTTGTAAATGTTGGGGTCCAATATGGTGGATAATTAGTGAAAGGGGAAGCTAAATAAAAGTTTCTGAAAAATTGACATACAAAAACTAATTATACTCCCAGTAAAAGAAAAAAAAAAGCTAATCATAACTTATGAGCTGTCGTTTGGAAAACTTGTTTTAATGTTTCTTTTCAAAATATTCTTGAGAAATCTAAAGAAACTCTGGTGATTTTGTCCTATAATCCATGTGCTAAAGTTAATCACAGTTGTTCTGGCCCAAGAAAATGTAGTTGCCCTACCCCAAGTTTTTTAAAATACTCACGAGTTCTAAAAGTTGAACTAAATCGATAGTCGATGGCAGGTGGTCAAATAGTAGTCTTGGCTCTTCGACGATAACATTTTCTAATTTGCAGAGGTGTTGCATCTTATCCAGTGAATCGATTGTCTTGCTCTTATCTATAATGATGTTCTTTATTCATATTTTTATCATTAATCCTCTTGTCTTCTCGCAATTGTATTCTTGTCAAAAAAAATTCCCCAATAGTTCGTGGGTAAACAACTACATAGTCTATCATTGATTAACCATAAAGTTTTTATCGTTGTTCTTAATGATGATTAAAAATGATATGTTGATCAATGATGGACCGTTGGAACTTTTGAAAACATTATGATTGATCAAATAAACACTCTTGAGTTGCTTTCAAACTGCAACACAAATGAGATTTTCTCTGTGATGGGTGGAGAATGTTAACTGCTCTCATCTGCATCTAAATATCAAAAGCTAGGACTGCCTCATCTTTTATTCCTAGAGGGAGGATGCTAATGACAGACCCCAGTCAGAGAACACATTCCGAATTTATATGTGGATCTAGAACTATCATCAAGGTTAGAGAAAGTCTAATGGCCTATTTAGATGTTAAAAATAAACTATGATACACAATTAATTTTTTAAAATTGAATCCCAACTCAAATAATGATTCTGAATTAATTATCAAATATGTTGAAATAAGCCTCAGCAAAAACCTGACAGAGCAAGAAATGAAGGAGGATACGAAACAAGGTTTTGCTACCTGGTTGAGTTTTCTGAACTCTCAAAGAGCCTAAAAGAAACCTGCTACTTATCACTAGAACCCTCACTCCTTATAGATGAAGTGCTTGATTTGGCAGGCAACCATGCTCAAGAAAATCTGATTCCATAACCTCCCAACGATCCAATGACAGAAAACGGTCCCTAATATGTTCACGAGTGTATCTCAAAAAGAAGCTAAGTTAGAAAACTGCTGAGTAAGATCAAAGCTTAAGATACTCGTGGATTTTTAATGGGAAATACATGTGGGAGCCATGGTTATCCTTAAAAAAGGATTCGACGTGAAACCATAGTTAAAAGGCTTCAAGACAATAGCTAGACTCTATTAACAGTGACGTGGGCAATGCCAACCATAGTTATAATTCTTAAAGTTCACGATACAAATAAAATTAGTAAACACTAGTGGATGTTCACCTCCACAATATTGAACTCTGAATTCAATTAGAATTTGTACTCTAAACATAGCTAACATTGAAGTATTCAATTCTAAGACTCTATATCCCAAGTCTATTTGTCAAAAGGTATCAGATAGTTGTTCACTAAATACATGGCCTACATATGAGAATTAGGAAACCATTTGTTGGATTAAAGAGGGAACCACAGGCAACAACTACCAACTACCAATAGAGTAATGCATAATCAATTTCTTGAAAATTGACACCAAATATTTCCTTCATTGCAACAGTATTCTCACAAAAGATTCTACTAAGTGGGAAGCAAAATTAACAAGAAAAATCAAGGTAAAAGGAATTCTTACTTCGTAAACTAAACTAAAGCCCACAAAAAAAGGTGCAGGAATCCATCACAGATGACACTATCCAACTAAGTATAAGCAGCTGCACCATAAGTGGGAATCCGCAAACAGAACCTACGTCTTTGATCTCACAAATCACCAGATTGACTAAACCATATATCAAATGACACCATGTAGTGCAGACTTTCGGTGGCAACAAAAACCATATATCAAATGACACCAACTCCCTTTGGGCAAATTCACTAAAGTAGTTATGCCTCCTTTTGAGCCTATTCTCTACTCTCCTCAGAGTAGGTTTAAGCCCTCCTTTGTAACCAAGATAAAAAAAACAAAGGACCAAGAGCACAAAAAGGACGACAACAAATAAAAGAAAGAAAAAAATGAACACATCAGTGATAGACTGAAAGCAGAACCCTCATCATTCCACAACAATGATAGAGGTTTAGTCCTAACCTCTAGCCAGCAATACATCCAGATTACCGGAATGACCACTGGACGAAGAACCCTCCAATTGAGCTGTTCTTCTAATAGTTCTGTTGCCGTGAACTCTATTTTCTTCCCTAAATGGATTTTCATGATTAGTTACCTGATGCAATTGAAGCAAAGCAATCATACTGACGGCGACCAAAGCAGCATTGCCCACTATTCCGCCCATATGATCTAACCCAAGAGTTTTCTTCACAAAATTGAAACTTGAGACAAAAACATTGATGAGGATATTAGATCTCTTCCCTTTATCAGCTACAAAATTCTCAGCTGTACATTTTGGGTTTCCATAAACTTCAGGCGAAAGAAGGCAGCTAGCATCCTGTACATCTCCAACAAAAGCAAGGGCTTCTTCAATGACTTTATATTTTTTACCACGGTGTTCCGTCAGTCTCATTGCAAGGACAATTCTACTCTGTTCCAGACGTGCAATTGCAGCATCTCTCTCAACACGTTGTTGAGTCTGAATGGTCTGCATATGATGCAGAATGAAATTCGAATTTAGAATATTATATTAAAAAAACAAACAAGATTTCGCAATAACAATATCATGGTAAAACAATTAAGCATGCAATTAACTGATTGCTAAACCTTCTCATGTTCCACAAGACACTAGTGACTGGACGAAAAACAATGCCTGTGTGATACAAGTGATATGAGGGCTCCATTCTGACAAAGTATTAGGGTTACTTATGTGATATAAGTGATGTCAAACTTGTTTTGTTAGAAGTATTAATGGGTATATAAGAACATTTGGCATATTCAAATGTTAATCCTTTAAGATTGGTAATCTCATTGAGCAGGAATTGTACTACACGACTACTTGACTTCTATTATCAGTATAAATAGGATTATTAGGTACACAGCATAACCAGGATTGTCAGTTGCAATTGCGGCACAATAGCATTGTCATGGCATGGCTCCTAGAGGATACAATGCCCTCCATTGTGTCACAGTACACTATCGCAGGTGTTGCAGCCACTTTTGTGGTAACAACAGAGAAAATTGCAGCGTAATAGTGCAACCCAATGAGTACAAACTGAAATTCCAAATAAATAAAAACCCATTGAAATTAACCATATTCCAAATAAAAAGAAACCATTGAATGTTTGTGGAGGTATTTCATGGATTTCATAGGAAAATCACACCAGAAGTTCCATTGGTTTGCAAAAGATGTTTCTTTTATAGTTTCTCACTTCATGTCTGTTTCGGTTAACGGTCGACCGTCTACAGGGACCAACCATCAGCTGATGAGCATATAAGCTCTAATAATACTAAAAATGGAAAGCTTCATTTTGATGGTAAGTGTTACAGTCAGGTGCTATGTAGCATTAGTAGTCTTACTGGACTAAGCTTCATCTGGTTGTTTTACAATACTACTTGACATAGATTTATAGTATTTTTTGGAAGGATATAGATTTATAGTATACAGTATAAAAAAGAGCATTATGTAGGTTTTTGCAACATTGGCATATTTCTACCACATTTAACATGTGAAATATCACAGCTCCCACTTATCAGACAACCTTCCAATTTTCTCTATTGCTTAAAATTCAATGTTGAATTTCAGATCCAACAATATGGCACTGATGATAACAAGGAAGATTGCAAACATTTTGATTATCACAATTCATAAACTACTGCATATACTATTGAATCTGAACTGAGGTTAGAAAGGCAACCTAATCGGGTAAGGCCTAACTATCTCTGAACAATATATCACTCAGTGAACTGAAAAAAATTCATACAAAAAATATCTTTTAACATCAGTCTTCTGTTTGACAGTCAAATGTAACCTAAGTAGATCAGATTATTAACACGTTTTAAGATTTCATCCTTCTGTTTGTTTCTCCAGCCCACATGGTCACTCCCTGGGATCATATATTCATGTGCTAGTATTGTCCAACTCAACTAAACTGGTCTAAGTGTCTAACACATGTATGATACTCAAACAGAATATTTGAAATCAAAACTTACACCAATTCAACGAAAAAACTTCATTCTATTTTAAGAAGAAAAAAACAGTAAACAGTATAAAAGAATCAACTCTACATTTCACCCTATTAAATAATTGGTCTATCAACTCGAATTAAAAATGGTGAAGAAATCCTACACACAATTGTATTCTATTATTCTTTTTCCTCAAAGAGTAATTCGAACTAAATCTCAAGGTCCATAAAATATCTAGCGTTTGCCACAAAATTTGAGAAGCAAAGTAATAACTCAAATAATCCAAATTACAGTTAAAATGAGATGCATTATCAGTGTAAAACAGTTTCAAAACATCTAATTGTATTATCACATAAACCCACTAGATTGCCGTTTAATGTCAGTGTAAAACTAACAGTAAACCACCAAACTAGTCCCTGACCCTGTACAAAACACTCTCAAATAGGTCCTTGACTTTATGAATATTCCAAAAAGGTTCCCGCCTCTATCAAACTAATCTACATTAATTTTCCGAGTATCTTACAAAGTCAGGGACCAATTCAGTGGTTTACTCGTAAAACTAATCTACATTAAATTTAAAACCTAAACCCTAAAACTAGTTTACAGTACACTATAGTGCATCATTCATTTTCTCTTGAAATTAACATTCAATTTCATCAAAATTTCATAATAATTAAAATTATTACAATGCAACAAACATTCATTCCAAAAAAACAACGAAACAATTTCGCACCTAATTAGCAATAAACCAAACCCTAGAAAATAAAATTACGAACAAAACTAACGTAAAACCAATTAAACCATCTACATCAAGATTCAAACAACTAATAATTCTAAAAAAAAAAAAAAACTCACATGGAAAAACTCGAGCTGGTCTTCAAGATTTTCAAGCGCAGTTCTTATAGCATTAAGACTCTTGGCTTCATGAACAGCATCATCCACCTCTTCACATTGAGGACGAAAATCCTTCACAAAAACAAAACCGTTACCATCCGGTGTCGTTTCAGCAACAACAGTGTCGTTTTGATTATGCGAAGAATTCGTTAAAGTTTTAATAGAAGTGAGAAAATGAGATCGTGAAATAGAGTGAATAGCATCGCTTAATTTGTCATGTAAGTCCCAAATTTTCTCGAGAATCGCTTCTATTTCTTCCATTTGCATATTCCATTTCATTTCATCGAGAAAAGTGAATTTGAACGATGAAAGTGAAATGAAGAAGGTGAAATTTGGATTTGTTGTACAAGTTCAAAATAAAGTGTGTGATGAAGAACAAAAGGAAAAGGCTCGCGTATATACTTGAAGACAACGAAAAGAATTTGGGCCGAAACGTTGTCGTTTTATGCTTTGATTACCTAGTTTTAATGCGTATTTTTACTATTTTTTTAATGTAAAGTAGTTATGTAATCCAGATATACAGTTACTTTTTTTAAATTTAAATATAATATTTTCTGCGTCGTGACGACCATAACTATGAGTTCCTGGAGTGACTTCTTTCTCATTGTGATTTTTTTTCTTCTTGATTATAGTTTTAGGGAAATGCTAACAAGGATCTTTTTAAACATCTTAAATAATAAAATTTTATGAAAATGTGTGAACTAACATATTAAAAATTGAAATATTTTGTTTTTTGAATAATTTTTTTTAAAATGGTATGCGTAAAGAGTGTTCGGGACATTCATTAACAAGACTGACATTGTTTGGTAAGTACAATAAGCTAGCTTATAGCTTATTGGACTAACTTATAAGCTTGTTTGATAAAAATGTGAAGTGTTTGGTAACGAGCTTCTCTAACTAGCTTACAACTTTTTTTGAATGCTATTTCAAGTAGCGTATGAACTTATAGTTTATAGCTTTTTCATTTTATTCCATATTTACTCTTATTAGTTTTATTTATTTATTTTTTTAAAAAAATTATGTAATAACTACCCACTAACACTTACAAAAAAAAACTACCTACTAACCATGTACTTTTTATGTCATTTTGTACTTATAATAGCTAAATTTGTCAAACACTTTAATTTTAATCCACTAACTTTTCAGCTATAAGCTAGCTTATCAACTATCAGCTAGCTTATAGATTATTTTTACCAAACAGAGCGATAGTTTTAATCCATTTATTTTCAACCAATTATGAAAGTTGTTGTGGCAAATGTAAGTTAAGTCTCACATTGCTTAGAAAAGTGGAGGTTTAACATTGTATAAGCAAGAAGACCCATAAATCTAATACTTTAAGATTTTGGGTTAAAATATGATGTCTAACTTACTTGTGAAATTATTCTTAGAAACTCATGCGAATGATTCCTAATTGTCCCCTGATGACCCAATGTCTTACATTTCTATAGATCAAAACACATCTCCAGGAAAACTATGGTGCCTAGAGATCAAATCCAAGATTTCACATAAAATATACTCACAATTTGCCGAGTATAAATATATGAAATCAACACGCATTTTAAAATCATCTTTTAATATACACGAAGTCTTAACTTCGATCTTCATTGACAACATTGTAAATAAAAATAAAATAAAATCATCTCTTTAAATTTTGAAATTTATGGCGATATATATTCCCTCCGGCCTTATTTATAAGCAAAAGTCAAAAAAAATTTTGGCCTTAAATATAAGCAAAAGTTATCAAAATCAAGTTTATTTAATGATATTTTTTCAAAAGTATCCTCATTAATTGTATTACTTTTTAAATGATTGTAGAGTTCCAATGCAAATTTAAGGATATTTTAGGAATTGTAATAAAAATTTCAAGACAAAAAGGTAGCTTCTTATAATAAATGTGCAAATAGACATATTTTCTTATAAAAGAGGCCGGATGAAGTATAGAACAAATACAAACATTACAATAATAATTAAGTAGTAGTGCTAAGTTTCATTAAATAATAAACATTACAACAAATTATTTTTTTCTTTTTCTTTTCACGACTTATAACAAAATATAACTTTTGTTTCATTTTATCATAAACCAGCAAAACACATCAATGATGATGGCTCTATTATTTTTATTATTACATTCATATATTATAAAAATAAACATAGATGTTGCAACAAGTAATTGAATTCATGTATTCCTTTACATCTTCTCTGTTCTTGATTCTTGATGAGCCCCAGAAACCCTATCATTTGGTGTTGCAGTGAGTTCACTTTCTCTCCCATCCTCACCCGAAATCTCTTCCAACGATCGTCCCTTAGTTTCCGTGACCAAGAATGAGCAGAAGAATCCTAACAAATTAGTGAAGGCCAAAATCATCATTGCTTTTTTAATCTTCTTCGTGGTACCGTCCAATGTGTAGGACTGTATCCCAAATGCACCAACCATAGCCCCAGCCTTCCCTGCCGCCGCGCTGAGAGCATGACAGGTGGATCTCACCCGCGTTGGAAACAGCTCAGCCGGCAAGACAAATGTTGTACTATTAGGCCCAAAGTTCGCGAAGAAGAATGTTAGCCCATATAAAAGAGCGAATAGGTTCTTGTTTTCGTCTTTCAAATAATCATATTTGATACCAATAATAAACATAAAGAAAGACATCATGAAGAAACCAATGAGTTGGATCTTGTGTCGTCCCATTTTTTCAATGAAGAAAACAGTGAACCAATAACCGGGGAAAGTTCCAAACAAGGCGACAACAAACATGGCACGCGAGGTTTGAAAAACTTCATCAATAGCATTCATGGCGGTATCTTTATCAATTAGTCCCATTGCAGGGTAAATATCTTTTTGTGTTAAGTTCTGACTGTAGAAAGCAATATCTAATAAGAACCAACAACTCATAGTACCAATCAAATGACGGCCATGTCTGTCAAAAAACTCGCGCGAGCCAAGAGTGTAATTATTCGCGGCTTTAAATTCAGCCAACTTATCCTGCTCAGCTATAATTTCAATGTCTAAAACTCTTGCCATGTCTGCTGCAGCTTGTTTCGCGTTCCCTTCTACGATTGCAGTATAACGACCAGTTTCAGGCATTTTCATTCTCCAATAGTAAGTCATAGCAGCCGGAATAGCACCAATCATGAGAACTAATCGCCACAATAAATCACCTTCGGGTTGTGTTGACACAATTGGGTCTTTAGAGAAAATTGGAGCTTGGTAATATGCTTTGAAAACAGCTGAAAAGAGCATTGAAACCAACCCTGCGAAGATAATTCCCATGCCTTGCATCGCGAAAACAGCTGCTATGAATGCGCCACGCGTCCTTTTGTTGGCGTATTCTGACATGATAGTTGCAGATAAAGGGTAGTCTCCACCAATACCAAATCCAAGCAAGAACCTAAATCACAAAACAAATCTTCATATTAAACATTTAGTGTGTTGGGCCCATAACCCACATGTTCTTGGATCGAAACCAGACTCTAATACCATATTAACACTACAAGAAAACCACTTTTTGTTTGCGGCCAAAAGCAGCCAAGAAGCGTAAAAAACCGCCAACAAATTTCCAGTTCTTGGCGGCCAGCTCACGGCCAAATTCTGCCAACAAAATGCTCATCGGTAAATTTTTTGGCGGCCAAAACCGCCACAAGAATGAAACAGCTTCAACAACCACTTTTTGGCAGCCAAAACCACCAACAACTCATCGACCCAGCTGTATCACTTCCTGGCGCCCAAAACCGCCAACAAAGGAAGCCATACTTGTTGAGAACTAAAAAGCCCTCAACAAATTTTGTTAAGAAATTGTGTTTTTCTTGTAGTGTAATAATCAAAGGATTTCGTAGTTTCAAATCATATAATATGCATATAAAAGATAGATAACATAAGACTGTATAGTGTGTTTGGATGAGGAAATAGTGAGGTACCGTAATTTTTTGAGGGAATTCAAACTTTTCTTTGTAAATTACTATTGATCATATTTTAAAGTTTTGGTTTGGATAAAGTAATAAACATATAAATATAAAAATCGGAGCTTATTTATCGTTGAGTTAATTTTATAAGTTTCGAAACTTTTTTGATCCTTCACTAACCTGAAAAAACAAAGGGTTGTCATAACAGATTTTGGTGATGAACCAAAGGAAAGGCCGGAGCAAAGGGCACAAGCGACCATGAGAATAAGTGTGATGCCATAGACTTTTTTGCGTCCTAGTTTGTCTCCAAGGTAGCCAAAAAATAATTGGCCACAAAGTGTCCCGACTAGGGCCACACCGGTGACAAAGTTGTTAACTGTTGGTGGGAGCTTCCCCGGTTTGCCATTGCTTGGATCAAAGTAATATAGTCGTCCTAAGAGCTTTGAAACGGTTGTAATGCAAAAGAGATCGTAAGCATCGGTGAAGAATCCCATTCCTGCAATTACTATGGCTGTTACATGGTACCATTGTGTACGAGCTGAATCAAGAGCCTCAAGGACTTCTAATGCCATTTTTAAAGAACAAGACTCTCAAATCAATTTTTGTTGTTAATTTGGTTTAGTTGTTTATGTGTATGCTCTTATATATATATATTATTATAGCTATGCATTATTCATATGTTTTTGATAATGTAACATAGAACGTTTAGTCCTAAGTTAGCTTAGGAGATGTGAACAAGAAAAATTAGGAATATTGCTAGCTAATTTATATGGATATTCACCTTGTGTTGATCAATAAATTAGGATATTCTTATTGGGAATGTTAAAAAATGTTGAACTAGTTTTGTTTTGGTTACAGTTAGGTGTTAAAAGAGGGAGAGCTACGTGTTATTATTGTTTTGTTTTTTAGCTGCTTGATAACAAACAAATATTCAAATGCAATTCAAATGAGGTGAATGTGAAGACAATTTAGACTAACAACGTTAAGACCGAATACAACTATAAAGTATAAACGCTTCTCGTCAAAAAAAAAAAAAACCTATAAATATAAATATGAATTTAATTTGTATACATTAACTTTGTATATTCCAGTTAAAGTATCTATTCAGTTCGCATTTTAAATAGTGAGCTGTGTTTTTCTAGATTTTGCACCTTCTTGAATTCGAACTTTAGGTAACGAACTGTGTTAGATTTTGCGCTCCCTTCAATACTCGCTGGTTATGCAAGGGAATTATTTTTGAAAATCGAGAGTGTGCGGGAAAAAGGAAGGAGAGGTGAAAAGAAATAGCCCAACTTGGCAAAAGAAGCAAGCAATCCAAGCCCGCGTTTTGGGAAGAGATTTTCCTTCACCACCCTATTTATTTTCTCGTGGGCCCTATAAATTTACAAAAATATCCCTGTCCAAAGTTAAGTAGCAGACAGATACACCCCAAAAACACCCTACCAGATTTGTTTTTTATAACGTCCGCTACTTAAGTAGCGGATCATATTTTTTTATAAATTTCTCATTTTTATAACTCCCGCTACTTAAGTAGCGGAAGGGTTGCCATTAAAAAAAAAGTAGCGGAAGAGTAAATATGAAAACGTGTAGGGTGTTGGGTTTCAAGTGCGAGTGGTTAAGTCCCACATCGACTATATATAGGAAAAATGTTGGATTTATAAGAGAGGTGATCCATTAACCTAATGTCTTAAGGTCTTGGATGGAGATGTGGTCACCCTCTGTTGTGGTCCTGAAGTATTTATCCCGGTGTTTCTCCCAAACTCCCCCAGACTCCCCAACAAGTGGTATCAGAGCATAGAGAAAATAAAGGAACACAATCACAACACAAGAATATAACGTGGAAACTCCAAAATTGAAGAAAATAAAGGAACACAATCACAACACATAGACTACCATCAATCTTCCCACGACCCAGTCAGATATAGCCTAAAATGCTATTGACCGGTGCATCTAAAAAAAAGAACTTAGGTCTAATATATAGTCTTGGTTTCCTCTTTGCTTCACCACTCTAAGCGACGTGAGACTTCTCCAATAGCTATTTTTTAATCTCATTCTTTATTTAAGAAATCGGGCAATGTGGGACTTGACATTCAACCCCAACAATGAGCGCGTGAAAAATAGATAGGGTGGCAAAAAATCTCTTTTGGGAAAGCTAACTGTCCAACTTAGTATGTAAATAAGCTAATACACTATTCTTGTTATTGAATAATAAAAGACATTGATAAGAGAACAATGAAAAAAAAGAGTAAAATGGAAAACTTATTGATAATGAGATAATGAATATAAAGATTAGTCTAACAAATGAGAAGATCAATTAACTAATTAGTGTAGCTAATTGGTATAACCAACATTTACATCTAAAGAAGCTACTATATCATCAATATCGTCCAACATTTACTAGTTTTAAACTTCGTTCTAAAGCAAAGAAAAAATGAAATGAGCTTTGAACAATCAAGACAATTTATTATCACTAAATTATGTAGATGCTAGACACAAAAAATAAAGACAGGATCAATGGTAAATTTGGGGGCTGGGGAGAAAGATAAGTTCAACTGTGTTTTGGAGATACAGAGAGAGAGAGAGAGAGGGAAAAATGCAGAGTCTTCTTTGTATTAGATTTTATATTGGGTTTAATTCATATTGAACTCTATTTTTATTCTTTGTGAGACTTATGTTTTTTCAATACACTCATTCTCATACAATATTATTAGATTTGATGTGTCGATATAAACGGTGAATGACACGATCAATACATAAAAAGGGATGTAATGTAACATTATTTATAAACTCATTTCACGCTATA
This sequence comes from Trifolium pratense, assembly GCF_020283565.1. Classification (NCBI taxonomy): domain Eukaryota; kingdom Viridiplantae; phylum Streptophyta; class Magnoliopsida; order Fabales; family Fabaceae; genus Trifolium; species Trifolium pratense. The sequence continues at coordinate 35,501,245 of NC_060059.1, read as the reverse complement.
TCATCTTTCACACCTTTTCCATCGAGATTTATGTTGTTGAAAATGAATTGTGAATTTTTCTTAAGAATGAGAACATAAATTAAAGTATATATGAGTGGGACAATTCTTGTTGCTATTGTTAGATTATGAAAGTTCAAAGAATTTAAATGGTGATATTGTAACCTAAAGAATCATCAACATTATGGAATTACGTATAGTAATTTGAACAAAGGCTAATTCATATTTAATTTAATTGAAATTTCAAATATTGTACCATCAATATAAGAAAGTACTAAGAATGTGGTTACGAGGGAATATCTCACTAAAAGTTGTTACTTAATTTCTGCTACAGAAATTAAATATCAACAAAATTGTTGGATATTTCGCACCAATAACAATAGTTAAAAAAAAACTAACAACGATGTAACAAACACTATAAATAGAACGAGACTATTCAAAGAATAATGGAAGTTATTCAAATTTGCAATAATAAAATTAAAACATCTTCCTTCCTCCTATTACATGTTACATGTCCTTGAAAGATCTGTATTAATCAGAATGAGTCCAATGTTGATGCCTTAATGAATGATGTAAGTGAGAAGCAAGGCCACCAACATTAGGACATATGCTACTGCTTGGTCAATTGATGTGCCTGCAAAATTTAAATGAAAAAAATTTGATTATTAGCCAATGCATTATGAAACCAAACAACATTGGTTAAAAAAAAAATCGAATCGAAAAAATCATGCAGTTCGATTGATGTTTTGTTTCATATAGTCTAGATCTACCATGTAGCGAAACACAATATCAAAGGAGAATATGAGAAATGTTTCAAATCGCACCGACACATCAATTTTTTTTATATTTTGAATAATTGCATCCAAACACAATTGGCGCGGCCTCAACAACAATCATATTATGGTCATTGAGACATCAAATACCAGATGTTGCAGCCTAAATCGCAATCACAAGCCTTCTTTAAATTTCTTGATATTGATATTATTATCAAGACAAAAAACATTCAATCATAATTTTATAATCGGTTCAACTCGCAAGGTTGATTCTCCAAAAAAAATAATCTAGATTTTCATCCATGAACCATATAATATGGTGATATCAACATAGAAGAATGAAGTTTATGAATTACTTGATAAACAATGTTAAAAATCAAAATGTTAATGAAAGCTTACCATCGCTTGTGGGAGCAGGTGCCGGAGCCATGGATTGCGAGCAAGCGATTGACATAAGAGATGCATAAATAAGACCAAGGAAAACGACCACCCTAGATGAAATTGCCATTTTTTTCTCAATAATTCTCCCTCCTTAATTTTTCTTCTCTCTTTTAATTTCGTTTCAAGATTTAAAAGAGAGAAAAAAAAAAGGAGAGAGAATAGAATCGGACTATGGGCGGGTGGTGAATACAAAGAGTTATTGTTCCTTTTATAAGAAGATTGAAAAGTTTCCTATGAGAGAGCCAGCAATGTTGAGATGTAAAATTAGAGGTGTAGCCGCACGTTTAGAGGGAAAGGGATTGCATTTTTTAGAATTTGATGAGTTGTTTGTGTGCTGTGTATCCTTGTAATGTATCATTGATTTGGAGTTGTAATTAGGACTGACAGATTGTATCCATGTCTAATAATTGATATAAATTAATTCATTCCATTTTTGTGTTTTAGAATAAGAGAATATTCGTAATGAAATGAATGTTTAGCATTGTATATGAATATAAATAATATAGATAGAATAAGTAAACTGGAAATATATTTACTTTTGATATCTGATATGATGGTCTAAAAAGATTTACTTTATCAATTATTGTAATGAGTTATTACTTTACATAGTAATTGATTGAATAGTCAGTTAATTAATTTTACCAAATGAAATTTGACATAATTAATTGAATTTGCCATTTTCTCAAAATATACTTGTAACAAAAATAAATTATGCACTACACCAAAAAAAATAATAAATAAATAAATTATGCACAAAAAAAAAATATAAAATAAATTTCTTCTATTTAAGGGTTAATCTCTTATTTATTTTTTTGTTTAGCAGTTTAGTGGCTAGATTCACTATAAGTATGGAAAAACGAAGAACTAGGTTTCGAACTCCAACCCATCCAATAATGTCTCTCGTAGCTACCAACTGAACTACCTTAATAGGACAAGGGTTAACCTCTTCTATTTGATGCTTTTGTGTGCACATTCATTGTAACAACATATCTATTGGAACATGATTCATAGTACTTCTCGCCTCGCCCCCCTAACAAGTTGACCAATGTATTAGTTTTTGGCTTCCATGGGGTTTGAATAAGTATAAAGATTTTTAGAAACTCACTTCTAATCGAGCACCAATTGAGTTACAACTAAATTCATAGTGAGTTTCAAAGAATATTTGAACTAATCCCCTAGTTACAAGGTTTGAATGCCACAAAAATAAAAAAACTCGCATATCAATCAATAGGTTACTCGGGGAGCAAGAAGTACTAAGAATAACAGTCCAATAGATCGGCTGTTACATTCATCGCAAGTAAATAATGCTAAGTAAATTACTCTTTTAATATTGGTCGGCTGTTACATTGTTTGCGAGTCAAAATGCCAACAAGCTATTAGAAGCTTCTCGGCTTCCTTCAACCATTAATTGGGCTTGTGTCAAGCTGGCCCAACACAATAATAAACCTAAGTTACGGATAGTGTCAAATGGTTCAGCCTGACCCAATCCAACGAGCAAATTACATAAATATGTCAGGTCGAGCTAGTGCTCTTGCCATTGTGCGGTAAATGTCAAACGCCCTACCGCACAATTATGGGCCAGCATGACCCATTGTGCCTTTGTCTATTTGCCTGGCTCACATAACAAAAATTGGTTCATTAGGCCTGGCCAAGTTTTTACAGCTCTAGATTTACCAAATAGAAAGGCATTAGGAAACATAAACATAAAGCACAAGACCAAAGGCTTAAGCTACATATTTCTTATTTCTAATGATAATAAATATAAATATAACGAACAATTTGCCACAGCAGACCAAATAATTTCAAAATACATGCAAACACGTAGTTCGATTGGTGAGTTGAGGATCTTTTGTGTCCTCAGCTCACCAATGAACTGCGTGTTTGGAGCATTATGCATATATGGAGGCAGCAAAATATATATGTACATGATTCCATTTCTAATGTGCTAATGTTTGCTAAAATTTATACACATGATTCCATTTCTAACATTCTGAAAAGGAACCTGTTTCTTTGCTAGTCAAGGGAAAAAATCATCCTCTTTGTTCTCGAAAATCTCAAATAGTTGTTTTGAGTAGTTAAAAGCAAGTGATTCGCAAACTTCAACTCCGTCGGGCATAAAATTTTGCAACTCCTCCACAGTCTTATTTATGCTACCATCAGGACTGCCATCAAGGAGGAACTCGGCCAATTTACTGCCTCTAAAATTGGAATTTCAACAAGAAAATATTAGAAAATTGACAGAAAATAAATGACCAAAGTAATATATGATCAATCATCAAATATTTTTCTGATTTTCTCTATATTCTGTGTTTTCAATTACACAACAACTTCAAAAAGTCATAAGACCTTTAAACAAAAGCTATTTAATAAACCATACGAGGAGTTTGGCTTTAAATTGCCAAAATTGCAGCTATGACATAAATGATTTTGAAGTGTCCGCAACAACATCATAACTAGTAACTACTAGTTTGACCACATCAACCACATTTTCACGTAATATAAAAGTTTGCAACATAACTGCAAGACAACAATTTTAAACCATTCTACCACCACATATACGAAAATCGTGCATTTTTTAAGCTTTCTTTATGTCCATAGAGTGCAATGGTGCACAAAGCTTAATGCAAAATATGTGTATATTTATTGTTCAAGTAAGACATTAAGAGAAACAGCAAGTAACTCCTTACATAAACAATTCAACATCACAGTTGAATATAACTCTAGTAATCAATAATTCAACATCCAAGTTTGACTAGTGTTTTAAAAAAAAACTGTATTATTTCGTGAGTTTCGTGATGTGGATGATTCGTGACACATAGCACTACTCAAAATAAAATACTAGTAATTATTAACAAGAAAGGTACCATTTGGGAGAAGACTGCTCCAAATAAAAACACAAGGTGCAAGATTCATATGGCATAAATACATCACAAGCATGAAACTTATTGCACCTTTTATGCCTACCTGTAAGCATCATGCGTGTTAAATCCACGCCCGTTGCGGCACACTGTTCCCTTGATCTCCTGTTCCTCCCCCGTTTGCTGTCGATAAAGAACGCAGACAGCCTTCATACACAACACTGGATCCTTTCCTAAATCTGCAAGCATTTCAGGCTCAGATTCCCACTTAATTTTCTGCTTTTTTTTCCTTTGAATTTTTGATAATAACTTATCATAGTCATCATCAGATAAATCCTGCAAATTGGAATCCTTGCTACGATCTTGTAAATCCTGTGAGTTATTCGAATCATCAGAGTCCACATTACCATTACATCTATCTTGTGACTTACTAGAGGCGACTTCACAATTAGATACATCAAAGTCATCATTAATAAAATCACTCAAGTTTCCTTCATCACTTTGTGATAAGTCCTCCATTGATTCATCATCACCATCATGAGCATCATTGTTTGTTGGAATTCTTTGCTGATAGTTGACCTTATCACCATTACTTTTGCTTACGCATTTTCTTAGAGGCTTAAGACGGCGCCTACGCGGCTTCTTCATCCTTATAACTTGACTAATTGGCATATCATCATCAACATCAGCATCAGCATCAACATCATCTGCTTCTTCATTAACAACATTTATTAACTCGTCAACACTGATTTCCTTAACAAGATTACTTTTAAGTGTACTAATTGGCAAATCATCATCAAAATCCTCACCGTCATCATTCTCAGACTCACTTATAACAACATTACGATTTGGCTTCCTTTTGGAAGTTACAACACATAAGAGATCTTCACCCAAATCAGAATTTCCCTCATTGTTTTCTGCATAATTGGAATCAAAATTCTTTCCCTTTTCTGCTGCAGAACATGTTGACAGAGAAATATTTCCACTACCTTTCCTATCAGATACATCTTGCAAATGAGAATCCTTGTTATTATCCTGTAAATTCTGCAAGCTACCAGAATTAGATTCAGCGTCGCTATTAGACTCATCTTGTGACTCATTGGACATGTCTTCACTATCAGATACATCAAAATCATCATCAACAATAAAATCACTCATGTTATCTTCCTCACTGTATGACAAATCCTCTTCTAATTCATCATCACCGTTTGTTGGAATACATTGCTGATATGTTTTATCACCCCGACTTTTACTTCCGATTTTTCTTAGCGTCTTTAGACGACGCCTTGGCATTCGAATGTCATCAGTGACCTTATCAGGCACTATTCTTTGCGTCTTTAGACGACGCCTTGGCATTCGAATGTCATCAGTGACCTTATCAGCCACTAAATTAGTAGTAGTTAGAGAGTTGCTCATATTATCATCATCATCACGATCACTTTCAGACTCGCTCATAACAACATTACAAGCCCGTTTTCTCTTGGTATTTGAAGTAAATAAGATATCTTGACAAACATCAAAATTTTCTTCATTGTTTCCGCCATGATTGCTATCCAAGTTCTTTCCTTTTTCTTCCTCAAAACATGTTGAAGGAGAATTGTTTCCGCTACCTTGCATATCTTGCAAAACGTTCGGATTGTTGTCCAAGTTCTTTACTTTTTCTTCTGATGTTGTAACAGAAATGTTTCCACTACCTCGCCTATTAAGTGGAACATTCTGAGAAATATCAGGTTCTTCGTCACTACCAATGATATCAATTACAACATTTACTGAACTAGATTTTGCACCAACGTTGTGAGAAATATCAGGTTCATCGTCGCTATCAATGATCTCAATTACATTCAAACAAGATTTTGCCATCTTTTTGCTGTGTGTGACTCTTCTCTTCACTCAGTTTCAAATTTCAAACTTTCTTACTTACCTGGTTGCATCATAGAATTTGACAATCCACCAATTTTATCAACTCAAATATTGAACTCATCATGTAAAAAAGTTGACTAAAAAGTAATTTACTACCAAAATTATAAATAAATAAATGAGAACTTAATATCTATATACACTGTCAGTGTAAAGACTTTTCTTTCTACACTATCAAATGTCGTCAGTCAATCAATCATAACCACCCACCGGATCACAGAAATGATAGGTGCGCCTCTTTTTATGACTTTTTAACTTATCTACAAGAATCACTCACACTAAGCCAAAGTAATTAATATCCGAAAAAGACATAGAAACAATTTTGGACATGATTATTATTGTAGCCCTAGTATGTGTTAACATTATCATCACTATGTAGTGTTTCCAATACTAGTATAGTAAATCCTAAAACATGATGAATAAAAGAAGATTCTATAAAAACGATTAAGAAATGTAATAATGTAAAATGAAATAAAAGGAGGAAGAAGAAGTTGTAGGGCATACCACAAAATGGAAGGAAGGTCATCTGATGTCCAAGATTGAAGAAAGAATTTATGAAACTGATAAGGACAGATCCCAACTAAGTAGGAGAAGAGGAAAAGAAAGGGAATAATGAAACTAAATTCAAAATTAAATTAAAATTTATAAGTTGGAAATAATAATATTATAATATTATAAGATAAAAGCATCTTCCAATAAGTCAACTAGACGGCTACCCGTGCGTTTCACGGGTTTGGCGGAGTATCATTTATTTACCAATCATGGATGTCACGAGCTAAGGAAGTTAGTCATAAGCATATGAAAATCAATTAGGGGAAGCATCATTTATATATCAATCATGGATGTTATGAGCCAATGAAGCTAGACAAAAGTTCAATTCCTAATTTTTTTGTTGATACTATCAATTCCTAAATTTTACTATCACATTCCACTCCACTCATTTGTTAAAGCATATGAACGTTAGGATGCTCTGAATATTTGATTGGAGGCTAATTGGGGAGTGGCATAATAAAACGAATCAATCAAAGAGCATAATTGTTACATCCAAAAGAGTAAACACACTTACAAACCAAATCATAATAAGTACAATACAAAAGCGAACCACCCTATTTTTGGATGACTCGGTCACATGGAATTTTATAGTTGAGCCTTCAAAGACCTGTGACATGGATAAAATTTAATTTTTACCCATTTTTTTTTGCGCAATTAATATGGTTCTAAAGGACAAATATCAATAGGTTAAAAAGTAAACTTCATCGAATAATGTCAATTCTTCGATCAAACAATAATCAAATGATTTTGATGGTCGAAGAGGCAAAGTAGATGCAGATGGAGTTAGTCAATTAAGTAGATTTTGAATTTCAATTATCAGCAGCTTAGAAAGAGATGCAGATGGAATTGTATAGTTTGGCAGATAAAAAAAAATTAAACCATAGAATAGTAATAGGCACCAAGAGTCTAAGTAGGTGCACTATTTAGGCGTCATTAACATAATTGTATAAGTTACAATTAGAATTTTTATATTTTCAAAGTAATTGAAATAATGGTGATAGATAAGTGCATGTTCTTGGATTGGTTGAAATAGGCATAGGATATCATGATACTTAGGTAGATAGGATTTGGATATTAAGTCACTCTAAGTCATTTGATTGGGTGGCCGTTCATGCATTGCAAGTAGGACGAGTAAATGAAGAAGTTTCCACTTGATGTATGATGCAACTTGATGGGGGAAAGGCCATGTTTCTAGTGAAATGGAAAATGTCTTTTAAGCTCTGTGCAAAAAAATAATGAACACATAAACCTCCATGTGAATATAGAGTGATTGACATATAGCATATAAAAGCTAGCAACTTTTACATCTATTAGATAACTTTCCATTGATTTCTTAATCGCTACATAAATAAGAAATCTCGATACGGATATGTATACATCTATAGCGAAAAATGTAAGATTATATTACCCAAAACCATTATTCACTGAGTGCGAACTACATGATGGCAGTCCGAGAGTTCACCTTAAGCAGAAAACATTTAAAAACTCTATACGCAGAGCGCATGAATTATAGATCTCTAAATCAGAATGATAAAAAAATTACGAACATATATTGATACTCGGAGGTCGGATGGAAAAAAATTTTGGAATCTCTCTCAATGGCCAGAATTACGAACATAATCGAGATTCGGAGATCGAATATGATTACATAAAGTTGGTCTTCAGCGGAGAAAAATTCAGTAGCTCTATACGCAGCGCACATAAATTACAAACATCTACAGAAGAAAGATACAAAAATTACGATTCTATGAAGCGCACATGAATTCATATCTAGATTTATACCCGAAGGACCTCAATCAATACCAGAAGATTTATAAATCGTACAATAAGGTAATATATCAAATTCTTAGATATTTATCGATGATTATACGAAGCGCAAATAAATTATAGAAATCTATATTAGAAAGATACAAAATCTATTGAAGATGGAATAGGATCACATTATATAAATACGAGGTAAAGATTATAAACATCTTATGTTATATTTAAAAGCTTAGGATTAACATAAGTAAAACTAAGCCAAACACCAAACCATATGTCGTAAACATTTCTAAGAACCAACCATCCTTGATCAAAGTACATGTCATTAGATTTTTTCATAACATGCACTTCGAACTCATTAGGATTAGGATCTCGAAGAATCACATATGTATCAATTAAGACCCCGAAATTGCGAACAAAGCATTGAGGGAGTCTAGCTAATGCCTGCAGTGAACAGGTAAAAAAACAATTTCACATAAATCAACTCCTCATGTACATTTAAAAAAGGATAAGAAAAATACACTCAATCATCAAGTGTGATACAAAATACACAAATCAAGAAACATGTACAATTCATGATACAAAATACACAAAACACGAAACATGTTTTCAGAGGTATCTATTAATATGTTAAATTCGTATGCATATATTGAGATAAGTTAACAACTGATAATTTTAAGAACACTCAATCAATGTAGGCAAAGTGATTAAATTAAGATAAAAGCATTCTTGCATCCATATCAACTCAAAAGCATCAAAATATATAAAATGTGATGCAGCCAGCACAAGAGAACATGAAGACACTCATGATACAAAATAAACAAATGAAGAAACATTATGTCAGAGCCATCTAATAATCTGCTAAATGTGCATGCATATATTGAGATGCATTAGCACCTGGTAATTTTAAGCACAATCACTGAATGTTGGCAAAGTGACTACATTCAGATAAAAGCACTCTTGCATCCATATCAACTCAAAAGCATCAACATATAAAAATCTGAATGTTGGCAAAGTGACTACATTAAGATAATAACATGTTGAATGTTGACAAATTGACAACATTAAGATACAACATCTCACAAGGCATGCATGCATACATAAATATGAATACATTGACATATCATCATAATGTAACAGATGCAAGAAGAGAACTACCTCTTATAACAGATGATCAAAACCTTCAAGCTGGATCAAAATCCATCATTTATCTGCAAAAAACACAATTTCATCAAATGTTAGAAAATAAATCATCAAATAATCTAGAAATATCAAATCTTACAATCTATATCTACCCTTTTCATTCTATAAACGTAAAAAGAGATTTTTAAAAGCTGAAACTATTTTACCAAACTCAAAAACATAATAATAAAGATTAGACATTTTAATATTTTATAGGAAAAATAAAAGTCTGCATAAAACATTGCACATCATATTTGCGCATGCGTGCACGTTCTTACTCTAGTCTCAGTTTTTCACTATTTTGCATACAAGATTTAGTAGTATTAGAGAAGAAAGCGGTATCATACCTAGAGAATCTCTCAGTAGTTAAGTCAGCTTGCTATTTCTGCAAACAAAGTAACATTGAATCATGTTAATACTCTGATGAATTTAGTTTTGATGCATTGTTGGTGTAAAAAAATTTACACTGTTAACTAATCACAAATTATCTTTTGTACGACTTTTATAATAGTTAGGCATAGATTTCTTAGAAGACAATAATTAAATATGACGAATCGACGCCAACAGAATACTTGCCTGTAAGGCACATGACACCTCTTTCTCTTCAAAGCTGCAAGGACATCAGCTAGAGCTGAAAGAGAGAGATTAATAGCTCGTCCTTCGTCAAGTGTTGGTCCTTTGGCCCCGGTTTTCAGCTACCGTTCACTGCCTCCAAGATCAACCATCCATAACTTACTTGTTTCGCTTTTGGCCTCCGAAGTATCCCTGCGTCTAAATATGTTTATCCTTGTCAAGCTATATATATATATATATATATATATATATATATATATATATATATATAAAGCTAAACAGATAATGTAACTATCAAGCTGAGAAAACCATGAAAATGTTTTGGAGTGCCTAATTAGAACTATGCTCACCAGTGTGACATGCTTGATGCCTCATTCACATTAGTCCATGAGGTTGATCCGGATCTTCTTCCTTTGTTGTACCGCCATTTGGCTTTAGCACAATCAGAAATCTGCACTTCTGAGAGACCCTCAATTTCAACCAATCCCTTTGGATCTGTTAGCAAGTTTATGAGTACAATTGACATGAGGAACCTGTTGTAATAACAAACAAACACATCTTAGTTAATCAATTAATTAAAAATATAATCCAAACCCTAAAGATAACCTCATATTAAAATAAAAACCATGCATGACAGTTATGAGAAGAAGGAACAATATCTTCATGTTTTTGGCCGGTGAAGATGTGAATACCAACAAAGCAACACGTAACATGTCCATATTTTCCAGATTTGAAGTTGAAACTTCAACTACCTGTGTCCAACACAAACAAACAAATCCCACAAAACATACATCATTAAAATCAAAGCTTTAACTTTGTTTTGCACAATGCAAGATCATCAATTAAGTCTATAAATTAACATATCTTAAAGGTAGGTCTACATAACAATAACATGTTTACTAATCTCTTTGAATAGTGAGTAGTGTAATCAAATCAACACAAAAACCACCGCTAGCAACTCTGGTTTATCCTAAATTCCACAACATATAGTCATTTCAATCATGCTAAGGGCTTGTTTAAATCATTAATTAGTAGAGTTATCCTAATTAATCCTAAAAATCCTAAGTTGACATGCATCATGAATTTGGGGAAAAGCTAATAAAGCTACTCTATTAAGTGAGAGTTTACTTAAAGGAACCCACCAGATTTAACAACAGTACGACGTTATTTCGCAAGCCTAAAACCATCCTTTTGTGCCGCTTGAGTACCCAAACCTGTAGTCCTCAAAACACCATTTTGACAGCTTCAGTACCTCAACTTCAAACGCGTCCCTAGACCTCATTTCCTAATCAAAAATTATGAAATTGGCGTCACAACGACCGGAATTGAGTTAGTTAACCACAGAAACAAACAGTATCTCAATCAGAGTTACGAGGAGTGAGAATTTGCCTTTTTAGTGGAGCCTTATCCTAGAACACGGGTTTAACCCAAACTTCTTCAAAAATCACCGATCAAAATTCCAAAGCTTGCATCTTGTACCCATGTTCATTGCTTCTGATATATTCCCAGAGAATCTCAATTCCATTAAACTCACATGCAATTTACCAAATGAGAAGAAGTGAAGAATGGTGTTTTGGGTTTTAACTTGAATAGAAGAAGGAAAAAAAGTTTACGGTTCTTACCTATAACTTCTCTGTAAAACTTGAACACCATCAGGATCTCACACATGCAATCAAGTTCATAATTGAGTTCTTAAAATGTGATGAACACAGCAAGAATTCAAAGGAAATCCATGGATGTTTGATATAAAATTACCCTTACCTTGGAGCTTGAGATGAGAGGAACCTATTTATGGAATTGCATGTTGATTTAAGATGAAAGTTTGGTGGTGTTTGGCTTTTTTTTTATAAAACATTAGCGTGCACAAACATCACATGATAACTATGACATCCCAACTATGTTGGCACCCCATAATCATCACCTATAATTTGCAGCACCCTAATAAATTTATTAAAAAGAAAGAAAAAAGAGACAAACTTGGGGGGACTAGACCAAAACCCAAGGAAATAGAAATACAAAGAACCTGCCACTGCCTCATTAAAAACTTTTCCTGGAAAACCCAAGGGATAAAACCAAGGATAAGGGAAAAAGAGTGCAATGGATTTAATGAAATCTAAAAGACGGAAGACCCATTAAATTACTAATATAATCTCCTCGAACACTAGGCGGAATATTATCCCACCAATAAAAACCATCAACATTGATGCCTAAAGCAGCCATTTTATCTGCACAATAGTTCCCTTCACGATAAATGTGAGTCACTCTAAAATGCATGGTTTTAGCCAACTCCAAGCAATTGAACCATCTATTACGGAGCTTCCAAGGGACAATGAGGGTGGTGTTTGGCTTGATGATGATGAACACGAGAGAGAGTGAGAGCACGAGAGAGAGAGAGAGTGAGAGAGAGAGATCGTACGAGAGAGAAAAGAGAGAAGAGAGAGAAAAAAACTTCACAAATGAAAAAATAAAATGGGAAAAGAGAAATATATATCCCACTAGGCCCAATGCATGTGTTCCATATAGCAGGCCATATGTAAGCTTCTGCTCCTCAACATGTGGTTTGCTAAGGCTATAGATGTCAATCAACCATTGGATAGAAATTGGCAGCACATTAGTGGACGAAATTGGCAAAGTGTCATTGGACAATATGCATGATTGTTGATCACCATGGCCAATTCAATTAGGGTTTAATTAGGGTTTCTATTTTGCACTTGCAAGTCCACCATCTTTTAGTATAATATGAATGAATATGATAAGAGTATATAAGAGAGTTTCATAAACTAATGATACATTATTTTTTTTTTATTATTGGAGTTCCATGACGTGACACATAGGGTATCAAAATTGATGATACCGGTACCTTATTTAAAGTACCAGTATCATCAATTTAATGTTATTATTAGCTTCCACATATATCAAAATATTACGGTTGACATTTAATGATCGGATCTTTTTCTTTTTTTACTATAGGAACATTTTATTTCTTTGTTGTCTTTTCATTTCATAAGTTTTCATTCAATTTCGTTTCTTCAACAACAGTGCAGAAAATATTTTATTCTATATATTACATAATTTTTATTTGTTTTGTTCTCAAATCATATTTTATTTGTTTTCTATCAAATGGATCATAATATGTATAATAATAAAAATTAATTATTATATTTTTCATTATATATTTCCCGTCATATTTATGCATTTTTCACAATTTTTTATTTATTTGTCATGTATTTCTCATTATATTTAATTAGTAATTTATTTATCTACGTATTTATTAAATTAACTAATTTTTATTTTTATTTAGACAAAATAAAAAAATAAATATAGAATATACCATTTGTTATTAATGTATGATACTAAAAAAGTGGTTCCACCATTAGAACAAAATATGTATGAGTTACATAAATATTACATGGTATTGTATGGACCACTTGTTAGTAATGTATGATACCCAAAGTGTCATTGTAGATGCTATGAAAAGAGAGTATTGGAGAAGTTATCGGTTACTACTTAGCAATATCCTTCGTGTAATTGGGTGTTTTCCAGTAGTATTTCTACAAAATTGTTGGATCCTAATTTGATACGCTCTTCTCTTCTCTTGTTTTCTGAATGCAAGTTTAAGGTTGAGTAATCAAGTTATCAGTTACGCACTTCTTCACTAAACAAGTGACCACGATATTAATGTTTGTCAAAAAAAAAAAAAAAGTGACCACGATATTAATGAAAATAAATTTGTACTGTATATTTATTTGGTCTATAAAGTCAACTTTTGTTCTAACTTTATTTTTGGTACATTAATCAACTTTTATAATTAAGGTTGAAGTAATGTAATTTATTTGTACCAAAGAAAGAAAAAAAAGAAGTAATGTAATTTATAGAAAATATTTGAACTATTATTATTTTTCTATATTTGAAGTTTAGATTTTAAGGATGTAAACAAAACAAGTTTAGATGTTTTTATAGATAAAGAGGTAACATCAATGAAACTTTCACGCCCTTCTCCTTTTCAGGTCTGGATTTATTATTAGAATTTTAGAGGCCTATACTCAACAACAAAAGCTAGCTTGAGAGTTGAGGTTTGCACTACACTTATAAAGGCTATCTTTACCATATCTCTAGCCAATGTGGGACTTCTAACACACCCCCTCACGTCCAGAACTGAACAAGCTGGAACGTGGGATCAACAACAACGGGTGGCCCAAATATGGGAGGTCTCCACAACAAACAACAAATGGATCTAGAACTAGGCTCTGATACCATATTAGAATTTTAGAGGCCTATACTCAACCACAAAAGCTAGCTTGAGAGTTGAGGTTTGCACTACACTTATAAAGGCTATCTTTACCATATCTCTAGCCAATGTGGGACTTCTAACATTTATCGTAAAGTTTTGGATTCGAACATAGATTAAAATGTGCAGTTTAACAATTTTGATATTTTCAATTGAGTTGCATTTAATGACAATAAATTATAATTGAAAAATGATAATATGTGTCTTAAGAGTATATGTTAAAGAAGTAAATAAAATATTATAGGAAATATACCCTTCGTTTAAACCCGACAACCAATCCCAACTTTATCAACAAATTGGACAATACCTACATTTTTTAGTATTTTTATTAGCAAGTTGTGATTGATTGTCATTGGAAATTGAAATAAGACATACTAGTATTCTTTAGGCGGGGTGGATTGTCTCAACCATTGTTGTTAAAATCGCATTTTAATGCGTAAACTCGTTTGATTTTACGTTTTTAGGTATGAAAAACATGTTAATTAGGATGTAAACTCATTTTATGGTAAACTAGGGAAACAAACGAGTTTACACCGAGTTAACTCGGTCAAACTCGCTGGAATCATGTAAACTCGTCACACGAGTTTACTTTGTGATTGCGAGTTTACCTTTAAAAGCTCATTTTCATTTTTTAGTCCAATTTTTTTTTTGTCTAACTGTCAAAATAAACAACTTTTCTCAGCTCCACTTTCAATGAATTTGATCTTTGGTTCTAATATTGAAAATTCTTTATCATATGGAAAAGAATTTGATGATTTTGGAGAAGAATACATCAATGAAGAATATACATCAAAGAATTTGAACTTTTGAAAACAGTAACTCTAGTTTTTTTTATACTTTATCTTTTTAACGATTTTAGAAACTTACGAACCTTCTTATCTAGATTGTTATTTGGACGTTTATATGATTTATTTGGATAATTGTATATTTTAATACAAGGTTATGTACATAATAATTTTAATATTATTTTAATTTTTGGTAAACTCGAACGATTTTACGAGTCGAGTTTACCTGTCGAGTTTACCTAGGCAAAACAAGTTGAGGTAAACATTCGATCCTGACAACCTTGGTCTCAGGTGACAATTCCACAAAAGAGAATAAAGTGTGGATCTCAACCTTTCAAGATACAAAAATAATGAATGGTGAGAATTACAATAGAGAAATTATAAGTATGCAAATTGTATGCTTTGTGCGATTAGTGATACCATTGATCCATTGTGTGTGTTTCGTTTTTTTAGTGGTGAATGGTGTAGGTTTGTTCAAGTGCAATGTCTATATAGGAAATAAATGACTATAGTTAATTTGTACCCAATTCGATAGGATTTTTGGTTGACAACCCACTTGGGTTAGTTTACTAGTGTTTGCTTAGGTTTTTGGAGTATGCTCCTTTCAAAGTCTCAGGTTCGATTCCCCCTAGTGCCAATTTCGGTGGGCTAAGTCCATATAAAAAAAACTCTGGCTTTAAGTGTGGCTTCCGTAAGTGGGCGGTGGGATTGATCCCCTTGAATTAGTCGGTCCTAAAGCTGAATACCAAGTTTTTTTTAAAAAAAAAGATTATTGGTTGACCTATTTTCCCATCACTATTAAGATATCTCATTCGGATTAACATAACGATTTTCCTTCTTCCGTTCCTTTATTTAGTCCAATGAACCCAGCTATTTTGCCTCTTATATATCCGTAGTTTAGATTAGTCGTTTCTAATTTTTAGTATAGTTTGGAGAGACAAAACATTAGAGGAAGACAAAGGAGATGACACTCAATGCAGTTGATAAATTGTGTAAACCATATAAGTAAAAGAGTAAACATTGAATTCATTTTCGTGAAAAATAGTTTGTTTTTTTGTTTTTTTGTAAACCAGGTATCTTCTGCTCGTAATTATAGTGACTAATTTTCAAGGCCGATCCTCACTATTTTATAGTCCCACAAGTTTTGTAGAATCCAAATGGATAACAAATTCTCTCCAAGAATTTTTAATTGTTGAATGTTCAAACTCAAGATCTAACTCGAACATATGACCTTGATTAAGTTAGAAAAGACACAGTTTATCTCATCTAAACGATCTTGAGTAAAATATTTATAATTAATAAAACTAAAATATTTATAATTTTGTACAAATGTATGGGGAAAATATATCGCACTTGTTTAGCCAAGTAGTAGAATTTTATATCTCGGAAATAATTTACTTTTGTGGTGGGGGTGTCTCCTTCAATTTGAACACACGACAACAATTTATCTCTTTCTCTCAGTGTCTCAAATTCAATCTTTGTGGACCTTTGCAACATGCAAGACCAAATTCATATGTACGTTTTAAAGGAAAAAGTTTCATTACTTTTATTCGTACTTCAGACCCGTGACCAAAAATTCAAGCACAAAAATCTTCGACCTCTATAATTTGCATATCAACAAAGTACACACTTGTCTAAATAAACACATGATGCTTTTAATTTTATTTTTTTTAATAAATTAGTAATATACTTGTGCATGGCACTGCATGCTTATGTAATGGAAACTGAAATTAAACAAAATAAACTCTACATTATTTTCATTCACTTAATTTTGACTAATTAAAAGTGTGATCCTCTAGGGAGAAGACAATTGTGGAGCCCAAACCCCCCAATCATGGCTCAAAAGAAGATTCCCTTGACCAAATAATACCAAATTAAGGGACCCAACTTGAAAGTACTTACATTTGGTTTACTTAACACATCTAGCTCAAACATCATTTCTACTATTAAGTAAAAAATTCAAATTAATTGAGTAACTATATGTTACATACTTACATGTTTAACAACCATTGACTAAATAAACAAAAGAATCTTAAGCAAGTGTTAACAACCATCACTAAATTACATATTTATAACAACTATAAATATAACAGTGAAAATTCAGACACCTTAAACAAGTGATCAGAGGTTTGATTTCTGACTCTTGCCTATATAGAAAACTTTGTTGGAAGAGAAAAATTCATTCTGTGTGCTGAATAAATTTTTCAACTAGGATTAATTACTTCGTGCATATAAATGATTATAGGAAAAAAAAATCTCAATCTAGAGAAGTTGGTGTCTCAATCACATGAGGAGTTGGAGTAGAACATTCTGACCTAAATTCAGATGAAGGTCTATTTCCACTATTACCCCTATGAATTTCCTCAACCATTGTCACAACTTCATCCATTTTTGGTCTATCATCTTGTAACCTCACAACACAAGCCATACCAATTTGTAACATCTCAACCATTTCTTCTATATTAGGATATCTCAATAATTCCAAATCAAACACTTCAGAAGTCCACTCTTCTCTAACCACAGAATTCACCCATCTAACCAAATGAACAACTTCCTCACCTCCATGTAAGGGAGATTTTCCAGTTAAAAGTTCAAGTAATAAGACACCGAAACTATAGACATCGGATGCATACGTTGCTTTTCGAGTTTCGGTTACTTCCGATGCAAGGTATCCTCTTGCTCTTGGTGATATTGGACTTATTATCATTGTTGCTAGACCAATGTCAGATATACAACCATATCCTTTAGAGTTGAGGAAGATGTTTGAAGCTTTTATGTTTCCATGGATTAGTTTTTCTTCATGGATGTGAGCAATGCCTCTTGCTACACCAATTGCTATTTTCAACCTACTTTCCCAATTTAAAGGAATCCTCTCTGCCCCTCTTTTGCCTGCATATATAGTGGTGCATGATTAAAATCGAGATTAAAATCGTGAATTGGAAGACACATTGTAAATAAAAAATGACATGCTCAAGTAAAAAATAAGCGACGTAACAAAAATTTTAAGCCGATATATCATATATGAAGCTCAATAATTCAATATTCGCAGTTGCGGGAGATTGAACCGTGATCCTCCCTACCAAGTCCAGCGCCAATCAGTAATCACCACTGGAACAACTAACGATTGGTAACATATTGAAGTATCTTTAATGTTTTTCAACGATAGTTATTAGATAGGAGAAAGTGTTAAAAACAGCGTACCATGTAACATTGCTGAGACACTGCCTTGTTCATAATAATCATAAACCATAAGTTTCTCCTCCTTTGAATAGTAATAAGCCCTTAATGAAACCACATTCTCATGCCTAATCCTTCCCACAATCTCCATCTGCTGTTCGAATTCGCGCTTCCCAACCATAACCTCCTTTAACCTCTTAACCGCGACCGTTGTTGCATCCTCTAAAGAAGCCTTATATACAGTACCAAATGTTCCTTTCCCAAGCACCTCAGCAGAAGCTCTCAACAAATCTTCTAAGTCAAATACAAGATTACAACCTTCAAAGAAAACGATTTTGTTTCGTTCTAGACTATCAGAAGCTTCTTTTTTCTCTGAAAAAACTTCTTTACTCTTCTGAGACTTAATAATTTGTCCATCTTTGCCGCGTTTCTCATAGTAACATACAATCAAGAAAACTCCTATGAATAAAAATCCTAACACCGAACCACCGATTATGATACCTAATAATGCCGGTTCTTTAAGTCCTTTATTTTTCTTCCTTTTTTTATGAACATTTGTAGGATAAGAAACATTTACATCAACATATGTAAGATTGTTACCTGAAAAAGACAAACTTGGAAATCTAGAAAGTGATTTAGGAACAAAACCACTAAGATTATTGTTTTCCAAATTAAGATCTTTGAGACTAGGAATATTAATATCAGGAATTTCACCAGAAAGAGTGTTATTAGCTAGAATCAAAGAACTAAGATGAGTCAAATTTGAAACTGATAAAGGGATGCTACCATTAAAACCATTGTTAGAAAAATCAACAAAAGTTAGATTCTTCCAAACAGAAAAATCTAATGGCAATGAACCATAAAACTTGTTAAATTGTATAGAAACAAAAGTCAAATTTTTCAGCTTATTGAAACTAGAAGGAAAAAAACCAGTTATAGTATTTGATGCAAGACTCAAATTTTGAAGTGCTGAGAGTCTACTAAGTGTGTTTGGTGGAATTGAACCATTCAATCCAACACTTTGTAGTTGAAGAGATATAACTCTTGATTGTTCTTTGTTGCAGATAACTCTATTCCATTTTTTGCATACAGAAGAATTCTTGTTCCAATTGAGATGTGTGGAATGGTTCATATTGTGAAGGAAATCAAGTAAAGCTTGTTTATCTGCTACTGGTTCAGCTTCAACAGAAAATAAGAACATTGCTCCAATCATGAAAGTTGTTGAATAAAGGAACAAAAGGGCCATTTTGTTTTTCATTTTTGTAGATTGAATAGAGAGATTTTGAAGTATATGTCTATATGATGTGTTTTCAATGCTGAAATAACAAAGAAAATTTGGTGAGAAGCATGTAATAGAATTATATTATGTACCTTATGTATGTAACTAGATATATTGGTGTTATTTTCTTAGCTTTTGACATTAAAGGATGAAAAAATAAACAGCTATTTAGTAAAGTGACTTTGTGGTCAAAATAAGCAGCACTTGTTTGGCATGGAAAATTGAAAATAAGCTTATTACTAGCTTTTTTCCTGTTCACCTACTTTTTGTTTGTTTCCCTAGGGAGAACAATCAAAAAGATGTATACCAAACTTTGAAACTTTATTAGAATAGAAGACTTGGCTCAAAAGCAAATAGATAAATAACTATGAAGAACATGTACAGACACGGACATCGAATACGATACGAACATTAACACGTCGACATCGATAATAATTTGAGAAAATGACATAATCCAGTGTAATCATAAGTGTCAGCATCGTGTTGATACTAAAATAAAAAAGAGAAGTGGATTGGACAATGATTTTGTACTCTGTTTAATTTAGAAATTGGTTATTGGACAAGATAAAACAAGTATTTTCAAGTAACAAGAGTTTGTATAAAAACTTCCCTTACTAAATCATAGGCCAATTTTTTGTCTAGAGTATAAACTATCAAAATTACAAAAATATCCTTATAAAACCATGAACTATAGTATAAACTTATTTCTTATGTGATCACTTAACATGAACTTGAAGAAAGATAGAAACCCTTTTCCTAGTCAATAACATCCAAAGGCTAAAGATAACTTTTGCCACAAGAATAGGAGGGGGCATGTGAAGTAACCACATCAATGAAGCAATAAGAAAAACATTAAAGCCTCTATACATAAGTTTTTCATGTGACAAACACAAAAACTTAAGGAGAACATTAACTAAGAACCTTAAATTTAAGCCATACCTTTGTTTCTTCTCCTTTTTCCTTTGTTTCTAGCTTTTATGGACAAAACTTTCTATGGTTGTGCTTATAAGGATTTGAGTGAGGAAAGAGAAGTGTAGATTGATAGACAACATTGAGAGGTTACCTCATGAGGTTTGTCTTGAGCTTGGTTACACATGCGTAGGTTCCCTATGTCCTACAACTACAATATAGAGTAGCCTGTAGTATAATTCATTTAATTATTTCATGTCAAAAAAATTAGTTTTGTTAATTTATTCTTCTTTGAATCAAGTGCTTTTTTGACATTAATTAGTGGGATTTCAATGCTTTAGATTTATTTAATTTGTGATAATCAAAATAGTACTAATACACTTCCAACCTAACATCACGAGAGTTGTTAGTGTGATGAATCACATATGCGGACTTCGAACACAACACTAATAAGTTACTGCATGCGAATGGTACTTTTTTATCTTTATCAACTTGATAGTGGTGAAGATTAAAAAAGTTTATAAACATAAGTCGGTAACAGATTTGGATTTACTGCTGTCAAATAATTACTTAGTTTTATGTTGTAATCAATCATGATCGTTGATTTGAGATCGAAATATTCAGATTTAAAATACAATTTTACTAAGTAAAACTATCTCAACCGCTAATTAGAGATCGGATATCTCAGATCAATTACAGATCAATCCCACTGTAATTGTGGAAAATCCAACTCCGTCGATAACTATATGATGCATAAGTATGGTACAATGGACATATTTGGTACGCATACTTCATCATTTTAGTAGTACTCATACTTGAAAGGTTTGCATTTGGTAATAAAGCAGCTGATTTATCTATTTGTTTAGATGTGTTAAACTCGAAGAGTAGTTGACTAAATTTGTGTTGGATTAGGAGAACATCAACATCATAAAATGTATGTTTGATGTATGCTTCACCGAAAGAAGGGGTTCAATATTGTTGTTATTAGGCACAATCCTGTAATTAGGCACCAATCGTATATATCTTTGCATTTTTCATAACCAATTGCGTCCGTTGATCTCAATTTTCACGTGTCCTTTCAAAACTTCTCTATCAGATCAAGATGGTTATAAAAAATTTAGTCAATACTTAATGATCATATGGATGTCTCAAATATTTTTAAAGAGAAGAATTTTATAATTTTTAATAAAAATAATATTTTTTATCAAGTCATAATATGTGTCACTCTTCTATAATTCAATAATATATTCTTTGATACCCAATTAGTAACAACAAATCAGATTAATATTTCATTTTGACTCATTTTAGTATGGTCATGCATTTTACAATCATACTTCATCAAGGAGTCTACAAATATTAATCCTGCCTTGTAGGATGGACAAATCGCATCAAGGTTTACTCATGTCCCTCTACATGACTCATGGAGTGTCTAGCTAACCGACTTTATAATTGTCTTGTTACGGTCACAGACAATGTTAAAAAAAATGGTAATTTTTTTGATGGTTGGAAATTATTTTGGCTTTGCCAGAAAACTTGGAGTCTTTGTTAGATAGCTTTCTTCTAGAATTCCGCCGTGGAAAAAAGATTGTATATAAGAGTGCTAACGGTTTGGCATGCGACTATTTGATTGATTTTTTTTTTTTGAACGGCGGCTATTTGATTGATTTGGCCAACAAGGAACAATTTGATCTCTTCATTTATCAGAAGAAATATTAAGAAAAAAATAAATTGATTTTTTATTCAAAAGAGGCTAATGTCGAAGAAGTGGTGAACTCAACATCAGCCTCTTTATTAAACTCTAGCAAAATTCATATAGAAGAAGTTTCTAAAAGCAGTTTGTTAAAGCAAAGAACACTATTGCACCTGTTAGTAATAGTATGTTACCATCTTTTGAAACAGTCGTGTAAATGGAATCTGAATTCAATAATATATTTGTTCTCGTTTGAGTGTTAAAATAACTCACATAAATTAAATATCAAAGACCAAAATAGAGTCTATACAATATGGATGACAATTTGACTCATATGCAGTGGGCACCCGCAAAAATACTAATAATGAGTAGGGTAAAAACCCGCATTTTGAGTATGAGGACGGGTATGAATAATTACCCGCAAAAATGAACGGGTATTGGTGTGGATACGGATACCTTAGTACCCACCCCACCTCATACCCACACAATATATATTAATTATTATATAATAACATATGTTTATCAATTTAAAAAAATACAACACCATTAAACTATTACATATTTTTAATAAAATGTTTATTTATAACATAATATAAATACAATGTGAATATTTCAACAAAGAAAAGAACTTTAACATGATGTTAATCAAATTTTTGTTTATAAATTTTATAAGTCAACATTAAATTCTTTAAATAAAAATTAATTATATTAAAACGATATAATATTTTATAATAGAACGATTTATATTTAGTAAAAATGTGGGTAACAGGTACGAGTATGGGTACTTAGGTACTCGATACTTAGGTACCCACAAGGTATGAGGACGGGTACAAAGATTATTACCCACGCGAGTATGAGGATGAATACGAGTATTTTTTTCAAACTGCGTAGTATTCTATCCATACCTTATCCATTGTCATCCCTACTATATATAAACTCATCCTCATTGTCAAAGAAATATCTTATTATTAAAATATGATAGGATGGCCGGAACATTTTTTATTGACAATTATATATTGTTTATACATTCATTTGTAAACTGCTTCTCCCACCAAAACATCTAATGCCACACTATAAAATATGTTATCATATAACAACCAACCAGCAATCCTATATAGGCAGGGATTTCTTGCTAAATTGAAGGTGCCTTAACCTTTAGAATCACATTAATACTTCAAAAAGTCAACTAGCATAAATTGATGCTTAAAATAAAATTATGATAAGAACGTTCTAGAATCACAGTTACAGTTTTAAATAACATTAATACTTCACATATACAGTACAGTTTTAGAATCACATAATGGCATGGCAAGACTCTAAATTAGCCTAGTTAATGATATTTTATGGGCTTTAGGTAAAACGTGAGAAAATAATTTATTTTTTTAACATAATATACTTTAATAGCATAAATATAATAATGCAAAAATAGAAAGTGATTGTCATTAGTATTAGATAACTCAAAAAAAAACCTCCAATAAATATAATAATATTAAACCTTACTGAATAGAAGAAAATATAATAAACTACAAAAGTACAAATCTAATAACATCTGAAAATTGACGGTTTTGTATAGAAATTAATTAAAGGTATAGTAAGATGACACACTTAGTTGGTAGAGACGTTGCTTATAATATGTAGGGCTGAGGTGTAGACGGTCCAAAGAAAATTTTGAACACTTTAAGGGGGATGTGATGCATAATAAGGAGGGATGCGGCGAATTTGTTGGGTTTGAGTTACCTGTGGGCCTGGCATTCTAAGTAAGCTGCATCGCACCAATACTTACCTGGAAAAGTAAATGAGATTTTCTCACACCTCTCACACTTATGTTTTCTGCTTTGCTAGTTTAATTTGTTTAGTTTTTGTTATTAAATGACTGCATAGTCTTTCGTCGGCTACTAATATTGCATCTATTGGTGTTGTTTAGTCACCAAAGTTGGGAGTGGTATGGTTATATTCGATTAGTCATAATGATCTTATGCATGTTCTTTGATGGTGGCGATTAAAATCATTATACTAAACGACAAGAGACTTTTTGAAACCTATTAAAATCATCTTGATTAATCAAAATGGATTTGCCCATTTTTATTTCTTCCCCAAGAGGAAGTGGGAGAGGTTGTTATGGGAGTTTCATCTACCTTAGATTTGCTATAGGGGGTTGCCCCAAAAGTGGTCTTTTTACCCAGGCACTATGACTAATCAATTTTTTTTATTTCTTTCAAATGTATTTTTTTTTTAATTTATATTATAATATTTATTGTCGAATGTAATGAATTACAATGTAATATGTAATAATATTTCTGTTACGTCTTATAATGTTTCATTCTTGTCTGTTTTTGCTTCTTTTTTTTTTTCTTTTTTTTTCTGTCAAATGACCATCCGCTACATAAGTAGTAGATGAAAAAAAAAAACGTAAAATTTCACACGAGGCTTCTGAGGGGACGTGGGATCTAAACCGTTACCTAAATTCATAAAGTGGGTGAGAAAATGGGTAGACTGACAAAAGAAAATCTCAATTTGATGCATTTATTTTGTTTGCTAAAATGACACTTCATTTTAATGGGAAAAAGATGATACTTCATTCTTATTTTCTGATTTGCATGTCATTTTTGTTAATTATATATATTGTTTATTTCGAGTTTGAGAATAGAAATAGAGAATATGAGAGCTTTGTATTTTCTTTTTACATGTGTCTTTACATTAAAACATAAGTCTTATTTATAAGATGTAAATAAGCAAGTGAACGATCAAAGATAATTATGCTTCATTAAAATCTTATTGGAAAAAAAAATTCAAGGGAAAAAGATCAGTCAAGGAAAAAGAGTATAACATACAACTCTCTCTAAGACGACAAACACCAATTTTTTGTATCAGTTGTTAAAAATTCTACTTAGAAGAGACGTTATAAAAATGTCTGCTAAATTATCACATGAACAAATTTGAAAAAAATACAATTTCTTCGTTAGCAATTGCTGCTCGGGATGAATATTAAGTTTGGAGCTTAATTTTTTGCTTATTTGCTTCAAAGAAAAGGTAGTTTTGTTTATTTTATTTTTCAGTCTCCAAGTATTATATGAATTTTATGATTGAGATTTTTTTTCTGCAAATTGATATATAAGAAATGTAGAATTGTGGAAGAAGATATGCAGCTCCATGTATCAACTATACTAGTAGGAATTAAATGCATTGTAGGAACTTGCTATAAATGAATTCGACCCTAAAAGTCAAATAACAATATTGAGCATAAATAGCTCAATATTAAATAAATAAATAAATAAATAAATGTACTAAAACATATTGAATAAATTAAATAAAGGGTAAAAAAAATCAAAGCAGTAACACATTTGGCCTTTAAAAAAAAGTGATTTTTTAAACTAGCTATGCATCCATGATATCCATCAAAGAATAGTAACAAAATTCCATTCAATCCCCTTTCTAATCAGCATGAACCTACTCCCACTAGACTTACCTTTTTCTTTTCTATAAATATAAGTTTCAACATTAAAAAGACATCAAATTGATTAATTAGAGAAATTATTGAACAAGTCTGTCAATGGAGTTTGAGGTGAAATCGAAATGAAATTTGAAAGGTTTTGCATGACGAAACTATTCTCCAAATTTCTATTTTCATATAGATCAGGCCGGCTCAAGTTGTTAATGAACCTAGCCATGTTCTGATCTAATAACGGTGATGCTTGTGAGAAAATTCCGTGAAACAAACTTGTATTTTCATCACCACTATTCTCATCATTTTGATGTTGTTTTTTCATCTCTTGATTAGGTTCTCTAACCTTCTCTATTGCGGCACATGATGCAACGGTCAGCTTTGTCGTCTCACAACTAGTATTAATGTCGTTTAAAGAATTATTCGACGTTGATGCCATATTCGACGAGGAATTGGAAGAACCGGTGAGACGTTGAACAAGGCTCATGAATTCATTTGGCGTAGTATGGATTATCTTCGGAGATACGGTGTAGATGATAACCGGCTGACGAATTTGGGCTTGTGGGGCTAATGGTGGTTTCTTGATCTTATGAGAGTTTTTGTTTATCCTTAGAGGTGTAGGGCGAGGACCTTGTAGTTGAAGTTCTCTTTTTTGTGAACTTCCATCATCAATATTGTTAGGAAAGTTCATGTTGCTAATGAAGAAGATATATTGAATGAATTTGAATTGTGAACAAATATTGTGGGAAAATATATGTAATATGATGATGAGAATGAGAATATAACTTTATGTTGTGAATTGTGATTTATATATTGACATGAAATTGAAATATGTACGGAGAAGTGGTCAATATAGTAAATAGGAATTATTTTAATGCAACATACATTGGTAAAACATGGCTCCTATACTACGGTAAATTATATTAATAGTTGGTGGTCTGAATTTGTCTATGCATTAATTTTCTCTTCTTTTTTTTAAGTAGGACAATGTCATAGCTATGTATATATGATGTAACGTATGATGGAGGAGTTGGCTGCTGGATTTTGGATATATTAATTACTAGATAAAATGAGTTGACAAAGTTATGCCTATGTGGCATGGGGGCTATTTGATTGTGTCCTTATGCATGAAATTTACTTGAGTTGGTTTTCTTATATTTTACTAGGTAACGTTTATGGTATCCCATATGTTTTTGTGAAAAAAGCTTGGCTCCTGTTATTGCTTGGAAAAAAATCTAATACCTCTGTTTGATGTCGATTCATCCATACTTCCATTTTAGAGGGAGATTGACTGCTTGTCGGGCTGGTAGCTGTATGAGCGGTAAAGTCCACGTACGGCTCCGTGAGAAAGGCGGTGGACATAAATGGCTTTGTTGTACCTCACTCTCGTCTTCAATGGGGTATGCTCTTTCTTTTTTTTTGAGAGAGAGTATGCCGGATAGGATAATATTTTGATCAGGATGCACTGCAGTAATCAAATAAATAATAAGTAGTAGATTCAAACCATCTATTTTAAATTGGTCGGTTTAAATTAAATCCGAATAAAATTAGTACAAACTAATTAATCTTAATTATTAATATTGAATTTAGTCAAAAATATAATATTAATATTGAACTAGACAATATTAAATTAGACGGTTCTGATTAAATACAGCATGAAAACTGCGTCAATATTTATATGAAATCCTATTGCTATAATGTTTCCATGATAAAAAAATATATGCCATCATTGAAATAATGGTTTAAATAATTGATGGCTTAGATGTTTTATTTTCTTTTTTAAGCATGCATATAGTTTTAATATATGCATGCTAATTCCGAGTATTATCGGTTGACATGATCCCTTCAAGTCTATACTTAATTAACATGCATGATAGTTCCGAGTATTATTAAAACTAAAAAGAATAATACAAACAACTTAGGAGTACTGGGGCAAAATATAAAGAAGGGTCATGCTAACCGGTGCCCCCGGGGCACTGGTTAAGGAAACCAAAATTAGAAAGTTTTGAAAAGAAAATAACACTTTTTAAACTTTCAAGAAGTTGACTGCACAAATTCCAATGCCAAATTACTATTTTTACATCCTTAACTAGTGCCCCGGGGGCACTGTTTAGCATTTTCCTATAAAGAATAATAAATAGTGTTTTTAGGGCACTTATTAAACATACTAAAAAAAAATGGTGGTATTATAAATTAAAAACATTTTTCCGAAAATAAATAAAGTATTTTCGTTTGTGTAATTTGAAACTCCTCTTCTTCAGTTGTAAAAGTGAATGCATGTAGAAACTTTGTGATTTCAAGTTGAAAGTTTCAATGGACTAAGCCAGACCACTTTCTTCAGTGCAGGGTCAAAGGAGAGACTCCAGCAAAGAAAAGACTCTCTACTTACTCTCTCCTGACTCAGTTTAGTGCAACAAAGTCACTTCTAGTTATTTGTTAATTTATTTTACTCCCTTTTTTTTGTTGAAATAAATTCCATTTGCACCAATCAACTTGAGTTTAACTTGATCCAGGACTCAATTTATTTTTGGCGTAAATCAGATTAAGGTATTTTCTGTATGTAACTGCAGAGACTAATTCCTCAAACGTTGTGAAATTCAAATGTACAACAAACTCTCCTTAAGATTTTTAATGT
The DNA here is from genome assembly GCF_020283565.1 of Trifolium pratense. Lineage (NCBI taxonomy): Eukaryota > Viridiplantae > Streptophyta > Magnoliopsida > Fabales > Fabaceae > Trifolium > Trifolium pratense. Next base: position 35,472,986 of record NC_060059.1, on the reverse strand, counting down.
TGTTGCATGTCCAAGCCAAAAAATAATGTTGTAAAATAGGGGGCGAAGGAAAAAGAAAAGTTACAAAAATATTAGATTTTATAAGGTTCGCTATCTAGAATGCGAGTTATTTTTTCCTCAATTTTTACTATTTACTTGTGTTGCGAAAGTGTTAGTATTGGAAAGTCGGGAGGTGCGTGCGAGACTCTGGAGGTGCAAAAAGAAAGAATCGTTTCAAAACATCTTGAGATTTGATAAAAAATTTGTGTTCAAATCTTGTTGGCCTAAACCAAAATTTATGTATGAAAATGGGATTTTTTTCCCAAAATATACCCCTACCCCCCTCTTATTTCCCGTAATACCCCCCTCTCAAAATTATTTCCCGTAATACACCTCTCAAGAGACAAAATCTGAGGACGCAGCAGGGGGAAAGGGTAGCGCCATTTTGAATGGCTCCATTGCCTTTGGGTAGCGCCATTCTGAATGGCTCCATTGACCAAGGCTAATTTTTTTTGTCTTTTTCCTGTCGGGTCTGCATGCGCATGGGAGGGAGAGAATAACCGGGATACTAAGCATTTTCTAAATTTTCATTGAAACGTTGAGTTCCCGGTGATTCAAATGGTTGGTCGTCGAAAATGAAAATGCTCACTAACTAATGGGAGTGTTTGACTAATTATCAATATTCTAACGATAAAGTTAGACTCAAATCCAAAATTTTAAAAGGTATCAAAGTGTGTTGAAGATTTGTGTGATCGATCACCTTCTATCTAAGCACTAAGGTCATACTCCAAATGTAAATGTACATGCGTGTGAAAATGTGTGTTAAGAGATTGTTTCATAGCTTAGCAATCGGGTTTTATTGAAAAATATCCAATCCCAAGATAAAAAATATATGTTGCCTTATAAAAATTATAAAGAGAGACACATTTCATCTTACAAGCTAATTTTATAATGTTGAATTAGACACACATTAAAATTCTAAAATGGTATAAAAAAATATTCAAAATCAGTTGGACCACTTACTACAAGACCACCGCTATCAGACCTATCGAGTCACGCTATAAATGTATGATAGTGGACATGTTGGGTGTGTATTAAGAATTCCCGCCTAAATTAAGTGACCTATTAATTTTATAGGATTGAGTTATTCTCTATTCAAATTATAAAATTAACAATAACATGGTAAACTTCCGATTTTCTTGGGAAAAAAGAGTTTGGATAAGTACAAAAGTTTTCCATGGACAAAATTAAGAGTGGCATGTCTTACCCCATTTGCATAGTAAAGAGAACAACATATAACTTCTTAATGCCAATTTTAATACGTATGACTTCATTCATGATGTGCTAAGAAATGTGAACTCTAAAATTACATCAACATGGCAAAATGATTCCTCCTATATTCTTTTAGACATGTCAATTTCAATATGGGACCTACATATGTTTTATTTACTAAGATAATGTTTAGAAAAACATTATAAGAATAAATTATAACTAAAAGGTCAAATATATAGGTCACCATCTATAGTTTAGAGGGAGGAATTGACAAAGCACAAAGTTATCACATACCAAAAAAATTAATGAAATAAAATAAAGAGTTTAAGCATAAGAAGCTTGATAAGAGAATCGTAGAATAATAATTAATTAATAGTTGAGGTTGCAAGACTTGCTCATTAAAGAAGAAACTAGATAAATTTGAAGATGGAAATATCCATATGCTAGTGGTATTTATATAGAAAGAGTATAGTTGTGGAGAAAGAAGAAATTAATTAGGAAGTGAAATATGAAGAGTGGTAAGAGAGAAATGGAGAAGAAATCAGAAATAAGTTGTGTCATTGAAGAGCTTTCTATGGTGATAATAGTTAAACCTTGTGGAGAAAATCATGAAGTTGCTCATATTCCAATTAAGCCTTTTCTCTCTATATGTTATTTGATTCTACAAATTCTTGGTAGGTTTTCTTACTTCAAATCTTTAATTATGTTTATGCTCAAAGTTTGATGTGAGTTATAACATTAATATTGATATTGATACATTGTTATTGTGTTGTAGATAAAATTGGGCCAACAATGGCTGTTTTGAGACAAGATGTGTTCCAAAATATCAAGGTACAAAGAATACAATTCAGCTTATTACTTAATTATATTTTACTATTTTTAGGCTCTAACTTTATTTTAGGTGAGACTTGAATTTCTCTCTCCTATTCAAGTTGTAAAACTCACCACATTAAATACGGGTAATTAGTGATATCTAAACATATTAGTAATATCTAAACAACATTTGTTTTTGACAAAATCTCTCCAACATTTTAAGCTTCCTATTTATTACCTTATTTTTTATTTTTTATTGATAGACGAAATGACAAAACCATTAAAAACTCACATACACAAAGTAGAGAGACCGGGATTCAAACTCCGGTCATGAGGCCCGACCTAGCAATTTCAGCATTTCTGCCATTTAAGCTAGGATTTATATACTTTATTAATAACTCTTTTTTGTTACCATGATATTGATACGAGGTTTCCACCATTGTTAGCGATAAATAATCTCTGTCGGGAAAATTGTGGGGCATACAAAGTGGGTTCTTCCCTCCCAACCAAATTTTTTCCATACGCATGAGTCATGAATCGAACTCTTACCACATGCTTAAGGGGATCAAAACATTTACCACTTGGACCAATTCATCGTTAATTATACCTCAAATCATTATTAATGTGTAATTTGTAATTCTAATTAGTAGTAGTTTACATGATAGGAAATTATACAATTTAATTAATGAACATTAAGATATTAATTATTTTCATATTAATTCATTGACAAAATCTTAAATTATAATATGGAATGGATGAAATATTAACAAATAACGACCCAATTAAGGGAACCTTTCTGTTTGGTGGATAATTAAGGGAACCTTTCTATTATATTATGAGCTTGATTGTATTAAACCGATTAGTTAAGTTATATAGTATTGATGATTGGTCAACTACCAATGATTATGTTGTATATTATTTGTTCAAAAATAATAATTTGTGTATTAAATTAATTCCTTTTGTTCGCAGAGATTGGAACTGATGCATGAATCAAATCCAACAATGATTTCAAATAATTTGGTTGAAATATTAAAATTAGAAGCAACAGAAGGCAATGCAAAGAAGGGGTCTAGCTGCAGTAAAGCCTTTGTTTGGCTCACAAGGTGAAAATAATACTACTTGGGTGTAATATAACCCTTCAATAATCTTTAATCCGTCACATATATTAAATATCATACTATTAATAAAAGATTTTTTTTTTTAAAAAAAAGGTGTCATCTTATGTTTTAAATGAAATATTAATTATTTTTTAATATTTCAATTATACTCTAAAATTATACTAATCACATTTTAGTTTATTATATTCAGTAATCATGATTTCTCACATATTCACCTAAATGGATAAAATTTCTAGTTAATAGGATACTTGAGCAATAAAAAAATGTTATACTTATACTGCGTTATAATGTGAGTTCTTACTCACATCAACTATGAATAAGTTGCATGAAAAATATATGTGAGAGATGACTCATATTTTTAATGTCTAATAAATATTTTAAGTGAAGATGTTCAAACCTATTTGTGTCGTTGTTCCAATAATTATATAGTCTACTCATGTTACTTTTTAACAAAAAAAATTATAAAATTTTTAGACTTTTTATTTTTTACAATTTATAGTTTTAATTAAAATAAATATTCAATGAGACATATAGGCTATATAGTACTACAATAGATAAAATTACGCTTATAAAAAAAAATTTATTTTAATTTTAGTTATTATTCTGCAGGACCTTGGATTTCACCTCGTCATTGTTACAAATATTATCAAAAGATCCAGATAAGAAAATGGACAAAATAGTTGAAGAATCTTATGATGTAACATTAAAACCGTGGCATGGATGGATTTCATCAACTGCATCAAGGGTAATAACCATGTTTTCTTCATTATATATATTTTTTTCCTCCATATTTTCAATCACTTTTATGCTATTACATGGATTTTGCATCCTAATTAATGTACATGCATGTTTCTGTTCATATTCATGATCTCTTCACTAGAATAATATAGCAACAACAATTAGAGAATGAAAATTATGACAAATGTCACTAAATATAGAAATTAAACAATAAACTTTAGTCCACAAATCCTAGTTCAACTGGCAGAAATGTCGAAATTGCTAATGTTGGATGTCAGGACCAGGGTTGGAACCCCGGTCACTCCACTTTGTGTGTGTAAGTTTTCAATGACTTTACAAAACTTTAAAAAATAATTATCATTTTTTTAAAAGTTCTCATTCGTTTCTTACAAATTCTTAACATAGTGAGAATATGAAAATAATCTAAATTTGTTTCAAATGACAAGATTTTTTAGTAGTTTATCTTAAAAATCATTTTTTATATAACCAACTTTTTTTAAATGATTTTTAGTTTTGGTAAACAAACACTAAGCAACTTATATTTTTAATTAAACTCTATAAAAATTAATCTCTAAATTATTAAATATCAATGTCACTTTTTTATGATCCGTAACAATCGGCTCCATAATTGGCATTGCATGCAGGTGGCTCTAAAATTAGTTCCAGAAAATAAAACATTCATCAATCTCCTTAAGACTGAAGATGAAGACGGTGAAATGTTGAACCATAAAATGCAGATATTGGGTTCTCTGCTTGTGCCTTTTCTTGAAGATATTCACTGTATTTTAGTAAGCTTGATTTCATCTTCCTAATATAATCAATTGGTCATAAAATTAAATTCCTTATATTACAAATTTTATCTTATATTGTGTATATCTATCTATTTTGCAGAGATTGTATAACTTGGACAAGCTGAAATCAACATGAAGTTAATATAAAAGTCATACTTCTTACGGTTCTTATTATAAAAAAAAATTAAATTTATAGAATATTTGATGAATTTAGTGTATAATATGAACCAAATTCATCAAATATTCTGTAAACTTAAAAACTGAATATTTTCTTATAATAAGAATCATGGGAAGTAATATAGTAATAATTCGATTTGTGTATTTTAGCTTCCTTCTTTCGGTATTTTTCTTTTTCATTGAAATTCGGTTATTGCTTCTTTCAGTCGATTTCATGTAAATGCAGTGTAAATATCGTGTATGTATACTAAAAGGTTTGAACTTTGAAACGAACATCAATTTTTTTTTCTTATATAGGAGTATATGCTTTGGGCTTCAAAAGTTTATGTTTTAATTTTATTTGCTAAAGAGTGTCCTGGAGTATTTTTAAGTATCTTAAATGGTAAATTTTTGTAATTTTTTATAAAAATATATCAAGTCAACACATTAGAAACTAAAATATTTTACTCTATAAAACAGCGAGTGCAGCCTAGTGGTTACTGGCCGGTGTTAATGTGTCTTTTGGATCCTAAGGTCGTGAGGTCTATTCTCTCTCTGTAACCCCAATTTTTAAATGAAATGCTTAAAAAATATCTTGAAAACACCGATTAATAAAAGCCTTTTTTAAAAGAAGTTAAAACAACAAAGATTAGAAGAACCAAACTCCAAACTCCAAACTCCAAACTCTAACTCTACAAATTTTAGTCCTCTGTTTTAAAATGTCTAACTTTCCCCATACGTTAAAAAAAAAAAAACTTTCCCCATTTTAATCAAGATTGGACTGTGTTTGATATATTTGTTGTTCTTGATTATAATTCCCTCTTATTTGTTTCCACATAATATTAAGTGCGTCGCATTATAAAAAATATATACACCAATTCTACTTGATAAGATTGTTACAATTTCGATTTTAAACTTAAAAATTATAGATTTTATGTTTCTAGGTCAATAATTTGAGTATAATCTTTTTTGGGTAAAATTGTAGGCTAGAAAACGTTGAAATCGTATAAAATTATAGGTTTTAACTCTTTGAGACGATTTTACATTTTTTTTTTGTAAATTTTAAAAAGTCCAATTTTTTATTTGGCCCATTTATTCTCCCTCACTTTTCTCTATCAATTTGAAGATGGAATAATTGCTTTTTTTAACTTTAAAAACTTATGAAATATGAACCTTTTTTTTCTTGGATAATTATGTTACTCTGATGATTTGGCGGGTAATTTGTGTAGTTTGATCCAAGTTTATGAATATTATAATAAATTTTATACACAATAGAATAAATTTATAAAAAAAATAAAGAAAGAAAAACTACAATAATACAAAATAGTACCAAATTCAAATTGGGAGTTGGGATTATCGACTACTCTATGGATATGTTAGAAAATTCAAAGTTTCGTCTTCATGAGCATAGCTCAGTTCGTAAGAATATTGCATGTAATATGCAGGAATCATGGTTCATATTGGATTGTATAAGTCAAACTGTCTTCATGTTCGCTTAGCGAGTAAGTGGCGGCTAAGCGAGACAGGGTCGTGTTTTCTAGCTAGGCGCGCTCATGTGTGGATAAGCTAAGCGAGCTTAGCAGTTTTTGAGTTTATTATAGAAGTTGGTTTCTGTTATGTGACAACTGTATAGTTAGTTTGTTAGTGAGGTTAAGAGGTGGTTAGTTTACTTGTTTTACAAGTTTCTTCTTATTGTGTTGTAACTTTCACCTATAAAATGTGCTTTTGTGATTAATAAAAGTTGGTTTAATTACATTTTTGGTCTCCCTATTTTACAGGATCCACAATTTTGGCCCCCCTATTTTAAAATCAAACATTCTTGCTCTCAAAAAATAATTATAAATTAATTAAAAATGAAGCAAAATATTTAATGTAAAGTGTCAAATAAAAAAATTGTTCAGATAAAGAGGTATGTCTTTTTTTTATAATAGCAAAATTTTATTAATAAACTCAACCAAAGCATAAGATATGCCAAGGATAGAAAAAGAAAACAATATACAAATAAGAGAGCCCCTAAAAACACCTGAAAACGACCCCAAACAGATTCCAAAAACCCCAACACAGTAGCCCAAACAAAGCAAAACACGGGGAAAACACACAAACCCTCAATTTCGTGCAAAACAGACAAGAAACATAGCAGTCATCAAACTAGAAGCAACCCCAAAACCACCGAAAATCACCTTTGAAAACAACTTCCCGGGTCCCAAGACCATTCATAGAAGAGGCAAGGAGATATTTTCAATCTTTCAACACTCCAACGCCAAGACAACACCTTGATCTCCTCAACAATTTCCAAAGGTTCTTTGATGACATTGTTGAATATTTTATTGTTCCGAGCATTCCAAATACACCATAAAATTACATGCCGCACCAAAACCACCCCCAACCACCTAAAGATCACATGCCTAAAAATTGTTTAGATGAAGAGATATGTCTAACATGTTGTCCGACGGAAATAATAATCCAAAAATATATTGAGATTTTTTTTTTGTGGATACAATACATATTAAGTTTTTGAAAGAGTAAAATAAACTAAAAATAAACATAGTTATGTTATATGAACATTTTTTTATGCACAAAAATACAACATTCATATTATATTTTTTTCTATGCATGCTTTCCCAAACATACAAAAGATATTAAAAATATTCAAACAATGAAATGGAAAATTTATTTTATTCCACTTCATTCTATTTCACTCGGTCACTTCACTCTATTCCGCGAATTTAGGTTCCTCCATTTTATTTTTTTTTTCATTTGTTCTCCATTTAGAAAAAGATAAACACAATTGAAAATTAGTGAGACTATTGAAAATGAATCCCACTAATTTTTACTTTGTGTCTAAGAAGAACAAATTAAAGAAGAATAAATGGAGAGAACTTAAACTCATATTCCGTTCCGCTTCATTCCATTATATTTCATCGATACATATAATATAAAGTTATCAAATTTGGTCTCTAATGACTAGGAAACAAGATCCCTTCCTCTGAATTTGGATCTGTTGTCTTCCCAACACTTCATTCCATGTAACTTCTCTTTCACAAACCATGATCCAAAGATTCCACAATAATTAATAATGAACCCTTTTCCATCTCAATCCACCAAATCCTTCTACGCATACCCAAGATCCGAAATCGACTTAGAAACCGGAATCCCCATCATAATCAACCGAACCAGAAAACCCAAAAAAACACCATTTTTTCACATTTTCAAAATGATAAAAAAACTCCATCACTTTTTCAAAATTCATCCTTTAATAGCTTTATTACTCTTATCTTTCTCATTTGTTGTAACCCTTTTCGTTTTTCTATCTTATAATAAAACCCAATTAACCGGGTACTCGAAAACCGATTCGGGTTTTGATGATTACCCTTTTTTAAAGCTTAAGAATTTGGTAATGGTTGCTGGTCATTCGATTTATACGAGTAGTGATTGTGGGAAGATTGAGAAAGAGGATTCTTGGTATTTGGAATCTTATCAGAAGAATCCTGGTCAAGCTAAAACTTTTGTGAAGCATATTGAAGAAGGGGTTGAGATTGTTGATAGAGATGAGGATGCTTTGCTTTTGTTTAGTGGTGGTGAGACGAGGAAAGATGCTGGGCCGCGGAGTGAGGCGCAGAGTTATTGGGCTGTTGCTGATTATAAAGGATGGTTTGGTGAGTTTTTGTTGAGCTCTTATAATGATTGTTGTAGCATTGGTAGTAGTAACTAGTAAGTTCTCAAAGTTTCATTATTTGTTAGTGGTTGCTTTTTCGACAAGGTTTTAAATTTAAGTTGCAGTCGCGGTTATGGTTTTGAATGTAGGTTGTGTTGCTGTCCTAGATATACTAGTAGAGTAGAGAATATTGTTGATATGGTTGTGATTGCAATTGTGTTGTAGTCACTGAGATATACAAAACCATGATGTTGTGAGTACATTTGTGATAGGGGACCGTTTTTAAAATCTAGTTGTGGTCTGTGGAATTTGAGAAAACTGCCATTGTTCTGTAGTATGCTATTTAATACAAAGTGTTGTCAAATAGCGGCTGCAGCGGCACTATAGCACTGTGGTGTAGTGGAATTTAAACAAACCACTATTTTCTGCAATATGATATTGACAACTTTGTTTGAAGTTTTTTTGAAGAAGCAACTTTGTTTGAAGTTACTTTGCGATCATTGATATAGTGGAAAACTGCAGACGAATGCAGATAATTTACCACTGTAATTGTGGTTGCTATTTTGTTATATAGACTCTGATAATCTTGACTTGTGGACTGCAATTTAAAACTATAGTTTTGGATATGAAATAGTGAGTGAATGAAATAATATACATTGAAGTAATTATAATTCTATTGATTGGATATTCTTATTATAGGATAATAAAAGAAATGGTTTTTCGGTTATTAAATGTGTGAAGCTTTGTTACAATAGTCTCTGAATGTATTAAAATTACTAAAACGTACATAAATGTGTCTTTTGTTGTGGCATTGGAGGTAGGCGCTGGACCGTGTGTTTCAGTTGTTAAATATGTGAAGCGTTTTCGCAATAGGCTCAGAATGTATTAAAACTACTAAAAAATGCGTCTTTGGTTAATCGTTTGGGTCCTAGAATCTGTTGTTAGTTAGTTTTTTATTTATTTTTTATAAGCCTGTTTTTAGTTAGTTAGTTAGTTAGTTAGTTAGTTAGTTTGGTTTCTGAATGTGTCTTGGTCCATAAAATTAATAACAAAAGACAGGGATTTTTTTGTGGTTTTGTTACATTTAGGAATTAAAATAATTGTTCACTCAGAGTTTATTTGGTAGATATAAAGGTTGTTTTTTCGGTAAGGTTGTAAATTGGTGTTGCAGATAAGGTTTTAATTGTAGGTTGTGTTGCAATGTGGTTGCAGAGTTATAAAAAAAAACCATGATGTTGTAGGTACATTTGCGAGAGGATTCCATTTTAAAATCTGACTGCGGTTATGTTGCGATAATTGATATATTGTTGAAATTGCTGACAAATGCGGTTAATTCATCACTAAATGTGGTAGTTATTAGTTAGTTTGATTCTCGAATATGTCTTGTGTTAGTCAATTTGATCTAGAAAATTACTAATGAAAGACACACAGGGATGTTTTTGTAATTTCGATACATTCAGGGACTATAATGACAAAACTTTCACATTTAGGAATCAAAATGTTTGTTTACTGAAATTTTGTTAGAAATAAATGTTTTCTCGATAAGGTTTTAGGTTGCGGGCACAGTTAAGGTTTTAAACGTAGGTTATGTTGTCAGCTTTGATACAGCAGAGAATATGGCTGATGTGGTTGTTTTTGCAATAGTATTGTGGTTGCAGATATATAAAAAGCCATGATGTTGTAGGTACATTTGCTATAAGGGACCTTTTTGAAATTTGGTTGTGGTTATGTTGTGATAATGAAGATAATTTGCCACTGTAATTGTGGTTGTAGAGATTCTAAAGTTATTGACTTGTGGCGCAATCTAAAACTATGGTTTTGGATTTCAAATAGTTAGTGAATGAAATGAAATAGATATTTGATTGATTGTACTATTATATTTAAAATATGCTTGATATAGCAACTTCAGGAATGTAGTTTATTACTGTCTAGTGTATCATGCACTTTCAGTCATTCCTTAAAAAAAAATGCAGTTTCAAACATGGAAAAAAGAATTTCAAACATGGTATAAATCAGGTAACCAATTGTGCTCGTATTTAGATGTATTTCTGCAATCGTTACGGTCTTGTTGCTTTGCAGCCACCTCTTAGAAGAATTATGTTTCATATTTTCATGTTATGCATTTTTTTTACATGTTTTACAGCTCACTAATCAGTGCACAAATAGAATTAGTGCATTAATTAGGAATGTAAATTTAAAAAAAGAAAAAAGAAAGCAACTTCAATTCCAATATTTTTATCTTAATTCTCCATTTACGTCCAACTGCGGTGATTCAAAACCATGCAGAGACAGGGACTTCGTTATTATACAACAGAACTGTTTTTTTGGCCTTAGTCATGATTTATCGATACAACATTCAGGGACCTGAGTTTCATAGTAAAATTCCTCTTCTAATCTTTAACTTCTCAAATGTTTCCTAAATTTTTTAGCTCGACGAGTCTCCGTTGCATCGTTTATCTTTGTTTTCTCAGGGGTTATCTGATATGGATAACTTGAAAGTGTTTCACCTTTAATTTATCTGCATATGCTTTCCACATAAACTGCTATTGTAGAAACATTCTCATTTCCTTGGGTTGTCTGTGTAGGTAAGGAAGAAAGTGTAAAATGGAGAGCACTTACGGAGGAACATGCTCGGGACAGCTTTGAAAATCTTCTATTTAGTGTCTGTCGATTCCGAGAGCTTACCGGCACCTATCCTCAAAATATTACTGTATGTAAGCCTTACTTCTGCGAGTTCTGAAGCATTCTGTTCCTTTCTAAAAACATGTCATTATATTTGTGGAACTGGCAAAGTAAATTAAAAGGAAGAATAAAAATATATTAAAATTGGTGGCCATACTTTTGTTCCATCTCGATAACAAATAGACAACTACACCAAGGGGACTTTTAACTTAATTTAAAGTTTAAAAAATGCCCTTTATCTTTTTTTCGTGTCAAGTTGGTCCTTTTTGTTTAAAAACGTCAACAATGTTGCACTGAACTTCATTTCTCATCTATATATGTTACCAAAAGTCTTACTTAACCATTCAAAAAGGTAAATTACATATTCAATTCATCAAGAGAACATCAAAGTTAACGTGATCTTTTTATCTAAGATTGTGATCTGTTGTTGTCAATTAGAGTCGAATTTTGGTGTTGAGTGATGAAACATTTTTATAGCATATTATTCAATGATCATGTACACAAATTGGTAACAAGAATGGACTAAAAATGAAAATTGGGTCAACGATGTAAATATTTTTTATGATAAAGGAGGGGTTATTATTTTTTATGATCGTTCCACTTTTTGCCTACTCTAAATGTTAAGCATGCAAAATTGCCGAAAAGCAAGGAGGGATTATTAGAGAGTTATATTTAATAGGGAAGAAACATGCCGCAGTTCACATTCTTCTCATTTGCGATATGATTTAGAGAAGTATTTTCTCCCACTAATTGACATTATGTCAGAAGATTTATAGAAGTTGTTGGACTTGCATTCACAATTAGACTTTCTGTTTTGAGGATCATTTTCTGTCCAAGTTTCATGATTCAATGCAAATATAATTTGAATGATGATTTGCATTGTTTTTTCAGTTGCATCATGTGTTTATTCTGATTTGCTAAATCTGGGAATCAGGTTGTAAGTTATGATTTCAAGGAAGACAGATTTGCAAATCTACATCGATCTGCGATTGGCTTTCCGGAGTCAAGGTTCTTCTATGCTGGCACGCCTGCTACATCGAATTCAAAAGAAGCTGCTTTAAAAGGCGAGGAATTGGTGAGAACACAATTCTCTAGAGATCCATATGGATGTCGAGGTTCACTCTATCATAAGAAACTAAAGCGCGACCCTTTTCACCGGTCGATTCCATATCCTAATGGATGTCCAGAAATTGAATCTTTGTTCAGATATTGTGGGCCAACTCCATATCCTGGTGCACTTCCGTGGGCGTAGTTACGGTGGTTCATGAAATTATACAAGTGTAAACTTACAATGTAGAGATATTAGATACAGTGCAACAACTTGATGTTGCATGAATTTGTTGATACACTATATGAAGATTAAATTTGTTGTTAAGGTGCTGATAAATTGTGTAGAGGAATTATGAAACTGTTGTTGCATTTTGGTTAGAAAAAGTCTAGCAAAGTTTTTGAACGGTGGATTTATTAAAATTCTTGGGGTTCTCAACATGACAGTTCAATATGAAATCTTGTAAAGAGCTGTATTTTTTTAGAACACTGTTATTCGTACCGTTAAACAGTGTCTAGTCTGTCAAGGAACTTGCTGAGTACATAAGGTGAGTTCTCCCCTCCAATCGGGTTTTCTACATGCACAAGAGTCGGAAATCAATCGTCTCACGACTTGTTTTAGGTATCCGGGTCTCTTGTCACTCGGATCAACCAGTGTTACAAATATTATGATCACGATCATTTGTGGCCAGGCTATATATTTCCACATTTGGATTCATTTTCATAGATTATTGACTCGTATAGGAGATAATGGCAGTTATTTATATTGCATTCTGATCTGATTTTATGTAATTGTATTGATAAACAAGCCCCTAAATTATGTATTTTATTAAACACATCAGTCTTTTAAACTTTCATTTGTTGATTCTGGTCATTACACGTATGAAACAGTAAATTTTATTTTCGTGGAATTTATACTTTCTTATCTGCCTTTGTTGTTTTTGAACATAAAATTTAGGTAGAAGTACGTTTGCGCTCTTTAAGTTTGTTTTGTATTAAACTGATTTTTAACATTTCATTTGCATTGGTAGTTTTTATAATGTTACTTTGAAAGACGATTCTTTGTATTTGGAATCTTATCAGAAGAAATCCTGATCAAGCTGCTATGTTTTATTGAGGAAGGGATTGAGATTGTTGATAGAGATCACTGATGAGGATGGTTTGCTTTTGTTTAGTGGTGGTGAAATGAGGAAAGACGCTGGTCTGTGCAGTGAAAACTTGAATGATTGTTTTGTAAAACTGACTTGTAAAAATATATTTTTGGCTTAAATATCTCAAAACTTGTTTTTAGGTTACGTTTGGCCGGATTTCTTTTTTGCTTGTAAGTTATTTTTAACCGTAAGTTAAAAAATAAAGCCACTAGGTTTGGTCTGTGAATATATGTCTTGACACGAATATTGTTGTTTTGATGATTAACAAAAGAAGTCCGAAAATGACAATGATGCAAAAAACATAAAAGAGGGTCAAGTTTTTCAAGACTTGAGTTATAGACTTATTGAGTTATAATTCATATATTTTTAAGATCCTTATGTGAGTAGTAAAAATAGCTCTCGTGAAAATATTTTTGCATGAAATATCATAATTTAATTTGGAAATTGCATTTTTTTTTCGACATACAAAATGATTTTAATAATTAGCATGGTTTGACTTGTTTCATGCGTATATTTCATTTGAAATAAAATCAGCATTCCATGATTTTACTTATTGGGTGGGTTTGATTCGCTAAAAAATAAGGGACTGGACAGGACAACTCCTGCTGTAAGTTTGATTTTAAAACTGTTCCTGGTACTGGACAAGGGCCAAGGGACAGGACAAAACTTGAAATTCTTGTCCCCCGAACCACGGGTCAACTTTTTGTCCTCAGCACAAGTTGTCTAAAATACCAAAATAACCTTTTGTCCACCAAACAACACAACATGTATTGTTATGTCCAGTATTTATATTTTGCAGATCAAACGGACCCATTGAAACATTGCCTAATTAAGGTTTGTTCAAAAAAGCCATTCATTTTGTTTCCGTTATGAGTGGCAACGGCTATTTTAATCAAAGCCAGCTATTTTATTTCTAAGGCACATTATTCTCATGTCCTATTTATATATGGGTCTCTTGTCACTTGAATCAGCCAGTGTTTGTTTTAGGTATCTGGGTCTCTTATGACTCTTGTGATCACAATCATTTGTGGCCAGGCTTTATATTTCCACATTTGGATTCATTTTCATAGATTATGGACTCGTATAGGAGATAATGACAGTTATTTATATTGTATTTTGATCTGATTTTATGTAATTGTATTGGTAAACAAGCCACTAAAATTAAATATATGAAGCATTGTTTGTCGCAATAGGTTATTCTATACCAGCGCACCTACATTTAATGCAAAAATAACTGCAGTAAACCATCTGATTTGATATCAATGGCCGATATTCAACAATGTCCCAAGCTGAAAATCAGTCATTCATACTTAAATCAGATGGCTATTGCAGAAAATCCCGTTTGCAAAACCATTCTGAATTCATTTTTTTAATCAGTTTGATACAAGGACCAAAACAAGTGACACTATCTTGCGCACACAATTGAACTTGATTTGGCAGCTAAACCCAATTTTCTTAATCTGTTACATTTAATTTTAACTGAAAACATTTTATTCTAACAAAAAATAAAAAACATTAACAAAATTAAAAATTTTATGAAGCACTAAATAAATATGAAATATTGAAAGAAAAAAAAATTGTATGTAGATTGAAAATAGAACCATCAGAAACCAAATTTCATCCCCAGAAGCTATAAAGCTATACGGTCCGCATCATGGTTGAGGTTATAAAACCCCGCATCATTTGGTTCTAAAAATTCAACAACATAAGAAAATAAATTCATTAATTAAATAAAAAATATTCAACAGAAGATTTATGATAGCGAAAATATAAAGGGCTCAGAAAAAAATAATGGGTTTGAGAAAATTATCAGCACTGAAAATCAGAGTGGTGCATGATCTCTATCATCACGGCCCATAAAATTAATGCATAAAATGAAATAATTATGAAATTATGAAAGAAAAAAATGAAGGTTGTGAAAGAAAAACAAAATTATTGTGAGATTGAAAAAACTGAAAAGAAGACAATGAAAGGAGAAGGGTTGTGGCGTTGCTTTTATAATGGAAAGGGTAAAGAAACCCTAATTTGTTTTATTGGGCCGGTCCATGTTTGGTCCAATACGACGGCCCAGTTCTACCTTAGTTAAATCCGAGTGGGATTTCTTAGTAAAAAATAAATAAATTTTAAGTTTAAGTCCTTATAAAATTTTGAGTTTTCAAGTATAACCCCTAAAAAAATGTATTCATCTTTTTGTCTCTATTTGTATTTTATAAGGAAACAATGATTTACTCATTTTTGAATACTTAATTGGGACACACATGTATATATCACTTATTTATAATTTTTTTAGTAATAAGCACTCAATTTCTTAAATTCAGCATCTCTTTTTTTGTTTACAATCAGCTGAGGATCGAACCCAAAACCTATAACATACTATCCAAACCCCTCACCACTAGACCAAACCTAGTGGCTTAAATTCAGCACCTCTTAAACAGTTCTAATATAAACATTCAATTCCTCCAATTCACTGCCTCGTAAAAAGTTCTAAACTGGTCTCACTAATAACAATCTCTCCAATAACTCTACATTATTTTAAATAGGTTCCACAAAAATTATATAGGTATCATGTCTTATTGTAGAAAGAATACATATAGGTACTCATTTGTATTTTGCTCAAATGGTGGTACCTATTAGGTACTCATACTTGAAAATAAGTATTCACCATTGAAAATGGTCTAAGAATCAATTTGTATAACGTGGTGAAAACTAATTATTATATGAGTCATGTTAAACAATGACCCCGGACATTTGTTAAGCAAACTAAAAAAAGAAATCAAAAAATAAAGTTAATGTTAGAGAGATAACTTTATATTTTTAATGTATTAAATACACAAGTTTCAAAGTAAAATTTCCATATTAATATGCTGGCCCGGAAGATTGAATAGATCAAATAGATCTTACTGGTACTTCTTCTTACTAGTACAAGTACAACAATATTTCTACTGACTGGTCAGCGAGAATTATAACCGCTTCAACTCCACCAAGTCATGATGGTTGTTTCCACCACTCTCCGCCACACTCATTCTTAATCCAATCCATCTCAACCTTCTTCTCCTTTCTTCAACCCTTTCAATTCACTCTCTCTTTTCCATTCCAATCAAACTTTTTTCTCGCATTTTCTTTCTGCATTGACTTCGCATTTCGTTCTATTAGAATTTGGCTTGACCTGAATCCAATATGAGGGGTCCTACCCCGAACACCGTTGAGCCACGTCACCGATTATCAACTTCATTCAGGTTGATTATATTCAATTTTTGATCCAAAATGATAAATATGAATAAACCTGATTTGTATTTTGGTTTGTTTATTTAGATTTTATCTTACTTGAAATTCCTTTATATTTCATAACTTGGTTTATCTTAGCTACTTAATTTCATGTTTATTGTTGCATATATGCTGAGTATGATTCATAGTTACTGATAAATGTGCGCTCTAGCGCATAGTAGAGTGAGTGGAGTTGAAAGTATTTAAACTTTGGATTGTATATTATGTAAACCTAAGTATTGTACAATCGAAAAACTAAACTACATCGGTCACTCTGTTGTCGAGACCTAGGCACAATTGGCTGAACTCTGTGATCAATTGTTTGTATCTTTTTGTGCTTTATAATATTTGTTTACTTTAGAGTAGGATTTGTTGTTCTATTATTTATGTAATTGTTTTGATTTTTGTGTTTCGAGCGAATTCCTTATTAGATATGAGAGCTAGTTTAGGAGTTTTAGTTATAGAGAATCTTAAAATCGTTTTTAGCAATTTGAGATGCTAAATGGTTGTCATTGTCGGTCTTGTTTTATTTGAATAATTTTCACTATATAATTTTGTATGGAAACTAATGCTATTAGTGTTAATTCGTATTTGGAATTTGGCACTTTGTAGTAAGTGGAAATCAACTAACTTTCATCTTTGAAGGAGGTTGTTTGATTGGATGAATCATGAGATTGATCCGAATAGTAAGAATAAGCATGGAAAATACAAAATTTTAGTTCTAAATAGTGAGAATAAGTTGTTTGGTTGGATGAATCATGAGATTGATCTGAATTGTAAGAACAAGCGTGGAAAATACAAACTTTTAGTTCTAAATAGTGCTAGGATGCAAGATCAAAGCTGTTAAATAGATTCATAGAGGTTTTGTATCTTGTTATATCAAGGATTTTGAATTGAATTAGATCCAATTATATACATTTGAAGAACTGTTTAGAAGAGTGGCTTTATAAGGGGATATGGGCATTTTGTCTAATTATTTGGCGTTCTGTTTTCTGTTTTAGTATCCATGTTATTATTATTTTTTGATAGACAAATTTTAGTATATTAGTTGTAATGTAACCCTTAGCTCAAATCAGTTTGAATTCCAGTTCTTTAACTCCAGTAATCCTTAGCTCAAATCAGTTGAGATACCCAATCCTTAGCTCAAACCATGTTATTATCGAGTAAAAATAAAGAAATTTTCTGTCCTTATATAGATTCTTATCGTCTTAAAGCTTACTTTGCACCTGTTTCCTTTGTTGCTACTTGGACTCTCTCATAGATATAAAGTATTGACTTTTTTCCTTCTCTATTGGATGCAGTGAAGATACTACCAAGAGAAGGTCTCAGAAAAATAAGGACTTTAAAGATGTTGAGAAAGCATCACATGTTCCGTTCCTAGAAAGGAGTATAAATTGCAGGCCGAATTGGAAATTTGTTTTGGTTATTATTATCTTGGGAACCTTGCTTACCATTTTCCACCCTCCAGCTGTTTATAATACTGATCATATATCACGGTATGCCTAAATTTGATGGATGGAACATTCGTTTTCTTTTCTAAATTTGGTCTTTTATTTAAAATGTAGTTTGCTCACGTATTCTTTCTCATATATCATCCATCCCCTTTAAGCACGGAGCATTAATTTACAGTTGTTAGAATGTATCTGTCTGCTTACTTGCAAATACAATTCTTCAAAGCATGCATCCCTTGTTAGATTATGTGTTGTCTCCTCACTTTGTAATACAATGACAGCAGTGTTGTAAAATACTGGCGATAGCATAGCGGAATATGAACAAATCACAGTTGTTCTGCGATAAGCTATTTAGTACACAGTATTTTCAAACCGAGGCTATAGTTAGCTATAGCTCTGTAGCATAACAAATTTGAAGAAACCACTATTTTCTGCGATATGCGATTGACAACCCTAAAAGACAATTGATTTCTCCAAATAGTAAAGAGTGATTTTTATTTGCGTACTTATATTTGCATCTTATTATGGAGATTTTATTTTTTGGACTGCAGGACAACATTTGTGAACAACTTGAATGGAGAGCTCGATGGAACTGATCCCCGTTATGCGTCATTTCTAAACATCGACTGGAACCAAATAACTAATGTTCTTGAAAATTTGAAGGATAAGGACACATATCAGGGTGTTGGCGTATTAAACTTCAATGATAGTGAGATTGACCACTGGAAGCAGCTAGTACCAGAATCAGAGCATGTAGTCCTTCACCTGAACTATGCTTCCAGTAACATTACATGGGAGGACTTATATCCAGAATGGATCGATGAAGAAGAAGAATATGAGTTTCCTATGTGTCCAACACTACCTAGGATTCAGGCACCAGGAAAACCACGGCTTGATCTTATTGCTGTTAAGCTTCCCTGCGATAAGTCAGGGCGCTGGTCAAGAGATGTAGCTCGTTTCCACCTGCAGATTGAAGCAGCAAGACTTGCTGCCACTTCCAAAGGGTTTCGCCCAGTGCGTGTGCTTTTTGTAACTGACTGTTTCCCAATTCCAAATCTCTTTACTTGCAAGGATGTTATACAGCGTGACGGAAATGCCTGGCTTTACGAACCCGACCTGCATAAACTCAGAGAGAAGCTGCAGTTACCAATTGGTTCATGTGAACTATCAGTTCCTCTGAAGGCTAAAGGTAGGCTCCAATAAACTTGTATTTCTATGTTGTGTTTACTTTGTGCCCTATTCTTTTAGCACTTCTCATTGCGAAGCTTGATGTTTTGAAAAAATGCGGCGGATGTGACCGCAATTGCAATTGGGATGCCGTTACGGAGATCTCTAAAACCTTTTGCAACCGCAATTTACAACTATGCCTTGAGTAATACTCTTTTCAATGTTAATGAACACCAGATATACTAATCAGGGTGTCTATTAAGTCCCTGATCTTATTATTGAAGAAAAAAAAGTATTATTGGCAAGTATTTTCCCAATTCTCAAAGGTGTTGCTAAATGAGAGAATGACCAGTGAAGGGTATTCATTCAAGAGATCAGGACTCTACCTCCCAAATATCTAAAAATCTTAAAAGCCGCACACTTTCCCTTTCCAATTATTATTTATTTACACCGCACACCCCATGTCGCTAACTAACTACCTCAACTAACTGATTACCTTATAATATCTCAACAGGTTTAGTGCCTAATGTCAAGCATGAAATTTAAAATGAATTGAATCCCATTGTCTGGTATATTTATTTAAGCATAATAGTCATGTCTTAGGTTAGTACATTATAATCTTGATGTATTCCAAAAAGCCAATATGGCTTTTGGGAGTGTATTATTGCATTTCCTTTGAAGTTCCAATATGCATGAAGTTAACTAGATATATTGATCAGAGACTTCTTACCTTCAACAGAAAATTTTCACTCTGAAAGGGCACACCGAGAAGCTTATGCAACTATACTGCACTCTGCACATATATATGTTTGTGGAGCCATCACTGCAGCTCAAAGTATTCGAATGTCTGGTTCAACACGCGATCTTGTAATTCTTGTTGATGAAACAATCACTGATTATCATAGGGAGGGCTTGGCAGCAGCTGGATGGAAGATCCACACGATTAAAAGAATCAGGAATCCGAAAGCAGAACCGGAGGCATATAACGAGTGGAACTACAGCAAGTTCCGTCTCTGGCAGTTAACAGATTATGACAAAATCATTTTTATTGACGCCGACCTTCTTATACTCAGAAATATCGATTTCCTTTTTGAAATGCCTGAAATATCAGCCATAGGAAACAATGCTACACTGTTCAACTCAGGTGTTATGGTGGTTGAGCCGTCAAATTGTACATTTCAACTCCTTATGGATCACATCAATGAGATTGTGTCATACAACGGTGGGGACCAGGGTTATCTAAATGAAATTTTCACCTGGTGGCATCGGATTCCAAAACACATGAACTACTTGAAGCACTTCTGGGAAGGTGATGAGGAAGAGAAGAAGGCAACAAAAACTCGTCTCTTTGGAGCTGATCCACCGATCCTTTATGTCATCCACTATCTAGGTAATAAGCCATGGCTTTGTTTCCGAGATTATGACTGCAACTGGAACGTGGACATTCTTCAGGAATTTGCAAGCAATGTAGCTCATGCAAGGTGGTGGAAGGTTCATGACGCCATGCCAGAAAATTTGCAGAAGTTCTGTTTACTTAGATCGAAGCAGAAGGCGGCATTAGAGTGGGATCGTAGACAAGCCCAGAAAGGAAACTACAGTGATGGTCACTGGAAAATTAAGATAAAAGACCCGCGTTTGAAAACATGTTTCGAGGATTTCTGCTTCTGGGAGAGTATGTTATGGCATTGGGGTGAAAAGAATTGGACAGATAATTCTACTGTTAACAATTTACCACCTGCTGTCAAAACCAAATCTCTATCTTCTTTATGAGTTTACTTCTCTTTATACTTCACACACATATTCACATGTTTGCACAATGTGATTTCTCTGGTTAGTGCAAAATATGATTGCTAAATTGTATTTGGGCAAATTTTATGGACAGCTCATTATTATAGTTTTTCAGAGGTTTATATCTTATAGACATGCACAATTATGAGTACAGTTTCTGATTATATTATTGTTTTGTAACTAATCAATGAGTTTTGTAAGATTTGATATTCATAAGTGTGAATATAGTGCGTTAGTATTGTGACCTTTTTTCTTTGTAAGACCCATGTTTTTTCATTACACTTAAACTTTTAGAAAAATATATTTCTGGACAGCAAAGTTTAAGTGTGCTAAAAACAATTGCAGAAGAGTCAACCTTGAACATGTATCGGCAACATACTACTCCCTCTCTCTCTGTTTTTTTTTTAAGCAATCTTGCCAAAAGGAAAGCTATCTCTAGGACAATACAGAGTTTTAAAGTAAATAAAATGATCATACAATTAATCTTCTTCCTCTCCCTCGTTCTCGGCAATGTTGAAGTACCTCAACTCAGGGACACTCCTATCTTTGTTTGAAGCAATCACTCTGAGCCAGTTTCTTACATTGTGTTTCTTCAAGTATTTCTTTGTCAAATACTTCAAATATCTCTTGGAAAAGTTACTGTCAGAGGTAACAGTGATCTTGGCTTGTCCCTAGTAACGGTGACGGAATCACCGAGAGCACCGGCTTTGCCACCGACCTTAATCCTCTCTTGAAGAAACTTCTCAAGAGAAGCAATGTCCATGATCTTGTCTTCCACTGGTTTAGCACAGTCAATGGTGAAGGTTGCACCCTTCTTCTTTCCCTTAGCTCCGGCAACACCACCGCGACTCATTTTTCCTTCTCTTATGTGAATCTCGTTCGAGAGAACCAGCGGTGAGAATAGAGATGAAAGCAGGTTGACATACTACTCCCTCTTCCGTGTCCAAATAGTATGTGTGTGCCTATGTGAAAGAAATAAAAACTGTATGTGCCTATGCAAGTTTTATTGGAGTCAATATTAACAAATTTCATGTCAATATTTTATCAAAATCAGACTTGTTATACCCAAGATACACAGTTTTCCAACGTCACATACAGCAAAGATCCTACCAAATTTTCAAATAATAATAAAAAACAGATCAGCAAGCATTATAAAGCAAAATAAGCTAAGTCTAAAAAATAAGAACAAGCAATACAAGTAAAATAAGCTAAGGAAGTCCAATGAGAAGTGTTTTCTACTACAAACAACCCTTGAGAAACTTTGCAAGAAAGTACCAACATATTTTTGCTTATAAATAAATCAAGTCAATAGTACACTAATTCCACACAACATATTCCAAACAAACAACTTTTAGAAACATCATTAATCGTACTAAAGAACCAAGATGGCCTCAATTCAACCCAACTTCTACTTTCCACACCCCCTCAACCCACCACCTTCCCACCCCTTCTATCCTCCACCATCACCTTTCCACCCTCCACCACCTCATTCCTTTCCTTCTCCGCCGCCACATGGACACCCTCCACCAGCTCTGCCACCATCACATCTATTTTCTCCTCCACCACCACATGTCCACCCCCCACCACCTCTGCCACCATCTCATCCATTTTCTCCTCCACCACCACATGTCCACCCCCCACCATCTCCACATCATCCCATTGCTCCTCCTCGACCGCCACACGTCCTCCCATCACCACCACCATTTCCACCCTCTCCCACTCCATACCACCCGACAGTCATTGTCATTGTGATCATCGGATTTGGTGGCTTTGCCTTACTTTCCATGCTTGCTTTCGCGTTATTTTGTTGTGTTCAGAAGAGGAAGAAGAAAAAGACACAAGAAACCGATATTGTTCATATCGATGAACATAAAAAGGTTACGGAAACAATTGTTCCTGGTCCTTTTGGAAAACCACCAACCGTGGTGATTACGGTCGAAGATGATGTTCATATTGATGAAGTAATTAAGAAGAATGAAGAAGTTGATCATGGTTTACATGCTGAACCATCAAAAGTTGAATCAAATGAAGACAATATTTCTAGTAGCAATGAAGTGGCAACTACCTCTTCTCCTGGTCGTGAACATCATCATGAGAACAAGTCTTAATGGGAAATGTTGTGTGTATATTCCCAGAGATATTATATACATGGACTCCAAACAAGGATCCTATTTCATCTAAATTTATTTCATTGAATAAATAACCTCAATTTGTTTTTGTTTGTTCATTTCGGTTTAATTATAAATTAACCCTTCGTTTATTAAATCTCCTTCTGACAAAGTAAATATAATTTGAATTTAAATATACCCATCCAGTTCAGGATGTCCCCGATTATTTGGAGCTGATATATGGGAATAATAAAAACGAGTCGTAATAAAAAAATGAAAAAAAAAATCCTCGATTTAAATTAAATTAACATCAATATTTTTTTTAGACGAACAAATTAACATCAATATTAACATAATGAGAATATGAAATTAAAATGTGAATGTATTAATAAGATAAAAAAAAATGAATAACTTTTTTTTAATAAATAATAGAGTAATTCACATATTAAATAAATCTATTATTTATTATTTTTAATAAATAATAGAGTAACATCAATATTAATTCACATATTACATTACGACGTTTTTCATAAAACTAAAACATGCATTTTAATATAATATTGACATGACTATGATTAATTGACAATTTAGTGTTATGTGGCATGAAAAAATAGTATTATGCCAGGTCACTATGCCACATCATCTCTAACTTAAATGAGAAAGTGGCATCATCGTCTAAAGTAATGAAAATCTTTGACCAAAATATATTAAAAAAAAAAGAAAGAAGAGAAATTTTAAATTATAGGAATAAAATCTTTAAAAAAATAAATAAATATTCAAATGATTAAAATTAAAATGGGAACATATTAATAAACCAAAAAACATAAATGGACAATATTTCTTTTAAATAATTAATAGAATAATACACATGTTATGTTTTTATTGGATCACCACTCATCACTACAAACCACGTGGCAGTGAGACATTTTTCCTAGAAATAAAATATGTCTATATAAACATGTTTTACATTCATAAGTAACACTATCACTTCAATTTTGAAGAAAATTGTGAATATATATCAACACCTTCAATGGCTCCAATTGAAGTGGGAAATGTGATTCCAAATGGCACCTTAGCCTACCTAGACGACTCAAGCAATATTCAATATGTTTCAATTCATTCCTTTGCTGCCAACAAAAAGGTCATCATCTTAGGTGTTCCTGGTGCTTTCACCCCCTTTTGTATCTCTGGCCATGTCCCTAGCTTCATTGAGATATCAGAAGTATTGCAAGCAAAGGGTGTTGATGAAATCATATGTATCAGTGTCAATGATCCATTTGTGATGAATGCATGGAACAAAACATTTCCAGAGAATAACCATGTCAAATTTCTTGCTGATGGTTCCGCCGCATATGCTCGTGCTCTTGGGTTGGAGATTGATCTCTCGGAGTTTGGCCTCGGCATTCGCTCTAAGAGGTTTTGTCTTCTTGTTGAAGACCTTAAGGTGAAGGTTGCAAAAGTTGAAGGTGGAGCACAATTCACCATCTCTAGTGCTCAAAAGATCATAAAAGCGCTTTGAAATGTGTTGTAACATTTTATGTTTGTATACTTTAGAATAAGGACATGATATGATATGATACATATTATATTATGGAGAAATAAAATTACTACTTTCATTTGAATAAAATAAATGTTATGTTATTCTAGCATAAAATGTTGACCGTTTTAAGTTAAGAAATAAATATTAAATCAACAAAATAAAATTTAAATAAAAAATGTTCAAATTATATAATTGGTGAAACAATTTTGAATTTTAAAAAGTTGCATCATTGAAATATATTGTTTAAAAAAGATGCGGTAGGATAGGCATTCTTTAGAACGAGATAATTTAAGTTAATATATTTTTCCCTTATTTATTAAAAACTTTTTAATCTTAATATGACTTAAATTAGTCTATATGAAAGAAATTGCAAAACCCAATTTAGTTTTGACTTTTGAGGTTACCATAGGTATGAAGTTTTGTGACTAATCTCCATCGGGGAACCTGTAAATCACATAAGCGGCTAACTGAACTTAATTTCCATGCACACGAGCGGCTAAAAATTGAACCATTGACCACTTACTTAATAGACCCAAGATCCTTATTACTTGGATCAACTCATTGGTAAAAAAGAAGAGCAACTTTTGAATACGTCGAATTAGCGAAGATGTATTCCCTTTGATATTGCACTTGTTTGTGACCATGTTTAAGAGAGCCTTTGAGAATAGTACTATTTATACATTCCATGATCAATATTATGCCGTTTCATTTAAAATAAGACAATTAAAGCAAGTAAATTATTCTTTGTAAAAAAAAAAAAACAAGTTATTGTTTTCAAGTAATTAATGAGTTCTTCATGAAATAAATTGAGATCGATTCCCAATAAAAATAATATTTGTCAAAATTTTACTGTTACCTCGCGGTCGAACTCTATTATCATATCTGCACTCCTCCTAAACCATATACATAAGGATAATTTATGTATATGGTAATTTTTGAAAGCTTTCAAGTACTTTCAACTATAAAATAGTTTAACAAACATTAAAATTGCACCAATAACTAAAACTAATCAGAACTTCTTTTTTCTTTCTTCTAGCCATTGCTTTTGTTATCCTCAGGGTCCAAGAATATTCGTCATCAAAAAAATAAATTTGTTTCTTTTGTTACATAGAATATGAATCAGATGTAAGTTTTTATAATATTATTTTTATGTTTTATAGGGATTAATATGTTGTTATAGGGAAGATTAATAAATTTTTATGATTTATAGTGTGACAAAATTAGAAGCAAATTTTTGTTTTTTTAATAAAATCAACGCAAAATTGAAACTAAGAGAAGACAAACATAATACAAACATTATATTTTTATATAGAAAGAAGAATGAAAACATACTCTTTAGTAAATAAAGACATTGTTAAATGTTGAAAATGACATAAGGAACGAAATTCACGTATGCTTATTTTTTTCCTATGACATAAGGAGTAATATTTATATATATACCATAATTTGAACGTCTTAATTGTCACCTTTATTATTTTACTTTTAAAATATATTATCCGTAAGTTTTAATAACTCTGTGAGCTATGAAAAGATTTAAAGCGAGTAAAAAAAATTGCACCAAAAATATATAGTCAGAAAAATGGAAAAGGTGAAGTTCCCTGCAAAAAATAGAGGCTAACGAAGATCCTAAATCCATTTTTTATTTTCGATTTATTAAATTCACCTTAAAAAAATTAAGTCGAGGTTACATGAAAAAACTAAGAATAAAAACAAAAAAAAAATGATAAATGCCGGTATATTTTTTTTCAAAAAAAAATATTAATAATGAGAGTCAAAAAACAGAAATAATAAATGAGAGTCAAAAAAGAAATTCATACCTGAAAAATAAAATTCAGTAATAATAAAAAGTAAAATAATCTTTTACCAAAAAAAGTGAAAAGATCTAAAAATAAATATTAATATAAATGTTTTGTCAAAAAAAAAAATATTAAATGTTGAAGAAATGTGCTGGCAATTACATCCACAGAATCACTATAACATGTACTATCATTCTCCAATAGTTCTTTCCTTTCCTTTCCACCAAAACCACAGCACCCCCTGTTTTACAAATCCCCCTTTTTTTACTATGACTCAAAACATGGTCTTCCCAATGCCACATAATATATAGTCAATGACATTTATACCCTTTTTTCTTTCTATCAATAATTTTCCAAAAACTATGTTAACATTAATTTCTCAACCAATTACACCCAACCCATATAAGCAAAATTCATGAAAATTTTACAAATTTCCACCCTCTCACATCTAATCATATCAATAAATCATTATATTAATAAAAAAATAAAATGGCATTTCTGTAAATTATTAAAAATACAAGGGTAATTATTATTCCAATTTCCTACAAATATATCTCACACAAACATCATTATTTTCATATGTACAATACAACATAGTATACACTATCATAAGCTAGTATCAAAATCAAAACCAAAACAATGCATATTGAAACATGTCACTACATTAAGACACTTCCATCAACATGGAACATTCCAAAAAACCACCGAATACATCGCCACCTATTACCACCACCAAGATCCACTATCATTGCCACACCACCACCGTCGCTAAAACTATCCAAAACACACACAATGCCACCAGAAAAACTTGAAATTTTCAAATCATTAGAAAATTGGGCATCTGAATCTGTTTTACCATTGCTTAAGCCTGTGGAACAATGCTGGCAGCCACAGAATTTTCTCCCGGATCCTTCGTTGAAATTCGATGAATTTACTGATCAGGTGAAGGCCCTTCGTGATCGTACAAAGGATCTTCCTGATGAGTATTTTGTTGTGTTGGTTGGTGATATGGTGACGGAAGACGCACTTCCGACATATCAGAGTATGATTAATGGTCTTGATGGTGTTGGTGATGAGATTGGTTCGAGTCCAAGTCCGTGGGCTATTTGGACACGGGCTTGGACTGCTGAAGAAAATAGACATGGAGATTTGCTTAGGAGTTATTTGTATCTTTCTGGTCGGGTTGATATGGAGAAGATTGAGAAAACTGTTCAGTACCTCATTGGTGCTGGCATGGTGAGATTTTTTTCCCTATTTTCCTTAATTGTACATTTTAAGGTAATGTAGGATGATTAAAAAAAATGATTAGATAAATTGTTTTCTACGGTAAGATTTAATTCATATTATACATACTCTAGCAATAATGATTTTTTTATCCTCTCAAATTAATCGTAATTGTTTCATGATTAAAAATGTTTGCCTGATTTTAATTTACTAACAGTATGAAACTTTTTATATTGATAGTGCTAGAAATTAAACTCTAATGAAGTATAATGATAAAAGAAAATAAAAATATTCATATATTAATTAAAGTGGTTGGTAGTTGTAGGAATATTTTAGGTGGATTTATATTTAAATAAATGTAAGTGTTATATTTTTTGACACATCAATGTAAGTATTATTAAAAAAGATTGCATTGGTTCTTGTCAAAAAAAAAACACATTGTATTGGTATTCTAAGTTAATTAAAAAATTGAGACTTAAAATTATTTTAAAAATTGCACTCTTCAATAATGTCTTTTAGTAGTTACCAACTTAGCTACTCTTACCGTACTTTGTGTGTTGTATTTAATTTGGATCCTTATGATTTTTGTCCTCTTGCAATGTCATTTTCTATTGGTATCAATTGTCATATCATCATATTATATAAAAATAAATGTATGATGGGGAAATGTTGTTTACATATCTATCTAAATAGAATCCTCTGTTTTTGTTTGATCACAAGTCATTTGATCATAGAGAATCATCTGTTTGTACAAAAAACTATCATTTTTTAGGTTCACTTTTTCACTATGTTACATGAATGAGGTGATATATTAATTTTTTTTAAGAGTAACATTTTATATATTTCACAATAAATTTGATCAATTGGTTTGCAGATTTTTTCTTCTTTTTTTTTTTAATTTCTAAAATGGATTTATTCTAAGTTGAAAATAATGTCACATTGTATTTTGTTTGCATTGGACAGGACCCAGGGACAGAAAACAACCCATACTTGGGATTTGTATACACATCATTCCAAGAGCGAGCGACATTTGTATCACATGGTAACACGGCTCGCTTAGCGAAAGAAGGTGGTGATCCCGTGCTTGCACGCATATGCGGTACCATTGCGGCAGATGAAAAGCGTCATGAGAATGCATACTCAAAAATCGTGGAGAAGCTTCTAGAAGTGGACCCTAATGGAGCAATGCTAGCCATTGGTGATATGATGGAGAAAAAAATCACAATGCCAGCACACCTTATGTACGATGGACAAGACCCTAAGCTATTTGAGCACTTTGCGGCCGTTGCGCAGCGTACCGGAGTGTACACGGCCAATGATTATGCTGATATCTTGGAGTTTTTAATCGAACGGTGGAGATTGGAGAAGCTGGAAGGACTAACGAGCGAGGGGAAAAAGGCGCAGGATTTCGTGTGTGGGCTAGCGCTGAGGATTAGGAGGCTGCAAGAGCGTGCTGATGCACGCGCTCGTAAGATGAAACCACATGGGGTTAAGTTTAGTTGGATTTTCAATAATGAGGTTATTTTGTAAGTTTTTTTTCTTATTAGTTGAGACTTTAGATTTTCACAACAACTTATCTTAATACAAAACAAGGGACTTTGGGAAGTATTGAATATGGTGCTACAAGAATGAACAATATGTTATATTACTTTTTTGTGTGGATGAAAAATAGGTGGGACTTATGATAGTTAAAATAGCCTATAATGTATGGAATTTTTTAAAACAAATAATGATATGTCATCAGCATGTTTTGGTCCTGATGATGTATGCATGTGGGAATATCAACATTTTGAACAAAGACAGATTCTCTCCCCATCTCCTAGTGTTCTTTTCTACCTCAAAACACGCAGAAAAATTTGAAAAACGTTTTTTGAATTTTCCTGTATGTTTTGGGTTAGAAAAAAAACATGGGTTGGGAAGAGAAAAATTCTTGAATAACAACGAAAACAGCCTAACAAAGTGTAGAAATTGGGCCCTGTAGCCCACTCTAAAAAAGAAGGAAATGTAAAATGGTCCTGAGTTAATTCTCAAGAAATTTTCTACCTCCAAAGATATTTTACATCAAAGAAGTTGCATTGAAACACTACAACATCAAGAATGGTTGATCTCAGACTCTTTGATGATAATTTTCACATCAAGAATCTTGGCCAGATTAAGCGTTTTTTGGGGCTGGAGGTGCTCATTGTACTACGATTTGTCCTTATGTCCGCGTAAATACTGCCTCGAGTTACTTTCTTATGTTGGTTTGACAACTTGCAAACCGGTCAACATCCCTCATGACTATGCATGTCGCCTCAAATCGGATGATTGTCCTCCCATCGATGATGTTGCTACTTATCGCAGCTTAGTTAAACGTCTTTTATGCTTAACCACGACCTAGACATTAGTTTTGCTACTAAAAGTCAGTTTATATCAAAACCTTTTATGAATCATCATCGTGCTTCGTTACCTTAAGGTCTATCCTGAGTGTGGTCTATTATTTATTCCCTTCTTGTCGTTACATCACTTGGTATTGTTTCTTCCTCGTCTATGTTCATATTCTGAAGCTGAATATCGAAATTTGGCTTCAACAACTCATGAGTTTCAACGGCTTACTTATTTGCTCTTGATAATACTACTCATATTTCCCACTTCAAGGTTTCAATTAATAATGAGGCCTCTGTTTCAAATATATGATCTCATTGAAGACAAAAAAATCTTCACCTTAGCGTGCCATAAACATTGTTATTATTGCGAAAGATAACATTATAAAAATGAAATCGAAAATCATACTAATTTACTACTTTTTGCGAAATTGTTATTTTTCAAAACCAACATTTTCCTAAAAAACAATGATATATTTAAAATTTATTAATCAGTTTTTGTGTCATCTAGTCACAGCCTTGTCTTACATGCACAAGTTTACAACCCTTTTGGCTTTTGAAATGTTGCCTTTAGACACAAGTCATTTTCTTTGCTAGTAGTGTCTATAATAATGAAAAACCATCTTATATAATGGTGGTCGGTGATGACATAATTATGGGGAATTTAGAATCTACTTTGATGAATTACAACATGGTTTAGTTTACATGTTATCATAGTTTGGAATTTGGATAATACTTACTTTTTTCAATACATTGATTCTTCTTTCAAGTTGTACTTTTTTCCTAGTCTTCACAAGCCAAGAAATATGTAGTAAATGAGAGTTATTGGCAAGGAAACTAACATGCCAAAGATAACCCTGCAAACCAAAAGAAGAGCACTTTTTTTAATCTATTTATATATGGATCATCTACAAGGAAATTAAATATGCTTAATCAATATATAGTACCATTAGCTTAGCTTAATTTATGAATCACCATAAATGTAGCCTCTATGTGATGTAGTCAGCCTTGCAAAAATGCATCTATTAGTACTTTTTTTTATACTAACTTTCTAGTTCTCAGGGGAAGGGGTCCCGATAATTCAGAGTTCGGCTACGAGGTAAATAAAGTCTGGCCAAGAATTGTTTCTATTAAAAATCAAACTCAGGTTCTCCCAAACGATTCGTTTGGTTAATTAGAACAATGTTTTTAGCATAGAAAACTAGTGTATGCTAATAATGATTACTTGCAAATAACTGGTAAATGAGGGTACAATTTTGCTAGAAGATTGCAGTGAAAAGGCAAATTAGTGGCCATTTTGAAACATCATTATATGCATAATTATTATGCTTGTCCAAATTATAAATGTCTGGTTGTTATATACAATTAATAATCGGTTTGATAGATTACAAGTATCCAAGCTAGGGATGCATAATAATTGATCAACTTATTAAGTGGGGTTCATAATAAGTAGATTAGTATCACAATAACTAGGAATAAGCTAATTATGACGATAAGAAATGTGACTTATATGCTCAATTAAAATTTTGAATTAAGATATAGTGTCAATGTCTCTTGATGGTGCTTCTCATGTCCGTTGTTACTCTCGATACTTCCCTCCGGATTATAACCGAACACTGATAAGTTATGTTATGAAGCATCCTAATTTATATTTCTTTGGCACAGTATTATATATTAAATGTAATTTAGTAAAACTTTCATTTCAATTATAAATTTTAGAAATTAACTTACCCTGTGCTTAAAATATCAGGATGCAGCCCATATTCTCTTGCAAATACAAATGGCACTATCCCTTGTGGAAGAGCAGCCTGAGAAGCAATATCAATTGAAGTCAAACTTAATTAAGTACCAACATATATACAACAATTTTATCTATGTCTAATATTTTCCCTTTATAAACAATTATCACAGAGGAAGCATACACACATTGTTCTGACATATTAGATATAAGTTCCATGTGCTGCATGTGTACATTCAGATATGAATTCATCATGGTCACGAGGTAGCCCGGTTGGTAAGTTAAGGGAGATTGAAAGAGTTATAAGGAAGAGTTTCCCAGCATTGTTTCAAATTTCGGTCCACATCAGCAAATGCGGCCGTAATATTGTTCATGCAGTAGTCTCTACAACCGCATTGCACTGCATTGCAGTGTGGATCACATGTACGACTGTAATGTAACTGCATCAGAAGATTTCAAACATGTTCGTTTAAGTCTTCTCATAAAATATTAAAATTCCAGAACCGCAAACCCTAAATACTATATTTAAGCACCTTTCAATCAGTATTTACGGAGCAAACTGAGACTCTATTGTGGGCCACTAAAAAAAAGACTATACTGTGGATAAATAGTGTAGTGGGACGGTGGTGCCACTTAGTATAGTTTGTGAAAATTAAAAAGCATTTCACTCGCAACAGCCGCAATGCGCGTCGCAGCAACTGCAATGACCGCAATCATAACGACTTCAACCGTATCCGCAATTTAAAACCATGATCCTGAGTTCGATCCTAGAAACTATCATAACCACTAACTTTACTAATATTTGCCTATAAAGAAAAGAAAGATATGAATTCATGCCACAAATATGGATAACACAAGTACCTGTACAATGGCAGTATGCAGTTTTTTCCCTCTCAATCCAATGGCAATGGATGATAATGACATTACAAGAGGACCACATAGGAATCTGATGCCCATTCCCATTGCTGCTCTTTTAGTACCACAGGCAATAATATGAGGCTGAAGTGCCATGAAAAGCCCTGCATAATTAACTTCCAGTGAGTATCTATTGCTGTATAGATTGATATAGTAACCATTTTTGTACTCATCTTAACAGTAAATATAGCAAAATAATTATTTCGATCTCACATTTTTCCATTTTCAATCTAACAATATATCATTATCATGTGCTAGCAAGACATAACATTTATTTTCTTGGGTTGCCTCAAACACCTGAGTACATAACAATGCATGTGTTTTTTTTTTCACCTGTTCCTGTCTTCTTTCACATTGCTACATTAAGGGTGAGTTTGATTGATATGCTAAAAAATAGAAACCGGTTATGAGACCGGACAAAATAAGTAGTAAGGAACATGACAAAAACAAGAAATTTTATCTCTCGCTGTATAATTTTTTGTCCATAGTACAATTATAGAAAAACGAAAAATATCTATTTTATTTTTTAATATAAAAAATATTATCTCTCTATCTCTTTTGGTATAATTTTGTCGTGTCATGTACTATCTTGTTATGTCCTGTACTATTATGTCTGGTATTTGCTGTTTTGCAAATCAAACGTGCAGTTCAATTTGTGGATTTGTATTTTAATGTATAACATTCATATTCATATATTGAAGAAACACCATGTGTGCAAGTGGGTGGGTGTTAAATGATTAATAAATCTTTATATTTGTAGTATATGTATAGTTATGTAGTTATGTTACCTAAGCTAAACATTGCCATCCCAAGACCTGCATCAGATATGATTTTGATAGATGATTTGATCAAACTAGGCATTTCTATATTCCATCTGCAAATTCAAATCATAAAATGTGTATGAAAATGTGCAAACTGCAAAATATAGCCTAAAACTATATATGAAAAAATCTTTTTACAAATAAATATTTAGGATATGACAAAATAGTTATCACATGGTCATTGGTACAACAATCAGTAAATCAAAACCGTTTGTTAAAAATCAATGGCTCACCATCGTATCTTTATTAAGCGGTTTCGACTTACTGATTGTGGTAATTGACTAGTGATTGGTGTAGTTATATTGTTATTTTCTTTATAGCACTGATATTTCATATTAAAAGCGTGTTAATTTTGTGTCTGACACCATATGTATCTGACACAACACTGAAACATATATTCAATTAATCACTT
The DNA here is from genome assembly GCF_020283565.1 of Trifolium pratense. Lineage (NCBI taxonomy): Eukaryota > Viridiplantae > Streptophyta > Magnoliopsida > Fabales > Fabaceae > Trifolium > Trifolium pratense. The sequence continues at coordinate 35,438,997 of NC_060059.1, read as the reverse complement.
TTTCTTTTAAACTATTAGTAGTTTCTACGGATCAGTGTCCTGTCTGATATTCATATATCTGCTTAGTACTTATATTTCAGAATATCACTTACTTGAAGGAGATTAGGGACCAGAGAAGTCCTAATAGACTAGAATATGTATTAGGATTACGAGAAAGTTTTCTTCCAACTACAATAAGTATAAGCCTTAACATTACAAAGGCATATGGCATTTTCTGGTTACTCTCAATTTCATTTTTAGGGTCCACAGCTTCCTCTGCCATTGAGACTTTGAGGCTGTCTCTGAAGCTAATTTCCCTATCTATCATATAATAGCAAAAACATTACAAAAGATGTTAATCAATGAGTTAAGAAACAAATAAAAGACAAAAGATAGTGCTAGTAAATTAAGCTCACATTTCTCAACCACTTACATAATTAATTGATTGTGAATTAATGATGAAAGGAGACTTGGGTAACAAATATTGAAAAAAAATAGTATCAATAATTTGGTGTTATGACTTGGAAGTCAAATAATATGCACTATTAATATTTTCGGGGAAATAGATTTCTTGATGTAACTGGATCACACAATTTAAACCATCACTGTTAGATCTAAATTAATAGCAAAAATCGTTTAAAACTGATTTTATTATTGAGTAATTTGAATCATTTGATCTCAAATTAACAATCGAGATAAATTTTCTATTTTCACCGCAAAATAGGAAATCAGAAATCATATATTACCTTGACCATAACTACACACGTGCTCTCTACCAAATGATGGCTACTATCAATTAAATCTTAGACTAAGTAAAGTAACAAATTTATATAAAACTTAATGTTTCAACATTGCTTCTATCACTTACTATTTTCTTAACTTTTTAATTAGGTGAATGTTTTTTATATTCTAAGAAGATGGCGTGGGGGTGGGAGGGACCACTTGTCTAGTGTTCTGCAGTATCTATAGATTCAAAAAATCAATTATAAAGCCATCTTTTATGAAAGAAATTATGATGCTATCTTATTAAATCATTTTGCAGTGTTTACATGTATGTATATTCATTTCTCACGTGCAATTGTGTTATGATGAAACATATATAGAAATGATAATTATTATTTCCTCAGTTAAAGTCCATGCCGCAATCGGTCAGATGAGATGGTAAAATATCTCTTCTAATTTAACCAGAGATTTTAGGTTTGAATTCAGTCATGATAATGTAGCAGTGTTAAATCTCTTAAGAGAGAGTTTTGCTATTCATTGTGCAACTAGCTCAATAAACTAGTCTCTACACTTGCATGTATCAATATAAGAAAAATCCATGCTACAATTCATAAGATCATCAAAGGTGTAATGGTTTAGTTTTAGGTTCAAATTCAGAAATTACTAAACGTGGTGAAGAAATGATAGCAATGAATGGATGAGAATAGGACAAAGACATAGGCAATGGTCGGGGACAAAAGGTACACCCTATACCTGAAAGGCCGCATGGGCATGCGCTACAGAACAAACACATATACTGTGTTATTGCCAAAACACTGCCATTCGGATACTCCCTGGAAAAACTACAGTAATTCAAACTGATGACGTACTTCACCATTTGGGGTCGGGCGCGGGGCTGTGTTTGGTTTTGGAGAGAAAAAGAAAAGGAGATGATCCAAATCTCAAGTATTTTGGTCTATAAGACCGAACCCAACTCATACTACGCAGCGATATAGCCGAGTGAGTATATAAATTATGTTTGCGTGTGGTCAAGTGGTCGAGTTAAGGGCTGATTTATTATGATGTTAGGATGGCTAAATGAATATGTGAAGTAGTCTTAACGTAATCTTATGGAGTACCGTACTTGTTAAAAAAATTTATATCGATTGCGAGATGACTTAAATATGTGTTTATTAATAAGAGGTAATTTTCACTTTACAAACATGTTATGTAAGTTTGAGTTAGACTCAACTCTCGATTTTAAAAATACTATATATTATGTTTAGATTCTTAAGAGTAGTAGTATTATGTTTAGATTGACTTTGGCATCCCCTCAACCAGGGTTGACCATGATCAACACAGCCTCAAAACAAAAGTAGGGGGTTTCAAATTTTGAATTTGTTTAAAATTTCTAAAATATTTGTTGACAATTGACAGTGCTAACTTTATTACTTAATAACTATTCAAAATTTTATGAAATTTACATTATTTTAAATTTGAAGTGACACATAATAAAACGAATGAAGAGCTCTACCAAAAAAAAAAAAAAAAAAAAAAAACGAATGAAGAGGAGGAAATGTTTTATTCATATGCCACTCTTACTAGTACATGACAACATTTATTCACGTGACAATTGAAATAATTTAATGGATCCATCTTTTCGATTTTATTTGGTAGGCTTTATTCCTTTCTTGACTTTTTTTAAAAATATTATACAGATCTACATGGACCTATTTGTAAATAATTCCACAAACTTTATACACAATAATCTTCAATAATTTTTGGTTTTCGCTTTAAGTTTGTCTCTGCACATTAGAAAAACTGTTTGGAAAAACACAAATGAAAAAATTTAAAATGTATAATAATTTAATTAGTCACATTATTTAATACTATTTTATCTTTTTTTTCAATTAATATTTTCAAATTTTTGTGTGTAATTAAATGAAAATTATTTAGAATTGCGTCCAACTATGTATACCTTGAAAAACAGCTAGATCTCGTTTAATTCGTAAAAAACAATTATAACAATACAAGACAAAACAACATAGAGATTCAGGTTATTTATCTAACAACCAACGATTGAATGTAAAATAAAAGTTAATTTTTCACATGCAAACAAAAATAACTTTTACTCTTGTGTATTTTTGTTAGCATGCTGGACCACACCATATTCATTCACTATATTGTCCTAAGGAACATAATAACAAACACGTACCTGACATAGTAATGTCCTTGCATCCTTGTCTCTCTTCATCCCACCATTTCTCCGGTGACTCCCAAACCACCCTCCCTCGATCCACCACCGGCGAATCCCCCCTTAAACCCCTCCTTCCACCCACCGGCGACCTCCCCAACATCGGTGTACCAATCACATCCATTTCATTAACATTAGACCTCCGAGGTGTTGGCTGCAACGAATAAGCATCGGTCGAGGCATAACCGGAGAGACGTGGACTGGCATTGTCGAGAAAATTCATCGGTGTGTTGATGGAGAAAATGTCGGCATTGGAAAGATTAGAGAGTCTTGTAGGTGTAATGGTGTTGGTTATTGATGAGGTTGATCCTGGTGGTGCTGAGGAAATTGATCGTCGAATTCGAACTTTGATTCGTCCGTTTTCATCAGTTTCTGATTGGGTTGTCAGCGGCGCGTCATGGCCATAGAGGGAAATTACGTCGCTGTCGAGTTCAAATTTTTCTATGGAGGCTGCTGTGGTTCCTGGGAATGAGTTTTTGATCAAGAGTTTGGCTGCTCTGTATTCTAATAGGAAGAGAAGTAGAGTATACCTGAACCCAAAATTAAATAATTTAAACAATTAGATGTAAAATAAAAATACAATATACAATCATTACATGTTAAAAATATATTTTGACCAGAATAATTAATTAAGATAAATGATAATATGCATTTTCGATATAATTATTTTTTATAACAATTTTTTCCATAAATTAATTTTATATTGACATCCGATGAGTTTAATATTTTATTGTTATTTGAAAATGCAGTTATGAAATTAACTTAATTAGTACGAGTAATCAACCTGTCATTTCTTGTTTTAAGAAATTTAGAAAAAAAAAAGATTTATTTTAAAGAGAAAAACTTATTAAATAACAGGTAATTTTTTAATCTATCTCTTGATCTATAAGGTGTTAATTCGGTGTTTGACCTTGTAATCTCAAGCAGTGGAATTTAAATTTTTTAAAAAGTATTGTAAAAGGGTCATTTGTATCACGTTGATAATAATATTTCCATTCTTTAATTTAAAAAAGTCATTTGTTTCATAAATTAGTAGAAGAACATGGTTGAATAAAACTTTAAAGCATTGGTATGAGAATTTTTTTAAAAAAAATTCTTCAATTTTTATGGACATTTTACATTTCAATATTTTTCATTTTGTACAATGGTATACATCTCTAAAAATGTTTTGAAAAACATGTTCTTACTTTTAATCAATTGTTGGGAATTTATGTCATTTCTCTCTTCATTTTCATAAATTAAAGAAAATGTATATATATATATATATATATATATATATATATATATATATATATATATATATATATATATATATTTGTATAATAGAATTTTACTAAAATAAGTTATGTTTCAATTACAAACTTGAGAAAGAAATAAACAAACAAGTAATTTCAATCAATCCATTTATTTGTCCTCTAGTACAAACATATATTATTGTATAGAAGTTTGTTGGGAATTCGTTCGGGATAACAAAAGTTTGATTCTTGAGATAAACAATTCTTAGAAATTTTATTTACTGTGTAGTCGAATTCAGAATTATCAGAACGCTTTTTCTCTGAAAACGATAAGATTAACACACACAAAAAATTAAAGAAATTAAATATCACTAGCTAATATTACATACCATATGATGCATTGAAGGACAACTAGTTGCACCATGAGACTTTGAGTGAAATCACCATACATAGCTTGAAGTAAAGGGATACCCATAACAAGGGTATTAGGCAAAGTAGCAACTGAGAACAAAGTTATAACCCAATCCAATGAGCCTTTAGTAAAGAAAATAGCCCAAATGGAAAGTAAAAAGAGAACAATAAGCTTAGAAATTGTATCAGCTAAGATGAATTTAATGTCCATTTGATAAGGATTATTGAGAGAAATGAAATGAAAAGATAGAACTGGAACAGCAAAAACTGCCACAAATCTGTTTATGCCTGAACATTGATCTGAAGTGAACATTTTGCAACACTTTACTGAACCGTAAGCAACTAACATTGCAAAATATAATGGTACCATTGAACACATCACGTTGTATAAATCTTGTCCTGTCACCATCTTTTGATTGAAAATAGATAATTATGTGTGGGGGGAGAGGGAGGGAGATGTGTATATTTATAAGATTTTTTGTTTATTGTAATGTTTTGCTATGGTTAGGAAAATGAAGGGTAGGGGAGAATGGATATATATATATGGGGGTTACAGGACATTCAAGGACTTTTTTGCCCTTTGAAAATTCTTAAATTTACTTTTGTGGTATTATGCTTAGTGTTAGTGGTATTTGCGGTTGTTATTGTTTGTTAATAACGTTTAATGATTGTCATTTATAACACGTTTCGGTGTGGCAAAAGTCAGTTGGAAATACTAAATAGTAAAGTGACTAATATGGGAGGAAATATCGAACACAAAGCATAAGACACGTGAAATCGACTTGTATTGCTTGCAACAAGTCTCATTGTTAAGTTGTGCTATTTAAATATTTGTCATTGATAAATATAAAATTACATTGAGTAAATGAAGGTAAGAAAAATACAAGCAACGGTTTGAGTTGTGTTTTTGGCATTTTGAAAATATTTTGACTAAATTGCTTTTTCTATTCTCTAATTTTTACACAAACTTACGATTTTGATTCACTAACTTTCATAATAGCACTTTTAGCCCCATAAATTAGTCCATTTTGTAAAATGTTGGTCCTCATTAATTTTGATCAAGTAAATGCATATGTGGCAAGTGACTAACACGTCATGTTTGCATGTCTTGCCACATATGCTGACGTAGCATGCGAGTCAGTCATTGTCCACGTGGCAGAACATGTTAACGTTGCATGTGAGTCACTTGTCATATATGCAATGACTTGGTCAAAATTAGTGGGGGGTCAATCTTTTACGAAAGGGGCTAAAGTTAGGGGGTCGAAAGTGTTATTATGAAAGGTAGGGAATAAAATCGCAAGTTTATAAAAGTTAGGGGTCCTGTTGTAAACAAAGGGGATTGCTTTCTCATTAATCATTCCAATCATACAAGCTCTCTATATATAGAGAGATACACATACACAAGCCTAACAACTTGGCCCAATGTCAAGGCAAGCCCACTAGCGCGCGCGCCACTAAGGCCTGCTATACAATGCCTTGGCCTGCTATACAAATGCCTTGGCTTGCAAGCTATGTGACTCTAACATACACTCCCCTAAACTGAACATCCCATACAGTTTACATCAAACAAAAATGCAAAAGACAATGCTAAACAAACTGAAAGAACCACAGGACTTAAGCCAAACTGTGAACATCACAAAGTCCAAGCCTTTCTCTGAATCTGCAAAATGACTCAAGCTTCAAAGCCTTGGTCATAATGTCTGCTATCTGATCTTGAGTGCTGCAATGAATGAGCTTCACCACTCCATCCTTGGTCAAGTCTCTCAGAAAATAGAACCTCACATCAATGTGTTTAGATCTGCCATGTAACACTGGATTCATAGAAAGCTTGATGGAGGAGCTATTGTCACAATGTATAACAGTACAACCTTGCTGTTGATTCAATTGCTCAAGAATTCTTCTTAGCCAAATTCCTTGACAGGCACAAGCAGTGGCTGCCACAAATTCTGCTTCAGTAGTTGACAATGTAACAATAGCTTGCTTTTTTGATGACCATGATATAGGGCTTGAGCCAAGCATAAAGACATACCCAGATGTACTTTTCCTATCATCAAAGTCTCCTGCATAATCACTATCAGACCATCCTTGTAACTTCAAATCATCACCCCTTTTGTACAAAATGCCAAGACTCAGTGTCCCTTTCAGATATCTCATCACTCTTTTTGCAGCCATCAAATGAGCTTCCTTAGGCTTTTCCATGTATCTTGCAATTAAGCAGACTGAGAAAGTGAGGTCAGGCCTAGTAGCTAACAAATACATCAGACAACCAATGATCTGCCTGTAGTTTGTAGCATCAACAATAGATCCATCTTGATCCCTAGTCAACTTGTTACCAGGCACTATAGGGCTGTTCACACTATTACATTGTGCCATGTTAAACCTCATCAAAAGATCTCTTGCATACTTTTGCTGATAGATAAAAATTCCATGATCAGTTTGCATGACTTCCACTCCAAGAAAAAACCTCATCCTTCCTAAGTTTGTCATAGAGAACTTTCTTTCCATAGAATGTTTAAATTCTTCAAACATTAGGGCACTACTCCCAGTGTAAATCAAGTCATCTACATATATGCTCACAATTAGCATATTTCCCTTTCCATCAAATTTCATAAACAATGTATGTTCATGAGGACATTTCTCAAACTTTTCTTCTGCAAAATAGGATTCTATCTTGCTGTACCAAGCCCTTGGTGCTTGTTTAAGACCATACAATGCCTTTTTAAGTTTATACACCTTACCATCTTGCTTATCATAACCTGGAGGTTGATCAACAAACACATTTTCAACTAACTCTCCATGCAAAAAGGCACTTTTCACATCAAGTTGGTACACAGGCCAACCTTTTGAAGCTGCAACAGCAAGTATTGTTCTAATAGTATCCCATCTAGCAACAGGAGCAAATACCTCATTAAAGTCAATTCCATATTGCTGAGTATACCCTTTGGCCACTAACCTGGCTTTAAGCTTCTCAACCTCTCCATGTTCATTATACTTTGTCTTGTAGACCCATTTCACACCAATTTTCTTAACTCCTTTTGGAAGATCTACCAGCTCCCAAGTATTGTTTTTCTCAATGGACTCAATTTCTTGATCCATAGCTTGTTTCCAGCCCTCAACTTTAGCTGCTTCATCATAAGAAATTGGATCTTCATTATTGCAAAAAGCAGCTAAATTCTGCAATTCCTCTTGACTGTTTAAATCTGTGACATAGTCTCTAGTCCAACCAGGTGGCTTTCTGGTTCTTGGAGGTAATGAAGTCTCATCTGCTTCAGTACTACTATTGTCATCATGATCATCATGATCATTTTCCTCATCAGCATGATTTCCATTGTTCACTGAACTAGTTGGCTCATCTTCTCCAACCATTGGTTCAGTTACTTCAAGATCAATGCTTTGATAGTCTTCTACTATCTTTCTTTTGTTCTTATCTTCCCAATTCCATCCTAGATTCTCATCAAACACAACATCTCTACTGATGATAATCCTTTTTTGAATGGGATCATAGAGTTTATAGGCTTTTGACTCTTCACTCACACCCAAAAGAACACACTTGATTCCTTTTGCATCTAATTTCTTTCTTTTAACATCAGGTACATGCACATACCCTATACAACCAAACACTCTAAAGAATGAAACAGAAGGTTTTGTACCTCTCCAAGCTTGCTCAGGTGTCATGTTCTTCACAGACAAGGTAGGACTTCTGTTGATCACATAAGTAGCCCAAACTACTGCTTCTGGCCAAAACCTCTTAGGGACATTTCTTCCATTCAGCATACTCCTGACTACATTCATTAATGTCCTATTCTTCCTCTCAGATACACCATTCTGTTGAGGAGTATAGGCTGCAGTCAATTGCCTTTTTATGCCATACTCACTGCAAAAATCATTAAAAGTATCAGAAAGGAATTCTCCACCTCTGTCTGTTCTAAGACACTTAATTGACTGATTTGACTCATTTTCAACTAATGCCTTGAACCTTTTAAACACAGCAAGAGCACTTGATTTCTCTTTTAAAGGATAGGTCCATGTTTTCCTGCTGTAATCATCTGTAAAGGTAATGAAGTATCTACAACCTCCATTAGATGTGGGTGTGATGGGACCACATATATCTGAATGAATCAATTCAAGCTTTTTAGTGGCTCTCCATGATGATGTTTTAGGGATTGAATCCCTGTGTTGCTTGCTGATTACACAATCACTGCACAACTCTTGACTTTCTTGCAGCAGGGGCAATCCATTGACCATATCCTTCTTTGCAAGTGTGTGTAGACCTTTGAAACTCAAATGGCCATACCTGTGATGCCAAAGAGAACCCTCACTCTCATGAGTTGTCTTTAAGCAGCTTGGAGTGATAACTGGACAAAGTAGAATGTACATTCTATTGACTGTCATGGGAGTTGACACAATCAGGCCTCTTTCTTCATGAAATATCTTGCAAGTATCTTTGTTAAAAACAATTGTGAGATTCTTTTGTTGTAGCTGCCCTATGCTTAACAAATTGTTTCTCAGATTTGGTAAATAGTATACATCAGTGATGACACTAACTTTGCCTTGCAAGCTTATCTTCACACTTCCCTTACCCATTACAGACATTGTGGAATTATCACCAAGCTTAACAGTCTCACGAAATGTATCATCATAGTCAAATAACCATTCTTTGGTGCCAATCATATGATTGCTACAGCCAGAGTCTAAAAACCAAACCTGATTAGTGTTGACATGTGATTGATCTTGAGCCATCATTAACATTTCTTCATGCTCATCAAATTCAGCAAAATTTGCATTTTCCTCCCAAGTTGGACACTCATTCTGATAGTGGCCAAGCTTATGACATCTATAGCATTCTACAAATTCTTTTGAGGTATTTGCAGCTGATCTACCACCTCTCCCACGCCCTCTTGAGCTGGTACGACCCCTACCCCTAGAATTTGCAGATCCTCTTCCAAGATTGGAATTAGACACCTTCAGAGCTTGCTCTTCCTCTTTTACTTTGTGAATCTTCATTCTTCCCTCATGAACAAGTAAACTACTCTGGAGTTCATCTATGGACATGGTGGTCACATCATGTGATTCCTCAATTGAGCATACAACATACTCAAATTTGGAAGTCATTGATCGCAAGATTTTCTCAACAATGTTGCCATCAGTCAATCTTTCACCATGTGATGTCATTTTGTTGGCAATAGCAAGAGTTCTTGCAAAGAAATCTGTGACAGATTCATCTTCTTTCATGCAAAGAATTTCAAAATCACGCCTCAATGATTGCAATTGAGCACGTTTCACCTTATTAGAACCTTGATACTTTCTTCTCATAGATTCCCAAATGTCTCTAGAAGTGCCTCGTACAAGAATGGTTTCAAGGATGGAGCGATCAATAGATTGAAAGAGGTAGTTCTTTACCTTCAGATCTTTCAATTTACTTTCCTCAGCAGCTTTGATTTGATCTTGTGTAGCATTTGCAGGAGCTACCACAACTCCATTCTCAATCAAACTCCAATATTCTTTCGAACGCAGTAGATTTTCCATCAATTCAGCCCAATGATCATAGAATCCGTCGAATTTAGGAATGGAAGGAGGCATAAACGAAGGGTGATCCGCCATGGATGAAGCTTAGAGAGCAAGAAACGAAGAAAGAACGAGGAAGAAGAGTAACAGAAACGGTTGCACCGTTGTAACAAACTGTAACAAACTTTCTAACAAACAAGTCTTAGTGAAAGGCTCGTTGATACCAAAGTAGAATCTATGAGAAGAAAGTATCAAGGTTCTAATAAGGTGAAACGTGCTCAATTGCAATCATTGAGGCGTGATTTTGAAATTCTTTGCATGAAAGAAGATGAATCTGTCACAGATTTCTTTGCAAGAACTCTTGCTATTGCCAACAAAATGACATCACATGGTGAAAGATTGACTGATGGCAACATTGTTGAGAAAATCTTGCGATCAATGACTTCCAAATTTGAGTATGTTGTATGCTCAATTGAGGAATCACATGATGTGACCACCATGTCCATAGATGAACTCCAGAGTAGTTTACTTGTTCATGAGGGAAGAATGAAGATTCACAAAGTAAAAGAGGAAGAGCAAGCTCTGAAGGTGTCTAATTCCAATCTTGGAAGAGGATCTGCAAATTCTAGGGGTAGGGGTCGTACCAGCTCAAGAGGGCGTGGGAGAGGTGGTAGATCAGCTGCAAATACCTCAAAAGAATTTGTAGAATGCTATAGATGTCATAAGCTTGGCCACTATCAGAATGAGTGTCCAACTTGGGAGGAAAATGCAAATTTTGCTGAATTTGATGAGCATGAAGAAATGTTAATGATGGCTCAAGATCAATCACATGTCAACACTAATCAGGTTTGGTTTTTAGACTCTGGCTGTAGCAATCATATGATTGGCACCAAAGAATGGTTATTTGACTATGATGATACATTTCGTGAGACTGTTAAGCTTGGTGATAATTCCACAATGTCTGTAATGGGTAAGGGAAGTGTGAAGATAAGCTTGCAAGGCAAAGTTAGTGTCATCACTGATGTATACTATTTACCAAATCTGAGAAACAATTTGTTAAGCATAGGGCAGCTACAACAAAAGAATCTCACAATTGTTTTTAACAAAGATACTTGCAAGATATTTCATGAAGAAAGAGGCCTGATTGTGTCAACTCCCATGACAGTCAATAGAATGTACATTCTACTTTGTCCAGTTATCACTCCAAGCTGCTTAAAGACAACTCATGAGAGTGAGGGTTCTCTTTGGCATCACAGGTATGGCCATTTGAGTTTCAAAGGTCTACACACACTTGCAAAGAAGGATATGGTCAATGGATTGCCCCTGCTGCAAGAAAGTCAAGAGTTGTGCAGTGATTGTGTAATCAGCAAGCAACACAGGGATTCAATCCCTAAAACATCATCATGGAGAGCCACTGAAAAGCTTGAATTGATTCATTCAGATATATGTGGTCCCATCACACCCACATCTAATGGAGGTTGTAGATACTTCATTACCTTTACAGATGATTACAGCAGGAAAACATGGACCTATCCTTTAAAAGAGAAATCAAGTGCTCTTGCTGTGTTTAAAAGGTTCAAGGCATTAGTTGAAAATGAGTCAAATCAGTCAATTAAGTGTCTTAGAACAGACAGAGGTGGAGAATTCCTTTCTGATACTTTTAATGATTTTTGCAGTGAGTATGGCATAAAAAGGCAATTGACTGCAGCCTATACTCCTCAACAGAATGGTGTATCTGAGAGGAAGAATAGGACATTAATGAATGTAGTCAGGAGTATGCTGAATGGAAGAAATGTCCCTAAGAGGTTTTGGCCAGAAGCAGTAGTTTGGGCTACTTATGTGATCAACAGAAGTCCTACCTTGTCTGTGAAGAACATGACACCTGAGCAAGCTTGGAGAGGTACAAAACCTTCTGTTTCATTCTTTAGAGTGTTTGGTTGTATAGGGTATGTGCATGTACCTGATGTTAAAAGAAAGAAATTAGATGCAAAAGGAATCAAGTGTGTTCTTTTGGGTGTGAGTGAAGAGTCAAAAGCCTATAAACTCTATGATCCCATTCAAAAAAGGATTATCATCAGTAGAGATGTTGTGTTTGATGAGAATCTAGGATGGAATTGGGAAGATAAGAACAAAAGAAAGATAGTAGAAGACTATCAAAGCATTGATCTTGAAGTAACTGAACCAATGGTTGGAGAAGATGAGCCAACTAGTTCAGTGAACAATGGAAATCATGCTGATGAGGAAAATGATCATGATGATCATGATGACAATAGTAGTACTGAAGCAGATGAGACTTCATTACCTCCAAGAACCAGAAAGCCACCTGGTTGGACTAGAGACTATGTCACAGATTTAAACAGTCAAGAGGAATTGCAGAATTTAGCTGCTTTTTGCAATAATGAAGATCCAATTTCTTATGATGAAGCAGCTAAAGTTGAGGGCTGGAAACAAGCTATGGATCAAGAAATTGAGTCCATTGAGAAAAACAATACTTGGGAGCTGGTAGATCTTCCAAAAGGAGTTAAGAAAATTGGTGTGAAATGGGTCTACAAGACAAAGTATAATGAACATGGAGAGGTTGAGAAGCTTAAAGCCAGGTTAGTGGCCAAAGGGTATACTCAGCAATATGGAATTGACTTTAATGAGGTATTTGCTCCTGTTGCTAGATGGGATACTATTAGAACAATACTTGCTGTTGCAGCTTCAAAAGGTTGGCCTGTGTACCAACTTGATGTGAAAAGTGCCTTTTTGCATGGAGAGTTAGTTGAAAATGTGTTTGTTGATCAACCTCCAGGTTATGATAAGCAAGATGGTAAGGTGTATAAACTTAAAAAGGCATTGTATGGTCTTAAACAAGCACCAAGGGCTTGGTACAGCAAGATAGAATCCTATTTTGCAGAAGAAAAGTTTGAGAAATGTCCTCATGAACATACATTGTTTATGAAATTTGATGGAAAGGGAAATATGCTAATTGTGAGCATATATGTAGATGACTTGATTTACACTGGGAGTAGTGCCCTAATGTTTGAAGAATTTAAACATTCTATGGAAAGAAAGTTCTCTATGACAAACTTAGGAAGGATGAGGTTTTTTCTTGGAGTGGAAGTCATGCAAACTGATCATGGAATTTTTATCTATCAGCAAAAGTATGCAAGAGATCTTTTGATGAGGTTTAACATGGCACAATGTAATAGTGTGAACAGCCCTATAGTGCCTGGTAACAAGTTGACTAGGGATCAAGATGGATCTATTGTTGATGCTACAAACTACAGGCAGATCATTGGTTGTCTGATGTATTTGTTAGCTACTAGGCCTGACCTCACTTTCTCAGTCTGCTTAATTGCAAGATACATGGAAAAGCCTAAGGAAGCTCATTTGATGGCTGCAAAAAGAGTGATGAGATATCTGAAAGGGACACTGAGTCTTGGCATTTTGTACAAAAGGGGTGATGATTTGAAGTTACAAGGATGGTCTGATAGTGATTATGCAGGAGACTTTGATGATAGGAAAAGTACATCTGGGTATGTCTTTATGCTTGGCTCAAGCCCTATATCATGGTCATCAAAAAAGCAAGCTATTGTTACATTGTCAACTACTGAAGCAGAATTTGTGGCAGCCACTGCTTGTGCCTGTCAAGGAATTTGGCTAAGAAGAATTCTTGAGCAATTGAATCAACAGCAAGGTTGTACTGTTATACATTGTGACAATAGCTCCTCCATCAAGCTTTCTATGAATCCAGTGTTACATGGCAGATCTAAACACATTGATGTGAGGTTCTATTTTCTGAGAGACTTGACCAAGGATGGAGTGGTGAAGCTCATTCATTGCAGCACTCAAGATCAGATAGCAGACATTATGACCAAGGCTTTGAAGCTTGAGTCATTTTGCAGATTCAGAGAAAGGCTTGGACTTTGTGATGTTCACAGTTTGGCTTAAGTCCTGTGGTTCTTTCAGTTTGTTTAGCATTGTCTTTTGCATTTTTGTTTGATGTAAACTGTATGGGATGTTCAGTTTAGGGGAGTGTATGTTAGAGTCACATAGCTTGCAAGCCAAGGCATTTGTATAGCAGGCCAAGGCATTGTATAGCAGGCCTTAGTGGCGCGCGCGCTAGTGGGCTTGCCTTGACATTGGGCCAAGTTGTTAGGCTTGTGTATGTGTATCTCTCTATATATAGAGAGCTTGTATGATTGGAATGATTAATGAGAAAGCAAGCCCACTAGCGCGCGCCACTAAGGCCTGCTATACAATGCCTTGGCCTGCTATACAAATGCCTTGGCTTGCAAGCTATGTGACTCTAACAGGTCCAAAGTGCAATTTAGTCAAATATTTTTTTAACACGAGTTTAGAAGGTTATTTGGTACGAAAAGTTAAAAAATAAGATACAAAGTGAAAATAAATAAGAAATTGATCACACAAAAGGAGAAGAGAAGCAAGGAGATATGAACACAAAAAATATGATAACTATATTTTATTAATTCCTTTTCAAACCATTGTTACATGAATGCTAATAAAGATTAATAAAATCATAAAGGAACTAAGTCCTTCTAATAGCTTCCTTGATTAATTCAGATAAAAATGCAACTTCTTCACCCAGAGTCTTAATCTTCAGGTTAGCTTCATTCGCAGATTTCTCCAAATTATTCATCTTCATAAACATCTTTTCCATGAATTGTTGGAGATTTACGTGTAAAGACTCTAATGATTTTTCCAAATCATCATAGTTGTTTTCAATGACACTCTGTTGTTTGTTATTCTCGTTTGAATGACTGCCAGAGTTTTTCATTTTTGCAATTTAAGAGAAAAGGAGAGGAAATTGTTTAGACTGGAATGATTATAATAAGCGAAACCATAATCCCTTTAAATAAAAAATAATCCATACTGAATTATTTCAATATTAAGAAATGTAATGATTAGAGAAAACGAAACGTTGCTTCAGAATGTGAATTTTACAATATTAAAAGGAAATATAATTTTTTAAAAATATTTTAATAAATTTACTAAAAATGATTTTACATTTTTTTAGAGATATTAGTCAAACCCTTAATTATTTTGACTAAAAAGTTGATAATATGAACAAAATAATAGTCATAAAATAATTTTAGTAAAAACTATCATAATTATAAAGTTATTTACATTTTAACTTTTATATCAACCATATTAGCCAAACTCTTAATTATGATGACTAGTGATTTAAAATATTAGTCAAATAATTATTAGTCAAACCCATATTAGTTTTGACTATTATTTTAGAGGTCCATATTAGTCAAACCCTTCTTGGATATATTTTTCAAAGCAGAGTAATTTAAATCATTAATTCGTTCATACCCATATTCAACTTTCGTTAAAAGTTGAGGATAAGAGGTGTGTCTAAATCATTTCATTTATCCTATATATGTAATTTACTTGTTAGTTATTGCTATCTCTTTTTTCAAAAATATTATGCTCTTTTAAAAATATTTTTGCTAACATAATTTTTTTTCAAACAAAATAGATCATAAAAAATTGTTTTCTTTTTATTGTTATAATTTGTTTTGAGCTATAGTTGCATCGATCAATTTAGATTAAAAAAAGACCTTACCAAAAAAAAATAGATTAAAAAATATGTCCGGGTCGCAAAGTTCAATTAAATAGATGCTAATAATTAGTTTTTCATTATTGATTCAAATATGACCAAATTATAAGTTGACATAATGTAAATCTTAGACTTGCACACATAAACATAATTTCATGCCAACTTGCTCTTTATCTAGTAAAAGCAACAACCAAATTTTATGTTAATTGCATGGATATTTATTGGAGGACTGCTTGATTAAATTGTGTTATCTTAAAAGTATATTTTGCTTGAGTAAATAAAAGGATCTCTTGGTGGATTTTTTAACAATAATACCATTGATTAATGTCTTAATTAATAAATCTGTGCAGGAAACATGACAATGAAGAAAAGAAATTCAGCTAGAGGCATCTTCATCGAAGATTTGCTATATGAAATTTTAATTACAATTTTCATTAAGTTCAACCGAAATTACAATTTGCTATATGAAATTTTAATTACAATTTACAATAGACAAGAATAAATTAATACACCGAGTTTTGTTTTGGAATAGATCGTAAAGTTTTAGAATTTTTAATAAGAAATATAAGTTTCTTGGTTCGTATGTTTTTTTCAAATTGTTCCTTATAAAAAGGACTGGAGGGAGTATATTCTGATACAAAAATAAAGGTTTAATTAGTTTAATGGTTCCTTAAAGACATTTTAGGTTTTACAATGGTCCTTAAAGAAAGAAAAATGTATGTTTTCGTCCCTTAACTATATGACCGTTAGTCACAATGGTCCTCTCCGTTATATACGACACCTTTGTTTTGTAGTTCCGTTTTTCTCGGTCTCTGTTTGTCTTGTCAGAGACCGGTTATTAATAATAATATATTTATCGTTCAAAAAAAAGTCCTCTCCATTAGCTTTTAACACCAAATGTATTAGGTGGACCAACATTATATGTGGTTCACCATAGATAGTCCACCATATATCTCAATAAATATACAATTATTAATGGTATATAGTTCATGAATTTATCTATGTATGTTGGTTCATGAACGAATTAGCATTTGACTTTGTTTTATATAGTTCATGAATTAGTAGTGACAAGAAACTAGTAACCAGATGCAAGGACTACATTGTCAACATTTTGACTTTGTTTTATATAGTTCATGAATTTACCTATGTATGTTGGTTCATGAACGAATTAGCATTTGTACTCTACTCTACAACTTCCAAATATATCATAAACATTAAAGAGAAGCACCAATATCTCATTGAAGATTTTCAATAGAATTTTAGTATAATCTACCAATTAAGGAATTCCATACTTGAACCCATGTCAATATCACAGTGAAGTTCAATAATTTGAGCCAACCATAATTGGTTGTTGTTCAATGCAAAGAAGTACGTCCTAATCCTAATAACCTTTGTATAATGAAATTGGCAAAACTATCACTCACTCGTTCACTGAGCTGGAAATGTAAGACACAACAACTGTTATATATGTCGTCCGGTTTTCCGCCACAACGGTGGTATCCATTCTCGCGAGCAGCAGCTGAAAATGGTGAAATCCAGTTCTTGTCAAGTGCCCGCTGTTGAGCCAATGTTGCTATCTTCTGAGCAGTTACATGTGGTTTTAATCCATCTATATCATTGCACATACAACCAGTGCAGTTATATCATTAGGTCAAGGTGATTAGGTGAAGTTATAGCCTATATATTCCTAATCTTGAAGTGAAGAACACCACTACCTCCATTGAAATCCTTACAATGAAAGAATCACATATTGAAAAGAAAAAAAAGACAATGTCAAGTTTATCTTCACTTTGGTCGTTTTAGTCACTCAACGTTCATCTTTTTCGTCATTTTAGTCGCTCAGCGTTCTTCTTTCTTTTTTGTCTAGTTTACCTTCATTTTGGTCCCTGGCTACGTGGCATAAGTTTTTAAAAGTCAAATGACATGTCATGGTCAACATAGTCAACAAAGTCTCCACTCTCCACCTCAACAACAATAAACGGTTTAGTGACAAAACTTAACGTTAAGGACTAGTATGACTAACAGAAGTTAAATTCAGAGACTTTAAAATGTTTTTTGATAGATTATCATGATAACGAGTGACACTTTAAGTGACTAAAATGGTTGTTCACTCATTAAATATATGGATCAATCTAACAGTTTAATAAAATCCGACACTTTTTAAAAATCCTCATAATCTCAATGACTTATTTGATAATGTCATATCAAATATTACAATTTTAATCTGCTAACTTATCTTCTATAAACTATAAGCTAATATATCCACCATAATTTATAAGCTCGTCAAATATACGCTAGTTATCCGCTATTGTTTTTTCAAAGAGCTTTATAATATATGATTAAGAGGCCGTTTGTTATAGCTTATTTTAGAAGAAAAAAAAATCACTTTTTTTATAAAAATAATCACTTTTAATTGTTTTGCATCTGTTTGTTACAGATTTTTATAATAATCAGAAGCTAAAAATAATCAGAAAACAGCTAAAAATGAGAAGCTACTAAGAGTAGCTTATAAAATAATAGATTTTTTTTAGAGGAGAGAGAAAATAAACGTTAAAAGAAGAAAGTTATTTATAATTAAAAAAATCATTTTTATAAGTTCTATCCAAACAAACTAAAGATTATTTTATTTAAAAAAAGTGATTTTTACTATGATAAACAAACACAAAGCAAAATTCAACTTTTCTAAAAATCTCTAAAAACTAATCTCTAAATTATTTTACATCAAAATCACTATTTTTTTAAGGACCAAACTTATGTACAGTTTCATATACACAGTTCTTACTGTGCTAGATACATGAGGGAAGTTATTTTTATTTAAAAACAATTTTCTTTTTCTTTTTTTAATTAAAAAATATAAATAACTACCTTTTTGTGAGAGGAACAGCAAAAACTGCATCTAAAGAAATGCATATAAGTTTTGTCCTATTTTTAATCCGTAACAAACGGCCTCTAAATATGTTTTTGATCCCTATAAATTTGTTATCTCTACTTTTCAGTTAATTTATGTATATCATTCAAAATTTTAAATTTTTTCTACGGTCATGTTTAATACATTATCAAAATCTCTCTTATAAAAGTTTAAATTTTTTAACAATTAATAAATTAAATATGAATTTTTAAGCTTTTTGCACTAAAAAATCATAAATAATTCATTTTATGTTAAAAAATTCTAAGTTTTTATGAGAGTGGTTGATTAAAAAGCATGACCAAAAATCATGACAGAAAATATTTGAGACCAAAACTTACTGAAATATTTTATAAGAACTAAAAACAAAATTTAAGATGTTTATAAAATTACAAATATAGTTACGATTTGTTTGGATTGACTTATTTTTAAGTTTATGTAAAACAACTTATGCAAATAAATAAGTTTTTATGTATTATTATAAATTTTTTAAAAGTAATTTATGAAAAAACAAATTATAAAAATAAAAATTTTATCGATAAGAACTTAATTAACATAATTCATTTTTTATTTGTATAAACTATTTTCGAAAACGATGCATTCTTAGAACTAGAACTAGAATCTCCCTCGGACTCGCTACTTCTTCTCATACCTTCATTCTTCTTCTTCTTCATTCACTAAATCTAATGTGGAGTTCAAACAGTAACAACAAATCAAGAACAATGCATCATCATCATCAACATCATCCACTATGCACACGCACGCACCAGATCGGCGCCTTACTCTTAGTTATCGCAACCTTCTTCTTCACGAGACTCTTAGACGCTCCTTGTAGAATCTCCCCCACCGTGTCGTCGCAACGGAAATTCCTTCTGTTACCGGAATCTCAAGAAGTTTCGATTAAGATCTATGTTTATGATGTTAATGAGATCGATGGATTGAATGAACTTTTGAAAGGAAGAGATGGTAAGATTGCTCCTGAAGCTTGCTTGAAAGGCCAGTGGGGTAGTCAGGTAATTTCACACCATACCGCCTTTTTTTATCATCGAAGTACCGGCATAGATATTAGACATATGTGCATTGGTAAAAGTGGAAGTGACTGAATGTAACTGCTTATGCAATTTGTGAAAATGGTAGTGATGAAATGTAATCTCATGTGTCGGTGTTGCTTTCGTGTCTAGCACGCCTAGACACTGACATGATACTGATACATTAGTTATTCAATGAATCTGATAAGTGAATATTTGTTTATAATTAAGGCGGATGGAGTATAATTTATGAAAATGAAAGTGATTGAATATAACTAGGTCAGTATTGTGTTAGTGTCCGGATATTGTGGAAAATTACGCTCAAATGTAGTTGATACATCTTGAATTTGATTTAGCATCGTAGCTTCAATTGTGGCTGTAGTTGTTGAGACGTTAAGAGAAATGATATTTTTGACATCAAAATTTTGATGTCAAGTACGGTGTTCTTTGTTTTTTATATGTATTTTTGAAATGTGTGTAAGTTGTTGAAGTAAAAAAATAAGAGAGATAGAGATAAACATATCAAAAACATCAATGCCATGAACAACTCTATAGAGCCCAGGAAGAGTAAAAGCAGTGTGACTCTCATACTGGCCAACGGTATGCATCCTGAAAGAAAGACGATAAAGTATCACATACTGCGTTTGAGTATCACATACAATAGTATGTATTTTGATGATCAAGTAACGCAACTCGACATTAAAAACCTAAATGTTGTGTTTGGGATCATTTATAATTTTCTAAAACCCTACTAATTACTACTTTTGTTTTGCAGGTAAAAATACACAAGTTACTTTTAGAATCAAGATTCAGGACGAAAAAGAAGGAGGAAGCAGATCTGTTTTTTGTTCCATCTTATGTTAAATGTGCACGTATGATGGGCGGACTTAACGACAAAGAAATTAATAACACTTTTGTTAAAGTAAAAAACTCTTTCGTTTCAATTTAAAGTGTATTGCTAATGTTCTAAATGAATCTTAGGAATTACTTAGCTGAAATTCTGTTTATGTGATGATTAGGTTATTAGCCAAATGCCTTATTTTCGGTTATCTGGAGGCAGGAACCACATATTTGTTTTCCCAAGGTAATAATGCTGGTGATGGTTTTATTTTTTGCATTGTGAAAAGCATGTGGCATTTGTGTTTAATAGGTTAATACGAGTATCAATGTTATGTTTCTTTATATGAATTTAGACATTGGTAAGGTTTCCTATTAGCTAATATACATGCTTTGTTAATTGCTTTGTTTTTAGTGGAGCTGGTGCTCACTTGTTCAAGTCTTGGGCAACATATATAAATCGCTCCATTATTCTTACACCTGAGGTGAACTTTTACTTTTCCTCATAGTTTTATAGGTTTTATCAAAGGTTTTAAGTTATGGTTGCTTGCTTTATGAAAATAATCGAAAATGTGGTTAGTTAGGCTGCAATTGTAGTTGTGAAGATGAGAAATCTAGGTGTTTTGGTCGCAATTTTGGTTGTGAACCACAACTTAAATTGTTGGTTTTGTATGTTTACCAGAAACACTGAAATGACAATTGTAAACCAAACTGTGTGTTACTGTTTGGTGTAATAATGTCTTTAGTAATTAGGAGATGGAATTATGTGAAGTTTGGAACAAGCTGAGGAAAGAAGTACCAAATGTAATGTATGTGATGTGAAACAGCAGGGAATAACAATGAGGCAAAACTTGAACATATCTCAACCTTAATTTTTACAGTGTTGGTTTTCATTTTGATTTTTCCTTTCTTTTTGTTGAACTGGCCAACTAGGGGTAAAAGTTAAAAGTTTCCGTGAACTGAGTAGTGATTACTCACCTTTGATTAAAAGAATTTAACATTCCTCTGTCCTGTAGTCATTCACCTTTGATTAAATGAATTTAACAATCCTCTGTCCTGGCCATGAACGTGAAAGCCCTGGAGGATTTCATTCTAGAATATTGTATTGATATTTTGTTAGCAATGTTACATTTATAAAAAATAAGCATTGGAGTAATTGAGAAGTAAAGTTTAAATCCCGCACTCTTTTGTTTGCTAGGTTCGGCCCTTAATTAGGAAAGAATCGATTACATCAAGATGGGCCAAGGAATCAAGTTGGCAGACTTTGTTACAATACACATTGGAATTTATTTAAGACATAAGAGACAGCCTTGTAAGGAAATCTGATTGAATATGTTGTTTTGTTAGGCTGTTATAAACAAAAGCAGAGAAGATACAAGGAGTTAGATGATTAGTAAGTTAGTTTAGGTTCTCTCATTCAGGAAGACACCGTTGATTCTTATTCCTGCTCTCAATCATGGATACCCATTGTTCAAAAGTTGAAGGATGATAAACAATTTTTTTTTAATATTTCTTTCTAAGTCATCTTTATATTTTGTACATGGTTTTTTCATCTTCACAATAGCGGTCATCTTTGTACAACCGAGACTACATAAGCCCTACTGATCAACAGAAGTAGTATTCCGGTACAGCAGAAACTACACATTAGTTCATATATCAATTTGGTTCTTTCCATTTAAATTGTGGTATTGAGAGTATCACTATGGTATAAATTCTACAAAATAATGGACCATTCTAGAACCAAAAAAATGTCTATTTTGGTACAAATTTTGTAAAACAGTAGACCATTTTGGAATAAAAAATAAAAGAGGGACCAT
Source organism: Trifolium pratense (assembly GCF_020283565.1). Taxonomy (NCBI): domain Eukaryota; kingdom Viridiplantae; phylum Streptophyta; class Magnoliopsida; order Fabales; family Fabaceae; genus Trifolium; species Trifolium pratense. The sequence goes on along the minus strand of NC_060059.1, from coordinate 35,416,752 downwards.
ATTGGTGTAACTTTGAAAAACAAGAGACCATTTCGGAACAAAAAAGAGAGATCAAATTGAAAAACCTTTATTTTTATTCTTCCAAACTTGCCCTTCATATTTGTTTGTTGAAAAACCTCTATATTTTCATATCTTTAACTATTGGGGCTTGAATCATCCAAGAATGAAAGGTTAAATTCATGAAGTTGTCATGAAATGAAAGGTTATTGTTTTTAAAGTTTGTTCTTTTGCAATTCAATGTAGGGGGATCGCACTGATAAGAGAGATACTAGTGCTTTTAATACATGGAAAGATATAATCATTCCAGGTAATGTCGAAGATGGTATGACCAAGACTGGGTCTCCCATGATCCAGCCTTTGCCTCTGTCTAAGCGGAAGTACTTGGCAAATTATTTAGGACGTGCACAAGGAAAAGCTGGCCGTCTGCAGCTAATAGAGCTTTCAAAACAATTCCCAGAGAAGGTATGTCATCTGAAACAGTGACTGGTTAGTTCTATTAGTGAAGTTATCTTATTGGCAGAATACTTTCTTTCATTATTTTGTTTTAATTTGAGTTCTAATAGTGATTTTGTTACCTACATTCAGAATGTTGTTATGCTAAAGCGAATGCAATGGCTGATAGATAGTAATCCATTTACTTGGTCATTGTTTAGTTCACAAGTGAAAATTGAATTGAATTAGAAACCAGTATGGTCAAACCAAACTCTTTTTGATGCACTGGAACTTTGGTTCAGTGGACCAGTTTTGAATTGTCGAACCAAACTGTTTTATTAAGTGGTTTCTTGAACTGTTCTGAACTGATTTTACGAAGTGGTTAAAACTCAAAACTAGTTCAAAAACTGTTTTTGTCAACTAGCCTCTACAACATATGTCAATTAAAAGTCGACAAATCATATCACAGTTCAATATCAAAATAAATTCATATCAATATTTAAAATTCTGAAGACTAGCACTTAAGATTCTTTACAGACTAAATTGCTATCAGTCAATATACAGTGTAGCCCTCGGAAAATAACATTTTGGTTGCATGACATCAAAATAGTCAAGATCGAGTGTCAAATCGTAGGATCATACGATCCAACGTGTCATTGTGCCCCAATCTGGTCAAGATTGTTTTCGTCACTTGTGGTCAAGATCAAGCTTTTTCGGGCAAGATCGTAACATGCTGGCCTGGGTATTTTCGTGACCTGTTTTCCTGGGCTTCCTAACCAGGTTGCGTTCGAACACTGAGAACACGCGTGTTTCCTTCACTTTTCTTACAAACGATGGAATTGGAAACCCTAATCTGCGATTCCTCTCCTCCATGCGACGCCGTCTACCTCTAATTTCGGCGATGTCGTGCCTGTTTCCTTCCTTCGCCACCCCTCTTTCCTTCATCGTCATTGCCTCTGTTTCCTTGCTTTTGTTCTGTGTCATCGGTCTTGTTTCCCCAAATTCTCTTTCATTTTTTTTTCTTTCACAAGATAGTAATGGCTTCAGGTGGTGGGTCTCAGAATGTTCAGCCTCTGTAGCTTCTGCCTCAATTAGGGTTGCAAAGAATGGCCGTGGAATGAAGACTGGCCCAGAATGGCAATATTGTGTCCTTGTTGATGAAGCTTCAAGAAAAGTGAGGTGTAACGTCTGTCAACAAGAATTTACAGGAGGTGCTTATCGATTGGAGCATCATTTGGCTTGAACTAGTAGAGATGCTAAGCCTTGTTTAATGGTTCCTGATAGTATCAAGAAAGCTATGATGGATATTGTTCATGGCTTACAAAAAAAGTTGCTGAAAAAGTCATATGCTTTTGACATTGAAGGTGACAATGATTCTAAAGTTGTTCATGAGGTTGCTGCTGATTGAAGTGGAAAGAGAAAAGTTTAGGGGAAATACCACGCAAGGATATGTTCAAAAGAGAAGTCACTACACTTACACAAGGATATGTTCAAAAGAGAAGTCACTACACTTACACAAACCACAATCATGGTTCGAAACTGCTAGACACATGTAAGGACACTGCTAGACACCATTGATTGTGGTTTGTTGTGTAAGTGTAGTGATTCCTCTTTTGAACATATCCTTGTGTGGTATCTCCCTTAAACTTTTCCTCTTTCCACTTGAATCAGCAGCAACCTCATGATCAGCTTCAACATTGTTGTCACTTTCAATGTCAAAAGCAGAAAACTTTTTCAGCAACTTTTTTTGTAAGCCATTCACAATATCCACCATAGCTTTCTTGATATCATCTGGAACCGTTAAACAAGGCTTAGCATCTATCTAGTTCCAGCCAGATGATGCTTCAATCAAGCACATATGCAAATTCTTGTTGACAGAAGTCACGCTTCACTTTTCTTTAAGCTTCAACAAGAATACGGTATTGCCATGCTAGGTCGGTCTTCATTCTACAGCCGGAAACAGAACAACAGTAAGGAAACAGAGGCGATGAAGGTAGGAAACAGGCACGACGTCGCCAGAATTAGAGGTGGACGGCATTGCAGGGTTTCCAATTCCATTGTTGATGAGAAAAGTAAAGGAAATGTGTGTGTTTTAAGTAAACTGGGTTTTTTAACAAAACCTGACCCAGTTAACAAGCGCGGGAAAAAAGTTGCGAATTATCCAGCATGTTACGATCTTGCCCGAAAATGCTCAATCTTGACCACATGCGCCGGTGGCGAAAACAATCTTGACCAGATCGGAGCATGTTGGATCGTACGATCCTACGAGTTGACACTTGATCTTGACTACCTTGGTATTGCTAACTTGAAGCAGTATCTTTAGACACATTGTGCGCTGAGTTTCAAAACAACGGAGATCCTAACAATAAATACTTGGCCAAGTACCTAGGTAATTATGAGAAACAGCTACTTGTCCATGAGATTATTTTGATAGAACTTAAGTTATATAATAAAATTAAATGTTAAATCTATTATTGGCAAGTCCGCAACTGCTTACTAAATCCGGCAGAAACAATGAAGAGTTGTAACTAGAAAATTTGGAAGAAATGGGAAATCAATTGTGATTATTATAAACAAATTAAAAAATCACACAAATAATTAACACATACACAAAGAAGCAACAGAGATTTAGATATCAGAGGGAAACACTAACTCCTTAACCGAGTTGGAGAGAGAGAGCAGGTTTTTGAAGTTTGAGATGATCATCAGCTCCTAAAGGCAAAAACAAAGTAAAAGAGACTCAATTTGTAGGGGAGTGATTCACATAGTATAAATTAGGAACAATTCATTCCATCTTGGTGGTGGTCCCTATTTTGTGGATTTGGGACCTACATGAGTGATAGTGAAGGAGATTCCACAATTAAAATTATGATATTTGGGATTTAGGTTTTCGTCGTTCTTGCCGAAATTGGAGAGAATAATTCTCTGACATGGTTTTTCTCGTGCAACAGTTTTTTGCAGAAAACTTGTGTTCACCGAACTGTATTGTGAAATGATTTGGTCAGTTTGTACCGAACTTGTGTTCACGTGAACTTGTTTCTAAAAATCCTGTTCGGTTCGAGAACTTTGTTCATAAGTTCAGTTATTTAAACAGTTTGGTTTATTAGAACACGCAAAGATCTAATTACATCGTGTCCATTGTTTGGTAATTTACTTCCATTGGCTATTGCACACTTCTTTAGTTTCTTCAGATTACATGTTAGTTGTTCTGATATTTCCCAGCAATTTCTCCCACCATTGTTTTAACAGGAGAATTATACTTAATATTGTGCGATCATACAAAAAAATTTATGAAACATATATTGATGGTATAAACAGTTGGAATGTCCAGATTTGAAATTTAGTGGAGGTGAAAAGCTGGGAAGGAAAGATTATTTTGAACACCTGCGCAACTCCAAGTTTTGCCTCGCTCCACGTGGGGAGTCATCTTGGACCCTTCGCTTTTATGAGTCCTTTTTTGTGGTATGTTTCTCCCCTTCCTATTTGTTCTTCACCCTAAAGACTGGTTTAAATGAAAAGAAATAACCATATATTTTTCCATTTCAAAGGAATGTGTTCCAGTTATATTGTCAGATCAAATAGAATTGCCGTTCCAGAATGTCATCGATTACAGTCAAATATCAATAAAGTGGCCATCCAGTCGAATAGGTCCAGAACTATTGGAGTATTTGGAATCCATTCCAGGTAAAAATCGTCAACCATTTACCTCCAAGTTTCAATAACCAATACCCAATACCCATCATGCCCTTTTTTTTACCTTCGAATGTATTGATTGATCTGTGCAGATAAAGACATAGAGGCAATAATAGCTCGTGGTCGACAAGTTAGGTGCATGTGGGTCTATGCTTCAGATTCAGAATCTTGTTCGGCAATGCGTGGAATCATGTGGGAACTGCAAAGGAAAGTAAGGCAGTTTCACCAATCAGCTGAAACATTTTGGCTGCACAATGGATCATTTGTAAACAGAAACTTGGTCGAATTTTCTAAATGGAAACTCCCTGTACCTTTGCCTTGATAAGCTTGGCATGTAGTTTTTCTTGTATAAAGTAATTTTTGTATCACTATTATTCTAGTCTTGATTCTTCACAAGCATATATTAGTTAATCATTGTCGTCTAGTAATCTATCTATATAGTATATATAAAACAGAATAACTTTTCATTGATTAATACACATGTGATATTAACAAAGATTTGTTTGTTTTCCTCTGCTGTGAATAATTTTATCCAACATGTTGCTCCAAGTTGAAAGTTTATTTCTCTTATCTGTTGGCAGTGATATAATTGATTATTGAAAACCACCAAGTGCCAACCAGACCAAACCACCCACTTTCTATACTTCTATTATATTTATTAATTAATATTTTTACATTAAAAAACTGGTGATTATGTTACTGCACAGTGATGATCCTACTTGCTCTTAATTTTTATTGCACACAAAATCAACATGATAATTATTTTGGTGAATGAAACCTTCTCATTCTTGTTCACAAACCCCACCAGCACCAGGTGAAGAAAACCAGAGAGCAGCTGAAAAGTATATGTACTTGACAGTTAGGAAAGAAAAATGATAAAAATTAGAAACAAACAAATTTAGGTATCTTATTTCGTGGGACCTGATATGAACACTTTTTTCTTTGGCAAACTACACGATTTAACTTCTAAGAAAAGAAAAACTAAGTTTTACAGTACTTGAGGATTCACTTTATTACATAAAAAGATTATTTGAAAATATGAACAAAAAGAATTGAACATGGGGCTTTGTCTAATATGTATCACTTAATCGGGGCACAAGTTAACAATTATACTATAATGAATACGAATTTTACAAAATTCACTGTTGGATTGAAAGTTTATGTTGTATAGATCATCTATAAAAAATTTGAAAAAAATTAAAAATCATTTGATATGTCATGGAGCCCGGTCAAAATTAACGGTAGTCAATAAAAAACCATAAACCGTTAATTTTGATGGGTCTCAATAACATATCAACTGATTTTCAAAAAATTTATGGATGATCTATACGATATAAACTTTCAATCCAACAGTGAATTTTGTAAAATTCGTATTCGTTATAATATTATCATTCACTCGTGCACCGTGGAAGATTTTCTCCACTTGTGCATGTTAAACTTGCCTTGAAGATGGTATTAGTAAACTCGGATTCCTAAAGGCATGAATCCTAAATTCACGTTGTAAAAAAAGGACCCACTAGATCATCTAATCTAGTTTGAGGATCAGTTATGAGTTATGACATCAAGTGGTTTCAGTCATTTCCCGATCACAATTGCGGGAAATCGAACCGTGGTCCTCCCTATCAAGTTCAGCGTCAATTATCAATAAACCAACTAACGATCGGTTGATAGAGATCAGGCTTAAATATGAAATTTTCCACTTATTTACATTAAAATTTGAAAAAATATAGGTCACCATAAATCTACTAAATCGGAACCTCTAATTTTTGTTAAGTGATGAAATAATCTCTATAGTCACTTATAGTTAGGGAATCTATTTTGTATGTTAGTTTCCTTGTGTCGGTGACATGCCTAATTTTGGCCATTAGATGCAAAACAAATTAACAAATCATCATCATATTCAATTTATGAATCTAAATTAATTAAATATAAAAGTAAATTTTTGCAATCATGCATATTTGTATGAAAATCTTATAATCATATCGTCCCCACTAGCCAAATTTTTGAATCCGTCCTTGTTTTTGTAGGTAAGATTTTTTGTCTTATAACTTTGTAGCTAAGATTATGTTAGAGCCTTTTAACCCTACTGTCATACATTACATACCTTTGCTGTTAGTTGTATCCCATGGCGAGTGGATTCTCTCCCATGAACAGTACATCCACTGAAATCATGGTCTTCTAATAAACAAATTAAAAAATATAAAAAGAAGAGAGAAGAGGATTTAATAGCTGAGATCAAAACTAAAGGGAATACAGTGGATAGTATATTGGAGACAATCCACTCCCGTATCCCGAGGATGGTGATAAATGGGCATTCACTTGTATTTTTAAATTTTGTATATGTCTAAGTAATAATCAATCACAAAAATTAATCTCCGTGAACATAACTTAATTGGTATAGACATTGTTTGTATATGCATGACCAGAACCACTGAATTTTTTTGTATGATTTGTGGCTAAATATCTATAATGCATAAATATAGATATGATATCAGATATATGTACCAAAATATATATATATATATATATATATATATATATATATATATGGGGGCTGCTAACTTAGACCCAGTTGGGTCTAAATTAGCAAGGTGCACCTTTTGAGTTGGACAAAAATACCCATTTTTTAATTTTTTGGAAGAATAGAGCAACAGGGGCATTTCTGTAATTTTATGCAACAGTACACGCGCCCCCACTTCTTTTTCCCCCCCCAGGACACGTGACAGCTTCTCATTTGACAAAAATCACGCGCGTGCATGACACGCGCCGACAGGTGCGCGTGGTGGACAGGATGACGCGGAGAGAGAAAGCTTTTTGAAAAGGCAGGCCACGTGTCACACAATGATTGGCTGCGTTAATTTTTTTCCATTTAATACTTTAAACTCGATTATTTCGTCGTAAATTAATTTTTTATTTTTTAATTTTTATACCAAAATTCATAATTTTTTTTTCTCTACAAATAGAGACTTGGTTTGTTTGATTTGGACACCGAAAAAAAAACGCAATTTTTCACTACTTTAAACTCGATTATTTCGTCGTAAATTAATTTTTTATTTTTTATTTTTTATACCAAAATTCATAATTTTTTTTTCTCTACAAATAGAGACTTGGTTCGTTTGATTTGGACACAGAAAAAAAAACCCAATTTTTCACTAACTTAATCTCATTTTTCACTACCTTACATCAACTCACTGAAACCATTCTACCAGAAAAATGGTTTCGGAGTACAAATCTCTGAAACCATTCTACAAGCTAAATGGTTTCAGAAGCAAACACAATTAATAAATTACTCACTGAAACCATTCTACCAGTAAAATGGTTTCAGAATACAACTATGTGCAACCATTCTACAAGCTAAATGGTTTCAGAAGCAAATAACTAATAATCAACTTACTGAAACCATTCTACCAGCAAAATGGTTTCAGTGAGTAATTTATTAATTGTGTTTGCTTCTGAAACCATTTATCTGGTAGAATGGTTTCAGAGAGTTGTAATCTGAAACCATTTTGCTGGTAAAATGGTTTCAGTAAGTTGATTATTAGTTATTTGCTTCTGAAACCATTTTACCAGCAAAATGGTTTCAGATTACAACTCTCTGAAACCATTCTACAAGCTAAATGGTTTCAGAAGCAAATAACTAATAATCAACTTACTGAAACAATTCTACCAGCAAAATGGTTTCAGTGAGTAATTTATTAATTGTGTTTGCTTCTGAAACCATTTATCTGGTAGAATGGTTTTAGAGAGTTGTAATCTGAAACCATTTTGCTGGTAAAATGGTTTCAGTAAGTTGATTATTAGTTATTTGCTTCTGAAACCATTTTACCAGCAAAATGGTTTCAGATTACAACTCTCTGAAACCATTCTACCATATAAATGGTTTCAGAAGGATTTCGGTGTCCAAATCAAACGAACCAAGTCTCTATTTGTAGGAAAAAAAAAATTATGAATTTTGGTATAAAAAATAAAAAATAAAAAATTAATTTACGACGAAATAATCGAGTTTAAAGTAGTGAAAAATTGCGTTTTTTTTTCGGTGTCCAAATCAAACGAACCAAGTCTCTATTTGTAGAGAAAAAAAAATTTTGAATTTTGGTATAAAAAATAAAAAATAAAAAATTAATTTACGACGAAATAATCGAGTTTAAATTATAAAATGAAAAAAATCACGCAGACCCATTCATATGCTGACACGTGGCTGCCTTTTTCAAAAGCAAAATTTTCTCTCTCCAGAATATAATCTAGTGTGGCGCAGACAAGATGATCTGATAGATCAGGATGATATGGGCTGTCTGATTGATCAGACAGTCTTAATGAGATCACATCTTGGCTGTCTGATGGAAATCAACGGTCTGTAACCATGGTCCTTCCGTACGCGCGCGACACTGGATCCACGTCTATTAATTGTTTAAGAAGGTGGGGCGCGTGTTGTTATTTTTTTTTTTTATGTAAAATTACAGAAATGCCCCTGTTGCTCTATTCTTTCAAAAATTAAAAGAATGGGTATTTTGGTCCAACTCAAAAGGTGCACCTTGCTAACTTAGACCTAACTAGGGTCTAAGTTAGAAAACCCCTATATATATATATATATATATATATATATCAGATATAGATGCGGTATAGAATATAATATTTTTTAAATCTATTTTTATTGGTCGATGGATAAATATACTTAAAAAAACAATATTTATGCTACTTTTTCACCGCTCCATGATATTGCCGTATTCACCACGGAATAAAACAGATAAAAATGAATACATATCAACATGCAAGACATGAATACTATACGAGTATCATATACAAATTCTTCAATATTTTAAGAGTATATATATTCATGCTTCGAAACGGATATATACTACATGATCATATAAGAGTATTTAGTATTTACATTCATAGTATCATATATTTTAGTGTATGAGATGGGCATATATATATATATGCCGTGGACATTGAGAAGGGTGCCCTCCCCTGAAGGCATGTTGGAAGTGCACCGCTAGTATTGAGGATTCATTTTAGGTATATGTGCCAACATTTATAATGTATTAAGACGTTACATAAATTTATAGATACACAATACAAATACAAGTATATTTATTTTTGAAGGATACAAATTATACACAAACTTGTTCCGTCACTTTTTTCAGTCACATACCCAAAACTCCAGTCTCTATATGATGAAATTTGGGACCAGAGTTCCTGGTAACAAATTGCCGCATTCACATATTTAGGACATTTTTAATTGTTAAAATTGAATGATCTAAATTTTAAGTTTAATGACTTTTTTTTTTAGAAGACGAAAAAAATCTAGACATCAGGGGAGGAAGAAAGGCTTCACCCCGTCATTTATCTATATCTTTTTATTATATTGATAAAAATAAACCTAATACATATCAATTTCTAGTTCTAATGATTTTATTTTAAAATAAATTAAAAATTGCATTAAAATTTAGACTTAGATGATATTGTTCTAATGAATATGTGCCAAATGCATGCAGCAAATATGTGATCGTAGAAAATCTAATTTTTAAAATTTATTGAATGAGATTTCGGAGAAATTGAATGATAAGAGTTTTGAAAAACTTGAATGATAGTAAAATTCATATGGAATTATTTTGATAAAAGATAGTAAAACGAATATGTGATTTTCATATATAGTATAGAGTTAGTGTATAATTAACTAACTAACTAACTTATGTCAAAAAAACTAACTAACTAATTAACAAATTCTAACTAGCTAATTAAAACTCTAACTAACCATTACTATTCCTTTTAAGGTTATGTTGATGATCCATGTAGTAGATTAAGGTATTTTCAAAATGTTTTAGTTACTTGTATAGTTGGGACCTGGATTCCCTACAGTAAATTTTTAACACAATTTCCTGCTGTAGTTAATCTGGACCATTCATTTATGATCAGACGGTACACATTTCAAACACAATTTTCTAAATTAAACAATCTGAACCGTCAATTCAGATCGGACGGTGTAGATCTGTTACAGCAGGGTGCTGCATCAAATCCGTTTCCGTATAGTTGCATGTAGTTGAGACATATAAGCCTCGCTATATATGTATGGAAGTATTTTATAGTCTATGTTTTGTGATTGATAATTGAACAGGTATTAAGTACTAAAAATATGAATATAAGATTTAAATTACGTAAGATTGCATTTATTTGAGTTTGAGACTATGAGTTGATGAGATACTAGTAGTAGCTAGGAGTGTCTCACACGAAGTACAAAAATAAAGGTCTTAAGGTTCCATTTTAGTTTTCTAAAAGAGTTTAATTGTTGTGCACCGTCGGTGTAAATTTTTTTTACACATACATCCAATGACGCGTTGCCACATTATTTAATGAATGTGACACATTATGTGTTTTTAATGACCATACATGATGTGTCGGTATATTATTGGACGCATGTGCAAAATAATTTTACACCGACGGTGCATATAAATTAAATTCTTTCTAAAATCATCCAATGTTCTATATTTTGTCTCATGTGTTTGACTCATAAACCACTAGTAATATTTTAATGATGCATCATGTCTAATTGACTTTTTGCTTACTCTATATCTTTTGCTATGTGACTAATTAAAAAGTGAAAAAAAAAATCAAAATAGGGGCAAGAATGTTTGATTTTAAAATAGGAGGATCAAAATCGCAGATCTTGCAAAATAGCAGAATAAAAAATGCAATTAAGTCTAATAATAATAATCGAAAGGAATATATGTATACTATCGTCTCAAATAAGCCATTAGGAATTCAATTCTTAACCTCAAAAAAAAAAATTGGTACCTTTTACGTCTGACAGAATTTAGTTGCTGTTAAACGGCGTAAAAAAATTTATTTCTATATATTGATAATATTGACATGTATATTACTAAGGAAAAAAAGTTGAAAAAATAAATAACCTTAAAAACAATAAAAGCATTCAAATGAACCTAATAAAAAAAATATATAAACCTTTCTCACTATATACACTACACACACTTCTCTATATTTTACTCCCACAAACACAACTTGTTAGTTAGTTACCTTTCAAGTTTCAATTCTTTCATTTGATTATTTTTCATATAAAATAATCTTTCCATTTTTCCTATAAATATTTGCTTTTTCAACTGCACATTACCACTCACTAGTATCAGTTTTCATTTCACAAAAGAAAAAAGAAACCAATTGATTCTTTCATCAAAACTCTCTCAAAAATTTCACAAAAACTTTCTTATAGTTTCTTCAACTTCTCAAATATCTTCATAGCTTCATCATCATCAAGATCATGGATATTGCTCATTTTGTATTCGGATTATTTGGTAACTTCATGATCCTCTTAATGTTCTTGTTTTGAGTTCTTGGTTTTGTAGAATTCTGTTTTTCTCTGTTTCTCATTTTCTTTCTTCATTTTTTCTTATGCAGGAAATGCTTTTGGTCTTTTTCTCTTCTTGGCTCCAATGTATTGATTCATTTCTTCAAACTTTTCCACTTTTTGAATCATTTTACAGTTACCCTTTTAATCTTTTTCATTTCTTGTTCCTTATGATGTATAAAAATTTAATCTTTTTCTGTGTGGTACAAAGTTTTGAGTAAGTGAAATTTGGCTTTTTTGTAGAATCACTTTCAAGAGAATTATTGTGAACAAATCAACAGAGAAATTCTCAGGTGTTCCTTACACTATGACACTTCTCAACTGTCTTCTTTCTGCTTGGTAACTTTCTTTCCTTCTTCATCTTCTTTCTTAGCATCATTCACTTATCATTTTCTTCATTTTTTGTGGCGGTTATGTTATATTTGTGGCGGGTATGTTATAAAATGGTGCAATTTCTAGAACTATACAATAGTAGTTGAATTTTCACTTTTTTTTTATAAAAGTTGAATTTTCTCTTTTAAATTCCAAATTTTGGCTTAGAACTAGACACACTATTCTAATTACTACATGGTACATTCTTTTTTCTTAATTTTTTTCTTGACAAAATTTTTTCTTAATTTTCAAATTAACAAGTTCATTTGAATTTGAATAAGAGAAATTTCAAGTGGGTTGATTCTATATATTCTTTATACAAGATTAATTTTAATTTTCATTCATGTGCAAAAAGAAAATGTTAATTTAATTTTAATTTCTATTAGTTTAGTTATTTATTAATTATATAATTAACTTATATAGAACATGTTTCTAATTTGAGTATTAATTAATTTTACAATTTATAGGTATGGTTTACCATTTGTGTCACCAGACAACATGCTTGTAACAATCATCAATGGAGCAGGAGCAGTTATTGAAATCATATATGTTTTCACTTTCATCTTGTTTGCACCTAAAAAGGAGAAGTTGAAAATAAGTGGCTTATTTGCCATTGTGATGACAATTTTCTCTGCTGTTGTTTTCATCTCTCTGTTTGCTCTTCATGGTAATTCAAGGAAAGTGTTTTGTGGTTTTGCTGCTGCAATATTTTCCATCATTATGTATGGTTCACCACTCTCAATTATGGTAAGTTATGTTCATACTTTCTATTTTAATTATTTTGTGTGTTTTGTTTTTCTTATCCTTATCTTGTCATTGGATTTGAAATTATTTACTTTTCCTTATCTTTACTATAGAAAATAATACTTAAAAAATGTTATTTTTTATTTTCTATCTAGTCTTAGTAGACGTTTTGAAGTATCTACATGTCTTAAGTCATTTTGGTTCGCTTTAGACGTAATTTAGGATCTTTAATTTAGTAGACGTTTCGAAGTATCTATATGTCTTAAGTTATTTTGTTTCGCTATGAAACTAATCATCGAGTTGCCGACTAATTTATGATGAAATTATCAAGTGATGTACATTTGGACTTTTAACTGTTTTACAATGTGAAAATAAGAGTAATTTAATATGAATGAGACATCTAAGTTTGAGTGTTTAGCTAAATAAAGCATTATGCTTAGTTTAGTGCATGGAATCTGTTTCCTATTATTTTCATTATTACTGTACAATTCATTCACTTTTAAAATAATCTACTCTTATGTGCATCTAACCTATATATATACAAAGTTAATTTTATAAATATGTCCATATGCATAATTATTTTTTATGAATATGTATTAAATTTCTTAATTTTGATGTGTGCAGAGATTAGTGATCAGAACCAAAAGTGTGGAGTTCATGCCATTCTTCCTTTCACTATTTGTGTTTCTTTGTGGTACCTCATGGTTTGTCTTTGGTCTATTGGGTCGTGACCCATTTATTGCAGTAAGTACACAATAATCACTTCAATTGGAATATTGAAATGACTTATGAGTGATTATTTCGTATTGCATTATTATATTTGGCATTGAAAGTGACAAAATGATGGGTTAATTTTGTTAATTGTAGGTACCAAATGGTGTAGGGTCAGCATTAGGGACATTGCAACTAATATTGTATTTCATATATCGTAAGAATAAAGGAAATGCAAAAACAAAAACAACACAAGAAGAATCAATGGAAATGGGCACCGCAAAACCATCCAAAAATGCAATGGGAGATGAAGAAGAACTCAAAGGGGACACGTCTTAGTTAAGGACACGTGTGTTAGTTTACAAAGATCATTCTTCATACTCATGACACAAATTAGATCAACATAATAATAATCCTCGGTTATGTTTGTCACTATTTGTCTCACACCAATTAATGTAGTACGTAGCACTTTTATTTTGTTTTCTATATATGTTTGTGATATTGATGATGATGATGTTCATCAATGGTTTGTTTGTAATTTTTACTTCTTTGTTATGGCAATCGTTATGATTTAGATTTCTAGTTTATCCAATGATGTATGTTTTGAAATTTAATTAGAACAAATTATCTACATGCATTGGTCAAGTCTCATATTGAAAGTTACTTTTGATACCCTTTTAATTCTATTACTTATGTATATATAGTTGGGTGAAAAGTGAAAAGCTAAAATGCGTAAGTGTAACTAAATTAAGGTAAAAGAATCTGAAAAATTGTCTTGTTGCAATGAAAAAATTAGTGGAAAAGGACATAGGTGTTGCAATGAAAAAATATGATTTGAGGATGACATGATCCAAACAGGAAGGACAAAATACGTTATCAATTAATTCATGTATGTTAATGTCATCATCTTTCACGTTATCATGATCAGTTCAAGTGGTTCCTAGTAAGAGATGGAGACAATATTAGATTGGAAAAGTGAATCGTATCTATATCTATATCCAAACCTCTCATTGTGTATGGGTTTGTTTTCAACTTTTCATTCAATTACCCTTACTCACACCATTCTCTGAGATGAATTATGAGTGGTTAAATCTTACATTAGTTATGAATGAAAAATATATTAGATTTATAAGAAGGTGGACTCATAGTATATCTTAAGATTTTGAATAAAAGATGTGACATTTCCCTCTTTTATGGTCTTGAAACATTGATCTGTTATATCTTCCAAAGTTCTTTCGATTTTTGAATAGATCGAATATCTGACTGTTTAATTAATCAAATCTCTCCCCTCCCCCCATGTTTCTGTTCTAACCATGTTTTTCTATTTTTGCCCTGAATAAATATTTCGGAACACGTTTTCCGAATTCTTTTTTCCTTCGAAAAAACTTCGGAATGTGTTTTCCAAATTTTTCCCGAATTTGAACTATAAAAAATTCGAAAAACGCGCTCCAAAATTTTTATACAAGAACAAAAATGGAATAACAAAGGTAGAAAAGAAACACAAGGGGTGGGATGAGGAAAATCTTGAGTAAATGAACTTGGTTTGTAGCTAAATTCCTACCCACGTTGAAATTTTGCTTAAACCCAATTCTATGGATACTAAGCCCATATTGGAGTTTTATGGGCTATATTAAGGTGTAGGCCCAGAATGAACCTCAATGAATTATTACAGTGTTATTTGTTATAAAATCAAGAATATATGTTGATAATTTGTATTAACTCTATCAAGTTTATGGCAAAAATTAGTATTTACCATCTAATTTTTCATTGAATTTTTTTCCTCTATTTCTGATAGTGATGTTTAGAATGCATAAATCTATGCGTTCCAATAATTTACACATTCTTCATACAATATACTTTTTTTTTACAAATGCAAAATCATTCAACTATTACAATGCTACCTCCGGTACAACAGATGTTAAAACATCAAAATACCCCAAAACATAGTATGTATTCCATTCGTCCCAAAATATAAGCAAAAAGTGATCAATCAAAGTGGATGTATTTGGTTTACCACTTTGGGACGGAGAGAATAGTATATTTTAATATAGGTTTAATTAGTCAAAATAGTCTCTTAAAGACATTTTAGGTTTTACAATGCTCATTTAAAGAAACAAAAATGTCTGGATTAGTCCCTTAAAGACATCTCCGTTAATCATTTTGGTCATTTCCGTTAGTTTTTGACAAAAAACGTTAAATTGTACAAAAAAACACTGTTCATCTTCTTCCTCATCTCTTCTTCATATTCTTCCTCCATTCTTTTTCATCTTCTTCATAAATATCATAAAAAATATACTCAAATCTTCAATCAACCTTCAAACAAATCCAAAAATTCATCTTTTTCCTCAATTTTCCAACATCATCTTCTTCCTCAATTTGTCTCTTCAATTTCCTTCTGAAGTTTAAACCAAGTAAGTATTAGTTGATTTATGTTCAATATCACGTTCTGAAGCTTTTCCAACCGTTAATTTTGTGTTGGTTTGCTTGAATCATGTTTTGGTCATTTTTATGTTCTTAAGTTGTTTCGATTTTCAAAATATAAGCCTCCATCATGAAATCTAAGCATAGATTCATGACCAGTGCAAAAAATCAAGCGAATATGTGTATTCTTTTGTGATTTTTGAGACCGGTTTGAGTTTTTTTTGTGAAAGCTCCATTGGAGCTTCAATGGTGTGTTCACGGTGAGTCCATTGAAGAAGATGGAAAAATGGAGAGAAAAAATAGTTGTTGATGGTGTATTGCTAGATGTGGTAGACATACAAAATCCAATGGTTACTATTTTGACAAAAGAATTAAAGGTTAAAATTAAATGATTTATTAAGATCTATGGTGGACCACATGTAATGTTAGTCCACCTAATATATTTGGTTTTAATAAATTAACGGAAGGGACCAATGTGGCGAACGTGATATCAATAAGGGACCAATTCATACCTTTTTTCTTTAAGGGACCATTATAAAACCTAAAATTTCTTTAAGAGACCGTTTAACTAATTAAGCCTTTAATATAAATATTGCAAATTTGCAATGAAAGGAGAATGGATTCTTTCCATTTAATTTTCCTCATATTCCTCAATTTCTTTAATCTCTACCTTTCAATTCACTTTTTTCTTCTTTTCTTTTTCTCTCTCCACTCAAATCAATGGTTCAAAACAAAATTTATCCTAAATTAACATGAGAGAATCCACTCTCCAATGAAAGAAATGAATAGAGAGCAAAATTTTCAATGACTTTGATTTCTCAGGGGAAGGTTCTTTCTTTGTCCACTTCTTAGTTCTAACCAATTACATTCTAAACCAAAAATCACAATCTAATAATTTATGGAAAATGCTAAACACTGAAACAATATTGCTATCGTCTTCAAGTGAAACAATATTTTTTGTTGTCTCCTTACCCAGATGGATAGTATTATTAATATGTTAAACAGTGCCCCTGGGACACTAGTTAAACATATTAATATGGAAATTTTGTTTTGAAAATTTCGAATTCAATGCATTGAAAGTGTAAAAAATTATCTTATCACCATTAATTTTGTATTTTATTTCCTTTTTTGTCATGTTTAACAAGTGCCCTGGGGCCGGGGCATGTTGAAGTACAAAAGTAAGTATTGTTTTTATCGTCTCCACAGGGACTGATGCGATACCGATGCTTTTCAACAATTAATATAATTTCAAGTAAAGTGGTTTCAAAGATGTTTGATTACAAAAACGTGTGAAAACATAAAAGTAGTAACAATGAGTACGTTGACAGAGAGATTAAATTGCTAGGATTAAACTTCAACTACGCATTCATACATATTTCCTTAATCAATTATACATATTCAAACTACTTATCAATATCATCACGTATTTACTCATCGAACGTTTCGGTCCCCAGATAACGTCGAGAAATCTATTAAACCTATCAAACCCCGATCCCTCAGATGCTTAATCGATCCAAATAGCATTAAGTGCCAATACCTTAAGTGAATATTAAATCTAAGTATATTCCTAAATCTTAGCTTTTAATAGATGTTATCCTAGAGCAAGATTCAAAACATATATTCCTATACCATTTTAAATCCAAAGATGAAAACAATAACAACAACGATAACATCAATATTGATTTGTAACTAGAACATATATAACACCATGATCAAGATCAACACATACTAATAGAGTAATTTACATTCAATCCCAACAACAAGAGAAATTAGTTACCCATATTCATGATGAGAACTTTACAAAAGATTAAGAAGAAAAGAGATGAACAAACATTACAATGATGATTCCTCAACTATTGTTGTGTATCCACCTCCAAAACCCTTGAATCTGCCTCTTAGGTCTCTCCTAGACGAATTTGAGTGGTGGGAATGGTATTTTCTCTGTTTTTTCTGCATATGGTGGCCTTATATAGTGGAACTGGATTTTTAAGCTGGCTCAGCCAGCTTCCTTACTTCATAGATGAGTTTGCTAACACGTGTCCCACTAGCCCTCTGAGTCACCTCTCAGCTCTTCTGGCTTTCTCTGGTCCAGCCAGAAACATTTTGCCAATTCAACAGGGTCGGTAGCTTTCTCTGACTTAAGCCAGAAACTCTCTGCCAATTCAACCAGATTTCTAGCTTTCTCTGGCTTTCTTTAGCCCAGCCAGCATATATCAGTTCAAACATTAATTTTTCATCAAAAATTCAACTTTAATTACAAAAACCTGTCAAAATGGTTGGGATTAAAGATAAACTAACCAAAATTAGACCAACACATATATGTACAAGTTCTTGGGGACTTATATACACAAATCTTGCAAAATAAGTCAATAATTGCCTTAATTCATAATATAATTCAACTACTTTTTGGCACTTATCAAGGCACTGTTTAGCATGACCGATAATTAATTTGAGCCTTTTTTGTTTTCTTCTATAGTTTAATTTTATATAGTTTGGTTATAATGGAGAGAGAAGAGAAAAATATATAATATTATATATATATATATATATATATATAGGGGAGGGATCAAATTACACCGGTGTAACATTTGAGTAATGTTACACCGCTCAATAACGCTTTAATGAATACAAATTTTACAAAATCTATCGTTTGATTGAAAGTTTATATTGTATAGATCATATATGTTAAGTTTTATAAAAATTTAAAATCGTTTGATATGTTATTAAGATAGATCAAGATTAACGGTATTTGATAAAAGCGCATGAACCATTAATCTTTCCCGGTCTCAATAACATGTCAAACGATTTTAGATTTTTGTAAAATTTAATATGGATGATCTATACGATATAAGTTTTCAATCCAACGGTGGATTTTGTAAAATTTGTATTCGTTAAAGCGTTATTGAGCGGTGTAACATTACTCAAATGTTACACCGGTGTAATTTGATCCCTCTTCATATATATATATAATTTTTTTTTTGGTGGTGCATTTTTCTTTTCTATACATTTTTTTTAATAAGCTAGTACTTGTTGAAGTACAAAAGTAAGTATATTTTTATCGTCTCCACAGAGGCTGATGCGATATCAATGCCGTTCAACAATTAATATAATTTTAAGTAAAGTGATTGAAAGTGTTTGTTTATGAGAAAGTATGAAAATATGGTGATGGTGGAGAAATGATCGAAATCACAGAGAGATAAGTTTGCTGGGATTAGATTTCATTAACTCATTCATTTGTATTTCCCTAATCAATTATATAGATTTTAGTCATCTACCAATATTATCACGTATCACTCGTCGTACGTTTCCGTGTCCAGATAACGCCGGTATATCTATTATACCTATTAACCTCTGATGTCTCGGAAAGTCAATCAACACAATAACATTAAGATCCGATACAAAAAGTGAACATTAAACCTAAATCTATGTCTAGAATTTAAGTTTTAATAGATATCATCTTAGTTCTTTTAGATTCAAAGAGTATATGTCTATAACAATTCAAATATTAAAATAAAACATGGTGAGATTCAAAGATAATATCAATATTGATAGATAAACTAAAACATATATAACAAGATCAAGATAAATACATACTAATAGAGTAATTTACACCTAATCCCAACAAAAGAGAGATTAACTATTCATATTCATGATAGCTTTATAAAAGATAAGAAGAAAAGAGAGATGAACAAACATCAATGATGATTTCCAAACAAAAATTGTAGATCCACCATCAAATCTCCTTGATTCTGGCTCCTGGGGTCTCTCTCTGCTTATGGACGTGTTTTTGAGTGGTTGAAAGTGAATTGGATATGAAAAAATAAAGTCTGATGGCCTTTTATAAGTGACAGAAAAGTGGATCTTCGCTTAGCGACGAAACTGTTTGCTTAGCGACGGAGGTTTCTTCACCCTGTCCCTGAAGTACTTTTTAGCCACCACAGCTTCGCTGGCTCTCGCTACGGCTAGCCCAGCGACGACCTCTCGCTATCCCTTGCTATCTCTCGCTAAAGCGCATCCTACCACTGACTTGACTCGCTATCCCTCGCTTAGCGACGACACTGATTTTTCTGCATTTTCTGACATCTTGTGTCGCTTTGTCTGTCGCTTTGTCGTCGCTTAGCCAACAACTCATACTCAAAATCTTTATCTCTTCGTTCCAAATTTCATTCAATCCAAATTTTCCTACAAAAAATGTTGGAATTAGATAGAAATAGTAAATATAACTAATTTTTTCATTAAAACTAATATTTACAATTAGTTGGGTTTTTTATATGAAATTACTTTTAAAATAAGTGAATAAGTACTTAAAATATATAAGTAAAATTACCACTTTTTGGCACTTATCAGTACTAACTACTGATGCTTTTTTGTATTTTTTTATAAACTACTGCTATTGCATTTCATTATAAAAAAAAAGTTTGCTACTTGCTCATTGATAGATGTTTTTCGTGTATGTAGTTTATTCGGATCTCATAATAAGATGCATAAATTTAAGAAAGCTTTTATCCAAATATCAAGCACCGCCTACAATTTGTTTCATTAGTTCATTCCAAACTTTCTTTGTATGCTCAATGGTTCTAGATGAGATATGTGATCTTATATTGACTTGGTTTTTAGCAAATGTACATGCACTTTTTGGTTCTTATGTTTTTTTTTTTTTTTCCTCTCAAGTATTGGTTATAATTTTAACTTTAAAATAAATAAGTAAGGAGTTTGAAGTTCGAATTTCGATCCTTACATGTAACAATGTATTTACTAACTGAACTATACTCATGAAAATTGGTTTTTATATCTTTATTGGTCATATATAACAAAACAAAACATAAAACAACTTCATTTATTTACAACTATGACATCAAACACAATGTATTTTACTATTTCTTTGTGATAATGCAAAATTAAATTTTAGAGCGTACAAATTCAATGCATGTAAAACTATTATACATGTACTAGCAAAAACTATAACATAAACAAGAAAAAAATAAAATAAAATAACTTCATTTATGTACAACTATGCCATAATGCCATCAAATACAAAGAACGTAATTTTAGGATGAAAATGATGTTTTTTACCATGTGGTTCTATGCTGCAGATGTATTTTGATTGTTTCTATTAATTAACCTGAAGATCAACATTTAGTCAAAAAGAAAAAAAAAGTTGAAGATCAGCATGAGATCAAATTATATATTTTTTTATCTAGCAAATTATAAATTTAGTGTATTGTATTTAAATTACTTTGACTTGCGAATTTATATTTTATTGAACTTTTGACTTGCTAATTTATTTCTAACATTTTACAACTAAATGTTTTCTTCTTAAAATCTTATTAACATGTACCTAAGAACATCACATTTTATATACACGGTATCTTATAATTTTAAGACAAAAATGAATCACTATTAAGCAAATGTAATAATTTTATACGTAACATGTTAAATAAAAAAAAGAAGAAAAGGAAACACATGAATAAGAATTTATGATGTTTACATTACTTTTACCCTTTTTATTCGGGTCTCTTATCCCACATGTTTTAATAATAATTTAAGACCATACATGCCACTTAAGCATGCATGTTGTATGCATATATCATACATGTATGTCTATTTGTACGATGCATACATGTTGTATGGATGGATACCAAGATAGATGATGTATGTTAATATGTTATATGTTATTTATGTTATGTCATCCTTTTCTAATGACAGTGACCATCTAATACCCTATACATGAATATTTATCAAACATAATTTTTTTCTTTAGATTTATTCAATAATCGATGTATTTACTCTTTAATATAATCTTTAATACAGATAAAGTATAGTATTAATTATTCAATAAATTTTAAGTGTATGATCCCTCAAGTCCTTAATATAAGAGAAATTTTACTTTATATATTCATTAAAAATCTAATGTATCTAGTCCATATAATTGACTAGATACATAGATTTGCAACGAATCTACATTAAGGACTATCAGGAGGATTTAATTACTCCCAATTTATTTTGTTTTATTGGTAAACCAAAGGTATTCTCCGCGCGCAGCTGCAGAGATTAATCGAGATAACTGAGATCCATTGAAGAGGTTGACCTCTTCTAACAAATGTTTTCTCCATACGCACTGATCAGAGATCGAACCAAGAACCAAATAATTAAGAAATCTAAGTATCTACTACCACTTGTGCCACACTACGTTGGTAAATACTCCCGATTTAAGTTAAAGAGTACATGGTATGTATGTATGCATGTATATATGGATAATAAAGGCATGATATACATACATAAATACATGTGGTGAAGACAGACAGGCCACAAAGAAGAATAAGATTTGACTTGTTTTCAGAAGACAGAGTGTGTGTCTATGTGTGTGCAAGTGTTACATTAACAACACAACAACAACGATAACAAAAAATTAAATTAAAATAAAATAAAAAGCAAAAAATAAATCAGATCTAATTCTATTTTCACGTCCGCTACACACACATAACTTTCTCTCTCTCTCTACTTTCTCTCTCTAAAAAAAAACTCAGTGAGATAATAACAGAACCATAGGGTCTTAGTTTCTTCTTTCACTACTAAGAAGAAAAAAGAAAGAAGAAGAAGAAAAACAAAGAAACAAACCCTAGAAAAACTCTAACTCAAATTCTTCATAAATTCTCTTCAAATTTCATTTCCATTTCATTTTTTTTCTCTCTTCAATTTCAACTTTTGGTAAGTTTTTTTATCCGGTTCAACTCGTCCGAGTCATGGATCGTTCAATTCGACTCAACTAGAACTCGATCTTAAGCTACTATATTTGTTATTTTGTATTGTTTTGTTTAATTAGCTTCATTTTTTTTTCAATTGAGCTTAGAATTTGTTGAGGTGGAATTTTAGAAGCTAATTTTTGTAGTAGTAGCTGATTTGATATTATCATAGAGATTTTTTTTTGAAGTTATCGATAATTATTTTTTTAATTTTGTTTATTATGTAGTGATTTTGTGGTGTTTACTGTTTTGTTAATGATTTGGATCTGTGTTTTCGTGTGTTTCGTGCAGAGATTCATTTTGAAGTGGTTTGAAGATTGAAGGTTGAGCATTTTACTGGTGATTTAGTGTAATTGTGGTTTAATCAGTTTGTTTTTGGAGGATTTTGAGTTCAGAGACTTTTTTTTTAATTTTTGGGATTTTTTTGTGAAGTGTTTGGTTGTTGTAACTTGGGTGAATTTATGTCTAGTGAAGTTAGTTATTGTTGTTGTGCTTAGTGTTGTTGAGTGATTGTTTGTTAAGAATGGTGCCTCCGGGGCCGCCGAATCCGATTGGTGGTGCCCCATCTTTGACGCCTTCGCTTATGAGAACGAATTCAGGGATGATGGGTGGTCAAGGAGGACAAGCTTCTTTTCCTTCGTTGGTTTCACAGCGAAATCAGTTTAATAACATGAATATGTTGGGCAATATGTCTAATGTTGCTTCCATGATGAATCAGTCTTTTCCCAATGGGATTCCGAACTCGGGGATCGGTGGATTGGGAAATGGTCAGCGGGGTGGTATGGATGCTGGGGCTGAACAGGACCCTTTGTCTGGTGTTGCTAATGGAATGGGATTTGGTAATCCTTCGTCGTCGTTTGGGCAAGCTAATGTTGTTAACCCTGGTTCGTCTGGTCAAGGCCAAGGTCAGGGTCAGCAATTTTCAAACCCTTCTGGCAACCAGTTGTTGTCGGATCAACAACATTCACAACAACATGAAGTTCAAAATTTCCAACATAATCAGCAACAGTCAGCGCAGCAGTTTTCGGCTCCAATGAACACTCAACAACAACAACAACAACATCAGCAACAGCAGCATTTCCAATCAATGCGAGGAGGGATAGGTGGTATTGGACCGGTGAAGATGGAGCCACAGGTAAACAGCGATCAGTTTGGGCAGCAGCAGCAGTTGTCATCGCTGAGGAATCTTGCTCAGGTAAAATTAGAACCGCAACAACTTCAATCAATGAGAGGTATGGCTACTGTAAAAATGGAACCCCAGCATAGTGATCAGCCGTTTTTACATCAACAACAACAACAACAGCAGCAGCAACAACAACAACAACTTCTCCATATGTCAAGGCAAACCTCCCAGGCTACTGCTGCACAGATGAACCTTTTGCAACAACAGAGACTTTTGCAATATCAACAGCAGCAGCAACATCAGCAGCAACAACTCTTAAAATCGATGCCTCCGCAGCAACGGTCCCAGCTACCGCAGCAGTTTCAACAGCAGAATATGCCTGTAAGGTCTCCTGTGAAACCAGCATATGAACCTGGGATGTGTGCTAGACGGCTGACACATTACATGTATCAGCAACAACATAGACCTGAAGTAATAATTGTTCTTACTACTTTTCTTCCTTCTAAATATGTATATTGTATATTATCTATCATATTTATATACATTTGCACTTGATTTAATGTAGGATAACAACATCGATTTCTGGAGGAAATTTGTTGCCGAGTATTTTGCCCCTAATGCCAAAAAGAAGTGGTGTGTTTCCATGTATGGAAGTGGCAGACAAACAACTGGAGTTTTCCCTCAGGTCTGTTGCAAGAGTTAACCATATTTTCATCCCTGTATATTCCCATCTAAGTTAGTATTTTGATTATTGAATGATGTACATAGTCTGTTCTTAATTGTACTATATTCATTTATTAGCGTCTTCATCTTGTTGGTATGATTGCCGTAATGTTATATCTCAAGCAGCCAGTTTTAAATATTCTATTAGATTTAAGGCACAGTCGTGTTAGGTTTGTGAAATCAAGCATTAATTCAAGCTAACATGTTAATTTTTGAAATATTTTCAGGATATATGGCACTGTGAAATATGTAATCGCAAACCGGGCCGTGGGTTTGGTAAGTTTTTTCTGTTATTTTATCCATTTTTGGTTCTTTAACATCTAAATATTGACGTTATAAACTTTTAAAACCTGTTGCTAGTTTAAAAACATGATTGTACTGTATTAACATCTTTCTGAAATTTTAAACGTGTTTTCAGAGGCAACGGCTGAGGTTCTTCCCAGGCTTTTCAAAATAAAGTATGAAAGTGGTACTTTAGAAGAGCTACTGTATGTTGACATGCCTCGTGAATATCATAATTCCTCTGGCCAAATTGTTCTAGATTATGCAAAAGCAATTCAAGAAAGTGTTTTTGAGCAACTTCGCGTTGTTCGTGATGGTCAACTTCGAATAGTTTTCTCTCCAGACCTGAAGGTTAGTGATAGGAATAATTATCTCGGGCTTTTAACTGAACTTGAGCTTCCATTGTTCATGATATAATCTTTTATATATCCTACAGGATTTTTAGTTGACATCCATTTGTTCATTCTTTCTTTTTCAGATATGCTCTTGGGAGTTTTGCGCTCGGCGACATGAAGAGCTTATCCCCAAAAGATTGTTAATACCTCAGGTTGCATATCAAACACTTCATTTATATCTTGATCTTGTATCACCAATCAATATCAAATTATCAATACATGCTCACTGGATATTATGCTATGATGGCTGACATTTTATGTTGAGAGTTGTATGAATTTATGTTTTTGTTTGATATTACTATTACTTTAGCATATTTTCATATGGTAATATATATATATATATATATGCATGCCAAGCACTGCCCTTCTGTATATCATTGGTTGCTAGTTATATTATTTGCTAGCATGGATTATAAAGATTTTAACAGAGAATTAAATTGTTGTTTCCAATAAAGTGTTATATACGTTATTCTTATCCATTTGTGTATTAATTGTTGTATCAGGTTAGTCAGCTTGGAGCAGTTGCTCAGAAATATCAGTCATGTACTCAAAATGCAGCAACCAATCTATCCGTTCCAGAGTTACAAAATAATTGCAATATGTGAGTCCATTCTTCCATATATTTTACATTTTATTTCTGATCTCTAGTTCCACTCTTCTTTAAAACTTAAAAGTTTGTTAATTATCTTGTACTTTCTTCTTCCATGATGATGGAGTGAGCCTTGGTTTATTTTCCCTTTTGAGTAGGGATTTCATATGTTAAATTTCACTTTACTTATCTTCTAAATTTCAGTCTGCAATCTGTTCTCTCGACCCTTCTTTTTGGTTTGTCCTGCTAGGTCTTCTTGTATATAGTTCTCATAGTGATGCTTATAGTGGTTTCTAATGAAATCTTATTTTTAATTTGTTTACATCTATATTTCGGGCTCAGGAACGAGTGTTGCATGCACTGATTCGTTCACTTCCTTTTCCTATTTGATTACACTGCTTTTTCATGATATGTGTGTTTTAAATTAGCTTCACTTGTTTTAAAACTTCTCTCTTTTCCTTTGTCTAATTTCACATGCTACATTGCTGCTTTTCCAGGTTTGTTGCATCAGCCCGTCAACTGGCAAAAGCTTTAGAAGTTCCATTGGTTAATGATTTAGGATATACAAAGAGATATGTGCGGTGCCTACAAGTAATACTCTAATTATTGAGACACGTTCTTTCGATTTCAGTACTCCTTCCGTCTAATATTAATGTCATGTTTGGGATATTTGCTTGTCTTGTAGAGTATTATTTTTCATTTTAAAATACTGATGAAACATTAATTATCCTTTTCCATTGATACTCTTATTTATTGCATTTCAATCCATTTAATTACTACACTAACTACTTTATTAATAGGAGTATTATAGTCGGTGAAGCTCATTTTATCATGAAAATTAGAACACCCAGTGATTTGATTTTCTTAAGAAATGTGCATAACCTTATTCTGCACTTAATGTGACTTTAACTACTGTACCTAAATATACTGGCAGATTTTGCTTGGGCGTGTTCATGCAGTGGTCAGCCAATGTTATGTTGAGATAGTTCCACATTAGGGAGTGTGTTACAAATAGGTTAATGTCTGTTGTGAAGCATAACTTTGCGAAATGGTTTAACCAATTTTATACTCTACTCCCAATAGTTGATCAACATATAGCATTTTTCTTTGATTTCATAATCTTACCGCAATTAAGATTCATTTAGTATTTGGCACATGGAGGGAATAGTATGGAATAGACTATATTATCTTTTTCCACCTTTCTAGGGGAACCAAAATGTGCTACTATTAATACTTGTATCCAGTTCTGTTTTTGAAATGCACCAAACATAAAACAGAACACATGTTTGGTCGGTTCTACCAAGCCTTGCCTTCCAAACGCTAGCTTAGTACTTCAAATAAGATTACACTGAATAGTCTCTTTGTTAGGTATTTCTAGTGTAAATGTGCCGTTCAAGTTGGTACTACTTGGTAACTTCCTGTACGACCCCCTCCCAGTTAGCTAGTTATCCAATTACCTGGTTAAAATAAATTAGTTTCTTGAGATAATTAGAGCGGGATGACAGTGTCTTTAAATAATATGAGGGAGTGAAAGTTATGTATTCATTTGAGAGAGGTTGGACTTTTGGACAAGAAACTTTCTAATAAAAATATTAGGTTTCTGTCAGTGCCACTAAGCGTGACGTGCGTCATTTAGGCTTTAAATCTTGTGGATTTCCCCAGTCATTGAGTTTGATGTTTGACAAAAAAAGCCTTGCTAAGTTAGTCTATAGCACTTGGTTTATTTTCCTGCCTGGTTTATTCTGGAAAAAATCATGTACTCAGTTCCCACTTTCTCATGCTTTATTTTGTGCCAATTATTCTAGTTTGTTTATATATTCTACAGTTTCATGAATTCCTTGTTTGTTAGAGTCTTCTGAATGAGGACTTTGAACCCAGTATGAATGGCCGATATTTTCATGCCTCTTTTTTTCATCAATATTTTTCTGTAATCTTTGGGAAAATAGTTGTGTATGATTTCATTTTTAACTCCTGATGAACTACCTAACAAAATGAATAAGCCTTTTTTTCCTTTGCAATTGATGCTGTATTGATAGTGTGAAAGAGAAGTTATCAGAAAAATTATAATTTTTTTAAATATGATTTTCAATATTTTTGAAGTAGGGTCTGGTCTGCTGAGTTTAACTTGTCAATTTTTTTTTCCTTCTTTATGTTGCAGATATCAGAAGTAGTAAATAGTATGAAAGACTTGATAGATTATAGCAGAGAAACAGGGACTGGACCTATGGGTAAGTTAATGATCTGTTTACTTTTTTATAGTACATGCATTTATGAATGGATATGGTTATGAAATAGTGTCATGCTTTATTAAAAAGGCACCAATATGTAGTTTTAATGATTTGGTGGCAAAAAGGTCACATGTCAGTTAGTCCATGTGAGTCGCTTGTGATCATTGATTGAATTTATTTTTCATTTATGCCAAGGTGATCTGGCATATTGCATATAGCTCTTTGCCACCAAATATTAAAATATTGTGTATGCCATGTGGTATTGTTGTTTGCTTATTAATCATTCTCCTTGTAAACACTATTGGTTTATTTAAAGAAATGAAGCTAGAGTCAACCTAAATTGTATTTTGCTATAAAATGGAGGGGGCAAATGAGTAGTTTGAAAACCAAACTATGATTTAAATTTGTTTTGGACATTTAACTAATTCCCATGAAAAGAGTTATCCTACACTTTGTTTGATATCTGAAGGCGCTGCCTACAACTTTCAATTCAAAGCAATGCATATTAAATTAATTCCTGGTAAAAAAGAAGTCATTGTTGACAAAAGTTTGAGGTAATTCAGTGTATTATTATAAGGGTCATGCTAAACAGTGCCCCCGGGGCACTTGTTAAGTATACCTAAAAAGGAAATAAAAAATAAAATTTATATTGAAAAGACAACTTTTTGTACTTTTGAGGCATTGAATGCACGTATTTCGAGACAAAATTTATATTTTAACATGCTTAACCAGTGCCCCGGGGGCACTGTTTAGCATTTTCCTTATTATAAATCCAAAATACTAGATGACTGCTATTCAAAATTTGTATATGTTGACAAGTTAAAATAATACTCTATATTCATGGGAGATATTGCTGTCTGTTTTATTGTAATGATATGCCATTAATGAAATGTTTATTTTTCTTGCATTCTCTCAGACAGCTTAGCCAAATTCCCTCGGAGAACAAGTAATTCATCTGCACTTCATAGTCAGGCGCAACAGTCTGACGATCAATTACAGCAGCAACAACAGCATATGGTGGCCCATAACTCAAATGGTGACCAAAACTCTGTGCAAAATGCTGCCATGCAAATTCCTTCTAACAATGGTGTGGCAAATGTAAATAACAGTGTCAGCTCAGCACCTGCGTCGACCACCACAAGCACCATTGTTGGGCTTCTGCACCAGAACTCTATGAATGCTAGACAGCAAAATTCAATGAACAATGCAAGCAGTCCATATGGAGGTGGTTCTGCGCATATTCCATCCCCAGGTTCTTGCAATACAGTGCCACAAGCACAACCAAACTCGTCCCCTTTTCATTCACCAACACCGTCCTCGTCTAACAACCCACAAACTTCTCACCCGGGCATAACATCTGCAAATCACATGAGTACAGCAAACTCGCCGGCTAATATTTCCTTGCAACAACAGCAGACATCAATATCTGGTGATGCTGACCCTAGTAACGATGCTCAGAACTCCATGCATAAAATCATTCACGATATGATGATGTCCTCCCAGATGAACGGAACAGGTGGAATGGTAGGCGCTAATTCTCTCGGAAATGACATGAAGAATGTAAATGGCATCCTACCAGTGAGTACTAATACAGGCCTCAACGGTGGCAATGGCATGATGGTTAATGGAGGCGTGAACAGTAATTCTGGTGTTGGGGTTGGTGGTTATGGCACAATGGGTCTTGGTCCATCTGGTTTACCGAATGGCATGAGACCTGGAATGGGAAATAATTCAGTCATGAATGGAAGGGGAGGAATGGCGTCTATGGCTCGGGAACAGGCAATGAATCATCAACAGGATTTGTCAAGCCAACTACTCAGTGGATTAGGAGCAGTAAATGGTTTTAATAATCTTCAATTTGATTAAAAAACCGTGTCTACAAGAGCCTTAGGGCCTGTTTGTTATCAGTTGTAACCAAGCATGCACTCACCACTAAAATTTCTTGCTTCTGAAAAACTACAGTAAAAATGCCTAAGGATGCGAGCTTAAGTATGGCAACCTATGTCCAAACATAGGCATAATCTTTTGCATGTAGGGTGGTTCTTGGGAAGCTTCTTGTGCAGCATGGGGAATGCAAGATTTGCTATCAGCACTCTCCTGATGATGGCAGAATGCAGTCCGCAGTCGGGTAGTCATAGGTCTTTGTACTAATCTGTTTTTCTTACATATATATAAATATAAGAATATGAAAATTTGTTGGCTGCTTGTTTGGCTGATGGGGCTGATTTTTCTCTGTATTCAGTTGTAACTTTTACTTATTGTATTTTTAAAATATGTTTATGTAGTACACAACCTTATCCATTACATGCAAAAGAGGTGATGCTTTGGGGTGCAAACTGCAACTGTTTGGGAGCATATGTTCATCAGTGGTGGATAAGGTTGGCTCAAAGCTGATTTTAAAGCAAAAATATTTGATGAGTTATAGTAATCACAATTGGACATTGGGTTCTGATAAGCAGCATTGAAGAAAAGTGGGACTGATTAAGGAATTTGAACGGTCATTTTTAGTACAAGTTATTGAAAAAGGTATGGATACAAAGTACTATTTTAAGTTTGCAAAGGTGGTCCTTAACATCCCCCTCCATTTTTGAAGAGTAAAACAGTTGGTATATGGTATGCTTCTTGTTCCTCACTGTGTGGCTATGTTGGGAAAGTTATGTTTGTTAAGCTTATAGCATGCAAGTTATAGAGAAACCATCAAATGTGTCCTTCATTTTTAGGCCGCTTTTAAATAGGTTCTTGAAATCATGAATATATCAAAGAAAGCCTGTTAAATTTTATTCATATTAGTTCTTTTGAGAGTCGGGGATCAAATTCGATGGTAATGTGATAATTTTAGGAATGAATTGGGACTAACTCTACCTCTACTAAGTAACTAGTAAGATAAGTGGTGCTATTCTATGAAAACTCTTACCAAATCTTTATTCTGTGTGGGGCTTGAGGTAATAGTCATCACCTTACATGTTAATCTTTTTAGAATGAGTTGGACATAATATAAAATTTAATATGATATCAGAGTTCATGGTGTTCACAAGACTTTCAACTTGACACACAAACCTGAAACAGAAAATCAGACAATAATTGATGAGGGGAAACAAATGATTGCACAAGCAAATGTACGCAACAACAACCATTGTCAATGTTATCAAACTCAAAACTGAAAGCAAGGCGTAGACGAGAATGAAAAGTGCAACCAAACCAGTCGCAAAATCCAGTTCAGAAACTTCAAGAACAACATTAACATTATTTGAAGCACGAGTAACAATTCGTCTCTGCGTGTTACATGCATTTGGAGATAGAGAAAATTGAAGAAATGAATCACAAGTAACAAAACAATTACAATTGATTTAGGGCGAAACAAAAAACTAGTGATCAAGTGCCAAATCAAGAGTTGTAATCGATTTAAAAACCCTAAAAATTTATGATTTTATAAGGACTAAAATTATATTTAACCCTTATCTTTATGCTCTCATCACGGTTGGTCTTTTAAATTTATATGCTCCGAACGAATGGTGTCACTATTAACATGACAAAATCTTAAAGATTATTTAAATATCACCTTAACATTTTTTCACACTATTGATAGATAACTTAGCAGCAATGACTTATGCACATGGTTAGAGGTTCTTTGACTTATTTAAATATCACCTTAATAAAAATAAATTAATCTTTGGCATTTTCATACTAGTGATAGGCAGCAATGACTTATTAGAATTTGAGAGGTCTATACTCAACCACAAAAGCTAGTTTGAGAGTTGAGGTTTGCACTACACTTATAAAGGCTATCTTTAGCCTATCTCTAGCCAATGTGTGACTTCTAACACACCCCCTCACGTCCAGAACTGAACAAGCTGGAACGTGGGATCAACAACAACGGGTGGCCCAAATATGGGACGTCTCCACAACAAATGGATCTAGGATAGACTCTGATACCATATTAGAATTTGAGATGCCTATTGTGGTTGAGTATAGGCCTATCAAATTCTAGGGAGGAGAAAATCCACTTTATATGCTCAACAAATTCGTCTACAGAAATTAGTCATCGCTAACTGCAATGTAAATTTCATAACAATGGTAATCCAAAAACTTACTTCTCTAATTAGTAATTAATTTATCTTGAATTCCTAAATTTTTATTGACTCTAATTAGTAATTATATCCGGTAACATATATACACGGTTGATACCGTTACCTATCATACAAGAACACGTAGTAGCAGCACAGTTAGAGTTAGTAACGCCGTAGAAATCAACTCCTTCACCGCCGTTTCTCAGCTCTCCGCCGCCGCGACTCTCGCTGTCGAGCTCTTCTCTCACTATCTCGCAGGTACAATATTTTTCTCTCACAAATTGAACTCGAGTTCTTCTTCCAAACGATTCGTGAGTAACCATATTTTTTGTTAGAGTTGTAGTTTTTGGTTGAAGCTAAAAACTATTCATTTGATTAATTATTTTCAATTTCTGTCTTCGCTGGTTAATGTGTTGTTTATTGCAACCTAATTGGGATGAAATAGTTTCAGAGAGTTAACAATTTTTTGCTTGTGTGAAACTTCACTTTTAGTAAAATTTGTGTTCTATCATGTTCATGTATTATTTGTTTTCTGTTATGTACATTTCTGTGATATTATGCATTTTCAGTAATGTTAAATAGCATCTATAGTGGTGTTATGCTGCTATGACGTAGCGGAATTTGGGCAAATTGCTATTTAGTACAAAATGTTGTCGAATAGATGCTATAGTGACTCTTTAGCACTATTGCATAGCAGAATTTTAACAATCCGCTATCTACATTGAGTCATTGACAGCATCGATGCATTACGGAAGGTGAATGCAATTTTTCGTAAGTCTCTTCATAGGCCAGTCAATTGAAATGCAAAACAAGTGCTATGTTGCTATATGCACATGTATGCACCTTAGCACATATTGCATTGACACGAGCACCAGGCACGGCACTGTTAGTCTGTATGTGTTAGTGCCGTTGTTGTGTCGGACACTCAACACACCTTCGACCTAAAGTGTCGGTGCTACATAGCATATAACTAGGAGTTGGTGTTTTAAATGCTGTTTGAACAACATGCCATCTACAGTTACAACTTTGCCTTGTGATGCTTTTGCTGGTTTGTATATTCAAGTGATTTTGATTTGTTGGTATATATGATTAACTGGAGTTGCTTAATCTCTTATGGTTTTGCAGGCCAAAGCAGATGTTGTTTTCAATGAAAACGATAATTCAAATCTGAATCTTGCTGTAGGTTCTTACCACCATTGTGTTACTTTTGAAGTTTTTATTTTAAATAATCATGACTGGGACATATTTACAGGACATTCAAGGACTTGTAACTTGGGTGCTCGGCGAAGGATTCATGCAATCATGGCTTTTTATCAAGGTACAAATCATAGTTTCCTTTATTTTATTTTTTTCAATAAATATATTCGCAACAAAAATGACCAAATAGATTTATTTCTAATTAATTGCTCAGTACTTACTTTATTTTAAATTACATTCATTGCGTGGTATAACAAAAAAGACTAGGTTCAGTACTTACTGTATTTTAAATTATATTCATTGAGTGGCAAAAGAAAATAGACTTGTCTTCTCAATCTTTATACTTTGTAAATTGAGTTTATGCGTGTCTTAAGAATTAGAAAAGGTTGTTAGACAATGTTGAAAAGCTTTTTAACTTAAATACCAGCTAGCTAATCGTATGCCCAATAATGAAATTTTTTCATTCCTGTCAATAAAAAATAGTGTTAGACCATCAAATTTAACCCCTATGTATGACATGTTATTCTTTTTTTTTACTACAATTATTACTAATGCAACACTGTTATGATTTTTAGAATAAACCTCTAATTCTGAAAGTTGTTATGCTTTATATACCAGGCCTGGATGCAGCTTTGTACCTGTCACTGTCCAAAGTGCTTCCTGAATTAAAAAAATCATGTGGCAAACCAAGACCAGTTCTTGCTCTCAGGTGTGTAGAAATTGCATTCAGTTGTTTTTCCCCTCCAAATGTTGCTTCCCTGCACTCAAATTTTTCCTTTTCTTTTTTTTGGTTAGCTGTGTGTCAGATAGTATGCAGACATTAGACGCACTCCTAACATGCAAGCCGAAAAGAAAAACGGATCAAAATATTCCAATTACGACAAAATTGTCTCCGACATCTCAACAAGGTATGTAGAAAATTTCTGTATTTTGGTTTCATTTTAAAATCATCCTCTTTGTACTTCAAATAAGAAAGAAAAGATTCGAATCTGACAATGCAAATCCAAGTGAAGGCTTGTTGTGATTCCTTTAACTGCACTGATTCAGAGTTAATAAACATTATTATAAATTTGCTGCTTCAAGTGTGTTGTTTCTTGGAGCATTGTTGGCCATAAACATGATTGCATCAGTTTCATTTCAAAGAAATAAGTTAATAGCAGTATGAAATTGGTCTCTGTATGAAAACATTCGACATCTTTGTGCAGAAGAAGTCTGTGGCGGTACTGCTGGTCTATCATTTGAGGAGATAACGAAAGACATACCTTTCCCTGTTGAATACTATACACTAACAGGAAAAGATCTGGAAGAGAATGAATATCCTGTTAATAAGCCAGGTGATTTTTATTCTGCTACAAATTATATGTTAATCTTATGACCTTTTTTGCATACTAAACAGTTTTTTCTTCGCCAATTTGGTATAGGTTTTCTTTCTACTCTTCCTGCTCCTCTGGGATCTCGTTTTTATAAGATGGTAGCACTTGACTGTGAGATGGTTAGTCAATCAATATCTGTTTGTTTTAATAAAATTATTGTTAATGACGATATCAATAAACTTTCCATATTTTGTCAGTAAGAGTGAGTGAATATCTCTACTTAGGGAAATGTGCTCATAATATGATACTCCAGCTTTAGAGTGTTAGCTTGTGAGAGTGAGAATAAACCTTTTAAATTGGTGGATCGGGTGTCATAATCTTAGTAGGATAACATACAGATTTCTTTCAATTTCTCAACGTGCAAAATAAACTAATAATGAGGATCTTACAATGAAAATGTTTATTGAGGGGTAAAACCATTTGTGTTTATTGTACGCCGTATGAACTGGCTATGAAGCTTAAATTTTTTGACAACCCTCATCAAATCTGGGTATCAACAATGTGAGAATGTGTTATTTATCTCCCATCATTTTAATTCTTTTGTTTTGTTGTTATCTTGAGCTAGTTTATCTGAATGCAAAATTACATGATTAACTAGGATTGGCCGTTGATAATATACCAAATGTTACTTGTTTTAGCAAAACTAAATGCTAATGGATTTATTTCGTATTCATGGAATTAAGTTGCATCAACGCAGATTTTGTTGGAATACACAATATTTTGAATAACTTAATTCTTTATATAAATATAATTATGGAAATTTATCTAGTCTTGTGTGTTAATGTAATCGTGGTTAATCTCATTGTCAGTTTTGTCTGTTCTTCATTTTTTTTCTTTTTATATGTAGTGCATAACAGGTGAAGGGTTTGAGCTAACAAGAGTTACTCTAGTGGATGTCAAAGGACGGGTACTCACTGTTTTTCTTTTGAACTGTATGAGTGTGCTACTTATTTTAGTATGTATGGCCATTTTTTAAAAATAAATTCACTAAATATCTATGACTATTCACCGATCAATTGCTAATCTTATGTTAATGTTAATTTCTGTGTCTATTTTCATTGAGTTTTATCATTTAACCAGCTACTGTTTATTCTATGGGCAAATGTTAGTTTCCGGGATCCAACCTGGGACCTCCTGCTTAAACTCCTTCAATGTCCTTTAGCCCACCAACTAATGTGCTGTTGTCACTCTCCAGCCATAGTAACTTCCATGCTGCTAGTTACATAGTCAGGCTCCACCACATCATCCTGCTCACTATTCCCTTTGGCAGGGAAACTTGAAAAAAAAATCCCCTTTGGCAGGGAAACTAGCAAAAAAATATAACTTAGAAATTTAGGAAGACCACTGACAAGTTCAATATAATTGTCCTGCCAAATATAAGAAGGGATTGCAAAGGTTTTAGTGGACCATCCAGGGGGGAAGAAACTGTGTGTTTTGGTCTTCGATAAACATCACAGACCTGCGCAAACTCTGTTGTAACCGTACTAAGTCCATTTTAATCCCATGATTTTGTCATTCTTATATCCTTTGGGCCTTGGAGTAAAAATTGCCATTCGGAGAGGAAAAAACTGCATGCTATTGGATTGATAGTATGTTTTGTATTCTGTCTCACAAGTTTAAAACTTTATGAACCTTTTTACATAGTGAGACTCGGTCAACTCATCAAAATTATCACTGTTTTCCATATATTTGTAACCATTAAATTTTATCTCTTCAGGTTTTGTTAGATGAATTGGTAAAACCTTCAAATCATATCATTGATTACAATACAAGGTGCTGTTTTCTTCTAATATTTACTCCGCACTTTGAGTTATATGTGTGTGCTGGATGAATTTATATTTGTAATGTTTCTCTATATTTATAATTTTTATATTTCAAAGGAAAGCTAAAAGAAAATGATGAATTTTTTTTGAAAAAAAAAAATAGACAGGCAGGAGAAAAAAAAGGAAAGATTTTTTCATCTATGATCTGTTTTTTTTTTTTTTTTGGGTACTTAGTAAATTGCCTGCAGCTAGTAATATTGATGTTGTGCAGATATAGTGGAATAACGGACGATATGTTAGATGGGGTGACGACAAGTTTGGCAGACATTCAGGTTGTGTTGCATGAACTGTCTTAATCTGCTTTTGGAACAAATTGCTGTCACAGTGCTGAGCTATTTCAGTTGAAACTATATGTTTTGCTGACATAACTTCAATTGCTTCTCATGTTCAGGAAGAGTTCCGAAAATTGGTTTACAAAGAAACTATTCTTGTTGGGCATGCTTTGGAAAATGATTTACTAGCATTGAAAATATCACATGACTTGGTGATTGACACAGCAGTATTATACAAACACCCCTGGGGGTCTCCCTATAAATCCGCTCTACGGTTTCTTACTAAAAGATTTCTTTCAAGGGAGATACAGCAATCAAGGAATGGACACGATAGCATTGAAGATGCTAGAGCTACCATGGAATTAGCACTATTGAAGATCAGACATGGCAAGTGATTCTTCTGCATGCTTTTTGTGAAAACTACTTAACCAATTACGGTTTTTAGTACATATGCAGTTTCCATAATATTAGTTTTTTTTTAAAAAAATTATTTTGTTTTTTGCTTTAGACTCGAACAGATCTTGTCTACAGAGCTATTATCATTCACATTATATTTTTTATTTTATTTTTATGTTAAAATTTTGAAGCACATGACTTGTGCTTGAATAGAAGTAATACTAGTTTTGTTAAATGTATGTTTAGGAGGCATAGTCATTTTGGCAATAGATGTGAGAATTGGAGTCATGGTTCAAGTATTTTTGGTCCATAGTACAAAATTATAGATCAATAAGGGGGAGCAACCAAAGTACTCAAATAAGGTGGATAAAGTTGAAATTGAAGAATGTTCTTGGTGTAATTTGTGATTGAAAAGTACTTCCCAATTACTAAAGGAAACTTTTACACAGCTCAGATGTTGTGATATTGTGTATGACTAAGTGATCGAAGTTTTCCACATTGAAGAAGGTCGAACGTTCAAATTTTAAAAACTAACATAACCACCAACTTACCAAAATTGCCTATCCAATTTGTAGTTTGTACCCTTTGACAATACCGAGTTGATCAAAGTAAGCCCGTCAATTTTACTCTTTGTAAAATTAATTTTCAGTCCCAACACTAATTCAATCCCTCTCATTGTTAAAGGGTCCATAAGTTACCACAACAACATTCTCCCATAAAACATTGTATCATCAGCATATTGAAGGAGTTGAAATTGTAGTGAATTGTTAACTTTATATCTTGATAGAGTGGATCAATGCAGTAGAAATTTAAAATAATTAAAAACAATAAAAAAAAAAAAACGGTGAACAAATTCACAACCTCTAAATCTGAAACATTTGTGCCTTCAGATAGCGTTGATGATATTAAAGTTATTAATTCGATCTGCACTGTATTAAACTTAATCCTTAAACTTGAAATAAATAAACACCGCACGAAGACGAGAAAATAAAATACACTGCACTAAGATGAAAAATCAAAACAAACTTTTATGGTAGGAATCTAATATTATATATTCATGAGTCGGATTTGAACCTGAATATTCATTTATGAGTTATGAGCCTGTTTGAATTTGGCTTATTTGCATAAATAAATTTTTATGTTAATAATAGGTTTTCACTAATAAAAATTAAATCTTTATAAGATATTTTCTCATATATTATCTTGAAAAACTTATAATAAGACTAATGTTATGGTTGGCCAGTTTCACAAGTGGTCCATCGTGGACCAATACTTAAAATTATCAGAAATTCTAACGACTGTCAATAATAATTTTTAAATGTAAAAATCATGACTCTTTTAATTTTTACGGCTAAAAAAATAACATTATTAGCCTTATTAGAGTCTGTTTAGTACGAATTACATCTTTGTTATATGTTGTTTTAATCAAACTGATGTCAATTAATTCATTATTTCAATCATAAAATGGAAATAATCATTAAATTATACTTTCACACATCAACATTTATTTATTTTTATTTTTTTGTCAGGGCACATCAACATTTTATTATCAATTATATTTTAAATATTTGTTAAATACCGATACATCATGAATCATTTGAAAAAGTTGTCTATATTAAAATTTTTCTTTATAATAATACATAACAATTTTTTTTTTACTTAATACATAAAAACATATTTATTTATAAACTTTCTGACAAATTATTTGTTTATAATTTTTTTTTCTTTTTACTTATTATTTATAAACTTATTTATTTATATAAACTATTGCATAAACTCAAAAATAAATCAAGCCACAGAAAAAACTAAATAATAATACTCCGTATACGGTAGCATATGCACGGTTCACCGCCGCTTTCTTCCTAAACTCGTTTCTCACCTCTCCGCCGCGCCACTCTCCCTGTCGAGCTCGCAGTTAGCAGTTGCCGCTACAATGAAATCCTGTCAGAATAAATACGAAACCCTATCTAACGTCGAAGAAGAAGAAGATGATTCCAACAAATGCACCAACTTCTACGATATCTATGGTCCCCAAGTATATATCTATCTATTCTTTTATTTTCTTTAGTTTAATTGGGTTTATGGGTTGTTTGTTGCAACCTAATTGGGTTGAATTTTTTTTTTTTTTTTTTTTTGGGTGTGTAAAATAGCACTTTTAGTTAAGTTTTTGTTTTCTGTTATGTATGTTTCTCTGGTATTAGGTTCATTATTTTTTTTAGCCTGGTGGTTAGAGTTTCTGGTGTGAGTACCGGGTTTAAACAATGCAATGTCCCTGCCAACTAAGCTATGCTCCCGGAGACGTATTAGGTTCATTCCGTAAGGCTTTGTTTGCGAGTTGGTTTCCGACCGAGGGTTTTTGAGGGTTAAATCTATATTTTGGTATATAGTTAATATTTTAAAATAATTGAATGAAGAGTTTGATAAATTATCACATAATACTTTAATCACACTTAGATTATTTTTAAAAACATTTTATAGTGTTCTTAATTTAGAAAAGAAAAATAGGTCTTCCCCTTACTTCGCCTCCAATAACGAACTCGCAAACAAAGCCTAAAAGTTTCCCCTTTTGTGTGTTTAGAAATCGACTGTTTTGTGTTATGCATTACAATGTTGTTAAATAGCAGTTATAGTTGTGCTATACTAATACTGCTATAGTGTAGCGGAATTTGAGCAACCTGTTATTGTTCTCCAATACGCTATTTAGTACAAAATGTTGTCAAATATCTGCTATAGTTGCTCTATAGCACCTTCGAGGTATCTACGATTGACAATATTGATGCATTACAAAGTCTATTAGGATATAGAATGAAGGGAAATCAAAGTAGTTTAGAGTTGGTATAGAAGTTAGTTAATTGTCTTAGTTAGTTGGGTTTGTTTATTAGTTGTTATTGATCCTTTTCCCTATCCTTGCGCATAGGAGTTCTATAAATATAGATATAGACTTCCATTCCCTTAGAAAGTATCTTATGAAAAATATTGTTTTGACTGGTTTCAAACCAGTGTAAGGAGAGTATCTTCTCTGGTGTATCTTTATTTATTTATTTTTATCAAATTGATTATTTTTTTTGGAATCCAATTATTGGGTTCCTAACAAAGTCTCTGGGGAAATTATGCTTACCTCTATTTTGAGGTATGTATAAATTGAGCCCTCCTATGTTCCATGTACCTTTTTTCTATTACTAAATTTTTGAGGGGAGGTGTGTGAAAATTTTCCCGACAAATAAGGTTGGTGAGTATTTATTTTAAAAATAGAAGGGGTGTGCGCGCGTTATTTTGCCATAACTCATGGAAGGCGAGTGACATTTACCGTAAGTTTCTTCATAGGTCAGTCAATTGAAATACAAAAGTGCTATGTTGCTATATGCACTAGCACATAAAGCACTGACACGACACTGTCACTAGTAATCATTTGAGAAAATGCAATGATTGAATGTAAAATTGTAAATACATGTGTTAGTGCCGTGTTGGTGACGGACACTGGACGCCCTTTCAATCTAAAGTGTCGGTGCTACATAGCATATAAGTAGTTGGTCTTTTAAATGTTGTTTGAAGATGCCATCTACAATAACAACTTTGCTTTATGATGCTTTTGTTTGTTTATTCAAGCAATTTTGTTTTATTGGTATAGATGTTTAACTTGAGGTGCTTAATCTCTTATGCTTTTGCAGGCCAAAGCAGATGTTGTTTTCAAGGAAAATGATAATTCTAATCTGAATCTCGCTGTAGGTTCTTACCACCATTGTGTTACTTTTGAAGTTTTAACTTTAAATAATCATGACTGGGACATATTTACAGGACATTCAAGGACTTGTAACTTGGGTGCTTGGCGAAGGATTCATGCCATCATGGGCTTTTATCAAGGTACAAATTATCTTTTCCTTTCTTTTGTTGCAATATGAATGACCGAATACATTTTATTTCAAATTGTTTAGTACTTGCCGTATTTTAAACTACACTCATTGAGTGGTATAAGAAAAAGACAAGTCTTCTCAATCTTTATACTTCTTAAAACGGGGTAGTATGTGTCGGTAAACGTAGAAAAAGTTGTTAGAAAACCTTGAGAAGCTTAGATTAAATACCATTTAGCGAATCCTTCCTTTATGCCCAATAAATGAATGTATCATTTTCTGTCAATACAACTTAGTGTTTGACAATCAACTTTAACCCCTATATGGCATATTATTCTTTGTTTTATTAAAATTGCTAATGCAACACTCATGAATTGCAGAATAAACCTCTTATTCTCAAAGTGGTTATGCTCTATATGCCAGGCCTGGATGCAGCATTGTACTTGTCACTGTCCAAAGCGCTTCCTAATTTAAAAAAATCATGTGGCAAACCAAGACCAGTCCTTGCTCTCAGGTCTGTAGAAATTGCATTCAGTTGTTTTTTCCCCTCCAAATGTTGTTTCCCTGTACTAAATTTTTTCTTTTTCTTTTTTTGGTTAGCTGTGTATCAGATAGTATGCAAACAATAGACGCACTCCTAACATGCAAGCAGAAAAGAAAAAGGGATCAAGATGATTCAACTACGACGAAAAAATCTACTCTGACATCTCAACAAGGTCTGTTGAATATTTCTGAATTTTGGTTTTATTTTAAAATCACCCTCTTTGTACTTCAAATATTAAAAAAAAATTAGAATCTGACAATGCAAATGAAGGCTTGTTGTGATTCCTCTTACCGCACTAATGCAGAGTTAATAAACATTATTATAAGTTTCCTGCTTCGAGTGTGTTGTTTCTTGAAGCATTGTTGGCCATAAACATGATTGCATCGGTTTCTTTTCAAAGAAATAAGTAAATATATGAGTTTGGTCTCTTTATGAAACACTCGTCGTCTTTGTGCAGAAGAAGTCTGTGGTGGTACTGCCGGTCTATCATTTAAGGAGATTACGAAAGATATACCTTTCCCTGTTGCATACTATACACTAACAGAGAAAGATCTGGAAGAGAATGAATATCCTGTTAATAAGCCAGGTGATTTTTATTCTGCTATAAGTTATATGTTAATCTTATGACCTTTTGCATACTAACCAGTTTTTTCTTCGCCATTTTCGTACAGATTTTCTATCTACTCTTCCTGCTCCTCCGGGATCTCCTTTTTATGAGATGGTAGCACTTGACTGTGAGATGGTTAGTCAATCAATATCTGTTTGGTTTAATAAAATTACTGTTAATGATTTATTTATCTCCCATTGTTTTAATTCTTTTGTTTTTGTTGTTGTTATCTTGAGCTAGTTTATCTGAATGCAAAGTTACATGATTAACTAGGATTAGACGTCGATGATACACAAATTGTTACTTGTTTAAGCAAAACTAAAGGCTAATGGATTCATTTCATATTCATGGAATTAAGTTGCATTAACCCGGATTTTATCGGAATACACAATGACAATATTTTTAATAGCTTAATTCTTTATATAAATTTAGTTATGGAAATTTTATCTAGTATTATTAGAGTTTCACCATTGATGCAATGTGATGAAACCTTGAAGAAAGAGAGAGAAGGGAGAGAAAGGTCTGTAACTGAATTGGTTATTATTTCATTGATCGTTCAATACAAGTGAATACACTTATTTATATACTATGACATGTAATAGCTGGCACTTCTAACTGCCAGCTGTACCCTACTTGATTAATAGAAGCTAGAGCTATCTAACTAACTTAGAGTATATTGTATTATGTATTAATGTAATCTTGGTCAATCTCATTCTTTGTTTTTTCCTGGTTTTCATTTGTTTTGTTTTTATACATAGTGCATAACAGGTGAGGGGTTTGAGCTGACAAGAGTTACTCTAGTGGATGTCAAAGGACAGGTACTCACTGGTTATTGTTTTGAACTGCTTTTTTGTAGTATATACGAATCTACTTATTGTACGAATGTACTACTTATTTTAGTATGAATGACCACTTCTAAAAATAAATTCATTAAATATCTCACTATTTACTAATTGGTTTTTAATTTCATGTTAATATTAACCTCATGCGTAAAACTCCTTCAATGTCCCTTAGCCCACCAACCCAAATAATGTGCTGTTGTCTCTCTCTCTCTCTCTCTCTCTCTCTCTCTCTCTCTCTCTCTCTCTCTCTCTCTCTCTCTCCAGCCATAGTAACTTCCATACTGGCAGTTACACTAGTCGGGTTCCACCACATCATGCTGCCCACTATTCCCTTAGGAAGACCATTGACAAATTCAATAAAACTATCTTGCCAAATTTAAGAAGGGATTGCTAAGGTTGTAGTAGACCACCTGGGGGAAGAAGTTGTGTGTTTTGGTCTTCAACAAACATCACAGACCTGCGCAAACTCTTTTGTAACAGTACTAAATCCATTTTAAGCCCATTATTTTATCATTGTTATTGCCTTTAGGCCTTGGAGGAAAATTTGCTATTCGTTGAGGACAAAATTATATGCTATCGAATTGATAGTCTGTTTTGGGTGTCCTTTATTCTGTCTCACAAGTTTAAGAACTTTATTAACCTTTTTACATAGTGAGACTCGGTCAACTCATCAAAATTATCACTGTTTTCAAGATATTTGTAACCTTTAAATTTTATCTTTTCAGGTTTTGTTAGATGAATTGGTTAAACCTTCAAATCATATCACTGATTACAATACAAGGTAGTGAGCTCTTTTCTTCTAATATTAAGTATTCACTCCCCACTTTTGAGTTATATGTGTGCTGGGTGAATTTATATTTATAATGTTTCTCTATATTTATAATTTTATATTTCAAAGGAAAGCTAAAAGAAAATGATGAGAATTTTCTTAAAAAAGAAATAGACAGGCGGGTGAAAGAAAGAAAAGTCTTTTCTCCTACGATCTGTTTTTTTTTTTTGGTACTTGGAACATAAACTGCCTGAAGCTAGTAATATTTGATGTCCTGCAGATTTAGTGGAATAACGGCCGAGATGTTAGATGGGGTGACGACAAGTCTGACACACATTCAGGTTGTGTTGCATGAATAGTCTTGATCTGTTTTTGGAACAAATTGCTGACATAACTTTAATTGCTTCCCATGTTCAGGAAAAGTTCCGAAAACTGGTTTATAAAGAAACTATTCTTGTTGGGCATTCTTTGGAAAATGATTTATTAGCATTGAAGATATCACATGACTTAGTCATTGACACAGCAGTATTATACAAACACCCACGAGGGTCTTCCCATAAATCCGCTCTACGGTTTCTTACTAAAAGATTTCTTTCAAGGGAGATACAACAATCAGGGAATGGGCATGACAGCATTGAAGATGCTAGAGCTACCATGGAATTAGCACTATTGAAGATCAGAAATGGCAAGTAATTCTTCTACATGCATTATTTATGCAAGCTTTGTGTGAAAGTTACTTAACTAACTGCGGCTTTGTGTTAACAGAGGTCTAGGAAAACTATGGGTTAAACCACTTGATATAGACATGTTTCCTGTGCAATTTCAAATCACTTGATCTAGGAAAACTTTGTGTTGAAAGTTCCTGTGCA
The DNA here is from genome assembly GCF_020283565.1 of Trifolium pratense. Lineage (NCBI taxonomy): Eukaryota > Viridiplantae > Streptophyta > Magnoliopsida > Fabales > Fabaceae > Trifolium > Trifolium pratense. Next base: position 35,372,329 of record NC_060059.1, on the reverse strand, counting down.
ATTTCAATTTTTTTATTTCGTTTAATTCTTTATTAGAAATATAGACATCTTTCCTTACCTATAGTTTTCAAATTTTGAGTTACAAACACTTGATGCTTAGTTTTAAATAGTTTCTGTCTTGTGTGGTTGCCTTATTTTTTATTATTAGAAATAAATGTTCATATAGTCCATATCACATAACCATGTTTATAATATATTAATAATTTTTTACTCTTTTAGTATTTTACCAGGCACCATTTTGAACTACTGTTTGGGTTAACACGCTTCAATAAATTACCTTTAAGGAAGCATTCCATACATTTATGCTTAATCGTGCTTGTCAACCACCTGTGTTTTCACCGTCTTATATATGATGGACAATTTTGTACTAAGTTATGATTCTTGTATGACTCAAATTTAAGAGTGCAGGGGAAATATTATTTTGATTTTTGTTTATTTATTGTTTTTGTGTTATCCCTATACATTCGCATGGCTTGCCTCGTTAGCATAACTGGTATGACATGCTGCTGGCATTTACTCTTAACAGGGCCTGGCTTTGGTGCTCCTCCATCCTTTATGCGAAAAAAGCTTCTTTCAATTTTGAGCGAGTCCGGCAAAACTTCTTCAATGATTGATGATATATCGATTGTAAAACGATTTGCCTCCGAGTCCTCTAATGCAATTCCAGTGACGTCTGATGAAGACGCGCTTGCAAAAACCATCAAGGAGGTAATAGATGTCTTAGCTGGCTAGGACCTGTTTGGAAAACAACTTAATTAGACACTTCTAGCATAAACGCTTATCATCTAAGTGCTTATGCATAAGCTATTTCTATAACAAAAGATTCATAAAATAGTTAAATTATTTTCATATAAGCTATAAGCCGTTTTCATAAACTATCCTCTAGAGCTTATGGAAATATGCTAAAAACAGCTATGGACATATGATAAATTGTTTTCATAAGATCTTCCAAGGTAGTCTCACAAGTGTTTATATTTGTAGAGTAGATGAGCTCAAATAAGCCAATCCAAACAAAACAAGCCCTATATTTGCAAGTGTTTTCCTTTTTGGTTAATAGTTGCAACTGATCTTTTATTTATTTCTTGCCTTTTTGTTTCAGTTGAAGAATGAAAAGGTGCATTTTATCTGGACTCAATTTTCAGAGTTACACACACACTTTAAGAAACAAGCCGAGGATTCAGATAGCTTGAACAAAAAACTCGCAGAGATGATTGCATTACATACATGTGAGAAGAGTTCTTCAAAAGGGAAAGGCCTCAAGTCGAATGTATCTGCTGAACTGAAGGAAATTCTTACACGCATGGATAATAGAATTCATAAACTGTACAAGTCATTACCAACAAATGCTATGTTGATAGTTTGCACTGGTCATGGTGACACGGCAGTTGTCCGCAGGTAAGATATGCATGCCTTATTTTTTATGTCCAATTATTCTATATTTGCTTCGTGTTTACTGTGCTATAGCTATACATTTTTCACCTTACAGTTAAATACTTCAAATTATTCCCTCATAGTTAAATACTTAAAATTAAATGGTCCATGAGAATTACTTATGAATGTTAAATTAGTTTCTATATTTCTTTGGCAAAACTCAAAATGCCACCAGATTGACAAACATTAAGATTTAAACTTTCAAATGATGTAATTATCCATGAGGATTTGGCTTTAGTCTTTTTTGATTAGGAGTGAGTGGTCTTGAACTTGACAAAGCTAGGGTTGTACTTTTTAACCGATGTTAATGTTATGTGTTATGTTTTGGATGCAAATTGATGGTTTTTAACTTCTTTTCCGTTTTTTAAGGTTGAGGAAAATGCTTACGGAAGAGAGTGAACCTAATTTTGGTCGTGAGAAGATTGTGGAAAGCTTGGAAGAGTTTCAGGCTAGAGCTGAAGTAGCCTTGTGTTTTGTAGGTGTAAAACACTGATTATAGAAGAATACAAAATGAAGTTAATTTTGTAACCTACGGCGATTAGCCATAGTTTTGATTAAAATGAACTTAAGTTAATTTTTATAACCTATGGCGATTAGCCATAATTTTGATTGTTAATGTTCTAAATGTAAATATTTGTTAGCTCACATGGCAAGAGTTCTAAATGTGTCAAGACAGTATCAGGAAAATTTTGAAGAGAAGAGTCCCAAAATGTTGTATTTGATTCTGCTTTTTGTTTCTAAAATTACAATTGTTCTTAAATTTAATCTGTTCAGTTATGGTCATAAATTGATCTTGCATTTAGTAAATAATCTTCAAATGCAAAACTTAATTAATCTCCATACGACTTGTTAACATTGACAATTGCAGTTGGAAAAGAAATAAAGAATTGAGTTGTATTGGTGAGTATGCATGCTCTTTTTGTTTATTTATTTTATTTCATTTTATTTTTTATATAGTTGAGCTATACTATTTACAAGAAATTTGATCATACGAACGAAATTTCACTCATTAACTGCTTTTGCCAGAAAACATGGCAGGTAATGGGTGAAAATTTCTAAACCTTAAACTAGTAGCGTGACGTTGCTCGATCATGATGTTGTATTTATTGTGATCGGTCTATTTGCAATGTTAAGCATTATTCTTTTTAGTTTCATAAATGTTATAAATTGCTCTCTTTGGAACAATACATAGAAATTGCCCTCTTTTTGAACTAATTTTAAGAATCAGTAAACAAAATCTGCTGTATGACATTTGAAAAAAGTGCTTAGCAAAAGCTGTTTGGTAAGGCCTTTCAACTGTTGTTGAGAAAATGCTTATCAAAAAGAAAAAGCAGTTGTTGGGAAAAATACAAACATTAAAATCATTATATTGTTTATTTTTTTACCCCCTTTTTATCATTTTAATTTTTTAAGTTACAGTTTTTCACACCATTGTAGTGGAACAAGTTTTTACAGCATTGAACATAACAACTATGTACAATATTTAAACTTCAATTTGATCCAATAAAATACTCATTCTTGTTATGATTGTCTTTGAATATAGTATTTCTCTATAGTCAAACTTTTGACTCAACTAATTTGGCACCATCATTGCATCACAAATCAGCCTGATGAGAGCACCTGGATTCATCATGAAGACACTTGTAAGTTCTGAAATTGTCAAAGCCTTGTGCTTTGAAGAGTTTATTTGTAGACCTTAATAGATATTTAAGAGCATATAAGAAAATAGCTTATAACATATCATAAACTATTTAATTTTATTCAAACAAATTATTCAAAAGTTAAGTTAATCAATAGAAGAAATGCAAAATTATGGTAACAAGCAAACAACATTATAATTACAACCTAACCATAACTGGTTTATGCTGTTATGTACAATAGTGTCTTCCAGCCACGTTAAGCACTTAGATTACAAGAAAGTTCATATCAGCTTAAGATTGCACGTTAGTAATACATCTGATCTGGAGATTCTGAATCACAGCTAAATACATAGACTAAACAAGCACAACCAAATAATATCAAAGAGTCTATATAACAAAAAAAAAAAAGTAAATTGCGATCTTGGTCTCTAAATGTGTGAGGCGTCACTGTAGTCCTTGAAAGTAGTGAAAATTACAAAAATATCCTTGAGTAAGTCTTTTGTAAGTAATTTTATCGACCAAATTGACTAACGAAAGAGACGTTGGAAGATCAAACTAATTAACAAAAGACACATATGAAGAAGACCAAACAGACTATTAAAAGACACATTTAGGTATGTTTTTGTAATTTTGAAACATTCATGGACTATTGTGACATTGATAGCGACTCGCACATTAAGGACTAAAATGACAGTTTACTCTAACAAAAAGTGTTGTCATGGTCACTTCCATGCTGAAGCAACAATCAAGTTTTTGTCTTCCCATCCAAAATGAAGAGCCCCCATTTCTTGTTTTATCTTGTATTTGTCACAATACTGCCTAATGAGTTCCTTAATTGCTTCTTCCACATTTTCACTCATCGGCGATGAAGTAAATCCGGCCATTTTCAACCTTGCCCTCCATTTTCCTGCGACTTCATACCGTTCAATTCTATCCTCGCCCTCGCACGCAATGATATTGACAATGTCCCTTGCCAAGCATTGCCTTTCAACATTCACCCTATCCTGACTCTCTCTCGGAAGAGTGGCGTCGAGCGACTCAAACACGGCAGAGTAGTAATTGTAGGCTTCAACAAATCTTGGTAGAAATGGAGAAGTGTTGGTGTTTACGTCTTGTTCCACAACTGTTACAAGTTTTGGATTAAGGCTCTTAACCATGCGAAGAAGCTGGTCTCGCTCATTTACTGTTGATACACTTTCGTCGCGCATGTGATGAAGCTGGAATGCGAAGTTCACCACAATTGCTTCCCCGGGTCGACAGTTGAGCATTGATGGAGTAACAACTGAAGAACTTGACGCTACAGCACGGAATTCAAATGGCAATCCGAGTACTTCTGCTAGCTTTTCAAGTCTCTGTCCTATAATACTTAGGCCTCCAACAGATCGCTGCACTGATTCAGGATCATCAACGCCGGTCAATCTCACAAAAGGCGGCTTCCCTGGCCTAGAAGCAAGTGTTTGTATTAGGGTTATATATTGACTTCCTTGGTTGATATCAAAATCTATTATGTGAACCTTCTTATCATCTTTAATAGCCTCGGCAATAGCACCATTTGCAGCAATGAATCCAAATTTAAAACACGGGCACACCTCGAATAGTATCTGCATTGCTGCTAGACGATCGGATGTAGGAGGTTCCTTGCATCTCAAAGCTTTATAAATAGATTTTCCGGACGAAGCCAAACGAGCTGCAAGTCCTTCCACCATGTAGGCTGCAATTCTTGTGGAAGGATCTCCCTGAATCGAAACCATCTGCCTGAGATCGTCTATCATAGCTGAGGCTTTTACTTCATTTCCTTCTGAAAGTGCACTAGCACATTCATAGAGTAACTGCTTCGGGGTCCGAGGAGATTTTTGCGATATTTCTTTGCAGCTGCTGCTACAACTAAGATTGGAATCTGATGACAAAGATTCCTTTGGAGAGTCGTGAAGTGACATTTTCTGAGCAGGATTGGCGCACTCGGCAAAGTCAGGATCAATATCCATGCTCTGAACAGTCCTAAATATGTTTTCTCCATCATCATCGCAATCATCATTATTGTCACCAAGCAATGCCCTCTCCAATTCTTGTAGTTTCAATCGCATTTCACCATCAAATTCAAAGCAATCTGGGCTCTCATTTTCAAATAAATCTGATTCAAAGTTTGACTGATAAGCATCCCTTTTCCTTGTAGACGATACATAAGTATCAAATGGGTTATCAGTGACCATAGAACCTCCAGAATTAGCCCTGAGCTGGTAAGAAGAATCACTATCAGCGTGAACAGAATTTCCTGATATGCCAGAACTAGATGGTTCTATCAGTTCTTCTGTCGGTGAATCAAGGAAGTATTTTTCATAACTCTCACTCGAGTAAGAATCGTTCATGTACATGTTTCTGTGCTTATCAGGTGCAAAATTATGAGAGGACAAGCCAGGTGTAACATCGGTTCCCTTTAACGAGTATAGCTTCGCATTTCTGTATGATGCATCGGCCAACTCCGGAGATATAATCAATGACATAGTTTCCGTTCTATTCACTCAGCTCACATAAAATTTCAGTCTGTGCACAAAACAGAAAGAAGATCAGTCACGAAAACGCTATAAATTCTGCAATCCATTAACCAAGTTTTTTTCCACACATTAAAGATATAGTAAAATAGGCCAAAGTAGCTCACCAATTAAGTTTAGTTGAATCTTCTAGGATACCTTTGCTGAGATAGGATAAACAAAAGCAGAAAACAATATTAGAAAATGCTTTCAGTTGGAATAACGGATCTATATAAAGAACGGCAAAAACATACTAAATCCACTTCGAGTTTAGTGCTTTACAAACTAAGATTTTCATAAATAAGCTAGTTGATAGTTGACAATCATTCAATTCACAAAGATTTTATCTAGAAATTGAAGAAAACCGAAGTAAAAATGTACTTACGACTTGAAGAGAATTTATTGCTGCTTGGTCCATAAACCAGCACTAAGATTTTGAACATACACAAACACAAGTAGTAACTATAAATTATAATCTCACTTGTAAAGCAAAGAAAAATAAAAATCAAACATCCTTTTTTTGATAAAATTTAATTGCTAGCTATTGTCAATCATCAATGGACATGGCTGACATAGATCCATCTTAAGTTCTTAACATAGCAAAGAACATCATACAGCTCCTCTTGCCACGGTTTTAAATAAAGGTTTGCGACCGCAATCTCAGCCAAAAAATAACAGTTTTTTATGTTAGCTGAAACTGCAATTCTCCTCAATATCAAGGATTGCAACGAGACCGCAACCGCTATTTAAAACCCTGAGTCTGCTTGTAGTCTGCACATGCTAGATGGATCATAATCAAATTGTCATAACAAAATGCAATTTTTTGAATTAAATGATAATTCTCAGGAACCAAATTTTTTCATATTGATAAAAGATTCTCAAGACACAGACACTAATCTTTAAACTTATCTTCCACAAGAAAAGGATGATTTTTTATATATTTTCTTCTAACATGAAGAGATTGAACCTCCTGCTACAAAAAACACAACTGAATTTTTTTGTATAATTTTTTTTTTTTTTTTGGATAATAATACCTTTGACCATGTCTTTGTGTTTAGCATAGGAAGAAAGTAGAAACCACACGGAAACAACGATAGTTTAAGACAAAACAAAAAGGATTAAAAGCATAAACATTTTTTTTTGAGGTAAATTAAAAGCAGAAACTTCTAATTTGAGAGGATACAAAACTTGTGTTTAAAACAATAAATTTGAAACAAAAACCAAGAACAAATGAAGAATAAAAAAAAAAGAGAAGATGAACCTGCTGCTGCTGCAACTTAGCTAGAAATGAAGAAGTGATGAAGCTATCAACCTGAAAAAATTGATTGAAATAGAAAGAAACCGAGCTGAAGAAGCTTTTGACCAGAGAGAGAGAGAGAGAGAGAGAGAGAGAGAGAGAGATTATATCAAGAAAATTTGTTGATGACTCGTTCATGTATTTATCTGTTTTTGTTTGTTTGGTTGGTGAAAATCAACGATCAATGAATTATATAAATAAATATAAATATATCAGCATTTTTTTTTGGTTGATATATAATATAATATATGAGGAGCGTTTTGGGAACGATACGTAGATAGATATATAAATTGTTGTTTAAATTTAGCCAAAGTTACCCTATGTTTTAACTTTTAAGGATACTTCATCCATCTCAAAATATAAGTAAAAATAGGTTAAATAAAATCGATGTATTTAATCTAAATTTTTAACTAAATATATCAATTTTCATTGACTAAATTTCCTTATATTTTGGGACATAGGAGTATTATTTAAGCATTTCTATAATAAGAAATGTTGTCTTGTAGATATATTTTTAATTAGTCAAACTAATAATTACATCATTTTTTTCTTCTAAAAAATGATTTCTTGTGGATCCTTAAATAATGTAGTAGGTTTAAGGCTAGTTTGCACTAGAAGAAAATCATGATTTATTAACAAAGTTAAAGAAATTTATTCTCAGTTTTTATACACTCGATAATTTATCAGCGGTTTAAGTTCTCTCTGTAAGGAAAAACTCTCACAAAAGAAAGAAAATAGTGTTGTCATGTTTCTTCTTATGTTTCTATTTTATTATATATTTTTAGGCTTTTGTGAGTTGATTTTTAAATTAAGAACACCATAAAATATATTATTTTAGAAAAATTATATAAGTGTGCTTAAAGTATTATAGAATCATTTATCATATTCTTCTTTTAGTTATTTTAAAATATTAATTATATATCTCTAAAATTCAATTCGCAAACAAAGAATATTTGTTCCTATTGTTTCAGTATCATACATAAGAGTTTATCATAAACTATTCTAATAGTAATATGTATTGTTTTATCTATTACTTTATTTTTACAAATTAAACGGCCTCTTCGAATTATACACCATAATCTCAAGCTTATTAGAAAAATATATGTCAATATTCTCAACAAAAGAAAGAATACAAATTTACGAATATATATGTCAATATTCTCAACTCAAGAGACCCATTTATTTATTTATTTGTTTTTATTGAGAAAGAAGTAATAACAAGAGCTTCTTGAATCCAACACGATGAAGTGGAAAATTACATAAGAGTTGACGATTTTTTTTTTACAAAAGAGGTAACGAAACTTCTTGGTATTATTACATGCAACTTGTATGTACTCAATGACAAAGGTGTCCGTCCATTGTGGGCGGTGCAAACAGCAAATGGAAACTCTGTGCTGCTCATCAGCCCATCTTACTCTCCATTTTCAAGTAGGGGCGACACAATGAGATTTAGTTTTATCATTCTACCAGTTTCTCGTGCGTCCTATACTTTTATCGTTTTAACTTTCTGCTATCATTCAATCAGTTTCTTGTGCGTCCTATGCTTTTATCGTTTTACCTTTATGCTACTTAAGTAGCGGACAAAGATATTTTAGTAAATTCATTATAAAAGTAGGTGTTTTTGGGAAGGATTTAATTTAAATACACCGACGGTGTAAAATAATTTTACACCGCCAATCAATACCAACTATGTTTTCCGCCACATCACCCACTTCACCCCACTTCTCGTGCGTCCTATGCTTTTATCGTTTTACTCTTCCGCTACTTAAGTAGCGGACAAAGATATTTTAGTAAATTCATTATAAAATAGGTGTTTTTGGAAATATCCGCTATCTAAGTAGCGGACGGGGATATTTTAGTAAATTTATAGGACACGCGAGAAAATTAGTAGATGAAAAAATTAAATCTCCGATAAAATAAATAGAGTGAGAGCACTCCATTGAAAATGGAGAGCATATATACATATTCATCACAGATACTTTATATATATGCAACAATCAACTTTTTCTATAATTTTTGCCTAAAAATAACTTAAAAATTCTAAACAAATTAACTAATTCTAAGTCTCTATAAATACTATAATTTATATAATATGATACTGTTATACGGTTATTTTGGATTTTTGTTGTTGCTATTTTACTCTTCTTTTCGTGCTTCCAATAAAATCTCTTTTCTTTTTTCCTAAATCTTCTTTCTCTTCTTCAATAATACAAAGTGTGTGTACTTGTTCTCCGACAAATAAAGATAGGTGGTTAGCTTGATAAACAAGTAACCAACTAACCAACTACTAACTAACAAGTTAATTATAACCAACTAACTTGAAATAAAACTAACTTTTAAACTAAGTTTGAACAATATTACAAAAGAACATGCTCTCTTAATTTTCAAACCTATACAATACATCCTACGATTTCCATTTTCTATAAATTCATGAAGTAAGTGGTGGGACGGGACAAATAGCATTAAAGCAAGTAAGCCACATGCTTGTTTGGTTTACATTAATTCTTAAATTAAAATGCAATTTAGTTGTGGTGACGTACAACCTTTCATCATCATCACTATAACTCATGTCATTTTTTCTTTCTCAAGTGAAGCAACTTAGCAAACCAAATTGAGTGAAAGGTGAAAATGTCATGTGTGATTATTTTTAGTGTGATGATTTGTCCAATGTTTTAAAACTCTTCCAAAAGTTTTAATAGTATTTGAGTCTAGCTTTTTTTTTTTTTTTTTTGAGAAAGTATTTGAGTCTAGCTTAATTCACAAGGTTTGAGAGAGTGGGAGTGGGAGTGGCGACGAATCGCATTTAAGTGAGAAAACTCATGTACGTAATATTTTAAGGTTTTTTTTTTTTTTTGTGATATTTAAACTTTATTCCCAGTCTAATATGTTGATTTATTCTAGTGTAGACTCTTTCAAAAGTCACGGTTTACTTACCTTAAATCTTATGAATTGAGATAAAATTAAAATCAAATTAATAAAACAATTAAATTGTAGTTAGAACTGGTTCACATGATCTAATCGATCAATTATTATTTATTTTTTAAAATATTGCATGGAATATACACATGATTTTTTTTTAACAAGTATACAAATGAAATTTAATTAATATGTACCACATGGTCAATTTTCTTTTTAGCTTTTACATGAAATAAAGGTCAATTTTCTTTTTAGCTTTTACATGAAATAAAATTCAATTAAAAGAGTTTTAACTACTAAAAAAAAAAATTCAATTAAAAGAGTTTCAATTTTCCATATTGTTGTGTATAAAAGAAGTTTCCACTAGACCAAAAAAGAAGTTTCCATACTTCCAACAACATCAAAGAAAGTTTTCCATCGAGATAAAAAAAAAAGTTAAATTTACATATACATTCAATCAAATATATGTAATAATATTATTTTCAAACATACTTAATAAATATCTAAATAACAAGATCTTGCTGAATTTCTAAGTAAAACTATGCATATAGAAATTAAATATATAAATTTTCAAACTCAAAAGACAAAAAAGAAAATGGGAAATCGTTGTACTTTTTGACTAAGTCAGATTTTTTAAAGTTTGTCTCCTTTTCCTTTTTACTTTTTTTTATTTTATTTGAACAAATCATTTTCTTGTTCAAAGTTCAAACCATACATACTTGCCACCATCACCAATATTGGTAGGCAAGAGTTGACAATTTTCCTTATTATTTCTACTAACGCGTTAAGTCCTCAAATAACACTCAATTAAAATGACAATTTAGCCCCTCACAACACATATTTATTGGATAAAGTTATAACAAACATTTCAACTAAAATACTTTATTTATGACTAAAAAGCACTTTATATATATATATATATATATATATATTATATTTTACCTAAAATATTTAATTTACTTTGCTAACTTATCTAAACGTGCATCTAGTGGGGGAGGACTATAGTGGTAAATACTTATATATATATTGTGTGAAACGAATCAATATGTCATTAATCATGTTCATCTTTTTTATCACTATTATGTGGAATTAGTAAGAATCCAAGAGGTTAACATCCACATAAGTTAAATTTAATATTATGAAGTCTTAATCGTTGTCGATTCATCTTATCCACAATTGCACAAGAAAATACTAGTTGACATAATGATTTTTGACGAAAAATTGTCTACTTGGTTTGTTGATTTTGTTTGAAAGTTAATCTAGAGTTTAAGCTGTAATTAATTACCTAAATGATTACCTTAGTCTTCTATCATTAGATATGTTTAGTTGCCCTTTGATTCTTTGAATGTACATGTAACAAAATTGTCATCATAACTCTCACTAAGTAGAAGATTACTACTTATAGATATAATGGTTTTACTGTTGTTTAGTAAGTAATCTCTCAATCAAGACAAATCTGTTAAACACAAATTCACTTCTTCCAATCGATTTTTTTTTCATATGCAAGAGTTAAAGATCGATGGTTCATATCTTATATATCACATTGGTTAATTCATTGTTGATACATAGAGTTAAATTTTGTGGTATATGTGTGTTTTCTCTTATTTTTAAGGAGCTTACACGAATTAAATCGTTGTCTCAGCTCTGATAAAGAGTAGGATCATGAGTTTCTACTTTTTAAAAACAATATATGTCATTTTGAAGTAATCTAATCATTGCAGTTGCATGCAGTGAATACTTTTTATTTTTTAAAAAAGTATGTCATATTAAATTTTCAAACAATTTCTTAAATATTGATCAACATGCATGGGATCACCTATCCTATCAAACTAGTCTCAGAATGATTTGCCCCGAAATTAGTATGATCAAATTACTTTTTGAATTTTGTGTATAAATGTAAGCAGGATCCACATCTTACATATTTTTGTTGACTTATTTTATTCATACAACATGGCCTGTTTGGCTTGGGGGCATCCAATTTAGCGACACTTATTTTTGGCAATACATCATATAAAAGTCATAGGCTTCATGATTCAAAGATTTGGTTTGTACCTAACCAAAGAATTTAATTAATCATACAAAAATCATATCCGTTGAGATCATGAATGAAACTACAAGAAAGTCTCATCTTGCCATCAAATGTAATTAATTTTTAAGTATTTTGAGAATCATAAGTTTTTTCTGTCTTGAATTGATGTACTTATATTTACGTTCTAAATTTTTCTATAAAAAAACAAAAAAGAAAGGTGGGCTTAAAAGGGCTTCTCACATGCAAAAATGATAATCGACCTAGTTGTTTATAAATTGGATAAGTTCCTTCTCTTTTTTCTCAATCCCTATTCTTACTTTTTATATCTCTCTTAATCTCATCCTCTCTTTTGATTATATTTTTATTTTTTAATGAAGAAAGAGAGAGTGAGCGTTAAATTACGAGAGAGATAGCAAGTTAGAAGAGAGAATGCGAGAAAAGTGAACTAGAGAAGAACCATTTTCATTTGTTTAAGATTCTTTAAAAAATTATTTTCTAAATTTTAATTATTCTTTTGAAATGTTGAAAATAAGCAATATGACCTACGATCGATAGGTTCAAACACAGATTTTTAAGTCTAAAGGACCCGCACTCGACATCTTAGCTACAAGGGGAAGTTGTTTTTTTTAAAAAATCAAACAAGGAAAGTTAACTAAAGTTTTTTTTATTTTATTTAAATCAATTCATTAAAAAATTATCGAACTTAAAAAACAAATAAATAAAAATGATTTTTTTTAAAAAGCGACAATTAATGTTTGCTTGCTTAAAAAATAAAGCGACAATTATTATCAAAAAAATAAAAATAAATAAAGCGACAATTAATAACTGAGAAACATATAGGGGTATGATTAGAAGCTGTATGGTACATTTAGCATCCGCCTTATATCTTTGCTTGTTACATATGCAGTATCGTTGAGCCACAAGTTTTGGTCCGCTTAACAAAAAGTTTATAAGCATTTTTGTTATTCGCGGTCACAGAGTCTTCTAATACACCCCCTTTATTTTTAGAGTGTTTCCATTTCTTTTTAAGTAACACTGTCAGAAAACTTTAGGAAGTTTTTTTTAGGCTTAATTGCATAATTAGTCCCCTATATTTATTTTAGGTTTTAAATTGATCCTTTATGTTTAAAAAGTTTTAAGTTGGTCTCTTATGTTATTGATATCAACATAAGTTTGTCATTTTCGTCAAATTTTGAGTTAATTTCTTATAACTTTTTGTTAAATTTTAAGTTAATTTCTTATAACACTTTCACAAAGTATCTCCTAAGTTTTCCGTGTACGCAAATCTATTAGTCATGTAGACGATTTAGACAAAAATTTGATTAAAAGAACCAACTTAAAACTTTTTAAACGTAAGAAACCAAATTAAAACGTAAAGTAAATATAAGGGACTAAATATGCAATTAAATTTTTTTTTTATTTGTTGATAAATTAAAATTGTGGATTAAGGGAGAAACATTTCATCCAAGTTTAGGGAGTACCACTTATAATAGAATTTACTTATAATAAGCAATAGGAGCAATAGGATAACAATTGGTAGGGTATATGAAATAAGGTATTATAGCACTCATCTACATATTGGAATATTTTATTATATTCTAATAATATTATATGAGCAAGTATCTTTATATAATTATATTAGCTATTTATCAATTAAGAGCCTTAATTGATTAAGTGATCAAATAATGTTATAAGGCTTATTAAATTTCTATTTAGAAATTAATTGAATATGAGCTCAATACATTGTGCGGATACCCACCGAATGGATTCAATTACATCCCTAATAACCAACTTCATTGCAAGTTTTTTATTCATGTTTTGGAATAACTTGTTATATGGGTGTAAACATTTAGACTATTTTATATAGTTGTATGGATTTAATTGATATGCACCGACGGTGTAAAATAATTTTACATTGTCAACCAATATCAATCATGTTTTCTGTCACATCATCCCACTTTCACCACACTTTCTTGACATAAATAATAAAATGATGGTTATTTATTGAACGATTATATAAAACTATTTTACACCATCACTTGCATATCAGTTAAACTCATAGTTGTATTTGTATATATACATTTGAGATCATAATTGGGTGCACTTAACCAAACCCAAGAATCTAAAACATTTACCTCTAAAACAAAATATCCAAAATAGAGCAACAATCGAGCACCAAATCCTCCACCCAAACAAAGTACTTGTTTGTCATCACATTTCTTTTCAAAACAAAGTACTCTCAGTATCATGCACATTTCTTTGAATTTTATCATAAAACCAATTCCCTTCTCCCAGCTCACTTCCATTTCTAATACTAAGAAATAAGAATATCCCTCCAAAAAGTTGAATCATTCCCTACCCCTACAGAATCATATGTCTTCTCAAAACTTATTTTATAAAGAATAAACTCATTATTTTTCTTCGTACCACGCTTCATTGGCAATTAAAATACCATCTAAAATTTTTCTCCCTTTACCAAAAATAGATTGTGTCTCTGAGATAACAATAACAATAGCTGATTTAAACTAGGATCTCTCAAACAATGTTACTCATCCGATGTTTAATATAACCACTTGAGTCCTATCACACTTAGAAAAATAAAATTTTGGTTTTTGCTATATTTTAAATTAATATGTTTTGAATAATGCTAGCAACACACTCTTTAACAAACACACTCCAACACACTCTCTTTTATTGGTTGAAATTCACATGAGTCCCATAAAAGAATATGAACCCATATAACTTTTATTGGACCCATATAAATTTTACCCAATAAAAGAGAGTGTGTTAGAGTGTGTTTGTTAAAGAGTGTGTTGCTAGCACTCCTCATATGTTTTATCATGAATTTTTTTTAGGTTACCATTTACCATGATATAATTAAGTACGAAGTTTCTACCACCGTTTAGCGCAGATTAATCTTGTCAAAAAATCTATGTAGCACATAAGGCGACTTCCTTCACCCAATCCAGTTTTCTCCATATATGAGTTATAGATTGAACACGTGACTTTTTTTTTAATTTGTTAGAGAAAATGGATCGAAGATATTAATTTACAAACAAACTACGAAAATTAAAACAAACAATGTTTCACTATGAGATGATGAAATCACAAAAAAAACACGAAAGAAACACTAAAGATATGTGAGAACCACAATCGTCTAGCTAAAATAGAAAAAAAAAAAACATTTTGGAGGGATGATTCTATGCCTAGATTAATCAACCCTAAATCATTCCTCTCTGATAGATCAAAAAGAAGAGAAAATTTGTGGGTTAAAAGAGAAGAGTCTAAACATTACACCTATTCATCTTAAATATAATATTCTAGTCACTAAATTACTAAACAAAAAATGAAAAAAATAATAATATTACATAAAAGTAAAACACAAAAATTGAACATGCATTTGAATGAGTCAATTCATAGATTTTTTTTGCATGAATCAATTCATCCGTGTTTACCCTTCCAAAATTAGACAATTCATTCGTGATACAAGCAGGATAGAGTTATCTTTACCTCAAAGAAATTAGAGTTCCATATAATATAACTATATTCCATAAGTTATGCGTCCTATTTTGTCTAAAAAATATACTTTTCTTTGCATCTAGATGTTATCTAATATGACTATATTCCATAAGTTATCTTATAGCTAAAAACTAATTTCAGAAACGTACGTATTGTTGAGTTATCGAAAATGGAAAATTTTGTTTGTTTTACCATGTTCCAAAAAGATTCCTGTAATTGTTGTATTTTTTAATTTTGGTAATTTTTTGTCTCTATTATTAATTGTGATTTTAGATCCCTAACATAGGTTAACTGATCTTCGTCAGTCGAGTTTGTAAACAGTTCCTAAAAAAGAAAAGCTTGTAGGTAGGATCTTGAGAAAAAATGGAATTAAATTTTCTTCTTATTTTAATGGGATGAGTTGTCCTTATAAAAACTTTTCAATACACTTAGATCCACAGTTTTAGAAATTAGAGCATTATTGGATAAACCAACATCTATGTTTCAACATCGTATGTCATCGGTGGGTCATACACCACATCCCTTTCTATGCATGCATTATGAGTGGAGGAGAGGTAGGGTCGGAAAATTGCAATTACTTATTTTTAACTTGAAGTTCACATTCTTAAGAGCAAAGGGTCGGAGAGAAAAAGGAGGAAAAAGGTCTTCGTTCCCGTTTCTCTGGTATTTAGATCCTCCGAAACCATAAGAATTCTTAGTTTAAATAGGATTTCAACTCAGCACCTTTTGCTATTTTGAGAAAAGTCGCTCTTGAAGAGCACAATATAAGCAAGTTGTAAGTTTGTGTTCAGGAGGGCTATTGTCAATCGTTCACCTCTATGGTAGAATATGTTGGGGCTTGAGAGACTAGAAATTCCACCTTTAAGTGGATAAGTGGGACAATCTGATTCAAATCTCGTCTCTCTGCATATATAATGTAATGTCCTGCCAACTGAGCTAAACTCATGCGACCCTTGATCGAACAATTAAAATTTGATTTTAAATCTTGACCGTCCAATATTGATCGAACAGTCTACAAGTTATGACTGCAAAAAGTGTGACCGCACAATCCAATTCAGTTGTTGCATGGTGCACCACTTGTCAATAACTCTATAATGAATATAAATTTTACAAAATTCACCGTTTGATTAAAAGTTTATATCATATAGACTATCCATACAATTTTTTTAAAAAATTTAAAATCATTTGATATGTTATTAAGACTCATCAAGATTAACGGTTTATGAATTTTTATTAAATACCGTTAATCTTAGTGGATCTCAATAACACATCAAATAATTTTCATTTTTTTAAAAATTTGTATAAATAACCTATATAATATAAACTTTCATCCAACAATAAATTTTATAAAATTTATATTGATTATAAAATTATTGATAAATGATGCCCCATACACCACTTGATCAACTATTTCATGTTAGCCTTCGCTATAAAAACATTGTGAACAAATGAAAGGAAGGAGTCTTTGTTCACATTTTTTTTTTTGACTCATTCAATGTATAACTATTACTATATTGTATATTTTGGAGTCCAAAGTCTTCAATCTTAATAAACCATTGACTCATTCTCTCTACCAATATAGTCTTCTCCGTCTCTCTTCATCTTCATCTTCACCAAACCAATCTCTTTTCCAAAATCAAACTCAAAAAAACAAAACCATGGACAAAGAACAAGAAGATATGCAATTTCTTGGTTTTTTTGGTTGCTACAAAGAATCCTTCAAGATCATATTCTCATGGAGAAAATCTTCACACAAATCACCTTAACTCTTCTCCTACCACTTTCCTTCATCTTCCTATTCCACATAGAAGTTTCCAACCTCATCTTCAAAAAAATCCAACACACTGAAGAACAAATAGACCAAACTCAACAAGGCACACCAAAATATGAAAAACTCACCGACATAATCTCTTCACAATTCATCTATCTTTTGCTTTTCAAATTACTTTACTTCACTTTTCTTCTCATCTTTTCTCTTCTCTCTACCTCAGCTATTGTTTACACAACAGCATCAATTTTCACTTCCAAAGATGTTTCATACAAAAAAGTCATGAAAATTGTTCCTAAGGTTTGGAAGAGACTTATGATAACATTTTTATGTGCCTATGGTGTTTTCTTTGTTTACAATTTTATAACATTTTTTGTTATAATTTTGTTAGCAATTTCAATTGGTTTAAAAAATGGTGGGGTGATTTTATTTATTTTTCTTATGATATTTTATTTTATTGGATTTGTTTACTTAACTTTGATTTGGCAACTAGCTAGTGTTGTCACAGTTTTAGAAGATTTATATGGATTTAAAGCTATGGTGAAGAGCAAAGAATTGATAAAGGGTAAAATGGGTTTATCATTATTTATATTTTTGGTGCTTAATGTTTCATTTGTTTTGATAAGGTTGGTTTTTAAGGTTGTGGTTGTGAATGGAACATGGTGTTTTGGTTATGTGGATAGAACAGGTTATGGGATACTAAGTTTATTGTTGTTGTCTTGTTTGTTCTTGTTTGGGCTTGTTTTGCAAACCGTGCTTTATTTGGTTTGCAAGAGTTATCATCATGAGAATATTGATAAGTCCGCGTTGGCTGATCATCTCGAAGTTTATCTCGGAGAGTATGTGCCGTTGACGGCTAAAGATGTTCAGCTCGAGAACTATCGTATATGAGTAGGAATCGAATTCGGTACTCCAGGTTTACAAATACTATATGTTATATTAGATTGTTACACAATAGAATGGAACATTAATATATGTAAGTTGATTGATGATATTGTTGTTACATCTTTTGATGCTAAAAGAAAATTTATTTTGTATGACATTAAGAGAGGTATGAAGTAAATCCCAATGACTACTATGCTATCTACAGATTGAATATATGTTTTCATGTGTATTAAAATAACAAGGTCATATGTGGCTGCTATTGCAATTGAGATATTAATCAAAATCAATGCTTTGACTTTTATCTGTTTGATGAGTTGAGAGTTTTTTTATTAGCAGTATCAATCAAGATATTTTAGCGTAGAATTAATAGGGGCTAAGAAAAATTAGAAATGTAGAAGCTTGTCTCAGCTAAGTATTTGACCATGTATTAGTCTCATGGTAGTGTTAAAAATATTACAGATTCTTAATTAATCGATTAGAGTTAGTTGATGAGTTATCAAGTTAGTTAGGAGATTAAAAAATTAGTTAGGGAGTTAGTTACTCCAAATAGTCGTATAAATAAATTACACCATTGTACACAGTGGCGGAACCAGAAAAAATATCGTGGGTGGGCCGAAAAATAGTCAATCTATTTTTAAATTGAATTTTTTGCTCCTCTATTTTCACATGTTACAATTTTGGTACCAACAAACTATATTTTTACTCTAAAAATTGTGATTTTTGGCTATAAAGGTGATTTACTATCTCCAACATTGAATCTAAAGATGAAATATCAAATTTGAGACCAAAATTCACAATTTTTTCCCATTAAAATTTGCTAATTTTACAGCAAAAAAGTAATAAAAAAATATTGAGATAGGACTAAAATTACAATAAATGTGAAAATATGGGACTTGAAAAATTTAATATTAATTAAACATATTTTTTTATGTCATTTCATATTTATATATGCTAGTTCAACTGCTAATTTTATCTATTATTATAAATTCAATTAATTATGAACTAACATTTACACTAATACTTGAACTAATATGTGTACCGAATTACTTATAATCATCAATAATATACTCTAAATTAATATTTACATTAATATTTGTACATATATATACCGGGTGACTTAAAATTATTAATAATACATTTAAATTAATACCCTATATATATAAAAAAAAATTATTTTTTGGTGGTGGGGGTGGGCCGTAGCCCACCAGAGCCCACCCCTAGGTCCGCTGCTGATTGTACATTTTACTTATTCTTTTATCGATCTATATTCATTTAATATAAATTTCTATGAGTATCTTCCTCATGAATACTCTTATGTTCTCTATCTTACTTATGAGTTTGATCTTCATCCTTATGATTTCATGATTCTCAACTGTCATATTCTTGACTTTGGTTGGAGGAGAATGGTGGGAGAGACGAGAGAGGAAAAGAGGAGAGAAAGTTATAGCTATTTATATTTTCTTATGTTAATAGGAAGTAATTATATTTGAAATGTGTGAGATATTGAATATAAATATATTTTGAAAACATTACTTTTAATTACTGATATATGTTGAAAATATTGTTCAATATAGACAATATTTACCAATTATTAGACTTTAGTATAAATTACTATTTCACTTTAGCAAATTTTGATTGCACACTACCTTACTTAATATATTTCAAACATCTAACATCAAATCAATAAACAAATGTGTAAAAAAAAAAAAAAAAAAAAACAAATGAAGGGGAAAAAAGTGATCAATAGTGATAAATAACTTTGACCGTCCAACATAAATTGAATTTTAGTGAAATAAACTAAACTCTTACAATATATCGAATCAAAATTTGAAAACTTAAAAGAAAAAACATGTTTAAAACGACCATTCCTTTTTTATTTGTTTATCGCACTTTTTCAAAGTATTTTTTTCATTTGTGTATTTAGTTAAAAAAAAATTTAATTATCCCTAAAATCTAACTCAATTATTCCACGGGAACCTTTCTTCTCCTTTTCTTCATAGCTGCCGCCCCCCACTTTAACCTAGTTTTTTTTTCTTCTTGATCTATCAAGGAGGGGTGGTTTTAGGGTCAATTTTTGACCCAAAATCACCCCTCATAATTGTTTTTCCTTTTCTTCTTTATTTAAATAAGTGATCTTCACATTGATCAAGTTTTTCTTTTGTGATTTCGCCGTCTGAGTGCGGCGTTGTGTTGTTCGTCGTCTTGTGTGACGTTTTTGTTGTCCTGTATTGTGAGGTGTTCATTTGATTTATATTGAAAAGATCGGTTTCAGTCAATTACAGATTCAACCAATGATTTGGGCTTCAACGCTGCAGATCCGGAGGCATGGATACTTCGGTGACTTTAACTTTATCATATTATTTGTTGTAGGCATTTTGCCGTTGTATGCTATTAACTCGGATGCTGTGAGTTTTGTTCGCAGATTCATCCTTTACGTTTTTAGCGATGTTGATTATGTTGTTGTATTTGATGTAATCTATCAATTTGAATGAATGAATATCATTTTGTTATTGTAAAAAAAAACTCTAACTCAATTAATAATGTTCACATTATCATTAAAAGAAAGGTGATGCGTACTCCACCCTTTTATAAATTGAGGGTATATGCCCATCAATCAATAAGAACAAACCAAATGAGTGGATTTACATGTAGTACCCACAAGAAACTTGTAACAAACTTTTAAATTTGCACATGTGGACTTGCATATAACTTGTTCTCATTTTGGTTGATGGATGAATACCCTCAATTTATGAAAGAGTAGATTAGAGTTTAAACTCTAACATTTATATATATAATGAGATGTTTCTACTTAATTAAACTCTCAAAGGAACTCAAAATCTACCTTTTTACTAGAAGTCAAAGATATCAAATATGGAATGGTTAATAAAACAGTCATATCAACTCATATTTTAGCCAAACTATTTTTGCATGTGTAAAATGTGTTACTCAGTGGTAGAGTTGGGACCAATGAATAAATGTTATGAAGGATATCCCTAACAAATTAACTAGTAACTTTTAACTGTAAACAAATGTTTTAGTCGTCTAAAGTGACCATCTCACAAGTTGAAAAGCCATACCAAATTACAAAGAGCCAAAGTTCATGCTAAGGTATGGTGAGTTTGCATTCCTAAGTAAAAAGAAACTAATAATAGTAATATTATAAGCAGTTCCCAAGTAAAAAAGAGAGCATCTCACACGTCAAGTTTAAGTTAATTAGATAGATTTTGAGTCATCTGTGAAGTGACTATCTCATGAGTTGAGACCTATAAAAGGACACCACTCTTGGTCTATATTGCACATTTTTATTTGTTTTCTGAATAAATATAATATATAAGGTAGATGAGTGTATGTTATTTTAATGAATTGTTTGGGGTCTGAGTCTACACGGTGCGATAGATAAAATTTCATCCTCATTTCCAAACTTATTTCAGGGATACTGTTTTCTCCATCCCCGTTCCCATGAGAAAAAATTCTCCGTCTTCGAATCCCCAAATGGGGCAATTCCCACGAGGATCCCGGTTTACAGATCAAATTGACATCCCTATTAATTACATGCATGGCTGTTTTTTATGTTATTAATTTTACTTACATTTGAATAAGAATTATTCTTTTTTAATTTTTTACTTCTTTTTCATTAAGAATACTATTTTTAACATTCGAAGTCGAACCTCCAAATAGTCAAAACCGATCCTGATCCGAGTCATGGCAGAAACAATCATCCGTAAGATTTTACTTATCTTTCGGTAGAACTCTCGACTTCTATTAGTTCATTTCCTTTGATAAGCTGAAGGTTAAAGAGCAAAAAGAGCCGAATATCACACATTTTTTTTTTTATATTATATCACACACATTACAAGCACCAAATATTCATGCTACTTTTTGTTTTTTTGCTCAATGTTCATATGCTACTTTAGATCCGCATGGTTTAAATGTTCTACCTATTAAGGTGGTGTGAAAATATATTTTTATATCTACGATGACTCTAGAATTTCACGTTGTGAGGATAATATTCTTTATTTTTTGGTACAACAACATACACTGTCAATTATTCTATATATTGTTGGCGCAGCAGAAGCAAGAGTTTGCTTGGTTCAGAGGATGCAGGTTCAGAGGTTGTGTTGCCTCTGACTCTGTTTCGCTTCAGAGGATGGTTGCAGGCAAGCTCAGCAGGCACGCAGGCTTGACTGTGGGCAAACTAGCAGTTTTGCAGAAACTGCTATATACAAGATGAACAAGTTTCTTGATGAATTGATTAACAACTGAACATGAAAGACTTAGGGAAAATAGAAATTTTTATTCATCCTTAATGGGCCAAAAGTTATGATTACAATTGATACACTAAGGTGTATTTATACTTGTTACTTAAGCTACAAGTAACTACCTTGGCCTAACTAATTCCTAACAACTTTTGGTAGTTAGACTAACCAACTAACTACCTAGGATCAAACAAAACAAACTTCAAGATGAATTAACTGCTTTCTTAACACTCCTCCTTAATTCATGCTTGAATTGCAAACAACCAGTCCTAAGCTCCTCCTCAAAAACTCAAACCTGTCAAGCTTCACAGCCTTAGTAAAGCCATCTGCAAGTTGTACTTCAGTTGGACAATACTGTACTTCAATCATTCCATTTGTCACTTGTTCCCTAATGAAATGAAATCTGGTAGCAATGTGCTTGCTCCTGCCATGTGAAATTGGATTTTTAGCAAGACTTATAGCAGACTTGTTATCAATCCTTAGAATTAGAGGCTTCACTGGTTCACACTTGATTTCTATCATCACTGAATTTAACCAAATTGCTTGACATGCTGCAAAGGTGCCTGCTATATACTCAGCTTCACAAGATGAGAGAGCAGTCACAGCTTGTTTCTTTGTACACCAAGAGATTGCAGCATTGTTGAACTTGAAAACATACCCTGATGTGCTCCTCCTATCAGTTATGTCTCCACACCAATCACTATCAGAATACCCTATCAAAGTACTCCCTGCACTGTTTGTACCAATAGGGAATAACAAACCAATTTCCAAAGTACCTTTGAGATATCTGAGGATTCTCTTAGCAGCTATCATGTGTGACTTCCTTGGATCATGCATAAATCTGCTGATAACACTCACAGCATAGCATATATCAGGCCTACTGTTGCACACATACCTCAATGAGCCAACTATTTGTCTGAACACAGTTGGATCAACCTTCTCTTCATCTGAGCACTCATCAATTTTTGTATTTGTTTCTGATGGATTTGATAATGGATTGCAGCTTTCCATTTCAAATTTTTCAAGCAATTCACCAATATACTTCTGTTGGTGCATTACTATACCATCTCCTCTTCTCATAAATTCCATTCCTAGAAAGAATGAAAGTTCACCAAGATCAGACATTTCAAATTCACTTTTGAGCTTGTCTTTCACTTTTGCAATTTCTGCAATTCTACTTCCAGTTATGAGCAAGTCATCAACATACAAGCAGATTATGACTATATCTTCATCTTTAGGGCAATGTACATATACACCAAACTCAACAGCACACTTTTTAAACCCTATCTGAATCAGAAAGTCATCAATCCTTTTGTTCCATGCTCTAGGAGCCTGTTTCAAGCCATATAGTGCCTTATACAGCTTATACACCATTGATTCTTTTCCTTTTATTTCAAAACCTGGAGGCTGTGACACATACACTTCCTCATCAAGTGGACCATTCAGAAATGCTGATTTCACATCCAGATGGTACAGGCTCCATTTGTTCTTACAGGCCAATGCTACAACCAACCTCACAGTCTCTATTCTAGCAACTGGTGCAAACACTTCATTGTAGTCAATTCCATGTTTCTGTAAGAATCCTCTAGCAACTAACCTTGCTTTATGCTTTGAAATTGTGCCATCAGGGTTCAATTTCACTTTGAACACCCATTTCACATCAATTTTCTTTTTCTTGTCTGGCAAGTCAACTAGCTTCCAAGTCTGATTTTTCTCAATTGACTTCAGCTCTTCTTCCATTGCCCTCTTCCACACATTATTTTTCAAAGCATCTCTGTAGTTCAATGGTTCAGAATCAGCTAGTAATGCAAAGTGAATGAGATCACCCTCATCATTCACTGCATTGTCTTGAGTAACTTCACAATCATTCAATCTAGCTGGTACACGTTTGGTTCTTTGAGTCCTTGCAATCATATGAATTCTATCATCATCATCACTTGATAAATTCATATTACCATCACTATCAGTACCTTGATTCTGAATAGTTTCAGCAGCAGGTTCACCTTCATCATCTCCATCAGATTCATCACTTGAACTTGGATAGATGAAAGTTGACTGCAATTCACTATTGTACACTGGTTCCTTCTCCCATTTCCATTTCTCTTCTTCATTCACAATTACATCTCTGCTAATGTGAACCTTCTGAGTAACTGGATTGTATAGTTTGTAGGCACCAGTTGGATGATATCCTATGAGTATCATTATTTCACTTTTATCCTCAAGTTTGGTTCTTCTAGCATCTGGTACATGTTTATAGCATAATGAGCCAAA
This sequence comes from Trifolium pratense, assembly GCF_020283565.1. Taxonomy (NCBI): domain Eukaryota; kingdom Viridiplantae; phylum Streptophyta; class Magnoliopsida; order Fabales; family Fabaceae; genus Trifolium; species Trifolium pratense. The sequence goes on along the minus strand of NC_060059.1, from coordinate 35,347,789 downwards.
AACCTTGAGGTGTTTCACACTTGGCTTCCTCCCACACCAAGCTTCCTCTGGCACAACTTTCAGTTTCTTAGTTGGACATTTGTTCAGAATGTAGGCTGCAGTAAGTACTGCTTCACCCCAGAACATGTGTGGCAAATTCTTCTGCTTAATCATGCTTCTTGCCATATCTAACAATGTTCTGTTTCTTCTTTCAGCTAGTCCATTGTGCTGTGGTGTGTATGGAGCAGTAACTTCATGTGTAATGCCTTGATTATTACAGAAGTTCTCAAACTCTCTTGAGGTATACTCTCCACCACCATCTGTTCTCAGAATCTTAATTGATTTCTCACTTTCTTTTTCAATTAAGACTTTAAACTTCTTGAACACTTCTAAAGCTTCACTCTTCAGCTTCAAAGTGTATAACCAGATCATTCTGCTGTATTCATCAACAAATGTGATGAAATACTTGCTTCCCCCTAATGATGCAGCTTCAAATGGACCACAGATGTCACTATGAATCACTTGCAATACACCACTAGCTCTCTTGGGCATTTCAGCTACAAAAGATTTTCTACTGTGCTTACTCTTCACACATATCTCACATATGGACTTCTTAGTCTTAAACTTAGGCAGGCCATACACCAATTCCTTAGAATTTAAATCACTGAGGCTTCTATAGTTCAAGTGTCCATACCTTTTGTGCCAAAGTGCTTCAACCTCATCAATCACTGTGGTAGACATGCACATCATATCTACACTTGAGATTTTACACCTGTAGGTTCTGTTGTTTGACAAGCTGCACATCAAGATCAAGTTCTTCATTTTGTCAAACAGCTTCAGTGCATTATCCTCCATACTTACAGAGAACCCTCTTTGCACCAATTGACCTAAACTGAGCAAATTGCAATTCATACTAGGGACAAATAACACTTCAGAGATGATCACTTTACCTCCCTTCTTACTTTTGATCACTATGTTACCAATACCTTCAGCAGCAAGTTTTCTCCCATCTGCTAGTTTTATACTAGACCTTTTGCTTGCATCAAAATTGGTTAACCACTCTCTATGTGGTGTCATATGATTTGAACACCCTGAATCAAGAAACCATTCTTCATTCTTCTCACACTCATCCCCTATAGTAGCCATCATCAAGACTGACTTTACATCACTTTCTTCTGCAACATTAGCCTCTTGTTGATCTTTCTTGTACCAACACTCATCTGCAAAATGGCCAAGCTTCTCACAATTGTAGCATTTCACCTTGCTTTTATCAAAGTTCTTCTTTTTGTTTTTACCTTTGGCAAAACCTCCTCCTTTAGAGGATTCAGCTTTGTCATCAGTTTTTGAACTCTGATCTTTAAGCCACTTTGGTTTATCTTTGCCTTTCTTTTTGTAGTTCTTGCCATTATCTTCTTTCTTGTTGGTTTGAGCTTGCAAGGCTTGTTGTTCTTTCTTTTCTGAACCTCTACTGAGAACTTTAATCTCATGTGCTTCCAAAGCACTTTGTAATTCTTCAATTTTCATAGTAGATGTATCTTTCACATACTCTATAGCTATTACCACATTATCAAAGTTTGGAGTTAAGGATCTAAGCACTTTCTCTACTACCATTTCATCAGTGACAGTCTCTCCACAGTTTTGCATTTGATGTACAAGTGCAAGAAGTTTTGAGAAGAAATCACTTACTTTTTGATCCTCTTCCATCACCATAGACTCATATTGCCTCCTAAAGGCCTGCAATTTCACCTTCTTGACCTTGGTTCCACCATCGTGGTAACCCTCGAGTATATCCCAAGCTTCTTTGGACTTAGTTGATTTTGAAATCTTTTCAAAATGCTGTGCATCACAATTCTGCTGGATATAGAACAAAGCCTTGCAGTCTTTTTTCTTGTTTTCTTTGTAGGTATTTCTCTGATCATTGGTTGGATTTGCTCCCAACTCATCGTATCCATTCACCACTACCTCAAGACACTCTTGTGCTCCAAATAAGGATTTCATCACTGCACTCCATCTATCCCAATTCTTTCCATCAAGAATCAGAATGTTTGTACCAAAACCTTGGGTGTTCATCTTGAATTTTCAAGAAATCAATCTACACAGCTCACTTTGTGTTTCTCCACTTGATTCCTTCACAATTCACTCTTGTTACCTGTGATTGAACCAGGCTCTTGATGCCAATTGTTGGCGCAGCAGAAGCAAGAGTTTGGCTGGTTCAGAGGATGCAGGTTCAGAGGTTGTGTTGCCTCTGACTCTGTTTCGCTTCAGAGGATGGTTGCAGGCAAGCTCAGCAGGCACGCAGGCTTGACTGTGGGCAAACTAGCAGTTTTGCAGAAACTGCTATATACAAGATGAACAAGTTTCTTGATGAATTGATTAACAACTGAACATGAAAGACTTAGGGAAAATAGAAATTTTTATTCATCCTTAATGGGCCAAAAGTTATGATTACAATTGATACACTAAGGTGTATTTATACTTGTTACTTAAGCTACAAGTAACTACCTTGGCCTAACTAATTCCTAACAACTTTTGGTAGTTAGACTAACCAACTAACTACCTAGGATCAAACAAAACAAACTTCAAGATGAATTAACTGCTTTCTTAACATATATCTTGTGCTCTATTTCATTTTATTATTAGTCATTAACTTTTACATATATTAATCTTTAATTTATTGTTTTGAGACAATTTTATGTGTAATTTTTCTAAAAATAGGTAAGTAGAGATGTTCACATACACAGGTAGGGGTCATGGGCGGTGCCAAAATTCGATGAGTGGAGGGGCGAGCCTAAGACTAGGAGAGGGAGAGATTGATTCTCCGCACGCCTCAAAGGAAAGGGTAAAACTAAATGAGGGAGGACAACCGAACCGAAGTCGAATGTGTAACCTACGATGTGCAACACTATATAAGAGAATAAAAGAATTTGCTAATATATATTTTTTTTTTATGATACTAAAATAGTTTTTAATCCTCTACTTTTTGTAACTTGAAAATATTTATTGAATTTTCTATTTAAATTGTATTAAGGACTATATTAATATGATTTGTATAATAAGGAATTATTTTAAAATAAAAACTGAATAGCATTGTTAGGATAAATGAGAATAAGGAACCAAGGGATAAATGAGTTTGATAAAATTCAGTGTACTCCATTCAACCTTAATTATAAGCAAATTCTACTTTTTAGATTCATTTGAATACCAATGTATCTAGACTTACATAAGGCCAAATACACTGATTTTCCAATGAATTTAAAAAGTAAAATTTGCTTATAATTAAGGCCGGAAGGAGTATTCAATTTGAAATGCTTGTCAAGTTGTTATAGTTAAACATAGGCAAGAGGTGAACATGAATTGCTCAATATTGTGGTACAAAATAGTCCCATTAAAAGGGAGCTGGATCAATTCAACCGGTAACTTAAAATTGGACGGTTTAAATTATCAATTCATTAAATTAATTTTAATCGATCTCAACTATTGATTTAGATCGAATGATCATAATCAACTATTGTATCACGCAGTAACTGCAACAAATCTGATTCCCATTAAAAGTAGTCGTGTTTGACTGGGGTATTCCAAAATAGCATTTCAAGAATAATGCTACAAGTCACAAGGATTCTCAAGAAGTCAAGATATGTGGAAAACCATGATACCTTAATTTGCTTTTTCTTCTAATAATAAAGTCTATCTGTATAAGCCTTTTCTTTTTCTATCTCTTTTAAGGCAATTATTAAATCAAATACATGACCAAAAACTGGTGTTTTTCTAAATTGAATCCTAACTAAAAAGAACACAGATAATGTGTCAAAAGAGAATCACACACTTCAATTCAAAGGTTAGATTAATGCACAAAAATCCCTCTTAAGCTCCCAAGAAGATTATATAAATTTTCCAGCCTCACAAAATTCTTTCTAATCTTCCTTGTCATCGTCTTCTTCAGGAGCCTCTTTTAGCCACTAAAGAAGAAAAAAAAAATTAATGGCTTAAATAAGAAACTAATGCATCTCATGGGAGAGCTGTGAGGAAGAAAGTAACATAAGCTTTGTAAGTGTGTAAAAATAGATGAAGATACTTACTTGAATAAAAGTTTGTGCTTGCTTAACAAATACTTTATCGGACTCATCTGCTTCTTTCTTCTCATCTTCCCAACTCAAAATAGCATCTTCTTCTATAATATCTTCATTATACATGTAATGCAAAATCTGAAAGAAATTAAGAAGTCAAAACAAAACGAATGGAAAGTCCAATGTCGTGTTTGAATGTGAAACTGTTGACTCCAATCGTTTTACAATGAGGTACTCCCTCCGTGACATTTTATAAGCAAATTTCACCTTTTAGGTTAATTGCATAATTAATGTATCTGGACTATATTATGCAATGAACCTAGAAAGGTGAAATTTGCTTGTAAAATGCGACGGAGGGAGTATTTGTATAAACAGCATGAAAATGGGAGATCTAGTATAACATAATAACTCTACTGCTGCCAACAAATCAAGTAATGACTGTATGATAGTGTGAAACATTTGTAGGAACTTCAATTGTGTTAAAATCCATTTCACAACATTGTTAACTCACTGCCTTTTGACAGAACGGCGGTGCTTAAGTTGCGATTTATTTTATAAGGCGTTTCCATATGACTGATATGGATGGATATAACACTGTATAAAGTTGGGTCCATGTTATATACAAATATCTTTAGAAGTAATGGAAGATATAAGCTGCTTTATACTCCAGTCACCTTATTGATATGCATACCAACTGAATAAAGAAAATCAATATAATAACATGACCAGCAAAAGATAAGCATACCTGTGTGAACAAAGGAGCATACTCCTTAGCAGATTCCAAACACATTTCTTCAAATTTTAGAATCACTTCAATCTGGAGCAAAAATATTGAACGTATGAGCATAGGTCAGACTGTTAAGTCAAGGGAATAGAATACGAATGGCATTGAGCAAACGGCCACAAAGCATTTGAACAATTAACTTGCTGAAAACTAAAAAACTTGCACAGTTCAAAATATAAGAATCTTATTTAACAACTCAAGTTCATTAAACTGGTAAAGTGCTGCCATGTTATAATAGATCTTTTTGCAATAACAATCAAATGAAAATTGACCAAAATCAAAGAATGCTCAGCATAGAACCCAAAAGAGATTTTAATTGACACTGCCAGAGAAATAAAAGAACTATAAAACACTCTGCATGCTGATTTAGGAATTTAATCAGTATGAGAACAAGGCAACATCAGCTGACAACTCTAGCCAATATATAGCATAAAATGTTTAATTTTGCAAAAGATAGTATTTAAAAGAACACTACGAAAATGAACATAAGTAACTTCAGCAAGGAGAAAGGATTAGTAGATGCACCTGCTCGTCCATATCATTCAGATATGATGTAAGAACCTTTTTCCATTTTGTAAGTACAGCCTGAACATTCTGAGTCAACCTCTCTGATAAATTCATCCCAAAGACAGTCATAAGATTATTAAGCAATAACTAAGAATACAAACTATAACTTATAGTCTATAACTATGGCCACTATATTTACAAAATGTTATAACCCAATGTACTTCTCATAAACAAAAGTTTCAGCAAAACCATATAGAGCAAACTTTTTTTCAGTGGTTTTCAAATTTCAAAATGAGATCAAACTTGAAAATAATGGAAATGAATTCTTGTATTCAATCCTCAAATGAATATGCCACAGAAAATAGTATTTATACTATTGTAAGTGCTTTAACTAAAAACTGAATTAGTTATGGGAGTTGCACACATTTTTTTTTGGAATCAAAGCATTACTTTCTTATTTCCAAAAACAATAAGTACAACCGATCCAAAGGATCCAGGTGAGTTTCTAGCAAACTAGCCCAACTATTACAGAGAACAAATTCAACTATGCTAAAGTGGTAACATTAACATGGATATTAAGTTTCTATTACAGGTGAGTTTCTATGCATAAAGTGGTAACATTAACATGGATATTAAGTTTCCTGTCCAAAGTGCATCTCATAACTATGCTATATATTATGAGTTGCACACATTTCAGACCCTAGCTGAAGGACTAAACTATAGCTGATACAATTATTACAGCCAAGTTATACATACACTCAGTGGTTTCTCTTGATATTTTATTAGATATTGATCTATCTCTTTTAATTTTCAGTATCTTCCATTTGATTCATCACTTTCCTCACAGAGCCACCCAATTGATTTATTTAATATGAACATTCTGCATAGTTAGTTACTTAATATATCTCTCAAGTTTTTTCCAAGACACCAAATTTTCCAGGCATGATCTATGCCTAATAAAAAATGAATGGGAACGATTAAAATTATCATGTGACAATAGAAAACTGGATGACAGCTCACCTGCTGAACTATGCGGCATGTCTACAGCATACTTCATCATTGCATAAAATAAAGCTCCAGCACAATCAGCAGCTATCTTATTGTATGACAACCTAGCAAAAAGTAATGTTTCTACAAATTAGTTGCCAGAGAATGCATATTAAAAGTGTCATCATCATATAGAAACAATTAAAACATATAATGAGAACAGTGGTTCAAAAAATTGAAGTTGTAGAGAGATAAAAGTTCTAAACACGTTCCATGAAGATAGCATAGCTTCTAGACGAAATGGAACACTGGTTCTTTAGCATATTTAGATAGGGTCAATTAGAGGTTAGATGTCTATGATAGAGTCATGTCTGACTGTGTGTTGTTAGCTTTTATTTTAATTGTAGTATATGATGCAACAACGAGAAATATGATAACAACTTTTGTTCGAAGGTTTAGCACACACACACACTATATATATATATATATAACACAATTTTATGCATGAAAATCAGATGAAATCGAATGGGCATCCTGCAGTAAACACTCAACTTCAAATAATAGACATAAGTGTATTACATACTTCAAAGAGTTGACTTCTAAAGTCAAATGATTTTCTTGTATATTTTCATGCACAGCTCTGAGAAAAGTTTCTTCAACCTGCAAATGATGGACAATTAAAAATCTGACATCCACAAAATGCAACCAGTGTAAGTTTGCATGTCAAAATCCTCACCTCTTTGTCAAAGTCATCTCTTAAATCGTCATTATCATCTTCATCGGAATCAATAGAATTAGGTTTCAGCTCCCCAGAAGGTGGAAGAGTATTTCCATCAAGAATTAACTCCAGTTCATCTTCCAAAGCTTTCACTGCCTCCAAAATTTTATCTTCAGTAATGGGTGCCACTGAATGCCTCCACTCTTCCTCGTGGCCTCCTTCACATTTTGGCCAAATATAACCAACCCCACCAAAACCTAGCTGATCAATAGAAGAATGTAAAATAAGACAGTGAATTCCCAATAAAATGAAATTTTATCAATCAAATCTTAGTGTAACTAAACAGAACATACTATCACAGCATGCATCAACTATGCATTGAAGCTGAATTGTTACCAAGAAACACAAAGTATCAGCAAATTTCTATGTTGGAGTTGTTAAGAGACCCATGTTGGATATGAGAGATGGCCTAAAGATATGTTTATAAGTGAGGGCAATCTGTGTCAACAAAAAAAAAAGGTGAGGGCAATCTGCACCTCACAAGCCGGTTTTGTAGGGTTGAGTTAGGCCCAGCCCAAAATTCTAAGAGGAGTCAAGCAAGTCTCCAGATATATTGCTCATACACTACCAGCGATACTTGAAACATCAGATAAGATAATCTATTGTGAAGAAGTTTATCAGTGCTAATAAGTCAGAAGACATCTCCCCATATATCAGCTTCAAACTTCAATCTACAATATACTCATGATGAGAGGAAAAAACAGGGATCACATAACAAACTCAAGAAAGAGCTGAGTTACAACAAACACACAGTGAAATGGAAGCTAGAGGCACTCCTATCCTGTGTGGATCTGTTAGTTTAGGTGCAACTTGCAATGGTCATAAATTAGCTATCTCTGTCTCACATAAAGAAAAAGGCGCATTTACCTGTATCTTCAGGCCGGACAAGTCAACCAAAAAGGTCACACAAAAAAAAAAGGCGCATTTGGTTAATGGAACTAGAAAACTTACATCTCTCAAAAGATATTTGACAATAATAATTATATTAAATATCAAGTTATAGAAACAATATGACAACAACAAAGCTAAACAATGGTCAACATCATAAATTAAGAAGCTTTCCGGAACAAACCTCTGAAGCAGGGTTAAAATGTGTATCTGATAATTCGGAATCACTCTCTCCATCTGACTTATCCAGTGTGCTGGTAATGGCTGCATAAATGAATTTAGTTGTAAGCTATATATGCATTTAACCTAAATATAATGAAAATGAAAATGCTGAAAAGGCAAAAATATCAAACTTGATAAATGAAAATGATTTATAATATGAACAAAATACATGGCATATGTCCTATAATTCCCATTCTTTTTTATTTGATAAATATATTTTGAAAATATCAAAATAAGTTGAGGTCCTTAATTTTTTTTTTTTTTTGACGCAAGGTCCTTAATTTGTTGTTACAGTAAAGTTAGAACCTTTCTAAACACTTTTTCCCACGTTACTAGAGAAAGAGGAAGACTAAGAATAATTGGGAAACCATTCATCCAAAAGGACTCAAATCTATACAGCCTCTCTAAATTGGATTTTGACATACCATAAAAGCAAGGTTGACCCATGTACTCAACCCAAAAAAGTTAGAAAATGTTTTGATAGTGATTATTGCACTTTCAAAACTATACTGAATTATCAAAACTAGCTAACAACGAAATTACATCTCAATCAACAACAGTTTGATCAAAACACTTAAATAGAAAAAATTATTTTCAGAACTTATGCTGATTCAATAACCCAATAATCGAATTCTTTGCATGAAAAGAAATATTTAGCCAAGCATTAAAGATATTTATTCCAATCCGAAATATTTATAAGAGATTTGGCGACTTCACCAGAGTATCTCTTTCAAATATTATCAAGAATTAAATAAATCAAGTCTTTTTTAAAACTAAAACATCTAATTGAGCTCAAAATACCCATCGGAAGAATTAGATACCACCAATTCATTCAATTCTAAGGAAAGAAATCATAGGTGGCTATAGCTTTACCTTTGGGACCTAAACAATTTTCTCGCTTTTACTGTTAACCCCCAGGCAATATTTCATATGATAATAATAATAATAATAGCTAATAATGTAATTCAATAATAATGGGCATAGTTAAAAGCTTTATGAAAGTTCAGCAATACCACTAGTACTATCAGCATATTCGAGCTCTTCATCGCTATCTTCCTCAATCGGTTGCTGTAGTAGAGATACTTGTGAATAAGTAGGAACAACAAACTCCTTCCCAACTACAACCTGGAAGCATGAAAGACAACAAAGAATAACTGAAAAAATGCATCTATATTCCCATCAAATAACAAAAAACAGAAATAAACAAGCACAAAGAATTTGACAAACATCTTAGATACACTTAGGATCATCAAACACGAAAATAAATCACTAGATTTATATATGTACATTATAAGAAAGAACATTATGGCAAATAATAATAGTTACATATTATAATAATACAAAAACACTAAACCAAAAAACTAAGGGCTTCATTTATTCTTGAGCATCAAGTAAAGCATACAGTTTAAAAGATCCTGATACTTAGATTTAGTGACAACCTGACTACTGCGGTGAAGTGTTAATAATTTTGAAGCAGTCCAAACGTATGAGAAACATTAAGGATGGCAGTATGGGTACTAAAATGGAATAGACAGCACAGGACACAAACCTTAAAAGACAATACAACACCAGGTTCCAGAGCAGATCCTGATTTCATAGTCACCCCATCACATACAATGCCATACCTAAGTTTACACCCATCTTCTATGGTGACATTGTCCCAAATATAGCATCCCTCTATGTGTACATTTGACCCAATTTTACATCCTTCTCCAACAACAGAATTTAAAATCTTAGTGTTGTTGCCAATTTTGGTGCCAAATCCTATAACAGAGAATGGACCAACAACAGCTGATTGTGATTGCGAAATTTCTGAAATGGGAGACAGAATTTGTCAAAACATAGTACATTAAATAAATGGAAACAAGAAAATAGGTAAAATTAGTTCTGACCCAGCAATCCACAACGGTCCTAATAATACAATAATTACTTGATAATTAAATCATTCAAAAAACTTGATAATTAAATCATTAAAATTAGTTCTGACCCAGCGTATAAGCACGCCATATTACCATTTAATGTTATAAACTTTTCAGCAGCACACCTAATCAACAGTAAAGCTTTCATCCATACCTGAGGCACGATATATTCCTTGTCTTTCAAGCTTAGTAGTTGTGTTGCCAAAATTCATAACATCTGGTACCAGTGGATATGTCCATCTATGAATTATATCCTTGCTGACAGTGTCATAGCTTCGGAAATTGTCTATCCTTGCAGCATAGTCTGAGCAGATTTCATGAACAAAAATTTTGTATCCCATTATCTGAAAGAAACATATGGTCATATTAATGTGGTGCATACAGAATGCTAAAATCAAGAATATGTTCCACAGAAGAATATATCGGAAACATAAATGACGAGCTTTTATACCAAAGACTTAAGGACATGTGCAAGAAAAAATAAGATGTAACATATGTTTATAAGTCTAAGTGTCCAATGCAAGTCCATAAATTGTTGAAGAAATGTTCCAGTACTGATGTCCAGTATTATTGGACTCCCAACACATGCAGACATGTGATCACTGAGAAATACAAAAAAAAAATAAAAATCCAATCTAATCTATTAAATGCTAAAAGGAATGTAGGTATGTCTGTAAGAGATAAACATTTACACTTTTTGCATGCAAAAAAAATTAAAAATAAATCAAACGAATAATCTTTTTCAATCTATTAAAGACATAAGAAGAACTTCCAAGACAATAATGCATGTCAATTTAGCATGGGGAAGAGAAATTACATCATCAACAAGCAATCCCTTGACAAAATGACGCCGAAGATGTTGGTAGTCAAAATTGTCTGTAAATAGGCTAAGGACTTCTGGTGAGCAGATGTCAATGTAACAATCCTGCAGAAAAGAAATTATTGACTTAATGGTCTCAGAAATTTTTATAAGGTTTATCAGATGAGAGATATGAGTATGACCAAACAAAGTAGCACTAGTAACAACAGTAACTAAATCTGTTACCAACTGACAATAAACATCAGTTGGTAATAAATCATTGATTGAGAATCAATAGATCATTTCTTGACATAGCCCAATCATGAGGTAAACATCACAGGTATTGCTAACTGAGCTAGAACAAATAAATAACTACATGCATTTTGTCCAGAAAATAATAAGATAATTCTTTTATGAGTATGTAGCAGCAAACCAGTTACTCTCTAGCAGTAGCATGCAGTTAACCGGAAAGCAAAGTAGAAAGATCTGAGAAAATGAGGGTTAACCTGCTTGTCATGGTGCAGAGAGAGGGAAGGATTATCAGCAAGCAATGAATTTTCGAGATGTAGAGTGCCTTTTGAATAGTCTGCTTTATCCTCATAATACAAAAGTTGCTTGGTATCAGGATCAATAGCCATGAAAATTTCATCAGTACCAAGTCGAGACTGGTGGATAGCTGGATTAGTTTTTGACCGTTTGATAACCATGGTCATTACAGCATTACTATCTTTCTTCTTCCTTTCTTTGTGTTCTAAAAGTGCCTGAGTAAGCGACATGTTGCTCACAGTATCTCCGCTGACAAGGACAAAGTCTCCATGTATCTTTGAAAATAACAAATCATCCAAGAGTGTTACTACTCAAAACTTGGTCCCAATGAATTAATAGAAGCGTGAAAAATAAGTACATTAATAATCACTACTCAGACAGTCGCAACAACAGCTTGATGCGTAAACGGAAGTAACTATTTTTAATAATCCAGCAAATCATTTGTACGTCATGGTTGGGTTTCATTCATTTTGATTGATCTTAAGGTGAGAATTGCCTCTTACTTATAAACCATGTCCGGGCCAACTCAGATCCGATGTGGGACTTCTTAACAATTAATATAAACTGTATTAAAGTTGGAAAAGGGAAATTCTCCCCCCTGCAGGTATTTCTTTGATTCTTCCTATCTCTCTCTTTTATACTCTTTCTCGCTCAAATATGATTTTTTTATCCAAAGGACCTAACTCATTCAATAGTAGAAAGAATATTTTATGATATAGATGTGAGAAAGATATGTAACTAAGCCGTATAACAATTACCCGTGATCATTATATATTGTCTACTGAAATGTATGCGCACTAAAGAGAAATTAGTAATACATATGCCGTTCGCTAGTGTAGCTCAGCCATGCCATGATTTTCAAAAAAAAAATTCTTTAATCCTCAAACCTCTGTCGTATGGTACCCATATCATACTATATGTTCAGGCTTATTAGCTAAGAACCAATTCTAAGCAAGAACAGAACAACCATTGTTCAATAAAAATTTCTAGTTCTAATACCAAATTATCAAGTTTCTTAAGTCTTACAATACGCGTCAACATACAAGAGTAGTATATTTACATTAGCTAGTGATTTTCCAACATAAATTGAAATTGAAGAATGAAATGAAGATAATATATACCACATTGCGCTCGTAAATAACACGCAGAGCATCTCCAGCACTGACAGAATTCTGAGACTCAATAGTTGTTACAGTGAAATTAGGTTGATTAAACCACTCAGATTTCTCCAAATAGTTAATCACCTGCTTCGAATGAGCACAACAGAAAACAAAAACCTCTTCTACACCAGCTGACTCTAGCCATGTCAATGTGTAATTTATCATCGGAGCATTCACCAATGGCAATAGCACCTTAAATCAACAAATACATAAACATCAAAATTCAAAAATTCACAAAAAAAAAAAAAAAAAAAAAAAAAAAAGAATTCATGCAATATATGAATGTTGCAAGATTAAACAAAAAGAAAAATGCAAATTCATTACTATCTTAGTGTATGTTTGGTTCCACTTCTAGAGAGGTCAAACTTGATTCTAGAGGGTGCAGAATTGATTTTGACATATTTGGTTCCTCTAGAGCTATGAAGCACGGACACAGACACGGATACTGGACACCGACACATCGACACCAATAATAATGTGAGAAAGTGACATAATTTAGTGTAATCATAAGTGTCGGTGTCCGACACCGGGACACCTAATCTGAAGAGTGTCCGTGCTTCATAGCTGTAGAGTAGAATTGATTTTTTCTCTAGAAATGATTATACTTGAAGATAGAAACGGTAGCTTCTGATTATAGAATTGATTTTTACACTCAAATTGAATATTCAACTCACTTTTACATAAATGTATGTATCCAAACATATACCACTGTACATTCAATTGAGTTTTAGCCAGAATTAATCATAATCAATTCACTCAAGATCAATTTTTCTCAATGCAGAATCAAACATACACTTAATTTATCATTGCAACATTCACTAGTGGCTAAAAACACCTTAAATTAAAAAACAAATATATCACAATTCAAAGATTGAAACAAAAAAATCATGAATAAATACATCACAATTCATAAATTGAAACAAAAAATAATGAATCCATGTAATTACATATGAATGTTGCAAGAATCAACTAAAAAAAATTAGAAAATTGAAATTACTTTGGGGCGTTCAAGAGTGATAGGTCTGAACTTTGTTGTGAAACTATCAGCTATGAGAATCGCTTGTAACGGAACACGAACGAGTTCATCGTGATCCTCTGAAACCCTAGCAGAGCTTTTCTTCGGTGCTCCCATTTTTTATTTTTTGGTATTACTTTCGACCCTTGCAACAATGAACTAACTCAGAGCAATTTTACGTTGATGAATACTGAAGCGTGCGAAGGCACCTGCTGAAACGGAATCGCCGTGCTGCTTCGCCGTCCTCAACTCGTCGTCTTCTCGCCGTGCCGTTGCAACTGTGATTCTGTGAGATTTTTTTGTTTACGCAACTGAAAAAAAAAACTGTGGTTTCTAAGAGGAGCTATTGGATTGAAATTTTATGAGAAAATTTTGAAAAAAAAAAGTATGGATGATTTTATTAGATTTTGTTAGACTATATTGATTTTGTGAGATTTTAAAAACTTTTTTTTGCAAAATTTGTTTATAATCAAGATTTTTAACACATGATTTGAATGGATTTTGAGAGATTTTTTTCAAAAGACTTTTTACAATCAAGATTTCATAATACTTTATATATTAGAAAACTTTTGTATATTTGGAAAATTTTAAAAGAATCAATAAATTTTAATAGAAGAAAATATATTTTTTTGGGAATGCAAATATTTAAACAAAAAAATAAAAAACCTTTTTTTTACGTATATGTTTCTAATCACCAATAAAAAGGTCACCACCACCACTACCATGATGGGAAACAGATAGAGCTGTAAAAAGGGCCTTAAGGGGCCGGCCCTTTAAGGGGCGGACCCACTTATTCCTGATTATTAATTTTATTTAAATTTTAAACAATTTTTCTAGTGTCGTGAACTTATTCTGGTTTTCTTCAATCAGCACTGTCCACGATCGGCACCCTAAAAAAATTGTGTTTAAAATTTAAATAAAATTAATAATCAGGAATAAGTGGGTCCGCCCCTTAAAGGGCCGGCCCCTTAAGGCCCTTTTTACAGCTCTAGAAACAGATGCAGATGAATGTGACGAAAAAAATTCGTTTGAGGTAAAAAGTTGTAATAAATCAAAAGTTTGTAAAAAAAATGTAGAATTGGTTAAAAAAAAAATAATTCTAACAAGATAATTTTTTTCTAACAGGATAATTTTTTTTAGGGTGTGTTTGTTTCATGGATACAAAAAAATATTCCTAAGATTAGTTTTCCTTAGAATATAAGTATGGGAACCTTTTTCCAAGAAAAATGTAAGAAAAGTGTTTGGATGGTACATTAAATTCCTATGAATGAATTTTTAAAATTCCCCGGAATAACTAAAATGTGTTTGGCTTATAAAAATCGATTCTTTGGAATAGTTGTTTAAATACCTAAAATGCCCCTATTATTTATTTACTATACATTTAAAAAAATTATAAATGATAATTTATATTTTTAGTGACAAATTTTTTTACAAATTAAACTTATAAATATGCAAAAGTAAAATAAGAAGGATGATAATTTATATTTTTCATTAAGTGTTTTTTTTTTTTTGAATTATTTATACTTTTAGACTGCTTTTATTTGAATTCATTGATTCTAACTCTGCATATTAATAAAATGTTTGTTTTTTCTAATTAATTAATAAAACTTTATGTAACAAAAAATAAAAATAAACGTGCACACAGGGTAGTTTTTTTTTTTTCTTTCCTTTCTTACAAATAATGTGTACATGAAGTCATGTAATGGAGTTAGTGGGCTTGGTGGGGATAGCAAAGTCTTTTGCACACAAAAAATTATTACCATATATACATGGGAATAAAAGTTCCCACCATTACCAATCGTTAGTTGGTTCAGTGGTGATTGGTGCTGAACTTGGTAGGGAGGACCGCGGTTCGATCCCCCACAACTGCGATCGGGAGGGGGCTGGAACCACTTGATGCCAGAACTGACCCCCGAACCAGATTCAACTGGTGGTGAAAAGCCGAAAAAAAAAAAGTTCCCACCATTTGTACCAAAAAAAAAGTTCCCACCATTATCACTTGGGAATAAAACTCTCCTCTTCATGGGAAAAAAACTCTCCCGAGTATAATTTGTTCCAAGGAATAAATTTGTATTCCTTTATAACAAACATAGGTATATTTATTTCCAACCTCATATTCCTGGGAATAAATTTTACAACTCTGAAACAAACACACCCTTAAGAAAAATTCCTTTTATCAATAGTAATTTCTTTTTTAGGGTTCATCGGTAATACACAATATTTGTACATGAAATCTACAAATAGAATAACAAAATATTCAATATTTAACAAATAAAAATAATTAGTTTTTTAAATTTTAAATGAGAAACAAATACAATATTTTTTTGTTAATGCACAACGCGCGAGTCAAAATTTAGTTGTTATAATTAGAGATCAAACTTTTTTTTTTTTTTTACAAAAATTAGAGATCAAACTTAGATGCTCATGATTGAGAATTAATTTTAAAGTTAAACTAAAATTGAAAATTTTATTGTCCACGTTATATAATCTAGAGGTCTGACTGTGAGTACATTTAATGTGAGATCCCTAAGTCTAAACTTGGGTCACCACATTTTTCACTTTACGTGTGAGTGTTTATTTGAGTACGTGTTGTCACTAGATCATTAACAAAAAAAAAACAATTGAGTTTTCTTCATTCGCATGTATTAAATATGACTATTGGAGTCATGCATATCAATAACCGAAAAACCACTCACCAACAATATGTGCATATCAATCATCAAGAAGAAAACCACCAACCAACTACATGCATGGAATTTGAAGTCTTTTTTTTTTGTCAAGTAGCCTAATGGCTAGAAAATCCACCTTAAAGATAAATAAGTGGAGTGTCCCGTGTTCAAACCCGGACTCAAGCACATATAGTGTGATGTCCCTACCAATTGAGCTAAACTCAGGGGACCTCATTTTTTCTAATTCATCATGTATTAAATATGAATCTTAAAATCATGCATGTGAGATATGTTAATTAACATTTATATGTTATTTTTTTTTATAAAAACATTTTTATGTTAGTTAGAAATACAAAATGATGGTAACCCTTGTTATATTTATGTATTATTTAGCTATATTTATCAAATAACTGTTTTTTTTATAAATAGTCGCATAATTATTTTTTATCGTACGAATTATAATTCTTGTAATTACCACTTTCATAAATTATTTTTTTTATCTCTTATTTATTTTCATATTTTCTTTTATAGTATTTTTTTCTTTTATCTTTTAGAACACATGGGTAAATATAAGCTTAACACCAGTATTAAACAAGTTAAACAAGTGAAAAATATAACCTTATTAATTTAAATGGCATTAGAGCAAATATATTCTACAAGTAAAATAGTAATAAATTATAAATACCCAATCCTCTAAACTATTTGTCTCTTGAACCTTCCATCAAATAATTTAAAAGAAATTATAGAAACTAAAAATTGGCCATAAAAATATCTCAAAGATAAAGTATTGTCAAAACTCAGAAGTGAATAACATAAAGGAAAATTATGGAACATGTTAAGGAGTTGAATGTAAAAACATGTTTTTGGTACATGTGTAATCAACCTATTTAACATTAAATTTTTTGTATTATTTCATGTTAAGTTTTTTAATATGTAGGATAAATATATTTCTATTGCAAAACCAAAAATAGTAGAATAAGTTAATTATCATTATTTCTCAAAAAAGTTAATTATCATTAAAATATTTTTTATATATACAGCCATATTATTAAAGAATCATAAGGTCACTCGAATATTCCTAAATATGAAGCAACAAGATTTAAAGTAAATATTAACTTCATAAATGATATTAGCAAAAATAATTATTTTATGTATGTAGAGTTACTTGTGGTTTGATGTTATTGAAATTTTGTTAGATTATTTACATTTATAGAGTTACGAAAAGCTTTGATATATTGTGACATAAGAGTCGCGATAAACAAACTATTTTTAACTTTTTTTTGACAATACAAGCTAGTTTTAACTTATTAACTGATCTTTGAAAATGATTACCATAGTTACTTTACAATAAGAATCAGCCTTTAAAAAGCGAAAAAATTTATTATCAATTTTGATATCAAATTATTATTTATTAAACAAATTTTATTTTTATATTACAATTACAAATATTATTTCTATTAAGTTTTATCATTCATATTTAAAAAAGAGATTTATTTTTCAAATTATTTTTAAAAATAAACATATTCTCCTTTGACAAACACATCATTTGATACCATATATTTTTCTCACCTATAAACAAATATTTCTTTTTTTTAGCCCATTATTGACAACCCATCTTCCTCATTCATGTTTAAGTTCCTTCAACATACACATATTCTCGAAGTAGAGGTAGAAATATATCTTCTCACGCATAATATATTGCGAAACAATATGAAGTTGCAGTACAACATTTTGACGTTTAAGTAAGGGATCAACAACGATTTTACAAGCGCGCTTTATATGACCACGACCTTTTCTATAGGCAACGATTTTTGAAGTTTTGCCCACAGTACTATATAACCGTTGCTTAAACCAGTAAATGGCAGCGGTTTGTTGTGGTCTAGTTGCTACGGTTTTTAAACTTTGTGGATCGGTTTAATGAGTCTTGCTTAATCTTTGTAGCAACGATTTTGAATTTAATTTTAGGGCGAAGTGATAACCGACCTATGAAGCATGAAATCCAACACGGACACCGCGACACGACACGGACACGGACACCACGACACCGCTAATGTAAAAAATATAGGACACCGACACTGGTACATATTTATAAAACATATAAATTGAGAATCAAAATATATACATGTAAATCTAATTTGAGCAAATTAGATAAGCCCTCTGGTTCATTGGATTGCTTTAATGGTCTGGATTTTGTCAAATGTGTGAAACTGTGTGACAGCAGCAAATCCAAATCCGATTTTACTCTTTGTAACCCTGTTTTTGTAATTTTTGAAGTTTCTAATATAAATACTAATTTTCTGAATTTTGTATATATTTATTGGAGATTTACTTTTTACCAAATTAACTATATCCGCTACTTAAATAACTGATTTGCTTCGCGACTTAAGTAGCGGATGTGAAAAAAAATTCAGATTTTCAAGATCAAGTTTTAACCCCCCAAGGGACATCCTACATGCAAAATTTAAAGTTTTTATATCCCCACACAGTTTTTTGAAAACTTATATCCCCACATAGGTGAGGGGTGTAATGTATATAAACAACACCCCTCACCTTACCCCTCATTCTGTCAGTTTCAAAAAACGCAAAAACCACCAAAAATTGTCCCAAAACCCCAAAATTTGAAAACAACTCTAAATCTACTCAGTTCTTTGTCATTCTACTCGGAATCAACTCGCAAGTATCTTCTATCATCATCCAATGACACATATGTGAAAATCATACCCCACAACTCACTTAATTTTCAAAATTGCCACAATATCATTTTTCACATCAAATATTTAGTCCACCGTTATAAAACCCTTCACCAAAAGTGTTTTTCCACAAGTGATATAAAATGGTACTTTACATGGTCGTCCGACGCAACCTTGCCCAACCCGGACAATATATGAATTATTAATGCAAAATTCTTACATAATGTGTTAAAATTAAATTCTACTTTCTTAAATAATTCTACTTTACATGGTCAGTTCATGGATTGGTTCTTCTTCGGTGACTGCTCAGACTCTTCCAGAACACTTTGTTCAGTTTACGGATTCAGCAGGTGGTTCTAGAGGTCGACGTTCTTTCATGCAGCTCGTATGGCTTGTTTGTGTTTGGGTTGT
Organism: Trifolium pratense; assembly: GCF_020283565.1. NCBI lineage: Eukaryota > Viridiplantae > Streptophyta > Magnoliopsida > Fabales > Fabaceae > Trifolium > Trifolium pratense. Next base: position 35,328,371 of record NC_060059.1, on the reverse strand, counting down.
GTGGACCGAAAGAAATCATCGATTGTTTACAGGCTCAGCAAATTCAGTGCATCATACGGTGGATAAGATCAAGACGTTTTCATTTAGGTGGTTGAAAGCGACGAGTATCACTTTAGCTTTGAACTGCCATAGTTGGTGGTCTAATCCTTTGCTTTGCTTGGGCCTTGTATAGTTTCTTTTGGTTCTTGTATTTGTGACTCTTTTTGTAACTTTGTTTTAGTCTTCTTGGCACGTCTTGTGCTAAAAGACTATTATATCTTTATATATATATATATCTCATTTTGGCTTGTTCAAAAAAAATAAATAATTGTTTTGACTCAAATTTGTAAATAACAAATTAAACTCTGTTTAATTTTGAGTTAAATATATATTTGATCTTCTAATTATACCACCTTTTATTTTTAGTTCCTTTAAAATTTGAGTCCATTTAAACATTTGTTTTTAATTTTGGTCCCTGTTTTATATTTATAAACATTTGTTCTTAAATGTATGTATCCAAACATACACTCAAAATCACTTTACAATGTAAACTTTACATTGAACTTAGTTTTAACCATATTCAATTTTACATAATCAATTCACTCAAAATCAATTTTTCTCCCTGCAAAATCAAACATACACTTAATTTATCATTGCAACATTCACCAGTGGTTAAAAACACCTTAAATTAAAAAACAAATATATCACAATTAAATAACACGCAAAGCATCTCCAGCACTGACAGAATTCTGAGACTCAATAGTTGTTATAGTGAAATTAGGTTGATTAAACCACTCAAATTTCTCCAAATAGTTAATCACCTGTTTCGAATGAGCACAACAGAAAACAAAAACCTCTTCTACACCAGCTGACTCTAGCCATGTCAATGTGTAATTTATCATCGGAGCATTCACCAATGGCAATAGCACCTTAAATCAACAAATACATAAACATCAAAATTAAAAAATTCACAAAAAAAATAAAATAAAAATTCATGCAATATATGAATGTTGCAAGAATAAACAAAAAGAAAAATGCAAATTCATTACTATCTTAGTGTATGTTTGGTTCCACTTCTAGAGAGGCCAAACTTGATTCTAAAAGGTGTTGAATTGATTTTGACATATTTGGTTCCTCTAGAGCTATGAAGCACGGACACAGACACATATACTAGACACCGACACATCAACACCAATAATAATGTGAGAAAGTGACATAATTTAGTGTAATCATAAGTGTCTGTGTCCTGAAAGTTCTGTAATTATCTAATGTTTTCAAAATTGCATAGTATTTATGGTGTCGGGTTTCTTTCTTTAATTGCAAATCCGCGTGCTGCATATTTAGTGTGAAGTGCTAGAGCTCTCATTTACTTAACTATTTTGAGCTATATATGCCATACATTTCAATCTTCAAAAATTATTTTTGAACTTTGAGTGTTGGTTATGAACAGATCTTAGGATGCCATGTAACCGCAGAATATTATGTTCATGTTAAAGGACTTGGAGAGTCTTTGTTCACAAATTTTTTTTTGACTCATTCAATGCACAAGTATTGAATTGTATTTTGGAGTCCAAACTCTTAAATCTTAATAAATCATTGACTCAGTTTTCTTTACCAATATAATATTCTCTGTCTCTCCATTTTCACCACACAAATCTCTTTTCCAAAATCAAACTCGAAACAAAACCATGGACAAAGAGCAAGAAGACATGCAATTTCTTGGTTTTTTGGGTTGCTACAAAGAATCCTTCAAGATCATATTTTCATGGAGAAAAATCTTCACACAAATCACCTTAACTCTTCTCCTACCACTTTCCTTTATCTTCCTATTCCACATTGAAGTTTCCAACCTCATCTTCAAAAAAATCCAACATACTGAAGAACAAATAGACCAAACTCAACAAGACACACCAAAATATGAAAAACTCGCCGACATAATCTCTTCAGAATTCGTCACTCTTTTGCTTTTCAAATTACTTTACTTCACTTTTCTTCTCATCTTTTCTCTTCTCTCTACATCAGCTATTGTTTACACAACAGCATCAATTTTCACTTCCAAAGATGTTTCATTAAAAAAAGTGATGAAAATTGTTCCTAAGGTTTGGAAGAGACTTATAGTAACATTTTTATGTGCCTATGCTGTTTTCTTTGCTTACAATTTTGTAACATTTGTTGTTATAATTTTGTTAGCAATAACAATTGGTATAAAAAATGGTGGGGTGATTTTATTTATTTTTATTATGATATTTTATTTCCTTGGATTTGTTTACTTAACTTTGATTTGGCAACTAGCTAGTGTTGTCACAGTGTTAGAAGATTTTTATGGATCTAAAGCTATGGTGAAGAGCACAGAATTAATAAAGGGGAAAATGGGTTTATCAATATTTATATTTTTGGTGCTTAATGCTTCATTTGTTTTGATGAGGTTGATTTTTAAGGTTGTGGTTGTGGATGGAACATTGTGTTTTGGTTATGTGGACAGAACAGGTTATGGGATACTAAGTTTATTGTTGCTGTCTTGTTTGTTCTTGTTTGGGCTTGTTTTGCAAACTGTTCTTTATTTGGTTTGCAAGAGTTATCATCATGAGAATATTGATAAGTCCGCGTTGGCTGATCACCTCGAAGTTTATCTCGGAGAGTATGTGCCGTTGACGGCTAAAGATGTTCAGCTCGAGAACTATCGTATATGAGTAGGAATCGAATTCGGTACTTCAAGTTTACAAATACTATATTTTTATGTTAGAATTTAGATTATTACATGTACAATGAAACATTAATAAATGTATGAGTTTATTGATTATATTGTTGTTACATCTTTTGTGGTTTGTTGATTGATGTAAAAGAAAATTTATTTTGTATGAAATTAAGAGAGGTATGAAGTGAATTCCAATGGCTACTATTCTATCTACAGATTGAATATATGTTTTACTTTTATTAAAATAATAATGTCATATGTGTCTGCTATTGCAATTGAGACATTAATAAAAAACAATGCTTTGACTTTTATTTGTGTGATGAGTTGAGACTTTTCTTTATTACTATCAATCAAGGTATTTTAGTGTAGAATAGGGGCTAAGAAAATTTTAGAAATTTAGAAGCTTGTCTCAGCTAAGCATTTGACCATGTATTATTAGTCTCATAGTCACTTTCTTCAATTTGGTTGTAAAGTTTAGTTTGATTTTTTAATCTTCGGATTCTTTAATAGGAAGTAATCATGTTTAAATCTAATTATGTTCACGTTTTATTAAAAAAATAGCATCACATTGTTTTGTGTTGTTAGCATTAATTTTTGTTTCCCTCAATTATGTTTAAGAAAAAAATATTAATGATTTTGAAACAATATTTAAGAATGATAATATTCGAATGATTAATAATTTTGTTTTTACTAAATTTGGCTATTATAAAAAAAATTATAGATGTTTTTTTACTGAAATTTTCGCATATCCTATAATATTTTTATGGGTCTTGTTAAACAGTGTTCCCGGAACACCCTTTAAGTATTTCATTTAAAAAAATAATTTATTCAAAAAGTGAAACATTATTTCAATTTACAATGCATCGACTTCACACATTTTCAGAAAATTTTAACAAAAACTTACTAGCTAAATTTAGTAATTAGTTGTTAATGTTAGTATTTTTAACATTATATAAATTAAATTTGAGTTTTTTAAACGAAAAAAATTTAAGATAAAAGTAAAGAAAATTATGATCTAGAAATCAAGTTTATAGCTCATTTTTTTGGAGGAACATTTTATGATGTTCTATACATATCTATTGCAAAAAAAAAAAAAACCATTCAAAAATATAAGTTGTCTTAAAAGTAGAGATCAAAATTGAATGCAGAATAATTTTGCAAGACTAAAAATTTAATAAAAATTAAAATTAAAATGTTGTCAATTTTTTAGAGATAAAAAACATATTTAACCATAAATATCATTTAAAACCTTGATACACTATTTCTTTTATTTTATTTATTTATTGGATAATCTGAACCATCCGATTTAAAATCGATGGCTGAGATTGAATATAGCGTTAAACTGCGTCAAATCTGTACGGTAGGGAATCATGTTCCCTAATTTGAATTATGATATGATATCCAACTTAACCGACATCACCGAAGCACTATTTTGATTCACACCGCAGCAAGCAAAGTGTATAAATAAATCTAAACTTTTCTTTGACTTTCGGCAACCTTCCATAATATACTTTTATTCTTTCCTTTCCGAATTAATTCATTCAACACAAAAGTCTCTAACAAAACCCACTCTTACTCAAATCAATGGATGCTTCTTCTTCTTCTGCGAGTCACGCTGAATTCGATTACTTGTTTAAGCTTCTTATGATTGGTGATTCTGGAGTTGGCAAAAGCACGCTGCTTCTTCGATTCACTTCTGATACTTTCGAGGATCTTTCTCCTACCATCGGTTTGTTCTCTTCTTTTCACTCCCAAATCAAACCCTTATTTTCACTTTCATTTTATCAAATCATCAAATATACTATATTATTCATGCATTTTCGTTTTAATTTTGGATTAGATGTATGTGTTTCCTCAATTTATGTTTTGATAATTTGCATCAAACATACATTTAGTGCATGTTTATCAAGAATTTCAAAGTTGATTTTGGTATGTTTGGAGGTTATCGATTAGTTAGTATTGATTTTGCCTCTATAATTGATTCTAACTTAAAAGCTAAGATTTGTAGTTTTGTCTCCATCTAAGTGTGATTTTTATGCTCAAATTTAGCATTTATTTCACTTTCACGAGAACATCCAAATATGCATTAGGTTCTATGAAGTACGGACACAGACACCGCACACACAAGTCGACACCAATAATTCAGTGTGATCATAAGTGTCAGTGTCGTGTGATGTGTTAGTGTCCAACACCGGGACATGCCCAATCTGAGGAGTGTCGGTGCTTTATTAGATTATGTTGCCTTAAAACTCACATTTAAGTTTAATCAATTTTACAAAATCAGTTTTTGACGCCGTAGAAGCAAAGTGATTCTATTCTACTACTGAAGCTAGAAATCTTACCGTGTAGAATTGGTTTTGAGGATGGAATCTATTTTGAGGCTAGAAGTCAAACATAATGAATTTGTGGTCAAATCATGTTTTACTAACCAAAACGTGGTTCTAGGAGGTCTAGATGTAGAACCAAACGCAGGTGAATATTTTTTTTGCCTTTTCATAGAAAAGCCTTTGATACGTGTAGGAATATTGAGGGTTAACCAGCAGGTTTAATTTGGATCAGGGTAATTGTATATGATCAAACTAGTAAAGACCACATGCATGATTGCACGGATCTAGGCAAAAAGTGATTTAAAATTCCACCACGTGTCATTAGCGGAAGACTTTTCTTAGTATTTCCTTGTTGTTTCACATGTCCTTCTTTTTAGCTAGTGTACACTTTGAGTTCAAGCTCTCTCATTTTGTCATTGGTGTAAGAAGTCATATGAAATGTGATGGTTTGCTTGTGGTTCATGATGCTGTTTTATCGTCCCTACTCCCTACCAGCCAATTGTTGGTGTGAAGTATACCTTTCCTCATTTATTTGCATTGACTCTTTTGAACATGTCACAATGCAGGTGTAGACTTCAAAGTTAAATATGTTACACTTGGTGGAAAAAAGTTAAAACTTGCTATTTGGGACACAGGTAACATGAAATGCTGATTTAGTTTTATTTTTGAAAGTCAAAGTTCTGTTATTTTTCAGTCATTTATGGGATTCTTTAAGGTTTGGAGTTTCTTTCTACTATTGCTGATGTAGTTTTTTGGAAAGTCAAAGTTCTGTTATTATCTAATGTTTTCAAAATCGCATAGTATTTATGGTGTGGGGTTTCTTTCTTTTATTGAAAATCCGCGTACTGCATATTTAGTTTGAAGTGCTGGAGCTCTCATTTACTTAACTGTTTGAGCTATATATGCCATACATTTCAATTTTAATTTTTTTTTTTTTGAATTTTGACTGTTGGTTATTAACATATCTTTGGATGCCATGTAACCGCAGAATATTATATTTCATGTTAAAGGCCTGAGTAAACTTTAGTTTGCACACAGTGGCAAGTGGCGACCATATCTGGAATAAGTTAGTTGCATAATATTGTATTTTCTTGTCGTGCAGCTGGACAGGAAAGGTTCAGAACACTTACCGGTTCATATTATAGAGGTGCACAAGGAATAATTATGGGTATGCTCCTTGATTTTCTCCATTTCTTAGTCATTCTTTTTGCTTGCTACCCCATGAATATAATGTACATTTTTTTCCTAATTTGTTTGAATTCTGTTATCTTTTTGAGCTGTAAATCATGCAACATGTCTATGTTTATAGTTCATACCCATTTCTATTCTATCCCTTTTATGTTGTTATGGTAAATGTATAACAAACTTGGTGATTAGAATAGAATACTTTGTTATGATATTGATTGTTATTAGCATTTCTGTTTTAATTTCTTCGTCGTATTTAAGTTTCGGAGTTACCATAGATAGCCTAAGCTAATAGATTTAATTTCGAAATTCTGGGATCGTGATACTATTTCCTCTTGTACATTTTCTTGTAAAGTAATACTGGTAGAGTGGTAGATTCATTTTAAAGTTGGTTGATTGCGATACTTTTTTGAGATTGAAGTGGCTCAATCAAAGACAGTATTTCTATTTCCCAAAAGGAAGTATACCCCTAATATTTTGGATGAAACATGGATACTTGATTGTAAACATTTTGATACTCCTATCTATGCAGTTTCTGCCTAATCAGGAGTGCCCTATCATAATCAAGCAGATATAGAAGATTTGCTGTGACCATTGTAGTCAGAATCACGATCTGGAGCATAAAATCAGGAACTTCCACGATCTTGTCACCCTTACTGTGTTCGTCCTTGCTAAATATCTCATTTGGGTGGGATTAGCAGGATCACCACACTTAACCGTAGAATCACTGGAATTGGGTGATTTTGCCATTCCAGCAGTAAACGTGAGCTTGTCCATTACGTGTGCGGACTGAACTGTTTGCAAAAAGCCTGTTTTGAGTTAAAAAACCATACATCTGTTTTGCGAGAGTGCGAGACCTGTTATGGATCCTCTGTTCTCCTTTCTAATGAGTTATATGACGGGCTTGGTTTGGGCCTCTACATCACCTATTCAATCTCATTCTTGTCTTATGAATTGTGAGCTTAGTGCTGACTTCTCACATATTCTCGGATAACTTTTTCTTTTAATAATCACTATTAAGTATAAAATAAATTATAAATATAAAAACATTATTATAAAATAAATATGTATACTATTATTTGAATTTTATTTATATTAATATCTATAAATTAATTATATTGTCATATTTTAATATTTTTGGTAGGATCTTACAATCGATGTTACGAACCCAATCTACAATTTTGTGTCCCCTTTCCAATAGATTCTGAATTTCTGACTACCTTGGTTGCAACATTAAGTTATCTAACTAGGACTACACCTACATTGCCTTTACTGTTATTGTTACTAAATTTCTCATTTTGGGATTTGATAATCATTGGAGTGTAGTTGTACGGGCTTGGTTCATACTGATATCGTTGCATATTTGGATTAGATTAGGTTGGAGATACTTGTGCTTAAGCTCAATTTTTATATAGAAGAATAAGGGCAACAAATATCGCAATTTAATACCTCAAGGTTAGGAGGCTCTGATGCTATCTCATGATCAAATACTCTGAAAACTTTAAACTGTTGGGTGGAGGTACAAAAGATGGTTTCTAATGCATGAAATATGAATAGTGAATTCAAGATATTTTAGTGAAAATGGTTAATATACTTATCAATCCCATGGACAATACCGGCATTAAGATAATCAATATGTATAATGTTTTTGGCAGTGGGTAGCCATGGTTACAATGGGTCTCTTGTGTTGAACTCAACTCAGAGGCCCTATTAATTTCTATAAAATTTCCTTTGATTTGAAATATTGAAAATTTGAAATCCTGAGTATATTCAAGCCTTAAAGCTTTTTCTTCAGCTCACAATATCGTAAACCAGATAGAATTGTAATTAGAGTATCAAAGTTATTTCATGGAGGATTTTATCTTTTGGTTGAGTAATAATTCAGTAGTCTTGTTATATTATGTTTGATCTCTATACCATAGTCTGGCTAAAATATCATTTCAGTGTCCTGTTTTGCTTCTAATGATGAGATTGTTTTAATTCTTTAGCTGTAGCAGGCTAGCAACCTCATTTATCTATCAGTTTATACTATAAACCTATCACTGAATCTGAGTTATGAATACAGTTTATGATGTAACGCGGCGGGACACCTTTACAAATCTATCTGACATATGGGCTAAAGAAATTGACCTATACTCAACAAATCAAGATTGCATCAAGATGCTTGTAGGAAACAAAGTTGACAAGGTACACCATTTATGAATTTGCATGTGTAATACTTTATTCTACCAAATCGTGTGTTAATTTTTTGATTCAGTAAAAAATTTGTTTATATCATTTTAGGAAAGTGAAAGGGTTGTTACCAAAAAGGAAGCGGTGGACTTCGCAAGGCAATATGGATGCCTTTATACTGAATGCAGTGCTAAAACTCGAGTAAATGTTGAACAGTGTTTTGAGGAGCTTGTACTGAAGGTACATATTCAATTCCCACCATCTCCTCAAAATTAAGAAAATAAATAAATAAACTGAAGCTTGCTGTAAGTTGGTATTTGAAACGCTTAGCTAATCTTGGACCTTTCTAGGGGTTCTCCTGTAACAGAAGGACTTAAATGGATACTAAACTTTTTTATGTTTCTGTCCTTGACATTTTTTGTTGTGAAATACTGTACATTTTAAGAAAAACCACCTTTAAGTAATAAAACCACTCTGTAACAGAACCTTTTCTTTATGTGCTACAAAAATTGTGAGGTATACTACTTACTACCTTCGTCCCTAAAATATTGGACCTTTTTAAATAAATCATGAGAATGTAACAGAACCTTTTCTTTATGTGGTACAAAAGTTGAGGTATACTACCTTACCTTTGTCCCTAAATATAGGACTTTGTTGAATAAATCATGAGAAATAAAGTTGATAGAAGTATCAAATTTGTTGACATGTTATTGTTTTACAAGTTTACCCCCCACGAGAGAGAATTAATTTATGTTTTCATCATAGTATTTATTTCAGATTGCAGAAAAAGATATAACATATGTTGATAAAGAAATAATTAGTGCAGTTGAAAGTTTGAAAAGGATCCTATAAAAGGGGCAAGAAAAAATCTCAAGAGGATTCCATATTTAAGGACAAAGGTAGTTTAACTATGTGGGTGACCTTCAAGATATTATAAGAGAAGCATGTGAGAAAGAGATCTGAGACACAGCTAAAAGAGAGATTGTCTTCTGTCTAGCTATTAGACATATTACAAACCCTAATATCAAACAAATCCTGACCCTTAGAATAAATCTAATCCTAGCTGTTGAGTTAAATTGAACCAAAAGATAAGATTAAAAAATGGTTTTGTTCCCCACTATCCAAGCATCCATTTGCATCAAGTACAATACAGCACATTCAGAAAATGGAAGTAATGATTCAATTTTGTACTTGTTTGTTATTTTCCAGGTTTTGGATACACCAAGCCTCTTGGCCGAGGGATCATCTGGTGTGAAAAAGAACATCTTCAAGCAGAAACCCCAAGAGTCTGATGCATCATCAACTAGTAGCTGTTGCTAATGGTGATTATAATATTTCCAAGGAACTGTCACCTTCTAGTTTTTAGTATGATGTGGATTTCAAGTGCTATGAAATTCCATTGCATGTACCAAAAAAATTAATTTCGTTAGAGCCAGTATATTGTAATTGTATCGATCTTCAGAATTTGCTTACCTTTTAATGATCTCTTCCGTTTTATTGAGTGTGAGCATTAGCAAGTTATCATTCTGGGAATTTCTTGCATTCCTCTAAATATGTTGTTTATCTATATTTATGCTTTGATCTTTCAACATGATCATGGGTGAGATTTACATGATAGAGGAAATTTAAAATTAAATCTGTCTCTACACATAACAATTATCATGGTATTGGTAAGTAGTATACACTAGTCCTATAGTTTTATCCTTCTTGATGATCATTCATTCACCTTTCTAGAAGAACTTGAATTTGATTTCTTCTGCAATGGTGGCAAAATAGTCTGGATAATATGCCATTTTACTTTGTTCCGGTATTATGCGACCCAAAAGGAAGCTTTCTTTCCCCGCTTCCATATGTTCCATCACTAATTATTCCAACTCTCTCATCTTGTCTTTTGTGATTTTTATCTCCATTGTTGGCTTCCCTGCCTTAAATAGCAACTGACTACAGGTAAATCTATCTTCTTCAAGATTTACTTGTAGTTAGACATATTGTGTCAGGAGAATAGTTAGTTAGATTGGATGCATCATGTAAAACATCTATGGTTGTTTTTTCTTTTGAAGGATTTGTTGTACTACATATTCGAGCTCGTTGGTGGAACTGAAATGGATTCATCTTGAGCCACTTATCTATTTTAATTTTTTTGGCGTTAATTCTCTAGTTTTTAGAGGAAGAGGCCCATGATAATCTGGAGCTCTGACATGAGATATGTAAATGACATCAACGATTGGTAGGTCTAGTTTAGCACAAGACACCATTCTATGTGATGATCATTTGGCCAAGCATTAAGTAGAAGATATTGATGATCATCTATCTCTATATACTACTTAGTGAAAGATGACAAGAGGTCCTTGCATACAACGTGGTAGATGATGACAAGAGGTCCTTGTCTACAACGTGGTAGCTGCAACTCAAAAATGGTGCCATAGTTCCGTACTAGGTTCTATATTTCAACATGCTCTACATAAATGATGAAACATGTCAATTATTTTCCGTGGCTCATTTTTTTTACGTTCTTTATAATAATTTCAAAACAATAAACATCAAATCAGAACATAACTCCATATGGTAGTGATGCTGATTCTTGTCTAACAAGGGATTTGTTAAAAGCAATTTGGTAGTTCGTCTGAGAAATTATCCTCTCTAATGTGATGTGAATACTTCTTCTAATTGGAAAGAGACACACAAAGACTTGAATGGTAAAAATCACAAGAAACTTATGCTCACTCGGAGACTTGAATGATAAGTTATTGACATTGTTAAAATTAACAGTTATCTATTTTTATTGAATACTGTTAATTTTGATCGGTCTCAATAATATATCAAATAATTTTAGATTTTTGTGAAATTTAACATAAATAATCTATTTGATATAAACTTACAATTCAACGGTAGATTTTATAAAATTTGTATATGATATTTCATTTTTAACCTTCTAGTTCGCAGGAGAAGGAATCCTGATAATCTAAAGTTCGGCCGGGAAGTAAGTAAAGTTTAGCAAAAATTATTTCCATAAAAAATCGACTTGATTCCCCCAAACAATCTGTTCATGGTTTTTTTTTTCACAACCAATATCCGGTCTACTAAACCGCCTAATCTGATTCGGGAGTCAGTTCTAACATCAGGTGGTTCCACTTCCAACTCTCTCCTGATCGCAGTTGCGCGGTATTTTAACTAATTAAAAATAATTATTATTGAACAAGACACACCCCCATTCCCGAAGGAGAGCGACCCCAACAAAAAAGGAACCTAAGAAAAAGCACCCTCCATCAACAAGTCTAAAAGTTAACCTGAGAATTGAACCTAAGCCCCACTTGACAGCTCCTAAAGTCACTCACTGCCTTTTTCCAACTTTTTCACAAAAATTAAAATACTGAAATAACACTATGATTATGAAAGATACACAAAACAGCTTAAAAAAAACAGTTATTCCCGCTAAAAAGCACTTCCCCGTGATAACGAAATCATTATACACACATTTAGAACTGTAAAGCTACATACATACACACACACATTGTGAGATTTCACTTTCTCATTCTTTCTTTCTTTTTTCTTTCTTATTTTCTTTCTTTCTATTCTCTTCGTTATTCCTTCAACTTCCATCTTCAACAACAATGGTGAAGGAAACTGAGTATTACGATATCCTCGGAGTTTCTCCTTCTGCTACCGATGATCAAATTCGCAAGGCTTATTATCACAAGGTTTGTTTCCATTTCTTGTTTTTCTTTTCAAATCAGTATTAATATATTCAAATTGTTGCAATTGCAACTGATTTTTGTTTTTACAGGCAAAGCAAGTTCATCCTGATCGAAATCAAAATGATCCGAATGCTGCACAAAAGTTCCAGGTATCAAGTTGTTTATAATTTTATTTAGTTGTGAAATATATGACCTAAATTATAATAATTGAAGTGATTTTGTTGGTAGATTTTGGGGGAAGCTTATCAGGTTTTGAGTGATCCGGTACAAAGGAATGGCTATGATCAAAATGGAAAGCATTCTGTATCTAGGTAGGTACATATCATCATGCTTTGAGATTTAATTGAGTTCTTAATTTGTCGAACTTTTATAGTGTTTTGCTATTAATCAGGAGGACTAATTAGATTGGAAATTTTTAACTAGATACATTAATTTTTATTGATCCGTCTTTTTAATCGATTTAGAACTGGAAGTAGTATGAATTTAGAAACTATGCTGATAATAATTTAGTCTAATTTAGTCAAATTTTATGATTATGCTATTTTATAGTATTTTTATTTTCTAGGATATATATCTCAAGAAATATTTATGTCATGTATATAGTTTTTAAGCTCTTTGAGTATTAGGCATGACTTATATAACGTATGGTGTATATAACATCATGCAGTATTCCATTCCCTGAATAGCTGTTGAAACACAGTACTAGAGTTTCTATTTTTGTTTCTATTCAATACTCGGTGTTGTTAATTTTCACAAGAGCCTTTGCTGGCTGGCTAATACGGATTCCATACAGATCGGCGTTGTCTGAGTCACGATTTTACTTGGCTGATTAGGGACACAGCAGGTTTAAATTACAGTATAGCCTGTTTGGTTATGTTGTGTGGTTCTTGATGAATAGGATTACAACTCGCGGTGCAGTCCCCAAAACCTAAAAGTTTTGGCTGCAATGTTATAGACCGCAATCTAAAACCATGACACAGACATTCAACATGGTCACATCATATGTCAAGAGTTACAAATGCAAATTCCTCAAAGTTAATAGGAAAAGAGAAAAAATATAACTGTGGTGTAATCAATAAAATTCAAAGATGATCAGTATACACCCTTCCTTTTGTTGTATTAAATTTCTATGTTTCTTCCTTTATAGTGAAGTTGTTTTCACAAAATATTAATATATTATATGGATTCCTTGACAGAGAAACTATGCTTGACCCCATGGCTGTCTTTGCCCTGCTCTTTGGAAGTGAATTGTTTGAGGACTACGTTGGACATCTAGCTGTTGCATCAATGGCTGCTTCTGAAGTAGCTGATGAAAGCGAGGATTTGCAGGAAAAGCTAAAGGCAAGTGTGTTTTGAAATTCAGTTTGATTGTAACTTTGTTTTTGTCATTGTAAATTTGGCAAGAGAAAAAAAGCTCAGGTTCTTTTTTTACGTTACTAGAACTAGAACACAATAAGTAAAGTAGCCAACCCCAATTCCTCACTTTCTCTAATGAAAGAAAATATCAATGAGAGGATTTTTTAATGAAATTTTGCATTATGTTGTGCTTCAATATAGGCTGTCCAGAAAGAAAGGGAAGAAAAGCTAGCAAGATTTTTGAAAGATTTTCTCGGCCAATATGCCCGTGGTGACCAAAAGGGTTTCTACCAGCGAGCAGAATCTGAAGCAAGACGGCTTTCTCATGCAGGTTTGTGAATTCTAACTGCACTTCTTAGGGCCAAACAATTTCTGTAGCCTGCAATTGCTTATAATTGAAATCTGTAGATACTGAATACCACATGGAACTTCAAAACTTGACGTAACACTTCTCTTATTGAAATTTCAAACGAGTTGACTCTTACATTTCCCATCAAAACTGGAATGCTTTTTCTTCATTTCCTGTCTTGCAAGCCATGACCTATGGTGATTTATGCCTGCTACTAATGTCTATATAATTAAACATGTTTTGCTTTATAGCAAGTTATTGTATCAAGGATATTACCGTGTCAAATTGCGGCTATAGGTCTATAACACAGCAGAATTTGAACAAATCGCTACTGCTATGCGAAACATTATTTGGTAAATAGTTTTGTTAAATAGTGGTCATAGTGAAACTATAGCACTTTGGCATAGAAGAATTTGAACAAACCACTACTTTCTCACGATTGACAACACTAAACATTACTAACTGGTTACCCGTGTCTCGGTTTGCAGCCTTTGGAGTTGACATGTTACATACCATCGGCTATATATACTCAAGACAAGCAGCACAAGAGCTAGGGAAAAAGGCCCTTTATCTTGGAGTGCCATTTCTGGCTGAATGGGTTCGCAATAAAGGACATTTTTGGAAATCACAGTTAACAGCAGCTAAAGGTAGAATGACAGATATCTCCATTCTCCATTAGCAACACATTCCTTTAAATACCAATTGCTCCTTCTTGGAAGTTAGTTACTCCAAACAATGTCTAATTATATGTGTGCACATGATTTAGGCGCTTTTCAGTTGCTCCAACTTCAAGAAGAACTCAGCAAGCAATTTAAAACGGGTGGTAGTTGCCCTGAAAATGTTGACTCCCATATCCGTCTTAATAAGGATACTCTGTTGAATTCCTTGTGGAAGTTAAATGTAGTGGACATAGAAGTAACTCTTGCACATGTGTGTCAAATGGTGAGTCCTTTTGTGTAATCTGATATAATTAGTTGATCAGCAAACAGATTTTATTCAGCGCCTTTTGTCAAGATACCATGAAGCCATTGGTAAACAAATACAAGGTTCTTACCATATGATGAAATGAGGAATTGTCAGCTATGAAGACAGACCTGAGCTTAATGTATCTGAGACGAGTGATAGTGAATTGTAGATATGATTTCTATTATGAGATTTTTTTTAATGATCAACCAGCATAATAAATGAAATGAAAAAAGCTATAAGATTCTTACTCATAAATCTGTTATTGCAGGTGCTAAAGGAAAATAATGTTAGGAGAGAAGAACTTAAAGTTCGAGCTACCGCTCTTAAAATTCTTGGGAAGATATTTCAGGTACACATTTTATTTTAGCATCAATGTTGTAACCTTTATTAAACAAAAATAAAAAAATTTATACTTCTGAAAATCCTCCACTCAAATACACACAAAAGAAAGTGCCGCGGGCTATCATATCATATAATGAGAGTGATAAGAAGACTGCTTTCTTTGTCTGGAAACTATTACTTCTGTCCTTCTGCACTCACAAAGGATACTTATAAAAACTGCCTGATGTATTAGTATAATGTGATGTACTTCCTCCAGGAAAAGAATGCAAAAGGAGAAACACTGAAGAAGAAACTCGCTGTTGATTCTGATGACGAAGGAAGCAGCTCTGATTCATCAGACGATGAATCACACAGATCACTTACCTATCGAACTCCTTTTTTCAATCAGGTATGATAAAACTGCATTGACCTATTCGCAGCGATTTTGCATACATTTTTATATGAAAAGATGAATTGAAGGCACACACATGCACACATGCATAAGATGTGTTGATCTATATAACACATTTTGTATTGATGGTGTATTCAGCGTCTAAAACGTGTCTGTGTTGGGTACCTACATAAAATCGTGGTTGTTTAGTCGCTTCTATTTTTTCAAATTAATATCGATAGTTATGTGTCCGTGTCTGTGTCAATGTTTATCAGTTACACACATAAGTAAATGTTTCTGCAGGGTATCGGTAGGCTCTTCAAATGCCTTTGCAATCCAGCATTTGATGTGGATGATGATGAAGAGATAGTTTACAAAGGCAAATGATCCATATATACGTATGGACTGTATGAAACCAAAGTTCAGCCCTTGTCAATATTTCATTGGATGACGACATACTGAAAGAAATTGTCTCATACTCCTGAATGTAGTTTTGTGAAGACAATGGTGCAAACCATTAATATTTGGTTGTTTGTTGTAATTACATTGTCATCAAATTTACATGGGCATACATAACACTTGATCAAATGTCAATTTCAGTCAATTCCACACACCTCTTTTTTTCACTTATTTCCTCTTTTGTTTGCTATTCAATTGAATGGGACTAGATTGGAAATTCATGACAAACTATGTGATTGATTAACCATAGTGATAATGTTTCTGAGTGAAAGGACTAGACATTGCTCTATCTCTCTATATTATTTGACTTGTGGAGATTAAAATTTGAAATGAGTAAAAACACAGCTATAGTACAGAAAAACATTTACATCCAAGAAGCAATTCCAAGAAGTACATTTCCCAATTAGAAAATCTAACATTCATTTTAACATCCTTCCATAAAACCACATAATTTTAGAAGTCCATGTCTAATAATTTACCATAAGTTTATAGCCAAGCTTGGATTAAACTAATATTTACATCCAAAATGTCCTAAACTAGACAAGTTCAAGTGCTTCTACATGATATAATACAGCCCTCAATATAAAACATCTAATAGAGGTAAATTATTTTTCACTTCTCTAGTCCCTTCAAGGTACTTCCCTACAGTTTCTTTATACATCAAAACCTAACTGGTTCAATGGGCTGAGTGAGGGAAAGGGCTTATAGCACTGTGCGGCCGGACACAACATGCACAGTGCACTGATGTAAGATTAAGACAGCCACTGATTATGAGTGAATGTCTTCCTGAGCATGTGTGAAGCGCAGGAGATGAGTCGCAAACAGCTTGAACAGCAGAAGGGGTGAGAGATGTACACTGGCTAATGTTCAAAGTCCTCAAACCATCTTCTTCATTTCCACCATTAACAGATCCCCACATCTTGTTGTTCACTTTGCTTTGTGCCAATGAATACATTGCTCTGTCGGTTATGTTTTTGCAGAAGTACAGCCCAAGTGACCTCAGATGAGGACACCTATCTGCCAAGGCTATTACGCTATCATCTGCAGCAAACAACATTGGTGTCAAGGTTGCACTGTCGCAAATCATGTGATGAAAGCTATGAAGCACTAACACAAACACGACACAACACTGATAATAATGTGAGAAAATGTATAATCAAAGTAATTACATGTGTCGGTGTTGTGTCAGACACCGGACACACCTTTAATCAGAAATGTTAATGCTACATAGGATGAAAGGCATACATCTATATGCTAAACTAAGCTCAAGTAAATGAGTAATAAGGGACAAAATGGAAGATGGTAGAACCACAAAACTTAAGAACACCACAACTAGTTGGCATACAGTAAGTAGATATAAACTGCTGTGATTTTGAATGAAATACCTGTTATAAGTAAACAACCACATAAGTCGAGTGTTCTAAGATCAGGACATCCATATGCTAAACTCATCACTCCAACATCACTGACTTGTTCACACCATCCAAGGTTCAAAGACTGTAACTCATTGCAGTAATGTCCAATTGCCTGCACAGTTCATAAGACTTTGTCTGGATAAACAACTTAATTAAGTGCCTAAAGCATAAATGCTTACTATCATATAAGCGTTAACAAATAAACTTAATTAAGTGCTTATAACATAAATTCCTATCATATCATAAATGCTTAGCATAAATGTTTTCATTTTAAGCTATAAGTTGTGTTTATAAGCTATCATAGAGAACTTATGAAAATAAGCTGAAAGCAACTTATGGATGTGTCATAAGCTATTTTCACAAGCTGTCAAGCTCTCCCAAACAGTCTCACAAGTGCTAGTAAATAAATTCAACAAGTAATCCAAACATATCCTAATTCTTTTTTGAAATTGATGACCAACAAGTCTCAATCATATTCAGACCTGTAATGCAGTATCTGATACAGCTTTAACACAACCACACAGATTCAAAATTTTCAGCTTTCTGCATAAACTGGCTAGGTAAGCCAGAGCATTGTCACTAAACGCTGAACAGCCACTAATGTTAAGTTTTGTAAGATCACGACAACCAAGGGCAACAGCATACAACGAACTATCGGTAAGCTTGAAACTTTTGCTGAGGTCCAGAATCTGCAAGTCACGGCAAAAGTTCGCAACAGCCTCAACAGCATTGTCTTCTAGTTGAGGCTTGTCTTGACGAAGGATTAGAGTTTGCAGTTTTGTGAACTTCGGAGCAAGTGATAGGACCAAGTTATTCATATTCTTGCTACACCTGAAATGAGAGGAAGTAACTTGATGCAGTTATTAATAATTTAGTAGGTCATATATCATTGTAACACTTTTTTACCGTACTAAAGACATTTGACTTGTAACTACTTCTAAAATCACATGAATAGTTGTAATTTGTTAACAATATAATTTTTTTACACCGACCGTGTTGTATCAAAACTAAACTCATAATTATAATAAAACATGCATCACCTTTTGATAAAAGAAAACCAATTCATGTCAATTAACCAAGATACTCTGCATAGCCATATTAGGCCACTGTAATTTATCTATATTCCTGCAGTGAGTGTAAAAAGTAAATAAAAACAAGAGTCCCCAATCAAAGGAATCCTAGTACTAAATTGATCCAAAACCAGCCTTTACCACATGACTTAAACACGGTCATAGCATGGTTACCACTAAAGGTGGCAAAGCCACTAAGTATTTGCACTAACATAACATGTTTACCTAAAAAAATTCTTATGTGAAATTCCTAACCTATTCTTAAAGTATTGAAAAATATGAAGTTCCATAAAAAAACATGAGAAGTAACTAGTAAATCAACATGCTGATATATAGACACATAAAAAACATATGTTTCAAAATTTAAATCATATATCCACTATTTATTTATTGTGGGGTGAGGAAGAAAAAATAATAATAAAATGATAGCAATATTCAAGAGAGAAATCATTAGAAGAAAAAGATAAAAACAGAACATGTATATACCATGAGAGTGATAAACGAGAAAGACCAAAAGAAATAGCATCTCTCCATCCATGACAAACATGAGAAGCTATAATCACCATTTGATCATCCAAAAGTGACAATATTTTCATCAAAAGTTCAACTGGAATATCCTTCCACTCTGTGATCATCACACTCACATCACCACCTTTCATCTTCACCATTTTTCCTCCAAAATTTTCACTACCACCACCGAAAGTAACCATCATAATAAGTTTCTCAAATTAAGCACAAGTTCAGTTCCTCATAAGCTCTCAAATTCTATTTTATTATTTCCACCTTCACCGCCTTTTATACAAAGACAAGAGAAAAAAAACCAAATTATTACTAAGCTCTTTATTTTTTTAATAATAATAAAACATGGTACAAGGTTAAAAAATCATTGTACAAGTGATGTCACACAAGGTAAATGGATAAGGCTAACAAGTTCTAGAACCTACATGTTGAGACCAAAACATACACGTCCCCAAAATTACTTGGATATAAACAAACATAAGAATAAGATACAGTGATACACCACTCATACTACTGCTAATAATTATAGTAGTTTTTAATTTGCATATAATAATAATTTTTTTGGGTACATTAATATGTTGTTGTTATTAATGAGTTTAAAATTTGATATAATAGTTAGACTGACATACTTGGATACACAACATGTTATTGAATGTATCTGTAAAATAAATTTACATTGACATAGCGTAAAATTATTTTTTTGTTTTGTTTTGTGTAAATCGGGTATTTCTAAACGCAACTACAAACACTAATTCTTTGAGTTTTGTGGGACCTAAATGAACGATAAATTCTCATTAAAAGTTTTAACTTTTTTTTTTACCATGATATTGGTATGAAGTTTCCACATCCGTTAGCGATCGATGACTAATCTCCGTCAGGGAATCTGTGTGACACACAAAGTGAGTTCTTCCATTCCAATTGAATTTTTTCCATACGCATGAGCTAGCAATCAAACAATATAAAAGTTTTAACTCTACTTTATTTAAATGTGAAAAATGTGACTTGAAATCTCAGTTTCTCTAATAATATCTTGGTGTACAGTAATACCGAGATATAACCTCTTAAATTTTGCTGAACTCAAATAAATGATGAATATATTAAGAGTTTTTAATCAAGTATTTGCATGTTACCTAGTTACTTTTTAAATTTTCTTTTGTTATATTGGAGCTAATGAAATTTAAATCTAAGATCTCATATACTACTCAAACCCCTCACTCTAGACTAGATTTAATTATTTCTTTAATTGTTTAATAAGAAATTAAATATGTGAAAAAGAAAAAAAAATTGATAACTCATTAATTAACCATTTAAAAAATTGAATTAACCTTATTTACAAGTTATTATTGCATACGATTTTTGGTATACAATGTTAATACATGACAGTTTAAGACATCAATTAGTGACGGATTTGGAAACAAGACGAGATTAGTCTTTGATTTTGGCATCATCACTAAACAAATACAACGAAGTGTGAGAGACAAGTAACAATGACAATTAAATTGAACAGGCTAATTAATTGATCAAATAACTATGTGTAAAGCAAAACCACCCAATTAATCCAAAGTACAAGATAGAGATAATAGAGGAACAAATAAATCAAAATTGGAAATTCTTTATCCAGTTCGACCTAAATTGAGCAACGTCTGAAAAAGAGAGCATTTCAATGATATGCAGTCGATAACTCCTTACAAGAAAACAGCTTCAAGATTTCTCGAAGAACAAACTATATCTTCTACTATATTCTCTCAATCTCTCATACAACAATAGAATTACAAGCGTGAGTTAGAAATTGTTTGCAATTACTCAACAAGAGTAATCCTCAATTTCTCTCAAACTCTCACTTGATAGATTTTACTCAAGAACTCACTAGAAAAAGTTTTGATCCTTCCTCCAATGAATTTGCTATCCAAGATGTTTGCAATGTGTTTCCCAATCCTAAAATTTCACATAAAAAAACTCTCAATCCTTAAGTTTGATTTCCTAAGAATTATCTCTTTTTAGTTTAACATTTACTTTCATGTTGGTCTCAAAAAATTGCAAAAAAAAGATATAGAAAAGTTATTATAAAATCCAAATCTCACGAAGTCATAAATGAAGGACAATTAGGTCCGTTTAGATTAGTTTATTTTTGAGCTTATGCAAATAACTTATGTAATTCTTATGTATTATTATAAGTTTTTCAATAAGATGCGTCAAAAAAGGTAGTTTATCAGAAAATAACTTATAAAAATATAATATTTATCCGTGAAAAGTTTTTTGTTTTTTAATGAAGCAAAAACTTTATTAAAAAACAAGAGGGAAAGAACCAGCATAAGGCATGCTAGAACATCCTCCAAGAAGAGTACAAAAAAGATAAGCTATTTTCATAAAAGTTATGAGTTAACAAAAAAATTTATTTATTTATATAAGCTATTTTCATAAATTAAAAAATGAGTCAAATCCAAACGGGGCTTTAAGAATGAAATGAAAAGCTAAAAAAATGTGGAATTCCTCTGCAATGAGATTTCATCAAATTAAAACAACTATTGCATATTGTATTGCATTTAGAACATACATAACACAGTCTTAATTAAACATAATAGGCACAATTGCATATTGTATTGCATTTAGAACATTCATACACATATATAATAATACATTGTGGACATATACAAACCCAGCAACCATTATTCATAATTAAACATAGTGTACAACACAAAACCTAGTAATAGTATACATCATAATTAAACATTGTTTAAACCATGGTTATCAAAACCGGATCGGACCGGTCGGTCGGACCGTGAACCGATCATGAAAACGGTTCGGTTATGAGCAAAAACCGGATAGGAAACCAACCGACAAAAAAACGCGTGAACTGGTTTTGAACCGGGTTGAACCGACGAACCGGCCGGCACGGTCCAAGCGGTTCTGCAGATTTTATTTTTTTTTAAAAAAAAACAGGGCAAAACGACATCGTTTTAACTTTTTTAAAAAAAGAAAAAACTGAAACAAAACAACACGTCATAGGAATAGGAAAGGTTTGTTTTTCATCGTTGGAATTGATTTTTTTTGAAGGCAGTATGTTGTCAATTGATGTTATGGTGCTATTTAATTTATTATATAATTTCTAATTTGGTTTGAATTATAAATTTTATTTTATTTTGACTTGTGATATTTTATCTTTTTAATGTATGAAATTGTGAAATATTGAGCAATTATTCGTATATTTTTATTTCATATGAGGATATATGGCATCTCTGGTACCAAGTTGGAATTGGATTTTATCAAATTTTTACTTCTATATTCTCCTGTGCTACAAAAGATGATTGTGAAGCCTGGTCCAAATGTCGTCCCGGAGTTTTTGATGAAAGCACTACTTCGGTTCAAAAGAGCATCGGTAGAAGCTGAAGTCATTTGGGAAGGCCGTTATGCCATATAATTAAACATCCTTAACAACTGTGATGTTGCTTAGCCTTATTCATATCTTGTCTGTGGTTCTCTTGATGAATTTATGGAGTATTAATTAAAATATATATATTTAATTAAAAATGGTTCGACCCCGGGTGAACCCGGTCCGACCAATTGAACCTTGAACCGGTGAGCTCGCCGGTTTGATGACCGGTCCGGTTCTGACAACCTTGCTTATTATATAAAATTATATATAAAATAAATATATATACATTATGTGGATATGGGGCGGGGTGGGTACTAAGGTACTCGTACCCGCACCCATACCCGTTCATTTTTGCGGGTAATTACTCATACCTGTGCCCGTACCCAAAATGCAGGTTTTTACCCTACCCGTTATGAGTAATTTTTGCGGGTGCCCACTGGGTATGAGTCAAATTGTCATCCCTATAAGAAACAGGAAAATAGGGTACCTAAAACTAGCTTTTGCTCTTATCCCTATAAGGCACAGTCGCACAGAGCACACCTGCCCCAAACAACAACACCACTACCCTCTCATAGTCACCGAAAACACCACACACAAAGTACTACTATAGTACACAAGGTTATCAAAACCGGATCGGACCGGCCGGTCGGACCGTGAACCGATCATGAAAACGGTTCGGTTATGAGCAAAAACCGGATAGGAAACCAAGCGGAAAAAAAAAACGCGTGAACCGGTTTCGAACCGGGTTGAACCGCCGAACTGGCCGGCACGGTCCAAGCGGTTCTGCAGATTTTTTTAATTTTTTTTTTAAAACAGGGCAAAATGACGTCGTTTTAACTTTTTTTTAAAAAAAAAAAAAAACTAAAACTAAACAACACGTCGTAGGAATAGAAAATGTTTGTTTTTCATCGTAGGAATTGATTTTTTTGAAGGCAGTATGTTGTAAATTGATGTTATGGTGCTATTTTGTGTTATTGAATTTAGTTTATTATATAATATCTAATTTGGTTTGAATTATAAATTTTATTTTATTTTGACTTGTGATATTTTATCTTTTTAATGTGTGAAATTGTGAAATATTGAGCAATTATTAATATATTTTTATTTATATATTAATTAAAATATATATATTTAATTAAAAACGATTCGACCCCGGCCGGTTGAACCCGGTCGACCAATTGAACCTTGAACCGGTGAGCTCGCCGGTTCGATGACCGGTCCGGTTCTGACAACCTTGGTTTAAACATTGTTTAAACCTTCATTTTTTTTTTGTTGACAGGATTTAAAATTAACCTTCATAGTAGCTGCTAAATATGTAGTAGTTATTATTCAAGTGGGAAGGACATTGTGCACAACGTGTGAAGAATTTAAAGACATTGATGTTGAAACCTTAAATGCAGACGTTGATTGGCGTGCATTTTACACAATGACAGATATTGATCATCAAGGGCAATGCCGTATGATTTGTTTTTATACTTTAACTTATTATTTAATAAATGATATTTAATAGATATTGACAGATATTTATTTATTTGTTTTTATACTTAGCAGCATCATGCGTTGCACATAGTGTTATTTCAACTGTGGAAGCAATAAAAAGATTGGAAACAGGAATACTGGAGAAGCTTTCGGTCCAAGAATTATTGGACCATGTTGAGATGGGTGATACAGAGGGAGCTTACAAATATATAATGGAAAGAGGTGTTTCGTTGCAAAAGGATTATCCCCTCTCCCAAGGTACTAATGCTGTGAAAACATTTATTGCCGGATACAAATATATCCATACCGTTGCCGGAATTGCAGAAAAGATGTTGAAGTCCGCTGTTTACCGTCAACCCGTAGTTGTGGTCATCATTGTTGGGGATGAATTTGAAAACTACAAAGCCGGCGATGGTATTTTTTAGACTGAGTCTGACCTTCATTCAGGAGGAGGTTTACACTCTGTTTTAGTTATAGGTTTCGGTAAACTTCACGGAAAAAAATATTGGATAATTAGAAATTCTTATGGTACCGAGTGGGGGTATGAAGGCTACGGCTTAATCCTGAGAGATTTTGGACCTTTCTATGGGATGTGTAACATCGCCGAAGAACCTTCTTATCCTTTATGGGAGGTATGGAATCAATTTTTGCTTTTCATAATTTTTTTAAAATGTTTGGTTATCCTCTTTATTCTGTGAACTATGTTCTTTTGTGATTGCTGTTGAAACAATTAAGAATTTTGACACGGATTAAAATTTTGACGTGTGATTTGGTTTGAAAACTTGTATTGTTAAAGGTTGAGGAGGATAACGATGGACTCACCTCAGTTGACTCCGATACTGTTAGTGAAGCTGCAGCTGTATCTGGGAGAGTTTTCTCCTCTTCTGTTGTGGTTCCCGGTTTTTCTAAAGATGCAGATATCTTTTGCTATATTTGATTATGTTTGGCTGATAACACATAGGATAACTTATGTGTTTCTATCTTGTTTAATTTGTTTGAAAGTATTTTTTTAATTTCAAGTTAAGCTATACTGGTTGTTAAAAATTAATTATATGGTAATCAACCAAGTTGCTCTGTTTTTCTTTTAGAATGCAAGAACCCTTTTATTAATTGTATGAGGTCCTTGAGGTCTATTAAGTCAATCATCAATAAGTTTTCTATGTAGTTGGTGTGTGATTCTAATTTTAAAATTACTTGAATGATGATTGAATCATCTCAAAATCAATGTGTGAATTAGAGCTGTCAAAACGGGCGGCCCGATCGGGCTTTGGGCTTCGTCGGGCCGGGCTAAAAAGCCCGATTAAAAAACTGGCTATAAAATTAGTGCCCGAGCCCGGCCCGGGTAGTCGGACTTTCGGGCCGCCCCGGTTTATTTATTTTTTATTTTTTACTTCTAGTGCTCAAACTCAACCATGTAAATAGCATTAATAATTCTCGCGCGTCCTATTTTTTACTCATCCGCTATATATATATATAATAATTCTCGCTCGCCATATTTTTACTCATCTCCTATCTACGAGTTTCTCGCGCGCCCTATTTTTACTCATCCACTACCTACGAGTTTCTCGCGCGCCCTATTTTTATTCATCCACTACGTACGAGTTTCTCGCGCGCCCTATTTTTACTCATCCACTACCTACGAGTTTCTCGCGCCCTATTTTTACGCATCCGCTACTTACGAGTTTCTCGTGCGTCATATTTTTACTCATCCGCTACCTACGACTTTCTCGCGCGCCCTATTTTTACTCATCCGCTACGTACAAATTTCTCGCGCGTCCTATTTTTACTCTTCCGCTACCTACAAGTTTCTTGGGTGCCCTATTTTTACTCATCTACTATACTTAAGTAGCGGACGGTGTTTTATAATTTATATTACAAACTAATTTCAAATCATCCAAAACAATTTATTTATATTTATATTTTATTTTTTAATTTTAATTTTTTCGAGCTTGCGGGCCGCCCGCGGCCCATTAGGGCTAGCCCATATTTTAATCGGGCCAGGCTAAAAAGCCCGGAAATAATTTGGGCTAGGATTTTCAAAGCCCGAGCCCGGGAAAAATCGGGCTTGGCGGGCCGGCCCATTCGGGCTAGCCCATTTTGACGGCTCTAGTGTGAATACATGGCTCATAAGAATACAGTAATTGTTTATGATTTTTAAACGATCTTTCTGATGATTATGTTTGGCTGATAACACATAGGATAACTTATGTGTTTCTATCTTGTTTAATTTGTCTGAAAGTATTTTTTTTCTTTTCTTTAAGTTAAGCTATAATGGTTGTTAAAAATTAATTATATGGTAATCAACGAAGTTGCTCTGTTTTCTTTTAGAATGCAAGAACCCTTTTATTAATTGTATGAGATCTATTAAAATATGGGCCGGGCTAAAAAGCCCGGAAATAAGTTTTGTATGTAGTTGGTGTGTGATTCAAATTTTAAAATTACTTGAATGATTATTGAATCATCTCAAAATCAATGTGTGAATACATCGCTCATAAGAATACTGTAATTGTTTATGAATTTTAAGAAGATACTAACATTATTATTATGAGAGATGGGTTATATTTCAATTTTTGTACTATGCAGATAAAATTGGAGAACAACAGCAACATCAGAATTTTCCTGACGAGCCAACAACTGAATCTACTTCTAGCACATGGATTGGCAAGAATCTCATAGTTGAAGATGATATGAAATCGCCACATGATGTAGATTCGTCTGTATGTTGATTAATTTATGATCTCTATATTAATGTTCATTGGTCTGTAGAATAAAATTTGTCTGTACATTTGAATTTTTCTATTCTTTCCCTCCTGTTAATATATATAATTATACATACATAGAATAGCGTATGATATGAAAACTCTTTATGTAGGAATGGGTGTGTGTCACAATTTTTATAATGATATGGGTTTACTGTTGCTTATGTTGCAGGCAGGTGTATCTGCCTCTCTTCCAGAAGCTGCTTATGGGTGTGTATCTGCCTCTGCTTTGTCGAAACCTTGAAGATGGTCTTCTTTTATAGAAGACCCAAACTGGTATATGTGTCAGGATTTTGCTGGGAGCAGCACTTATTGTTCTAGGTTGGTTTAATAGGATTTATATTGGTTTGATTCAACGGTTAATTGAATGAAATGTATGGATTAGTTGAAGCTGAAAGATAATTTGGTGTATGTCATTAGAGAAATGCTTTATAGGTTTCACGACAAATTCACTGCGTTTTTTTTTTACTGTGCATTGCGTTTAGGCAGTAGTCATTTTTCTCAGCAGACGGCCATCGATTCTTCTACAGGCCAATGAGGCCATAATGAGGTGTTTTAAATTGGGAAGCATTTGATGTATTTACTGCATTAAAGCCAAGCAATCACATATTCCCATATCATCAACCAACTAAAAACTCAAAAGCATATTGCCTTTGACAGTAATCTAAAGATCAAAGGTAGAAATTGAGATGGCCGAGATCTTTGATAATGAATTTGGCATGTAAGAATGATTCAACTGCATGAATCTCCTCAATATCATCACAAAAATGGAATGAATATAGCCCAAAATCAAGTAGGGTAATGATATGATAGTAGAACAGACAAGCAAATCAAGAAGCAGCTAGTAGGCAAAGGATCGGAAGACATTGATACCAAGTTAGCAAAGAGTTCTAACTTCTAACAATCCCAACAAAAATATCACAATAAAAGTTTAAGAAATCAAAAACTATGTATGGCAACAAAGAATTATCTAACAGGTTTGTCGCTTGCGAACCTGTGTTTTATTATAGGATTAGCGTTTGCTTTTCCTTCACGCTTTCGTACTGCGTTAATGTTGTCACTAGATCATTAACAAAATAAAAAAAATAATTGAGTTTTCTTCATTTGAATGTATTAAATATGACTATTGGAGTCATGCATATCAATAACCGAAAAACCACTAACCAACTACGTGCATATCAATCATCAAGAAGAAAACCACCAACCAACTACATGCATGGAATTTGAACTCTTTTTTTTTTGTTAAGTAGCCTAGTGGCTAGAAAAGCCACCTTAAAGATAAATAAGTGGAGTGTCCCGGGTTCAAACTCGAGCTCAAGCACATATAGTGCGATGTCCCTACCAATTGAGCTAAGTTCAGGGAACCTCATTTTTTTCTAATTCATCATGTATTAAATATGAATCTTAAATTCATGCATGTGAGATATGTTAATTAACATTTATATGTTAGTTTTTTTTTGACAAAAACATTTATATGTTAGTTAGAAATACAAAATGATGGTAACCCTTTGTTATATTTATGTATTATTTAGCTATATTTATCAAATAACTGATTTTTTATAAATAGTCGCATAATTATTTTTTATCGTACGAATTATAATTCTTGTAATTACCACTTTCATAAATTATTTTTTTATCTCTTATTTATTTTCATATTTTCTTTTTTAGTATTTTTTTTCTTTTATCTTTTAGAACTCATGCGTAAATATAAGCTTAACACCAGTATTAAACAAGTTAAACAAGTGAAAAATATAAGCTTATTAATTTAGATGACATTAGAGCAAATATATTCTACAAGTAAAATAGTAATAAATTAATAAATACCCAATCCTCTAAACTATTTGTCTCATGAACCTTCCATCAAATAATTTAAAAGAAATTATAGAAACTAAAAATTGGCCATAAAAATATATCAAAGATAAAGTATTGTCAAAACTCAGAAGTGAATAACATATAAAGGAAAATTAGGGAATATGTTAAGGAGTTTAATGTAAAAAGATGTTTTTGGTACATGTGTAATCAACCTATTTAAGATTAAATTTTTGTATTATTTCATGTTAAGTTTTTTAATATGTAGGATAAATATATTTCTATTGCAAAAATAGAATAAGTTAATTATCATTATTTGTCAAAAAAGTTAATTATCATTAAAATATTTTTTATATATACAACCATATTATTAAAGAATCATAAGGTCACTCGAATATTCCTAAATATGAAGCAACGAGATTTAAAGTAAATATTAACTTCATAAATGATATTAGCAAAAATAATTATTTTTTGTATGTAGAGTTACTTGTGGTTTGATGTTATTGAAATTTTGTTAGATTATTTACATTTATAGAGTTACAAAAAGCTTTGATATATTGTGACATAAGAGTCGAGATAAACAAACTATTTTTAACTTTTTTTTGACAATACAAGCTAGTTTTAACTTATTAAGTGATCTTTGAAAATGATTACCATAGTTACTTTACAATAAGAATGATGCCTTTAAAAAGCGAAAAAAATTATTATCAATTTTGATATCAAATTATTATTTATTAAACAAATTTTATTTTTATATTACAATTACAAATAGTATTTCTATTAAGTTTTATCATTCATATTTAAAAAAGAGATTTATTTTTCAAATTATTTTTAAAAATAAACATATTCTCCTTTGACAAACACATCATTTGATACCATATATTTTTCTCACCTATAAACAAATATTTCTTTTTTTTTAGCCTATTATTGACAACCCATCTTCCTCATTGATATTTAAGTTCCTTCAACATACACATATTCTCGAAGTAGAGGTAAAAATATATCTTCTCACACATAATATATTGCAAAACAATATGAAGTTGCACTACAACATTTTGACGTTTAAGTAAGCGATCAACAACGATTCGTGACCTTTTCTATAGGCAACGATTTTTGAAGTTTTGCCCACAGTACTACATAACCGTTGCTTAAACCAGTAAATGACAGCGGTTTGTTGTGGTCTAGTTGCAACGATTTTTAAACTTTGTGGATCGGTTTAACAAGTCTTGCTTAATCTTTATAGCAACGATTTTGAATTTAATTTTAGGGCCAAGTGATAACCGACTGATGTAGTGGTGTTGTAAGTTTTTTTTTTTCTTTGTTATTTTTTTTTGTTAAAAGAAGAATGTGTAATTAACCGAGTAGGGTTTAATAAATTTATGATAAAAACACATATTGTTATTGGATTCGATATTTGATTGAACAAAGGACACAATGTAGCAACAGTTTTGAATTTAATTTTAGACAAGAGTTATTTCAAGTTGCTTTAACTATAACAAATTGAATACGGCGCTCTCTCTGGCCACCGCTGTCCACCACCGGATACGGCGCTCCAGTGTCAGTGACAATCCAATTGCTCAGTTTCCGATAGAAAAGGGGGAAAACGAAATTCAAGGGAATCGCAGGGAAATCGCCGTTTTCCTTCAACCCAATTCCACTTTTCTTCTATCTCCGCCCAATTCAATCGATTATAAGTTTGCTTCGTGACACAGGTGTGATTTCAATTCACTTTCACTCATACGTTGCTTATTCCTTATGTTTATCAGATGGAGATTTTTTAGGGGTTAGGTTTTTACTGAATCCAATTAACAAAGCTGTTAATTAGCAATCAGTGAACCATTGGTACAAGATTATGAAGATTTGTGTGAATTGGGTTTCTCTGTTTCTTCTGCGTTTTTTATTTCATCTTTGTTGAAACATATTCGCTGGAACCGGGTTAACTTATAACATTTCATGGTATCTACAATTTGTCACCCAATCAAGCGGTATCATTATTTTTCTACTTCCTCTGAGTAGCAAGAAGCAGGTTCAATTTTTGGTGTTTATGGTTATTGATCTATACTCTTTTTCCCTTCTAGGTTTTATCCCACTGGGTTTTACTAGGAAGGTTTTTTAACGAGGTAGATCGTTTTTTTTGTTTTGCCGCTGCAACAATTCTCTGAACCATTTTTTAATTTTCTGCTATGAACATTCCTTCCTTTCTATCAATCTTCATCGTCGGTTGATTAGCCAAACGAGAGTTTAAAGTCCTAGTCCGGTTTCTCCGGCAACGGAGATCCCCTCGGCTAGGGACCAGTTTTGGCGAAGCAACTGTACGGCGAAGGGTTTTAGCTGAAGGATAGGGGACGGTGTTTAGAAGTGGAAATTTTAAGCAACATCAAGGGTTTTATAACATTCATTTTTATTTTGTTCTGCTGGTCTGTGTTTGATGCTGGGGTTTGTGTTCTTCACATTGTAAACCAATTTTTGTTCCCGACATTATGGGAAATGAGAAAGAGCAAGATTGGAACTTTGTTACAAACAGAAATCAAAGAAGAAGAGAGCATAATTTACCAAAAATTGATATAGCAACGAACGATAGACAACATATGGAGAAAGATGTTACGCAAATATCTTATTTCTTTACTGAATTTCCGGAAAGTTTCGGAGCGAAAGCAATGTACAACATATTTCAAAAATATGGAGATATTGTGGAGGTTGTAATTCCGGCTAAAAGAGACAAAGGCGGTAGACGTTTTGGATTTGCTAGATTTGAAAATGTTTACGATGTTAGGAGATTCGAATACGAATTGGATGGAATAATCATTGGAAGGGACAAAATTTCTGTCAATATCTCTCGTTTTCAGAGATCGGAAAGACATCTTGATCATAACAAAGAAGAGATGTTTAATAAGGATTATGGGGAAAAAAGAGATGGGCAATACAATGGTAAGAATGGGGCGCATAACCATGCTGCAAGTAATAGGGGGGAGCCTAGATCATATGCACATGCAGTCAAGAAAAACACTCAGGGTATTAATAACGCAAGACCAATCAATCAAGGATTGAGAAGAGTGAGTTACCAAGCTGAAAGTGTTGATTTAAAAAAACTAAAAGGAGCTTTTGTGGGGATAGTGGATAAACCAGGGATGTCTTATAACATTCAAGAGCAATTCCATAGACAAGGTTACTTTGGGATCAAAATTACACCTCTAGGTGCCAATATGGTGTTAATGGAAGAGCAGGAAGAGGGAGAGTTACAGGCTTTGTTGTTGGAGGCAAAAAGTTGGTTGGATCAATGGTTTAGTCAAGTAAAACCATGGGAACCCGAATTGGTGGATAACGAGAGACTGTTGTGGGTACGTGTGTATGGTATTCCAGCACACGCGTGGCATGTAAACTTCTTTGATTTGATTTGCAAACCATATGGTACTTTTATTAATGCAGATGACGGAACCACGAAGAAGAATACGATGGATGTTGCTAGGCTGTTGATGAGGAGAAAAGGACAAAGGGTTGTCGATGATTCTTTCGAGGCTATTGTGAATGGTGTCGTATTTCCTATAAGAATTGTTGAGGATTCTTATGGACCCATGCGTATAGTTTTACCAGCAAATGATCATCATGAAGGTCGGGTTGTTTCTGACGACAACTCTGATGAAGAAGACGGCCTTGTTAACACAGAGGCTGCAATTTTCATGGAGGATCAGCAAGCTCACGATGTTGAGGATAGAGAATTTGATAGGGAGTCAGTGCAGTCTATGGCATTGATTGAGTTTGAAAATTCAAAAGGGATTCGCATAATTGAGGACAACACAGTTTTGGAAGGCACTCAAGTAGAAGAGGAAATAGTGGAAACTGTTATGTCTTCTCATAATATGTTGTTATCAAAAGAAGATTTGTTCTTTACAAATGTAGAGAGGATTGCAAACAACGACGAGCCTCCACTTCATAGAACAGTTTTATCTAGCACAGGAAATATGGCTGAAAATAGAGGCGCGTTTAGTGATTCTGAATTGTTGGGAGAAGTGGGACATAAGAAACCCAAATCTTTACTCAAGAAATCTGTTGTGTCTGCAGTGCCGAAGAGAGGTGCGAATACCAGCACTGTTAGCAAACATGCGCCTGAATCTCTCAAGGAAAGACCGC
The DNA here is from genome assembly GCF_020283565.1 of Trifolium pratense. Lineage (NCBI taxonomy): Eukaryota > Viridiplantae > Streptophyta > Magnoliopsida > Fabales > Fabaceae > Trifolium > Trifolium pratense. The sequence continues at coordinate 35,295,924 of NC_060059.1, read as the reverse complement.
TCTATCATAATAATAACAATAATAATTCTGCGTCAAAAATTCATAACAATTTGGTGGCTAGTAACAACATGGGCTTGTCGAAAACTGTGATTTCAAACAATACCAGTTCCAATGCTTTGTCAGGTGCAGTAACCATTCATGATAAACCGGTTACTTGTGTTCGTAATCCTATAGGGAGGGTGAAGAAGCCAAAAGTAGCAGCAACAAATTCAATTTCATCTGCAGGTGCAGTTCTATGCTGTAGCTCAATACAGTCATCAGACATAAGGAATTGTAATAAGCAAATTTTGAAACGGAGAGACAATGATGTAACGTCAAAAATTTGGAAGGGTGCCAAAGTTTTGGGGATAGGAGAAGGTGCGGATGAAGATGAATGTACTCGGCGCATCCATAACAATGAAAAAAGAGACGAGGAAGGCAGAAATAGAAGGGTGCAACAAAAAAAGGTTAATAAATGAAGATGGTTTCTTTGAACATGAGAGGCTGGGGGGGGAGCGCAAAACGGAGGAGATTGAGTCAATTTCTCATAAAAGGTACGTTTGACATTTGCTTGATTCAAGAAACAAAGAGAGAAAATTTTGATGATGTCTCTATCCATAATTTATGGGGACATCAGGATGTTTTTTGGGTGGCACAAAAATCAGTTGGCTTGTCTGGTGGTTTATTAACAATTTGGAATTCTAATTTATTCAAATTGTTACATACTTTTTTTGGGTTTGGTTTTGTCGGTATCTGTGTTGATTGGGAGGGTTCGAGGGTGCATATTGTTAATGTGTACTCACCGTGTAGTATTTCTGGTAAAAGAAAACTTTGGGAGGATCTTTTGAATTTGAAGAGAGAATATGGTGGTGAATGGTGCATCGGAGGTGATTTTAATGCTGTCCTTCATACTTCGGAAAGAAGAGGTAGTAGTGCTGTTAGTCGAATGGCAGAAATTAATAATTTCAAACAGTTTGTAGATGATATGGAGGTTGTCGATGTACCAGTTTTGGGCAAAAAATTTTCATGGTTCAGTCATGATGGTTTATCTATGAGCAGGCTTGATAGGTTTTTGATGACTGATGGCTTTATAGGGAAGAGTGGTATCACAGGTCAATGGATTGGCGATCGTGACATATCCGATCATTGCCCAGTTTGGACTCTTTGTTCGCAAAATAATTGGGGCCCTAAACCCTTTCGGGTGGTGAACGGTTGGTTAGAGCATCCCGATTTCAAAGAATTCGTGGATTCTTCATGGAAGAGTTACAATGTTCAAGGTAAAAAGGCATTTGTCTTGAAAGAAAAATTAAAGTTGCTGAAAGAGAGCTTGAAGATTTGGAACAAAGAGGTGTTTGGTATTCTTGACCTCAACATTGAGAAGACGGTCAAGGATATTAATGATTTTGAAGGTCTTTTGGAGAATAATGATGGTGATTTTGACTATTTAAAGAGGGAGGGTCTAAACAAAGATTTTTGGAACCAACTTAATTACAAGGACAATCTTCTTAAACAAAAATCAAGAACGAAGTGGTTAAAAGAAGGTGATTCTAATTCTAGATTTTTCCATCAATCTATTAAAGGTAGGAGGAGACGTAATCAATTGGTGGCCCTTAGAGATGGTGATCATTGGGTGCAAGGAGTCGATGAAATAAAAAAATTCGTGAAACATTTCTTTGTCAACAACTTCACCGAGGAGTGGAGTAATCGACCTCACCTTGATGGAATTTCCTTTCCTACTTTATCGTTGAATGATAATTTATTTCTTTTGGCTCCCTTTTCCGTGGATGAGGTCCGTGATGTTGTGTGGAATAGTGATGGTAATAAATGTCCTGGCCCTGACGGCTTTAATTTCAATTTTTTGAAAGCTTGTTGGGATACTTTGAAAGGTGACATTATGGACTTCGTTCATGATTTTCATAGTAATGCTATTCTTCCAAAAGCGATTACAGCATCGTTTTTGGCTTTGATACCAAAGAAAGATAATCCTCAGACATTGTATGATTATAGGCCTATCTGTTTAGTAGGTAGTTTGTACAAAATCATTTCAAAAGTCTTAGCAACAAGATTAAAGAAAGTGTTAGGAAACTTGATATCTAAGTGTCAGTCAGCGTTTCTCCCAAACAGGCAAATTCTGGATGGGGTGTTGGTTGTGAATGAATTGATCGATTTGGCAAAGAGAAAGAAGGATAAATGTTTGTTACTGAAAGTGGATTTCGAAAGGGCTTATGATACGGTGAACTGGGATTATTTGAGCTTTATGATGAAACGTATGGGTTTTTCGCAAGGATGGATGAAATGGATGAGAGCTTGTGTTTTTAATAGCTCGATGTCAGTTTTAGTTAACGGGAGTCCTACAGAAGATTTCTCGGTTGGTAAAGGATTGAGGCAAGGTGATCCGCTCTCCCCTTTTCTTTTCTTAATAGCAGCTGAAGGACTCGCACGTTTGATGCAGAAAGCAGTGGATATCGGTAGTTTCCACAGTTACAAGGTAAGTGATGCACTTCAATTTCACACATTGCAATTTGCAGATGATACTATTATGATAGGAGAGGGTAATTGGGACAATCTATGGACTTTAAAAACTGTGCTGCGCAGCTTTGAGTTAGTGTCAGGTCTGAAAGTCAATTTTTTTAAAAGCAAATTGTACGGTATCAATCTTGAAGATTCTTTTTTAGAAGCTGCATCTTCTTTCCTTTTTTGTGAAGTGGATTCCATTCCATTCCGCTTTTTAGGAATTCCAGTTGGAGCCAACCCAAGGAGAAAGATAACGTGGAATCCTATTGTGGAATCTATGAGAAATCGTCTTAATAGTTGGAATAGTCGTAATTTATCAATCGGTGGAAGAGTTACTCTCATAAATTCGGTGTTATCGAGTTTACCACTTTATTTTTTCTCTTTTTTCAAAGCTCCGGTTTGTGTTTTAAAAGAATTGGTTAACATCCAAAGGAAATTTTTGTGGGGAGGGAGTTCGGAGAACAAGAAGATTTGTTGGGTGAGTTGGGATACTATATGTCTCCCTAAAGAAAAAGGAGGGTTGGGCATCAAGAATCTTAATTTATTTAATCAAGCCTTACTTAGCAAATGGAAATGGAGAGGGATTTGTGAACCAAATTCTAGTTGGTCCAAGTTGCTTGCTTATAGATATGGCTCTTTGTATTCAAATTTCTTGGATCAGGTGGTTTGCGAAGGCAGAGGACAATCGATTTGGTGGCGTGATTTATTGAAGATAGGCAGAGAAGATAATGGCGACTGGTTCCGATCAAATATAAGTAATGTGCTGGGACAAGGGAATGCAATTCGATTTTGGAAAGACAAGTGGTATGGACCTGATTGTTTGATGGATTTATATCCAGCTTTATATTTTAAAACTTCTATGCCAAATTGTTTTGTAGCAGACACAGGTTTTGAACATAATGGAAAATGGATTTGGAATATTTGTTGGGCTGAAACATTGTCTTCAACCGAGTCAGATGAAGCAGAAGAATTATTGTATTTGTTGGCCGATATTAGTCCTAAGCAGGACAAATTGGATAGCATGAGATGGATACCAGATCATAGCGGTAATTTTTCTGTGAATTCGGCATATCAATTCCTTCTAAATAGTGTTGAATCAAATATAGTAGATGAGAATGTTGTGCATGCTTTGAATCAGTTATGGGTGAATGATGTTCCATCAAAAGTAAATGTTTTTGGTTGGAGGTTATTATTAGAAAGATTACCGACCCGTCTGGCTTTGGTGAGGAAAGGAATTATTGTTAATCATCGTGAATGGTGTTGTGCTTTTTGTTATAGGGAAGAGGAAGACATTAATCATTTGTTTTTTAATTGCTCTTTCTCAATACGTGTGTGGACGAATATTTTTAAGTGGATGAAAGTGACTTATATTCATTTTGAGGAGGTTTGGAGCCACTTCAACAGTTTTGGGGCTTTGGTGAAGAATAATAAAAATGCTAAAGGTCGCCATCTGATTTGGTTAGCTACCACGTGGAGTTTATGGCGTGCTCGAAACAACACAATGTTTAGAGGAGTTGTTGCTAATGTGTCTGTCATAGTGGATCAGATTATTTTTGTTACGTGGTTTTGGTTTATAGGTCGTATAGGGAACAATTCTTGTTATAAGTTCTCTGATTGGTGTATTGATCCATTAGCCTGCCTCCATAGTATATAATGGAGGTTCACCGAATTGTAAGGGTTGAGTACACCTTATACTCCTTATAATTCAATTATTTGCTTATCAAAAAAAAAAAGTTGCTTTAACTATATATAGGCATAAGGGTTGTGCTAACTGTTATGGCAAAGGCTGTTGCTTTTTTGCTTTTTTTTATTAATTTTTTTGATAATAACAATTAATTTTTATTTATATTTTTGAGAAAACAATAAATAGTATAATAAGCATATTATTTATCTAAAATAAAAAAAAACTCAATTTTACATACCTAAATAAAATAAAATAGATAACATTCTTATCCTTACGACAACGGGTTGCCTAAATATTGGAGGTCTCCACAACAAACAACAAATGGATCTAGGATAGGCTCTGATACCATATTAGAATTTATGAGGCTTATACTCAACCACAAAAGCTAGTTTGAGAGTTGAGGTTTGCACTACACTTATTAAGGCTATCTTTACCATATCTCTAGCCAATGTGGGACTTCTAACACACCCCCTCACGTCCAGAACTGAACAAGCTGAAACGTGAAATCAACAATAACGGGTTGCCCAAATATGGGAGGTCTCCACAACAAACAACAAATGGATCTAGGATAGACTTTGATACCATGTTGAGAATCATGGGATGAGAGGGATGAAGATCATACTCATAAGAGAGGTAGAGAGCATAGGAATACTCATGAGGTAAAAACTCATATGTAATCATATTGATTGATAAAAGATAATGAGTTTGGTACAATAGTGGCTCTCTTATATAGAGCATAATTGGGCATTAACCAACTAACCAACTCTAACTAACTAAATGGAAAGACTATCTAACTAATTAAAGATTCTAGCTTAATGTTAACATCTTAATAATGACGAATACATGTAAGTTGAACTAAATTCTCTGGAAATTTTGTATTTAGATTTGAGCAGACTAACATATATATTATATAGGTCCCGTGAGCTTAGCTCAGTTGTTAGAGACATCACACTATATGTGCAGGAACCCGGGTTTAAATTCGGGGCACTTCACTTATTTACTTTTAAGGTGGATTTTCTAGCCACTAGGCTACTTGACCAATAAAAAAAATATATACTATAGTCACATGTTCCTGCATTCATGCAATCAACTAAATCGATAGATGTGGAATTGAAATCGGACGTTGTAGATTTTAAACAAATTTTTTATTATTATTTTTCAAACTAAAAATTCAAGTTTAAAATTTACACGTTCAATTTTAATCCAACAATAATTGATTTGACTTATTGCATGTATGTAAAAAATCTGTGACTACAGGGCATCCGAATTCGCCCCGATTATGAAAATATGGATAAGAGAGAGTGATGAATGAATTTGTGGAGAATAGAAACCGCGCGTAACAAGAGAAAATGATTGATGCGTATGTGTTTATGGGAAAGCGATTCATAAATAAGTGCTTTTGTTGTTAAAGCAATTGCTTGTGTTTTGTTTTTAGTGGTTTGATAATTTGATTGATTCAATGGATATTGTGAGTTAAAGAGTCTGAGTGAGTCATCCCACAATGTGATAACAACCACAATTATGAAATAACATATCTTGAGTTACGTCTAGAATAGATTAAAGGATTATATATAGTACTATTGCCAAAAACATAGTATATGATTGATTTAGCTTCGAAAATAAGTTACCTATTAAACTCTTGCATACAAAGTCACTGGATTTAATTTAGAGATTTAGATAGTACGTAAGAGATTCTAAATTCGATCATCGGTTATATTTCATCTAAAATTTTGTTTAAATTTTAATTCTCACACTATTTATTTAACCAAATAATTTAGTTCAAGTGGATAATAAATTTGACTAAAAGACAAATCGTTCGATTAACAATCAATTAATTTAAGTGAAAAAGAAATAAATGGTCACGATTTTAATATTTGATTCATACTAACAAATTATAAAGTGTAGAATTAGAAACTTATGTAGGAAATGTTAAAGAGAAATTGGTGGCTATTCACATCGTTTATGGGAATACAACTGAAGGAATAATTTCCCAATCAACTGAATTATTTCTTTATTTGTGACAAAATTTCTCCACCTATTTTTATAGCAGCAACTATTTATGTAGCAGTGACTAATCTCTGTCGAAGAATATGTGTGACACATAAGGTAAAATTTTCTCTTTCAACCGAATTTTCTCCCAATAAAAGAGTCGAGGGTTGAACTAATGACCACTTGTAGATCAATGATCTGCAATGTTCTGTTTATGCAACCCTATTTTATAATGCCAGGCATGCCTTTAATTTAGACTAGTTGACCCACTCCATTGGATTTAGTTTCCAACTATATACATGGGAGCCATATTGTCATATGTGACTCTAAAGGTAACAAAAGCTTATCTTGATTATACAATCATAGATTTATAATCAAGATTGTATTATATCTAATCTTGCCTATACATCATGTATAAAACACTTTGTTAAAAAAAAAAGTATAAAACACACTAAAAACTGATATCAAAGTAAGATGCATGAGAGATGGACATGATAGGTAAGAGAGAATACAAGTTACATCTTACAAACATTGTTTGGTTTAAAATTAAAACAAAAGGACCAAGTTCAAGCACTGTCCAAGTTTGACACACAACAGCTTTATTCTCATACATACATTTCTGTTGTGTCATTTACAAATCAAGCAACAAGAATCGGAATCAGAATCAGAATCAGCCTCAGGTGCATTATTCTCAAGTCTTTTTAAGTTAAGAACCTTTCCAACAAGTTCCCAAAGAAGAAGCTTACTCTAGCCCATCCTCGGGACGTTTCTGGCGCTTTGGTGTTGGCTGGTACTTTCTTCACATTGACCATCACACTCTGACCAATTTCTTTACGCAATGCTTCAATGATGTTCGTGTCGACAGGGTTTCCATATGCATCTCTCACGTAGAAAACATTTAGTCCTTTCTCTCCTATGGTTGACACACCTGCTCTAGAAACTGTCAAGCCATTCTCGCGTAGAATCCTAGTCACTTCAGACAGCAAGCCCACTCTATCCTTTGCACATAGCTCAAGGCTCACACCCTGTGTCCATCATCCAGAATCAATGGTAATGACACTATCATCTTCTCTGTGTTAGTTTCTTCATCATTCATTAATTAATTAATTAATTCATTTATTGTATGAAGAATGATTAATGTCAAATTTAGAAGATGATAATAATATGCATGATAGCAGGTCCAGCATATATATGACTGATGGTGACATGCATTTGTCACATTCAACACCATTAATTAATTATAGTCCATACAGAATCACGACAGTTCAACTTTAGTCTATAAAACTTTTACCATCTATAGCCCCATAAGATATAAAAACTGTGTTTAAGTTCTTTCAAGAACTAATTAAAATCATGCAGTTTTTGTTAAATATAGAGATTAAAAAATGAATAAAAGTTATATAAGGTTTGGTAAAAAAAAAAGTTTTCTAAGGACTAAAGTTAGACAATCATGAATTCATAAGGACTAAAAATATATTTAGCATTTTTTTATTTTGAGATTATAGAGATGTGGATGATATTACGTGTGGAGCATAAGGAATCTTAAGCTCTAGTGAAGACAAAAGACCATCAACCGTCACCGATTCATTGGTGGATACGATGGTCAGATACAATCTGAGTGGAACTTATCACCAAGTATGTATACCGTACCGTTCGCAACAATACAAGCAGATAGCTGCAGGTTCAAAATGTATTAATTTGGTCAAACTCAGAAGACTTTCTGCTGAAGAATCACATATTCACCGACAGAAAGAGGGAAAGAAAATGAGTAGAAAAGAATAGTAGATTGCTGACTTCAGCTGAAGGTGTCAACACATACATATGAAGCTATGGGGAGTAGCACATGTCAAGAGAAATAAACAAGTACCTTAATAGAACATGAAAGACTTACTAACAAGAGCTGAGAAGCAGAAGTTCACCCTCGTGTTTTTTTTTTTTTTGTAAGGGTTTAAAGTAGCTAGCATATAATTAAAAATCAATTTTAAACCGTTCATTACATTACCTCGCTTACTCTTCTTTGAATAGCAGCTTCAATGCATTTGGTGACCCTTTCTTTCTCCCCTTCAGTGTCAAGTGTGCAACCATCCACGTGCCTGATGAAGTACTCCTAAAAATTACAACATCAACAATTTAGTACACTTCAAACTTTTTCAATTAATTAATTTAGTGCATGCATTACATTTGCAAACCTGTGATGCATAAGGGCCTTCGGATGAGATTGACGCATGGAAAACAACATATTCCATGTCAGTGAGAGTGCAGACAATGTCAAACATCAATTTTGCCCGATCTTTGCATCTCACACTAACAACGGAGTATCCTTTTTCCTCAATACGTTCTATCTTGATATTTGGCCTGAAAGACGGAGGACAATCAACATTTGTTGTGGTTAATCCAGCACTCTCATAATCCCTATCAGCGAACAACATCTGGTGGAGCCTCCTGTCCATGTGGGTGAAGGTGAAACCCATGGAGAAACTGGTCCGAGCCACTTTCTCATCATTCTCACATCCACGTAGAATGTGGTTGAGCTGCTCCTCAATAATTGACAATCTTTTTGAGTCATCATCCATAGATTTTTTTGTAGCATCATTCACATAAAGGACACATGCTATTCGCCTGTTATGAGTCCAAACTTCAGCTGCAATCACATTGAATTGGAGGCTGGCAAGGACAGCTGATATCTCAGACAAGAGACCTGGGCGGTCCCTACCAATGAGCTCAATGGCTGTATGATCCCCAATGGAGTGCACGCCAACCCGTTTGCCTGCCCAATTCTTCACACTTTCTGTGTTCTGGCGGCCCTTTGGTCCTAGAGCCTATTTAAATGTTCACAACTAGTTGGTACAAGGGTGCGATTCTGCTATATGTAATTATTAAATTTAATTAAATGTTCACAACTATTTTGTAATTTTTAAAACATTGATATTCAGATTTTGTTCAGGAAATAGCAGGGTAGATACTAGCAGGAACTCGGTCAATTGTTTCTTTAAAAATTATGAACACTGTCAGTAAGGAGGTTTTTAGTGAGTTTAGATGTTCCTATATGTGTTTATAAATTCTCTCCAATGATTGGAAGTGCATTAGACACTCAAAACGAGAGACGGGCATAGTGCTTATCTGGTTTCTACTCTTATCAATGCATTTGAATGAATAAAAATAAGAGTTTGTAAATCATGCCTGGTTCCTTTTCCAAAACGAAGACAAAGCCTACTAAAAGCATTGTTGTCATTTACTAAAAGCATGTCAGACAAAAATGGAGGAGAAAGAAGATTTATACCTTTTCAATGAAGTCAATAATTTTGTTGTCTGTTATCTTCTTCCCTTGCTGATCCGTAACATGAAATACTGTTTATTACATTAACAAAACACATTAACTACAATTATTAATATGGAATGTTTTGGTACATCTAACTCTAAGTATTTAACATGGTCGATTGCAACCAATATTTGCATATGCAATGAATAGTTACCAGATTTTAATGAAATAAATACCAAGCAAGAAAAAGACACATCAATGTAATAATTGCAAACGTACCATCCATAAACCATCCACCATCAGAAGATATGTAAGCTTTGGTAATTATGAAGTCAAGATCTGTCAAGATTTGCACGACTTCCAGCAGAATTCCAGGTTTATTGACACTATCAATCTGCATTATTGTAAAAAAGAATCCATTGGATATTGCATCAACTTAATTATCTCCATGTGAAAACCATGGAAATTAAATGATCGAATGATGATGGCCACTTCTATCTACTCAACATACTTTCAGTACAAATTTGCAACTAATTTTTAGAAAAGAAAATATTGCTACAGATAAGTTTCTTCCAAAGCACAGTATTCATAGGCAACCCTGAAAGTGTACCAGAAATTCCTGACGACCAATAAAGTAAAATTTAATGAAGTTTAGGTAAAAAAGAGGCTGAAGGTTTTTTCTGATTTTGGTCAACAAAAAGCCACGAGGTACAAATGACTCAAAAATCCACAGTGGCTAGGTTTCCTAAGATCCTCAGCTGGCAAATCAAGACTCAGTATGAGACCATGACAAATATTAGAATTAATTAATTAATTATTTTGAGGAATTATACCTTGATCAGTGTACAATCATGGCAACTATCATTGTCCATAGAGACCCTGCGAAGTGGAAACAGAGTTTACCATAAACGAGCAACTTCTTCTGGATATTACAAATTCCCACCATATACCTCAATTTCACAAGGAGTTTAACCTATGACAGCACTAGGGATTGAACTGTTGACATCTACCTTGTAACAAAGGACTAGTTTTTCTTTGTTTGTCAAAACTAGGACTAGTCATTATGAACTAAAAGAAGCTTTTAATTTTATGCTGTGCTGTTCTTTTGCTTTTTCACTTTAAAGATTATGTTAAAGCTGTCAAATAACATTCGAAAATTATGACTATATATAAATATCCACAAATGCCAATACTAAGAATTGTCATATTGTTATTTATTAAAATAAAACTCAGTGCATTTTTTAAGTTTCAATTTTTTGTAGATCAGTTGAAAAGAAAACAAGTATTATATTTAAAGGGAAGTTAGCAGTGAACCTTGGAGGGTTGATTCTGCTGCTGAAGTTCTCATACTCAGGATCGAAGTACGGCCAACAAACTTTTGCCATTCAATCACCTTCTCCAGTAAACAAATTGCTTAGTATTCCCTAAATCAAACCCAAAAATGTCTAGTGAGAGGGGGGAACAAAATCATTACTTTCTTATCCTAATCTGCAAATTCCAAGCTGCATTATTACGGTGAGATACGATAAGCACATAGATGAATAAAAACAAACAAAGCAATATTATCTAGAGCAGGAAACAAAAGTGAATGTTTTACCATATGATTGGAATAAGGTTTAATATAGGAGAATAACCACGAGCAAAGGTCATCAGTATCCTTATCCATGACTATGTGACAAAGACAACAGAAATCATATTGCTGTTTATGACTTTAAAGATTATTAATAGTGTTTGCCTGAAGATGTACTACACATAACATAGAGCATTGAGATGGTGCATAGTTAAGCAAGTGTTATCTATGTTTGATGCATAGATAATGCTTTCTTTGAGTGTGTGCAATCTAAAATTGTAAAAAAGACAAATCACTAGCTTTTGCAAAATATTTAACAATAGGTAGTGCATCTAAGAGTTATGGAGAATTTAACTTAGATAGCGTTTTCTCAAGAAAGTGCCATCTAAGTTTACGATTCCTAAAAAAACCAAGTGCTATAACTGTTCCTTTTATTTGCACCAGTAGCCCCTGGTTGCCTAGCCCAATGTCGGCACTTCATAGGACCGTTCTCCACCACAGGGTTATTAGATACAAGGTTACCAAATGTGGCGTCACAAGAAGCAGGATTACTAGATCCAGGGGTACCAGATACAGGGCCCCCAAATGCAAGGTTATTTGATGCAAAGTTACCAAATGCAGAATCACGAGATGCAGGATTTCTAGGTGCATGGTTATAAGATACAGGATCACCAAATGCATGATTATCAAATGCAAGGTTACTAAATGCAGAGTCACAAGATGCAGTGTTACCCGATAAAGGGACACCTGATGAAGAGTTATTGGCATGAGCACTGTGGCTGCAATGCAAGGGTGCTGTGCCGGTGAGAGGTTGAAAACACGGAGGTATGGCTACAAGCTGTTTTCGTAAGCTATATTGGAGAACTTATGAAAATAAGCTGAAACAAACTTAAGAAAATTGTGATAACTGATAAGCTATTTTCATAAGTCCTCCTAAACAAACAGCCTAACTAACTAAACTTATGTGAGTGGATAAACTCAAATAAGAAAATCCAAACAGGCCCTAAAATCTATTAATTAGTTGAAACTTTAAGTATCGATGATTGTTGTGATTCAATTCTTGCTGTGAAGTCTCATTTAGGTAACTTTGAAACCATTCATGAATTCAATTTACGGAATATTAATTTGATGACGGTGAAGGAACCGCCATTGCGCCAAGGTGTTTGCGAAAAGAGCAATCGCAACAACCACATGTGCTGAAACCAGACGAATCCATCTCCGTCGGAAAGTGAATCTACTAGTACTGATTGCTTCTTCTTGATTCCATGGAAGCGGATTTTGAGTGGATTGATGAAGAAGATGGTGGTAGTTCATCATCTAACGGTCAATGATTTTTCACTTTACAATTTAGTCACTTTAAACTTGGTTGTGTTTGGTTGGATGGAAATAAATGAGAGAGAAATAAACCACCAAAACTAATAAATAAATTTGGAATAAAGTTACTTTAAATTCATTTATCGATTTTTGTATTTTCTTTTCTCTATTTTCTTTCCAGCTAACCAAACACTATTTGAGAATTCAGTTATGGTGATAACCGGTAAGTCATATTGGAATTGGTTTTCCAATTCCATGTAGTGGATCTGATCGAATTTATTGTTGTAGTAATTTCACTTGTATTGTAACCTATCTCAATAATTTCTTTGAGATCGGACAATTCTGATATTAAACACGATTTCATGCGGTAAAATGATATCAAACACCGATTTGAGGATCGGGCGACCCATATTTGTTACAATTTCCTACTATAACAATAGGAAATCCAATTTGTCTAGTAGTCAAGAGAATCCTACATTCACGCATTCAGAAACATTAATGGTCATGATCGGACGGTCAAAAAATGCATATCTTAATTTTATACTTTAAAATTTTAAAATTGAATCTGAATCGTTTGATCTTAATCGAACGACTACTGATGTATCAAAATCTTGAAATATGAATGTGAAAAACAATTGATATTATCCTCTTCGGCTCGTAGTTGAGAAGAGTTTTAGTTTATGAAAGGGCTAAAGGGTGTGTGTGATCCCTCTCATCAAGAGTTTCTGTAAATTTTTGGTGGTTGATATATCGACTTTGATTTTTTTTTCACTTTAGTAACTACTTTAGAGGAGTCAAACTTGTAGTGAAGTCTTTCTTTTCAATCCTATTTATTTAGGTGAATTTTTATACCCAATTTACCTCATAGATAAATTCATTTAAATCATAAATTTTTTAAATATAAGTTATCTATAAAATACCTAACAATATAAATTTGATACAGAAATATTTATCATTTTTTTATCCATAAAATTCAAACTCGAAACTTTATTCAAAGGAATTAGTTCATCTGTACTCGAAGCAAGTTCTTTTTCCTTGATTCCTTGAGTCTAAGACAAGTTGTCAATTAATAAATTCTCAAAGAGGATGGGTGCTAAATATTACAACATGTTCACCAATTGCACGAAACCAAAGACCAACGTGTATATGTATATTAAAGAAGCATCATATACAGGGACAGATCCAGACATTAGATTTTGGTGTGGCTAAATATTTGAAAGACGTTAACCAGAGACACTTCAAGCTTAACCACACCTAATAATATCAATATTAGTGACTCGAAAAGAATATTATTAAACTATAATAGATACTCACCCAATTAATAATGAGCAAGCGAGTTGATCAAATTAATGTGTAATTAATCTGTATAGGTGGGTATAATAATGAGGGTTAACAATATTTGCATTCTATAGAGACTATTTTGAGGCCTAACGGTATCTATTTTTCATGAAAAGATTTTAAAATAAAGACTATTTTTATAAATTATAATATTATAAAGACTAAAATTACCATTAAAATTTAAGCCACTTGGTTTGGTCTAGTGTTGAAGGGTTTGAGTAGTATGTTATAGGTTATGAGTTCGATTATCAGCTCATCGTAAACAAAAAAACAATTACCATTAAAATTTTGTAAGAATTTTTTTTAATGAAAAATTTAATAAGAACTGAACTTATGATTTTTCTCTTAAAGAAACTTTTTGAACTAAAAGAAAAAATATATATGAATAGCTTTCCCAGCATTTTTTCTCCGTTTGATCCCTAGTGTTCAAAATACTACCAAATAGGGGTATAGAAAAAAAGATAAGTGGTCAAAAGTGACACACGTAAACATAAGGCCAAATGGCCCAAGCCCATAATATAATATGCATAACCCTAAATAATTGTCTTATTATGATGTAGAGAACAAAATCTGCCGCCAGGGTATTTGCTAGTCTTCTTCTTCCAACTCTTCTTCCAACTTCCTGTGCTTGCTATTCTCTATCGTTTTGCTTCATCTTCTTTTCTTTTCATTTTTCTCATTTTTGCTTCATCTTCATGTGTTTCTTATTCTGGTTTTCTTTTTTCTTTTTTATGCTCGGTATATACCATGTATATGAAAAAAAATAGTGAAAATTCTGGTGTGGCTATAGCCACACCCAGCCTCTATGTAGATCTGTCCCTGATCATATACTACTTACTTTGTTCTTTGGCATAAATAATAATGCATGAACAAAATTGAAAGAAATTTCATTGGAGAAGAAGTTAGGAGATTTACAACAATTTTCTTGATAACTTCATAACTTCAAGTGAAAATGAGTATAATTTGATGCTACATAAAATAAACAATCACAATACAAAAAAAAAAAAGTATCAGAAGAAACACATACCTTGTTTAACACCAACAGCTCTTAATTAATCATTCACATTCTCCACAGTTAAGGCTGAGAAATATCTATAGATAAAGAGATGAGAAATACTTAAAACAGAACATAGGAACCCTTTTGGAGAAACCTTTGTACTTGTATTATGCTATCCACGTAAGAATGACTAACTATGGAACATTTATTTTGAGTTGGGGGGTTGGCAATGGCATAACAAAAAAAAAAACAAAATAATTGAATAAAGTTCATGAATCTTGATCCAATTTAATGGAAGATATTGTTGCACTATTACATCTAGTCAACATCCATGAAGCACCGACACAAACACAAACATCAAACACGACATTGACACTGATACGTCAATAGTAATGTTATTTAATTCTATTCATTGTGTCGATGTCGTGTCATGTTTATATTTGATATCAGACACGCCTTCAATTATGATGTCGGTTTTGCATATGTCATCATACAAAATATTTAATCAAGCCAATGACACACTTACACGTATGCTATGTAGTGCAGAAAAAAGTAGTGCATAGTTTAATGTAGCGCATATTTAATGGACGGTGTTGGTAAAATCTTGAATTTTAATTTAATTTTTTTTTGTTTTGAATCAAACTCAATTTCAAAGTCATGAATTTAGAACCATATGTCTAGTCACTAGTGGAGATAATTGAGCATTGGTGGATGAATTGCTTTAAGCTAGCACAAACTTGTTCATATATTTTACTTGTATATAAAAGAATCCACATGCTTCTTCTCTTGACCTATGAACATGAATTTAGGAATAATAATTTAGGCATTGAACGTTCATTGTCCACTACATTATCAAATGTGGAGAGAGATAAGAATAAAGAGGCTAATAGTAGGAGTCTAGGAGAATCATAGCATAAGTAAAACAAAGACATTTTCGGTGCAAAGTATGAATTAGGGATGCTGATTTTATCCAGATTTATTAGTTACTGCAAAATGTATATGCGATAGAATAAAAATCCGCAAAAGTCCCTAAACATAATTCAGTTGGTTGAAATATTGTATGTAAAATGCAGTGATTGTGGTTCAAACTCTGATACTCCCACTATTTCATTTTAAAATGTGAAATTCTAGCCACTAGACAATAAAAAAATCCGCAATATTTATTCTAACTATAAGTAATTACCTGCAAAATTAAATGGATATAGATATGGATGTGGATACAAATATAATTTAGTACTCACTCGATTTTGTTATAAGAGATGAGTGTTATATTGATAAATAATATCTTTTCAACGTAAATTTAGAGAAATTAATATTAAAAGAGACTACCAAATCACCAAAGTGGAAGACACAATGGGCTTCTTAGATCATTAAAAAAAACTCGGTGTATATTTGTAGAAAATTATATATATTTTTTGAAGTGGCAAAGAAATTAATATATAAAAGTACAAGACGTATTCTACCGCACTAGGGAAAAAGTATAAAGTAGTACCAAAGCTTAAGAGCAAATTCCAATCACAAGAACAGGCCAAAAAACAAAAAACCTCACTCAAAACTTATCTAACCAAACAATCTAGGGCGTACATTACATCATTCGTAGTACATAAAATGCGAGTTCAATTTCTTCGCCAAGAGCCACTTCCAAGAAATACACTTGATCGTTTCCAAAACATCCTCAAGATCAATAAATTTGTCGAAAAATATTTTATCATTCCTAACATGTCAGATGACCCAAATAACCGACCAACAATATCCTTTAAGAGGCTTCTTGCCACACTTAAGAGATGACAGAAAACCTTCAAAAAAGAAAAAATAATTCCCGAAAAAACCTCAACCACACCAAACCACCTATACACCTCAACCTAAATGGACCAAGCCAAGGAGCACAAAGAGAAACCAATGATTCTCGGTTTCAATACAAGTTATTTTGTAGAAAAATTGACATGGGACTAAATCACATAGAAAGATATAAGGAGTCAAAATTGTTCAAAAATAAATAGAAATCGGAATCAAAATCACAATACTTAAGAGGGCCAAACATATAATTTAATCTTCATATTTTCAATGCAAAAGTTATTTTGTGATGTCATTCTTATAATATGGTTTCATGTTACATTAATCAAAATCATGTAAATCTATGACTCATTATCTCCATACAAAAGCTTATGTTGTCATTCTATTTTTCCATTGTTCTTTCACATCGATATCATTTAAAACTATGCAAAAAAAAACAAAATACATGCACACACACAGATATATATATATATATATATATATATATATATATATATATATATATATATATATATATATATATATATATATATATATATATATATATATATATATATATATATAATTTTTGCCTGTTAAAAAAAAATTATGCAAAATTTTTAATATATTGCATATATTACTTAATTTTTTAAGTCAAATTTCTCTTAATAATACATATCACACGATTCTTCACCGAAATAGAAGAATAATGAGGCTACTGTTAGTTAGGAGAATCATGCATGACATAAATAAAGAGACATTTCAATCATTTTTTTAAGAAAACATGATTAATTTAATAATCTTATCATTTGATCATTAATTTTGAGTTATGGACAAATTAATAAAGATCATATATCAATTAAAGATTAAATGATTAATTTTTTAAGTGAATGATATTTTAGGGGTCTCTATCTATAGCATACTACTAGAGCTGTCAAAACGGGCGGCCCGACCAATTTCGTGCCGGGCCGGTCGGGCTTTGGACTTCGTCGGGCCGGGCTAAAAAGTCCGGATAAAAAACGGGCTACCAAAATTAGTGCCCGGCCCGGTACAGGTAGTCAGGCTTCCGGGCTGGCCCGGTTAATTTTTAATTTTTTTATTTCTAGTGCTCAAACTCAACCATGTAAATAGCATTAATAATTCTCGCGCGTCCTATTTTTTACTTATCCGCTATATATATAGAATAATTCTCACGCACCGTATTTTTACTCATCCCCTATCTACGAGTTTCTCGCGCGCCCTATTTTTACTCATCCACTACCTACGAGTTTCTCGCGCGTCATATTTTTACTCATCCGCTACCTACGAATTTCTCGCGCGCCCTATTTTTACTCATCCGCTACGTACAAGTTTCTCGCGCGCCCTATTTTTATTCATCCGCGTCCTATTTTTATTCATCCACTACGTACGAGTTTCTCGCGCGCCCTATTTTTATTCATCCACTACGTACGAGTTTCTCGCGCACCCTATTTTTACTCATCCACTACCTACGAGTTTCTCGCGCCCTATTTTTACGCATCCGCTACTTACGAGTTTCTCGTGCGTCATATTTTTACTCATCCGCTACCTACGACTTTCTCGCGCGTCCTATTTTTAATCATCCGCTACGTACGAGTTTCTCGCGCGCCCTATTTTTATTCATCCACTACGTACGAGTTTCTCGCGCGTCCTATTTTTACTCATCCGCTACCTACGAGTTTCTTGGGTGCCTATTTTTACTCATCTGCTATACTTAAGTAGCGGACGGTGTTTTATAATTTATATTACAAACTAATTTCAAATCATCCAAAACAAATTATTTATATTTATATTTTATTTTATTTTTTTAATTTTAATTTTTTCGGGCTTGCGGGCCGCCCGCGACCCATATTTTAATCGGGCTTTTGTCGGGCCGGGCTAAAAAGCCCGGAAATAATTCGGGCTAGGATTTTCAAAGCCCGAGAAAAAATTGGGCTTGGCGGACCGGCCCATTCGGGCTAGCCGATTTTGACAGCTCTATATACTACGGTACATCATAAAATTCATGTGGCGGTTATCATACATGTTAGACAAGCGTCATTATAATTAACAAATATGAGACGATAAAGGTAGTAATGAAAATGGAATAAGTGTGATACTAGATTTCTAGCCACTACATTACTTGATAAAAAAAAAAAAAAAACAATGATGAAAATTTGTTGAGACTAAAATCAAATGCCATCCAATTAAAAGTTACAAATTTATAGAAATGAAAAGAAGAAAAAAAATTAATCCTTAAAATATAATTAAATGGGATCATTTATGTACCAAAAAAAAAGGGATCATTTGTGCAAATATTGTTCATTTTTTCATTAGTATTTTTCCTTTTTTGACGTAAATAGAGTATTCTCTTGTTTAAATACAAATAATTTTTTCAAATTTAATTTATATTTTGTCAAAAAGAAATAGAGATAGTAGTTCACCAAAGGGGAAAACAAACATTAGTAATAATAAAATACATATAACATAAATCTATAAAATATTTGTCATAGCCATTCATGAAGATAAAGAAGAAGAAAAATGGAGAATGGACGTTAGACGGTAGCTAGGAATAAGAATTTTAAAGCAACAAGCAGGCAACATAGGTGTGTACTCAATAGAATCTTAAAAGTGGAACAAAAAATGACTTGAAAGTGACATAAATATTGATAATGAGAATATTTAGGAAACAAATATATTTATGTTTTTTAAATAATTTTACATTTGCTGTAAAAAATTTATACTCTATACTATTTTAGTTTAAAGATGCATTTTCTTTGTGAAAATTTTAAATTATATAATATGACTTTTACACTACAATGATTTTTTTTTATTTTTAAATTTAGATGTTAATTACTAGTTTTTTTTTTTTTTTGACGCATTAATTACTAGTTTAGGGGAAGGGAATTTTGATAATTCTGAATTCATTCATAAGGTAGGTAAAATTTGTCAAAGAAAATTAATTAAATTATATTGATTTGATATATGTTATTCTCAACATGGTTCAAATAAGTGAAAAGTAGTATATCTATTTTTAGAAAACCATCGTAATTAGAATATTTGGTATCGTAACAACTCCACAAAATATATTTCCCAAAACTTCGATCTTCCACAAAATATACTATGTGCGAATTAGCATTTGTTCTCTAATCTACAACTTCCAAATATACATTAATGCAAAGAAGGAAGTCCTAATCCTAATGACCTTTGTATAATGAAATTGGCCAAACTATCACTCACTCATTCTCACTCACTCAGCTGGAAATGTAAGACACAACAATTGTTATGTCGTCCAGTTTTCCGCCACAACGGTGGTATCCAATCTCGCGAGCAGCAGCTGAATTGAATACAAGTTCCCGCGCAAACACTCCTGCATTAACGCCAAATTTTTCCCAGCCACCACCATCTGCAACACCAATAATTTGTTCATCTGGGCAATTAAAATAAGCATCATGTATCGTCACCTTAGCTCGATGTGGTATGTAACATGAACCTGATAACATCTTCAAAAACGGCTTGCGAGTTCTGAAAATACAAGACATGTTCAAAATATAAAAATATCTTTACAAAAGCAACTATTTTATTTTTAATCAAAATATAAAAATATGTTTTTTTTTTATGCTTTCATAAATATAAAAAATCTTTTCCAAAAAAGTAAATATAAAAAATCAAAAATTAAACTAAAAAAGTACTCTTTAATAGTAAATAAATTGTGTCAAAAAAAATAGTAAATAAATTTGAAAATTTTATTATTATTATTTTATATATTTAAATATTTATAAATATAAAAATTATATTTAATTAATATTGGTTGAACCCCGGTCCAAACCTTTAAACCTTGAACCAGTTTCTCCACCGATTCAATGTCCGGTCCGATTTTAATTACCTTGGTATTAATGACTTAGATTCTAAACTTTTGTAATATAATAAAAAAAAAATCAATAAAGAAATATGAACAATGTTAGGCGGAGCATTCAAAAAAAGATTAAAGAAAATTCAATAGAGAGAAATTCACTAAAATTGGACTTGACTTATATGATGGAGATATTAGCAATGTTTTAAAAATAATTTACCAACTATTTGGAATCTTTGATATTTGTAGGGTTAAAATTCCAATTCAATCAACAATTAAAAAAACGGGTTAAAATTCCAATTCAATCAACGATGGGTGCTTGTTTTCGTAATAGTTCTGGTGAGTTTACTGCTAGACTCACGCAGTGGCAGCAACTGACTTTATCAACAGAGGAGGGTGAAGCATGGACATTATTGCAAGCCGTGAATGAAGCTAAGGGTAGAGGCTTAGAACGATTCCAATTTGAAAGTGATTCTCAAGTGTTGGTTGAAGCTATTCGTACCAAGCGGCTTCTATCATAATATTGCGTCGGATCGAGTCGAACCACCATCTTTTTTTGAGTGAGCCGCATTTCCTCCATATCATTGCTCAGATGTATAACACGGTTAAAAAGTTTGAAAATAATTATGTTTGTTTGATATAAAAATAGAAAAAAATTGACAATAGAATGTTGATTTTACTTTTTAATTAATCTCAACCATTAAATTATATCTTGCCACATGTCTCGCATCTATGAAACAATACTAGAGCAATTCTTTGAAGACGTTTGAATTTGACTTATTTTTGAGCTTATGACAATGATTTATGCAAATAAATAAACATTTATGTTATTTCATAAGTTTTCACTATAAAAAGTTAGATCTTTATAAGTTATTTTTTCATAAATTACATTGAAAAGTTTATAATAGTACATAAAAACTTATTTATTTGCCTAAATTATTTCGCATAAGCTCAAAAATAACTAAATCCTTATTATATAAAAAAAATCCAAACTGGCCCTATTTTCGAGTTGGGTTAGGTGTTAGAGTATCTCCAATAAGAGTATCAAAGAGGATTTCATAGGCTAATGATTTGTACCTAATTTTTTTATCATTGGAGTTTCATAACGTGACATAGATCAAAGTATCAAAATTGATGTTTTTATCATTGGAGTTTCATGGCGTGTCATATAGGATATCAAAATTGATGATACGATATTTTATTTAAGGTATTGTATCCTCAATTTAAGTTAAAAAAATAAATATAAAATGGACCACTTATTAATAATGTATCATACTTAAAATGATATCACCATTGAGAGGTGTGTGTGGAGAGAAATTTTTTTTTTTCTAAATACTCTAGTAAGGAGCACATTTGAAAAAAACTTTAAGTTAAATTTCTCTTAATGAGATTTTGGGTGAAGATTAAAATCTAGACTAATTGTAAAAATCATGGTCCATGAATCATGATGGACCATTTGTACCACCCGTCCACGTTAGCATCAGCCTTAAAGGCTAATGACATATTTACCATTATGGTGAATTTTTATTGGTTATATGATATCATTCTTCTAGATCGTGGCATCTTCTTCGTATTCTCAACTTATTTCATGTTTGTTTTTCTTTCTCCTTTCATATATATGTTACTTTGATAATCAATTGGTCACTATCTTCATCGCACATGAAATCAACTACATCCATATTAAGTGAAAGTCATCATCATCATCTATACCCTTAAATATGCAAATACTCATAACACACTCAATACATACTCGTCTATTTTAAATACCATTCTTTGAATTCAATTCATATCAACTTCAAAATCCTATTTAGTCAGCAATTTTTGCTACCGATTTTATTATATTTCAATAGAAATATACATTCTTGTACTGTAAACATAGATGTTATGCAACAAAACTTCCACATTGATGTTGTTTCTTGTCGTAATTTTCTTAAACACGATTACTCCAAACATGCACTAAGTCTATTTTGTTTATTGAAAAAGACCACTCATTTTTAGATATTTTTAATCACAAAAAAAACCTTGAAAAACTATCATTGGTTACCACATTTTGTCGTTGGACGATAAATAAAAAGGAAAAGACAAAACAACAAGTAATGAAATTTTTTTAAAAATGAAAAAGAATCCACAAATGAGGAAGGAATTGGACCCATGTGGCAATCTCTCTAGAATCCATAGACTTTTTGTACCTTCTCTTCACTTTCACCAATCACTCCCTTTCTTTAAAATAAAAAAACTTAGTCACCAAGAAAAGAAATTAATAAAGCTTCAATGTCACCTTTCAATGTGTTGTAGTACTACTAGTGGTTGTGAATATCACAATCAATAAATATATTAATATTAATATCACATTATCAAATAATTAAATAAATAATCCATTCACCCTCTCTTGCTTTCAAAACCAAAACATTACTCACATTAATTTCAAATTCCTCCTCATTCATCTTTGTACCAAAAAAAAAAAAAGCATATATTATAAACCATAATATATAAAAAATGCTTGATCGTGGAAGATACTACCAACCCACAATTTCTTTTCCAGTTTTTGATGATAATATATCATTAGGACAAAAAAAATCTCACAAGAACATCAACAACATTAGTGAAACAAAAAACTACAACAATTTTCAACATCATAATCATCATGTTGAAGATGATGAATCTTCTGGTATGTGTTCTCCACCTTTATGGAATACTCAACAAAACCAAAATCAACAAATCAAGAACAACTATAGAAATCTTTCTCCAGAATCAAAGACAGAAGCAATTGAAAGAGGACAAAGAGAGTTAATGGAAATGGTGAAGAACATGCCTGAGTCAAGTTATGAACTTACTTTGAAAGATCTTGTGGAGCATAAAGTTCATCATCATGATGTTGAAGAAAAAACTGCAGCAGCAATTGCGGATGCGGACCACAATTTAAAACCTTGCAGGAGGGTTATAAAAGATCAGAGGAATGATTTTAGCAACAAAAATGGACGAAAAAGAGAAGGAATTAGTACTAGTAGAAATAATAGTAGAAGCTTGGAAAATGGAGGATTTTATTTGAAAATGGGGTTTCCTATTTCCTTGGGATCATCTAAGAAACATAATAAGAAGAAAGAGGTGTTGGTTAAAAATAATAGTTGTTCGAAGGTTTCGCCTCGATCGTCGTCGGTTAGTGATGGATCTGTTAATAATAGTAAGGATTGGTGGAAGAAAAAGAGTTCTAGCACTGGTCATTCAGAATGTGATGATGGTAGCATGAAAATATATGGTAGCAGCAGTACCAGCAGCAGCAGAAGTAATAGCAGGTATGTTCTTAACATATAATTGTAAGTTTTTTTATAAAAATATTGAATGAGTTTATATAAATGTTGAGTGAATAGATAAAAATTCAAGTAATTAATTTAATTTCAAAGTATAGTATTTTTTTTATAAGCATTTCAAAGTATAGTATGAGTTTTGTTAGGAGTCGAACGAATCGACCGACTTATATGTCGAACAAAGGAGACTTTCTTCATGGCTAGTTATGTTTGGCTTTGTATTTGATTTTGTCTTTGGTTATTGATGAAATTGAGTTGATTTTATAGTCTCAATAAAAACTAATGCATGCTCATATGAGTTTTGAGCTTAATGTGAATTAATTAACAATGGTTATTTGCAAAATTTGCAATTTTGTATAGTAGTAGGTATGTAATATAACTGTACGATTGCAACTGTAATTTAAAACCATTCAAATGATTATTTAATTAAAAAGTTTTCAATGTTTAGTTTAGTTTAGTTAGTAGTTTTGGAGTGAAGATTGGATTTTATTTATCAAGTTCTTGTGGCAGTTTTCAAAATGTCCTCCCTTTTTGGAGGGACTAGAAGCTATAGATGGGAGATTTGAGTAAAAATTGTCCAAACTATACACATGCTTACTTTCAGACATTGTAGATATTCCCATGCTTCTTTAATGTTTGAATTTGACTATAATTTTGAGAGAAAACTATATTTTAAAACTTGAACAAAATAACATTATTACCATGATTTCTTCGAACTCACTGTGATTCCGAATATGCACATTTTTCAAATTATATAACATATACTATAACATGTGCTTGATATCTTCAAGTTCTCTAGCCATAAAACATGGACACTCTTCGAATCGATGTCCAACACTGACACGGCACCGACACATATCATTATATTGAAGTATGATATGTTCTTAAATTATTATTTTTGTCGACGTGTCAATATTCGTATTATATCTGGTGTTCGTGTCTCTGTGGTCCTTCATATATTAATATGACCCTTGTGAGTAAAAAACAGTCAATATATAATAATGGAAGTAAGAGTATGTTTGAGTTTTGTGGTAGATTAATTGACCCTTACTTTAACATTGTAGGCCAAATTGGCCAATGTTGTTGATAAGACTTTGATTTCCTGCTGTACAAAAAGCACGCAGTTTCACGCTGTATTGCATCCTGGTCGTCCGATCACGATCTAATAGATCAGATTTATAGTGGTTGCTTTTTACTGTATTTATTCTAAGCTGTTGGATCGTGATTGAATAGCCAGAATGCAGTACAGCGTAAAACTACATGCTTTTTTTATCGTAGGAAATCCAAATCCGTTGATAAGTGAATGTGAACAAACAAGTAAACATGTAACAGATGTTAAAGGAGCCTTAAAATGAAAGACACCACCAAATAGATAAAGTAGTATAGTATTATTGTGGCGTTTCTTTTTAGAACTTTATATAAATCAAGTCAAAGTTTTGTTTGAAGGCGTGCAGTTCATGACTTCATGTTGGTCGATAAAGCTAAAGTAACTACAGTTTTGTTTCTTAGTTACGTGCTATTTTAATTTGTCTCACACTGTATTTTCATTACACAACAAATTGTTGCTAACTAAATTTGTGTGTAGCTAGCTTATGGCAATCGGATTTGCCGTAGTTACTCCTCTCAACTGTCTGATTTAAATTAACAGTGTAGATCATTTAACTATAATTAAATTGATGTTTAACTATTTAATCTCAAATCAACGGCCTGCGTATACCTTTTACAGCCACAAATCTATACCTCTTAATTTAGGATTAAATTGACATGATTTATAATTTCAAAAAATAACTTAGTGATTCACTCATTGTAATTATGGTCCTTGCTCTCACACATTTAACAATATTTTCAGTTTAGTGTGTATTTTCATAATACTAACAAGTTTTTGGATGCAATTGCAGGCATGAAACGAGTGCTAGTAGTTGCTGGCCTTTTCTACGAAAGTCCGAAATCACAAAATAAGTGTGTTAGGAAAACATTAAAATCGTAGCGGAAAGTAATGGTGGATCAGAAACTACACATCGAAAGCTTCTACACATCATGATTGACGAAATTTAATCACAATGAAAGTTGTCCACCGTTCAACCAAACACATACTAAGTGTTGTATTTGATGTTCAAGATTTCAAAATATTGTACGAAAATGAGGGCATATAAACAAGTAGGCAAATACAGCATTTGAAATATTTTATGAAATATGCTTTGTATCATATTCAGCTGACACATCAAACACCGAATTGAGATACGTAGTTTATCTTGTTATTTTTCTTTTATTTTGGTCACCAAACATATCTGAATGCGAATTTGTTCTACAAAACATGACTCTCTTATTTGTGTAGCATCACGTTTTACATATGAAATAGAAATTGAAAATAGGTTGGTTGATTGTTTAATCAATTTCAGGTTTATCCTTTCTACGATTTGATGAGCTGTTAGGATTTTTATTTTTATTTTTTTGTTTTCACCACCAGTTTAATCTGGTTTGGGGTCAGTTATGGTATCAAATGGTTTCAACCTCCTCCCGATCGCAGTTGCGGGGATCGAACCGTAGTCCTCCCTACCAAGTTCAGCGTCAATCACCACTGAACCAACTAACGATTGATAGTTAGGTCCTTTAATTAAAGTACATAAATATGATATATGAATTATTGAATTCAAAGCCTAGAAAAAGAAAAGTTATTGATGTCAAGGAGAACGAGAGCAAGAAAGAAAAGTCTCAACCACCATAATCTTTTTTTGAGGTCCATGGTGACTTAGAAGATGAGAAATACATGGATGATTGTGTTCATTGCTAAATAAATAAAAGAGTTTATGCTAGGAGATAAATAAATATAAATAAATAAATACAGTGGTGGTAGGTGGAAACCAAAAAAGCTTGAGAGAAAAGAATTTGTCCCTAGCTACCATTAATTTGGGACATGGAAATGCATTATGCACATTCCAGCTGTGCAAGTAACTATATATTGTATGTACGTAGCTTTAACCCAATTACATTTTTTCAATTATAGTAAGTAGTTTTTTTATTTTTAATGAAAATTGCTAACTAATACCTCCAAATCACTAGTTTTTTTTGTTTGTTACAAGGGCTAAAGAAAAAAAAAAAACTACATTTTCCAGAACCAAGTTTCAGTAGAGTCTGCGAAGAGGAGCTCCCTTAGACCATGTGGGGGGTGTGATGAACCGAGCGGTCTAAGTTAGAAGAGGCTCCAAGTTTAGCAAGAAAATCCAGTAAAAAAAGTTGTAAACAAGAGAAAAAATAACTTGTTGCAAGGATTTTTCTTGAGTTTTCCAAATTGACTAATTTGACATGTTTTAAAGAATGATAAAAATGAAATGTGAATTTTAATAAAAAGTTGGTGTTTAAGTTGTAAAGAAGACCAGTAAAAAAAGTTGTAAACAAGAGAAAAAAAATAACCTGTTGCAAGGATTTTTCTTGAGTTTTATGAATTGACTAATTTGACATGTTTTCCTTTAAATTTTTTCTATTATTTTTTTTTGTAAATTACAATGAAGGATAGGAATATTATTAAAACCGATAAGAACAAATTAGTAAATTTGGTAATAATTAATTTTATTATATTAGAAGTAGATTACAATAAAATAAAATAAAAAGCAAAACACGTTTCTCTTCTTCCCAATTCATGACTGCTTCACCGTTTAGGAATGCAATTTTCGATATCACAATATATACTTGTTTTGTAGAGTTTATATCTCTGACTCTATTTTAATTCATATTCTTTGCCTCTATATTAATTCACGTTTTTTGTTTTGTTATAGACGGAACTGAATGACACTTCACATGCTCCTTTAGATTTGTTTGTTCACACACATCAACATCGTAAGTGAAATTCCTGATACACAGTAGACAAGTGTTGTCCACGATATTCAGACACTTGTTGTAACACTTGTCTTAACGGTAAGAACAATAAAGCAGAGCATTAAAAACATATACTGAAAAGTATAAACAACACACAAAATTGTTAACTCAATTCAGCATCACAGTCTACTCTGGGGGCATACCAAGTCAGGGATAAAGTCCACTAAATAGTATCAATTCGAAGACCACACAGCAAACTCCTCGTTTACGATCTTCTCACTTAATTACTACTCGTGCTATACTTTCTACCTAAGACTCACCTAGGTATGAGGCCCTCCTCAACTCCCTCTTCAATCACAGACAGCGATTGGATCAACAGAACAATTCTGAACAAATGGTATGGTGGAGACACACTCCTTTAAACCAGATTCTACTCTCGCTTAAAAGCTCTTGAGTAAATCACAAATACAATTCAATAAACATAGTCCCAAGCTTGCATCGATGAGACACAAGAAAGGCTCACGATTAACAATGAATAGACTAAACCCTAATTGACACTTTGACAATTGTGACTTTAGTCAACATATACCATGATTAAATCAGACAAACTATGTGCTTTGATAATCAGAGGCAGCACCCAGAGAGGTTTACAAAGTAAAGCACAAGGCTTTACAAAGACACGAAACCCTAAAAGACTACATCTTTGATATTCTATTTTGACTCTAGTTTCGGTGTGTAAAACAGGGTTAGCAGCACCCTTTATATAGCAGAACCTTTGTGGGCTTTGAATCAATAAGCTTCTGCTCCAAGAAAATCTTCAGAGGTTATATTATAAAATTAAATCTTTTGATTCCTTATTATTTTATAATATTCTTGAGAAACAAGTAACACAATAAACCGCCTTCTGAAGTTTCATTAACCACGTGCGTCTTGTTGTATAAGTAACCACAAAATAATTCTTCAAGCAAATCTTCAAAAGATTGCACACAAAATAATAACGCAAGCTGGCGTGCAGTCAGATCACATAGGTGTTGTTCCAATATGTGTTTACATCTGTCTCAACACTTGATGTAAGCACATATGTCTCAACACTTTGGCTAAAAGATGTTTTTGCAAAATGTAGCCAACATACAAAAACTCAACTGTAAGACTAAGACTTGGGTTGATCAAAGATCGGAACATGTCTATGTAATGAATTCTTAACTTTAAATAGTTTTTTTTTATGTTGATTTTATTTTATTCTGCTTAATTATAAAATATTAATTAGCCTTATTTTATGTTGATTTTGCACGGAACTCCGCCACCAAGGGATATAGATGTCTGATGATGATGATTTTTGAGTTAGTTAGGATATTAACTTTTTGTATGCAAGAATTGAAAAAGATTTATTCTCCCTTTTGTAATTTTGATTATGTTTTGGATTGATTATGTATTTTTTTATAAGTATTTGGTAAAACTTAAATATATTATGGTCATATTGTTGTGTGCATGTTTAATTCTTTGGTGTGTATAATGTTTTAGATATATTAAATTAGATCTAAAAAATTGCTTTTAAAAAAAAAACTTAGAGACAAAAATAGAGAATGAATTTAATATATAAAGGCGCAAATTCGGTTGCAAATTCGATCGCAGTGAACCAGGAATGAATTCCAAATCAATCACTAAAATCGGTCACTAAATCAGTCGCTAATAGAGACGGAAATAGAGACCGGTTTTAAACTAATCGGTTGCAAAATCGGTAGCAACGAAGCATAAAACAATCCCAAATCAGTCACAAAAACGGTTGCTAAAACCGGTCACTAAAAATAGTCAATAATAGCGTCGAACTACGCGTCGCAAATGTCAGTCTCTGAATTAGGTCTCCAAATTGGTCGCTGAAATCTGTCACCAGTTCGGTGGCTAAAAATCGATCGTTTGATTGGTCACTATGGGTCAGCCACTAGGGTTTTTGCCACCTCAAAAATTTGGTCACTAATTCAGTCGCTGATAGTTTTAGCGACCAATTTTGAAGATTTTCGGTCTCTAAATGCGAGATTTCTAGTAGTGACTGTCAAAAAAATTATGTCATTTTATAATATGAATGAAGAATTAAGTTTTCTTTATTATACAACTATTTATTATTATTCTTTTTCTTTAATTTGTTTAATTTTAATTTTTCATATCATTAATAAATGCATATTTTTAAAAGAGGATGCTTATTTAAACCATAACTAGTAATGTAGTGACTATATACTCCCTCCATCCCAAAACTTTAGTCCTTTTAGAGTTTTGCATGAAGATTAAAAAATGAAAAAAAATGATAAGTAAAGTCACTTTTACCCTTACTTTATTAAGAAAGAAAAAATATATTTAATTAATGTTTTAACTTTAGTAAGGGGTACAAATGGTAAAATATCACTAAATATACAATAATTTTTTAAAAGGACTAAAGTTTTGCGACAAAATTAAAAAGATGAAAATACTAAAGATTTGGGAGGAGTATATAATAATTGAAACCATGCATGCCATATTTATATTGTCAGTACATTACTGTGTGGTGTAAATTAATTAAATAAAAATAAGTGCAATTTTTTCTTTTGTTTCAATTGGACTCAATCAAAGCTACCAACTTTTTCCCTTAACGTAAGTTTGTTTAGCTTTTCAGCTACATGATTGAAATTTATTAATAGATAGAGCACTTTCAAGTTTCATGTTTGCATGATTGAAATTTAATACTCCGATCCTTTTTATAAGGAACACTTTGAAAAAATCACACAGACCAATGAAGCACATTTAACATAGTTATTTTCATTTAATACTCTTATAAATTTAAATTTATTCCATGTATACCCTTATTTAATTACTCTTTATTCAACTAACTTACTTATTTTTAAATTCTCTCTCATAATAAATAAGGGCATAAGTGAAATTGAACATTTAAAACATTTGAAAATTGGTCAAAGTTTCTTATAAAAAGGACCAAATTTTTTGCCCTAAGTGTTCCTTATAAAAAGGACCGGAGGAAGTAATATAACTTAGAGTCCAATTTGAATTATTCTACGTAATTCTATAAATGATCTAAACAATTTGAATTATTAAGAAAATCAAATTTTTTATTTAATATGAAAATATTAATACAAAATACTTTCTGCGAGTATTTTTAGTTACAAATTCATTAATAATTTTTTATGTTCTTTTATTTCTTTCTTAGTACATAACATGACTAGACTATTCAACCTTTCTAGTTACATAACTTACATTAACAATTTCAAATAGTTTTTCAATAATTTGTACTTTGAAAAACTTCTTTAATTCTTTAATTTTGTTTATGTTTTGATTTGTTTTTATGTTGATGTTGTTGTTTCAATTTATGGGCTTAATGGTGATATTCTAATTTTGCCTGAAGAAGAAGATGAACAGGGGCACTAGGAGTAGAAATGGTGATACTCTTAAATGAGAATGGGTGAGATAAAGTGGTGAGTTTATGATAGATCTTGTAGGAGTTTATGGTGATACTCTAATATTGCGTGAAGAAGAAGTGATTTGTTTTCAATTGGAAGAAACGTTACTATTTTTTAAAAGGATAAAAATATCCTTGAGTTAAAGCCAACATATAATTTATAATAATTAATTAAATTAGTTTATTAGACTAAAGTAATTTAGTTATTTTTAATTAATTATCTAAATTACGGAGTATTAATATATTTAATTCAATTTTTAACAAACTTAATTTGTTAATATATATAATTTATTATATATTGAATTAATTTATAATTTAATTGGTTTAACTTTGAGTTGTTTTAGCATTTACAAAGTAGATATACTATATCTTATTCATATGGTCATTACGTATACAATTTATTTAGCACTGACCAATTGAAAAAAATAATAGAGCAATTTGACATCAAGCAAATCTCATGCACAGACACAAAGGTAACAATTGTAAAATTAATTCATGACATATGCAAGGGTAAAGGTGGAAAATAAGAAAAATGTAGCATTTCTCCTCTCTTTCTCGGCTAATATGGAGAGAAGAATAAAGTTGGTGGGTCCCATGTTTTATATCTCTCTCTTCCCTATTTCAATTACCACCAAACAAGAGAAATTCAACATTTCTCTTCAATTTCTCTCTATCCAACTTCTTTCTCCCCTATTTCACCCATACCAAACACAACATCATTGATTTGCGTAATTTTCTTTCCTCCAACTCTTTTTCATCATACCAAACGAAGTATTAGAAAAAATATATCCCTCACAAGAATCACTTTTAGTAAAATAAATACCATTATTAAATTATTATTTTTTCAAAATAAATGTCACTTTTAGCAAAAAAAATATTTTGTTTCAATATAAATGTTATTTAATATTTACACTTTTCAAGGTAGAATTATTGTTTTACTTCAAATTATATCTTTTAATTAATTGATTGTAAGCGTCGAGACTTTATCATGCTCTCAATTGGGTTCAAGACTTACAACTAGAACGAATGAATTTTGTGCTTGACTCGAAAAAAGTGGTTGATTATTTTCATAAGGGTGGGAATGATGTCACAGAGTTTAATGATGTTATAAAAGAATGTCATCGTGTGTTTGATGTAAATTTTGAAAACTCCTCTCATGTGGAGTTTAATATGAGACAAACGAATGGGGTCGTTCATGCACTTGCAAGGATAGCCACATCGAAAGCTAGCTCTAATGTGATCATTGATGTACCTACATGTATTCAACAATTGATTATGAATGAAATGTTATAAGCACCTTTTAGTAAAAAAAAAATTATATAATGAATGTCCATTAGGTTTTGGTCCAATATTGTCCTATAAATACAGTCTATGTTACAATGTAAACACTTGAAAGACATAATACAATATACTTTTATTCTTTCTTTATCTATTCTCTTGCTCTTCTACTTTAGTTTATAACATTAGTATCATTATTTTTTAAAATCCCCTGTGATAGCGTCTATTACCCACTCATCACAAATTTATCTTTTCACTACTTCAACTTTTCAATATTCAGTTATTCACACATTTTCTCTCTTAAATGTACTTTTTTCTCTCATAATTCATTGAAGCGTCAATTTCTTCTCTCCGAATCATTTTTTATCTCTTCTCTTACTTTTACTTCTCTTGAATGATTGTTTAATTACATAAGAAAGTGACAAATTAATTTTATAATGTTAGTAGTGTATCATTTAATATTTTCAGAATACAACTGTAACTTGTATAAACTTTTATGTTTTAGTTTTTTCTTTGTTACTATAATTGTGTATTTTATAAAAGTTTGTTATATACTCTAGACAAAAATTATATATACTATTTTTTCAGCTCCACGGACAAAAAATTATGGATTCACCACTGCGTATACTACTTTTAGAGCAATGTACTAGTAAATTTTTTGACAAAATTGTTATATATTTAGGCAGCATCATTATATTTTTAATGTCTAAAAATTTAAAACGTTTACACTCATTTTAAAACAGAAAGATAAATCCATAACACAATAAGCGGAGATTACAATTTACAACCACTTCAAACATTGCATGGAAAATGTTTAATCACGACATTATTCTTCTTATGTCATCTTTTTACGTAAACTTTGAGGTTAAGTTTGTTAGGAGACAAGTAAATTTGGTTGTTCATACTCTTGCTATGACGGCCAATGTTTGGGCTAGTTTCCATAAATTTGAGAATATTCTCTTATGTATTGAATATTTATTAGTTAATGATATGAATTAAGTTTGTTTGGTTAAAAAAAAAAACATTGCATGGACAAAAAAATCATTGATATAATTCATAAAATAATGAATGTTAAACGGCCTTCAACTTTCTTATTAAATTCTTGTATATAAAAACACTTTTTATCAAATTAAATATTCTGGATTCTGTCTTGGCCAAGTTAAATCTTAGCTGGACATAATTGAAATAGGAACAATATTTTTTAGGCTGCTACCTAACAAATTATACATTTGTTTTTTGTGATTGGTCAGCTTTTCCGGCCACTAGAACGACAAAAGTTGTCGATAAGATAATGTTGTAGATATTTAAACTTTTAATTATTTGATTTTAGGTTCGATCTCAGTTGATATATATATATATATATATATATATATATATATATATATATATATTTTAGCTAAAGTGATTAAATTTTTAAGTAGATCTCAATTACTTCGAGAAAATTTATCTTTACAGTTACGTGTGAAAAATATTTTTGATTTGGAAAAAAAAAAAAAAAAAAGACAAGTTGTCTTTGTTATGGCAGCTGTGAAGTTTGGACAACTTATGTACCTGACAAAATATTAAGAACGAATAAACAGAGGTAAGTCTTATTAAGCAACTAAAATTAGATTCGGTGGAAAATTATCTAATTAAATAAAATAATTTTACAAGTCTATAGGCAACTTATATTTGCAACCATACATACATAAATAGATAGGAGTAAATTGGAAGAAAAAAAAACACTTGCGTTGAGTAAACAATTTATGTAGTAGAATTTTAGTACTTACCTTTTAATGGTGTGTTTTTAAGCTGGACTTGAATTTATTTTTTTTTATGTGGAGATTTTTAAGGTGGACTTTCATAACTTTATATTGTAACATGTATTTATAACAGTTACTTGTCCGATTACAAATATAAGTAAAATAAGGTTTTAAATTGTGGTCTGCCTTTGTATATGCAGCCGCAATATTGTTGATGTGGTAAGCTCCATAACCGCATTGCATCGCAATTGAAGTGTAATTTTAATTCACGTGTACGGTTGCATTGTAGCCGCACCAGAAGTCACATTCTAGTTCGCATAAAATCTCACTTTTAACATTCACTTGACCGTGTATTTAAGCACATTTGAATCAGTGTTTATGGAATAAACTAAGACTATGCAATTGCGGTAAATAATATAGTGGCATAGTGGTGTCATTCTATATAGTTTGTGAAATTTCAAACTGACCTCACGCCACAACAACCACATTGCATGTTACAGCAATCACAACCGCAATTTAAAACCATTATTTACCTGGACTGGGCAATGGGCTTAAAGGCAAATTCAAACTAGCCCAATTAATATGAGAAAGGAAATAGGCCCAAAACAATTAAATCCTAAAGATCCATTTGGCGATATAAGGCTTTGGCGAGGTGGACGGTAACAGATAACGCCCATAAGACGGATTTGCATATGATAATAAATATCTTCCTCCTTCCCCGCTTTGGCATTTAACTTGGGAATGAAGAAACCAACTCCCTGAAACTGTCATGGCTTGGAGATCAAGGTTTTATTCCTACTTTCACGCTGCATCACCGGAAAAAGCGCTGAGGACCGGATTTGTAGGAACCCTAGCTTGGAGAAGAAGGCTTTAATGGTCTATAAATAGTTTCACATTTTCATCTGTAAAAGGATCGAATTCTGACTTATAAAACTCCCAGGGTTGCTGGGATTGAACTGAGGGTAGTCACACCATTTAATCAATAATACAAACCCCCTTGTTTTTTTACCAGAACATTTTGGCGCCCACCGTGGGGCTGCGGTAAAATCATTTGATCTCAGCCTATCACAGCAACTAGACGAAAAATCAAACATCTTCACATGGCTGGAGAGCATGGAAACAACGATAACTCTAGCGTTAACACCTTGCAAGCCGCCGTCGTAGAAATACGGCGCTTACAAACTCAGATTGCGGCCATCGAAGCCGAAAGAACTAATGAGAAAGAGAAAGCGAAATTGATTTCGGAGGAGGAGGAGGGAGAGGGCGTCATGGACGTACAGCCTTTAGCACAACACTTATGGGATTCCCAAGTGGTGGAAACAATCAAGGTTCCTCACCTTCCTACCTTCGACGGAAAGACGGATCCAAGGGAGCACCTGATGGCAATTGGAACACAAACCGCCATAATCAATGCTCCGGAGCATCTAAAGTGCAAACTACTAGCCGGCACCTTCAAGGATGTTGCCCTACGTTGGTACATGAACCTTCCAAAGAATTCAATTGAGAGTTATGTTGACTTTCATAAAAAATTTATCCACCAGTTCGCTGGATCGAAACACGTGAAAGTCACATCAACCAGTCTTTTCTCCATCCGCCAAAACCATGGCGAGTCATTGCGTAGTTTCCTCGCCAGATTTAGCGAAGCCACCATCAAGGTCTCAAATCCAAACCAGGAGATGTTCGTGGCAGCCTTCCACAATGGGCTAAGAGCAGGACATTTCAATGAGTCCTTAGCCCAAAAGCCAGCCTCGTCAATGCAAGAGGTAAACAAGAGGGCGGAGTGTTATATAAAGGGCGAAGAAAGTAACGCCGAGAAAAGACAAAGAGACGTTAAGGAGAAGGAATACGTGGGCCGTGCCACTAGAGCGCCTGAACACCCACGACCAAAAGCGGGAGGCCACCAAGGAGACCCATGGCAGAGGCATCACGGTAAGCCCTACCGCCAACCGCCCAGAAGAGAATTCAGGAGAACAGTACCCAAAAAAAATAGCTACTAATTAACTAGATTCAAACATAATATAGTTGTGTGTAACAAAATCAAACATTTTCTTCCACAATGGTATAGGATCACATTACAAAAGTATTCAAAAATGCAAGGTATCTATCTATGACTACATCACATTGAATTTGGCCTTGGAAGGTTCATTTAATTTGAACCTTCAAATAATTTCAGAACAATCCTAATGAATCTAACCTACAAACTACACTGCACAAATGAAACTGATTTTTCAATTTCTACTAATTGTACTAATATTTGAAGTAGAATAAAATGAAGTATAAGGTGTTGTTCTTCCACTTCCTTGCATAAGTGAAGATTGAAAAGATTCATGACCAAGTGGAACAGGTCTATCAGGTAAATTAGGAATATCAATATCACCTTCTAACATCTTAAGTGCTTCTGCAATAGTAGGTCTTAATGCAACCATTGCATGAGCACAAAGAATTCCAACAAGTACAAATCTTTCCATAATTTTTTCTGGCCCTTCATCTTTAACTCCTTCATCAAATATTTCATTAACTTTTCCTGATTTTGCAAGTGTCCAAGCCCAATCAGTTATCAAAACAACAGGTGAATTCATTGTATCAAGAACTTTTCTACCACTCATTACTTCAAGTATCACAATTCCGAAACTATAAACATCACTTTTCTCCGTTAATTGTCCGTATAATGCATACTCAGGGGCTAAATAACCATATGTACCAGCTACTCTTGTTGTAAGATGAGATTGTCCTTCATTACCTTGTTTTGCTAATCCAAAATCAGCAACTTTTGCTTTCATTTTTGAGTCCAAAAGTATATTAGTCGCCTTAATATCACGATGAAAAATCGGCGGCTTGATTTCATAATGCAAATAAGCTAGCCCTTTAGCTACATCAAGAATAATATTCTTTCTTTGTGGCCAAGTTAACTTATTAGCACCATTAATTGATAATTGATAACTTAAACTTCCATTTGGCATATAATCATAAACCAAAAACCTTCTTTTACCTTTAACACTATGACTTGTAACACAACATCCTCTTAAAGCAAGAAGATTCCTATGCTTAATTTTGCTAATAATCTCAACTTCATAACAAAATTCTTCATCGCCTCGAGTATCCAAATCAAAAATCTCTTTCACCGCGACTAAAGTTCCATCAGAAAGTGTTCCTTTGAACACAACACCATCACCACCTTGACCAATCATATTCTTCTGTGAAAACTTATTTGTAGCTTTTTCAAGTTCTGATATATGAAACCACTTAGCACCTGTATTAGGCAAAACACTGTCTCTAACACTATTTTCAACTGATCTATGATAAAGATTTTCTCTTCTCATCTTATTCCATTTTCTATACATAACAATCAACACAAAAGCTAGAATAACACCAACAACAGCACCTAATAATCCAAAAACAAGTTTCAAAATTTTTCCATTACTTGATGACCCTTTTGAGGAAAGTGCCATACCAAGTATACAACCAGCTGTAACAGGATCTGTAGGACCAAATTGATTCACAATACCAATAGCATATAAAACTGAATAGTAAAAACACTTAGAAGAATTTTTTGGAGAAAGATTTCTAAGTTGAGCAGTGACTTTAAAACCAGCTTCAGTACAAATATTACAACTAGTTTCAGAACTTAAATCACCATTACAAGAAGTATCTAAAGGACTTAACATACCAACTTTTTGTTTCCAATCTGTGATGTTTGATATACCTGCACAACTTGAAGTGTTTGTGACAAATTGAGTTGAGTTTTGAAAACAACTA
The DNA here is from genome assembly GCF_020283565.1 of Trifolium pratense. Lineage (NCBI taxonomy): Eukaryota > Viridiplantae > Streptophyta > Magnoliopsida > Fabales > Fabaceae > Trifolium > Trifolium pratense. Next base: position 35,258,324 of record NC_060059.1, on the reverse strand, counting down.
GGGACTAATGATGGTTGAATTTTTAAAGATGAAAGTTTGAGTTTGAAATCTTGTAAACATGTTGAGGAAATGTTTTCATTTGGAAGTTGAAAGATTAATGTTTCTTTAAGATGTTTTGCAAGTCCTATACCAAAGAGACTAAGAAGAGATTGACAACAGTGTTCTGAGTCAATTGGATCTCTGCATGTTGATGTGTCCCATGGAAAGGTTTCAACATAGCTGAGATCCATAGGACATGATGCAACAGCAGCAGAAACAGGAGGAGAAGCTGCATGAGAAGCTATGAAAAGGGTGAAAAGGAAGATGAAAATGGATTGGTTATGAATCATTTTTGGATTTGTGGTGAAGACACAGACACACAGACACAAGGATTGGAGGGTTATAATTAATAGAGATGTTTTTTGAGAGAAGAGGTTGGTTTACTAGTCAACCTAAGCATACTATGGTCAAAAAGATATGGTTCATATATTAATATTTAATGGATAACATAACTATAAATTAACATGTGCTTGATGCTGGTCTTTAGTCAAATTGGTTCTGTGAATTTAGTTAATAATTGTAGTGGTTAAGGGAACCTTCCTACTAATTTCAATGTAATTAGTTTTTTATTTTCAGGAGAAAGAAAGAAATTAAATATAGAAAATGGATTTATTTTAGCAGAAGTTTGATTTATAACTCTAATTTATAGATATTATTGTATATGTTTAACAATTTTTGACGAAAGTTGGTCACCAGTACTAGCACGCACGTAGTGTGCTGTCAGTAAAAAGGGAGTCGGGGCCTTTCGAATTCGGTGACTCAAGAAGCTCATATTTAGTATTAGGAATATCAACCTCTTTGACAGTGGCTTGCCGAGTTAGAAATTTCATACTTATAACATATAATCAATAACACCAATAAGACAATGACTTTCTAACTAAAATTCTACTCCCTCCATCTCTAATACTTAGTTTTAGTTTCTCAAAACTTTAATTGTTTTAAAATAAACTAAATATATTATTAGGAATATTTGTTATTTTTCTTTTCCTACATAAAGCCAAAAGCATGTGAGGGAATTATATTAATTTTGCATTAACATCCTTGTTCCACTTTCTAGATTGTCAACCTAACATACCTAGCTTTCACTTTCAAGGACTAATTTACTTGATTGTTTAGCTTCCAATTATCACAATGCTCCAATGTGGCAACCTATATGAAATTTCAACAAAGGGGGCCTCATGTCATATGTATTACAATTTTAACAAGAAACGTCACTTTAAGTCTTTAACAGCAACCAGAATCTACTATTTAGATAGAATATGTTTACTTTTTTCAACAAACTATTTCCTTAATGAAAGATTAAGATGAAAACACAATAAATGAGAGTTGAATTGTAATTTATCAACTTCTTCCACATTTAATTACATTTATTAGCAGATTGTCGAAGCTTCACAATTTTATCATTTCATGATTAGTTCAACCATTCAGGTTATGCCCTCGTATTCTCTTTTTTTCACCATGTCATTGGTGCGAGTTATTGTCCCATTGTGCTAATGACTAATCTCAACCGAATAATCTAACTGGGACCATCTTTAGTGGAGTCTCCCCTCCTAACTAATTTTTTTTTCATCAACAATATTTGAATCTAAGACCTTACTTAAGGGATCTGAGTCCAATACCACTAAAAAATAATGTTCACCCTCGTAAATTTTAAGTAGACCAGTTATACGTCAAAGCAGTGAAAGAATTGTGTAATTTCTTCTTCTCATGTTGCAAAATGATTTCAAAATAGCATGTATATGTAACAGTTCATATTTGTTTGAGTATAAAAAGTATAAGAAAATCATATATTTATTTAGATGGAACAATGAGCTGCTTCTAATATCAACAATTTCATGCTTTAAAGTTTGTATATACAACTGAATATTGCCATTATAACATATTGAAAAACCATTGGCAAACCCTATCTATACAATGGAAGCCAATGCAATATAATGGTAGTAATTATCTGCTCTTAGTTCAGTAATCTGTACAGTAATTAATTATACAAAGTCTTGCTTTGTTCTTCATTTTCGCGTGGATTATAGAGCCTTTTGATCAAGCCTCTCGTTCCAATTTAGACAGCGAATCAAGCTACAGAACCAATCGCCTGTTTGGTCAAACTTGTTAACAGTTGGAAGCGGATGTTCGCTCATATGTATTCGGACTGAGTCTCCTCTTGAGAGCTGCTGTCTTCTCTTTCCGTCAAACGAAACCCACGCGTTACTTCTAGCATCTTCTGGAATCTGTTATTAACAAACACCCACCGTGTATATCCTTAGCTAAACCTTACAATGTTAATATTATATTCATCAATGCTGCCAACACAAACTTAGCAATATCTTAAAAAGGGAAACATATTCTGGAATAGAAGACCAATCATAAGCCAAGAAATATTAATAAATATCAATAACCAATACGATATTTCTACGCAGAGAATGAATAACTTCACCTTTAATTCTAATCGAGCAGAATCTGGAAGTATGACTGGTCTAAATGACAGTGAATGTGGACAGATCGGGGTAAACAATATGCAGGGAACATTTGGATGGACCTGCAGTTTTCTTTTGTCATTAGATAATAACGTCAAGAATGAAATGATAAATTTCAGTATAACGCTATGTTTGTTCATATTATCATTCGATAATAATATCAAGGAAAAAATGACAAATTCTAGTTTTTGGTATCATCAGTTCATATATTTTACTAATACCTTACTCGTACCCCGTCAAAAATCTAATATTTTCGAAGCGAATAAAACTCTATTACAAGCTTACCATGGAACCTCCTGCAGCCGTGGAATAGGCTGTACTTCCCGTAGGGGTGGCAACGATGACTCCATCACCTTGTACCTGAAAGACATTACGTTTGTCGTCATATAGAAGGTATAGCACTGCATCATAAAAATTGTTTTGAGATATGAAATTTCAAAAATTGACTGTTCCATCATAGAATACAAAATATGTACAGACATTTAGAGCACAAACTATAAAAACATATAATAGAACTCACTTTGGTTATAAGCCGATCATGTTCATAGCATTCAATCTTTGAGAGGTATGGATTAGAACCTCGATCGACAACCACCTCATTTAGAATATCAAATACTTTCCCTGGCATTGCTTTACCTTTACGAAAAATTTCACATCGGAGACGCATCCTAAGAGTAATGTAGACACCATCTCGTGAAGTATTTCCATGAATGACTTGTCTTAAGTCTTGCTTGTATTCTTCAAACTACATACAAAGAACAGAACCGAAGTCAAACATATGACATTGAAGCTACTTGTATAATTTTATGATAAAATAAAGACAAAACTACATCAGGGGTCTTTAAACTTAATTTAAAGTTTCAAACAAGTCCTTCATCTTTTTTCATGTCAATTTCGTCTTTTATCTTTAAAATATTTACATCGTTGAGCCAACTTTCAACACAATTAGATCCTCATTCACAACAACGAGCTCACAATCTTAGATAAAAATTAAAAAGATCGTGATAATTTTGATGGATTAGGTTTTGTAACAGTCATTATGATGTAATTTAGATATTATTTTGATTAGTTGAAGAAGTAATTTACATTTTGGTAACATACATAGTTGAAAAATGAAGGACTTGCTTGACACAAAAAAATATAAAAGACCTGTTTGAAACTTTGAATTAAGTTAAAAAAACCTCTGGTATAGTTTCAGCTAAAATAAATCATGATTTGAAAAACTTACACTATGAGAAGTCAAAAAACCAAGGGAACCAAGGTTAAATGATACAATCGGTGGAACTGCGTCTCTGAATAGATTTGATGCATGCAGTATAACACCATCTCCCCCTAAGCACGCCACAAAATCTACTTTCTCGTGTAGATCACTGGATCAAAGTAGCTTTATAAGTAAAAAAAAATGCTTAGAACTGAAGTGAGTTCACACAAATTTACAGTTTCAAACTCGAATACCTTGTATCGTGGCTGTAGAAGGTCTGCACAAATCCAAAACCGGGAATTCGAGCAAATACATCATGCACATCAGGTTCCACAATAACATTCATTTTCTCTTGGTTATGAAGAAAAGTAGCAACCTGCAGATTAGATATTGAAACTGGATTTAGAATAGGTATACTCAATTTATTTACCGAAGTTCATAATAAATACTCATAATTCCAATAAGATTTTTTTGAAAAAGAAAAGAAAATAAGCATTACCATTTTTGCTTCTTCCAATAGTTCATCCCCCAGCTTTTTTAACAACAGCACATTCTTTGGTGTAGACTTCCACATAAGCATCTGTTGCTGAGTGCTAGGATGAGTGAAAGCCAAAGAAGATTCGGTGACCTTTTCTCTTGTACAAGAAAATCCATCTGTTCGAACCAAGAACATCTCTGCTTTCTTTCTTGACTGTACCCTTACAACTCCAGTTGACGAAGCACACATATCGCCTTCGATGGTTCTCAATTCTTCATCGTGTAAATTTAGCCCAGCCTTAACTGTGCCATCTTCAACCCTTGGAGATTTATTTGTCACACTATCATTATTGACAACGCCAGAGACATTGGCATTAGACGTGTATTGTAATTCCCCTTGACTAAATCCGTTTACTGTTGTCCTACCAGAACTGGAAGTATTCCCGTTCACTAACTTCCCATTGCCACCGACAATAACTTCGGGATCTCGAGATGGATAATCCACATGAGCCGATCCATTTAAGCTATCAGGAACCACAATTTTAGGCACAGGTATAGCACCATTGGAAACAATCACATCTGTCTGAAATCTTCCAATAGGCGTGTTCTTATATTGTGGTAAGCTTTTCGCCCTTTTGATTTGATAATCGATATAATCGGGAGGTGAGATCTTCCTGCTACCCAAAAATTTGGACATCTTTTTTTTAGAAAAGACATCACTAGGAGGAACTTGAGCTTTTAACGGGTTAATCTTGCTAGAAAAACTCGTAACAGATCCGTCCTTATCAGGAGAAGTTCCAATTAAGGCTGTATTACCTTGTGTTTTTTCATCATACTTCTTTTCGGAGATATTTCTGTCATATGTCCCAACAGAACTATTTGTTGCGTCGAAACTGTCTTGCAATGAAGTGATATCGTTTTCGAGGGAGGATCTTGCTGCAGTCGCGGAAGAATCCTGCAGTTTCTCGGAGCTATTTGTAGAATGTGATAACATGTTAGAGGGAGCAATTGTTGGACTAGAAACATTCTGCGACAAAGAGCGAGTCACGTACTGCCTCCATCGGGAGACCATGGCAATTGATCTCCAAACTCCTTCCTTGCTATGAAGATAGATAGGCCTTTTGCTGCTATCCGATACATAAGACGCAAACCTTACAACCTGTTCCATTGTCGGTGCAGTCTTAACTTCAACTGGGATTTTTACTAACTCAATTTTTCCAGACGAAATAGCATCATTCACAGCCACTTCATAAAAATTGTCTCTTACAGTCTCGGCTCTGATATCTATAATTGTTTTATATCCTTTATCAAGTAACCACGTTAGTCCTTCTTCTGTCACCTGACCGCCAGTCCAAAAAGCCGTTTCTACGTCTTCGGATTCATTGTCGTCTTTAGAAGTAGAAAAATATACAGGACTCCAATTAGCAAATAGTGTGTAACAAGGAGAACCCTCAAGACGTGGAAAACCAGAATCATAACAGACATTCTTCAGTCTCTGAAGTTTCCTCCATACGTTTAAGCTTCGATCATCATTAGGTATTAAATAACTCTCAAGGGCAACATGTAAACTCTCGGAACACCTTTTCATCTCGCTCCTGAAAACGGCAAGTGGAGGGAGCTTGTCGTCTGTTGCGCTAACGTCAGCATCATGAAAGGGATTCATAATTGAGGACCTTCCGGTAAGAACATCGTCCCTACCTCTGTTCACAAGGGATACCATGCATCCGAGGACTGAAACAATTTTATCCTCGAGTTGAGGTTTCTCATCTGATGGAACCTCATATGAGACGGTACATTCCCCAGTCAACGGGTTGCATAATGCATCCATTAATGCAGAATGAAGCCTTTCGGAGTTCCTAAAGATCCTACAATATGCCTCGACTTCAGCAATATCACCTGGAACTGGTCCCCTCCAGGATAACTTTGATAGATCATGGGATTGGAAGGAATTCAAGTTCTAAAGAGGAAATATCAAATGCAAATTTGAAAGATTAAAGTTAGTCCATGAAATTAAGTTGAATAGTCGATTCATTAATGCATATAAACAAAATAATGCATAACCACCTTGGGATTGAAAAAAGTTCATTAATGCATAAACTAGGGTTTCATAAGAATTGACAAAAGTTCAGAATCTCTAAGATGGTATCAGAGCCAAGTTAAAGATTTGTTGGCCACCTGCTATCAGGTTTGCACCGTCAAGCCCCTCTAGTTACCCTCCAAATGTCCAAGTTTTGGGCATGAGAGGGTGTGTTAAGAGTCCCCGTCCCACCTTGGATAAGTGGTGGCTTGGACATATATTTATAAGTAAGCTCAATCTCATCTTACAAGTCAGTCGGTTTTATAAGATTGAGTTAAATCCAATCCAAAAATGGTAACACTTCTATTACAAAACATATCACACAAACCGGTTAAAGATTTCATTTCATTGAAATAAAAAAAAAAAATATATATATATATATATATATATATATATATATATATATATATATATTACTTCCTCCACAAGGAGAAACTATAACTTATGATAAACATCACACACACTATTTTATAATAATTTCTATAATAAAAAAAACTAAGCCGCAAAGTGTCATATTTTATCATTTCATAAAAAATGGTCCAAATAAAGCAATATAATCCTCAAGTGACAGAAACTAAACATAGTAAAATAAATTAAACTTAGTATTAAGAATTGAATAAAAGAGAGAGATATCATACCGGAGAGTCGAGTCCAAAGGTGAATGAAAATGACTTAGAAAGCTGTGCGGAGATAACAAACTTCAACTGTCTCCTTAATATCCTTCTTCCATTTTTCTGAAACTCAAAGCCCAAACCCAGGCCCGGGCCCAAGCCCAAGATTCTAGTATTGCTTAACAATGAAGCGGGCTTGGAGAAACATGGATAAGAAGATGAAACAATTACAGAGAATGTCATGTCGATACATGCTACCATTGATTGAAGTTCAACAACCAACGATCTTACTTTCTTTTTTTATCAAAATGAAAATTAATTAATGTATAATGTTTTTGTGTTTTTTATTTTTATTTTTATTTTTATTTGATGAAAAAAGTTAGAGATAATAATAAATTTTGGTGGTGGAGGTAACATGTCAGACATTTGTGTTACGTTGAGTTTCTTCTTTGATGTGATGTGATGGTTAATTTGTGTATGTTGTGTGGCTTTGCATGTTTGTTATCCATTTCTTTTTCTATTTTCTTATTGATCCACGTCATCACTACTTCATCTTATTATGATTTCTTCTTTGACAATATCTTACTCTAAAATCTCTTACATTGCTATATATAGAGATTTCATTCTACTCTTAATACATCTGTAATTTGATGAATTCATGTCGTTGAGTGTATTGACGTGGTGATTGTTGTAGTTTTTTATTTTTTTATTATTGATATATCAGTTGAATTAAATTGTAAGATGAAATTTTTTAAGATAAATATAATATAAATGTGCATCTAAAGATTTGTGATATACAGTATATTTTTCATTTTATTAACTCTCATATTCTCGATGGAAAAGAGTTTTTTAAAAAAAAAAAAAAATTGGATTCTTTTCTTCGGTCTCTCTTATATCTCTCTCTTTTCTCTCTATTTTTCTCTTAATCTCACTGGTTATTTTTAAATTTCTTATTGAAGAGAGATTTTGAAATTAAGAGAGATAGAGATGAAAAATATAGATGTAAAGGAAAGTGAATGAGACGATTCAACTTTTTTTTTTTAGGTTAATCCTTTGATTTTTAAGAGAAATGACTCTAAAGTTTGGATGCTCTCACAAAGAAAAAAAATAATAGTGCAGAAGAAAGGGAAAAAGAATAAACGTGTACCACTGTCAACCAATGCATGCATGCTATCATATCATCTCATCACACACCTTACATTCATGTCAACCAATATATATTGTGTGCGTGTGTGAAGATGTTTTGATGTATAAGTATTTATATTGTATGAATTGTAGGGCATACTATAGGTACATATATCGATACTGTAACATAAGAAAACAAGTGGAAAAGGATGCACAAAATATATAGTTGTGTTTTATGAAGAGAAACATAATTTGTTTCTCCCAAACAAAGAAGCCGGACATTCTCTATCAATGCTACTACAACTGCAGTATCCAAGAATGTTGGCATGTCACCACCACCATTGACGTTGCATATACAACTTTATTTTTTGCTCCCTTTACTCACCGTCCAAATTACATATTCATTCATGGTTATGAACCCTATGATATGAATCTGTAGTTCGGTTGATGGTTAAAGGGAACAAAAGAGAGAGTTGTAGGCAACTCAATTGTGGTGGTGGCATGCCAATATTTTCAGAGTTGGAGCAATATTAATTGAGAATGTTAGACTTTTTTGTTTGGGAGAAACCTCATGGTTATGTTTCCTTTCATAAGACACGATTATATATTTTGGATTTTGTGCATCCTCTCCACTTGTTTACTTATGTTATAGTTTTGATTTGTGCACCTAGAGTATACCCTACTAATTCATAGAATATCTTCATACATCAAAATATATATCTTTATGTTACATTATACAATATCTTAATGTTAATGTTCAATATGATACGTTAGGATTAACTTTTTATTGTAAGGTTAAAAGTAATTTTTTAAAAAAAATACATTTTTAAAAAAAAATAAAAAAAAATTATTAAAATGATAAAAGTGATTTTTTTATTAAAAAAATATATTTTTCTCAAAAAATATGAGACAAACACAGTCATTGTAGATTGTGTTATTTGACTATTATATATCTAATAATAATCGGAATTCACTTTCATTGCTCGAACTCTTGCCACAAGTCAGATTTGATTGTGTTATGATTTGAGAAAAAAATCAATTGATTAATCACACACAATTAGACATAACAAGATTTAATTAGTATTTGGTGTTGAAAATCAAATCAAAATTATAAGAAATAAGGGAAACAAATATAGATCGAAAAGATACAAGTCTACCTACAAAGAGAGGGTGATAGCGCAAATTTGGACCGAAGAGCAAGATAAAGAGGAGAATGAAAGTGAAATTGAATACACCCCGTCTCTGATTATTATTTTTATAGATTGAAATGAGAGTCCATAAAGGTGAATGAGTGTTGAATGTAAGGTTGCGACTCGTGATATGAAATTTATAATGATTGAACCACGCGCAAACTCGTCACAAGTACACATGACACGTTTTGATTGTATCATTACTTAGTAATTTGCGTGTAATCTATCAAACATCGTATTTTAATTGGTTAGTTTTTTAATTGTGACGGTTTCGTACACATGGCATGTTTTAATTGTATCATCTCTAAAAAGAGATATCTACAAAAATGACTCTTAATCCGGTCCAAATTATTGACGTGTGTTTTTTTCCATTTACGTCAAAAAAATAATATTCTGTGTCAATGATATATTTTTTTACATAGTTCATCTGAGCTTTTCTTAGTTGGTAGGAACATCACATTATATATACAAGGGTTGACATTCAAACTTGAACAATCCACTTATTCATCTTAAAGTGAAATTATAGCTATTAAGTTGTTATTTGATTATTAAAAGAAAACTCTTGGACATTTTCATTAATGTAAAAAGTGACAAGATTTGTCATCATTGGGAGGTAATAGCTATTTTGTAACATTCATGAATTTACTAGAAAGTTGTAGATTTACTTGTTAGCCAAGAAAAGTGATGTGTTTGAAAGTATTCAAAAAAGTTTAGAATGTTAGTTCAGAATGAAAGTGTTGAGGTAATTAGCAGATTAAGAACAGATGGAGGAGGTGAGTATACGTCAAGTAAGTTCAAGAATTTGTGCTCATCAAATGGTATAAATCACGAAGTTACTGCACCTTGCACTCCACAACTCAATAGTATATCAGAGATAAAGAATAAAACCATAGTCAACATGATGAGAAGTATATGTTGAAGCAAAAACAATTATCTCATTACTTATGGGGAGAAGCAGTAGCTACTGCAGCCTATCTCATAAATAGGTGTCCTACAAAGAAGCTGCAAGATAAGACACCAAAAGAAGCATGGTCAGGAATTAAGCCAAATGTTCATCATCTCAGGGTGTTTGGTTCATTATGTCTCAGGCACATTCCTCATCAAATGAGAAGAAAGCTAGATGACAAGTCTCAATCTATGGTTTTGGTTGGTTATCACTCAACTGGTGCCTATAACTTGTATGATCCAAAGAATAAGAAAGTATGGTGATGAACTGAACAAGATCTAAAGGAAAAACATTGGAAGGAAGCAATGATTGATGAAGTGAAATCAATAGAGAAAAATGACAATTGGAGGTTAGTTCATTTACCTCTTGATAAGAAATGCATTGATGTAAAGTTGGTCTTTAAGACTAAATTGAATCCAAATGGTCAGATAGCAAAGCATAAGGCCAGATTAGTTGCAAGAGGTTTTCTGCATGGTCAGGACTACTATGAAGTATATGCTCCAGTTGCTAGGACCGAAAAAGTTAGATTGATTGTTGCAGTGAAGCACGAAGACTCCTCGGATTAGACGTGTCAGGGGTCGGACATGTGTCGGTGTCGGATACTAACACGACACTGACACTTATTATTACATTGAATTATGTAATTTGTTAAAATTATTATCGGTAACGGTGTCGACGTGTCTATGTCCATGCTTCATAGTAGGTTGCAGTAGCTATCAGCAATAACTGGTGAATCTATCAGTTAGATTTTAAGTCAGTTTTTTTTAATGGTGAGTTAGAAAAAGATTATATGAGTCAGCCACCAGGTTTTGAGATATATGAGAAGGAAAACCAGGTTATATGGTTTGAAGAAGACTCCTAGAGCTTGAAATAAAAAATAGATTGATTTCTTGTTTAGCAAGGTTTTGTCAAATGAACACTGTTAATAAGTCTAAAGAAATATATTTTTATGAAAAATTGATTTATTACCCGATTAAGAGATATATTCATTACTTTAGAAATCTTAAACAATGTCATTAGAACACTCATTAGAAATACCCTTAAAGGAAGTATTTAACGGTTACCATTTCATAACAAATCTAAGCAGTAGATATATTTTCTAGGTAAATTTTAATATAGACCACTTCATCAAGTGGTCAATGGTGGATCAGTTATGAATAATATTATAACGAATACGAATTTTACAAAATTCACCGTTAGATTGAAAGTTTATATCATATAGATCATCCATAGAAAAATTTAGAAAAATTGAAAATCATTTGATATGTTATTGAGACCCATCAAGATTAACGATTTATTAAATATAGTAAATCTAGATAAGTCTCAATAACATATCAAATAATTTTTAATTTTTCTAAATTTTTTTTATGAATGATCTATATAATATAAAATTCTAATCTAACAGTAAATCTTATAAAATTCGTATTCGGTAAATCACTTGTCCACGATGACCACCGTAGCATTAGCCATATTTTCTCTTTTTCCCTTATGAATCAATGATTGAAATCTGAATGCATAGCTTACGGGCCAAAAGCAATGTTTATTAACACAACACTGTCAACGCAACAATGCTACAAGCAACATTGGAGGTTCGATCAATCAATCACGAATGTTGATTCAACCACGGAGAGTGAAAGGTATAAAAGAGTGAAGTTATTTCTTACAGCTAATGTCAGTGTTGTTTCTGGCCGTATGCAACTCTAGATCATGTGGCTTGCAATATTCCCATCTCATACTCTTTCTGTTCAGAATTTGATATTTGCTATCATTCCATCATGGAATTTCCATGTATTAAGCACAACATAAGGGCAACATATCTTACATTTAACTTATAGATCAAAGCTAAACAAATTAAAATTAGTATCCGTTAAAAATCAAATAAATCTCAACACCCACTTTGGGACACTATTTCTAGGCTTCTACCCAAACACTGACTGCTGAGAGCCATTGTATGTATCAGTGCACAAATGCAATGTGATTTTCGATTTGCCAAAACCATCCTGCTTATCCAATCAGAAGGCATGCCAATAGAAATTGCTCCTCCAAACAACTTTGCCGTTTTTTCTTTTTTTCTTTCGCGCCTTACACTAAATAACAACAAAGAGAGCTACTCTGCAATTTACTTGACAATCTGTTAAAATTGTACAAAGGAGACGTGATTAATAAATGACCACATTGTTTTCACTTGGCCGAGTCTTATGTCCACTTGCTATTTATAAAGAATCAATTCAAACACCCCTGCCAATTATTTTACACTTGTCAAATAATTTTAAGTAGGAGTACTGCTTCTCAAACCAAACTGACGTATTCAAATATTACATACAACATATGGATATCAACGTTGTATACTAACCTGCTACTTAAGTTTCCTCTATTAGCTGGCAAAGGTTGAGTGAGTATATTTTTATCATATGCTGATCATGAAAGACAACATATTCTTGTGCATTGGCTTGTATGGTCAAATATTACCATCAGACCATCAAATCAGGAAAGTGCTCTACTCATATCTTCCTTCGAGGAGGGTTGTATTTCACTGCATGCTACTTCGAGTTAGAACTCCTATAAGCATTTGCCTTCCAGACAAGTCTTCTTCATAACTAACAACCTGCATGAGAAGTATACAGAACTTGTCAATTACCAGATGTAATCCGAATATGGTCACGACAGACGTAAAATGGCATTCATCTAGTATACTGTAAATTTTCATTAGCCGCTTGTGCAGAATCTGAATAATTCATTTTCCCATTAAAAACAGAACATAAAGGTAAAAAGGAGCTGCACATGGTAAAACCTGACCTGAGATTCTGTTTGTGTTTCACTAAAAGCATCATACATTCCTGGTCTTCGGTCTTGAGGAGTCTCACTATTATCATTATCATTTCTTCCGTTTCTGAAAAGCATAAGATCAGTACTGGTTTATACAAAATTGAAAAATAATATGCATGATACTTCCACTACAATTTACTGTTAAGTTAACAGATGCTTTATTAGCTTGGAATATAAGACAGTATGAACCTTGTTGACCAAGTTAAATAGCCATCAAGTAGAAATGTGAATTTCGACACTAAAGCTGGGGAAAAAAGGAAAATTGGAGAGACTTCTGATCACCTCCCTCCATTTTCGGGTTATGGTTAATTTAGGGTGCTAGCACACTTGAGTATGAGAGGGAGATTGATAAGTTGTTGGGTAGGACCCAAGACATCACCTTTTTTTATCATAGAAAAGTTTCATTATGACAGAGAAGAAATTACAAAAAGCTTGGGGGATAAGGAATCTACTTTGAAGTAAAAGATTATGTGCTTCACAATTAGAAGCCAAATACTGGTCTTAACAAATAAGTTTTAGTGCAAAAGATAACTCTTCATTAAAAAAATACAAGATTTGTGCTCCAAAGTCATACACCAAATATATATCTACTTTGATTGAACCAGTAGCATATGAAAAAAAAAATGCTACAAACTGGTGAGATAGGTCTACTTACCGAACATAACATATATGATGAGATGACAACAACATTGTAAATTTTAAATAGGGAAGCATGGCAAACCAACCTATTCAGCCAGTGCTTCGATAATCCGAAGACAGTATGAGGATTTGGATTGTCTTCACGAACGACTGAACAATCAGATGGGTAAATCTATTACATTGTAAAGGACCACTACTACATACAAAAATATATAAGAAAAAAATAAAAACATACAAAACATAAAATATAAAACAGAAAACACAACCTCCATGGAATTGATCACACTTAAAGGATACACTTCTCTCACACCCTGTATTCCCTGGGGACCTCTGATCATGCACCTATGAGATAAGGGGAAAATTATGTGAGAATAATTCAGAAAAGTGGAGTAAAATAATTTATTTTTAAAAAAAATTAAAAAAATTAAAAAATGCCTGGATACATTACCATTAACAAATCAGCATTTTTACCTTGCTTGTCTGCTCTAACAAGTCCTCAATTGCAGCAGCAACATCAGGAACAGCATGGGTTGCCTCCAGAGCATCTTTGAGCATATTGTCTTTAGACAAATTCAAGTCAGAGACATGAATACCTGGATTTACTGTAGAAGGTACCTTATTATACAGGCCAGGTTCTTCCATGAGCCTTGCCTTTTTACTATTAACGCTTGATATTTTAGAACGAGTCCCATGATTGTCAACTCCACTATCTACATTTTGATTTTCCGTGTTTCTCAAACTTCGTGATTGACTTGGAAACTGGGACGGCATGTCATTTATCATTCGAACAGCCTGGGTAGGAAATTGACTCACTGTGCAAACTCCTGCCTCTCGGTCTTGAGTGGTGACTTCTTTGGGCAAAAATTGATCTATGGCAATAACTCCATTCTAGAAGGGGAAAAAACACATTGATAAAGGCCTTTTTTGTCCTTAACATCGAAAATGCATGCAGAAAGTTTATGAACAAGCAGTCATCTAAGTTCACACTGCCCTGTACGTAGCCACTATAAATATAATACCTGTTTGACACATTCAAATATCCACTCGGATGTAACTGTTCGTATCCCCCACTTACAAGAAGCCTCGTACTTGGGTCCATTGGCGAATTTACACAATAAATGGGTCACCTTCTTAGTCAGTTTATCCACAAATTTAGCTCCTAGAACGTTACACAAGTTCCAAAGTAGAATTCTGTCTTTCTCGTCATATTGTGAAACACAAAACCGGAGGCTTTCAAAACCAGGCAAAGGAACGCGGCAGGGAAGTGGAGAATAAAGAATATGACTATCAACATCCAGCAATGATCCATCCTTGAACAAAAATATCATAATCACATTATTAGTATGCAAGCAAACAAAACTGCAAAGAATCCATCTCACAAAAACAATTTATTACCATTATTATTCAAGATGCACAAATAACTTACTGAATTAATTGAGGAATCTCTCACCACAATCAATTTTATATTTATAATACACACACAAGGTTTACTATATTTAATATTAGAAACTACATAAATAAGAAACCTAATACACTAAGGAAACAAATTAGATGATAACTATACTGTAGAAAAAGTATGGTAATACTGTTACGCAATATTCAATGGTCCGAGACGGATGCAATAAAATAAAAACAGAAAATCAGCACTATTGAAAAGGAGAAAATCACAGAATCTCCAACATATACAAATAAAAAGAAACTCTGTTTATTGTTTAAATTTTATCAGTCAAAAGAAAAACTGATATTTAGATTAGCAGTCACTATGCAGTTCTATACCAGCTGCACCAGAATCTGGTGTGTCTCAATAGAAAATGAAGCATCAAAAGAACAAACACATAAGAGATGTGTTGTTGGGTAACTGGGTTTATCTTAAGGCTGCTCCTTACATGTGGCACTCTTTGGCAAGGCACATAAATGAGAAAGTAAGCCCTCCTTTATATGGACCCTTTGTTATTATGGAAGGAAGAGGGGCAATGGCTTATAGATTGAAGATGCATAAAGAGAATAAGATCCAAGTTATTTTCCATGTTAGCAAGCTCAAAAAAGCAGTACCTGCTATCTATCAGCCTCAACCATTGGCTGTTGCTCTTACAGAAGAGCGGGAACTGCAACCCGAGATTCATGATGATATCTACCTTCATTGCAACAAAAGTGGATCTACAGAGGTGCTTGTTAAGTGGAGAGATTGCTCAAATTGTGACAATTTTAGGGCGACATTTGAGGCACTGCAACAGCCTTTTCCCTTGTTTCCCCATGAGGACAAGGTCAAAGCTACGCATGGCATATTGACAGACACCAAGTATCTAGGAGAGTGTATGTGAGGAGGAGTTCCTAACTGTAATTAGACTTTATTATTATTACGAAGGAAAGGGAAGTTAATTATAATTAGATAGTTGGGAATGACTCATTCTTGTTACCACGATGGTGATCCTTGAATTTGAGCATTCTTGTAGCTGCATTCAACCTCTAGAGTCTAGACCTCATTGTAACAAGGGATACTTGAAAAATACTCGGGGTGATTAGCCTTAATTGTTCATTTGTTTCCGTACATTGATCCTATCGGTTTTATTGCAATATGCACACAATTAAGGTTGTGAATGGTACTTCTCTATCACAGATTACATCAGAAGCATTCCTCCATGATCCACTCTATTTGGTTCCTATGATTAACATCTGCTTCTATCTACATGTCATTTTGTATAACTTTCCATCATTATTTACTTATTATATTAAATGCATTTATAAGATAACATCTTGAAACAGTTCGTCCATAATAATAAGGTAAGCCTTTAATCATCAACATACATCCCCCGTTTATTTAATATATAGAAATCTATAACCCATTGAACACCTTAAAAAGAAGATAACTGCACTGAAAAATAAACCTGAAAATGAAAACTTGCATTTGTGACCAGTCAGGCTTACCTCCAAACAAGATCGTATCCAGTGACTGGAAATATAGGTACTTCCATAATCACCTATCGAAGGTTTTACACCATGGCATTCAATAGTATAGTGGATACTCTGTTTTGTTTGCCCACTTATTATCTCTCCTCCCCCTTGGTGTATCCATTGAACAATCTCACCTCTCTGCCAAAAGAGATCAAAACTAAATTAAAAATCAACTGAAGTCTGAAATATGTGTAATGGTTTTTGGAGAAAAATAATATATATGTTTACAGACAGCAACTATTAATTGCAGAAACTGGAAAGAGAAAAGTGAAACAATATATTTTATAATGCTAATTTAACAGTTAAGACGTTAAGAATATTAATACATCATTAAATTAATTCCAATTCCATATATCTTACCCTTTCTTCAGGAAGTAAATTTGAGAAACAAAATGTTTTCCCTTTGAAAACATTTGTTGACTTCACATGCACATTGGAGCCATGTTGCGTAATCTTTTGTAACCTCAACTTTTTATCAGGAACTTGAGTTTGCGACATAGTTCTACCCGATGCTTTACCAAATGTGACAACATTCATACCCATATTGTGTTTCTCTTGTTTGTTTTTCTCCAAAGATTCTGGCATTGTAACTCCAAAGTCCTTAATACCCACCCCCTGATCAGTCTGGAAGCTTTGGCGAAAGCTTGAGCTTTTACTTTGATCCATAGGCACAATGCCACTAACCACTCCTTTTACTATGTTAGCTGAATTTAAGAAATCAGAAAACAATTAAAGCTATGAACTCCATAGAAGCATATTCACAAACTATTTAAGAAAAATATAATAGATTAACCAAAAGGTAGACAGAACACAAATAAGTACATCATGATAGCACACCTTTTGGAAGAACAAGATCACATGCAATGTGTCGTCGAAGAACAGGGACTTGTTTCTTTTGACGGTCACAATCTTCAAGCCATGAGGTTTTAACAACATAAACGACACCTAGAGCAGCAATACTCCTTACATCCTTCTTTTCCCTGTAAAAACACAAATGCATGTGAAGATAAATCATTAAATAAATATCGGAAAAGGAAAACAGTTTGCCAAATTAAATCCATAAGAAAGCCATATTTGTGAAACTAACATCCAGGAATCATCTACGTTGATACGGCCAAAAAAAAAATAAAGAATAAATTCAGAGAAACTATCAAGATACAGAGACATTATATGCATCCATTAAATTATATCAGAATAGACTTACATTTCTGTAGGATTCCCAATTACTATATGTGTCAACTTATCATTCAAAGACATGTATCGAGAGCCTCCGCCTTTACGCACCAAATTAACTAGCTTCCGCATTTCAGAAGCTTCAAAACCAACAAGTGATATTCTGCACTCTGCTAAATACAGGTCATTGTCATCAGATTCCGAATCATTGGCAACAGCACCATCAAAATTCAATCCATTGCTGGTCTGTAATGGAGGTGCTTCAGCATCTGCCTCTTTAACAAATAATGAAACATTTGAAACAAACGATGTATGTTGTGACTGTGTAGCTTCTGAATCTATATCCATAGACTCGGCGCAATTAGAAACTAGCATATTTGAATCTGCAGCTCTTGCGAATGAGCCAGACTGCATTTTCCCGATATCCTTTTCCTGGCTATGTTGCACTGTTAAGTGTCTGGTCACCTTACGTGAAGATAAAGATCCACTCTGAACAGGGTAGGACTCCTCATTCAGACATGCTATCCATAACAAAATACGTTACAAATCAAGTCAGTGAAGAAAACCAATAAACTCCATAAAAGAGTTTGAGAGAAAAGAGAAAATTGAAAAGCTTAATCTGAAACTATTTTCTCAAACGTAATTTTTACAATTATAGTGTGCATCACACACGTGTATAAAATAGCTGAGCTTAATTAACTCTGGAAAAAAATAACCACCACTAACTGAATCCCACACTAAAAGCCCAAGGCTTAGTTGACATAGACATATAGTGCCGAGTCCAAGAGTATTTTAGTCTCAAGAACTCTGCCACTAACACATTATCCACATACTCCAATATACTCATTGCATTACCCCGGTTAAGCTCAGGGTGGTTGAGGCATAGTCAATATCAATACCCTGAGATTATCTCTAAGCACAAGTTCAGAAGATAAGGGGCTTTGTGAGTGTTGAAAATATGTTAGGATCTTCATAATTTCTGGTCTTGTTTGCAACTAGCAAACAATACCAGACTCCCCCGGAGCAACAAAACCAGGTGGTTGCTCCATGTATATCATCTCATCTATATTTATTTTGTATTATTTCATTAAGCCTGTATAAAACGGACTTCGGTGTGTAGTTCAGACACAGATCCTCTCAGATGCTCTCTCGCGTTCTCTCATTCTCAACATGGTTTTAGACCCTAACAAGAGCCAACCCTCATCCGTGCTTAAATAGACTGACTGGGAGGATCTGCTCAAGGACCTACCGGTTTAGGGCTAGCCATACAAAAATAAAAATTTCACAGATTGTGTTTTTCATTCCATTCCTACGATCCACTGCCATGTTCCTCTATTACCATGTGATCTCTTCAATTCCTAAATATTGTTCTTTCGGCTGCAAAAATTTTCACCGCGTGCCACCTCAGTCGTGCGTGAAAGCGCGTTAGGGCATTTTCCGGTCACTTCTTTCATTGTATGGGTTGCAAGACTATCCTATCTATAATTGTTTAGCAGTTGTAAACCTCTGTCATATATCAACTTGCTTGCATAGCTCTGTCAGGTGCCCATTTTCTCTCATCACTAAACCTTACCATGGTTTTGAAGCCCTCTAAAGCTGCAATTACCATCCATATTGCAACACGTGATGATTTCGTACAATTGTTCAAGGATAGTTAGCCCTCCACTCTCGCTACAAACCACCTATTCTGATTTCTTAAAGTCGCTTCCGGAGCATCGTGCCTCGTGTTCTACTGCCTTGTTGTGCAACTTTAATTCCAAAACTCAGTTGTTTGTCTCTCCAACTAGCCTTCAAATAGTCTTTGGTTTCTCGATTCTGATGCCACCTATCACATCTTTGATAACTAATTCTTGCTCCCTAACCTTTCTAACTCTATTTATTTACCATCTGTTAAATTAGTAAACGGTTCCCAAACACAGTTCAAAAGGTTAGGCATTATCCATCCTCCTTCATTCTTGTCCATTGATTATGTACTATATGTTCCAGGTTTTTAATTTGATTTCCAATAGTTTCTTAGCCATATCCCTTGATTGTGTTATCTCTTTCATTGAAGATTATATTTTTCTGCAAGACCGAAGTTCATGTCAGATGATTAGCGTCAGATGTGAGTTTAATGGCCTCTACCATCTCCATAACCACTCTCATATAAGCACTGCTATGGGTTCCCCCTTCTAGTACATGTTCAACTTGGTCACACTAGCCTAGCGAAGTTACAAAAGTCGGTACCAAGTCTTTCCAAGTTATTCAATCTTCCTTGTATGTCTTGACAATTTGGGAAACATACTCGTAGTTCATTCCCTAATCGGCTCAACAGAATAGCAAAGTTACAAAAGTTGGTACCATGTCTCTCCAAGTTATCAAATATTTCTTGTGAGTCTTGTCAATTTAGGAATCATACTTGTAGTTCGTTCCCTAATCGGGTCCATAGTAGAGCTATGTCTCCCTTTGCCTTGGTCCATTCAAATACTTTGTGACTGTAGAACGACCAAATTTTCACAATTACATTTATTGATGACTGGTCACATTGTACATGGTTATTTTTTTATGAAAAACAGTCTGAATTGCTCTCCATTTTCCGCAATTTTATCATGAGACAAAAACACAGTTTGGTATTCCCATTTGTACTACGCAAAGTGATAATGCTCATGAATAACTATACTTTTCTCTAACATTTCAAACCATATAAATAGATATATAATATGTTTGCGTTCAACTCTAACTAACTCTCCCGCCAATTTGTTGTGTTGATTCCTTTCCTAAAATGGGTATCGGTAATACATAACCAAAAAAGTAATATTTATATTATCAGGAATCTATCAGAAAATGTCGAGACTCAAGATCCCTGAATTTTGGGATCAAACCAGTCAACCTAGCCTATATATGGTAACGGTGAAAATCTATCAAGATAATAAAAGCAAGGAAATGAAAGAATAACGGAAACCTATTCTAACAAATGAAATCCTATTGTATAGTTTGAAACCGAAAAGGTACCACAACATACAGCATTAAATCATAAAAGTTACCTCTTCGAGCAATAGATTGATCAAACCATTTTATTGTTACAATATGAATGTGGCCCCAACGTTTCGCCACCTTATACTTATCACCTTCAGGAGCGTAAGAACAGTCAAGAACACAAATATACACCATGTTCAAACCTCAATAACATATCTTTGAGTTGAAATACTGAATTATTCAGTCATAGAGGATAATATGCACAGAAAATAACAAACAATCGCAAGTACAGAAGATATGCTAATCCCAAAGGCAATGAAATAGAGGACATTATGACAAGCAAAATTTAAAATAACACCTTACAAACAAAATCATGTATAAAAACCTGTCTGTATGCACAAAGGGTTCGCTATACAGATACTATTAATCGAAATTTCAACTTCAATTAGCAGCTAGTGTAGAAAAAAGATTTACACAATTAGAAAATGCATTGTAGATTGGTAGAAAACATATATAAATAGATGAGATTCATACTAACAGATTAAGAATAAACAACAAATACACGAATACCACCAAGTATCAATGCATAAAGCATGCAGAACTGAATTATTGTCTAAATGAATCCTAGTTGTTACCAGTTTAAACTCAAAATGTTCACTAATACAGATACTAGAAAATACATATAAATAGATGGCATTCATTTAGATTGGAGAGAGAGGGTGACAGCAATGGAGAGAGAGAGAGAGAGAGAGAGAGAGAGAGAGAGAGAGGGAGAGAGAGAGGGAGATGGATAGAGATAGATGGGGAGGGAGGGAGAGAGAGAGAGAGAGAGAGAGAGAGAGAGATGAAGAGAGGGGATGGATGGAGAGAGCGATGGGTGGAGAGAGAGATGGAGCAAACGATGGAGATAAGTGCCAAAAATGGATGCTCACTAAAAGGTAATAGACTAATAGTAATAGGTCAACAATATTTAGTCAAGTGATTATTAATAAGTGCGAACAAGGGTGGCCTTACAGTCTCAAAAAGCAGATATTATCATTTGTGCAAGATAAAGAAAAGTTAATGCAGACATGGGACTCTGGCAAGGTTAATGATCTGACTACAGAAATGAACTTAAAGCGAAATTGTGAAAGACATTTAAGCAGCTGACAGTGAAGCTGTGGAAAAAAAATTGGTATATATCAAGGAGGATTTTCTCTTCTCGAATATCAGTTGAATATTTGCAAGTCCAAAAGAAACTATCAAAAGGATATATCACAAATCAAATGTGTGCAGTTCTTTGTCAGTTCCGCAGAGTATTTTCCACCATTTTGTAAAATAAGCTTTTCCATTTCTTTGCGCTTATCTAAAAAAATTCAAAGTAAATTAGTATCTAACAGAAAAGCATTCTATTATGACCAATACTAACAGGCATATAATTTACAACCTGCTGAGATTCCAGTCACACAGATCTTTAACCCAGAGAAAGGAAGAACCTTATATGACTCTTGAGGAACAACGCGATGCTCATCTGAGCATTGCTTTAACCATTCATAAGTAACAATTGGTTTCTTCAGGACATTCAAAGCCCACTGCCAGACCAAACATGGTGTATATTAGATTGTATAACACAGAAGTAAAATTAACAATAATCAAAAACTCCACAAAGATTGGATAAGAGTAGAATTGGTTTACTAAACTATCGTGCAAGCTAAACAGATTTCTTTAATATTTACAATAGGAGGATGAACTTCTCAGTGGCCATCTAGATGCAGTGTTGAGATGTATCGAAACCGAAACTAAATGAGATAGGCCCAGAAACAAAACGGATGGGCCCCATTTAAGAGCTATATTAGACACCACAAATTTCCCAACAATTTGGGACGTAAACCAAGCAAAAAACAAAACAAAGTGACGGTCAAAGAAAACTGTTTATTGTAGCCAACCGCACATGAAGGAATAAACTATGATTTTGCCACTATTGTTGCATTATTTATTGTATATGCATTCGCTTTTCTACTACACACTTGTACCACAAATTGTATACAGCTTCTTTATCAGTGATGTATAACACTGAGATGTACAATGATTTACACTTACATTATACATATTTAGATAGATGAAGATTTTCACTCTGTGATCCTTTACTAATTTTACAATACCATAAAATATTACAACCAGTAAACCAACATAAGCTTCAAATTAGAAATGAAATCCATCATTTAGTACAAGATAAAGCCAACACAGAAAAATATCAACTTTGAACATAATTCCAGAGAGAGAGAGAGAGAGTAAAGCATGTAACATACTAAACAGTTTTAAATACAAGCATGTACAATACTAACATGCATAACTGCATACAATTCCCCGAGTGCTTTTTATGTGATACATTGAGAGACAGGATAATAGTATGCAACAGAGAATATAACATATATAAGCTAATTAGGAATATGAGTGAAACGGAAGGAAGGACAGAAGGAAAGACCAACTAGCATGGAACAGTAAAAGAAAGTGTATGTCATAGTTAAGAATAATATGAAAATAAAGAACAAAAACATCATGTACCAGACCTTGTACTTTAGAGCCAAAACATTTTTCACGATGACAAAGTTCAAATCTGACGACGGTTTAGTATGCAGAGCTCCCCCCATTTCAGTCACTAATTCTTCTATCTTAACCTGCAGGGTCACATACAATAATACTGCCAATTGAGAGCATAACTAGGAAGGAAGGAAGGAGTGAAGGATAAAATACCGAGATAAAATAATGGGCCTTCAGCACAATGCTTACAATTTTTTAATCAAAACTATAGAAGTTCAAACAATGAAGAGAACAGAAATATCAAAGTGTAATAATGAAAAGGAAAAAAAAAACTAAAAATATGAATGGAAATAAACAATCACAAAACAACAATAATTAACAATAAGTAAAATATTTATGTTAAAAAATGAAATTTATAACTCTAATTTGAAGTTAGAATATTTCTCCTAGAAATAATTATTTATCCATCTTTTCCCTATGTCCTTAATTCAGAGAAGGTAGCAACTAGCAAGCACTTCCATGGAAAATTGACAACAAAAAAAAGTGAGCATGAAAGGGTACTTGTGCTTGTAAACCATATGGAAAAGAAGAGCAAGAGGAAAGATTAATATACCACAGCAACCTTCTGTTCGTAAAACAAAAAGTACTGGAATATGAAAACATGAACAAAAAACTGCACACTACCTTCTCATCCGCATCAAAACCAGAGGCAAGTATTTTGACACCATCCATAGCAAAGCAACAAGTGAAGCCTTGTTTAGGCAGAGGCTTTCGTTCTTTAGCACACAAAAGAACACATCTAGGACCTGCTCGGTAATAAATGAAACAAAACTGAGGAACAAAAGATACCTCAACTTCCACAATGAAAACCAACCAACACATCGGCATGTGTGTGTGTGTGGGGTTGTGTCTGAGTGTATGTAGACCATCACTAAATGCTTAAACCTTATCAAATCACAAAGACGAACCCTCAACACTCTAACTGTCCGGCCTAACACAAATAAAAAATCTATCATAAGAAAAGCTTCGCCTAATACCACGTGACGAAATTTCACATCTCTTATTTTCTGCCATTTTTTCCTAAATTGTGCAAAAGCATGGGATCTTTACTAATTATATCCTATATAGCAACTACGATTCAGATAGAAGGCATTTCTGGTATTCAAATCCAACACGTGACACCACACCGACACATGTAGTTACAATCAGTAGCTGCTTGATGTTGCAGTAACATCCCTTTTCACATCCGGAGGCACGGCAAGTGAGAAACTACAATTGTTAGCATCTAATTCAACTTGCGGTGTGGTGGTGTTTGGTGACCATGCAAACAAACACATGCTCAATCACTTCCATTTTCTCAAATTATTACAAGTGCCTACATACATGTCTATGTCTGCGTCCGTGCTTCATAAGTTGTTTAACTTTAAACAATCAATCAAATTATTTTTTCACAACATCAATTAAAAATGTATATTAAATATTAAATTTCATAGGTAGTTTCAACAATCAATCACATTGTTATTTCACTACATCAATTGAAAATTGAATATTAAATTTCTAAAAAACGCAATAATCATAAGGATCTATATAATTAATTAACAAAACATACCGAGCATTTTACATCCCTTTGATTTAAGATCTTGAAATTTCTCCTGAAAAATCAAACAAATAAATCAGAAAAAATATTAAGAAAACAAAAAACAAAAAACTGAACAGTGAATTGATGAATTACGTGTTTGCTGCAGGAAATGATATGATAATCGTTGGGACCATTACGGGAAGGATCACAACAAAGTTGAATTTGAGCGCCGTTATGTTTAACGGCGTCGTGAAGCGTATCGAAGACTTCCGGCGGAACTAGGTTTCGCGACATGAAGACGTTTACGCCTTGAAATGACTTTGTCTTTGACATTTTGTTCTTCGATTTGGTTAAATTATACTCTCTGGTAGCGCAATTTCTTCCACTGAATTTTGAGAAAGGAACGAAAGTGAAGTGAAGAAGAAGATGATTTTGGAGAGAGATTTGGGTAAGTAGGTTTTAAACAAAGACGCGGGAATGTTGAGTTTAGTGTTCAGATTTTGGATTCAGCTATTATAGTGGCTCGGCTTCATCCAATGATGAATAAATGTTTTTTAGTCAAGAAAAAATAATGTTACACAAATTTTATTTTTGACTCCAATTATGTTAAATACTTATTTTTACACAAAAAATTAGAAAACATTTCAGAGTATAGAGCTTACCTGGAAAAAAAAAATGTCAATTCAGAGGTGAGGAGAGTTTAGGAAAATTGAACATTTTTACATTGAAGAGGTAAAAGGTATATTAAATATTTTTAAAATTGAAAGTATTTTGTATAAATTTAAATTTGATGATTTGAATTGTAGATCTATTTGCAACTTGTTTAGAAACGTTGGTTGGATGATTTTTTATTCCTTATTTGAAATATATTGTGCGGTTTTCAATAAATTATTGAGCGCCATTTTTTAAGATTACTTGTGAAATTTTTAACGTTTTTTTTTTTTAGTATTTTGGAAAACAAAATCGTATTTTTTTTAAAGAATGTTAATAAGTTGCAGAAACTCATTTTATTATATATTCTTTGTTATTATATAATAATTTCTTTTGTAGCATAACATTTTTTATTTTGTAAAGTGTCTTAGTGGCGGAAAATTTCACTTAAAGTCTGAAGCAAAAAATGGTAAGGTGTAAAGTGTTCTTTTGTACATTTTTTTATAATAGTAAGGTGTAATGCTGTTTCCGTCAGAAAACCCATAAATATAAATGGTATGCAATACATCATATCATCCCTAACACACATATCCTTAATGAAATCAATTGCATCCTCTGCATCAGAACTCTTTCTTCCCCTGTGCTTGAATTGTTCATTGTACATCTCTCTTCTTGAATAACCCAAATTTTCATATCCACCAGCCTGTGTAGCAAAAAACCCATAAATACCTGATGTTGGAATGCCAGCTTTCCTCATTGTTTTCATTTGGTATTTGTCGTAATTGCTCATCTTCCTGTGTGCTGGTAGCATACCCTCGTACTTCTCATCCAAGAACGAATGATTATGAATATCATCAAACAACTTTATGTACCAACGTTCACTACCCAAGTCCAAATGCACTTGAAGTTTTGCTGGACAACGACACCTACTAGTAGGTTTTTGCTCTCTCTTACGAGACAAAGCATTATTTGCATTCCTAATACCTTCTCTATGGCAAACAAAGGTTTGTTGAACAACTTCGCCATTAGTATTCTTAACAACTCGACTTTTTCTACCGGCAAATCCATGGAAACGACCATAGCAATTGTAAAACATAAATGCAACTCTACGATCAGGAAAATGGTACCTCATAAGTTGATCCGAACTGGTTTCCTTCATATTTATTTTCTCTAAGTCATCCGTACAATCTACAGCTGTTTCAGCATCAAAGTTGTTTCCGTAGTACGGATTGTCAGTGTCTTCCACATCTTGGTCTGAGGAATATTCAGCATTCTCCGAAAAAGAACTACTACCCAAAGCCTGTAAAATATTAATGACGAGCAAATGCTTAAAAAGTCTGAAATCAATATATTTGGTATATCTTATCTTATCACACATTACACTAAGTGGTCATCGTATAGGCATTATAGAATTCATCATATATTGTGCTCTACTACTTTTTGTTGAGAAATACTATTGTTATTTTATATTCTGGTTTTGAAGTTCCTCGACTCAATTGCTGATCATCTTTGGTTATCACATAACAAACATACCTCTGAACCTTCTCCACTGATCTGACTTACATGTGCAACTTCAAAAATATCCAGAATTTCCTTAAAATCCATTTTGCTGCTCCTACACATACATACATACATACATTCAAATTGATATATAGTAAAACTACCTTTTGTTACTGTTCATCGTTTTCAACCTCATGCTCACCAACACCAAAACCTCAAAAATCGTTTTTTTTTTCATTCTTGCATCAAATTGAACATGTAAATATACAATTTTGCTTAGAATTTCATGGGGAGTATGAATATACACTTAAATTTTATTAATTCTTACTCAAACATTCGAATTTTCATATCAAAGTAAGAACCCTAAAAAAAAAAATATATGTCGAGGAGATGTTTTACTATATAAAAGTATATAAAAGTAAATTTTGATGTTTTACTCATTATTTTCAACATACATACCTGAATCAGATTGGAAATAGTGTGCTGCAAAAATGCAAGGAGATGACGTTGTTAAATCAGATCCTCCGCCGACAACTGCTTCATCAAAGGTCGACGCAGGTGGAAGGTTGAAGCGGCAGTCGAGCGGTGGTGGTTTGGTGGAAAGCAATAGACAGCGGCTGTTTGGTGGACAACAAAAGAGAAGATTGTTGGTGGTGGGTGCTTATGAGAAAGTAAAAACGTGAAAGTACTCACTAAGGATTACTGGATTAGGGGAAAAAGAGAGAATTTAGTATGATATGCTTTTTACACATGTAACAGAGGTGGGGTTAATTAGCAAAAATTAAAATATATTATTTATTTTCATTTTTCTTTTTTCAATAACTGGTAAAATATAGTGGGGGTGGACAGCTGTCCTTTAGAAACTTTTTGTGCACAGTGCACAAATTGTACAATTTGTGCAGGCTAAATGGCACCCATAAGAAGGACTTATATTATCCTGATTTTCTCCTTTTCCCTATTTTCTTCTTCTCTTCTTCTTTGAGTTGTGACTCATCATTGTTAATATAATATCAAGGAGCAAAAAGTTTGGTTTCGTAAACTACATGGTCCGCAACATATTTGGGTAGTGACTTGTATTCTTCTTTATAATTTACTTCCTCCGATTAGGGATGGCAACGGGCGCCCATGGGTGCGGGTTTGACACTTACCAAACCCACACCCGAAATCATCACCAAAACCCAAACTCAAACCCAAAAGATGTTCGGGTGACAAAACAACACCCACGCCCATACCCATTGGGTTCGGGTTTTTTTCACCCAAACTCAAACCCGTAGCACATTTGAAAATAATTTGCAAATTTAAGAAATTAAATTCCAACATAGACTTTGAATTAAATTACAACTAAAATTAAGGTCTTCAAAGAAAATTCAAACATAGACTTTCAAGAAATTACAACATAGACTTTCAAGAAATTAAATTACAACTAAAATTTAAGGTCTTCCAAGGAAATTGACGGAGACTATGGGGGTAATTAGGTAATTATAAAATATTTCGGGTGGGTGTATGGGTTTCGGGTGTGGGTTTGACTGATACCAAACCCACACCCATATTATCGGGTGTCACCCAAACCCAAACCCAAACCCAGTCAAATCAGATTTTGCCCGTTGACTTGGATTTGGGTTCGGGTGGGTCTCTCGGGTTTGGGTTTTTTTGCCATCCCTACCTCCGATCTTTATAATCAAATTTATATTATATACCAAATTTAGGTAAAATTACACTACAAGTCCTTTATCTTATTTTTTTGTAACATTTTGGTCCTTTATCTTTTTTTTGTAACATTTTGGTCCTTTATCTTTTATTTGTAACACTTTAGTCCTTTATTTTTTTTATTTGTAACATTTTAGTCCCTTTTTTTGTAACAGTTTGGTCCTTTATCTTTTTTTATTTGTAACACTTTGGTCCTTTATTTTTTATAAATAAATAAGATAAGGACCAAAGTGTTACAAAAAAAAAGATAAAGGACCAAATTGTTACAAAAAAAAGATAAAGGAACAAACTGTTACAAAAAAATAAGATAAAGGACCTGTAATGTAATTTTGCCCCAAATTTATTATTTGATGAATTTAAAAAGTGGTTTTTTTATTCGTTTAGAGCAAATCTATTCAATTTGTCCTATAGTTTGTATATATAGGACAAAATTTAGTATCAACTCTATTAGAAAAACGTGTAATGAATCTCGTTAGATAAACAAGATCAAATCTATCGAAGTTTGATCCTGCACAAATTGAACCATAGCTCATAATATATACTCCTTCCATGTCAAAATATATGCAACAATGGACCAACAAAAATTAATGTATTTGGTATAAATTTTACACGAAATACATCAACTTTTGTTGATCAATTTTTACTTATATTTTAAGACGAATGAATATATTGTATCGTCATGACAAAGCCAGATTCAGCCTCTTTATTACAATCACAAATCAACATATATAGTTATAAAAAGTTTTGACATGCACAAGATTATCAAAATGCCAATTAATTAAGATGTCTTGAATTGGTTGGATACAAAGTTGAAGAGGGATGCAGCAGCGAATTTTCTAGATCCTTTCATGAAGATTTGGCTGCATAGGTTGAACACGAAAGGAAAATGGCATCTGAGAATTGAAATCTCTTCCACTCTCATCAAAATGATCATTATCCATTTCTCTCCCACCTTCCATACGTTGTTGCTGCTGAAAAACAAACACCATGCACAAATACATTATGCACTGAATTAACATATATTATAGAATAGATTGATGATAAATGAAACTATTTTTAATATATAAATATATATATATATATATATATATATATATATATATATATATATATATATATAAATAGAAAATAATTACACATGAATCAAAGGTAGACGGTCAATAAACTGCATCGCTAAACCTTTCTGTATAGCAAATTAAATTTAAAGTACAATTGAGTAACTATTTCAAAGTACAATTGAGTTGTCCAACATTCTCTACCAAATTAAATTCATGTCTACTTGTAGACCGACGCTAAAAGCGTGTTTGGATGAAAAAATATGAAATTTTAGATGATTTATGTTATGAACAACTTTCTAGTTGTTCATAAATGGAGGATAATATTGCTAAGCTAACATAACTAATTTCTTTCATTCATATTTTGCTTGATTATTACATTTCACAATATTTTTATTTATAGCATTGGTACCCTTTTGGAAAGCATAACTCATAACCTAAATTATATAATGCAACTTGAGCTGATTCTCTTGAATCTACATTAATTCATCACAATTTAAAATTTTAAACAATTCAAATAATTTTATTTGAATTACATTCATTTTTAAATATGTGTGTTTAGATAAAGTAATATAAAATTCGATTGTAAATATTTTTGGGACTATTTTATAAATTTGAAAAATATGGACCAATTTACAATTTTAAAACAATTAAAGGCATTTGAAAATTTTAGGGGCCAATTTGCAAATCTAAAAAGTTTATAGGGGTCAATTTAAAAATTTTGAAACATATGAAATGAAGGAATTTCAAATTCGTAACTTTTATGTGTCATTTAAAATTTCTTAACTTTATATTGGACAAAATATTTCATAAATTTTCATCATTTTAAAAATTCTCCAAATTAATTATCCAAACAAGATCAGAATTTAGCGTGTATTTGGATTTTTTAGAAACCACGATAATACCGCACTTTTGCTAGAAGCCACAACTATAGTTGCTTCTCAATTTCAAGTCAATTCCTATATTGGGATGCGAGAATACTTATTGCACCACACATCCAAACAAGCAGCCATTATTCAAACAAAATTGAAACATTCTTCTATCTAAACAATTTTAAAGAATGAGTAAAATATCTCAAAGAGGTACCTGGAGAATAAAATTAAGTTCTCTGTTCTCCTCCTCTAATATCTTGCCCTGACCAACAATGTATGCACACAAAAACCGTGTTAATTAATAGTTTGGTCTTGGATTGTGCAACAAAAGTTGTAGTATATACAATTAGAACTTTGTAATTAGAAATCCAAGCATACGTTTCTCTTGACCATCCTGTATAATTCCCTCTGCAACAAATACAAAAGTTTATCTATTAGCTAGGTATATATTGATTGACAGTAGCAATGTAGTTATGGTTGAAAAATTGCCTACCTGTTTCTGGCGGATAGTGAGGAGACCATTTTCTAAGGCATCTTCTAAGTTCATCAACTCCTTGTAGTTTAGTGAGTTAATATCATCTCCCTTCAAGTGCCTGAAATTTATGCATAATAATAATTACTAGCTAGCAAGCTCACCATAGATATGAATATTGAATACAACAGAGATATGGATAAGGACCTTTGTAGTGACATTTTTCTGCAGTAAGAGATATATATCTAGAAGTATACTATCATATATAATTAATTAATAAGGTGCAAGTAATTTCTACCTGAGCTCAACTTGCATTCCATCATTCTCTTTCTTGAGTCTCTCAATCTCATTGTTTAGGTTCTGACATTAACACAAAGAAAGACTTGGTGGTCACAATAACTTTGGACTTTTTATTTAGTTCCACATACATATTTAGTAAAAGGTAGAAAGGAAAAATAACTATATAATATATTTTTTCAAAAGGGTTGAATATGTTTTCGATCCCTCTAAATATACTAAATTTCATTTTTAATCCGTTTAAAAATTTCCTTTGAATTTTGGTCCTCTAAATTTTCAATTTTAGTCCTTTTTTTAAAAAAAAGTTCTTGTATCATGTTTGAAATGACTTTTTAAAAAAAAAATATCATTATTAGATCTTATGATACTATTAATTCAATAAATTAACTATTTAATTAATTTTTTGTTAGTTTATCTATAATTTCAAATCAAAGATTAAATTGTTAAATTAAATATTAAATAGTTTTTTCTTTACGCATTAAATATTAAATAGTCAAATAATTAAATTAATGATATTTTAAGGTCTTAATAATGATATGTTTTAAAAAAAAAATCATTTATAACATGATACGTGAACTTTTGAAAAAAAGTAGAAACTAAAATTAAAAACTGAGAATTTGAAAACCAAATTTTGAAGGAAATTTTTAGAGGAACTAAAAATATATTTAACTTTTTTCAAAATAATTCAATGACATGTGTTGTTTGGGATTTCAAAACCTTAGCATGCTTTATCTATACATATGTTTTAATATGGGACTTAAAAGGCTAGATCTCGCAGCAGGCACGCATCAGAGGTTGTTGTGCCTGCTGTAGCTGAGGATCCAAATCCGTGTTATTTGTGTGTAACTAAATAGTGTGACTAAAAAGTTGTGACCACCTTAGTATTTTCCATTAACATATTGTACCAAACCCTAATTAACACTCTCTTTTTTAAAGGAAAGAAAAGCAACTTGGTCAAAAAAGAAATGAATTGTTTCCTTTTTTAAATTTTATACTTGGACATAAACATGAACCAAGTGAATAACTTTTTTGTTGCCAGATCTGTTCATAGATGTTACATGCATTTCCTGTTGCTCCTGCTAATCATCTCTTTTGTATATGGGTAGAATAGAAGGTACTGTACATCCTAAATTTAGATCTACTCATATAATTCAAACTATATATATGTTCCTTAGCATACTTTTGGAAAAACAACAAGAAGTATCTAATTTTCCATTGGACAAAGCAACAAAAAAACAAAAACCTATAGCAAACCTATAGTTAGTGCATCTTTGAATTGATATATTAAGGAAAATTAATGACAACTAAATTTTGTTAAAATTTTAAAGGATAGTTTCTTTACCAAAATCAAACTCACCGTGAATCCAAACATGCAACATTAATTAACCTTACCTCATGTTTGGCATCCCAAAGCCTCTTCCCAGATGTTTTATGGTATCTCTCAAGTATATCAATCAACCTTTCATTACACCAACAAAAATTAAGGAGTTTAATCTATAGATCAAATCAAACAATATTTTCATGCACTAAATTTCCAATACGAACAATGGGAAAAAAAAAAAAAAGTAAAGAAAAAGTGGTGAGGTATTAATTAATTACGTGGTAGAAGGGCTGATGTAGTCATGCATTTTTCCAGAAGCAGCAAAGATGATAAGAGAAACTTGAGCATCACATAGAACAGTGATTTCTTTAGCTTTCTTTAAAATCCCATTTTTTCTCTTTGAATATGTAACTTGTCTATTGCTTGAGTTTTCAATCCTCTTGATCTCAATCTTACCTCTCCCCATCTATCTCTAGATCTCTCTCTCTCAAGTTTAATTGTGTAGATGGAGAAGGTATACTATTGGAACTTGGTAGGGTAAGATAAAAGTGAAAACAACAGAAGTGGAACATGCAAACTTGCTAAAAATAAGTTTGTGGTTAAATAACTTTCATGATGGCACAGTTAACGATAAAAACCTAACTTATTTCATGTTTGATTTAGCTTTGATAGTTGTCACACGCACACTTACTTGACCATTGGTTTCATTCACACACTGTCATGGTCAATTCATTGACGTGTATATTTCTTATAAGCTTTGCGAAAGTGCTAAGAGTATAATCAAATTTGTCCATGAGTTACGGATTCTTTAACCATTCCAAATAGCGTTAAGTACAGCGTCATACGAAATTTGTTCATGAGTATGATTCACTACTGAATTAATTAAGGAATGCATAAAAAAATAAAGTAAAAAGATAACAAATTGTAAATAACTTTTTTGCTTAAATTTAAAAAGTTTCAAGTTAGTCATTTTAGTCAAAATTCGGTTTAAATTTACTGTAGCTAACATATTTATATACATGGACAACTTATGAGGGTGTCACGTGAAAGTTTTAGACGAAATTAACTCAAAATTTAACAATAAATTAGATGAAATTAATTCAAGATTTAATAAAAAAGACAAATTTAAGTTGAAATCAGTAACGCCTCACATTTCGGCTCAAAATCTAATTCTCGAGTCCTACTATAATTTTGAACGAGTCTAAAGTTTTGATGACCATGATCCTCAATAGGCTTGAGAAAAATTTGGCTCCGTCATGTTCAATTGTGTTTATACTCACCTGATAATTATCAGTTGAGAGTAATTCAGTTCTCACATAATCACATGTCTTGCTGATGGGGGGAGGGTTGCTAATTAGTGAGACGTTTATTAGCTTTTTTTTTTAATTCAGTTGTCACATAATCACATAATCATATTTTGTTGGTTTATAAACCAACTCGTATTCATAAAAAAAAATTTAACTAGATATACATGATATCATGAGTTATAGAATTAATTTATCATACTTTATTGTCTCGTCAAACTTTAGATTAAGACAAAATATAATACAATTATCTTATGTTGTCTCTATCATATCATCACCACTAAACTAGCCTTATTTCTTTGGATACCTACAATTTATTTATATTAGAATTAGGATTAGGATAGATGTGGTTTAGGTGTGCATACGGTGCGATAATTTAATATAGTGTTGTTAGGTTAGTAATGGTGGAGGTTGAGATTGAATTAAGAAGAGTTGCGACTCAAAATTTCGTCTATTCTTTGGTTAAAGCGGGAAAAGGGGGTAGGGGGGCATAGTGTGAAACTTGGTAGGCTGTTTTGTCCAACTTTAAATAAAACGTGTTAGTTGGTATAGGCTTCCTAAAATGAACATATTCGGTGTTTGTTTCATGGATTACAAATTTATTTCAAGGTATGTAACTTTGAGAATCTTTTATTTCTATATTTATTTTAAGTTTTTATAAATTTATAGCAGTATTTGTTTCGTTGATTAAAAAAATATTCCTAGGATTCTAAGGGTGAAAATAAAGGTGCCTTTGTTTTGGTAGATAGGAATAAACAAAAAGCCTAGGAATAAAAATTACCCAGAAAACCGTATTTACCCACGTTCATGTCAATTTTATTCTCATTAATTGAGGATGGGAAAATTTTGTTCCCAGGAACCCTATACACAAGATATCTATCAAATCCCATTTTTTACCCTTTTAATTTTGTTCATAGGTGTGTGCTTTGAGAATATATTAGGATAATAATTGAATCATAGCAGACTTGTGTTGTATAGTCTTGCTATTGATACTCTAACCACCAGTGGTTATACGTAGGGGTGTACGTGGGCCGGATTGGGTTGGGTTTGACCAAAACCAAAACCCGAACCACATACGATACTCCGGATTGGGTCGAGGAAAATAACCACCCGTTATAACATTGGGCCGGGTTGGGTAAATCCACTAATTTCCGGGTTGGATTGGGTTGGGTAGTGGGTTACCCAAATTATTTTTCTATTTTTTATATTCAATATTTAAATGTCGAATCATCCTATTTTTTCATAAAAATAACTGAACCATATTATTTTCTTGAAAAATAGTCACATATTTTTCGTGTAAACCCACTAATTTACGGGTTAGATAGTTTGCTACCCAAATAATTTTTTTTGCTTTTTTTAATATCAAATGACTAAATGATGAATTATAATATATATTCATGAAAATTATTCAAGTTTTTCTTTTTATTTTTTAAATAGTGCGATAAATTATCATATTTGTTTATAAAAATTATTCAATCTTTATATTTTCTTAAAAAATAGTATAACTTATTTTCAATATAAAAAATATTTAATGATCAAATGGAAAAATCTTTAGTATTTTCATAAAAAATATTTCAAAAAACATAGCACTAGTGGGTAAGTGGATTTTTTTGGTTGGGTCCGGTTTTACCCGTAACCCAACTTTTTTTATGAGTTTTTCATTTTTGAAATCCATACCCACCCACTTGCCCGACCCAACCCACTTTTTTGGGTTGGATTGAGTGGGTTTGACCGGGTCAACCGGATTTGCCGGACCCATGTACACCCCTAGTTATACGTATCCATTCTTCTTTTATTAATGGAAATGGAAATTAATGGACATCGACATGAACAAATTTTGCTAATATCGAGAGTAATATTGGTGGTTTCATTATATATATTTTAGGGTTATTTTGATAATTACTTATAATGTTGGAATATACAGTACATTGCAAGCCAAATATAGTTTAGGGGGCGTTTGTTTCAAGGTTGTTAATTTTACTTCCAGAAATCATATTCCCAGGAAATAATAATGAGAACTTTATTCCAAGGTATTTTAAAAAAAACATGTTTGGTTCATATTAACTACATTCTTAGGAATTATTGATAAAAGTGGGTAAAAGAGAAGTTATTGGAAGTTATTTAAAATGTATTTCCATTTTCATGGGAACTTTTCTTTCCCACCCATTTCCTTGAGAATAAAATCATGGGAATAAGAGAAGTTATTGGAAGTTATTTTATTCCAAGGAAACTTCATATCCAGAAATAATTTCATGTCAACCTTGTAACAAACATGGGTATATTTATTCCAACCCATATATTCACAGGAATATTATTCCTAACCTTGAAACAAACACCCCATTAGTTGTTTCTTGAATTTTTTAATAAAAGATGTTCGGGAATAAAGTTACTAACCAAACACTTTTTTTCCTATTTTCCTGGGAATAAGGTTCCTACTTTTATGTTCCTGGGAAAGTTAATCCCGAGAATTAATTGTGTATCCGTGAAACAAACGCCCCTAGGGAACTTTTTATTCTTAGGAATATAATTTATAAATGACTTTCTCACTTTCTATTCCCATGTTAAAGGGTGAGAACTGAGAATCTTATATTCCCATGGGAATAAGAGGTAACTACCCATAACTTCTCACTCCCCCATTATTTTTAACTCTCTTTTTTATTTAATATTTAAATTTTTAATTGAAATTTATTTTAAAAATGTTCCAAGAAAATTTATTTATTTACTAAACACATTGATTGAAATAATATTCTTGGTAATCATGTTCCTAGGAATAATATTCCAAGGATTATGATTTTAATCTATGAAACAAACACACCTAGAGAAATTGGAAGAAAGAAATACAACATCTTTGGTTGTGAAGAATTAACTTTGTGATCTTACCTAATCAGAGAGACGACGCGCCGACGTTGTTCCGTTGAGACCCTCCGTGAAGTGGTGGGGGTTGTGTACCTGCAGACACTCCGACGCTCAAGTCAGCTTAAGTGTAGAGTGAAGGTTTTCAGAGAGAAGAATAATGTACCTTGTGAAGTTGGTGGAAGATTGTTTATATAGCCCTCAGCGCTGGGCCAAAGCCTTTGATGCCATCAATTGATTGTCGAAAAAACGGCTAGAAAAATCATGATGAGCAGTCAATCCCCATCATTCCGGTATCGGTCGTTACGATGCGATGAGCATCATGACCGTTGACTCGTAGAAGTGAACTCGTGGGCTGCTCTTCATTGGGCCTTGCCCGGCAGTCCAAATAGTTTTCCTTTGCTATTGGGCTCAAGGCCCAATCTAGAACCCTTTGCTTGAGTAAAAAAACAAAAAAGTGTCTATTGATGAAGATTAAGATAATGTGCAATTGCACACAAACACATTTTACCATTCAAACTTTTAGAAATATATTTTTTATGGTTATAGCTACAAATAAATATCAAACATCATATATCTAAAAGTATAAACACAAAGACAATAACTAATTCAAGTGCGACAAAGTTAGGTAAATTCATTATTTTGAACATCTCATAAGTCGCTTTGAACTTTTTCCAATTGTTCGTTACGTCATACATGAAAAAAAATTCATAGCGAGTTTCACATTAGAGCAACTCTAGCGGGCCTTAGAGTATCTATAATGGTGCAATTCAACCAAAGGTATTTTATGGGTACCATTGAAGCCACACCATCTCAAAATAACTCAATTATTTTTTACTCCATCAATGCAACTCCAAAAAATTCATATTAAGTCCCACTATTTTACATTACATATTGATATTTTACTATTCCAATGGTTCAATATTAAGTGTGTGTTCAAAACAAAAAGTAACACTGCTGCCATACTTTATTTATCCAAAATTTCGTTGCTTCACAATGTGACCGCATCGCCATGCTGGCATTCTGCATTTGTGGTCTAGCCAAAATATCCTTTGTTTTGTGCTTCCAAGCTGGCAGACGAACTAAATATAAGGTCAGCCGGAGTTGTTCTTATATTTGACCTTTAAGGTGAATAAATGAGAGTTCAAAATTCGAACCGCAATTCTCAATTCA
Organism: Trifolium pratense; assembly: GCF_020283565.1. NCBI lineage: Eukaryota > Viridiplantae > Streptophyta > Magnoliopsida > Fabales > Fabaceae > Trifolium > Trifolium pratense. The sequence continues at coordinate 35,220,338 of NC_060059.1, read as the reverse complement.
CATAACAACATCATGTTTTTTTTTTTACTAAATAAACGATATTCATTCATTCAAATAAAAAAGATAAATGTGCGAACAAACCCACGACATTTACAGTCGGATACATACCTCCAGATCTATATCGTTAACGACACAAAAATCATTGAATGGATCTGCACTAAATCAAAGTTAATCCCGTTAGCTGAAAAAATAAATACACACTAAGATTAAAAAAATAAAATACACCGTATTATTAATTAATTAAGATAAAAAAATAAGATACACCGTATCAAGAATTCAAGATAGAAAAATAAAATAAAAAACACCGTTTTCATTTACTCCGTATTTATAAGGAAAAATAAAATAAAAAGAATACATTTTTTTTTCCCGATATTTGAATCCCGCGCAATCTCTCTCTCGCAAAACACCAATTCTTCATGTCTCAATCTTAGGGCTTAAGACGTTTCATTTCATAAATGTTTCTCGTGTCCTAATTCCCCATCGCCGCGACACCAATTACCATAAAATAAAAAACCGCTCCGATGACCGACAGCAACTCCAATCCCGACCCCGGCGCCGCCGCTAGCGATTCGTCGCGACCTTCATCCGCGTCGACGTGCATCAGAATAGGTGATCGACAACTTTTCAAAGTTGAGCTCCGACCAGGTGAGACCACAATTGTATCGTGGAAGAAGCTTCTGAAAGACGCCAATAAGGATAACAATGGATCCACTTCAGCTCCTGAGCAAGTTCCGAAGGCGAACCCTGCGCTCGAAGCTAGAATCGCTCCTGTGAGATTCTTTTCCTTTCTTCATTCACATTGCAGATTTTTTATTGTTTTTGTTAGGTTTTGTTGGTTTCGTATGCATATAAACTGTGATTTTCTGTCAATTTTGCTGTTTGGTGATTTTTTTTAATGATTTTCGTAGTAATCGTTTTAGCTGTATAACATTTGCTCAATCAATTTTTATTTTATCGGAAATTGGAATTGCTCTTTGAAGTTATTAGGGTTAATTGTTGTTAGTGTTGTTAAATAGTGCATATAGTAGTGATATAGTGCAGGGTAATTTGAACAAATAGCTGATGCTCCTCAATACGCTATTTAGTACAAAGGGTATGTTTGGCCCCTCTAGATCAATTTTGGCCCCTCTAGAAATGGAACCAAGCATACTGAAAATGTTGTTAGATAACAGCTATAATATAGTATTAATGCGTAGTGGAATTTGAACAAACCGCTGTTGTCCGCAATTGATTATTGAGTATTGACATCACTGATTGTTTTGCCTATTTTAATTTGGTGGACTTGATGGAACTTCATTTCAGTTGTCTTTATTAAAACGATCTATATATAAGAGTAATACGAACTAGTTTTGTGTATTATGTTATTTACTTCTATTAGTATTCTTGTTTGTTGTGATTTTTTAGCTGAATTTTGTATTGAGATTAGTAGATAGCAAAGTTATTAATTGAATACCATCAGTGTTGTCAAATATTGGCTATGGTGGATTGCGGCTTTTATGACAACCATCATGGCAAGTTTGTGAAGAATGGCGGCGCCATGGCGCGTTTTATGGCATTTTTTTTGGCATTCTGCCATTGATAAAACAGAATACCATAGTGCCTCTATAGTGGTGTCATGGCCGGTGGCCCCACTCCCAAATTCGGTTTACGCCTGCGGCGCATCTGTATGTTGCAATTTGCAGCTAAAAGAATATATTCGCGCTGCTACTGGATCATGGAGAGTAAACCCCATTTTCTGACTTTTCCACCCATATTTCTTTTGTTGATATTTTTGGTATTTCCCTTTTTTATCTAGGTATTTACTAATATGAGTAACATACAATCTGTGGTAGTTAGCTGACACGTGCTTGGTAACATGCCATAGTTGACCAGTATTGTTATTGTTTTGAATTTACTGTCAATTCTTAAACATGCAATTACTGTTGAGAATCATGTTTTTATAACATGAAATTGGAATATGTGGAGTCAAGGTAATCTTGGATATGATTGACTCCAGCTTGTTTATAGTTCAGTATTTCATTATTTGTCATCTTGGGTAGTTGTGATGTGAACCAATATATTTTTTTTTTGAAATTGTATATGGTATTGTTCTTCACTATTTTTGCTATCCTCACTTCACTTGTCATTTTTAGGGACAAACTGAGAAGAAAGAAGAAGATGCTCCCCAGACCAACCGGTTCAGTGCTGTAATAGAGAAAATTGAACGGCTTTACATGGTATGTATTTCTTACTATGCTTGTTACTCTATGACCTGTACCTGCACGAATTAACTTCTACTGTAAATTCATATTAAAGATGTGCATTGAATCATTTTCAGGGTAATGATAGTAGTGATGAGGAGGATCTACCTGTTGTTCCTGATGATCAGTATGACACAGAAGACTCTTTCATTGACGATGCTGAGCTGGTTGGTGTATTTGTGTATTGTTACTGTTTGTTATGATTTGACCTTTGATTGCTGAGAGGAGCATTGTTGTTCTATATATTATGGACTTTCGTACACACACACACACACACACACCCACACACACACTTATATATTCAGTTGTCCTTTTTGCAGGATGAGTATTTTGAAGTTGATAATTCTGCAATCAAACATGATGGTTTCTTTGTCAATAGGGGGAAATTGGAACGCATGTAAGTATTGTTTTGATTAAAAATTTGCCTGAAGTATTTCTTAATTGTCTTTTATAAACTACTTATATTTATCAAGCCTTTGCACTTTTTTCTTTCTGGTTTGTGAGTGAATTACATATGTCAATGGAGGTATATTGACACAGCGAGTAATTGTATTTAATGGTCATTTATGTGTGCTTTTGGTGTTGCATGAACATGAAATGAGATTGTTTATAATTCATAGCCATCTTTTGAATTTGTGAGTTGTGACATCAGCTAATACTATAATTTCTGTATAAAACTCTTTATGTTTATGCTTATAACTTTGACTGCAATACAGCTGCCATATAAAGTAAGGTAGAACTCCATACCTCTTTTCATGTTTATGCTATGACAGAATGTGTAATATAATAAAAGTTGGCAAGTGCTAACCAGTTTTAAGGTATTATAAAAAAGGGTAGCATTTATCGTAGACAATGGATTAGTTGTTTTGGTTCTAATATATATTTATGCAGACATTGGGTTAGCAGGATCCTTGAATGTTTGATCATCATGTACCTTTAAACAAATCCTAGAAGGGTTTTGAATTACTAGCTTGCAAGGCAGGAGGGTGGAGTTATTGCCTAAATTCATGACTTGAAAATGAGCTTTAGTCATGGCAGCTTGAGTGAACCTTAAATTTTGAGAAATGTTTCTTTTGCAATTTGCACTGTTTAATTGTTTCTATAAAATTTCTTCAAAAAACAAAATTGTATACAATGTTTGGTACAGCCTTTGGAGAATACTAATTTATTGCAATATTAAATTTGGGGTCCAAGTTGGGGCTGTTGGTCTGTTAAATTTAGGTAATACTAAAATTTGTTTTATCGCCTGCCTAAAAGGGAAGAATATCTGCATTTTTAAGCAATTCATTAACATGTAGTGATTAAACAAAATAACATAAAACTGGCTTATCTACTGTCATTAAACAGTTATCTTACATTCATATTTGACTTCTTTACATGAATGGAATGGTGGAAGACTACCCAATCAAATGCTGAATTTATGATTGAATTTATTAAATGAATGTTATAGTAAATAAAAGATTCATATCAATTCTTGATCATTCTCATCGATTTTATCTTTATATAGAAGTGAACCTCCGGCGTTACCTAATCCGCCAGCAAAGAAAAGGTGCCGGAAAGATACATTGAAGAATCCAGGTGAGAATGTTGATGGACATGTATCAAATAAACATGCAAAAGTGGGAAAGACGGCTGCTGGAAAAACTGCATCATTACCTGCGAAGAATACATTTAATTCCTTACAGAATTTGGCTGTACCTGGTGAAGATTTGAAACCTCAGAATCAATCGGAGATCTCTGGAATAACTTTGAAAAAGAAAACGACTGATAGTAGACCAATTTCAAATCCGTCTGTCTGTTTGAAAGAATCCAATAATGATGTCCCTTCTGTGGTTATCTGTTTGAACGTGCCTTCTGTAGCAGAAGTCAAAGCTGCTGACAATCAGACTACAGGAGTACTCCAATCTAAGAACAGAGTGGATAAATATAACGATGCAAGTGGAGTGCTTGATACTTCTCATCAAAAGTACCAAGAAAAGGGTGTTTCTTCCAAATCCCAACCTGGAAGAACCCCAAGTAGTGTTGATGGTTTAGAAAATACAGGTGGATCAAAAGATAAAAATGGCATCAATGAGCTACCAGAACTTAACTTGTCTGGGGGAAAATCTGTGATGCAAGGACCAGTAAGTTAACTTCTTTTGCTTTTCTGCTGTCTTGTTTTAATTTCAATATTGAAATTTAACTAAACAAGTTATCTCAAACTTTGCAGCACTGGCATAGTTTCATTTATGCATTGAATAAAGAATATTTATATAGTATTGATGTCATTTGTGTATCAGATACCAATGTGCTACAATATGTTTAGATACCTATTAAGATATAGTATTAATGTCATTTGTGTATCAGATACCGATATGCTACAATATGTTTAGATACCGATATGCTACAATATGTTTAGATACCTATTAAAGGAGTATCCTTCATTATTTTGTTTTAATTTTATAAATTGTTGAACAATCTACAATGTGCTTGGAATGCATCTTCAGTTTGTTTAAGATGCAATTTTAAAAACATACCTTAAGACTTTTTGCCCAACCTTGTTCTTCATTATGTATGAGAGAAATGGGAGTACACACTCCTTCATTGGTTGATTAAAGAGAAACATAATGGATCCAAAATTGGCAAAGGATATCATTCAAGTGCACCCCAACCTTAGACTTTTGTCTAGGATTGTAAAGGAGAGACGAGGTTGTGGGACCATGGTCACTTGGTTTGCAATTCTCTTCAGTACGGGCTATGTTGTCAAAGCGGAAAATCGGCGCGGCGCGGACAACCCTAAAATTGACGAGGCATGGTAGCGGCGAGCATCGCGGGTGCTATTTTAGCGACACGTCGTTGACAATAAAAATTACATGATAAATACCAATAATCAAAATACATACTTCATTAAGTTTAAAACCAATAAAAGTAGCATATGTCTTACAAAATTCAAATACCAATCATCCAAATACATACTACATATAGTAGTATAGTACCAAACCGTGATGAGAATAGAGGAGAGGATCAATATTGGTGATGAGAGGAGAGGATCGGTCGGTGGTGCCAAGAGAGGAAGGCAGAGTTCGTAGTTCTAGTTCGTACTCTCCAAACACAAAAACGACGATGAGGCGTAACAAGTGAATAAGGAATTAGGGTTTAACAAAATTCCACAATTACCCTCTAAAACGTTTAAAATTTAAGGGCAAAATTGTCGTTTTGTTTTTCAAATAAAAGCGGTGCTACAAACCCGATACGCTCGTGACGTGCAACACGCTATCGCGCGCGCTTCACAGAAATATCGCCCGCAAAACCTGGGATGGCCGCTCCGCCTTGTACTGAATCGGTTGCCTCCAATTTTGACGCGCCGCTCCGCTATTGACAACAGAGGGTACGGGTTTGGGTATTCAGTACGCAACTCTCAAAGTATTAGGTATGTATGGGGTATATATAATTGGTATGCCTTTTTGTTTTGTGGTACATTCTAACATATTCCTTCATTGGTTGATTGAAGAGAAACATAATGGATCCAAAATAGGCAAAGGATATGATTTAAGTGCACCCCGACCTTAGACATTTGTCTAGAATTGTAAAAAGAGATGAGGTTGAGGGACCATAGTCACTTGGTTGGCAATTCTCTTTGGTACAGGGTCGGGTATTTGGTACGCAACTCTCAAAGTATTAGGTATGTGGGGGGTATATATAATTAGTATGCCATTTTGTTTTGTGGCACGTACTAATATACTCCTTCATTGGTTGATTGAAGAGAAACATAATGGATCCAAAATAGACAAATGATATGATTTAAGTGCACCCCAACCTTAGACTTTTGTCTAGGATTGTAAAAGAGAGAAGAGGTTGAGGGACCGTTGTCACTTGGTTCACAATTCTCTTCAGTACGGGTTTGGGTATTCGGTACGCAACTCTCAAAGTATTAGGTACATGGGGGTATATATAATCGGTATGACATTTCATTTTGTGGTACGTTCCAACATACTCCTTCATTGGTTCATTGAAGGGAAACATAATGTATCCAAGATAGGCAAAGGATATGATATAAGTGCACCCCAACCTGAAAATCTTGTCTAGAATCGTAAAGGAGAGATGAGGTTGTGGGACCATAGTCACTTGGTTCGCAATTCTCTTCGGTACGGGTTAGGGTACACGGTACGTGGGGGTATATATAATCGGTATCCCATTTCGTTTTGTGGTACGTTTCAATATAATAATTGGTACTCTATGAATAAAAATAATTTAGTTATGAAACAACTAAGTAAATGAAAATACTCCATCCGGTCTCATATATAAGCAACAAAGAATATTTCACACCCTTTAAGAACAATAGTTGAACTCATTTAATTTTTCATAAGATTTCCAAATTTCCCTTTACGGAAACTTGTTCCATGAAAATAAAAGTGTTATTGGAAATTACTGTCTATTTTAATTGTAGGGTAATTTAGGAATAATAGCATTAAATATGATATAAATAGTCAATATTTGCTTGTATTTTAGACCAATAAAAGTAACTTTTTTGTTGTTTATATTTTGAGACCGGAGGGAATATTACTATCATCAATAAAAATCAATTTAGGATCTATGTTGTTAATCCCAAATAGCTGCAGATAGCGGGATGATCGCTATTGGGAAGACTAAAAAACAATTTACGAAGTAAACAAAAATTCCAATAAGATACATAAATACTAAATATAGAAAAACACACAAAATTAAAGTGACAATCATACTTTATAATTGTAATTAACTTTGTCATTTCCCATCAAAATAAGGTCTAAATGTAATCAAATGACATAGTATTCAAAATGGCGATCTCTTCAAAATGACAAAATCAAGTTCTAAACGTAAACAAAACGACAAGCAATTAACATCAAGTTCTAAAACTAATCAAAATAATGCTTATGCATGTGTCTGCCTCATCTTCACTTCTAAGTTCCACCACATCAATATTATCTTGTTCATCAATTGATGCATACTCTTGTTGTTCTTCCACCTCCAACTCCTCATCTCCATTAGGCACAACTATAGCGAGTCTAGATTGCTATAGTGGACAGCGGGGTTGCCACAATTTGCGGCTTCTACAACCATCGCTGCTGAAGGCGGCTGGCAGGGAGATGGCGTCCACCGAACCCTACCACTGCTACACTGTTCTGCTATAGTGCGTGCTATTGACAACATAGATTAGGATGGATTTGGCCAGGGTCGGTTAACTCTCAAGCTAGTTATTTTTATTTTTTGTTGTTGATTTGCATCATCTTTTGGGCCTAGGCCCCGTTTAATCACCGAGAAAACTTCGACAAACATGATTTGCTAACAAAAATAAAAATTCAATTCTTATTTCCTTTTAAAAACACACATTCCAACAAATGTCAAAAAAAAAAAATAGTCATTTAGTCACAATTGCTAGGATTATATTAATCATGATTATTAATTTCATTCTCTTTACGTCGCCAAAAAAACTTCATTCTCTATACTTTCTGTTATAAAACAAATTGCTATGCAGATGTGGTCTGTCAAACATAAATAGAGAGATAGTACTAGTCCCACATCGAAAGTTTGGCAAACAGAGATGTAAACTAAGCTATAAATTAGCAGTGTACAAAAAGGTCGTGTACAAGTATATTGCACTGGTAGGCCTAGTGATCTTTTGACTTTTATAAAGTGATAATCACTCCCCAGTGCCCAATCGAGTAGTTTAATGTTAAGTTTTTATTACTGGTTTTTACTGGTACACTTGGTACATGTTTTCCTGCGAATTCTTCGTGAATTTGTGCATACCAATTCTCTAAAGTACCACAAATTGGTACCCGCAAAACAATTTGCAGTTCCTTAGGGTTATCAGCGAGTTATGTGTCTGTGTGGGACATTGGTGGAGATGTACATCATCTACTCGGTGATGATGGTGGATTTTTGAACTGGCGGAGTTCTCTATTAATGAACTAGACATAGAACGTGTGCTTTTTGGATGATGCATGATGGGAATGAAGGAGAAGAAAGTAAGCAATTAATATTAGATGGTAAATAGTTGGCAATCGTATTGGGCTGCCAGCACTTCTTTTAAGTAGGACTAATGATGCTTCTTGTGACATTCTAACATTGTTTGGAGGAAAATTTACCTTTATGTGACACGTTTATTGGGGAAAATATATTTTGATATGGACAAGGGAAAATATGTGTCTATGGTTTTTCAGTTATGATCGCGAGAGTCAAAATGGTGCGCCAATGCGCGAAATCCTGTGATCTTTGCTAGGTCTGGTCGAGTTCGCGCATGTGATCTTGCTAGATCCGTGTTATGACTTATGATCTTGCAACTCCTTCCCAATCCTATGTCAGATCTCGATTTTGACAACCTTGGTTATGATGGTTCTCTGTTAATGAGAAAATATTAACAAATTAATTCAAATATCATGCATTGATTTAAAGCATGCATTTTTAATAAATTTGTCTTAATATATCTAGTTCCCAATCTTATATTAAGATCTTAAGAATTTTTATATACTTTTATGTGTGTCCTATTGTACCTCTTGGATTTGGACATAATAGGTTCAACCATTCACACCATAGTTACCCCATGAAGCACGATGGAATTGGCCATCAAATAAGTCCTTCCTTTGCAGTCATTTTCCATTCCAATCAACAGATCAATCTTAAATTAAACACGGCATGCTCTGTGCTAGACAAAGTGTGTGCTACATTTAATAAAAAAAAAGTCCCAAATAGTAAAAAGTAACAATTTGCCGCCTCCCTGTCTATTTTTTATGAAGAACACTGCTGCTTATGAATTCTAAATTGTGTATCTTCATTGCTAGTATGTACTCCCTTAACTTATTCTCTAGGCTGTCATGGGGCATGCTTTTTTATTATTCAAAATATAGCTATTTAGTTTAAGGATTGTGGGCTGTATGGTTAATTTCTCTTCAACAAGGATATAACAGGAAGTTTTGTTTAGTTATGCTGTGTAATGTACACTTGGCAGTGTAACATTTCTATTTACTGTGACTTTTGATGTTGAAACTGTGACAATAGAATGTTACATGCTTAACAAAAACTGTATTAGTAATACGATTGGTTGAATCTTTGTGCAGAAATCTAAAAACATATTCAAAAAAGATAGCTCCAGTGTGAGGTCAAAATCTACAATTCTTGAGAAAGCTATTCAAGATTTGGAGAAAGCGGTCACAGAATGTAAGTTTAGAAACTATTTTGAAGTTTATGTATATCACATAAATAGGCTTTCATCAAAAAAAAAAAAAAAAAAAAACATAAATAGGCAACGTGAGAAGCTTGTTGCTAATGCATGTTTTCCTTTTTCAAATATTATTACAGCAAGGCCACCAACTATGGAAAACCAGGAGGTTGATAGCACATCCCAAGCTATCAAACGGAGATTACCCAGAGAAATAAAGCTAAAACTTGCTAAAGTTGCGAGATTAGCGGTACTGGACAACTCTGCATTCCTGATGTTGTGCTTCTAGAAATAAACACATTTTCAGATATTTTATACTCAGAGTATATAAACATTGTAATATTGTTTTATTTTTCAGCAGGCAAGCCAAGGGAAAGTATCACAGGAGTTAATTAATCGTCTTATGAGTATTCTTGGGCACCTGATTCAGCTCAGAACACTAAAGGTGTTTCAGCATATATATGACCCTTTATCTATTGTTTCTGTTTCCAACCATGATATCCCCTCCCCTTTTTGCTGACATATATAACCTCTTCGATTGGTATTGGTATGATGATAGTTTTGGAACATATCATTTTTGCTTTTTTATTTCTCCTTTTCTGTACTTCAATGTGATGTCACTTTGGTAGCATTTGACATTGAGAAAGAATTGAATGAAACACATGTTTGGTTCCTATTCTTTAGTGGAATCAAAATTTACCATTTGTTCTTGTGTCCCATTTTTTCCTTCTATTTTTAAATGCATCAAACATAAAATAGGAGCCATATGTTCTATCTCATTCTAGCAAATACTACCTATAATTCTATGAGTTTCTTACATCTACATGATAGCTTGCCATTTGTTCAGAACTATTCTTATATATACTTTCCCTTAATCAATGAAATTATTTATCTTGTCATCATGACATCATCTTATGTAATGTCTTCCTGCTGCAGAGAAACTTAAAAATTATGATCAATGTGGGTTTGTCTGCAAAGAAAGAGAAACATGATAGGCTTGAACAAAAAAAGAAGGAAGTTGTTGAGATGATAAAGATGCAGGCGCCATCTATTGAATCTGAGGTTTATTTTAGTTGACTTTCTATTTCATTCAATATCGTTTGAATTTGTTATATTTTTGCCAACTCCATGCTCAATGCTGCTTTTCTTATTTGGTTCATTGTTACATTCATTTAGTTCCTGCCATTATATTAATCTGTGCTATACTTAATTCTTTTATGTGGATGTTTCTCTTGATGAATTCAATGCAATTTTGAGTTTGTTTTGCAATTCTTTTTTTTTTTTGTATGTTGATTATTGGATCATTTCAGCAATTTGGGTTGTTTAATTTGCGGTGTTTTTGTTTGTTTTCCTTCCATTTCAGCAACAGCAGCAAGCTGGAGTATCTGGTGATGAAGAATTGGGTCCTGATGGAAAAGCAATACCTAAAAGTAATTTTAGTATGGACACTGCATTGGAAGACAAGATTTGTGATCTCTATGACCTTTTTGTTGATGTACAGAAGACTTTCACCTTAATTACTTTTTCTTAAGATTCGGTTTGGTTTGAAAATTCTTGTTCTTAATGAATCTTGTTTGCAATTGCTCCAGGGATTGGATGAAACTGCAGGTCCCCTAGTCAGAAAGTTGTATTGTGATGTGAGTTGAATCTCCATGCTTTCCTCTCAATATTGGTCTAGGATAGTTATTGGATTGCTGGTGTTAATTATTATGAGGGATTGTATTGTGAATTTATGCTCAACTTGGCTTTTCATCTCAACTTGTTACTTATTTGAATATAAAATGACATCACTGTGCTACAAGACCCTAAAAAGTGTCCTCAATTAATATTTTTTTAGCCATACCGTTGTGACATTTTCTTTCATTTCGAGTCTGTTACATCACGTCTGTTTGTTATTTGTGTGTGTGTGTGTTCAATGTTCAGTGTTTTGGTGTTCAAATATAAACAACATAATTTTTTCTAACTTTAAGTCCCGTGTCTTCAGCTAGCAGAACTATGGCCAAATGGTTGCATGGACAACCACGGGATCAAACGTGCAATTTGCAGGGCAAAAGAGAGGCGCAGAGCACTACACAATAGAAATAAGGTATGCCTTTAGCCAAGTGTTTATTGAATGTCTATTGTTTGATTTAAGTTCTATAAATTCATCTTGGCCATTGATAATATCAGAAGAACGGGAGAACTTATTTTCTGTTCGTTGTCTGGGTAAATGATGACAAACATATTTGATATTTTACTGTCAGGACTCAATACTATGTTTCAATTTTGTTTCTATCTGATTGCTTTACTCATATTGTTAGGATCAGGAAAACATTAAGAGGGAAAAGTTACTGGTACCTAAGCAGGAGGAGAATGTTCAATCTGATGATGGTTTTCCAGTTCCACCGGTTGCTAGTTCACAACAGAACGTGCGAAAGCGATTAGCTCCAGAATCTAACAGTCATTCTTCATTGAATAAGGGTGTTTCTAATACAGTTACAGATGCCCAGGTTCTCCACCCCCCTGTGAATGGTCCGAAAAAAGAAAAAGCAAAGGGGAGTTCAAGCCGTTCCCCAGATGATGTCAGGGTTGCAGGCAGTGCATTGATTAAAAAGAGAAAGACAGAAAATGAGTTGGAAGGAACTCATTTTCGCCCTGAGAAGCTGGCTTCTTCGAAGGGAGAAGAAAGACATAGGCCTCTGAAGCAGTCTGCAGTTGTTCCCTCCAAATCAAACCTTCACCGAGCATCACAACCCAGTGTTGAACAATCAAGCTAACCTGGTATCAGCTAGGATGTTTAAACAATAGAATGTGTGTATCACAGTTTTTTGTTTTACCTGATTCTCCAGCATCAAACCTTCCCTCACCAGATCAAATTGTATCCTTACCATTTTTGTAATTAGACGTCCTTGCAAAGTTCTGTTAAATATAGATAGCTTTGCTCATTTTTGGTGCGATCCAAGGTGGTGGTGATTAGTATGCTGTTTTGATTTATTTTTTACAATAGAAGTTATCGTGGATGGATTGAGTATGAAAAGTACTTAGCAACTGAAAGAAAATTTAGAATCATGTGTACAACATTCTTCACATACATGGAAAGTTTCAGCAACATTGGATATTTGTCTGTTTTGTGGATGATGAAATTGTGTATCTTTTGTGCGTCGAAACTAATTTCACAAGATGGAATTGCTATTTTTCATCATTTTTCGTATGCATTGGTCAGGGTTCCCAACTGAAATATTTAAGAAATCCGACTGTTTATCACTTGTATCAAATTATCAAACCGTGTCTCTAACATTAAACATCTTTAACCAAAACTTTTCAATACCACACATTTTATTGCATCTTCACAAGTCAATTTTATATCACCAGGTCCAAAATGCTGGCATCTCTCTCCATATATTTAAATTTGAGCATATTTACTTCCTATTTGGTTTGTGTCGACTTGTAGTGTTTACAATATGCCATTTCTATATATATAAAAGAGTTTTGATACTAATTACTTTAAGCCTGGATGCCAACAGGGAGAAAACTCTTGACAATGCATCAAGACCAACAACAAATTTAACACCATATCTTTACACATAATTATATGTCATTAGATATTTTGAGCTGTTCTCTTTACCATTGACACTTAAACACTTAAAAGAAAAAACAAAAAAGAAAAAAAATTGTGTCGTTCTTTAGAAGATCACGAACACCTTCTGGAGGAGAAGTATAAATTAAGAAGTCGGCATGTGAGGAAACTCCAAGTTTATTGAAGAATTCTGCACATTGATTCTGCTCTCTAAGTATGTGATAAGAAGAAACATTGTTTTGGTTTTTTTTTTTTTTTAAAAAAATAATTTTATTAGTGTATTATATTTTTGTTAAAAAAATTAACAATTTTTTTTTTTTTTATTTTTTTTTTTATATATAGAAACTTCAAATGAAAAACTGGTTTAAATAACTTCTCATAAATTGTTATTTTAAATATTTCATCAGTTTGTTATAAAATTTTTTGGATCATAAAATTTCAAAAAAATCTTTAAAAAAAGACTATTTAAAATAGCTTTTCGTATAATTCATTTGTGAGAGATACATATTTTTAAGAATTTGTGATTTTTATTAAGGTAAAATCTCTGATATGAATATTTAAATTATGAAATGTCAAAATTACTCTTTTTATTCGTAAAAAGACAGATTAAAAATAACTTTTACTATTTTTAATCAAGTTATCAAAAAATCATTTTTTAAAATACAAAACAATCACTTTTTTTTTTTAATTTTTTAAATTAAAACAAATGCACCGTGCATCATTGAGAGGCAAGGTGGTGGATTCTTTTGTTCCTAGATCTTTTTTTTTTTTGTCAAGTAGCTTAGTGGCTAAAAAAAAGTAGCTTAGTGGCTAAAAAATTAACCTTAAAAGTGAATAAGTGGAGTGTCACAGGTTCGAACCCGAGCTCCGCACATATAGTGCAATATCCCTACCAACTGAGTTAAGCTCACGGAGATCTCTTTTTATTAACTATTTTTATTTCTGCTTGCAGGTTTAACCTTGGCACCTCTTCTTGACTGCTTGTTTCACCGTGTTTGTTGGATGCTAACATTCCGTCAAACCAACTCCGCCTTTTGTAAGTACTAAGTGGTACTTCCTCTATCCTATATATAAGAAAAAATTCTTTTTTTTTAAAAAAATTTATCATAAAGTTAATGTATTCTAGATACATCAATTCTACATATAGGACTTTTATCTCCAATATTTTCCGCGTTGTAGCTCTTTACAAGTTTCAAGAATCATGATCTGACTTATATGAGTTACGTTGTTGCAACAATCCAGGTGACCATGTCCAATGAACATGCCATGCTTTCTCCCTTTGTTTGGAGTGCAATATTATTATCACTTTTCTTGCTCTTCAAGTTTCTATCCAAGGACTTGGTCAACACTGTCTTCACACTCTTCTTCTCTGTAATGGGGATTGCTGAATTATCGTATGTTATTTAGTTCAGCCCATTGCTTATTATTATTATTATTATTATTATTATTATTTGATCGTACCTGGTGATCAGAATAGGTTCGAAGGCCGGTCCGTTGAGCAAGCTTCCACACCGAAGGGGGGGTTTGTACCTGCAGGTGCTCCGATGCCTAAGTCAGCAAGGTGAACAAGAGAGATACAAAGAAGAGAGAGAAAGTATGGTATAGAATGAATTAGAATACCTGGCTCTCCTGTCTAGGAGAGCTTATATAGTGCCCCCAGCGCTGGGCCAAAGGTTGGTCTATTGGGCCTGGATAACCGGCCCAATAGACTCAACTGCCAAGATAGTCCCTGTATCGTAGGGGAAGGCCGTTATTTGCCTCTATCTTGGTTGGAGCCGTTCCGCTATTCGCGGGTAAGGGATAGGCTCGATGACAGATGCAGTTGGATAATGGAGCACGTGTTAAACGTGCAGCTTAGCTGTTAAGCTAAGGCTGAATGAGTTATTATGCTCGGATAGTCGAGCACGTGATTAGCGTGAAGCTAATCTGTTATGTCGAGCAGAACACGTCAAGGCTGACGTGTCGGGGAAACCTCCCCTTATTGGGCTGTGCCCCAAATGTCGGGCATAAGTGATTGGGCCAGCTCTTGGCCCAGTCCAGAACAGGAGCCCCCCAAGTCGTTGCTCCTAGCTATAGGAGTAATGACTTAAGGTACATGCCCGTATGTCGAGGAGAGTTCATATGTTGTTAATAAATTTCTCAATAGTATGACGAGGAGGATTTTACAAAGGGGAAGTTTCTCTTTGCCCGTAACACGCGTGCCACGATGTACGAGGAGAGGATTTTACCCTTTTCTTTGTCGAGGGCATATTGTGGTAATTGTATGTTTGTTAATGCTGCGCGTTTTAGCGGGCACATTTTGTGGCGTTTGTTTCACTTGTCCGTAACTCGCGTTTGCTCCTTGTGTCGAGGAGACAATTACGTTGGTGATAACGATGAGCCCCTCGAGAGACGCGTGGTCTGTTCGATGGGATGTGAAAGGACAGACGTTTCGTCTGATGTTGCCACGTGTGTGGGCTATCAACAGACGCAATGATGACATTGGGAGTATGCGTTTTTTGCTTCGTTTTCCGAGGAGGTTTATTAGCCATTGGATTCATCGTGTCGTTTGGTTTATAGTGAGATTCAATCAGAGCCATTTGATGCTTTTAATCGGGACCGTTGAATTTTAATCAACGGTTGTGACACGATGGGGTGTATCCCTTTGCAATGCAGGTGAAGAGACCTGGACAGATTATAAATAGAGGAGGAAGGGCTCACTTTCAAAGTTTCCAATTTCCCTTCCCTCTATTGCGTTGTTGCTGCTGCTTCCAAAGGTTTTAGGCCCTAAGTTCAAACTTCAAGGTTCCAGATCTCCATTCAAAGGCTCTTCATTTTTACTTAAGACAGGTAAACACCTTTTCTCTTTGTCTTGATTTCGTTTGAGTTATGCTTTCAATTTGTACCCATTTTGTTTGTGTTATTTGGGTTTTTGCATTCCTGTACTGTGTTGGTTTGAGGATGTTTTAGTTTAGGCTTTGTGTTTAATCACTGTATTTAGTGTGATTTGGTGTTTATTTGCGGTAAAATCACCCCCAAAGACCCATTTTGTGCTCTGATTTTGAGCCTTTTCGCTGTGTTTTGGTCATTTTTTCTGGAAAAATGATGAATGTTGCTATGGAGATGATGATTTTCTGGAAAAAATTATGAATATGATGATGAACGCGATGAAGGTGATGAATTTCTGGAATTCTATGCGTTTTGTGTCGGGGAGGAGAATGCTGTTTCCTCTCCCCGTTTATTGTAGCAAAAAGCTAGGCTATTTGAACCTTATGTCGGGGAGCTTCTCCCCGTTTTCGCCTTCGCGAATAGCTTAAGTGTCTTTTGCGAATTTTATGAATGTCGGGGAGCTTCTCCCCGTTTTTAACTTAAGAATTTAGCTGGAAAATGAGTTTGTAAAGACTCTGTGTCGGGGACCTTCTCCCCGTTTTTAACTTGGGATTTTATCCAAACTAGAGTTTGGTTTCAAGTGTCGAGCCATGTCTTGTGTCGGGGACCTTCTCCCCGTTTTTAGGCTTTGTTTAGTGGTTTTCCCCGGTTTCTCTGTTTTGTTTGCCATTTTGATAAGGGCTTTTGGTCGGGGACAGCGTCCTCGTCCTAATTTACGCCCTTTCACTTGATTTGCGGTGAAAGGGTGGATTTGATTACTGTCGAATTCACTTTGTTTTCGCTGCTTTTCAGGTACTCAAAATGTCCGACGTGGAGGAAGTAACGGGGAGCCAAGCCACGTCGAAACACAAGCTGGTCGACACTATTACTGACCCAGAGCTGGCTTGGGTTGCGCCCGAGCCCCGGGGGATTGCTTCGACGATTACCGCGCAGGATCCGCGGCTTTTTACTGTCGTCGAGGAGGCTGGTTCGGAGAACTGGGAGGTTCGCACGCCTGCTGAGGGGGAGCGGGTTTGCTCGTCGTACACGGGGTGCAGCTTCACCATGTACGAGATGGCGTTCAAGGAGTTGGGGTTTCGGCTGCCCTTCAACGATCTCGAAGCCGGAATTTTTGGTCGGCTAAGAGTGGCTCCTTCCCAGCTTCACCCGAATTCATTGGCATTCATCCGGGCATACCAGATCCTATGTCGGTATCTGGAGGTAGAGGCTACCGTTGCCTTATTTTTCTATATCTTTCAAATCCAACGTCAGAAAGTCGGGGATCGGCAGGGTTGGATTTCCTTGAAGCATCAGTCGAGCAAGATATTTAGGATGTTCGTTGAGTCTGCTCGGGGCTTCAAGGAGAGATATTATGTGGTGAGGCCGTTGACGGAGTTTGCCGAAGATTCCCTCCACATGGAGAAGCCTGTATTCAACGAGGACGGGACTCCTCAGTTAGACGAGGAAGGGGGACAGGTAACGGAGTGGGTTCTCCGGTTTCCATTATCATGGTCGTCGGAGCATTTTGATTTGCGGACCGACGAGTATCTAACTGCTGCCGAGGATCTTACCCCGGCCGAAATGGCGGGCTTTCAAAAGCTCCAAACATATGTGGATGGTTTTAAGCCTTGCAAGGTCATGACCAGCTTAGGGGAGGTCGCTTTGGACAAGCATGGTAAACCGAGGATCGAGCCTCGTTTTGTTAATACCAAGCTATTGTTGTCGTGCAAGACTGTTTTGGCCGAGGACACTCTGCTGGGTATCTGTTTTTCTGCATGCCCGTCTTTTACTTGTAATAAATTTCAGTATTTTATGTTTGATTTCTCCCTGTGATTCTGACCACGTTTTTAACTTTGCAGGTAGGATGGCAGATCTTGCTAGTGAGCTTGTCAGGATAGCTGCTGAACAGAAAGGGGAGAAGGCTAGGAAAAAGGCGAGGAGGGCCAAGCCAACCATTTTGATGGGCGATCAGGGTGCTTCGGGGAGCGTCTCCCAATCTTCCCCGGTAGGAAGTTCAGCTGGGACTCCGGGTGGTCGTTCGAAGAGGCATCGGGAGGAGCAGATGACGCCCATCGTCGACTTGTCAGAGGGGGACGGTGGCTTTGTCCTCCCCGCGTGTTTGAGCAACCGGTGCTTTTTTGACAAAAATCCCCTCCAGGTGCCTGCATCGGAGAAAAAGTATATATTGGGCGCTTCTGCATCTGCCCGACAGAAGCAGCTCAACGAGGATGTTGCTGCTGTCATCCGTCTGGCGGAGACAGCCTTGGTGCTGAATGAAGGGGGACCAACTCACGAGGTGGAGAAGTTGGCCGCTCGGAATGCCAAGCTGGAGGGGAAAATTGTGCTGATGGAGGGTGAGCTGATCGACCTGAGGGGAAAGCAAGAGAATTACGGTCAGCTGTTGGAAGATGTTAGGGTAAGCCGGGACGAGTTGGAGCTTGCCAAGAAAAACCTCGAGGAGGTGGAGGCCCGGAGTGCCGAGGAGAAAAGGCAGTTGGAAGGGGTGATAGCTGACCTACAGTCCAAGCTGGCTCCTGCTGCCGATGAGGGTGCTGAGATTTCCAAGATGGTTAGTCGGGCTGACCTAGTCAAGGAGATCAAGAGGCAGCGTGGTCTGATGTTGGCGAGCATGGTCCACGGATGGAAGAATGCGATCGCCCAACTTAGGGTTGTGAATGCCGAGCGTGACTTGATTACTGAAGGTATTCACAAACTCAAACGGGTTGAGAACGGGCAGCTCGTCATTCCGGAAGAGTACAGGGAAATGGAGCTGGAGGAGGAGAAGTTGGATGAGGAGGCTGTTGATGATGAGGACGAGGAGGATGAGGAAGTCGAAGAGGAAGTTGTCGGGGAGGAGAGGGCACCGGAGGGCAACCCAGAGGGTCATGATGAAAGCTCCTGATCTCCCCGGTTTTTTATTTGGGCCTGCGCGCCAATGACTTGTAATTTATTTGCTTTTCTGATAATTTATTTTTGGGGGCCTGCGTGCCCGGTTTTTGTAATATTTGACAAATGGGTTTTTGTGCCCGGTAATTTATAACAATGATGCCCGTTTTATTCATCCTGCTCGTCCATTTTGTGCTCCTCGTTTGTATGTTTTAAATTATTGCTCTTTGTTTTTGCTAAGTTATGCCTGTTCGTAATGTGCATGTCTTTATGCTTGCTCGTTTTTAACTTAACAAATTTTTGGTTTTGATATTTGTATATTTGCTCGACATTGTTGTATGCCTGCTCGACAAAACCTTTATTATATTTGCAAGTTTTTTGTTGCGAGCGCGTTTCATCGAGGAGCTCGTCCTCGGATTTAACTTAGAAAGTTTAGGGAACTGACTAAGCGCCTAGAGTTGTTTTCTGAGGCTAATACGGAGGCCGACACGTTGTTGTGCCCGTCCCCGCGGCTTGAACTTCCCATCGCGAGCTGGGCGTTAAGCCTTGGCACGAAAGACGAGGAGCTTGTCTTAAAGGTTATCCTTGTCGGGGAGATGCTATGCCCTTCCTGAGCCAAAGTATCTCCTTTTCAATAACTGGATCGAGCACGTGTGCCCGCGTGCTCTCCGTTGTCTTGCTGTCGGGCTCGTTGCTTGAGGATCCGAGCAGCCTCCTTTGAGGGTATGTTTTTTAGTTCGGCAATAACTTAGCTGTAATATTGTTTTAGTTTTTGGGCGTTCCAAGGTCGGGGAAGTTTCTTTCCTCGAAGATCCTCGAGATAATACGCGCCATTTTCTGTTTTGTCAATGACGCGATACGGTCCTTCCCAGTTGGCCGCCAATTTACCATCCTGGGAGTCCTTAGCATTTCGTCTTAAGACGAGGCTGCCCACTTCAAATTCTCTTTTGATGACTTTGACGTCATGTCGGGCAGCTATTTTTTGTTTAAGGGTGGCTTCTCGAAGAGATGCCCCCGTGCGAATTTCCTCGACGAGATCTAGCTCTTCGCGAAGAGCTTCGTCGTTCATTTCTTCTTCGAGCGGTTGCTCGGTTCGGCGAGATGGCTCGCCCACCTCCACGGGGATGACTGCTTCTGTTCCATACACCATTCTAAATGGAGTCTCCCCGGTTGTGGAGTGTGGTGTTGTGCGATAGGCCCAAAGGACGCTTTCGAGCTCCTCGACCCATTTCTTTTTATTTTGGTCCAATCTTCGTCTTAGGCCGCGCAGGATCACTCTGTTGGCGGCCTCGGCTTGCCCGTTAGTTTGGGGATGCTCCACGGAAGTGAAATGTTGCTTGGTCCCCAGGGCAGCGAGGAAGTCTTGGAATCCTTTGTCCGTGAATTGTGTCCCGTTGTCCGTGACGACGGCTTGTGGTATTCCAAACCGGCAGAGTACGTCGCGTTTGAAGAAACGGAGTATCCTGAACGACGTTATGTCGGAGAGAGGTTCAGCCTCTACCCATTTGGTGAAGTAGTCCACGGCGACTATCAGAAATTTATTTTGGTGGAGTCCCTTTGTGAAGGGGCCAAGTATGTCCATGCCCCACCAAGCGAAGGGCCATGGTGACGACAAAGATTTGAGTTCGTGGGGAGGAGCTAGGTGCATGTCCCCATGTCGTTGACATTTGTCGCATTTCTTCACATGGTCCTTTGCGTCTTGCTGCATGGTGGGCCAGTAGTATCCTGCTCGAAGAGCTTTCCTGGCCAGCGATCTTCCTCCCAGATGCTGGGCGTTGATTCCCTCGTGTACCTCGCGCAAAATATAGTCGACCGTTTCCTCGTCGACACATTTAAGGAGTGGGATTGAGAATCCTCTTCTATATAACTTTCCGTCGAGGATGACATATGCGCATGCTCGACGTCTAATTATTGCTGCCTCTTTCTGATCGTCAGGGAGGGTTCCATTCGCGAGGAAGTTGTACACGGGGGTCATCCAGCAATTTTGGTCGCCAACGACATTTATGTCGAGGACGTTGCTCGCCTTCTCGATGCTGGGTCGGGGGAGTACTTCCTGAATGACGGATTTGTTTCCGCCTTTCTTTTTCGTGCTCGCCAGTTTGGACAGGATATCTGCCCGTTTGTTGTGCTCGCGTGGGACGTGTTGCACCTCCACGGATTCGAACTTAGTGATTTTTTCCTTCACTAATGCTAGATATTCAGAGAGATTATCATTTTTGGCTTGATATTCCCCCAATACTTGTGAGGCAACAAGTTGTGAATCTGTGAAAATTTTTACCTCTTTTGCCTCCATGTCCTCTGCCAACCGTAGCCCTGCTAGGAAGGCTTCGTATTCTGCTTGGTTATTTGATGTCGGGAAGGATAGTGCTAGGGATACTTCAATGATGATCCCATTTTCGTTTTCTAGGATAATTCCTGCTCCTGCTCCCGTGGAGCTTGACGCTCCGTCGACGAATATTGTCCATTTGTCTGCCTCGCTTGTCGAGGAGGCTGGACTCGTCATTTCGGCCACAAAGTCTGCTAGGACTTGTGATTTTAGCGCTTTCCTGCTTTCGTAACGAATGTCGAATTCGGAAAGCTCGAGGGACCATTTGAGCATCCTGCCCGCCATGTCTGGTCGACCAAGCAATGATTTGATTGGTTGGTCGGTTCGGACTACGATTGTGTGTGCTAGGAAGTAGTGACGTAGTCTTCTCGCTGCGTTGATCAAGGCAAGGGCCACCTTTTCGATTTGTGTATATCTGAGTTCGGGCCCCTGTAGAGCCTTGCTCGTGAAGTACACTGGTTTTTGTCCTTCCGTTGTTTCGCGGACAAGGGCTGCGCTGACGGCCTCGGATGCGACGGAGAGGTAGATGTATAACACTTCCTCGACATCCGGGCGCGAGAGGACTGGAGGTTCGGACAGGGCCTTCTTTAGATGTTGGAGGGCCTGCTCGCACTCGTCCGTCCATTCGAACACAGCTTCTTTCCTTAGTAATTTGAAGAGGGGCAATGCGTGTTGAGCAGATTTTGCTACGAAGCGAGACAATGAGGTCAGCATTCCGTTCAGGGTTTGTATGGATTTTTTGTTGCTCGGAGTTGGGAGCTCCGTAAAGGCACGACATTTGTCGGGGTTGGCTTCGATTCCTCGTTCTGTTAGGTAAAAACCGAGGAATTTTCCTGCCCGTACCCCGAAGGTGCATTTTTCTGGGTTAAACCGCATATTATGTTTTCTGGCCTGCTCGAAGACCTTACGTAAGTGGGCGGTATGGTCGATTTCCTCATGGGATTTTACGATCATGTCGTCCATGTAGACTTCGAGCATGTCGCCTATTTCTGCCCGGAATACCTTGTTCATCATCCGCTGGTATGTAGCACCAGCGTTTTTTAGACCGAAGGGCATTACGTTGTAGTAATAGTTGCCCGACTCAGTCATGAAAGCTGTTTTTCCCCTGTCGGCCACAGCCATTGGGATTTGGTTGTATCCTGAATATGCATCCATAAAAGACAATAATTTAAAGCCAGAAGAATTATCGACTAATTTATCAATGCAAGGTAAAGGATAGGAATCTTTAGGGCAAGCCCTATTGAGATCGGTATAGTCAACACACATGCGCCATTTTCCATTAGATTTTTTAACTAGCACAACGTTTGACAACCAGGTAGTGTATCTGGCTTCAGAAATAAAATTTGCCTCTAGGAGGTCTTTTACAGCTTTTTCAGCAGCCTCCGCTTTTTCGGGAGACTGCCTACGCCTACGTTGCACTACGGCACTAGCAAGTGGGTCGACAGTAAGTTGATGACAAGCGATGTTTGGATCCAGCCCGGGCATGTCGGCAGCGTGCCATGCGAACAAGTCAGCATTTTCTCTAAGGCAGGCTTTCAGCTGCTTCCTCGCCAACTCGGGGAGCCCTGTCCCAATCTTGACTCCTTTTTCTGGATCCTCGCCAAACTGGACTATCTCGAAGTCTCCATCTGGAATGGGGCGATAATGTTCTTTGCTCGCCTCGTCGTCCTCTTTCTCCTCCTTCTTCAGCTTTTTCTCCTCCTTATGCTCTTTCTTGGAGGTGCGGCTGTCAAGATCAACAGAGCTCACACTTGGACCGGGCAGACTTGGTGGTGCTTCCGGGGATGGCTTTGGTGGTGTTTCCGAGGAAGGCTTTGGCTTCTTTGCTTCAGGAGCTTTGCCAATGAAGTTGTTGCCTTTGGATGCTGCGTCAAAGCACCTCCTCGCGGCTTCGATGTCCCCGTGCAGAGTAGCAACCTGCCCCTTATGAGTGTAATACTTCATCTTCAGGTGGGCGGTGGAAGGGACAGCAACCAGGTCTGCTATGGCCGTCCTGCCGATGATGCACTGGTAGAGGCAAGGGCAGTCCACGACCAAGAATTTCACCCTGATCGACTTGGCAGTCTCTTCGGAGCCAAAGGTGACGATCAGGTCGACATAACCCCAAGGCTTAGTAGTTGCTCCATTGAATCCTGTGAGATCTGAGCCCAAGTATGGGGTGAGATGTGTCTCGTCCAGCTGTAAGGTCCTGAACAAACTGGCGTACATGATGTCGCAGGAGCTTCCCGGGTCGATGAGGACCCGACGAACGTCCATGTTGGCCATGTCTGCCCGGACGAGGAGGGGAATTTGGAAATTGGCTGTCCCACCGGGCAGCTCTTCTCGATAGAAGGCTAAAGGCATTGATCGCCCCTTCGCCTTGTCCAGCGTTGCGTTCATATTCGAGGACGTGTTGATGAGATCCTCGAATTTTCTTTTTATTGATCCGACGGTGTGCTTGTCCATGTGACCGCCGGATATGACGAGTGAGTCTGTGAAGTAGTCCCCCGTGCTAAGCGTAGGACCAGTATAGGTGTCCTCAAAATCGCTGGGGATAGCCAAATCTTCTGGCCGGGATATGCTCATAGCTATCTGCTTGGCGTTTTTCTGCCCGGCTGGCTGTGGAGGGACCTCCTCGTCCGCGCGAGTCTCCGCGGTTTCTGGTCGGGGATCATTGTTTCTTCTTACGAACTGTCTTAGTTGTCCGTTTCTGATCATGATTTCAATAGCATCCTTCAGTTGGATGCAGTCGTCGGTCCTGTGACCATAACTCTTGTGGTATCTGCAATACCTATTTTTGTCTTGGCCGGGCTTTAGGGGGGTTGGCTTTGGTTGCTTCACATTTGCTCTGTCGAACTCAGAGATGTGAACCTCAGCGAATATCTCTCCCCGTGATTTGACGAGTTGGGTGTAGGTGGCGAATGTGCTTGGCGGGCCGCGAGGCTCTCGTCTTTCACCCCTCCTTCTGTCTCTGCCCCTCTCGCCACCCCGATCGCCGCCTCTATCGTGTCCCCTGTCGCCACCCCTGTCGTCGTTCCTGTGGGTGGATTCGCGGGCAGGGTGGCTGCTCCCAGGTCGGGCGAGGCGAGCGACATCAGCTGCCTGGACCTCCTCGTAGTCGATGTATTTTTGAGCTTTTAGGAGGAGGTCGTCCCAGGTGGGTGGTTTTTCTATGCCCACAGCTTTAGCAAAATCGCTGCCCGGGCGAAGGCCCCTCTGCAGCAAGTATTTCTTCATGTCGTCGGTCGTTTCGACCTGCACAGCCTCTTTGTTGAATCTCTCGACGAAGTTGCGGAGAGTTTCGTCTTCGGCTTGGTATATGGCCTCCAAGGCGTGCACAGTCTTTGGGTGCTTGCGGGAAGCAGTGAAGTGTCTAGAAAACTGTTCAGTAAGATCCCTCCATGAATGGATGGATTGAGGGGGCAGGCTTTGGTACCATGCCATTGCTCCCTTCCTCAGCGTGGTTGGGAACAGTCTGCACCTAATGGCACCGCTAATGTTCCTGAAATCCAGGTTCGCGTTGACATTGGCTATGTGATCGTCGGGGTCGGTCAAACCATCATATGCGGGGAGCGTAGGAGGTCTCTCGAAACCCTTTGGGACGCGCTTCCTTAGAATGTCTGCGGACAGGGGGCATCGGGGATCGCCCTCGTCACTCCCGTTGGGAGAATGGTCCTCGGAAGACCGGGGAGAGTAGTCGCCGGGCATGGGCGTTGGACTGCGAGATTTGCGAGGACGGTAGCTGCCCGACGCGCCATGCTTGGCCATGTTCGCCAATCCTTGAGGTGAATGGCGGCGCGGAGCTTCGTGTTTTCCTTTCTTGCCCGGGGAGAGCCTACCCTCGCGATGTGGAGGAGTGCGGTCCTTCTTCCGAGGAGTAACTTCGACCCTCTCTAAGTCGGGGCGTCGATGTTTGACGACCGCCGGTCGAGGAGGGGAAGGAGTAGCCTGGTGTCTCCGCGGGGGAGAGTTGGTCTTTCTGCGACGCCGGCCTTTCTCCAGCGCGGCGATTCTTTCGCTCTGCTCGTCAAGTCGACGATTTTGAGCCTGCATGGCCTCCGTTGTTTGTTTGAGGGCAGCGATCAAGGCTGCGACCTCAGAGTTGGCCAAGACGGTGGGCTGTTCGGCGTTGTTTGCCGGAGCTTCTTGTTTCAATTGCGGGCGTTTGCCCATCCGACGATCGGTTAGGATCTCGACGTCCTCTTCATCGGAAGAGAGTGAGGCCTCCCGTCCGTCGCGGGAGTCGGTTTCTGGACCGCGTGTCACGGTGGTATCGTCACGCACCGGTGATAGGACGGTGTTATGTTGCGGCGGCGGAGAGGATGGAACGTTGAGGACGTTGTCGTCGCCGGCGTCGGTGTTGACTTGCTGTGATGAACTAGCCATGATGAAAGTTGTTGAGAGAATCGGTTTTGATCTTTGTTTCTTTAGGAAAGATTAAAGAAGGGGAGGAACTCAGTCCCCACAGACGGCGCCACTGATCGTACCTGGTGATCAGAATAGGTTCGAAGGCCGGTCCGTTGAGCAAGCTTCCACACCGAAGGGGGGGTTTGTACCTGCAGGTGCTCCGATGCCTAAGTCAGCAAGGTGAACAAGAGAGATACAAAGAAGAGAGAGAAAGTATGGTATAGAATGAATTAGAATACCTGGCTCTCCTGTCTAGGAGAGCTTATATAGTGCCCCCAGCGCTGGGCCAAAGGTTGGTCTATTGGGCCTGGATAACCGGCCCAATAGACTCAACTGCCAAGATAGTCCCTGTATCGTAGGGGAAGGCCGTTATTTGCCTCTATCTTGGTTGGAGCCGTTCCGCTATTCGCGGGTAAGGGATAGGCTCGATGACAGATGCAGTTGGATAATGGAGCACGTGTTAAACGTGCAGCTTAGCTGTTAAGCTAAGGCTGAATGAGTTATTATGCTCGGATAGTCGAGCACGTGATTAGCGTGAAGCTAATCTGTTATGTCGAGCAGAACACGTCAAGGCTGACGTGTCGGGGAAACCTCCCCTTATTGGGTTGTGCCCCAAATGTCGGGCAGAAGGGATTGGGCCAGCCCTTGGCCCAGTCCAGAACATTATTATTATTATTATTATTATTATTATTATTATTATTATTATTATTATTATTATTATTATTATTATTATTATTATTATTATTATTATTATTATTATTATTATTATTATTATTATTATTATTATTATTATTATTATTGTTATTATTATTATTATTATTATTATTATTATTATTATTATTATTATTATTATTATTATTATTATTATTATTATTATTATTATTATTATTATTATTATTATTATTATTATTATTATTATTATTATTATTATTATTATTATTATTATTATTATTATTATTATTATTATTATTATTATTATTATTATTATTATTATTATTATTATTATTATTATTATTATTATTATTATTATTATTATTATTATTATTATTATTATTATTATTATTATTATTATTATTATTATTATTATTATTATTATTATTATTATTATTATTATTATGTAGACACGGGTCCATTTGATCTATAAAATGTAAATACTGGATATAACAATATATGAAACAACACAAGACAAAATTTAAGGTATTGAACAAGTTTTGTCTTATACGATGTTTGAACAAGTTTTGTCTTATACGATGTTTGGTAGACAAACATTTATTTTGGTATTTTATACAACTTGTAAAACATAAAAATTGTCCAGTGGTTCAGTGGAGGGACAAGAATTTCAGTTTTTGTCCAGTCCCTTGACGCCTAGTTTGTCCAGTCCAAACAAACAAATTTAAAATCAAACACAAAATAGTTAAAGTTGTCATATCCAGTCTCTTATTTTTTAGCAGACGCAAATAAATTTTGTTTTCTATTTTATGACACCTTTGTTCTCTCTCTTCCTACAGGGCAACATTACTACCATCTATCAAACATTTTTTGCCAAAGCAATGGAATGAGGATCTCATAGTCTGGCGTTTTCCATATTTTACTTGTATGTCATCATGTGCTTGCCATCTTATTTGTCTGTTCTCTTGCTGTGAATGAATAATGCAGAATGATATTTTTCATTACATCTTTCTTACACAGCTTTGGAGATTAAGTTTACGAAGTCACAGGTCATTGTTGGAATCCCTGTAACCTTATTTTGTGGATGGTATGCTTTACAAAAGCATTGGCTAGCAAATAATATATTGGGTCTTGTTTCCTGTATTAAGGTTCGGTTCTTATAAGCTGTTACCTAATTGTTTGAATTCCAATTTTTTTTTTATAACCATTTGGTTCATAGGGGAAAGGAACCCTAGTAGTAGTCGAGAGTTCGGCCACCAAATAAGTAAAGTCTAGCTAAGAAATTGTTCGAAAAGAATTTCTTGTTGTAACTGCATGACACAATTACAGCTCTGAACGTACCGTCCGATTTGAATGGACAGCTGAGATTATTTTACTTCCTGCTACTGCGTGAAACAACGTGGATATTGGACCGCAGGAAAGTGGTTCAAATTGTTCCACCCAGTAATCGAGCCTGGGTTGATCTCCCATGTTTGAATTCCACTTTACTGGTTTTAAAACATGCCTTTTTAGTTGAATGTTGTTACATAAGAATAAAATATTCAAATTTTGCGAGTGTGACAAAAAATTATATTTGGTCAGATCACCATATAAGAATAATTCGCTATGACTGTTTCTAATGATATTCACATTCAAATTGTATAATGACCACAATGATTCAATGTTTAATATTTACAGGGAATTGAAAGATTCTCGCTTGGGTCTTTCAAGACTGGTGCTATTCTGTTGGTAAATATTTTAAAAGCCTTTTTGCTTAATTTTAGTTACATATTTATGAGTTTTGAATCTTTTCATTTTTTTTTGTTTTGTAGGTTGGACTCTTCTTTTATGACATATTCTGGGTTTTCTTCACACCAGTGATGGGTAGCGTTGCAAAATCATTGGATGCTCCAATAAAGGTTAAGATCTTGGCTTATTGAAATGAAATTTGAAATGATATGTGGTATTAATAATAATTATTTGAATCATTTTTCAGCTTTTGTTCCCCACATCAAATTCTGCAAGTTCATTTTCAATGCTTGGTCTTGGTGATATTGTTACCCCTGGTAGGCTGAATCTTTATGTACATCCATTTCCATGTATGGCATTCAAACATAATTAATATGCTACTAGGTTTGGTCTACTGGTGAGGGTTTGGGTATTACACCTCTAGGTCCTGGGAGTTTGATCCCCAGCTCATCGTAAACCAACAAACAAAATTAATAAGTTAAATGTCATTTTGTATTGATTTTGACGACAAATGTTTTCCCTTCACAGGTAGATTGGTAGTATTGGCCTTGCGTTTTGATGTTTCTAGAGGAAAGCAACCCCAATATTTCAAGAGTGCATTTTTAGGATACACTGTTGGCATGGCCCTCACAATAGTTGTGGGGAACTGGTTTCAGGCTGGTCAGGTAACTGGATCCTTATAGTTTCTTTCTTTTTCATTTTGTTGATATGCTTTTCAAGTTTTTATGGAAGGGAATTGTCAAACTCGATACTAAAATCAGTCTGGGTTGTTAGTATCGAGTTTGACAATACTGTTTTCATTTAACATTTTTAATTTTCTTTTGATCCTTGTCTTCAGCCCGCTCTTTTATATATTGTACCTGCTGTTATTGGATTTTTGGCTGCTCATTGCATATGGAATGGTGATGTCAAACAGGTTTGTTTCACTTCCTAATTTTTCATTGATATTGATAGTAAGAGGGTCATATAAAAGGACAAGAAAGTTTCTTCACATTACAAATGTTCTGCCATTGATAACTGACTTCTATGCTTCTTTCATTGATTTGAAAACTTTGAAATATAGGATGAAGTTTTTAAAGTTCATCCTATTGGTTTGAAGACATGGTGCAATTTTATGTGATTCTTTAAGCTAAAATTGCTTTTGATGTGATGTGGTAACCTAAAATGTAATAACTTTTTTCTTTGTTTCAATTCAGTTATTGGCGTTCGATGTTGTAATGAAAGTGCCACATCAGCATAAGGGACAAGTGGCAAAAGTTCTAGAAAATGAACATATAACAAATTCTGTTAGGGATCCGCAAATACAGGGACAAGTGGCAAAAATATTTTTATGATTTTAATAAAATAAAAGATCTATGGTATAATTTTGTCAATCAAATATATTATTGTCGTTAGTTTGCTTGCTTGCTTTGGTATGGCTTGTTTCCGAAGAGAGGTGAGCCGCTTACACTGTGCAGAGACAGAAGCTCCCGAGTTGACAGAAGTTCACTAGGCCAGACAGAGATATAGGGGCTATTGACATTAAAACTACCAATGAAATCTTTATGCTAACGATAATAGTTGAATTCACACTACTCATACAAATGGGTTTATCTATGTTGACTATGATCCTCTATTTTTGTTTCACAAGTGGAAGGACTACATGAATGGAGTGAGTAATAGTTACTTGCTTAGCAATACTATGTTTTCTATTCCTCCCCCTGTTGCTTGAACTTGCATATTCTAATGCAAATTACAACCCATCGTAATTAAGAGGGCTTTCTGCTTGTCGATATCACAGCTTAGATGACTTTTTTTTTTTTTTTTTTTTTAAAATTTTTTAAAAAGTATCCAGAGGACTGATTAATTCGAAAGGATCAATTTTACCGCCCACTTGCGGGGCTCATTTAAAGCCAGAGTTTTTAACGCTCTGTATGGATTAGTTCACCGAAATTGACATTAATAGAATCAAATTTAAAACTTTGAGAGGAGCACATTCCAAGATCTCAAACCAACTTGACTTAGGGTAAACCTAAAATTGAGAGGGAATTAAATAGTTAACGCGTAATAAAATGACATTACACATACCCCACAAACAAGTGAGTGAACCTAAAATTGAGGTAAAGCAAGTGGTGGCTACAAATATTTCCCAAACAGCATCCAACATAACATCATGGTTACGCATCCCTGTTGAAAATGAAATATGAAATTAATACTTCTTCTAGTACGATTATTAGATTAGATTTGTCTTCCTACCCATGTTACGTTACGGCACATGTGCTTTTGTTGAGACCATAAAATCCGAATCCATTTTGGATTTGGTCTCACACATTTAATCTTTTATCTCAATTATTTAAATTTGTCAAATCAAACGATATTAATTAGTGAATTTTTCTATAAACATTAATTTAAATATGTACTAGTACATAAAATCCAAATTTTTAAACACTAGATTAGAGTTATTTATCTCAACATTATACCAGTTCGAATAAGATATGTATTAAAATGTTCACCAAATTAATTTTCTTTCAATGTTAATCTCCGATCCTACGAAAATAAAACCAAAATTGTGCAGTTCATATGATTGTGAAAAGATAAAATATCTACTATTTAGTGGAGATATGTGTCAAACAAACAAAATGGGAGTGTGCCTCATAATTGTAGTGGTTGAGAACCTTGTTTTGTCCATTTCTTCTTTTCTTTTTGTATCAAAAGCATCTTGCATTAGAGAAAGGAGAACCAATGGATCACAAGTCACAACGATATCAATGATCACCACGTTGCAATAGAGAGAGGACCACAACAAACAAGGCCGGTTTTTCATATCTTAATCCTGATATTGTCGGTTCACTAAGATCTATTTATCTGAATTCAGTCAAAAATATTTATCAAAACATGTTTCACATTAAACAACATACCGAGTATTTACATCAGTACTATGTACTAGTATAGTACAAGATAAAAACTGAGAAACAACCTCCATCTGTTGTGCTGATTTTGATTCGGATTTCACAGTGTTGGGATTGAACAATCTTACAAGTGATTCTAATATCATATTTTCATCCAAAACTTTAATATATTAGGTTTACGAGTTCTCTTGCTTATAAAAAGTTCAATCTCAACTCTTTCAACCAATGTGGGCATTCACTCACACTTGATGGATCTCAACATCTCCCCTCAAGTATGAATCTCTTTGTGTCTGCGATCCTGCGCCACTTACTTATTGTTGCGCCACTCACTTATTGCTCCTCCAACCGGGCTCGGATACCACTATTGGGCCACGATGGGAGAGTCTCATTAGATTAGATCGACACATTGGACATTGAACAATCCTACAAGTGACTCTAACATCACATCTTCACCCAAAATCTTAAGGCATTAGGTTTACAGATTCTCTCACTTATAAAGTACTCAATCTCATATCTTTCAATCAACGTGAAACTTTACTCACACTTGATAAATCTCAACACACAGTTCACACTTCATAGACATTTTTTTTTTGGTTTTTCAAACCATCACTCACTCAAATACAATGTTTTTTTTCCTTCTTAAAAGAGAAGCAGGTTTAATGTCCCAAAATAGAAACAATATTCTGGTTCCTGTTTAACCCACTATTTTAGGTGGGCTAAGCTGAGATTTGAAATTAGGCCCCTACAGTTGGCCTCATGGGCGGATCTACAGTCCGGCTATAGCCTGAAAACCTGTCTATGTTTTGGTAAAAAAAATTGGTATTTTAGGGGTTAGTTTGGGGGGAAATTGAGATTTTTAAGGGTTAGTTTAAGGTAAAATTGTGATTTTTTTTGTTAAAAACTAAGAATTTCCAGTGCAAAACAGAGATTTTTGTTAAAACTGAGATATTTGCCCAGACTTTATAATTTTTTTGACTCCGTCATTGGTTGGCCTGCCCTATTAAGACGTTGGAAAAATTGGACTGTCAAGGGACGAGGTGGGTTGGCACACAGACTATTTTAAATAAAAATTATCATTTTAAATATTTTTAGATGGGGGACATAAGAATTTTAAATAAAAATTATCATTTTAATTTTTTTTGACTTAATTACATTTTTTGTCCATAATCTTTATTTTATGTTTTAAGTTGGTCTCTTATCTTTTAAAAGTTTCAAGTTGGCCCATTATCTTTTCTGCCGTTCAATTAATTAGTCCCTCCCGTCAATTTTTTTTTATATTACCGTTAAATTTGGACATGTGTCATTTGTCCAAGTGTACCACATGTCCAAATTTAATTGTATAAAGACCGGAGGACATAAGACCACTTATAATGGGAGAAAAAATTGGTGTTGAATGAGGTGTTGAATAAAATTTATGGTGCAATGGGGGTGTTGAAGATGATGTGGAAGGGAGAGATGTTGAATAAATTCAACATGTTGAAGTCTGAAAGAAACTGACGCGGGAGGGACACGTGTGTGCTTGCTTTTGGTCCAGCGTAGCGCGTGTGATGCACGCGCCGACAGGTGAGACTGGGTGTTGGTTCACACGGAGAGAGAAGAATGAGTGGGACAAGTGGCAGATCGTGATTGGTTGCTTCGATTTTTATCTTATCAAATCTTTGAACTCAATTATTTCATTGAAAATTAATTTTTTATTTTTTAATTTTTATACCAAAATTCATGATTTTTTTTTCTCTACAAATAGATACTTGGTTCATTTCATTTGGACACAGAAAAAAACCAAATTTTTCACTATCTTAATCTATTATTATCTTTCTAATTAGTCTTTCTTTTGAAGTTTTAATCTTTTTTTAGTGAAATGGATCCCAACAATTCTTCTAATTATCCCAACAATTCTCAAAATCCCAACAATTATCAAAACTCCAACAATTATCAAAACCCCAACAATTATCAAAATTCAAATCAATTTTTCAACCAACATCCTCAAAACACACCTAATTTTGGTTTAACACCAAATTTCAACCAATCAATGTAGTGTTTGCTTTAAATATTTGTCTGTAGTGTTTACTTTAAATATTTGTCTGTAGTGTTTGCTTCAATTATTGTGATTGAATAAGTCAGTGTAGTCTTTGCTTTAATTATTGTGATATGTCAGTGTAATGTTTGTTTTAAGTATTTGTACTACGTGTTTGCTTTAATTATTGTGTCCACCATCCAACTTGCTTTAATTATTGTGTCCACCACTCAATCCTTATCTGATAATTAACTCTATACAATAATTATTTGAAATCCGTCAGTGGACCAAATTGAATCTATATATAGGGACTCATCCATTTATGTATCAATATATCCTAAATCTCACCCAATCTACTTCCAATATCACAAACAATGGATCCATCAAGCGATGATTTTGATGTCGCAGCCTACTTGCAAAATCGTGAAGTTGAAGAAACTTATGTACTCAACCGATTTAGAGAGCGTCGGAAAAAAATATTGGAAGATGGTGCACCTCGTAGTAGAAAATATGTCAATTGAGATCATCCAGCTGCAAACCAAAGACTAATTGACGACTACTTTGCCAATGAGCCTACATATGACGATGCAATGTTTCGTCGTCGGTATTGTATGAGCAAGAGTATCTCAGAGCACCAACCCAAGATGACCTGCAAAAAATACTACATGTAAGTGAACTACGGGGGTTCCCAGGGATGATTGGGAGTATTGACTGCATGCACTAGGAGTGGAAAAATTGTCCTAAAGCATGGGAAGGTCAATTTACTAGGGGGGATAAGGGAACCACCACAGTTATTCTTGAAGCAGTTGCATCTCATGATCTATGGATCTGGCATGCCTTTTTTGGATGTCCGGGAACGTTGAACGACATAAACGTTCTAGACCGTTCACCTGTTTTTGATGATGTGGAACAGGGAAAGACTCCAAGTGTGAATTTCTATGTGAATCAACGTCCCTATGATATGACATACTATCTAGCCGATGATATCTACCCTTCTTATCCAACTTTCGTCAAATCTATTAGACTTCCTCAAAGTGAACCTGATAAGTTATTTGCAAAATATCAGGAGGGATGTCGGAAGGACATCGAACGTGCATTTGGAGTGCTTCAAGCTCGATTTAAAATCATCCTTGAACCATCTCGCTTGTGGGACATAGCCGATCTGAGTATCATCATGAGGTCTTGCATCATATTACATAATATGATTGTTGAGGATGAACGAGATTCATATGCTCAACGTTGGACCGATTTTGAGCAGTCTGAGGAAAGTGGATCTAGTGCACCGCGAGCATATTCAACTGAGGTATTACCCGCTTTTGCAAATTATGTGCGTGCTAGATCTGAGTTCCGTGATCAAAAAGCTCATCACGAATTGCAAGCAGATCTAGTGAAGCACATATGGACAAAATTTGGAATGTTTCAGGATTAAAGATGATTTGTTTCGTACTATACGTTATTTGTGTGTTGTTTCGTATTTTAAGTTAATTTGCATCGTATTAATTACGTAACTTGTGTGTTGTATTGCATTTTAAGTTAATTTGTATCGTACTAATTACGTTATTTGTGTGATGTATTGCATTTTAAATTAAGAAAATAAAAAAATATTTAAATAAATTTTGTTAAGTGTATTTTTTTTATTTAATTTTAATCGATAATTATAATTTTATTTAATCATAAAAACAAAAATTTAAATTTAAATAAGAATATGAAATAGAAAGTGGTGGGGTAGAGAAAGTGGTGGGGTAGGGTGTTGAATAGAAAAACCATTGGAGAGGGTAAAAATTGAATGTGTGTTGAATGATTAGGTGGAAGAAAGAGAAAATGATGTGGAGTGAAAAAGTAGGTGTTGAATGTGAAATGGAGTTGAGACCATTGTACATAGTCTAAGAGCTGATTCAATAAGTTCACACAAAAGTTTAGTCCAACCAAATAGGAATTGCAGGGTGACAAAGCAACACAAGTGAACCAACCCTAATCAATTAACGACAAGACACTTATCACGAAGCACAACTCAGCGAACCCACGTACGACCGCGAAATCAAGTTGCAAAAAAATTATGATGTGTGAATGTCTACGAGCATCAACCAACCAGAGTTAAAAAATGGCAAATGGATTGACCATCAACGTGAAATAAAATCCATGTGCCAACAACTTCCTGCGCACGATAGAAAGTAATAAAATGTCCTTTTGAGCGTAACAGTCCAATTGTTCAGCCTGAGGTATGAACTTGGAAAAATTGACAATTATGTTGCATTTGCTAGCCCTCGTTGACTTTTTGAAAATTGATCATGTTGTATTTTTAAATTAAAAAATATATTTAAAATGAATAAAAAATGTTTTTTTTAAAAATATATGAAAACATTATAACCAAATTTTATATATAGTGATTCTCACATGTAACGTAATCAAGACTTGAACTTTAAACCTCTAACTCCTTTTAGTTTAATCAGTTAATTAATTAAGCTGCTCTTCCCACTCCTTTAAGAACGATTTCTTAATAACCTTACTTGTCAAGAAATGTTAATGAAGTTACATACATGGCCGTCATGTTTATTTAAAGTTAAATTGTCACTAAGATTTCAAATACATTATTTAAGAATCTGATTCAAATTAGAACAATTATATATACAGCTACTAACAGAAAAATTAAAGCAACCTGTGTCTTGGTTGTCCGGATTCAATCCAACAGAAATAAGATATACAAGACTTTCAAACATGGAAATTCATTTCTTAAAAGAAAAACTAGCTATGAACTCATGTCATACATGTAAGTTAAGATTTTGATAATTGTTTAACTATGTTCACTGAACTTAGAAATTGAGTATATTAGGCTCAAAATATGACGGCTCTAATGTATGCATTTTCCTACAATTACAAGTATGTAGGAGTATTGTTTTAATTTGTTTTCGCTTGTGAAAAGAACAATGTATAAAACATAAACATATATGTATTAGATTAGATTTTTGTGCAAACTAATACAACAATTTACTTAATGAATTAGTTAACTACTTCCAAAACATACCTTTTAAAAAAATAGAGAGATAGAACCACACAAAAAATATGGTTATGAGACCTGTTTTTCTGAAACTATGTCTGTATATTTTTATATTTGTGTCGTCGAATGTGCAGTTCTGTGTCATATGCTGGGTTGGGATACCAAAAATATTTAAGAGGTACAATTAGGTCATTTTTTTAATATTTCTATTTGTGTTAACTCTTCAGAAAATTTGATAGAAAGATAACTAAAGTCTAACTAATAATATTTTCACGCAATATTTGAACTCGAATAATTTAAGTGTCTTTTGATTATTTTTGAACCTAAATGTTATTAATTGTAAAATATTATGAAAATCATTAAATTGCATTGAAGGTAAATGTTGAGTTTCATATATCAATTGAGAATTACAGCCACATAAGAAATGTATCTTTGTGTAGTTTGTGCGTTTGGCTGCAAATACTTTTATATTATAGTCACAAAAGACGTGTATCTTTATATAGTGACGAAAGACTCTATAATAGTCTTTGAATCATGCATGTATGGTGCATGTCTTGTCAGCTCGTCTTCAAAAACCGCTTATGACCTATGGTAATTAAGTAAGTCATTACCACTCTAATGCAATATTTTACAATTATATATCTATTAGGACGGTGGACCGAATACTGATGGTGAAAAAAAACTCTTAAATACCTTCTTAAGGTGCTTTTAAACTTGATTTCTTTCTTCACCATCTATATCCAACCTACTGAACCATCTAATCTAATTCAGAGGTTAATTCTAACAACAAGTAGTTTTAGTCCTCTCTTTACGAAATATCCAACGGTATTCTTCTCCTTCCAATAACATAAATATCCGTTCATTCATTGATTCACCTGTCAATTATATCTCGTTGACCTTTTACCCTACACAATAAATTTCATTTTATTTTTGTCTAATTTTTTAGTTTCTTAAAAAAGGACCTAACAGTCAAAATATCCGTCATTATTAATCCCACGTACATATATATATATCTATCTCCGAAAGCAACGTTACACAGAAATTAAGAAGGAACGAAGGAAGAAGAAGCTGAACACAATCATCATCATATTTGTCATTGGTTCAACAGTTACACTCACTCTCTCTTCTCTAAAAACCACTTCTTAACTCCTGCATGCACTTCATCACCGACACTTTCATACATATTGTCCTATCACCGACACTATCAACAACCAACCAATTAACCAACTAACTTTCATATCTACTGCCACGTGGCATCACTAAAATGATCTCCGGCGGAGGAGCCTCCAGTACTGGCCGTACTGTGGTGGTTGGTGTGAAGATGGAATCTAACAGTACTCATCATAGTACAGAGTTACTTACTTGGTCTTTGGTTAATGTTGCTCAACCTGGTGATCTTATTCTTGCTCTTCATGTTCTCAGAAATAATGGTAATTAATTAATTTAAAGTTACTTAAAATGCAATTTTCTATCTTTGGATTGGATTTTGATTATTTTGTTTTTTTTATTTGTTGGAGTAGAAATTGTGAATCAAGATGGGAAATCTTCTCTGTTTTCTCTTGTCAAAGCATTTGATACTGTTCTTTCTGGTTATGAAGGATTCTGCAATTTGAAACAGGTAATTTATAATTACAAGACTCATTTACTAACTACTAGTTTTTAGCCTTAATTTTGAGGAAATTTAATGTTTGAAAATTAAAGTCATAAGAGTTTGAGGAACAAATTCTTGATCTGACTTCACTTACTCTCGTCCAAACTCCGAATTACCAGAGTTCCTTGCTTTGGAAGGTTAAGACAAATACAATTAAAGAAAATAGTCATCGGAGTTTGAGATTTGAGTCGTGACAAGAACAGGTCAGACTTTACTTACCTCCGACCAAACTCTGAATTACTAGAGTACCTACCTCCGAAGAGTTAAGAAAAAAATTATTAAAGAAATACATCAAGTATATTGTTTTTATTTTTTGTAAATTTTTTTTACAAAAATTGGAAAATGGTGTAGGTGGATCTGAAGCTAAAAATTTGCCGGGGATCATCGGTGAGGAGAATTTTGGTTAGAGAAGCAAATGAGTATTGTGCAAGTCATGTTATAGTTGGAAAACCTCAAGGTCTTAGTAAAATTAGGCCATCTATTTCTATACATAAGTATTGTGCTAAGAAGTTATCTAAGGATTGTTGGGTTTTTGCTGTTGATAATGGGAAAGTTGTGTTCAAGAGAGATGGATCACCGGCTAATCATTCTGACTTAAAAGGTTTATTATTTATCTTTAATTTGCCCCTTTTTTATGTGAATGTTATTGAGATAGCAGGGTTCTTAGATTATTTGTTGTTGCAGGTCGCCAAATTGGGTTGTTCGGTTCGATTCAATGGAAATTCAGTATGAGTTTAAAAGTACTAAATGACGATACACACATAGCGATGTTCCCGGATTCATCTTACGGTCATAGTGACAAGAACTCGTTGGCTATGGTGCCTGTAAAGGTAACTGGTGCTGGTTCTAGCATGAAAACTTTTCATGACAGAGAATCAAATAATTTGAAACCTGGTTGGCCACTACTTGGCAGAACTTCATCGTCGAACAGGAAAATTTCTGAAAGATCGTTGTCTCGTCGGGTTTCTGTGGTCCAATGGGCAATGCAGTTGCCCTCTAGAAACCTTTCCTATAATAAAGATAAATTTTTGGGTCTAGATAGCAAAAGTGGTGCTCTTGTTCCGGTGGATGCCGAAATAGGGACGGTTGCTTCACCTGATCGCAAATCGATAAACGTTCCTAAAGAATTGGAAGGCTTTCATGAGAAATACTCATCTACTTGCAGATTGTTTAACTACCAAGAACTTGTATCAGCAACATCAAATTTCTTGCCTGGTGTGTATTTTGATTTTTGATTATGAGTTCCATTTGTCCAAAAGTGATTTTATTTTTGACATTTGTGATTTGATTTCAGAAAATTTGATCGGTAAAGGAGGAAGTAGCGAGGTTTATAGAGGCTGCCTTCCTGATGGAAAGGAACTTGCTGTCAAGATCTTGAAGCCTTCTGATGATGTTTTGAAGGAGTTTGTTTTAGAGATAGAAATTATCACTACTTTGAATCACAAAAACATCATTTCCCTCATTGGATTCTGTTTTGAGGATGATAATCTTCTTTTAGTCTATGATTTCTTATCAAGAGGGAGTCTTGAACAAAACCTTCACGGTACGCAATATAATCTACATTGTTGCTATTTTCATCTTAGTTTTTATTTATTCCATG
This sequence comes from Trifolium pratense, assembly GCF_020283565.1. Taxonomy (NCBI): domain Eukaryota; kingdom Viridiplantae; phylum Streptophyta; class Magnoliopsida; order Fabales; family Fabaceae; genus Trifolium; species Trifolium pratense. The sequence goes on along the minus strand of NC_060059.1, from coordinate 35,181,378 downwards.
TGACCTTGCTCGCTTACTATCTATGAAGCACTAAAACAGACACGAGCACCAGACACAAGACCAACATTGATTCATAGACACAACACAACACAAGTATAATTTTAAAAAATGGAAGTGCTTGGATGTAATCACATGCGTTAGTGTCGTACGAGTGTTAGACACTAACATGTGTCATACACACAAACATGCTTTTAACTTGAAGCGTCGGTGCTACGTAGCTTACTGTTTACTTTTTTTTGTTGAATGCCAAAATAGGTAATAAGAAAAATCCAATTGAGTTTGGTTGGACTGAGAGATATAAGGTGGCAATGGGTGTTGCCGAGGCTTTGGAATATCTGCATAATAATGGCAACCAACCGGTGATTCATCGTGATGTAAAATCATCAAATGTGTTATTATCTGAGGATTTTGAACCACAGGTAATTCATCTCTCTATTGACTAACATCAATATTTTGAACTATTTGTACTCCTTAGGCCTAATGCTGTTCTGTCGATTTTCTATAGCTCTCTGACTTTGGACTCGCTAAATGGGCATCAACCTCATCATCATATATAACCTGCACTGATGTTTCTGGAACTTTTGGGTTTGTATTTCAACTTCCACATAACTGTACCATCACTTCTTCTGCATACATGTTGTAGGAAAACATCGTACTTGTAATGATTCTGAACTATATACTATCTATGGATTATATGCAGTTACTTGGCTCCTGAATACTTCATGTATGGTAAAGTAAATGATAAGATTGATGTCTATGCATTTGGTGTGGTGCTTCTTGAGCTTCTTTCTGGGAGAAAGCCTATAAGTGGTGATTATCCTAAGGGTCAAGAGAGCCTTGTCATGTGGGTAAGTCCTCTATATATGTTCTTTACACACATTGCGCACCAACCACTTGCGCTAGACCGCGGTGGTACTCTATATATATATATGTTCTAGCATTTCATTACTGTCTTCTGTATTGGAAGAAAAAATAACGGAAATATATCATTTGTAGGCTAGTCCAATTCTAAATAATGGGAAGCTCTCACAATTATTGGATCCTAGTTTGGGTGATAACTATGATCATGAAGAGATGGAAAGGATGGTCTTAGCCGCCACCCTTTGTATCAGACGCGCTCCAGGAGCTAGGCCTCAAATGAGCCTTGTAAGTGATTTATAATTGCAACTTATTCAGGCTTATCTTATGACATGAAAATGGCTTATGCTATATGATAAGTGTTTCAAGATAGCTTATGAATTTATCTTTTTAAAAACAGTTTAGTCACTTTCCTTCTTTGATTGCAGAAATAGTCTATACATAAAAACTTATATGATAAGCAATAATCACTTAAGAAGCCTCTAATTTAGTTGTTTGCCTAAACACACTTGAACACTATAGCAGTTTTATTTCATTATCTTATTGTTAAACTTTAAATCTCATGTTTGTCCCATTGGATTACAGATCTCAAAGGTCCTTAAAGGTGATGCTGATGTAATAAAGCGGGCAAGGGTAGAGATTAATGCTTTGAGAAAATCAGAGTTGCTTGATGAAGAAGCTTGTCTACCTTCTAACTTACAGTCACACCTTAATCTTGCATTGCTCGATGTGGAGGATGACACACTCTCGTTGTACAGTGTTGACCAAAATGTCTCTTTGGAGGACTACTTGAGAGGCAGGTGGAGCCGTTCATCTAGCTTTGATTGAGATAATTCCTAGCATAGGGCTAGAAGAAGCTTTGTTTATTTCTTTTATCTAAAATCTTCTGTGAATGTGTGTTGCGTATATATGTAAACCGTCCCACGGGGATTTGCGTCACAACATGACGAACCAAAGTTCGAATCCATGCTGAAAGAGGTGTGCATATTTAATGTTCGACATTGCTCGAACAAGATCACCTCCGGTGGAAGGAACTTATGGAAAACCAATAATTAGAGGTGTACACATGTAGTATCCGACAATCCGTCGAATAAGATTGCCTCTGCTAAAAAGTAAATGTGGAAAACCAATATATAGTGTCAACTTGTCCATTATCATAATTAGGTATTTTCTATGGAAATTCATTGATGGGTTAGGATGAGAGGTCGTTTGTGTGTGCCCTCCTCCTTCCCTTCATCCGGGAAACTATGCCTTGTAATTTATAAATATATATATATAATCTATTGATCCCGATTTGATCGTGTTATGATGTTTTGCAGTTGCAAAAATATTGTTTGTGCACATGCATTTCAATAAGCTAATGTCAACTTTTTCTACAATATTTGGACGGCTTCGGTATAAGAACTTATTGTTACTTACAATTTACGTCAATTAATTAAAATCGAAACGGCATCTCCAATCTGTTTCTGATTCAGGGAGATAAGAAAAAGTGGAATGCCAGCTTGATCAATCATATATTTGACACAAAAACGACTGCTAGAATTCTGCAGGTTCTGTCATTTAACTATGTTTATGACAACCGTATTTGGAGAGCAGATATGACTAGCATATATACGGCGCATAATGCCTATCTTCTATGTATTAATGAAGTTATTAATTTTTATGTCTTGCGTAGATCCGGTTGTGACAGAGGTGCATTATTGGCACTTCGCGGTTATGGTTTGGAGTATTTGGAAGAGTAGAAACATTCACGTGCGGGTGAATAAAAAGGAAGCATATCAACAAGTTTGCAGACATGCTGTCCAGTTGCCAACAAACAGGTTATGCAGAAAACACAGCCAGTCAGATCTGATGCAGAGAGGTCAGCTGCTCTGATGTGGAAAAATCAGCTCGGTCAAGGATGGAGTGCAATATCGATAAGTCTTTTAACTCGAGATGAGCATGGGAGTTTTGTTCTTGAAAAAACGGAATGGTTTACTCCTGCTTGTTTAGTCGACGAAGGTGAAACTTGTTTGTAATTACACATAAATGAAAGACAATCTTTTCATTGATACCCTCTCGTCTTGTATCATGTACACACAACTCTGCCAAGTCCCATGTTAGAATCTAGATGTGGTTATAAAAAAGAATAGTCTAGTGACTAGACTCACACGTCCATTCGAGGGTGAGGATAAAAAATGGGATATGGATAATTGAACCATATCTTATTACGTGACTAGACTCACACGTCCATTCGAGGGTGAGGATAAAAAATGGGATATGGATAATTAAACCATATCTTATTACAATGTAGTGTTTGACGAGATAAAATGATATGATAAGTTAATCCTCAAACTCGTCATATCCTATTTTTATAGTTAAAATTCTTATCTTGACTATGAGCCGAATTAGAAATTAGCAGGATATGATAAAAAATTAATTCACTAAATATAATATTACAAAATAATTAATTTATAAAAGGGTAAATGATCATTTACCCCCTGCAAAATAAGCAAATTTTCGTTTACCCCCCTGCACAGATTTTTTTTCTGTTTACCCCCTTGCAAAAAATAGATTCCCTCATTTCGCCCCCTGGGTGTACAGCAGGACAAGTGACTATGCAAACCTGTTGACGTGGCTTGTACATGTGGAAAAAATCATTTATATTTATTTTTTAAATTCCACGTCAGATAATATTTTTTAAAAAAATAAAAAATATTTTTTTCCTACAAAATAAAAAAAAATTCTGTTTTGTTTCCCCAAAATTTTTTTAAAAAATTCCTACAAAAAAAATTAATTTTTTTTTCATACAAATGATTTTAAAAAAATTTCCTCCCAAAAAAAAAAAAAAAAGAATTTTCTTATTTTGCTCCTAAAATAAAGATTTACTCCGAAATAAAGTTTATTTCCGAAATAAAAATTTTAAAGATTTATTTTCAAACTTTTTGAATTAAAAAAACATAATCTTTATTTTTTAAAAACAAAACTTTATTTTTTGTTATTCTCTTTGAATTAAAAAAAATAGAAAAAGATTTTCAAAAAAAATATAAAATAGAAAAACAAGTTTTATTGGTGTTTTCTTCTTCTATCAAAACTATTTGCCCTAAAACTAGAAAAATATAAAGAAGCAGAAGACAATAATGAAGTAGAAGATGATTTCGGCGACTGAAGAAGACGACGACGAATACAATCATGACGGTGGAAGCAAACGATTACGGCGAAGATTCTGTTTTTTTTAATTCAAAAAGATTTGAAAATAAATCTTTATTTTTGGAGTAAAATAAGAAAATTCGTTTTTTATTTTATTTTAGGAAAAAAATACTCAATAATTTTGTATGAAAAAAAAAGTTTTTTCTAGGAAATGTTTTTTAAAATTTTGAAAAAAAAAAAATTCGTTTTCTAAATTTTGTAGGAAAAATAATTTTAATTTTTTTTAAAAAATATTATTTGACGTGGAATTTAAAAATAAATATAAATGATTTTTTTCCATGTGTACAAGCCACGTCAGCAAATTTGCACAGTCACTTGTCCTGCTGTACACCCAGGGGGCGAAATGAGAGAATCTATTTTTTGCAGGGGGGTAAACAGAAAAAAAATCTGTGCAGGGGGGTAAACAAAAAGTTTCTTATTTTACAGGGGGTAAATGATCATTTACCCTTTATAAAATAACACTATCAAATTCTAACACTTATTAAATTGAAAAGAAAATGATTTGAAAAATATTACGTACTTATTTAGTTTTATATTAATCTATAAAATAATACAAAATAATTTTTTTTTACACACAAAATAATTTTTTTTTAAAAATATAATTGTTTCAAGGATAATTTTGTTATTTAAATATAATATATATTCTATCATTTCATTAGAAAATTTGTACAAAAAATATAATATAATAGAATAATATTATCAATCATGGATTCTGATCTAACCTGTTGATCAGAATAGAGATGGCTGGTCCGTTGAGCAATTCGTCCATCGGAGGGGGGTTGTACCTGCCGGTGCTCCGATGCTTAAGTCAGCAAAGAGTACAAGAGATACAGAAAGAAGAAAGAGAGAGTGAAGAGTAGAATGAAATTGAATACCTGGCTCTCCTGTATAGGAGAGCTTATATAATCGCCTCGGCTCTGGGCCAAAGGTTGGTCTAATGGGCCGGAATAACCGGCCCAATAGACTCAACTGCCAAGATAGTCCCTGTATCGTAGGGGGGGGGGCGGTTATTCGCCCTATCTTGGTTGAAGCTGTTCCACGATACGTGGGTAATGGATAAGCTCCTCGACTGGATCGCGGCTGGATGGATAAGCACGTGTTTATCGTGTCGAGTAACCGTTACGTCGTGGAGGACACGTCATTGGCTGACGTGTCGGGGAGGTCTCCCCTTGTTGGGCTGTGCCCCAAATTCCGGGTAGAAGAGTAATTTGGTCAGCTTTTGGCCCAGTCCAAAACAAATATATAGTATATACATAATATATTTATGCTTTCGAAAAAAAAAATATAAAGTACATACTTTACTTTATTTATCAATCTTGGGTCATTTTCATTTCAATATATTATTGAGCTGATATTATACCAAAAAAAGAAAGGGTTTTTTTTTTTTAGATAGAAAAAGGCTTATAATTCTATATATTGAAAGAGTGTTTGAAATGCTTGGTACCTGTGTTTGTTTTTATTTTATTCCAAACCGTACAACTTCTGTTTTTATTATGTATGTTTTGATATTATTTTTTTCAATGAATTTATATGCTTTAATTTTAATCTAATTTTTTTGGTTAAGTAATTTAATTATTAAAAATTTATCTCTTGAAATAAATATGTGAAAGATCTCGGGTTTGAACCCCGGCTATGCATATAAAATATAATATCGTTAGCAATTGAGTTATGCTCACGAAGACATATTTTAATCTAACTTAGTGCTTCCAAATATTCTTTAAGGACTTAGATAGTAAGTTTTTTTAATTAGATTCCTTAAAAAGTGTGTCTCGATGAACTAAGCCACAAAATAAAATAAACCTAGAGCCAAAACTAATCCTTAAAAAGTGTCTGTCCTGAACCTCGTTTCCTTTTCCATCAATAAAATTTGGTATCTTATTAGCTATCTCATGGATACTATTAGGTTATGATGATATTGATGAATGGTTGTGATCATTTGAACTTCATCATGTTTGATAGTATTAACTAGTACTGATTTGTAGTTACAAAAGGAAATTATGTACCAGGTGTCCCCTGTCCAAGCCTAAAATGTCATAAGACTTCTTTAAGTAAAGTTTCAGTATTAATTAGCCACTTGTGACATTTATTTTTGGGTAAATAGAATTTTATCCCTGCAAAATAGGCGAATTTTGCATTACCCCTACATTTTTTTTTTGTGATTACTTCCCTATAATAGAATTTTTGCGAAGTTTGATAATATTATATATTCTTGACAAAAGAATAAAATTATATATGTATCTTCTCATATCTTATTTATTCTGTTTTATATCTTACGTATCATATTTTGTTGGGTTATGTTAACTTGTGCCTTAAGGGCACATGTTAAGCTACCTAAAAATAGAAATATAGCTTTTAATGATAGAAAACATTTAATGTTTAGAGAATTGAATACACCACAAGTTCAATAATTTTTTTCCATATTTATCTCCTTAACATGTGCCCTTAAGGGCACAAGTTAACATTCTCCTATTTTGTTTTACTTTGACCGTCCAAGCATCCCTATAAATAAAGAGAAGTAAAAAATCTAGGAGTTTAACTTAGGACGACAAACACAGTTAGTTAGTTGTGTTTGCCTTACGTGTGAAACTAACCAGACATACAATATCTCGTTACCTCAAAGCCCACCCACTCATAACTCATCCAAATTATTATTCAATCTCAAATCCAACAACAATAATTCAAATCAATAAATACACAAATTAGGTTTACGCAACTTTCAATTCAATTTCAATTCAAACCAACAATCTCATCTCATCTCATAATCGCCGCCATCAACCGTCATGGATCATCATCAACACTTCCTCCACCATCAAGACCACCGTACACGATTCGCTCCTCCACATCTCCTCCCTCAACCACTTCCTCATCCTCCTCCTCCACCTATCTCTTACCGCACCACCACCCTTCCTCAACCACCTTACAACCCTCCTTTACCTCACCAATCTTCTCAATTCCCTATTTACCATCCAGATCATCATCCCCCTCGCCGTTTCATCATTGAACCCCCTTGGAACCCTAATCCCGAAGATCGATCCTCCAGAATCGATTACCACCGCGAATCGCATCACCACCAACACCAAAACCACCGTCCTCAGCCTTCTTATCCACCACCTATCCGTTACGAACATGAAAGATTGAACACCGAAGGAAACCCTAGGGAATCCTTCCTCTATCGCCAACACGTAACTGCCGCCGCATCCGCCTCCACATCGAATCTGGCTTATCATGAATCCGATGACAGAATCGATAACAGAAGGTGGTTGAATGATAGAAAACTACACAATTCTTCACCTCCTCATTCACCTTCTTTTGAATTGGTGAATGATGGAATAACTGCACGAGATTATCATAGTTCTGAAACCGTTAGGTTTAATGGTGGTAGCAATAGTAGTAGATCCAATAGTAGAGAGTGTAATCACAATCACGGTCGAGAATTCAGTCGAACACCACCCAAGAAACAGATTCAAAAGAAGAGTGCTCTTCTTAGAATCCAAACGGTAAAACCTAATCGGAGGAACCGTGATGTTGAACAACGATATGTTCCTGATTCTAAAGTTAATTTCTTCAAGGGTAATAGTAAAGATCAACGTGGAGGTTATACAAAGGGTGGTGGTGAAGATAGAAAAAAAGAAAACCCTGTTGAAGAATTTGACGTTTCTTGTGAATCAAGTGTTCTTGTGGCTAAGCCGCGTATTGTCACTTCCGGTGCAGTTTCTGGTAAACTGTCTTCTGTTGTTAGAACTGCGAAGGAAGGCGATGCTTCAGAGAAGAATGTAGGTGATGCTTGTGATCCTCATGAGAAAAATGGGGGGGAAGTTTCTGTTGAAGCTAGTGGTACTAGTATTCTTAAATTGGCCTCTAAGATTGTGAAGAAGAAGAAAACTATTAAAAGAATGGTGAAGAAAGGTTCTGTAAAATGTACTAATCCGGGTGTGTCGGCTTCACCTTCGTTGGCCAATGAAGTTGGTGGAATTGTGGAAGAAAATAGTGTGGCACGGAGCTCGTCCAATGCTGCATCTGGAACTGTTGAAACTGAAACTTGTTTGGAGGAGAAAATCAATGGTGTTGATAAGGTGGCTGCGCCAGAAGATGAAGGTGATGCATTGGATGAAGATATAAAGGTGGGTTTGTCCTTGCTGAGTTCGAAGCCAGAAAGCAGGTCACAAGAAGGTAAGAACAGTGAAGATTCTGATATTGGGAAAGAACCCAGGTTTGAAAAAGGTGGAAGTATTTCAGATACTCCATCTTGTGTTTCTAGTATTTTAGGTAAAAGTAGTTGTTCTGATTGTTTAGATGTGTGCAATTCTGTTCATGACTTGCTTAGCATGACAAATATTGACAAGGCTACTAAGTCATTAAATGGAAGTACTTCTGAAATCAATCACTTGGATTGTGGGAACAAGACATTATGTCAGAGTGAAGTATCTCTATCACCTGCGGAAAATATAGATGTAGGATGCTCAGGGAATAGGAATCTTGTAGACGTAGGGAATCAAATGAATTACAATGCCATTTCCGCAGATATCGTAAGTACACAGAATTCTGCTGATGATAGTGTTTACGGCTTCAATTCCAATGATCTTACAAGTTCAGAAGAGAAAACTACTGTTAATGACAGTGGGAATAATGACATTGATGGAGAGGCCTATTGTGAAAAGATTGCTCCTCTGATCAATCAATATTCTACATCTGAAGAAAATTCAGATACAGCCATCCCTTTGTCAAGTAGTAGAATGGTTGCTTTTTCAAGTTTAGGAGATACTAGGATTCAGGATGGTCAAGATAGCCTACAACATATCAGTGTACTGAAGCAGGGGTCTGATGATGGATTGTCTAGTTTGGAAGAGGGTATCATTGTTCACCAATTTGATATCATTAAAGATGCTGAAAAGCAAGTGTCCCCTGGTGAAGTTCCCTTATCTGCTGAGAATTGTGACATAGATAAAACATTTCCGAATTCTAATATTTCACTTGGATTTGATGTAAGGGATACAAGTAAGATAGAAAAGAGAGATGTTAAGACTCGTTTAAATTTTTTGAGTTTGAATTTGGATGATATATCTCTTCCTCCAGTTAACCATTCAAATGATACTGATAGAGGCTCAACAATTTTATTGAAGGATCCATGTGCTTCAGAAGTCTTGGATGATTCTATTCAAAGCCTAGATTTTTACTCGCTATCCAACCAGGTTGGGGACACTGCTTTACATGGGAAAAGGGCATTTTCAGAGGCTGAGTTTTGTGTTGCAAATAATGACAATGATGATGAAAATGTTTCTAAGAGGAAAAAAGTCACTTCTAGTGACCCAAATTTAACTCAATTTCAAACTGAATTTAGTGCTTCCATTGTGGCTACCGCATCTACTGCAGAAGTTCCTATCAGTTTCAGTGATAGACAAGAACATAAGAAAGATGACATTGCATTGTCAAGCATGGGTATGGATATTCAGTCTAAGGCCCAGTCTATGCCTTATTCGGGTGATATTGCTAAATCGTCTGACTGTAGTTTCACTGGAGGATCATTTGAGTCTACAGATGTAAATAGGGAAACCAAGAGTTCTGAGCATTTGGAATTGCAAGTCTCTACACAATGTGAGGACTTGGCAATTCCAAATGTTCAGTTTTCAGAGCAGAAAGATAATGTTACTCCAATCGTGGTTATAAGTAATACTCAAACTGACATTTTGGTTATTGGAAATATCATGGGAGAAAAGACAGATTCACAGGTTGCTGAAAACAATTGCCATTATGGAGATGTTGTGCAAAGGTCTCCAACGGCTGATATGCTCTCTAATGATCTCAATATGAAGGGTGATCTACTTTCTCAGGAGAACCGTATGTCCTGCCCTGCTGTTGGTATCAGTAACTCAAATAATGAATTACCCGACGGTTTGCCTGATGCTTTATCCGATATGTATTCTCAAGGGATGACATCTGAATTACCAGATAGAATGATTACTGAAGCTACAGCAATGGATATTGATGAAAACATTCCTGGGAATGAAGAAAATATAGATTTTGTATCTATGGTCAAACATGGTTCTGACTCGGATACTTCATCAAAACAGCATACTGAAAAAACTACGAAGTCAGATCATGCAATTGAATGTAGTAACCAAATCTCACGGAATATAATCCCAGAACCAACCCAAGTTTTTTCCAAAGTTACACCATTTGGTCTAAATTCATCATGTTTTGGATTAAATGGAAGCAAAAATCAGCCAGGTGGTGTCATCCTTAAAGCTTCCAAGGGTCCTTCTTTTCCCTTTCCAAAGTCAAAGTCAAAGACTCCCGCCTCTTCAGTCCGTGCATCAAAATCTCGAACGTGGCGTCGGACAGATAATAATCCTCCCGCCTCTCTTCCTAGAGTCAATCTTTCAGCAGAAATAGTTCCTTCCAAAAGGCCAATTCTCCAAAGGAAAAATAACTTTCAAAATACTTCTTACATTCGTAAAGGTAACAGTCTTGTTAGGAATCCTAGTCCAGTTTCTGCTATACCTCAAATATTGTCTACCAGTTCTGTGAGACCTACTCCAGTTTCTGCTATACCTCAAATCTCCTTTATCAATCCGCTACCTTTGGGCTTAGGGGAAATACATAAGGGTACTAAACCTGAAAGCAGGGCTGATTTAACAGATCAGCCAATCTACTCAAAAACAAAAGTATCAAATACTTCTCTACCCATTGATATTAAATCAGGGGAAAACATATCTTCCCCATTGTTAGAACCTCCTTCCAGTGGCTTCTGTGAAAATGTATCTGGTCCTAGGAAGTTCATTGAAACTAATGATGCATCAGCCTCCTCTGAAGGTGTACTAAAACAATATGAAACTCCTGAAAATCAAACTGGTCCATCTAGCAATGGGGAATGTCAAGGTGAAGCAAATGATGGAAATATTTCTTCTTTGAACTCAAAAAGAATAGTTTATATAAAGCCGAAAACAAATCAATTGGTTGCAACTTCGAGTTCTTGTGATACTATTGTCTCTACTGATGACAAAGGCCAAACAGCCATCTCTGATAGCTATTACAAGAGGAAAAAAAATCAATTGGTCAGGTCTACATTTGAAAACCATGTCAACCAGACATTTGCAATGCCCAATAACATTGTAAATTCTGATGGTCAAGGGGACAGTAAAGTACTTTGCAAGAGAAGGTCTACCAAGAGGCGGTCACATAAGGGTATGATTAAAGAACTTATTTTGTTGCTTAATTTATCTCTTGAAGAGATACTTATTTGAATAAAATGCTGAGTTTCATTAGGATTGGAAAAGCATGTTAAACTAACATGCTTCTCTGTGACTGAGGCTCCAGTATATATTAATTTTGTTGAATAGTGTGGTTTATTTTTCAAGAACTTAAGTAAATTGCTGCTGTTATTGCCCGTCAATGCTACATTCTTTCTGCTATTTGCTAGTCATGCTTCTACTGTTTATGTATGATGTTTTTTCTTTTGCATATTACATGCAATTTTAGATATTTAATATTCTTCCAAATATAAGCTATGCAAATTACTGTTACTAAGCTTTTCATAATTGCTTCCTTTTTTGTTATATTTTCTTTATTTGTTTATATCTGTGAGTACTTTAGCTATCCATTCTGGATTGCGGCGTAGAGTGGCTGCCCCAAAAAGTCTAGACCCTGTGGAGTAGGATTAGGATGGCTTTGATAGCAAAAATTATAATTGAATGTTAGTAATTAAATGTTAATGTTAGTATTTTCCACCTTCACCAGGACTTGAACCCGGGACCTAACTCCTTAATTCCTTTTCACCCTTAGCTCTCCCCCCCCAGGTTAAATATATTTTTTAGTCCTTATAAATACTCTCCTATCTTGTTTAGTTCTTACAAATATTTTCATCTATGTTTAGTCCCCCATTTAGTGATTTTAGGGATAAACATAGAAGAGTATTGTATAGGAACAAAAGTATATTTAACACTATAATTTATGATGTCTGTGAATGCTCTAAATAGAAAATTATCCCAATTTTAAACATCCATAATTATTATGTCTAAATAAATAAAGAACAGCAAGGACTTGAGTAAAAAAACAGAGTGAAAAAAACACAGAATAAGACTAGTTTGAGAAAGGGATGTGAACAGAAGGTGAGCAGTAGCCTATGAAGAGACTGCTCGGTTGAATAGCAGGGATTGTTGTCAAATTCCCACCATAGCGTTGCCATGACTCATGTAAAATTTTGTGTAAGCCTCCATAGGCAGAAATACCTATAATATCTGCCATAGGCCGCTACGCCATCTTTGTATGGCAGTTTTTTGGCTGGCCACCATAGTCTGGAGTTGATAATACTGGTAGCAGGTGATGCTGGTAATCAGTGATATGCTGTAAGTACCGGGAATGACCAGAATTATTGTTGGAGTTGATGAGCTTGTGAAGGCGGTTGAAATGAAGGTTTACTACATATGCTAATAATGGTTGGAAATGAAGAGTTTTCATATTTCTTTGATGCCATATATATGTAAGGGAAATTATAAAAAGCTTTAGTCAATAGGAGGTGGGTAATGGGGCTTTACCTTCCAATAGAGTAGCAGTGGGAATGGGTGTGAATCACGGTGGGTGCAGCATCAAATTGCTCGGCTTAATGAGATCTGTAGCATTTTCCATCGGAAGTGCATGCACTATGGCAGTTTGGTTTTGCCACTATAATGGATAATTGATCACCCTAGAGACTTTTGTATGTTTCGAGCTGGTGAAGTTATTTTGCTAATGTTGTGTGTCATTCTTAACCATTGTGTTTTAGCTCACATTAGCTGATAATTCTGGAGCGCTGGTGCTGTTCCATTTAATTCCTTTATATGTTATCTGTGATTAAAGAAAGACTTAACTGTAGATTGCATTTGCAGGTGCTGGGATTTCGAGAAAATCTTCCAGAGCATCATTAGTGTGGACACTTGGTAGCAAAAATTCTTCTGGAAATGACAGGAACTTCTGGCACTATCAAAAGGTTTTACCGCACTTGGTTCCATGGAAAAGAACGACATATTTAAGAAGCTTCATTAACAATTCTGCCTCAAGCTTCAATAGTGGTTCCTTATCTCCAGTCGGGTACCTTAGCATTTGTTACTACTTCCTCTATGTTTTCTGCTCTTAATTTGACTGTGTTCTTCAATGATATTCAATTGCAATTGTTAATTGATGTTTGTCTTTCAGTAAGAAATTGCTTCAGTTGAGAAAGAGGGATACTGTTTACACCAGGTCAACCCGTGGGTTTTCTCTTTGGAAATCCAAAGTTTTAGGTGTTGGTGGGTCTAGTTTAAAATGGTCAAAATCCATTGAAAAGCACTCGAAGAAAGCCAATGAGGTTAGTCTGGCCTTTGATATATGACGCTTTTCCATGAAGTTTTCTTTTCTAAGTTAGGTATATTTATATGAAATATAATATGCCTTTATTAATATTTATTCTTTTAATTTCTCATTATCATTTTAGGAAGCCACACTTGCTGTTGCTGCTGTTGAGAGGAAGAAGAGAGAGAAGAAAGATCCAGCTTGTATTGGTCCTCAGACAAAGAGTAGGAAGAATTCTTTCCATGAGTTTTTGTCATATCAAAATGCGGAAGACTATCTTTTGTTTTTGTTATTAGTAAAACATCTTTTGTGTTAGTTACTATTGTCTGTTACTCTGACATTGGAAGTAGCGGTTGATTGTGTAGGAGAACGTATATTTCGTGTTGGTTCAGTTCGCTACAGAATGGATCCTTCCAGGCGGACACTTCAGAGGATTTCAGGTGAATGACATTTTGAAATTTCTTATCATTTTATGAGCCAGTGGCCGGTCAAATTCTAAATGCAGATCTGGTTTTGTATACAATACTCCACAATAATTTGTTTGCATTATATTGTAGATTGTATGTTTGGACAAGGAGAGGTTGTAATACTGTAACATGAAATAAAATAAAATAAAATCATTAAGTTCCTTTCTTTTTCTGCCATGCTGGGGATATTAGTAGTAGTATGGCCGTTATGGTCATTCGTTTATTTTCTGCTGGTCCTATCTTTATATTGTTTTGAATACTTTTATCTCTTCCAAGCAAGTTAATAGGTTTTATCACTATATTGATATTACAAAGTTTACCTTAATTTTCTTTGTAGATGATGAATCCCTGTCCTCTGCCTCAATCAATTCAGGTTTGGCGTCCAAAAAAGGTTACATTCCAAGGAGATTAGTGATTGGAAATGATGAGTAAGTGCATTGTTCTTTTTCATCGAGTTTACAATCTTTGATGATGAGTGTCAAATTTTGTCGATGTTATTGTTGGTTGTCTTTTTTAACAAATAACTATGCAGAAAATAGGTGAACAAGAGGTGACCATATAATACGAAGTCCTGTGTTCTATTGAATTATTTGAATCATTGTCAATATATTTGCAGATATGTCCGAATTGGCAATGGGAACCAACTTATCAGAGACCCAAAGAAACGAACTAGAAAATTGGCAAATGAAAAAGTTAGATGGAGCTTGCACACTGCCAGGCAGCGGTTGGCTCGTAAGCAGAAGTACTGTCAGTTTTTCACAAGATTTGGGAAATGTAACAAGGATGATGGAGGGAAGTGTCCTTACATTCATGATCCCTCAAAAATTGCTGTCTGTACTAAGTTCCTGAAGGGTTTATGTTCTACTCCAAACTGCAAATTGACTCATAAGGTTTTGTAATATATGGGGTCCAACGAATTGAATGTGGTCACTGCATTTGCCGATCTGCAAACTAAATATTGAGTTTAATTGATTTTTTGTGCAGGTTATTCCGGAGAGAATGCCTGATTGTTCATACTTTTTGCAAGGTGCATCATAGAATGTTGTTTTTCATCAAGTAAATATTATTAAAATATGATTCTGACAATTTTTTTTTGGCAGGCCTATGCTCAAACGAAAGTTGTCCATATAGACATGTCAATGTGAATCCTAAGGCATCTATTTGTGAAGGTTTTCTTAAGGGTTATTGTGCTGATGGGAATGAGGTATTAGTCAACTATAATTAATTTCCCGTTGAAATACTGGATAATTTGAATTTTGGACTTTTCTTTTTTAGCACAATGAATCAATTTTTGTGGGTGGAAGTTTATTACGGTCCGTATTTCAAGAACAGGATCGATGTGCTTGGTTCTATAGAGGTCAATCTGGACTTTCAACAAATTGTGTTTGTATACTTAAGATGAATCATCAGTCTGGGCCTGTAACTCTTCCCTGATTGTTTGATTTCTAATGTTGACAGTGTTCTCTAATATTGCTTAGTTTGTACTTTTCCGGCTAAAAGCTCAATCTTCGGAGAAGTTTTGCTTTGTTCAGCTACTATCTTCGGAGAAGTTTTGCTTTGTTCAACTACTATCTTCCTGCTGCTTATCTACGTGCTTCCACCTCCTTCTGCTGTTGTGATTCTATGCTAACCCCCAAATTTTGTTTGTTCTCAGTGTCGAAAGAAGCACAGCTACGTCTGTCCAAGTTTTGAAGCAACAGGAACCTGTACTCAAGGAATCAAATGCAAGCTTCACCACCCTAAAAAACAAAGCAAGGGAAAGAAAAGAAAGAGATCCGATGATCAGAACAGCGGTAGAGGACGCTACTTTGGTTCTATTCCTGCTGATGTTTCTGAACCTTGGATTATGGTGGCTCCCAAATTTCCTCAACAGGATGAGGAACATGAGAGTGAACTAACTGACTACATCAGTCTTGATGCATATGAAGAAGAGGAAGATGCGGCTGACCAATCATTTGAGCTATCAACATTTTGTGACAATGATACCACGGATCTTCAGTTGGATACTTCTGATGAACTCATCAATCCTGTTTCTATAATAATGAAATTTGGTTTGCAATCTCAGTCTAGAAGCCTTCAAGCTTAGGCAAGTGGCAGAGATTACAGACGGTTTTAAAGGAGGTAATTAAGGTAAAACATAGTTCTCACACTTTTCACACATTTTTCTGAAAATTTTGAGCTTATTTATTTTTAGTTTCTCTACATTGTACACAACATATAGTCATTTTCCCCCACCCCCTTTGATTCTTGTGTATAACATTGTACAAAATTGTATTACAATTGGCAAATAAGAGAGAAAATTTACTTGCTCTAACTTTGAGTTTCTTTTGTCATGATTGATATTCGTTCGTAGAGCCAATAATATTTTTTATGCCATCGTTATATGAAATGATTGTTCCATCTGTATATCGATTTTCAAAGTGAGAGTCGATCTAATTGGAAAGCTCTCATCTTTACCTTGTGTTTTTACTTTTTAAATTTAAATACTAAGGTATGTTTGGTTAGAAGCGAAAAAAGTGATAAAAAAGAAAAATACGGAAACCAACGAATGAACCTAAACTAAAATTTAGTCTAGATTCATTCATTGGTTCCGTGTTTTCCTACCTTTGCACTTTTTTTTCTTCCAACCAAATGGAGTAATTTGATAATTTTGGGAGTGCGTGAGCATATATAATTGAGCCTAAAGACCAAACCAAAATGACCTAATTATTTTAAAGTTTGTAAATAAAATAAAAAGTAAAATACATAATCACATGTACGTTTAGATGAATTTTTTTTTCCGTGTTTGTTCAGTAAAAAATAATTTGGACGGTTTAAACAATTTTTTATACGTTTTCTTTTGAAATGGATTTAAAGATGAAAAATGTTTCCGATATATTATTTTGGGCTAAGCCTATTTTTAAACTAAAAAAAAAATTGTTTATCTAACGAAAATTTATTGCCCTAAAATTTGTATTTGAAAAAATATGAAAACTTTATAAAAAAATAATCTTATATTTATTGCCCCTGTGCCAAGATTCATGATCTAATTACTGTATCCAATATTCGTAGTACCTCCTCTTTAAACAAAAGTATCTCGGCTTCCCTATCCTCAAAGGAAGCCTCAAGAAAAGCGACTTTAATTTTATCATTGAGAAAATGCAAAGAAAAATGGCATCTTTGAAGCAAAAATTTCTCAACAAACTTGGTAAGTTAGCTTTTGCCCCATTCATTCTATCCTCTATCCCCACCTACTAAATGCAAGTTGTTTGGTTCTCCTAAAAATTCTAATAATGTTGGTGTTAACTTGGTGAGTTGGAACAAAATCGCTATATCCAAAGTATAGGGTGGCATAAGAATTTATACCGCTAGAGATGCTAATGCTTCTCTTCTAGACAAGTTTGTTTTATTCTGTTGCACAAATACATATCTGGTTTTCGCATCCTCTCGCATACTAACACCATCGGTGCTTCTGGAGCTCCATCATCAAAGTCAAAAATATCCTCAAGGGAGGTTTTACTTGGTGAGCAGAATCAAGTAACTCATCATTTTGGTGTAGCCATTGTACATCCTTAGGTCCTCTACGCATCGTTGTCCCTTAATGTTCACATCAACAACGTTGCTCTTAAAATTAATGAAGTTTGTGACTTGTCTCCTGCGAGTCTTATTAGTCTCTATACTTGATTGCCTGATCAAGCCATCATAGATGAAATCAACAATCTCAATCTTCACTTCAACCCCAACACCGAGGACACTTTCATTTGGTATGAAAATATCAATGGATCCTACACTACTTGGCTCTTCAAACAAATAAATTTGGTCTTAGATTTGCCGTCTCCATCTTCCATAATAGGTCAAGTTTCTTGTTTGGTTGGCTTGTAACAATTTTGTCCCAACTTTGTCAATGTTGCATCATTGCATTAGAGATTGCTCAACCTCTCAAAATCTCTGGTTGTCCCTTGGTTTCTCCACTATAGTCTTCTTTGCCACTTCAAATCTGACCAACTAGTTTAAGATGTGGTTATCGTTGACTATCTCTTAACACTTTTGCTGCATGTATTAGGTGGTCTTGGAGTAATCACAACTCTTTCTACTTCTCCAATACTATTATCCCCAACTACAGTCTTGCCATATAGAATCCCACAATATGACTTCCACCTCCATTTCATGCTTCTCAAGTTCTCAACTAGCAAGACATGAAAATATATGGGTCAAATGACACTCTTCCAATCAAGCTTGCACTATTCTTAATGTTGATGTCAATTTTCTTGGTAATCCCATTAAAGATGGGTTCAAAGGCCTTACTTGACATTCTTCCAAGACTTGTATCTTTGACTTTTTTTTGGGAGTTATTTCTAGGATCTTTTGATATTCTTCATGTCGAGCTTCACACCATTCATCAGAGGTTAATATTGGCTAATTCAATTAATTACTAGGACATTACTCTTTACGCAAACTTTTTTCACCATGTTGATATACTTCATGAACAAACTTTTAAATTTCACAAGTAACTAATTCAAGACATCATAGATTTTTTTATTAAAACATCAATTATAGATAAATTGTAACGGTAATAATTAAAACGGTCACTTGTTCAAAAATAATAAAAACGGTCATATACCACATATAGTCATGTACTGAAAATATCAAATTTTACTCCTCTTTCTCTCCACAAACTCTTCTAGAACCTTATTTTAAAGAGTATTTGTATAAAAAAAATCTTTTAGTATAATTTGTTTTTGTTTTTTTGATAAAAAAAAAGTATAATTTGTTTTTCTTTCTTAAAAACAATGTCCAGTAAAAAAAAAAAAATCATTTTTTTAATGTTTTTTTTTTTTTTTTCAAAAAAAAGGAAAATCGTTTTTTTTTTTAATAGGTAACATTCTTATGTGTCTTCTTTAATAGGTATCATTTGAGAGAAGAAGAGAAGAGAGTAAGAGAGATTGCGGTGGTTGAAGAAGAGAGAAGAGGCGGTGGAAATATGAAAGTGACATGGAAGAACACCAAGAAGAAGAAACCTTCTTTGCCTCCGTTATCACACTTTGAGCTCGACAACGACCCTAACAATGATGACACTCCTGATGGAAGAACAGTGCGTTCTCCCAATTCTGATCAATCAACACAATTAGCTATGCAATTTCAAGCTCAAGGAGACAATCTTGCTATGGTATTATCATTTAACACAATCGTCACACATGTTTCTGTTCTGTTCTTTATGTTTTGTTTTTCTTTCTTGTTTGGAATAGAAATTTATATACAATTCTTAATTGAAGTAGTTAAGGGTACCCCAATTTATAATTAACAGTAAAGTTTTGTTCTTTGAAATGAAACATGAACTGGGAAGGTTTATATATACAAATACTTTGGGGGAAAATCATCATTTTGTCCCTAAAAAAAGCATAACTTGTTATAATCGTCCCTGAATGTATCGAAATTGCAAACACATCTTCAAGTGTCTCTTTTATTAGTTACTTCGGTCCTCGAATATGTTTTTAAGGAGTCAATTTTGTCCTCAAGTGTGTTTTTGTTTGTCAATTTAGTCCATAAAATTACTAACAAGAGATATATTAGGGATGTGTTTGCAATTTTGATTAAGGGATCAATGCGATGTGACAGCGAGTTACACTTTCAAGGATCAAAATTGCGTTTTTCCCAAATAGGCTCCGTTTTATCTTGCAATTATTATGAGTTAGAATTACCACTAGGCTCCGTTTTGTCTTGCTTTGTATTTTATGCTACAATCACCACTAGGCTCTTCGAGTCCTATGCAGTCAAACAGGGGCCAAGTCGTAGTAATGGTTGCGGTATCGTCGAGTCGTCATGATCCTTGATATTGCAGAGAATCACAATCAAATGCGGCCCTTTCTGTCTCAACCACTGTTGCGTTGTGGTTTCGGCAACATAAAAACTGTTATATACCACAGCCCAAATTGCAGTTTCAGACCTTTTTTTTATAACTCTGGTGGCACAATGCTTGCCAAAGTTCAGGGACACCATACAAGAAATTTATACCGTAGTACCATAAATATATGAAAGGTCAAAAGTAGAAGAATATTTAAAATTGAAGAAACATTCATAAATCATAACTAATAGTCAAAGTTCATTGTTACTTGTATTCAAATCAACATATTCATTACACATGTTTTCTGTAATTTGGATAACATATTAGTTTAATTTCTAAAAAGAAGGAATAGCTTAATCAGATTCATGACAGGAATGGTCTTAAGTTGAGTTAATTTCTGACTTCATCTTGACAAGTGAAATTTTGGCGTTAAAGGCTTGCCAGTGCTGCTGTTACTTTGGTTTTATTTGCATAGATCTAATTTGGGAGTTCTTTCTAATGTTTAAATATTTCAAACCCCCAACATCTTGTTTCAGATTAACTTCTGTTGGTTTGAATCGGCAAATTCTGTGAGATTTAGAATAGTGTCTCATGTCATGTCATATGCTGTTTTAGTGTCTATGCTTCATAGTTAATACCTCCATTTTTCGTGCAGGAGGGGAAGTATAGGGAAGCACTTGGTAAATGGGAAACTGCTATTACATTGGCTCCTGATGTTCCAGTTTTGCATGAACAAAAGGCCCAAGTTTTACTAGAAATTGGAGAAGCTTGGAATGCTTTAAAGGCTGCAATTCGTGCGTCTTCTGTTATATTCTTCTTAGCTTGTTTGTTTAAATGAAATCTTAAATATTTGAATTACTAAACTGAGGATAACAAATTAACTATTTCATGATGTGTGTGTAATTTCAATTTATTGTAGTAACTAGAAAGTTGTGTTTTTAGTAACAACTTGCCTTTCCTATATGACCTTTATATTCAGTTGCGATGAACTTAATTCTAGCAATGAAGTTGATCTATTATGTGCCAACATCTGCATTTATTTGTTTGGTATTTTGCATCTGATTCTGATGTTTCCTATAGAATTCAAAGTGTTTGTGGTTTTACACTTGACATATGATAATTGATGGTCTCTGTATGGCAGGAGCTACGGGATTGAAACCATCGTGGGCTGAGGTACGTCACTACTATTTTCATACCCCTTTTAAAATTTATAGCATGATTTTTGTCATTACTTTCCTATTGATGGTAGTTATGTATATAATTTATGTAATTATGTACTCCATTTTTTCAAGTAGATTCAGTTAGTAATTATTACATCTGAGAAAATATAAAATTATACTTTAATTATGGACGAATGTCATTTGATAATTCAGAAGTTCTAAAACTTCACAGAGAAATATTAACCATATGTGTTTGTGATCTATTTCACGCATATAACCGGGTTTCCATATCTTTATCTCCATAGTTTTCTTCCGGTTGAAATTTGACGCAATCAGTGCTAATTAAACCGAGTTTTCATATTGAGAACCTTTTGTTAGATAGACGCTGGCATGGAAGTTAGATTGAAACCTCAATCAATATTTGTAAAAAATTATGAACAGTCTAAAGGGTTTTTTAGTTTACGCATAAAATAGCTCCGAGTTCATGGATAATTATCCACAAAATGTTGCATGTATTTTATAATTTAAATTTGAAAGTTTTTTCAATATTACTTTAATTAAATGGCATGTACCAATGTTCATGCCTTGTAATATTAGAGCAATTGTAGTTCATTACGAAGTCTCAGTTCAAGCATTTATTTCAATATTAATCCTTGCAGGCTTGGGTCACACTTGGCAGAGCACAGCTGAATTACGGCGAGCCAGATAATGCCATTGAAAGCTTTGACAGAGCTTTAGCTCTCAAGGTCAGTCTTCATGAAGCTTTGTAGTTGGTTTTAATGTTGCTCAAAGTTCCTGCCGTTAACGTTATATGAATACTAGCATGCAGACGAGCACTAAATGTGTCCTTGTGTCAGCTTTCTCTGATAAAATTTATTTAAGTTACAAAAATTTATACAAATAAGTAAGGATAAAATTATAAATAAAATAGTTTAAATGAAGTGGCATAGCATACCAGTATGATTTTTAATACAAATCAAACATGTTAAACAAGCACAAATCAATGGAGTAGTTGTGTTTAATACTTAAGCTGAACCATCAACCATTCATATCCATGATGCATCTTTACATATATTATGTTTGATATTTAACACTGATTACTATTTTGTGATTGTGCAGCCTGATTATGAAGAAGCACAAGATGATAGAAAAACTGCGTTACGTCTTGTAAAGAAAAGAAAGCAACTTCACTCATCAGGTTTGAGTGACATTCAAAATCGTTATACTGTAGGTGATAAGAATGAAAGCACATGAAGGGAGAAAGTTATCAATGTATTTCTGTGCAGTAGCAAAATTTGTATACTGTCAGCAACTTCATGGTCAAAAAGCTCATAATTTGTTGGGAGTATGTATATGTGACATGATAGTTATGTTAATGTGATAGTAAAAATATTGTACTCTTATGTTCTTTTGACAATGATAGATAGATAGATTAAGAATTAATTACTACCTATGGTCTATGGTCCAATTATAAGAGAAGAAACATCACATTTTCTTTTCCATTTTAGTTAAATAAATGTGGTTTTCAGATATATTTAGTGTTTCTTTTGTATTTTTTTTTTTGTGATTTCGTCATTTTATATTGAGACGTTATTTGTTTTGATTTCCGCTTTGTTGGGAAGTTCAGGGAAACTTGGGAGAAACAAAGTCAAATGCTTTAGGGTCACAAGAGAGTGAGACGCCACATCTCCACTAAAACCTTATTAGTTAGGTAGATGTGTATTGTGTTCTTGAAGTCATGTAGATAACTAATAATTTGTCTATTTGAAAAGAAAGAAGCATAAAGGATGTTTGATCATAAGATATCCTTTCATCATAGGTTAATTTATAACATCAAGATTCAAGTTTAATGGTGGTTGAATGCTAAAAAAAGATTTTAATTTTTGATTTACAACATTGAATGTCTAATTAATCCCTCTGCATATTTTTTTTTAAATTTTTTTTAAAACCCCTCTGCATATTTAATCTTTTGCATTTTTGATGTTTTTTTCCTATTAAGTTTGCTTGTAATAACTTTTTCTTATATTCTTAGGAACACCTTGTTCTTAATTTTTTTTTTTGTACAACCTTGTTCTTAAAATTTACTATTATATATTATTTCTTTTGACTTCTTAAAAATATCATTCCTTATTTAAAAATATATTTTGCATTAATATAATTTAACTCTGTACATAAAATTATAGAACCGGTTGTTAGAATTTGAATCTCAAACATCATGTTTATTCTCTTTTTTTTTCTCCACTATAGCCTACTGGACTACTTAATTTGATTCGAGGATCAATTCTAATCAAGTAGTTTTAGTCCATTTTCCATCATAATTGCGATAAATTAAATTGTAATTTTTTTTTACCAAATTCAGCGTCAATCACCTATTGATTTAGGCAACTTTACAGCAGGACCGACATAGTAGTTGTACATGTCATGTTACCAAATTTAAGAACAACAAATGCTTCTTGTTCCTGTCTCGTGCGTATTTACATCACCGCAAAATCACAATTCACACCACACACGCATCACACTCTCTCTCTAAAAACAATAAACAAGATCCATTTTCATCGCTCGCTATCGTCGATGATGAAATCTCTGGATATTCTCAAAACCCCTTCTTCAGTTAAAATCATCACTCTCACACTTTTCTCTTTAACCCTTCTCATCTTCCTTTTCACCAATTATTCATCCACCACCATCACTTCTCTCACCTTTTTCTCTCCCTCTCCCTCTCCCGATCAATCACCACAATCACCACAACCACCACAACAACAACCGCTTCCTCCCTCTTCCGATGACCACCAACAACAACCACCACCACCACCTCCTCCGTCACCTAAACAAAAACCTCCAAAACCTTTCATTGTCCCTCCCTTACCGGTACAACAACAACGATTAGGACTACTAGACGAAAATGGCTTCATGACAGACAATTTCACCGTCGGCAACGACACCATCACCGACGACGACTTACTGTTGAATTGGAACAACAATGAGACAAGTCTGGAGAAGAAGGATGTGGAGAAGTTTGTGGTGAAGAAGTTTAAGATTTGTGGTGATATGAAAATGGTGGATTATATACCTTGTTTGGATAATGTGGAAGAGATTTTGAAGTTTAGTGGAAGTGAAAGAGGGGAGAAATATGAAAGGCATTGTCCTCAACAAGGGAAGGGTTTGAATTGCATGGTTCCTAGACCTAAGGGTTATAAGAAACGTATTCGTTGGCCTCAGAGTAGAGATCAGGTATACTACTATTTTTCAAGTTTTTCACTCTGTAAGTTTCATTTCATTGCATTGTATAAGAATCAAAATGTTTGTTTTTTGTTTGAGTCAATTGTCAATTTAGTCTCTATATTGTACAACATTGTCAATTTAGTTTTGTTCTTAAAAGATATTAGCTTTTCGAAGATTCTTAATTCGAGAATCTTCGATCATGTTAGTTCTTTACGATCAGTCAATTAGTAGTTGTGGCTAATGTGGTTAAGAATTTTCAAATTCAGAGATCATTTTGAAATTTGTTAGTTTAGGGACCAAATTGGCCGCGCTTCTTTTGAATGTGGTGTCTTTGTTGTGTTTAGTTGGGGAGCAATGATCGAGACCAGAGTAGCTAGCTATTTTAGTGAGTTGCATTATTAATGTGTGAAGAATGCATAATAATATTAGTTCATTTGTGTCCCATTAGTACAACTCAGTTGTTAGCTGTAGGAACGCTGACTTGTAAGGGTCTGAGTTCGAACTCGGGATTTCCCACTTCTCCACACCTTAAGTGTGTGAGTCTAGCCAATAGGCTACTTGACAAAAAAAATGGTAGTTCATTTGCACATCTACTCAGTCTCACCTGAGGTGTAAGGAAGAAATTGAATAGGAAAGGTAAGAAATGTGATAAGTGCAGAATTTGATTGCATCATCAACTATCAACTTGCTGCATTTTGAACTAGTGTAAGCATTTTCACATTAAAATTGCTGAATGTGACACTTTTCAATTGGTTCAGAATTCAGACTGGGAAGAAACGGTTCGCTAACTTATATACAATGACAGATTTGGTTCCGTAATGTACCCCATACGCGTCTGGTTGAGGATAAAGGTGGACAAAATTGGATATCAATAAAGAAGGATAAGTTTGTTTTCCCAGGAGGTGGAACACAGTTTATACACGGCGCAGACAAATATCTTGATCAGATTTCCGAGGTTAGTCTCTTGTTCGTTTTTGTTAAGATCAAGCATCCGATCTGTTTAGGCATTGAATGTCCTGTCCTTACTGTTACCTTTTGAGGTTGAGTTAGAGCTTATCTAAATTCTAAGAAATTTCATATTAAATTTGTGGCTTAGACACTGATAGTTTTTCTGAATTTGAATGTGTAGATGGTTCCCGACATTGCATTTGGTAAGAACACAAGAGTTGCTTTAGATATTGGCTGTGGAGTGGCAAGTTTTGGTGCATTTTTGATGCAGCGTAATGTGATCACTCTCTCAATAGCACCGAAAGACGTTCATGAAAACCAGATTCAATTTGCCCTTGAGCGCGGTGTGCCTGCCCATGTAGCAGTATTGGCTACACATCGTTTGTTGTTACCAAGTCAGGCATTTGACCTCATCCATTGTTCAAGATGCCGAATTAATTGGACTCGTGATGGTACTTCCTACTCTGCTTAAACTTTTTATCACTCATTTCAATTGACTTTGTCCACAGGTTTTGTATAGATTTTTATTTCCTGGATCCATTCTTGATGGTCTAGCATAATGAGTGGTTGTGTGTATGTTAGATGAAAACATTGTTTTAGATTTTTCCGTATCTTAACTTGGTAAATTTAAGAAACTATGGATAAAACTGCAATCATATTTATGTTTAAAGACTTCAGTTCTTTGTACTGATATCCTGTTTTCATATGCTTTGATGAAGATGGAATTTTGCTTCTTGAGGCAAACAGGCTTCTAAGGGCCGGTCGTTACTTTGTGTGGGCAGCGCAGCCTGTATACAAACATGAAGACAGTCTTCAAGAACAATGGAAAGGTAGCTCATAATTTGTTACCTATAACAGTAGTAATAGATGTAAATGTTTGCTTCTTTTTTTTAAAAAAGCTTCACTTATCACCCATCCATCCTTTGATTAGATGTTTTCAGTATATATATATATATATATATATATATATATATATCTTTCAACGGGCTGATTGATACTGCAATGTTAGGGTTTACTGGTTTCTCCCTTCTCCTTCTGGAATTAAGCACCGTATATTTTTTTGTATAAAATCTCTTAGATCTTGATATGGCGAGATGTCAACTCTGACAACATTATATTTGTACTTTTAACAGAAATGGAGAACCTGACAGCTCGTATGTGTTGGGAACTTGTACGGAAAGAGGGTTATATTGCTATATGGCGGAAACCTGTGAATAATAGCTGCTACCTTGATCGTGACGCTGCTGTGCATCCTCCATTATGCGAGTCCAATGATGATCCAGATGATGTTTGGTATGACCTCTTATAAATGTTAAATTCACCTATACTACCTATATTTCGTTTGTGGTGTTCATGATTGCTTGAACTGGAACACAATGACTAATGAGAGTCAATGATGTTAGAGGTTGATTGTTTGGTGACACTGACAAATAAATATGAAAATTTCTGATAACTATGAAACATTTTGCAGGTATGTTGGTCTTAAGGCATGCATAACTCAATTGCCTAATAATGGATATGGAGCAAATGTTACTAACTGGCCTTCACGCCTCCATCAAATACCAGACAGGCTTCAAAGCATCAAAATGGATGCCATTATATCCAGACAGGAGCTCTTAAAGGCCGAATACAATTATTGGCATGAAATAGTACACAGTTATGTGCAGGCCTTCCATTGGAAGGAGTATCCCTTTAGAAATGTAATGGACATGAGGGCAGGATTTGGAGGGTACAGCCATGCGCATTTTCTTGCTTTTGTTTGTTTCTATTTTTTATCCAGTTGACTGTTACTAGATGCAAAATTATTCTGGAATAATCATTCGCTAGACTTTATTTACCTCTTGGCCGAACTCCAAATGATCAGGGCCCCCTTCCCCTAGGAACAGGAGCGTTAAGTAAAAAAAAATGATTGTCTAACCTTGCAGTCTTCTGTGTGTATTATGAGGTAACTTTCACTTTGACAATGGCAGGTTTGCTGCAGCAATGCATGATCTCCAGCTTGACTGTTGGGTTATGAATGTTGTTCCTGTTAATGGATTCAATACCTTACCTGTTATATATGACCGAGGGCTAATAGGAGTTATGCATGATTGGTAAGAGAAATTCGCTTATGTTTTATGCATTTTGTTTTCATTCTGGTTTGATGTGATCGGTAATTTTAATTTGTCAGTAAAAAACAGCTCAATTATCTAAGCTAACTCTATTGGCATGCAAAATTTGAAGGGTTTTTTATTGGCTTATGATGTAAGAACAATGGTTAAATTCTGCAATAATCTGGATAATTATATTTTGAAAGCACAAGAAAGATGAGTCTTGACTTATATTTACTGTTCAGTCAAATCTTTTTTTTTTCAAACTTTAGTAATAAATTAATTATGAACAGGTTCAAGGATTGATACTATACTGTAACTATTATCAGCAAATATATATGCTATATATATGATTATTCATGATTGATTTTCAGTTTATCAAGTTTATATGATTAATATTGGTATATGAACATAAACTTTAGTAATTGAAAGAGATTAATTGCTTTAAGGTGGCAGTTACTTTATTTATTTTCCTTCAGAAAATAGATGCTAAATATTTCTATTTTTTGTTTCTCCTTAATAACTAGAAATAGTGAATTTATTGCAATGTTGAACTTTTTTCCACCTTGACAGGTGTGAGCCATTCGATACATACCCAAGAACATATGATCTGCTACATGCAGAAGGTCTCTTCTCTATTGAAAAAAAGAGGTTAATCATAATTCTAACTTCTAAGCTTTATATTTCTCTATAGGCACATGCAATTCCGTGTTTGTTAAATTATTATAATTAAATTTTCAGGAAAAAGTGTAGTATTTCAACAATCATGCTCGAGATGGATCGAATGCTAAGACCAGATGGTTATGTATATATACGTGACTCGTTAGGCGTTATTATCGAACTTGAAGAAATTTCAAAAGCATTGGGATGGGTGATTACCCGGGATGATGTAGGAGAGGGTCCATATGCAAGCCGGAAGATATTAAGGGCTGAGAAGCGCTTTTGATGCTAGCGCAAGTTGGTCCAGTTGGTAAGGATTCAACTCATCTCACAAGAATCTGAGTTTGAATCTCATTGCTGACGTGAGAACTTTGTTGGTGGATAATATGTAATTAAAGAAAAAAGATCCGCTTTTGAATTGCTCAATTGTATCGATAACCTGGAAATTCATACCGGAAATTCATATATTCGTTCACGCAACTAGAAATTGTTAATCATGGTAATCTACCTATAGTGCCACCAGAAATGTGACAACCCTTGCATTCTTATTCAAGAGTTCTCTATATTTTGCATCGATGTTGAATCCCTACTAAAGGGATTTTTTTTTTTTCTTTCTCTTAAGAGATTGATTTGTATTTATTGACCTGTGTAATTTTTTTTTACATACACGTTCTATTATTGAAATGTCATTATTTAGATAATGTAATAATATTATTTTCTGAAGTGTCTGTACAAATATGAATGGTGAAATGTGATTGGATTTACACATTTAGAGGTGTGGATAGAAATTAAATTCTTATAAATGCACAACTCTTTTAACTTATTTCCCTATGATCTTATCTCAACGTGAGATGCTAAGATGACACTTTTGTTTATTTGATACTTGTGTGATGTAAGCTTAGGTTAGCAATTGTGATAGATGACAATTTTGCAAAAATGTTCATGGATTATATGAATGATGATATGGATGAAGAATTTGTGAGACTTTTCTTCAAAAGTCCACGCGTTCCTTTCTATCGTTGAAGCTTTTGATCAATATGATGATTATTTATTAAGGGTTGACGTAAATGGTAGATCAAGTCTTTCACCGCTACAAAAATGCACTAATGTTATTCGTGGTGGAGAGAGATTGTGAGAATTAGGGATGGTGTTGGGGGGTAGGGTGGTTCGAAGAAGGTGGGAGATGGGGTAGATACCTTATTTTCGACTGACCCGTGGCTAGGAGGGAGTCCTCTGTATGTGAGGTTTAGGCGTTTATACGACTTGGTGGAGAACAAATCATGTACGGTAGCTGAGATATCTCTTCTAGGGTGGGAGACTGGTGGAGAGGCGTGGGCTTGTTGGAGGCAGTTGTGCGTGTGGGGGGGAGGAGTTGTTGGGGTAATGTCAGGTCTTACTTCTTAATAGGGGTGCTCGCGGTTCGGTTTGGATCGGTTTTGAGACAAAAACTCATCCGATCCAAAAATATATTTATTTACGGTTTGGTTCGGTTTTGGATGACAAATAAAAAAAATCCGATCCAATATTATGCGGTTTAATTTGGATCGGTTTTTAGATATCCAAATTATAAATTAAAATCTTTTTATTAAATATAAATATTATAAAAAAATACTATAAAATAATAGTTTGACATTTTTGACAAAATAAATATTAAGTATGATGTAAAATATAACATATAATATATTGAAAATTAATATTTTGGAATGACAATTATCAATTATATTTGAAACATATAAAAAGTAAAAAAATAGATTAAATTAAACTAACCTATAGTATTAACAAAATTTAAAATGAACAAAAAATGTTAATGCAATATATATTCATGCTAATAAAAAGATAAAACAATATATGTATGCGGTTTGGTTTCGTTTGGTTTGAATCGGTTTTAAGAAATCAATCCGAAATCCGATCCGATCCAGCGGTTTTCACAAAAGAACATCCAAACACATCCAAAAAAGTTCGGTTTTTTTCGGTTTTCGATTTTTTTGGATCGGTTTTCGGTTTTTATTTGGATTTGTTTGGATTTGAGCACCCCTACTTCTTAATATCTCCTTGCAGGCTCAGTCTACAGATAGGTGGCAGTGGCAGCCAGATCCTGATCACGGTTACTCTATTTGAGGCACATACCATATTTTGACTTCTCAGGACTCAGTTACTTTGAACACTAACCAAGATCTCATGACACAGATAGGTTCATTTGAAGGTTTCGTTACTTGCTTGGTGTCTCTTGCGCGACAGGTTGTCAACGAAGACGAACCTGGTCAACTGAGTTATACCCGCAGAGATATCTTGTTTGAAAATTTAATTACACTTTTAAATATTAATGCAAAATATAAATATAAGGTATAATGTAGATGTAGGGTTGATTTGTTGGGACCGGTAAAAAATGCAGTTACTTTCCCCCTAACTCAAATTTATTATTAGGGTTTTTTTTTTTTTTTTTTTTTTGATAAGCAAAGAAGAATATTATTAGGGTTTGATTTAGTTCTCAAATATCCTTTTCACTTTTCAGTTACAATATCTTCTACAAAAAATAAAAGATCAATCCTAACGGCAACATATATTCAATTGGTTGTTCAAAATTAATATAAATAAATTACCAATTTGCAAAAATGGGTGAAAGAAAAGTCCAACCATAAAATCATTCCATAATTTTTCTTTTGTCTTTGATGTAAATCATCACATGATTTATAGTGGAATCTTGTGCCTGAAATTTAGAATCCTTCTTTCCCTTACTTTTTGGAATCTTTCTTTGATCCCCCATTACAAGTTAAATATTTGTTTTATCATTACAAAATATATAAAAAATAAAATAAAATAAAATTAGATTGAAGTATAAAGCTTGCTTCCACTTGTTTATTTATAGTCAAAATTGAAAGATATATAGTGGTCTAAGAAACTGGCTACCACTATTTTGCACTAACCCACAAACATTCATCATATTTTGACCCTAATTAAGTAGTATGTGTGGTGAAGGCCCTCCACTTCCAAGCTACCACAATTCTCATAGGCAAACTACAACTTTAAGTTTAGATTAATTTGGACATCTAACGACTTTTGAGAGTTTTTTTTTTTTGTTTAATTTCGTTTAATTGTCTTTTGAGGTTCAGTTGCATTTTATTTTTATCTAAGTTGTTTAGTAGTAGAATTCCATCTTAATTAAATAACTTTCAAATTTCGTTCTCTACATATAAAATGTGATGTCCCCATCAGTCGATATAAAGCTCACAGGGACTAAGGTTCACTTACATGCTAATTAAATAAAATAAAATAAAAAATTCTTGTATTAGTTTTTTTGCCTATTAAGTTTTTGATAGTTCATGCAATCTTGAACTTTGAAATTGATAGATTATTGATATGTATTGAAAACAAATAGTTCATTCAATCTTCAACTTTGAAGTACCAAATACAATGAAGAGGTACGAATAATCTTCAAATTAGTCGTGTTTCATGTCGGACACGTGTCAGTGTCAGACACCAACACAATACTTATGATTACATTTAATTATATTATTTTCTCAAATTACTATCAATATCGATGTGTCAATGTCCATGTCGTGTTCGATATTCATCTATGTGTCTGTGCTTCATAAACCAAATATATTCTAAAAAAAGATAAACTAGTTAGGTTGTGCATGTATACAACCGATGATTATCTTTTCCATTTTGTCACGTGCATGAAATTTTAGGTCGATACAAGATTGATCTAATATATTTCTATAAGAGATCATACTACTTTTTCTAAGTCGTCTCTAAACAATTTTGGAATTCATTATACGAATTTGAATTGATGGAGCACATGGCTCAATGAGTGATGTAATACATATAATATTTGAAAATTGAAATGGTTTAGTGGTGTGCTATATATAGATGGTCTAACATAAACGTGATTCTCAATTTGTTAATGTATGTTAGTTACGTTTTGCACTTTCAATGGTTTATATTTTGTCTATCCCTACTCATTGCTCCAAGCACTTATTTTATAATCAATCAATAAGAACTAAGTTCTTTTCCCTTCTCTTATCATATATCTCATTCCTTAGTCTTCTCTTTGCTTCTCTTATCAATCCATAACTTGTCACCTTTATAAAACATTATTATTTCTATTCACTTCTCATTTCTAAATCATAAGGGAGATGAATTTTTAAATGATCGTCTAATCACAAACATATAGATTGATATTTTTTATAATGTTAAAAATGAAAAATATAAACAAAATCCTACCAACACTTTTCTATTATTAAAATATATAGAGAACAATTATAATTTGTCTTTTTCATAAGTTCATTTCCCGTTAGGTAGGATAGGGCGAAAGTTGCTTTGTATTAAACGAGTGATTCAGAGTTGTCTTGCCTTTCTAAATTCAAGCATGTCTTTTATGCTAGTTCATCTATAGAACGTCAAGACATATTGTCTTCCGTAAGCTAGATACTCGATAAAGTAGATTAAGGTCATACTTTTGATGTTAAGATATCTTATTCTAGATATACAATAGTTTGTTGTTATTCCTTACGCATTTAGATTATATTCTTTATGTCTTGTTACAATTATTTAACTCATTGAGAGATTTACACCTGAGATGTTAACTCAATAGTAAGAATTTAGCCATATAACCACAAGATATAAAATTTAAATTTTCTTAAAAACAACTGTAGAATTGTGTCATTTTAATTAATAAAAATAAATCAAACACTAATTTTACATAGTTCCATATCTACATAAAGGTTTGCAAATTGAAAGATTTTGTGTCATTTCTTCAATTTTTCTCATTGGAAATTGATAATACAGAGCAAATTACTAAGATATATTACATAAAAGTACATAAAAAATACACAAGATCAACAAGAACACCATCATCCTAGAGGTTTCAAATGAGCAAGAACTAACTCTCTTTTTTATTGCTACTTAAATCCTTAATGATGATGAACACTAAGTACTAATTAATTTTACATAATTAGTACATAGCATGAAATGGCTTATAAACTCCAAGATCAGCAATAACACCAGCAACAGAACCAGCTGCAGCAGCTAAAGAAATCACAAGACATGCAGCACTAAGCATGTGTAAACAAATCCATTTTGTGCTCCATTTTGGTATTTTCATTTGAACAATGTACATTTCCACTGGAAAATACACAGTTAGAGGCCAAAATCCAACGGCTCCGATTAATCCAACAATGTCATTGAAAAATGGTAGAAGCATTGATATTACTGTTGTAATGATCACAAAAATTGTCCTCCAAACCAATCTAAAGAGGTTGATTTTTAACGGAGAGGCGACGCATGGGATCGGAATTTCAATGTCTTTGTTGACGAAATCGCTATCTGGGAATTTTTCAGCTGCGGTTTTCTCGACTACTGAGTAGAGAGGTTGGCAGTAAACTTGGTAAGCGCCGACTAAGTGGATGACTATTGCAGCATTGGCTATATCGAGGAGCCAGAAAGGGTTATAGAAACCGAAACCGGTTAGAAGGTTTCCGGGACTTATGTCTCCGAAAGCAGCGTATCCGAAACAACCACATAGCATGTAGAAAATTGTGGTGACTATAACACTGATTAAAGTAGCTTTCTTCATTGTTTTCGACTCCGATGGAGGGGACTTGATTGTGTCCTGTTTCAAAATAACATAACCAATATTTGAGTTTGAAAATTCTAGACAATTTAATTATGGTGAATTTTTTGGCACACATCTTATTAGATATGTACCGGTACATCTGCTGAGGTGGACAATTCTGATTGATTCACAAAAAAAAATGTTTATCAGCAGTGTACTGGTACATATTCAAATAAGATGTCATCATGAATTTAATAAATTGTATGAAAATTAATTTATTTTACCTGAATTTCAATGAGGATCATTGAGTAGGAGTAAGCAAAAGCTATGTTACCAAGAGCTTGGAAGCTTCTCCAAACTTTTTGAGTTTCTGTCACAGTACCAACAGTTATGCCGGTTAGGCTTCCTTTAATGCCCTTGTTTTCTGCAACATGTCCAATTCAAATCAAAATCAGCACAAGTAGTTCAATAAAGGACTTTTAATACAAAAATCAAGTGTAGTTGAACCGTTAAATTAACCGAAGTCAGTTCAAGGTTCAGCGTCTAGTTCAGTTCGGTTTTTAAAACACGTTTTTTATAAATCCTTGCAAAAAAAAAAAAAGTAATATGAATGGAATGATTCATACCTATAACTTTACCAATACCAAGGCCAAGTCCAATAGTTGAGTATGTGAAGGACATAACAGCAGCTAGAGCAGACAGCCACCATAACTGATCAAAGTCAGGAATTTGGGAGAATAATATTTCCACAATACCAAATGAAATCATGTAAACATTTCCATTCATGTGACATGGATTTTTTCCTCCACTGCTATGGAAACAATTAGACCTTTTGATTGCCCTATTCAATAAATTCAACAAAAAAACACCAATTAGCACAATTTCATAATAACAAATTTTAAAGTCAGTGAAGACTCATTTTAGTCTCTCACAATTTTCTGACGGCTCTGGCAAAAAAAAAAAAAATAGTCCTTGTCATCGTCGTACCAGAGACAAATTAATCTTTCTATTATAATGAATAATGAACTAGTGACTAATTTGTCTTTGGTATGAAAATATAGAAATTAATTTGAGTTTTATTTTTTCAAGACTGAATTGGGCCATCATAAAATTATAAAAAATTGTGAAGTACCAAAATGGGTTTTTACTATTTTAAAATATAAATTAAGCTTTGTGACATGTTATTTATTCCATAATTATAATTTGAAACTCACATCATGCTTATGGAAGCAGCAATAGTGTAACCAATGGCAACCCCAAAAAGATTAGCATATTGAACAACTCCACAAATCTTGACCTTAAAGCCACCAAGATATGCTCTAACAGCATCAGTGTAAGTGTAGTTTCTTTTTCCATTGAGTTGGTCACCAGTACGGTAACAAACAGAGAGAAGAGTGGAGGTGTAGTAAGTAACAAAGGAGAAAAGAATCATCATGGCTGGGCCTGCTACCCATCCAAGTTGGGCTATAGCCCATGCAAGTGATAGTACTCCAGAACCTATCACTGCTGTTATTATGTGTGCACTAGCTGTCCATTTATTTCCTGTTAAGATAGAGTAAGTGAGTGAGTAGTTTTCATTTTTTACCGCAGTAATTTTATCGAAGTTTTAAAGTGTAATTTTTTTAAAATTATGCGTGATTTTAAACGAAAAATTATCATTAGTTAAAGACATTTTAACATTGTCTTTGATGTAATTTGATTTTGAATTGGTTCTTTAAAATTATAAGGTCAAATTCTTACTACTGATGTCTCTTGACGTTGAGATTGAAAATTAGTAAAATATCATGAACTATATCTTTCTAATTTTGTGGAAAAAATATTATGGATGAAAAATTAGTGACAAGCAATATATGAAATTTGTTTTTTGTAGTAGTTATTTATGTAAAGAGTTAAATATGAGCTTAATAAACTTGTTTAAATAAGATGGATGCTCTTTGTTTCCTGAATTCTTACACTAAAAGACACTTTCAGAAGATATTTTCTGGTAAGATTTACACTATCAGAAAATATCTCCTGATAGATGGAGGACATGGAGGGATTCTGATCAATTTAGGGGAGGACGAAAAACAACATCAAATAATAAAAGTGAGAGAGAAAGTTAAATGAATTACCAGTTCTTTTTAAACGGCCATCATCATCAAAGCACTTAGAACCAGCAGTATCAATGGAAACTTCAAATGGTTGGTGTTGATGATTATTGTTGCCACCTTTTTCCATAGTCATCTTATATAATTATATGACAAACCAAAACCAACCCAAGTTAGAATTAAGCTTCAAAATGAAGACTCAATCAACACCCTAATTAGTGTGTATGCTGTAATCCAAGAAATTAAACTCCAAGTTTTGGCACAAATATGTAACACAAGAAAAGCACCTACAACACTTATAGCTTATAAGAGCTATAAAAAGTAATGAGAAAACAAACAAGTGATGTTTGAAGTCAAAGAGGTTCTAAGTTTCAAACTAAGTCTTGAGTTGAGAATAGATTATTGGGGAGAGGTTGTGTTGTGGTTTGAAATGAAGCGGTGTGTGTGGGGTATAAATAAGCATATGAGGAAGAAAAATTGTGTTAGAATTTTTCAGAAGGAAAATATTTTTGGACAGACCCACATGCCACTTTAACATCAAAGACTTGAAAATGATTTGTTGACACTTGGTGTGATGAGTCAAACAATGTCATTTTCAACATTAGGAGTAATTTTTTACATGGATTTAACAAAGCAAAGATAAAAGTAAAATACTTCATTTCTTACTTAATTTTTTTTTTTTTCATTTTCCAAAAGAAAAGAATAATTTCTATAACTTATGAGAGATATGAAGAGTGTCACTATATGAGTGAAAATATCTTATTGCTTATAAAATATTGCTTTTAATTGGACCACATATAACACCAGAATTAAAAGTAATAACTTTTAAATTTACAAGGAATGAATAAAATATCTTATAACTTATCAAGAAAATTAGTTAACTTTTATAAAATTCAGATATAATTTATAAAAATTTTTTATAACTTATACATTTTTTTCGCATAAATCAGATATCATCCTTGTGCAATTACAGAGTTGTTTGATTCAAATGAACGATAAATTCTCATAAGAGTATTAACGATACTAAATATCTAAACCAGATATCAAATTCAAAATCTTGGTTAAACTATAAAAGATCTACGCCCCACCTTATCTATTCGTTCTTGGGTTATAAGAAAATAATTTAACTATAATATACATTTTTTTTTTTATATATAACTATAATATACTTAGTACATATATTCTATCTGATGAAAAAAATGGCATATACAATTAAAGTTTATCCTTTAAGCAGTTGATTAAGCTGTTTATACAAAATTGGTAGAACATATAATGTTAATTAATGTAGCCAACCCAACCTAATAATAAGATAATGTTTGGCTGTTGATAATAAATGATTAATTCCCAAAATATGATAGAAGAGAAGAGAGGAAGGGCCGGTTAGTAATACGCGTAACTATATTTTGTGTTGGCATGGCGGCTGCTACCATATTAGACTCAAACCGTGTTCTAAGTGTTAACCACCGTCCACTGCTAAATTTTGGTGTCTCCCCCACCATAACTACTATTCTCAACTTGGTTTCCTTAAAAAAGAAAATCCCAATTTTATGTATCAATCTTTTCAATTTTTTACTCAATGATAACTTAAAAACATCCTAGTTACACACCTCAAAGAGTAAGCTCTCTTTGGTAATAAGATGTGGATAAGCACCAATATGCATAATGTAGATATTTAGACTCTAACTATTTGGTAAGAAACAATTATCATTCGGTTTTGTAAGGATGAATTAGACACAGTCTCAATTCTAACATGTTATCAGAGTTTGTGTAAAAACAAAAAAAGTTATCAGAGTCTCTGTAAGATCCGTTGGGCTACCCGCAATTGGACCACCTACCATTTATATCTGCGCATCAAGCCCAATAGTGCTGGGTGTGAGGGGATGTGTTAAGAAGTCTCACATCGGATATGAGTTGGCCTGGACATGCGTATATAAGTAAGAGACAATTTTCACTTTACAAACCGGTTTTGTAAGATAACTTGGGCCAAATAGCCAATTCTAAGATATAGGTTTAATCCTGAGCCGGAGTGTATGAAAAAATATTTGTTAAGGAAGATCGATATCAATTAGCTTTGAGAATATTAGTCTCTACAATTGCGCGCAAGATATCATTAGTAAAAAAAACGGTGGATAAGCTCATAACAGAATTTCACCACCAAGTTATTTTTAAAGTAAAAAAAATAAGAGATAAAAAAAACTTTAATTTGGATTCTTCATTCTTGATAGTTCATGACGCCAACGGCTAACTGGTGTTTGTGTCGCAGTACTTATTTTTAGTTTGACTAAAGTATCGTAGTACTTATAATGAATAGTCCTTTAACTACCTAAAATAACCCAGACAGGTTGTGTTGTCATCAAGTTCGTAGAAAACTCAAAATTTGCATAACTGCAACAATATACGTACAGCATCTTTTTCTTCGTAAATAATTGTGTAAGATTAACCGAGTCATTTGGCTCAAGTAGTTAATGAGCTTCACAAAAAAAGACGGATTTCGAGAAAATTCGGGTTCGATTCCTGAGTGAAAAAATTTCTTGGTCAGACTTTTCTTATTTCGCGGCCAAACTCTGGACTACTATGACTCTTTTTTCTATAAAAAAAAATTGTGTCAGATTTTTGTTACTACTGTTGTAATAATCATGTACTAGTATATTTCAAAACCTTATCAACATTAACTTAATTATTTAACATAGAATTATTTAAGTTGGGCCATCATCTCATTATCACAGTTTTTTATAGAACTAAAAACTAAATTTAAAATATTTATAGGGATTAAAAATTTATTTAACTTTATTTTTTAAAAAAATTATGTAAAAGTTTATTTATAATATTTGGTTGTGTCGTAATATTATTATTTTAAAATATCTAAACAAAAAATAGGTGTTGAGTTTCTAATTGAATTCATAATCTAGTTTTTTTCTTTTTAAATAGTTTAGTGGCTAGAAATTTCACCATTAAGATAAATAAGTAAAATGACCGGAGTTCGAACCACGACCCCTGCATATTCATAATCTAATTGTAAATATTAATAATATGTCAAAATATTGATATACATATATTTAAAGTTCATTTATACTATTTGTTTTGTCTTATAAAAAGTGTTTCATTTGCAATATTTTTTGGCTTAAAATAATTGTCAACATTAATGAAAATCATTTACTACTATATATTTATTTGGGAGCGGAGAACTTATCTTTGTATGTCCCATAAAATTTTCAATAAAAATTAATCATCGTTAACGACAATAAAAACTTCATACAAATATCATAATTAAAAAACAATAATTGTATCATGGTTGGTCAAACATGGATGATCATAAAGTTTGAGAAAAGTCTTTCTACATTAAGTGAGAAAGTCTTTCATGTAAGGCTTAAACTCCTAATTAAGTCTCACGCTCACCTATTAAGCCTATTTAATTAACTATGATTATTTGTTGAGATATTTTTTTTCTCTTTAATCCATTATGTCATTTTTTGTGGACCTCGGTTAGGACTTAGGAGTTTGGTGGCCTCAGATTCTGTCGGTCCATAATATTTTCAGATGACTTTATATAAATTTTTATAGAGTTTCTGGACTTAAACACAGTAAAAATAATATAGTAAAATATAAAACACAGTAAAAATAAAATAATATTATGATAGAAGAATAAATAAAAAGCAGAGCATTTTGTGAACCAATAGCATTTTCCCTAATTAATTAAAAGTTTAGAACTCTTTTACCTTCAAATGCAGAGCTTTTTCTCTCTGTCCTGTGCTTGACTTGGTTGTAACAAATTATTTATACAAAAAATATACAATTTCGACAACAGCTATAGGAGCTATATATAATATATATACACAAATAATTTTGGCATATTACTCTACTATAGCTTTTGTGACTTTCTTGAACTAATTTGTCTCCTTTATATAGTGGAACACAGTATGTTATAGTATAACCTACAACATGTAATTGTCTATATCTTTAAATCACCACCCTAGAAAAAAATAATCAAATTTTAATGTCCATCTTTTATCATCCACTCTTGTTGAATGAGAATAAGGTTCTTTTTCTATTATATAATAATTTTTATGCTTAATTAGTAAAATGGTCTTTTAAAAATATTTTTTGTTTCAGATTTGTCCCTTAAAGAAAAAAATGTCTGAATGAGTCTCTTAAAGAAAAAAAAAGGTCTAAATAGGTCCCTTAAAGACATCTCCGTTAATCAGTTTGGTCCCTAAAAAAAGGTCCGAATAGGACCAAACTGATTAACAGATATGTCTTTAAGGGACCTATTCGGACATTTGTTTTTTTCTTTAAGGACCTATTCAGACATTTTTCTTTAAGGGACCAATCTAAA
The DNA here is from genome assembly GCF_020283565.1 of Trifolium pratense. Lineage (NCBI taxonomy): Eukaryota > Viridiplantae > Streptophyta > Magnoliopsida > Fabales > Fabaceae > Trifolium > Trifolium pratense. The sequence goes on along the minus strand of NC_060059.1, from coordinate 35,141,686 downwards.
ACCAAAAATGTATTTAAGGGGTCATTTTACTAATTATTCAGTGAAATTCCTAATAAAGTGCTATCTTGCGAGCATATTTATCAACTATTTAATTTAAAAATGTTTCTTTTCTATAATTGTGATATTGAAATGATCTATAAGTATAAATGCCAAGAATTATCCAAAGTCAGAATACACATACTGATGAAACTCTTATAATAGGTGGACAAATGGCATCTAATTCTTATCTTGTATAAGCCATACAACTGAAGAAAGAAAGGTTATTAGTGAAAGTTCTTAGTATCTTCAAAGTCCTCATTTGCAACTTCATTTGATTGATTTTAGTGGAAAATCGGGTCCGTTTAATTCACATGTTTCTTATCATTAATTTATTTTTTGGGTGACAACTACTCTACAGAATGATAATTTAGAGGTATTTGCTCAATAATCAATGAGATCAAGTTACATACGTAAATTTGCATGTGGTATTCACAACTAACTTGTAATAAATTATAGGGTAAATAGTGTTATACCCCCTGCAAAATAGACGAGTTTTGCATTACCCCCTGCAAAATATTTTTTTGAGATTACCCCCTGCAATGTCAAGATTCTTTGCGTTACCCCCCTGGCTTAACAAGTGAGCATATGACATGGAAGAATCTTGACGTGGCATGACACGTGGAAATTAATTTATTTTTTATTTATTTTTAATTGCCAACTCATTAATTAATGTGGGTTTTCAAATAAAAAAATGAAAAAAAAACCTTAAAAGTTGTTATATTTTTATGAATTTACTTAAAAGAAAGTTTTGTTTTTTTTTTTTGACTAAAAGTTGTTATTATATATAAAAAAAATTCTTATATATATATATATATATATATATATATATATATATATATATATATATATAATAACTAATAATAGAGTAACCGAAAAAAAACGAAGTTGAAAAAAAACTAATAATATTAATAGTAACAAAAAAACTAATAATAATAATAGTAACAAAAAAACTAATAATAATAATAATAATAATAACTAATAATAATAGAGTAACAAAAAAAAAACTGCAATCACATATTTTAACTAATATAACCATTTAAGTTTTTTTTTCATTTTTTTAATTAAAAACTCACATTAATTAATGAGTTGGCAATTAAAAATAAATAAAAAAATAAATTAATTTCCACGTGTCATGCCACGTCAAGATTCTTCCATGTCATATGCCCACTTGTTAAGCCAGGGGGGTAACGCAAAGAATCTTGACATTGCAGGGGGTAATCTCAAAAAAATATTTTGCAGGGGGTAACGCAAAACTCGCCTATTTTGCAGGGGTATAACACTATTTACCCTAAATTATATTAAAGTAGAAATAAAAGAAAACAAGAATGCATTAAAAATTTAAAATTTTAATATTTAAGTTGTTGATTACACAACTTTTAAAAATTAATTATAAAATTTGAATTCTTAACCGATATTCCTGCAACACTTGATATCATTTGCCTTTATATTTTTTTGTGTTAACCTCCAATTTCTAGAAGAAAAGGACCAAAATAATTTGGGATATAAATAATGTCTGAAAAAAAAATTATTCTTAATTAATACTTCCTCTATCCCAAATTAAAAGGAAAAATTGGTCAAATAAAATTGATGTATTTTGTCCAAATTTTTAACTAAATACATCAATTTTTTTTTTGACCAATTTTTTCTAATAATTTGAGACGGATGGAGTATAAGAGAAATGCTAAACATTGCCACAGAACAATAGTTAAGGACACAAAAAAATAATATAATTTTGAATGTAGTGCATTAATGTCTTAAAATTTTAAAAAATAATTTTTTATACTTAAAATTTTTATTATTGTTTCTTTAACTTACCTAAGGAAACACTATTTAACCTGACTCTTATTATATTTTTCACAAGTAATAAACATAAGATTGTATACATTTAATATTTTCCACATAATTCTTTTTCCTCACAATTCTTACAAACAAATTAAGCATTTTCAAAGTTTTGAAAATGTCAAAATACACATAGTTTTCACTGTTACTGGAAATGTATGCTTTTCTAAATTGTCTTTATTTTTTTATTTTCTCGTTAGCAATGTAAAATAAATACACAGTTTTAAATGTATAATCTCTTATGTACCAAAAAAAAGTATAATATCTTCCGCTCTTAAAAATTGTCTCATGCATTTTATTTTACTCAAAATAGTTGTTTTTTGCTGTCTAGTAGTATCTAGTGACTAGAAATTTTACCTTAAAGATGAATAAATAAAATGTCCGGAGTTCGAACTTCTGGTTGTTACTTTGAATATTAATGTCACTTTTATTATTTTTATTCTACTAATATATTCTTATTTATTGAATTTCATTCAATTTAACTATTCAACTAATCAAAGTTAATACGGTAAGTGTTTTAATAAATATAAGTGTTTTATGTAATAGTTTATGGTTTAATGATTGTATTTTTGTTTTAAGAAAATAAGCACTTTAATAAATAATATAATTTTAATTAAGACATTAGAATTAAGTGGTTAATGAATCCTTTGGGATGAATCGTTTAAGAGATATATACCGTCCGGAGTTAATTTTTAATGGAAACAATTTTTTGACTTTACTTACCTTGCGTGAACTCATTAATCGAGGTCTCATTTTCCTGAGAACCTGAGAATTATTAAAAAAAATAAATTATCATTAAAATTACATGATCACTAATTTTCTTTTTTATTATAATTTAGAAAGTACATGATCACTAATTTCCTTTTTATTTATGGTGTTCTGTCACTTGAACTTGATTGATTGGTTCCCAATCCACTAGCTATCTTGAGAAATCTTCCACAATGTGAGATAGATCAATAATTAATAAGCATAGCAAATGTGTTTCACGAATATATGAGATTACTGCTATCTAGTAATGGACTTTCTTACTACACTAAAGAGAGTTTGGATCATATCCTACCTTTTTTTGTTTAGTCCTTTTTTCTTTAATTTGAGGGTTGATTGATTAAAAAGGGAAAAAAAAAAGTACCAAAAGAAAAGAGTGAAAAAAAAATGTGATTATTAACTCTTAATTCAATGATATGACATAAAAAGAGGACATTTATTTTTAGCTCAATGTTTTTTTTTTTATATATAAGCAAAATTATAAGGGTATTCAATCCCTTACAAAATAAAGAATTATTATATGTTTTGAAGATATTATGACCCGAACAACCACTAAACAGAAACTAAGAAAAGGCTTTAATATCATCCACTAATATAGACTCGTTCGGTAAAACCCCGTTGAAAACATTATTTATGAGCTTCCAAGTATATATCAAGTGTCTATCACGTTTAACTTTTTTTTTATTTGACTATACAACCAAAAGATGAAAAGTGATTCCAACCATCTATAAATAGCTTCTCATACACCTTCAACAAAAGCGCGATAGAAGAAAAGATGAAAGCAATTTTCACTGTTCATAAAGCAAAAAATGCAAGGGAGATCATGCAGATTAAGTAAAATACTTCTATGGTTAAGAAAAACGTTGAGCTAGTTAAGAGATTCTCAGCACAATTGATGGATCACATCTGATCTTGATCGATAAGGGATTACGTCGAGAGACGTGATTTGTGTCCTCTCATAATGGACTTTTGGGTACAAAGTTCCTTATGGATGGGCTTGGACCTAGGTTCAGTCCATAACAACATCAATTAATATTTGTTTTTTGTATGTGATGAAGTATCAAAAGTAAGTATTTTTAATATATCGTATCCGCAGGGATTAGTGTGATATTAATCGTTGTTCCACAATAACCATGATTTTAAGTACGGGTTTTGAAATGATTCGGTTAATTTCGAACATAAAAAGTGCGATGTAAAAGTGTTTAAAACTCAGAGAGAAGAAATTGTCGGGGTTTAGACTTCACCTATTCATTCACATGTATTACCTCAACTAATGACATATATATTTCATTTACCAATCATTATTATCACGTATCACTCGTCGAATGCATCCGTGTCCAGATTACGCCGTGATATCTATCATATCTATTAACTTTCGATGTCTCGAATCGTCAATCTATATAATAGCATGAAGCTTTGATACTTAAAGTGAATATTAAACCAAAATCTATGTCTAAACTTTGAAGTTTAATAAGTGATTATCCTAGATCTTTGATTCAAATAACATATGTCTATATCATTCAAATCTTTGGAATAAACATTAAAATAAGGATAACACCAATAATGATTGATAAACTAAAACATATATAACATAGTTGAGATGATTACATGATCATAAATAAGCTACATCTAACCCCCAACAAAAAGGAATTTAGCTACTCATAGCCATGATTAACTTACAAAGATGAAGAAAGAAAAGATGAATGAACATAGCACTTGATTTCTCAAGTTTTAATGACTCCACCTTGAAAATCTCCTTAGAACCCTAGATCTATATTTTTCTCTCTGTTGTGCTCTGTAAAAAGTGGTTGGATCTTAAATTTCTTCATCTGATGGCTATTTATAGACCTTCAGGAATTACACGTTCGCTGAGCGACCAAGCTACTTAACAGGAAGGTTTGCTGACACGTGGCTCCTAAACTGCCAAACTCAGCACTGGTCGCCACTGGTCGCTGAAGCTCACTGACAGACCAAAACACACTGGCTACTGCTCGCTATTGCTCGCCACGAGGCCTTAATGCACTGCCTTTGCTCGCCATTGCTCGCTGAGCGAAGGCTTTAAAACTTCAAAATTCTTTCTCTTGTTCAGCAAAACCTATCAAAATGGTTGGGATTTGAATGCAACTGATATATTCTGATCAAGAACAATATTTACACAAAAGGGGAAAATTTACTATAGATTTCTTTCAAAACAAGTTAATAAGTGCCTATATTTAATATATACTTTTACTAATGTTTGGCACTTATCGGTATGCATTTTACTCTTAATAGTTAATATTACATCCGTTTTTAAATATAGGATCCGTTGAAAAAATTACAAAGATTAAGAAAGTTAATTGTGGTATTAAATTTGTTGAAAATTGATATTGTTTTTACAATTTTATCTTTTAAGAAAGAGAATGAGTCAATTTTTTCTTTTTTAAAGTATTTATTATAGATTGTATGGCGATATATATGTAGATAGAAAAGATAGTAATAGTTAATAGTGACCATCACACTCTTTTAATTACATAATCTCATTATTTATTTATTTATGGGTAATACTTATTTTATTTTTTTTTGTAAAATAAAGGTATCCTCCGCGCGCAACTGTAGAGACCGATAATACTTATTCTTATGAATGAATAAACAAGAAAGAGACGAAATAATATGACCCGTCGGTTTAACCAATTGGTAGGCGCATGATTTTCGTAAAATACAGAAATAGTAAGTTTCAATTTATTTAAAACAAGACACTTCTTGCTATTCTTGTTATAAGACATCTCTCGTAAGATTTAACAGTGCTTTTTATTTATATCTATTTATCACTCAACGAAAACAAAACAACAATGTGAATTAAAAAAAAAAATTAAATAATAAAATACCACAATTGAAAGGTTAATTAGTTAGTTAATGAATATTGGTATAATGAAACCTAAAAATTGTGATATGTACATGCACTAAAACATTTCTAAGAACTTTCTCTACCTACCAACGCACCTTCCAAACCTAAGATTTCAAACATTTCAGCTGCGTGCACGTACCTGTACTTTTGACCCATTGATTATTCTCTGTTAACTGAAAACCGAAACTTCCTTCCATATATTTTCACCTTTACAATCATTGCTTTTAATTTTCAAAACTAAGTGTTTTAAACTTTTTACTTGAACTTGAATTCTTATGTAGGAAAACTTTGAAGATTCCGATCCTTTTCATACATAATAAGTAGAAGGTAAACCTAAGTAGGGCTTAAATGATTAATCAGTTAAGAACAAATTGTTTGAAAATCACAAGTCTGAATTTTGAATAAAATATTCATGAGACTTTATTTAATTAGAATGAACCCTAAATTACTATAGGAATATTCATTTCTCGTGATAATGAGATGGTTAAAAAATTAACCCCAATTTTTTTATTTTAAAAAAGAGACCCGACCAAAAAAACATATAAACAAAATAACATCTGTTCATTATATTGTGAGAGTCTGACATTGGTCAAAATTTTGAATACTTTAAACCTATAAAAAAAATATCAAGCTATGGTCAAAAAATATATCTTGGCAAGTTAAAAACGTCCTAAAATTGTCTCTATGAATTTAACTCATCAACTGATATAGAAATCATAATTTATATGGAGAAACCGAGATTTGAATCCTAGACACTTCATTTATTTATATTAAAGGTGAAATTCTAGCTACTATAAAAAATACTAAAATTAATTAATACAGGTAAAAAGAATAAAACCAATATGGGCAGTTTAAAAGTTGAAAATGTTCCAAAATGTATGTGATAAGCGTATATTACCTGAAATTCGGCTCCATCTAATAAAAAGTGATGCCCCTTTCCTTTTCTAATTGGAATTTTGGAATTCAAAACCTGTTTATGATAGAAAATGTCTTTTTTAGGTACTGTATATAACCTTTTTTAAGAATATTTTCCACTTAAAAAATATTAAAAATTAAAATAGTGAACAAATAAATAAAAATATCTACAAGCATAATTAGTCTTTTGTGGCAATATTTGGCAAGCAACGTGTAAAAGGCAAAACTTACTTTAAATAAGTGATTTTGCTCCGTTCATTGTCTATGCAATGTCACAATAATTTGGCTACGATCTTGATTAAGATGTGTCATTGTGATGTGCAAGTCCAACGATTGTAAGGAATTTGCAATGAGGTGTTTGTGTTTGTGTCCATGTTTATCAACAAAAGAGTTTTGTTTGCATTCAAGTTCATGGAAAGAATTTTTGATAATAACATTAACAGTATCAAGGTATATTTCTCCACGTCAAATATATAGACAAAATTTACTGTTGAAGATTTAGACAACTTTTGAGAAAAGAGAAGGATATAATCTAACGAACTATGATGAAAAAAAAAATGGATTATCTACTTAAACGTAAAGAGAAATAAACCTAAATCGAGAGTAACATAAAATTGTAAGAAAATAAAATACTAGTAATATTCAAGATCTTTTATTGTAAGATCTTATGATGTATTGATTTTCCATGATAAAATTACAACTATATTTTCAACAAAAATTTATACATTATTTGTTTTTCTTAAGCACAATAAAAATTCTTTTCGCGATTAACTCAGATGATATGAGCTTATTCATAGATTCATCCTTGTTAATTTTTATCGAATTTGAATATGTAATGAATTCGATTAATGTACTCTATCAATCTAAATGAATCAATATCATTGATTTTTAGTAAAAAGAACAAAATAAAACTCTGTTAGGATGATTGACAACTTCAATAATCAAATTATACATAGTAATAGTTTTCTTCAGTGACAAGGATGCACAACAAGAACAAAATCAGAAGAATCATTCAATAATGTTTCCTTTCGCTCCAGTCGTGGATTTGAGCTCGACCGAAAGTTGCAACCTTGTAGAAAATCTAAACCCAAAACAAGATCATAGATGAAGAACAAAGAATGAAATAAAACTACATTACATTGACATCAGTACCGTCAAAGTTTTTTTATCACCTCGAGTAAAACCATCTATCGGACTGTCTAAATTGAAGCACCAACTGCTACAAATGCAAGAATATAGTATGGATTAGGGTTTCACTGATAGATATGGTGTTGGTCGGAAGCTAATGTGAAAAGAATAGCATTTTTATTTTGAACAAATGAAAAGAATAGCATGTTGCTGATAGAAATGGAAAATGACATTGGCAGTTTATTTATCCATCTCATGTGTGTCTTACAAACATAAAACAAGGCCACTTTACATCAAAAGCTAATGAAAAAGAAAACAACAACTACTTATGAAAAGAAGAAAAAAACTTTTGACTTAAAATTAATTAAAATGTCAATCTTCCTATGATTCAAATTTCTGATTCCTATGAACCGACCTGTACAATTTTAACAAATTTGTTTCCCTTTACCATGGGAAGCTCCTTTGTTGCACACCCTTTTCCCAAAATGCTTATAAGTTAATTTACACTTAAAAATGAAGCAACTTTATCTGCCAGACTACAAAATTGGATCTTCCAAACATGTTGATAATTACAACAAAAAAAACCATATTGAATTATATCATGCATGCTGTAGATTACTTTCTACACTTCTAACTCGAATAGTAGAGCTTACTACCCCATTCAAATGTCATCATTAGAAATTCTGTTGGACCATAGAATCTCGATTTCAAGTGTTCGGGAAGAAACATCTTTGTTGCTATCATGATTAAGACTGAATAATCCACTATAAACCCCTTCCGTCACAACTTTATCAATTTGGATGGTGACTCTTCCAAGACTTGACTGGAAAAAAAATACAACACTTCAAGTCAGTAATTACAATAGATTTGGAGTATGGGTGGTTTAGGTAATACGGAGGTAAAAAAGGAGCCTAGTAAAATTTCACCGAGATGAAGCACATTTCATTTTCCAACAGCTCAATTTTCACACTAACTAAACACACCATCAAAGGAAATTTTTGAAATAAATAAGCAAATATCCTCTCGGTAATCAACAAAGCATCCACAAAACAAAGAAATGAAGTAGAAATTCATCCTTTTAGAAAAGGAAGCAGTAAGCACACACTTACCGGTTGTCATACAGAAAAATAGTCAAATAGAGAATGAGTTACGGAATGAACATGTAGTTACCTTTCCAAAAGTATTCTTGCTTTTGCATACGATATGGAGTTTTTGGCCCTTGGGAGGTACATCAAATGCCCATGTGAAACCTTCTTTCCATTCCGGAGAAGTACTATGGTTCACTACCTACGAGAAGCAAAATTAAAAACAAATGGTATCAGTAATCTAGTATGATAAAATCTAATCCTCACTAGAGATAGCAGGTAAAACAATTAATCACATAAACCAAAGTTTGGACAATGAAAAATAAATTTTTCAAATTGTTGGGTCACAAATTAGAGTCTATGATAGAATCAACAAGACCAAGAGGAAATGGACATAGATATAAAAAGAACCAGAGATGAAAGAATCAATCTGAATTATTATTGCGGCATGCGTCAGATCTATCATATCCCAGCTAGAGAAAGTTAGACAGGTTTATTAAGCTCTCCTAGAAAAGCCATGTTGATCAGAGGGCACAAGATATCAAAAGAAGCTTCAGTTAAATTTACAGTTATTGATTGTGAAACTGAAAAATGCACTGTTATTGATTGTGAAACTGATTTTAAATTTACAGTTGAGAAGCTTCGGTAAGTATTTATAGACAGAACTGATTCTAACTAACTAAACCTAATAACCGATCAGCTTGTGACAGCTCTAACAGAAAACATATTATAGCAGAGAAAGAATTGTGCCCAGACAGATGTAGAGTGCGTAAATGTATCCTGTCACACGTCATAAGCCAAGAAAAAAACCAAATATCAAGCCTAAGATATATCGCTGGTGCTTCTGCAGAATTTTCAGTTATTCATGGGAGTGAGTACCTTGGTTTGTTTTGGAGGGCCATTGCCTATTGTCAACTGGCAAAATGCATTGGTGCTTCCCATACTTTGCTTGAGATTGTTTCCACGTTTAATGGTGACAGTCAAACAACCTGGTAAGCAGTGCAGAAGTGTATCTGCCCTTTCATGGAAACTTGGTGGGCAGGTTTTCATGAGCATTTGCAAGATGGGGATGGCTTCAGCGGCAATAATGGCTTGAGATTTTGCTATATCTATTGGCATGGTCGACCATGATTGTTTTAGCAAGAAAAAGGTGTCAAGTACAGAGTCTTGAGCCGCTTCACTCCCAGATTTAAGGGCCCCTACCAAATGAGGAATGCAAAGGGTTGCTGCTTCAGATATGTGGAGCTTAGGGAAGTTGATGAATATCACATGCAGTGTTTTCAAAACCTCCTCGTTGATTGTGGCAGTCGACCATAACTCTCTTTCGAGTGCAGCTGCAACAATACAATGAAATAAGTTTTTTAATAAATATAAATGAAAAAACCACCAACACACCAAAATCTATATGTGAAGGTTTATTTTTATTGAAAAATAATGTGAATTTAAAATTGATATGATAGAAAAAGGAAGAAAGTTATTTAACTAGCTGTCATGCTGCAGAAATTTATACTAGGATCTTACATTTGACATCCTCCATTTTTTTCTAAAATGAAACCATAAATAGAAACACATATAATGGAACTAGAGATTTATACTTGGAAAGACAATATAACAGGAAGAAAATCAACTAATTTATACATGAGAATATCTAATTGCTCTGAAATTCAAGACCCAACCAAAAGACCAAAAGTTTGTTGTTTTTGTGGTTCCAAAAAGTCCAAAAACCAAATAAAAGCTGAACCACAACTCTAAGAAAACAGTTCAAATTCTGACAATCTAACCATATTGGATCAAAGAGAAAAATAGAGGAGCCTTTCAAATACAAATGTCACTGCTTTTCCATTGTATTCCTTTCTTTGAACATTAACTAGTATTTTAAAATGGGAGAATAATAGGACTCAGCTGCAAGTATACACACTAGTGATAATTCAAGGCCCTTCAAGAAATCTATGGTAAAACAGTAAATCAGTTTCAATATGCAAGAAACAATGTAAAAGGTAATCTTCCAGAGACTATATACATGAAATGGTGTGCAATTAAATGAATTTATACATTAACTAAATACTAGAACATGAATGAACTTTAAAGAACAATAGGCAATGTTTTATAAGATGGGCACGTGCCAAAAGCAGTTGCCAAAAGAGCGCACAAGTATAATGCAGTGGTCACAGTCAATAGAGACGATGATAATAATAATAATAATAATAATAATAATAATAATAATAATAATAATAATAATAATAATAATAATAATAATAATAATAATAATAATAATATACCTGTCAGAGATCTGATCAGCTCATTTGACACATACTCTTGTAATGTCTGGGTAGAAAACAAAAATTTGATCAAAAGAGCTGCTTGCCCAGCAACTTCTGTATTTGGAAACAGTAGCAATTCCTGAATCACCAGTATGCCCCCAGCTTCTGCAACAGCACGTTTATTGGTCTTGCTCTTCATGACAAAGTTTTGTAATGCGCATATAGCCACCATCGTCATTTCTTCAGTTGGCTGATCTTCTAGTAAACTTATCAATGCACGACATGCAGATACAGAGTCACTAGCTCTAGCATGTCGTTCATGCTGGGAAAGATTTCCCAGAGCTAAAGCAGCAAGAAGCTTGCCAGACTGTGATCTGGTATGTGGATCTAACAGATATTGGGATAAAGGCGCTATAGCATACTTAGATATCTTCATCTCCCGTATTCTCACATTGTTAAACAAAGTTTCAAGTAAGCCACCGGACGCTTCTTCGCATTGATGAGATCTTACAAGGTGCAACAGAGCATCCAAAGCTCCAGCTTCCATCATCTCTTCAGCACTTGAACCATAGCTTCTTTCATAAACTATTAGAGCATTTAGCGCTATGCTAATTGTACTCTCAAGTGTTGAGTGCAAGAGTTTTACAAGAACCACCACAGGAACTTTAAAATAGTAATCAGTATTGGAACGTAAGACATTAGAGAGAACTAAAGCAGCAGATTCCCAGAGTGCATGTGGTGGCTGAGGATCATCTTGAATAATAACTTTTGCAAGTTCAAAAAGACCTCCCGCATCAGCAACGGCCTTTGGCCAGCTCGTGGAAATTTTTTCCAATGCTTTTATTGCTGTTTGCTGTAAATTTAAAATTCCAATTCCTGCAAGCCGTACAAGGGGCACAACTGCATTCTTTGTTGTAATATCTTGCTGAAAGTGATCCTGTGCAAGAAGATGAGATAACAGTTCTGTGCCAAGCTGCTGAATAGCTAGGGATGGGGATTCAAGAAAAGAAATCAAGGGTTCAATGACTTGGCTAGGAGTAAGCTTTAAGGATGCAAGACTTTGCGGTTTCTCCAATATATTTACTAGTGCTTGTAAGGCACTGTGCTGTCCCCATAAGTTGAAATCCTGACGGAGCAAAACATTAAAAAGGGGTTCTACAATTTCTGCAGCATCTGAACTTCTAGCAATTGCAACACTATTAGTTAAAATGCGAAAAAGCTCAGCAATTGTGGAACATAATGAGCTAGGTGCTGATTGAAATAGCTCGAGACAATTATCAATAATGCCAGCTTTGACCATGTCATGTTTGCTAGGAGTCCTGTCTTTTGCCAATTTAATTAGAGCAGATATAGTGGCCTCAATAAGCTGATAGTTCCCACCAGAAACCAAGCCAACAAGGAGATCCACAACATTATAGGCTGCTGCAAGCTCTACCTGCTGTTCATCTTCCAACAATCTATCAAACGCACAAACCCCATATTCTATTGCTGTCTCAGAACCAGACTGCATTAGTGATATAAGGGGTTTCAGACATTCTGAGGCAACTGGGTTTGCTCTGATCTTGCTATTACCAAAAAGAGCATAGCAGAGATGTGCGGCATGGGTCTTCAGTTCCAAAGAAGAAGCAGAAGACAATACTTTGTATAAACTTTCAAGTGGATTTCCTTCCACATCAGTAAAAACAGATGCTTTTGACGAATCTCCTGATGTTAACTTGATCAAGGCCATGAGAGCAGCGTCCTGCTCATTCCCTGATGTTGTGTTGAGCATGTCAACCAATGGCTGAATGGCCTGTTTAGCTAGTTCTGAATCTCTAATATAGTTGGCGTCAAAGAGTTCATGAATTGCCCTTGCTGCACTATATCTAGAATTTCTTGATCCAAGACGCAAAACAGCTATGAGTTGGTTCAATGAACTTGTTGATGCTTCGTGATTAATGAGGTCAGAATTAGAAAATAATATTCTCAGTAACTCTGTAATAGCAGTCTCAGTTGAGTCTTGAGGGCTCAATGACAGGTATTTGTTCAAAGCTTCCAGAGCTCCAGCTTCTGCCAGAATTGATTTGTTTGCATCACTTCCATCTGCAATGGATATCAAGAGTCTAACAGCAACTGGTGGGGCATTAGGCCTTTCTGGTATTGGTCTTAAGAGGTCCACTAAGAGGGGTATAGATTTCCGGACAGTAGACCCTAATCTTACATCTTCAATTTCAAAAAGGGTATCCAAAACTACTTGATCAGGGTTTCGCACCAAAGAAAATTCTTCTGATAAAGCCACAAGATTTGGCATATCTGATTCGATATGCCCAATAATAGTTATCAATCCAGCAACAGCACCAGAATTTGCAATGGCAAGATTTATCCCCCTGTTACCATTAGAAACAAGACTAGCCATAGCCTGGGCAGCAAAATATTTATCAATTACTTCGTCGGATCTTAGCAGAAGAGCTATAGTAGGTATAATGTTCATTGTTGCAGGTGATAGAATGATGTTTGCATCTTTAAACAAAATGGCCAAGAACAAGGCACTGATCCATATTCCTTCAGTATCCTCATATTCTGCCTGTCAATAGGAAAGGGAGGAAATCTATTTGAATCAGCAAATAAATTTTTAGCATACTAGAACAAGGCTGAAACAAATGTGCAATCCAGACATGTACATCACCAATACAAATCAACAACCAAATGAACAGAATCTAGTATTTTGGGGGAAAAAACAAGGTACATTATTAGTCTTGAGTCTTTTCACTCTTCACTAATCATTCAGATTCATTCTTCAGAATTCGGGCACAAAGTTAAGTTTTAATAGATTTATTTAACAGACTTTAGGAAAGCATGCATGTAATAATTGAGATATGGGATTTTTATTTAAAAAATATTGATTCATACTAATAAAAAATTAAATTAGTACATATTTTAGAGATTCAGGTCTGGCAAGGCTTGGCCAAGATTTTATTCACAGGTCCCAACTTGTATTCTGTAGCTGGCTTCAGCTTAAAACTGATTTGTCAATGTCCAATTCTCACTTTCCTAGCGGAAAAAATTATTTCCAAACATTTATTTTCATTAAAATGTTATGGTAGGAATGGTTTTTTTTTCTTCTTGCATATTCCTCTTTCTTCACAAATATTCTTTAAACATTCAATCCAGAGTTTGATCAAATCATTAATGAATTTTAAATTGTAAATTTATACAGATTCCAAGTTATTGTTGTTTGTCAAATTGCAAAGAGATACAGTCTAGCAAGTTAAAAGCAATGCCATCATCACACAGCCCAAGATGGCAAAATTCATTTTTCCTATGTACAAGAATACCAGTACCTGAGCTGTAGAACTAACTAGCCAAAAGACAAAGGGATAAAGATCAGTTAAATAAACTAAAGTTTAAATTAGTATACCTGTGGATTTGAAGTATGTCTCACAAGTTTGTTACAGAGAGCTTCAAGCCCACCAGCTTCCATAACTGTGAGCTTGCTATTCGAATGAAAAGAAGCAATAACTGAGAGCAACCACAGGGCAACAGTACCTCCCAAGACTGTAGCCGGATCAGGAATATCAAACACGTCAACTTCTTGAAATGCATTCCTCTCCATAAAACCTTTAGTGGCGAATACTTCAATATCTAATGAAGAACAGCTACAACTCTGCTTCACCATATCAACTAATGAATATATTAGTGGTTTTAGATAACCAGAAGAGTCGAGTGAATCCGTTGAAAGCCCTTTCTTCTCCTTTGCCGCACAAATTAGTAAGGCAGCTCCACCAACTTTCACTTCTGAACTTGAGGAGTTTATTATTCTATTAGCCAATGAAACAATGGATCTGGAATTAGCAAATAATAAATCACCAAGAACAGCTGCCTGATCCCCACAAAGCCTAGAGAGAATTTCAATTGCCTTGTCTTGCACAAGGGTAGGTCCCTCAGCCAAACAGTAGATGAGAAGTTCTAAGCTTGATGGTATTTCACCCAGAGCTAACCACAGAGGGTATGTAAAGTTGACACCCTTTTTAGTCCTGACTAGCAGTGCAATTGCTCCTAAAGTATCTGCAGCATCAGTTCCATCCATATCCATAGCTCTTAATGAATCAACAAGCGCAAGCACAGTGAAACGGCATTGAGCATTCCCCTTGAGAACTTCGCCTACTGGAAACTGCTTCAGTAATTGATGAAGTGCACGTGATGCATTTTGTTTACCTTCTGAGGTTCCTTCTGCCAGAACTCTTGTTAAAGCTGAAACAACATCTTCAGCTAGAGCTTCAGCGGCAATAAAGGGATCAAAGAGAAGATTGGCCAATGCAGCAACAGCAGTTTCGGCAGCATCAACAGAGGATGATTTAGCTAATTTGATTAGTGGCTCAACATCACCCTCTACAATATAAGAGATCATATTTGCAGCTTTGTTCTTGGTTGGACGAGACAGAGCACATAAGGCTCGAGCGGACTGAGTGGCAACACCTTGAGTTTTGCTACTCAAAAGTTTCATCATGCAAGGAAGAACGATCTCATCCGTTGCAAGACTATCACAAATGTCTTGTCTTGTGATAAATAGATCAGCAAGGACTGAAGCTGCATATTCTTGGGTTTCCGCATGTGATGAATTGAGAACTTGAACAAGAGAACTCAGTCCTTTATTGGCTGCAGATCCCTTCTGAAGGAGATCCTTCTGTGAAGCAATAGAAAGCACATGACCTAAAACCCGAATTATATGGGCCTTCGAACTTGTAGAGTCCCCTAGGAGCAATGCTAATAGCTGGTTAATTGTGGCAGCATCAGCTACTCGGATAAGCTTTGTCAGTGCCATGGCAGAAGCTTCTTGTCCTTTTGATCCACCACTCTTGAGAAGCCACAAAAATGCTGGTATGGCTCCAGCACTTTCAACACAGGCACGGATATCTTCACTGTGGCAGCACAAACTCCAAAGAACATTAGCCGCTTCCTCTCTTGCTTTTTGTGATCCTGTCTCCAACAACTGCACCAATGGTGGAATCCCTCCAGCAGCAGTGATTGCCCATTTGCTGTCATCAACCTGGTGAGTTAAGATCGCTAGCAATTGAACTGAGTACTCTTGATGCTGCTCACTGGATAATCCCACCAATGATATCAGCAATTGGATACCTTCTCGTTTTTTTATGGCCTCCCATATTCCAATCCTTTCACAACACAAGCTTGTCAGTGAAAGTATCAGATACTCTTGCACATCAGGAGCAGCCATAGTTATAAGTCCAATGAGAACCTTTTTTGAATCTGCTTGAACGAGCCACTTCGAGAGATAGACATTTCCATAAAGGCTAGCCATGGCCTCGAGAACACGCTCTTGAATCAGCTTGTTGTCTCTAGGCTTTAAAAGAGTTACTAGTTTATCCTCTATCTGAGTTGCATCAAAATGTTCCTCATCAACATCAAGGTTTTCCACAAAGACCATGAGTGCATACGCAAGTGCGCCAATTATATCACCAACTGGTGCGGAAAGGCGAGGAGAATGGGAAAGTTCTCCAAGATATAATATTAAAGCAGACATGCCCCCGTAGATGTTGGCTAAAGCTCGAGTTGCATGCTCTTGCAAAGCCCGACCACCATCACCTCGCATACATTCTGTTGAAGGAGCGACAATAGCTCCGATAAGGATTGGAACACCACCTTCATTAACAATAGCCTTTTTAGCCTTGGTAGACTTTGAAGAAAGGGCCTCTAGGGCATCGGCAGCACTGGCTCGCACAGAAATGTCATTTTTCTGACCAATAAGTTGAAGTAAAACTTTGACTGCTCCAGAGTCTATTACTTTGGGGATGCTATCGCTGAAAGCCAGCATTAAACGTGCCAACAGGGAAGCTGCATTTGACTGAGAAAAATAATTATCTGAAGACAAGAGACCCACAATGATATCCACACCTCCAGCTTCTAATGTTACTTTCCAATAACCATCTTTTTCCCCACATAGATTTCTTAATGCTCCGGTAATAAAACCCTCCACAACTTTGTCTTCCTTGTTCTGTGGATTCAGTTGATTCCATAAGGTTGGAACTACACCTTCTGTAACAAAAATTTTCATACCAACATGATCATCTGAAAGACCACCAGAGGAAACTTCATATATTGCTTCAGCTGCTGCCTTCCTAGCATCAGTTGATTCATATTTTAAAACTGATAGTAATGGTGGGATACAACCACCAAGAAGTACTTTTAACCTCAAGTCTTCATCTTTGCACAGGATACTCAAAGTGGAAGCTACATTAACTTTTGCAAGAGGGGTTCCATTTCTGAGAATGTTTATGAGCAATGGCATGGCTTGGGCATGAGAACCAATAAGTGCTCTAGCATCCTTTCTTCTCCTGGAAACACCTAATAATCGTCCTGTTATAAGTTCTTTCTCATGTGGTGATGACATATTGGCGTGCAGTTGCTCCAAAAAATTAGCAACTGTTGCCATTGTAAATTCTGGATCATCCATTCCTGTTTCGTCATTGTGTTCCCTGTATATAGTTGGATATTTAACTGCCACTTGTTAGTATTTTGATTATTTTCATATTTGCATGTAAAACTCAGATGAGTACTAACCAGCCATGAGCCATCAGTATAACATTAAATTCCAAAAACAACAAAAACTAGTTTCAGTTACATAAAAGTTTAGCCTCCATCATTATGATATATTTTCCAGTTTATATAGCACAATAAAATTCATAATAAGTACTGTATAAACAAAGTTACTGACATGGGCTGAGAATCAGAATAAATGGATCTTTGCTGTTCAGGAAAGGGAGACTCTGACATTTGCACCAATAAGCTAGTTTATCCTCCTCGTAGGACCCCTGAAAATTTAAACATTCTAAAATTTCAGCATACCAAAAGTCCACCCCAAATTGACATCCAGCAAAAATGCTGAAATAGAAAATACAGATATGAGGACTTCGTTTCTTATTCTACAATCTACATTACATCACATTCACAAGACCCATTTCCATGAAAAACCATTGTTTTAAAACATTAATATAATATTAGAGAGTAACCTAATTCCTATAACAAATGCCTTTCTGTCAAATGCAACGCGAACTAATGGCTATCACATCATCCAAATTCAATCAACACTCTACCCAAGAAGAGAAACAAAAAAATCGACGAGCATGACTTATGGCCTGCTTTATATTTTACAATGAGTGATCCCAACGCGAATGCAACCAATATTTCAGTTTCCAAGTTCTATATTGTACAAAGATCTTACACTGTTGCCCCCAAAATTGATTTTTAACCTCGGATTTATTGTTCAACACACTTTTACGTCAATGTATCCCAATTCCCAACATAAATCACTTTACATTCAACTCACTTATAACTAAAATCAATTTTCACCACCGCTGAACCAAACTCGCACTAGTGTGTTTGATTTCACATTACGAAGAGTCAACATTGATTGACAAATTAGAATGACGTCATTGTAATTAATTTTGCCTCTAGAATTAATTCTAACTTGAATCTAGAATTTGTATCTTTTGACTCCAAACGTAATTTTCGGTTCAGTGGTGATATGAATTGATTTTGTATAATTGATTTTAGTTAAAAGTGAATTGAATATAAAGTGGTTTATATCTGGATACATATACCTAAAAGTGAGTTTTTAACTATAAATTTGAGCAAAAATCACGTTTGGGGTCAAAAGCTACAAATGAGTTTTTAACTATAAATTTGAGCGTAAAAATCACGTTTAGGTTCGATATTTAAACGTAAAAATCACGTTTAGAGTGTAAAAATCAAGTTTTGAGTTAAAAGCTGCAAATACTAGCTTCAAGTTACTGAAAACCATCCAAACATTTCAAAATCAATGTTCACATCTAGAATTAATTTAGCAATTGCAAAAGTGCAACCAAACATACACTCAAATTTCTCATTCAAGTCACTTTTACTTAAATGAATCAAGCACAAACCACTTCACATTCAAGTATTCAACTCATAATCCGTTTTACAAAATCAATTCAGTCACGAATAATGTGCTCGCACGCGCGCACACACACACTCACACATGCTGGCATCAAATACATCAGCATAATTCTCATTCAAGTCAATTTTACATAAATGAATCGAAACACAAACCACTTCACATTCAACTCATAATCAGTTTTACAAAATCAATTCAGTCAAAATCACTCAAAGTATAGTAATCACTTCAGGAATCAGCATAATGCACTCTCACACGCTCGCATCAAACACACACAACACAGCAATAATAATAACAATGAAAATTGATGAAAACCAAAAAAGGAAGGTACCTACCTCGCTGCTGAAATGCAAATGCCGCAGAATTTTTCCCTCCTTATAACTACCTCCAACAACTCTGCATCCTCAATTGGCAACGAATTCCATAGAAACCGATCCAGCAAAGGGAAACATCACAATCGCGTAACAGAATTCAGATCTTGTGAGAATAAAACGGAAAGTGAATCGCTAAAAACAGATCAACGAAAAATGGATCGTTATCAGAAGATAGGGTAACGAGAGAGAAGAACTAATCAAAACGTGCAGCGAAATTAAAATGCAAAAGGAAATCGCAATAATTATTATTTATTACAGTAATTGAAAATTCAGAAGAAGGTGAATCAGAGAGAGAGAGAGTAACAGAATGGATGGGAGAGAGTTGAATGAGTGTGATTGTGTTGTTGTGTTGTGTGTGTGAGAGTGTGACTCAAGCTTCCACTTTAACTTTCTATGTCTGCTTTGTTTTCTTTCTTCTCACTATTTTACTTTGTCCAATGTTTTTTTTTTCACTTTGGCCCATTTTTAAAAATAGTAATAATTTTTTCTCAAAAAAAATAGTAATAAATTTAGTTTCTGTCAAAAAATTATAATGAATGATCCAAATAATAAGGTCTTGAATCCTATAGTAAAAAAAAAAAAATTTCTTGAATCTTTATAAAGCTATGTATGTATAAAAAATTTATTTAAACATGTAGTTAGAGGTTTGATTCTTTCTGTAAAAAAAAAGGTTTGATTCTTATAATTATAACAATCAGATCAATTACTGCTATCAATAGCGGAAACTTTGTAGCTATGACTTGTAATCCAAAAAAAGTAAAAATATTTTTTTACCAAGTTTGTAATGAAGCCACTCATCAGACGAATTATTTGTGAGAATCTGAATTTAATTCATATATAATGTAATGTCTCTATCAATTAAATTAAACTTATGGAATTATTTTTTTTATACTTTATTATCAAATCAAAATTAAAAGGTTGCCAAAAATAAAATAAAATTTGACAAGGTAACAAATTTGTTAATAAAATATCCCTGATTATTTTGTTGAGGTAGGATTGGTTTTATAATTGTTGGATGGTAAAAATGATGTCAGAATCGGGTTGTACTGAATGTCTGAATACAGTTGGATCAATCAGTCCGTGTTTATGATTATGACCACGAGTCTATTTTTAAGCCTTTTTTTAATGTTGCTTGGGATGTGTTCTTTTTTGTTTTTGGTGCATTGGATTTGTGCATTTTGGCTTGCAACGAGTAACGACAGGGTATGTTGAAAATGGATTAGAGTAAATCACCAAATCAGCGTCTTAATTGTTTGAAAATGAATATTCCTTTTTTTAAGCTATATCTATGAAAGTTACAGCCGCCGCTGCTCCCCCTCTCTTCTAACCCTATTTTGCTTTTCTTCTTCATCATCCACCAAGGAGGGGTGGTTTTTGGGTCAATTTTTGACCCAAAATCACCCCTCTAAGTTGTTTTTTTATTTTCTTTCCATTTAAATAAGTGATTTCACATAAATTAAGTTTTTTAGTTTTGTTTTTCTTGTTTTGTGATTTCGTCGTCTGAGTGCGGCGCTTTGTTGGTGGTCGTCATTGTTACGGCGTTTGTTTGTTCGTCTTGTTGCGGTGTTCGTTTGGTTCATTTTGAAAGGTAGATTTCAATCAATTGCAGATTCGATCAATGATTTGGGCATCATCGTTGCAGATCCGGAAGCATGGACATTCTGGTGACTTTTATCATATTATATTATTTGTAGGCATATTGCAATTGCCGTTGTATGCTATTAACATGGATGCTGTGAGATTGTTTGCAGTTTCATCCTTTTTGTTTTTAGCTATGTTGAATTTGTATTTGCATGTGATGTACTGTATCAATTATTGGAATGAATGAATATCCTTATTTTGAGTCAAAAAAAAAATTGTTTGAAAATGAATGCTCTTTCTTAAGCACGACAGGGTGAGTACGTTGGAGAATGTTAACATGTGCACCAATGACACATGTTAAGGAAATAAAAATAGAAAGTATTAAATGTTGAAGCATTAAATTTTAACTTTTTAAATATTAAATTTTTATATCATTAAATATTAAATTTCTATATTAAGATACATTAACATGTGCCCTATATGCACATGTTAACAACACCCTATAAGGAATCAAATGAGGTAATACTCCCTCCGAACATAAATATAAGCAAAAATGCATTTTTAATTCATTGAATAACAGATGTATCTAGTCTGTATTATAGTCCAGGTACATCTGTTATTCAATGAATCTAAAAAGTGTATTTTTTCTTATATTGGTGTCCGGAGGAAGTATATGTTAACAAGTTTAATAATAGAATTTGTTTTTAGTAATTCTAGGGAAGGTGACTCGTTAATTAAGAGTTCGACTGCGAAGTAAATAGAATTTAATCTAGAATTGTTCCAATCAAAAATTGAATTCAGGTTCTCTCAAATAATTCATCCTACTAGAGTTCATTAACCAAAAATAAGAGTGGTTTAAGATCAATTTGTTGTCCTAAATTACTTCTCTAAATTGTATTTAAATAAGTGATTTTTACCTGTATTAATTTAGTTTTTTTTATTTAGTCGTCTTAGTGTAACATTTTATTCATCTTCTTGGTGGGCATTATTTTAGTTTATCGTGTTATTGTGAATGTGATGTTTGCTCAATCCATATTGACATATTTAAATTATTATTTTTACAAAAAATTGATAATGGATACTTTTAGCCCTTCAAAATAGTCCCAATAAAATGTAAATAGCAACTAAAAATGAATAAATTTTTCAAGGAGATTAAACATAAAAGTTTAGGATTTTATAGTGACTAAAGAAATATTTAACCTGAAAAAGAAAATCATCATATTGTTATACCAACAAAACATAGTATAAATGTGTACCAAGAAAACACGGTATAAATGTTAAGATCTGTGTAGGAACATGAGAACATAAAATATATTCATCCATAGTTGCTTCCATTTTCCAATAAATACAACCATAGATCATCCTAATTTAATGATATGACTTTTCATCATGCTTATGAGATCCACACATCAAACATCATGTAACCTCTATAAGTCATGGTTTTTTTGTTGACAATACTACAAGTCATGTTGAAAGCTAAAAAATGGATTAGTTTCATTCTCCACTTAATGATAAAGTATTAATGCAGGAAAAAAGAAATGAACAGAATACTCTTTTCTGTCAAATGTTGTAATCTCAAGGGACTAACCTGCCATGACTGATAAAAGTCATTTTGCAACTTGCATATCAACTGCGGTAAGTTTTACACCGGAATTTCGAAGTTGGTATCAATCCATACAAATATGGTTTGGAATATCATTTACAAAATCGTTAACTGTAGCTTATGAAGCATTTACATTGTATTAAGTTGACAAAAAATTCTATGTATATATGTTGTCCAAATTATCTCAACATCCTCTGACAAGCAACTTATTGACTATCTGTCTTATAATTCAGAATCTGCAGGGCATCGGTTGTCAAAGATACCCAAATTGGCTGCATGCGGCTGTTGAAAAGCATCACCTTCAAAGTCACGGTCGATGCTGTTAATGAACAGGGGGAAAATCCTTGTAAGACTTACCGGTGTTTGAACTTCGAAATAATAAAATAAATCGAAAAGGTATAGATAGGTTTATAACTCTGGAATCCTATCACAATTGGAAGAAATCCATCCAATCTGCTGTCTCTCGTTGTCGTAAATTACCATTTTATCTTGTAAAGAGATGTCTGTTAAGAGAAAAACGTAGAAAGTGTATTACAATCAAAGTATCAAATGAAAATGAGGCAGCTTATATTCATTTTGTAGCAATTTGGAATGCCTTACCTCCTATTATGTTAAGATTTCCTAGTCCTACTTCAGTACCATCCAGAATCCCGAAGCAAACATTTCCATGTTTCTGGAAAAGAGCAACAGCATGAAAGAATGTAAGATGCAATTTCAATTTTTGCCCTTCAATTTTTGCAATTTCCATAGTTTTAAAAGGTGCTTACAGTGACAATGAGATAGCCTTCTGGCGGTATTAGCATCTGCAAATTCTTCACTTTTTTGAATCTCAATGCTAAGGGCTTGAAATAGCTTTTGGCGTCACTTACAGATTTGAAAGACTTTGAACCCTTCCAGCAAATTGGAAGGGATGGATCCTCAGTTGCTCTTGTCAATTGTTTTCCCTTTATATCATTAGTTACCTGAATCATGGATCAAGAAATTGATCTTAAGGACATATAAAGCAAAATTAATTGATGATTATAATAATATTATGAGGCTACCATCTTACCAGATCAAGAATAGCGCGGTAAGCTTTGGAATTGAAGTATGTGTAAGAGCTTCCACTATCAAAAATAAGTTCAAGACCCTTAACAGTAGTAGGCTTTCCATTGAAAAGCACTTCTGCTGGTCCCAAAATGTAGTGTTTTCTGAAGCAACAATCACGTGGAAATTCTCATGAGAGGCAGCAGATGATATATGTATGAAGCTAAAATGTGTCAGAAGAAAACAAAAGACATTTTCTTAAAACTTACTCTGAAGAACTAGGTAACATGGGTGTCCAAACAATTCCTGATGAGGGAATGAGATCGTCTCCAAAGAATAAAAACCCTCCTCCTCGACCACTTAAGCAATGACCTACTACATTGCGAATATGACCTAGAGAGTGAAGCTGGGACAAAATACTTGTTTTTCCATTGCCAAGGCCAAGGACTCCCGTTGTAGAAGGTGGGGATGTATGACCAGAATACTTTTGATCATATCCACATCTAGCCATGCACCAATGAAAGAAACTCTAATTTCAATTATTCAGGAAGGTGAATAGGAAATTGTTGTAAAATGTTGAAGTCATGGTAACATTTATTGACTGTTGTGTCGCTCTATCTTATTAGCACAATTTAACCATAACTTCGTTTTTTAGCCATTATAAGCAAGGTTTTAAATCGCAGTCTGCAACCACAATATAAAATGTTTCGAGGTTTCTGCAACAGAAAAAAAAAACCACAATTTTGACCACATCGGCCACATTCACAATATAAAGCGTTCGTCGTATAACAGCAGCCACAACTTAAAACCATGAGCATAAGTTCATTATTACAAACTATGTAATTAGTAGATTCAATGCAGCCACTGACATAAAAAAAGATGGAAACAAAAGACTCACCCAAAGGCTATCTTAGGGTGTATCACAGATCCATTAGTAAATTGAAGGGGAATGTAGTCTCGGACGAGGACCCCTAGAGACGATCCATGATCTGCATATTCAACCTCATAATCACACTGATCATCTGGGGTATCACAGTGATGGTCTGATGTCAAATGCACTCCAGCGCATAACTGGTCCACACATTGCACAAGGTTGTTGCTGGGTTTATAAAGCTGATGATTAGGCTGCAGAGATTGAAACCATGTGAAGAGATGTTAAACATGGGCCAGTATTGAGTTGAGATCCTCTCAAAAAAATATAGGACTCTATTTAGGAAACATATAAACACAAAGGAGATATTTGTGTTTATTTCTCTCCCTCATTGAGCCTTAAATTTCTTTTTTAAAAATGAAAAGAATCTCAACTCGTCAGTATTCATAATGAGGCCTAATCCAAGTTTGACTTTACCTTAGTGCAACCTTTACATGGTGCATCACACTGAACCCAAGTGAGGTCACTACCTGAGTCAATATCAAGGTCATAAGGTTTTGGAGGATTGCCAATCTTGAGAGACACTGTATAATACCTACATAATAGTAACCATAAATTATTTTCTTTCCATAGAATCAATATAATTTAAACTAAACAATAAAAACTACTCCCTTCTACCTAACTAATTATAAGACCCTTTTACAAATATTAGTTGTCCCTAAATACAAGATCCTATATAAATTTCTCGATGTATTTATTACTCTTTCCAAATATACCCCTTATTAATACTATCAGTTGTCTTGGAATATAAAAACTCAATAATGAATGCATTTATACTCAAAGGGTATTTTAGTATATAGTTACACATTTCAGACAAATTTATTACTCCAACAATTTTTCTTAATACTCATGACTTTTGTTAGAGGTTCCTATAATAAGAGAAGTAATTTAGTAACTAATTTGGTTCAGGGGTCACTTCTGGCATCAAGTGGTTTCAGCCCCCTCCCGATGGCAGTTGCGAGGGATCGAACCGTGGTTCTCGCTACCAAGTCCAGCGCCAATCACCACTGGACCAACTAACGATTGGTTAATACTCATAATTTTGGTGTTAAAGGTTCATATAATAAGGGTCAAAAAGAGTAATTCACTTCATAAATTCAACAATCCTATTTCTTTTCCTTCCAAAGCTCGTATAAACCAAAAAGGGGATCCAATTTGTTTAGCTTTAAAAGGAGAAACAACTTAAAAGGACACCAATAAAAAGGTTCAAAAGTTCAATCAATCTACACTCTTTTTTCTCTTTAAATAAAAAATCAATGAACATGATATAAACTATCTATATTTCCAAACATACCCTAAGAAACTAAACCTAATAAAAGAACTAATCATAGACAAAATTACACAATAAAAATGTTAAAAACAACAATCATAACTCAAATCAGAACAAAATTAATCAAACAAAGTAACCAAAAAGAAAATCAACAATTATCCCCAAATTGAAATTACTTGATGATGAAGTTTGAAAAAAGATCAAAGAATCAAAGGAATAGTGATAGGATACATACCCTAGAGGGTAAACATTCCCTTGAACACGGAAAACGGTAGAGGAACCACGTCGGTGGAGCTTATCGGTGTTAAGGGGTTTATTGGCAGCTGAGAAAGTGAGTGGGAAAATGGAAGAAAATAGCAGAAAAAGAAAAAGCGTGAGAAATGGTATTTTGATTTTACAATCCATTTTTTTTCTTGAGAAAAAGATTGTAATGATTTTAAGAAAGAAAAGTAGAAAGCGATGAAAATGAAAATGAGAAAAGAAAAAGTGAAGAAGAAAATAAGAAAGGGTCTCTCTTTCTCTGGTTTTGAATTTGATCCGGTGGCAGTTGGCAGATAGAAATTGACTTAGAGTAATTAAAATTAGTCAAAATAGTCACTAAATTTTTTATTTTATTTTTGTCAAGAATAGTCACTTAAATTTTTTCCTAGAAAAATTAATCTCATTGATGAGTCCAAGCAAACTCATATGGATTTTTTGACTAGAAAATATCGCTACTTATATCGGATACACCCCAAAAATATCTTATCAGATTTTTGAAACATGGGGTAAATATGGGGACTAAAATTGCTCGTTTGAAATTATTGGGACCAAAATCGCATAATTATGAAACGTGGGAACTAAAACTGCTCGTTTGAAATTAAGTGACCAAAATTGCACAATTAGGTGGGGGACTAAAACTGCAATTTAGCCTTTTTTTTTTATAATGTCTATTATTTAAGTAGCGGACAACATTTTTCAAAAAACTCTCATTTTTATATCGTCCGCTACTTAAATATTAGCATAAGGGTTAAAAAATCGAAACGTATAGGGTGAACGAGAAGCAAGTAGGACGGCAAAAGATCTCATTTTCATATGGGTTAGATGGGTTAGGGCCAAAAAGGCCCAATTATATTTGAGCTGCTTTTTTGTGGCATGGCCCACCCAAAATTGTGAGCAAATGGACAGGTTCGTCGACTCGATTCATTTTTTACAGCTCTAATTAAATGATCTAATATCTACGATTGTGTCACATATTATTGGTGTCATTTTGTTAATTTTTTATGATAGAGAATTAGAGATTATAGAGACTGTTTGTTTTAACTTAAAAAAAAATGATTTTTTTTTTGTATTTTTAAAAATGATTTATATAGTAACTTAATTAAAAATAGTTATTAATGTTATTTATAAATTTATCATTTTATAAGTTAATTTGACATTCAATAACTTAAATATTCTACCTTCATATAAGTTAAGAGACCTAATTTTGACTTTGTACACTATTTATATAACTTTGACCATATTTTTCTATTAATATATATATATATATATATATATATATATATATATATGTAAATATTAACATATTAGATAAAGTCTTGAGACTCTCAAACCCGAAAAGCACGCTGTAACTGATCTACGCCATTAACTTTATATCAAACAGTTTATATTACTCGAAAAGCACGCTATAATCAAATTTTAACGATGCCATATTAATATCATATAGGGTTGTTTAACGACTAACAATTGTTTATATAATTTTGTCAATTTTTCATCGATAAACAATTTTATTTATATATCATGTTCATACCTATATAAATTTATATGATAAGTTTCATAACATAACATCACTACATAATAAGACAAATATAAAATATTAACTAAACTCTAAATTGAATCTGCGGTGATTTGTACTTGTAGTATGGCTAGGATATGAAAGTCAAGGTGCAAGAGAATCCCACCTACTATGTGATTATAGTATACTACTCATGATCATATCATCAAGATCACCAGGTTAAGTTTATAATATAATCATTAATGATTGTATTAATTGTTAGTGATCGGTTTTGGGATCGAGTTTGTCCACGAAGTACCGGTAAATTACTGGCTTATTCAAAACTCGCATGGCCCCCTTTTGGGAGATCATGACTATGCGAAGTTTGCGATGAATATATCAACATCCTCCGGTTACCCACTAATTTGCAGCGGAATTGTACCTACCCTTAGAGCATTCCCACAACCCCATGTACAATATGACATACCCCAGGAAATGTGATTTATCAATTTTCAAACAAGATGCAGCTGCATGGTTTGGGTAATGTGTATTGGATTTAGCAACTGACCCTGAGCTTCCAGCTTGGTGGAAACTCCCTGTGCAATGAAGCTGACCCTGAGCTTCTTGTTACCTCATGTGTATTTGGTTTTTTTCTTTCAACTAAGAGTTTTTTTGGAGCAGGACTGCTTAATTAACTCGTACATATATAATATGATGTCTCTACTAAGTGCTAATTGAACTAAACTCACATCAACTATGTAAGAGTTTTTTTTTTTTGACGTATAAAAGGAAAAATAAAACGTCAATAATTTGGACTGGGTTAATAAAGTTATTTTGGTAGGTATCTCTTTTCATAAGTTTATATTGAGATGATAAAATCAAAACATGCCATGTGTACGAACGCGTCACAATTAAAACACTAACCAATCAAATTGCGATGTTTGATAGAATACACGCATATTACTAAGTAATGATACAATTAAAACATGCCATGTGTATTTGTGACGAGTTTGCGCGTGGTTCAATCATGATAAATGACATTTTTCATTTGTTTGATAGAATACACGCAAATTACTAAGTAATGATACAATCAAAACATGCCATGTGTACTTGTGACGAGTAGCAACCTTACATTCAACACTCCCTCACCTTTATGCACTCTCATTTCAATATATAATACTCCCTCCGGTCCTTATTATAAGGAACAGTTTGAATTTTTTTGATGGTCCTTTATATAAGGAACACTCCTTAAATCTATGCTTTATTAAATAAGTAATTCCTTTTATACCCTTATTGAATTGAATTGTATACTCCAATATAACCTATTCCAATGCTTAACATTAATTACACACACATTTTCTATACAAAAAAAATGGAGGCAAATTTTAGTAAACAAAGAGTCACGTAAATGATAATGTAACATTGGAATTAATTAGCTTTGTGTATAAGAGGAGTTACATTGGAATTAAAAATAGTGGTTTAGTATATTGATAATTACAAGAGACAACAATCAATTAAAACCAAGGTTATTTTTGGAATTAAACATAACATTTTAGAATTTTTAATAAAAAAAATAGGTCTCCTTGATCTGTGTGTTTTTGTCAAATTGTTCCTTATAATAAGGACCGGAGGGAGTAACAATTATCAGAGACCAGACCTATTCAGTTTCACTTTTGTTCTCCTATTTTTATCATGCTCTTTAGTCCTCTCAAATTTCCGCTCTCATCCTGTGTTTGTAGGTAGACTTGTATCCTTTCGATCTATATTTTCCCCTTATTTCTTCTAATTTTGATTTGATTTTCAACACCAAATAGGTATACTTGATATGTCAACAACTAGTAAATTAAGACAAATATATATGTCTTTAGTTACTTTACTCTAATTCTCTACTAATTATTTGTTTGGTCTTAGAATATATGCAGTGATCCTTGTGCTTATGTTTGACTAGAGAACTGAACATTATTTATTGAAGATCATCACCTATAGTGAAAGAAAGCTTAGAATGTAAGTTTATTAGCACAAGTTCACAGAATTACTATTTATTTAATTTATAGTACATGTAATTAAATAAATCATGATGAGAATTTCACTTCAAAGTGTAGATTTGTCACAAATCTATGGATTTTGGATCATATCATCTAATGGTCTATACTCACAATTAAATTGCCATTGTTGTAGGAGTGGGTGCTAGTTGAACGGGATCTTCATGATGAAATAAGAGCTCATAGCATGACCTTTTTTATTAGCTTTGGACATTGAAAGGTAAATGTAAATATCACTGTAAGTGTTATTTGAGTCTTGCGGTTTTTTTTTTTTTTTTTTGTCTTTTTGGACTGTGACATTATTCCTTTATTATTTTTCTATTTGGGTTAAATAAATTTTTTATTCTTATAATTTTTTTTTTTTTTTCAATCTCTATAATTTGATCTTGATATAGTAATTCAATCTCTCTACTTCAAATAGTAATTTTTTCCTGAAAAAAAAGAAGTCTGATTTCTAAAAAATGAAATGCACAAGTTTGAAATTTGAAACCCAAAACTTGTTGAAACCTTAAAATCATTCCCCTTCACACCCCCACCCCATGCTTTACGTGCACAAATCGAAACTGTAACATAAGAAAATAAGTGAAAAGGAATGCACAAAATCCAAAATACGCAATTGTGTCTTATGAAGAAAAACATAAATGTTCCCCACTTCGTCCCAAACAAAAAAAATCTAACTTCTCAATCAATACTACTTCAACCGTAGTATATGAGAATGTTGGCATGCCACCACACATGGCGGTAGCATGCCAACATTCTTATATAGTACGGCTGGAGAAATATTGATTGAGCGTGTTAGGCTTCTTTGTTTGGGGGGGAACCTCATGGTTATGTTTCCCTTCATAAAACACAGTTGCATATTTTGGATTGCGTGCATCTCTTTCCACTTGTTTTCTTATGTTACAGTTTCGACCTGTATACCTATAGTATGCCATACAGTTCATGCAATATAAATTAATTATACATCAAAACATCACACACAATGGCTCTGTTTGGTTATACATCAAAACATCACACACAATGATGTTAGCACAATAAGGTAAAAACTCTGTTTGGTAATAATGGTATTTTCAGTACGAGCTTATAACTTATTTTACTATCTTATAACTTATTTTTCAAATGCTATTTTAATTAGTGTTTGAGATTATAGCTTTTTGATATTTCTTCCTTTTTTACCCTTATTATTTTAACTAAACCCCAATTTTAGTTTTTATAATTTATTTTAATTTCAAATAAAATAATTATAAGGTTGGAATACAAAACATCTCTCAGATGTATATATTTACATTACTTTCCCTTATCATCGTTTCCTAATTATCACATTTACTCCCCATACTTAGATGGTCCGGGCCTTTGAGCTCCATGCCTTTCAAAGTCAAAGTAGCAAGACACAAGTGATATTCAACCTAAACATATATTACAAAAAGTGTGCAAGTGCTGATGGATTCGGTATTTACAAATCTATATATATAATTCCTAAATAGTTATGGAACCACTAATCTAACCCTAATCCACATAAGCCACTTACATCCAATTAAATCACTCAACAATGCCACATCACTTTCTTATATTATATCATTGTCATTATTATGTACTCTTCATATACTCACATCAATAACATTTATATAGATGATTTTTCAAGTTTTTTTTTTCTTTTTGTAAATTTTCAAGTTTTTATTGTAAATAATATTCTTCACATTGTCTACTAAAATTTGATTAAGATTTTAGGTGGAGTTTTTTTTTTTACTTTTCAAGTTTTTTTTTCTATTTTTAATTTTTTTTTGTAAATAATCACCCACATTAAAATCTCAGTCAAGTTATTAATTGTCTAACTAATTATTATTTTTTGGCTAAAGAAATTTTCTAATTATTTTAGTCTTATTCTTGGATTTTTTTTTCTTTTTTTTGGGTACATACATATTCTTGCATTATCTTACTTAGTGATTAGTATCAATTTTGTTGACAGTTTACTCTAGATTTCTTTAGTTGTTGGGTTATTGATTTGTTGTAATATACTAATGTAATTTCAAAATATGGTGGATAGAGAAGTTTTTCGAAATGTATAAACACATATTTACATCAATATATTATATTTAGATGATTTTTATTATTATTATTATTGTTATTATTATAATTTTGATAATAATTATTATTTCAACTTATACAAATAATTTTTCCGCGTTATAATGTAAAATAGCGCATAAAATCCGTGCATCGCACGGGTAAGGGTCTAGTTACAAATATAATAATAAATACAGAGATGCAATTTTCCTAATTATCATATTTACGTGATATATTGAACCTAAACATATATCAAATAAAGTGTGCAAGAAAAAATAAAGTTGTGCCAAAAAGTTTTTTTTTTTTTACTCCAAAACAAATATTCATTCATTCAAATTCATAGGGAATACAACAATCAAAACCATTACATATTTAATTTTGCTAAAAACTAATAAGGATGAATCTGCAAACAGGCTCACAACATTTGAATTAATAACATAAAACGGCTTGATGTATTTGACAAAGGCTACAACTGATTTGACAACCTTCAAATGTCTGGAATGATCATGTATCCGGATCTGCAACGTTGATGATGCTAATGTCATTGAATCTGCACTGAATTTGGATCGAAACAAACCTACAAATCTGAACAAAAAAATAAACACCGTACTAAGACGGGACAAACACCTTAATAAGACGGGTTAAACAAAACAAAAACTCGCACTAAAACAGGATTAAACAACACCAGATGAAAAATCACAAGAGAGAAAAACTCAAATAAAACCTAAAAAGTATGTGAATATCACTTATTTAAATAAAAAGAAATAAAAAACAATCACGAGGGGTAATTTGGGATCAAAATTGATCATAAATCATCCCTCTCTTATCTATAAACCAAGAGAAAATCAAAGAAAGGAGTGAAATTTTTTTCTGCCAGCGGCGGAGAAAGGAGAGAAAGAATTAGGTCAATCAAATAGCTGTTTTTAATGGGTTTGCTACTATGAGATGCGTGAGCTATTATTTTATTTGGGAAGCTTATCGAAATAAGAGTAATCCTGAAATCATATGTAGCAAGTTTTCATTGTTTAGGCTACTTGTGCATTTATGTTTTTGTGGTTTTTTTTTTTTTTGAAGACATGTTTTTGTGTTTATAATTGCAAAAATGCAATGATGTTATTGCCATGACATGATGTGTTGTACATGTGTATTCTTCTATTTAAGTTATTTTTAAATTGTGACCATCTACTTTATATGGAACTTTGTGTTGAGCACCCCAACTCCTTTTTAGATTGAGTTCCGCGTGAATCGCGGCGACGTTGAAAACATGTAAAGAAGTTAACTTGTTTGGCGTTGGAAAACGGTGGAGCTTGATGTCAATGGATCATTACTCTGTTATTTTCAGTTAGAGTTTATAGATCATTCTTTAATATAAGAGTTTAAAGATTACGATAAGGTTGTTTATGTAGGAGTTTTTATTTACTCCTTTTCTTTTAAATTTGTACTAATGTTATCTACAAGAAATAAATGCAGTGACAATGTTTCTTTTGACAAAGTATTTGAGTTGTGCTATTAAACTTTTATTTTAAAACAATTCATAAAAAAGTAATATTAGAATCAGATTATTGTTTTAGAAAGGTTTTGCTTTTATTTAATTTAAAGAAGATCGTGAATATTCTACTTCAAATTTTTAGTTTTTTAAAAAATGAAATGTACTGTGATTAAAAATTAAAATGTTACAGAGTAGAAGTGAAACAGTTTCATTCATTGTAGGCGGCATTATAACTAAGTGAAGCCGTGCACTAACACATTTTTATGGTTCAATGAAAAAGAGACATATAGGAATAACATTTTTATGGTCAATTTTCGGGTCAAAAAATTTCATTAAATACGCAAAGATGAAAGCACCAAAAATTTACTTGAAACATTTTGCAACTAATAGTATGTATTTAAGTATAGTAATTAAAAATATTAAAAAATTTAGAATTCTTTTCAATTACTATTATTAAAAATTAAGTATCGCTCTAAATATTTAAACAAATGATACTATATTTATTAATAATATGACATATGCAATACTAAAAAAATTGTGCTTTAATTTAAATCGTTTAAGTAAATTAAAATGTGCAAGTTTAGTCATTCTACCAATTTCACATAAAAGTTAGATGGTATAAATTCATTTTGACTTACAATTTCACTACAAACAGTTTAAGCTCTCATTTAACACGAATCATACTTAAAAGCAACTTGCAAATACCACATGTTGATGGTCAAATTGTGAACTTATTCTTGCTTGCTTTATTGATATATTAAATTAATTTATGGACAATAAAATCCAAGAAGCAAATGCAAATATATGCTAAATTCCATAACAAAAAGAATTCTAGGACTTTCCAAATATGGCATTAATTATAGCTAGTAAGCCACCAGTCATGAGAGCCTTCAAAAATCTCATCTTTGTCTTAGTATATGGTGGATACCTTATAGAAGCATCACCAAAAAAACTGCGATATAGAACTGCTTTTTTGTGGCTAAATGCATCAAATGAGAATTTTCCATGATATGCACCAACTCCACTGTCTCCTACTCCTCCAAAAGGCAAAGTATGCACTGCAAGCTGCAAGAGCATCAAGATTTTTAGTTCAGTTCAAAACCATGAAATTTAACTGAAGTTATTTTGTTCGTGTATGAAAATTACATACAGAAGGACACGAACTAAATGATTCAAAGATAGAGTGTAAAAGATAAATGAAAAATTACATGTAGAGTAGTGTCATTGATGACCAAACCACCAGCAGAAATAGTCTTAACAAACTGCTCCTTGAGTTTCTTATTGTTTGTAAATAAATATGCAGCAAGAGGCTTTGGTCCTGAGTTTATCACATCAAAGCTTTCTTCTAGTTTATCGACCTGTTTCAAACAACGAAAAAATGAGGTAAAAAACATATAACTGATCAATTGTGAATTTAATTTACTAATGCATACTTCACAATTTAAATTTACTGTGGTGTTTTAATTCCTACCGTGATGATGGGAAGTAATGGACCGAATATCTCCTCATTCATTATCAGAGAATCTCGCGGAACATCCAATAGAATAGTAGGGCTAATCCTCCTGAAGAAAAAAAGAGAAATTTTAATGTCAATATTGAATTTCACTAAATCAAGACCTCATAAATTCAGTACTAAAAAAAAAGAGAGAGAGCTTACAATTTGCTTTCATCCTTTTCACCTCCATAAACAGTCTTACCAGAAACTTTATCATCATCCAAAAGCTTTGACAAGCGAGCAAAGTGGTTCGAGTTTACAATACGGGACAAATCTTTTGATTCCAATGGATTCTTTCCATAAAAACTCTCCAATTCAGTCTTCAGAGAATCCACCTAGAAATAGCATGCACCAAACACTAAACAAAGAGACATTTACTATTTAGAATGCTATTTACACTTAGGAATAACTCATTACCAACTTAGGAGCATAGTCTTTTGTAGTTATAATATAATCTGGAGAAATACAAGCTTGTCCATTATTGCAACCCCATTTTCCAGCAATTATCCTTCTAGTTGCTACCTTGTATTAGCAATACACATGTGTCATTGGATAAAAATTATATTAAGTGTGGAACACAAACAACACTTAAAAGAATTCCTATAATTGTGGCACAACTAATGGAGAGTCGGTTGAAGATTAAAAGCTCTGTAGCTGCAACAAATAAGTCAACAAATCAACAGATTTTATCTCTCCAAAATAAGGAAATTTGTCTATGTTTTAGGGATTTGTTATTCTGTATTTATGCATGACCGTTGTACACACTACACACTGATATATATTTTCTCTACCTCTCTTGTATCAAACAGTGTTCACGTTTACAATTTCTAATAAAGTGAAATAATTCATCTCTATCCTTATTTTCTTCTCCTTGCAATTTTGAATCGAAATAAATTTAAAATCTTGATGAGGTGAAAAGTAGCTAGGGTGATAGCAAGCTATGAAGAACGGACACTCCTTGGATTAGGCATGTCCCGAAGTCGGACACGCGTTGGTGTCTGAAACGAACACGACACTTACAATTACATTGAATTATGTCATTTTTTGAAATTATTACTGATGTCGACATGTCAGTGTCCGTATCTGTGTCAGTGCTTCATAAATAGCAAGTATATTTGTTAAATACAAAATCAGAGGATAAGGGTATACCTGTAAGTTGATATTTGAATTTGAATCAACAATAACTGGTGATTTTCCTCCAAGCTCCAGCACAACTGGTGTAAGGTTCTTAGCAGCAGCAGCCATCACTATGCGTGCCACTTTTCCATTACCTAAAAAACCAGTAAATTACATACAATATTTGAGTAAATGATATTTAATTTACACATGGATAATAATCTCCAAGAATTCAAACAATAAGAAATTTTTTATCTATGATTAAAATAGAAAAACCAGTTAGGAATTTATAAACCATAAAAGAAAACCAGAGTGAGAAACAAGGAGAACCTGTGTAGAAAATTTTGTCCCACTTTTGTTGCAGTAATGCAGATGTTTCATCAACTGCTCCCTCAACAACTCTTATAGATGAGTTATCCATGTATTCTGCTAATAGTTTTGTCAGCAATGATGATGTGGCCGGAGCAAGCTCTGATGGTTTTAAAACCACGGCATTACCCGCTGCAATAGCTCCAATAACTGGATCAAGTGATAGCACTGAAAACACAGACATAGAATGCACAATATCATCATTATAGATTTTTAGGATAGAGCTTGGAGCAGTGTTGTGAAATAGCGGCTATAGTGCTACAATGTAGCGGAATTTTCACAAACTATCTCTAATACACGATTTAGTACAAAGTGTTGCAAAATATAGCAACATAAGCTCATAGCACCGTAACATAGCGGAATTTAAACAAAACAATATTTTCCGCAATCAGCAATTGACAACACTAGAATGAATATTTTAACATACAAAATGGATAGTTCCATGCAGAGATGACCAAAACAACTCCAAGTGGTTCAGATACTATTTCAGCCGAAGAAGGAAAAGTTGTGAGTGATGTTTTGACCTGCATTAAAAGGGGAATTCAGTGATGAATGAAAATGTAAAATAATGTTAGTTTAAGAACTTCACACATAACATACCTTTTCTGGAGCCATCCAATGCTTCAATTCCTTGATTGCAGTTTTACATGAGTTTTTCAACATAGAAATCTGTAATACAATTAGGAGATAGATATATATCATATTTAACATTGTTGTGTACATTAGTACTCCAGCCCAAAAATCCATAAAGGACAAAACATGAGGGAACTACAAATCTGCAAGTGCAATAAATAGCCTCTATATGGTTGCATTTTATCCATGGTATTTTTTTTTTGTTTTTCAACACCAGTTGAATCTGGTTCGGGGGTCAGTTCTGACATTAATTGGTTCCAGCCCCCTACCGATCACAGTTGTGGGAGATCAAACCGTGGTCCTCCCTACCAAGTTCAGCGTCAATCACCACTGAACCAACTAACGATTGGTTATCCATGGTATTTTAGATAATTCAGACGATAAGATTTACTAGTATGTTATACTATGGTACTTCCTACTGTCCTTTTATAAGAGACAATTGGGTCAATAAAAATTGATATATTTAGACTACATTATGAATGACATATACCTCAATTTTCGTTGACTTAGGTGTCCCTTATTAAAAGGACCGAATGTAGTACATGAAAATTAATTTGGGTCAACTTCTTCCAACATACTGGATTTTTTCATATGCATCGATCAGGGATACAACCTTGAATCAAATAGTTAAGGGCACCCGGTCCTTATAAACACATTTTCCACACCATATCACAATTAATGTTGGACTTTTGACACACACTTCTGATGCGTAAGACCAAACATCTAAAGTGTGTCCCCAGATGCCAATAACAAATATGTATGACTCTGATACTATCGTAAAATACAAATAAGTACTTGTTAAAAAAAATTCAAACAAGTATCATGGAATTTAACTAAACACCACAGATCAAACTCCCAAAAATATAATATCCACCAATATAAACACTTTTACAATAAAACATCACATTTAATGCGTGACTCTGAAAACTACTATAACTTAAGAACAGAACACAGAAACCACTACCTAGTATGAACACGACCTTGGCCCACTTCAAAAAGTGGAAGTTGCTCATTAATGCTCACACCAAACCTTAAAAACCCATACAGCAAAGTTTCAACCACCGAATCACACAAGCAGCAAAATCATCAACTCAGAAACTCCGAGGATAAATTGAACAGAACAGTCACAGACACATAGTCCTAATATTAGTATTTACAACAACACCAGCATCATCAATTCACTTCACTTCTTTATTCATCAAACAGAATAAAATAAAATAAAATAA
The DNA here is from genome assembly GCF_020283565.1 of Trifolium pratense. Lineage (NCBI taxonomy): Eukaryota > Viridiplantae > Streptophyta > Magnoliopsida > Fabales > Fabaceae > Trifolium > Trifolium pratense. The sequence goes on along the minus strand of NC_060059.1, from coordinate 35,103,874 downwards.
TAAAAAATTGTACTCCCTTGGATTAATAATATTAAAATTATCAAAAGCAAATATTCATGGTTTAAATCAATTATTAAATCCGAAAAGAATCTGAAAAGTTAATATTGCTTATAACAATGGCTAGACAGAGGAGTTAGTAAAAGATAATTGAAGCAAACAGAACATAACCGAACCTCGTAAGCGACGGTTTCAAGCGGGGGTTTATCGAGGTCATTACGAAGAGCATCAATAATTTCTTGTTCATGAAAGTTTAGAAGCTTAAACAGTTGGTTAAGCTGCGAAATTCTCCATTCATAAATTCGTGTTTTACCAGAACCGAATGTTGCATTGAGTTCATTCACAAGAATAGATCCAGCTTCACTGTTAAACTTTTCCATTGCCTCTGAACTAATCGTGTTCTCTGATAACGGATAAGATGTGTTTATATGTAAGCTTCTGATTGCGTTGAAATCAAGGTAAATTTGATGATTTCATAAACGTGGTAAAAGAAAAGAGAAGAAGACAAAATATTAGTAATAGTTCTATTACGTTGTGTGTGTTGTGTTGTGTTGTGATGTGGGACGGTAGGGTTGGTGAATTGAGTTGCAGGATGGTGGTGATGGTTTTGACTTTATCCTTTTATTGCGTAAACTCCTCAATCTTGATGCAATTAATCGTTTTTAATATTTTCATTAAAAAAATATATTTTTTCTTTTACAATAAATAAAAAAAAAAAATTTCTTTTTATGTGCGTATAACTTTATGAAACTACCTAGAACTAGAAGTGGCTAATTTAAGCTCTATTTATATCATGGTCAAACAAACTACTAATTTATGGTTAGATGATAGTAACTTATAACTTAGCAATAATATGCAAAATTACACTACAAGTCCTTTATCTTATTTTTTTGTAACACTTTGGTCCTTTATCTTTTTTTTTGTAACATTTTGATCTTTTATCTTTTATTTGTAACACTTTAGTGCTTTATTTTTTTTATTTGTAACATTTTAGTCTCTTTTTTTGTAACAGTTTGGTCCTTTATCTTTTTTTATTTGTAACACTTTGATCCTTTATTTTTTATAAATAAATAAGATAAGGACCAAAGTGTTACAAAAAAAAGATAAAGGACCAAATTGTTACAAAAAAAAGATAAAGGACCAAACTGTTACAAAAAATAAGATAAATGATCTGTAATGTAATTTTGCCGCAATAATATCATACCTAATAAGTCATCAGGTTTGTTCTAGTAGTGAGGGGTTTGTATAGTATGTTATAGGTCCTGTGTTCGATCTCCAGCTCATTGTAAACAAAAAAAAATCATACCTAATCTGTATTGGTAAAAAAAAAAAACATTCATTAGAATGGAGTCAATGATCATTGAAGCTATGATCTTATGTATACTATTCAATTTTCTTTAATTAACTCGCAATTTTATAATGTAAAATAATTAAATGTTAAGATTTTTTGTTCAAAGTGAAAAAATACACGTTGCTAATTTAGACATTCATATTTTTAGGTGGGTAGACTAAATTAGCAAATATATATATAGTCCAAAATGTTCTGGCCAAATTTATTATTGGATTATATGGATAATTTAATGAATTAAATATGTTTTTAGTCTCTATATTTTAACAGACTTTTAAAAAAAAATTATATTTTTTAAATTATATTTTTAGTCCCTACGTTTTTTCCATTTTCAACATTAATCACTACAGTGAAATTTTAATTGACTAGACAGATAGAAAATGTCACATTAATACCACACAAATTAAGAGCCAAACGCCGTTGTGCTCAAATAATATGCCGCAAAAACAAGCCAAACAACTAAGAGCCAAATATGCTGCAAAAACAAGCGTCGTGCTCGAATAATATTTCATCGACCTAGTTAGAAAGACTCTAGAAGATATCGATAATGATTGTTTACATCTTTGATCCTCGGTTGTTATGAGACAGTGATAGAAGGATGGTGTTGTTGAACACGCAATATATGGATGAATGGCGTTGCAAGAAAGTTGCTTGTAGCGTGTGAATTTTTCTTCTGTCTTCTTTACTCTTTTCATGTTGTTGGATATGTTTTGGTTAACTAATCCGATTGCTTCATCATTAATTTGCACTTTTGAAAGTATTGTGTCCATTTTAAAATTGGGTTTGTCTAATAGTATATTATATCCGTCCCAAAATATAAGTAAAAGTTGATCAATAAAAGTGAATGTATTTGGTCCAAATCTTTAATCAAATACATCAAATTTATTTCACTCATTTTTGCTTATATTTTTAAACAGATGGAGTACAATATTGTCCATGTTAAAGAAATCAAAAGTGATACATTTTTATTGAAAAAAACATTATTATTTATTAAAAATTTGGGTTAAATATGTTTTTCGTCCCTATAGTTTCACAGAATGTTTGTTTTAGTCCCTGAAATTTGTTTTTACACTTTTTAATCCCTGAAGTTTCCATTAGTCAATAGTTTTAGTCCTGCTGTCCACGTGGGTTTAATGGAGGATGACGTGACACTGCCACGTGTATTTTTTATTTATTTTGTCTTGTCATGTCACCAATCAGTTTTGTTTTTTCAAAAAAAAATTTTAAAAAAAATTCAAAATTTTTTCAGTTTTTTTGGCACCCCGAATCCCAATTAAAAGGAAAAAAAATCCTAATTATTTGAAATTTCTTCTAATTAGTTGGTTTTGTTATAACCAAATTTCTATGAATAAAAGAATTTAGAAAAAAACATTTAGTTAATTAATAATTAATTTGAGAAAAAGAAAAATTTGATTAAACAAATCGTTAAAAGACCGAACGCGATTTCGATTTTGATTTCTGGGATTGGGAGGTTTATGGCGCCATGGATTTTAGGTTCTGTTATGCGTTCATCGCGTTTTGATTTCCACTGGTTTTATTCTGCGTTTATGGTCTTTTAACACTTTGTTTAATCTAATTTTTCTTTTTCCCAATTTAATTATTAATTAACTAAATTTATTTTTCTAAATTCTTTAATTCATAGAAATTTGGTTATAACAAAACCAACTAATTAGAGAAGAAATTGCAAATAATTAGGAATTTTTTTCCTTTTAATTGGGATTGGGGTGCCAAAAAAACACTGGAAAAAAAAATTAAAATTTTTTTGAATTTTTTTTTAAAAAAAAAACTGATTGGTGACGTGGCAAGCCAAAAAAATAAAAATAGACGTGGTAGTGCCACATCGCTGCCACGTCATCTTTCATTAAACCCATGTGGACATCAAGGACTAAAACCATAGGACTAATGAAACTTCAGGTACTAAAAAGTGTGAAAACAAACTTCAGGGATTAAAACAAAAATTCTGTAAAACTATAGGGATCAAAAATATTTTTAACCCTAAAAATTATACATTTAAAATAAAATATACAAGTTCTAATATAAATTTACTATTTTGAAGTTCTTAATAAGTACAAATTTGCACATATAGAAAAACTATTTAAAATAAGTATCGTGACTACGTGGATGAGTAGCTTAAATGATTTAAACTAAGAATGAAAATAATTAAGAAACAAGGTTTATGGTTAAAAAAAACTAACAATAACAACTACTACAAATTATTAACTTTGACCATTTTTTATTGTTCTTAATTACATCTATAATTTTAATTTTGATTAAATTATTATTATTAGTATTATTATTATTTTACCTAACTAATTTAGTATTATTATGATGGAATAAAATGGATTTTTTTTTTTAATTTACAAATGGAGCAAATACAAACCTAAAACCTCATGTATGCTACTTAAATCTCTCACCACTAAACTAAATTTAGTGACTTGATATTAATTTTATTTTTGATGAAAATAATTATTAACTAAATTTTATTTAACTCGCAATCAAATTGTAAATTATCAAAATTCGTTCCCTTAAAAATCAAAGAGTAAATACAGAAAAAGTCACTAAAAATTCAAACTTGCAAATGTCACAAAAGGTATTCGTATTTCTTTTTTTTTGAGTTATCATGAAATTGGTACGAAGTTTTCATTACCGTTAATAATGACTAATTTTCGTCGGAGAGCTTATAGTGCACACAAGGTTGATTCTCCCTGACCACATATTTAAGGAAATTAAAATTCTTATGATTTGGACCAATTTATCGTTGGTGTAATTGAATTAAATAAGTGCAAGAAGAGGTAAAGGACGGAATGGCCCATGGATGGATCCATCCACTTTTGGAGTTTAGTTAGGATGTGATCAAAGGTATGAAAGAAAATAAAGAACAGAATCCTAATTTTTTAAACAAACTAATCATGGAAGATGGTTTCCCTTGGGGGGTACTTCAGTTTATACGAACCGAATTTTTTTGTCATGCTAAAAAATTTCGGTTTATATAAACCGAAATATTGTGTTCCAAAATTTTTTCCAGCTTTCCTGCATAAATTCTGCATGAGACCCTCAACTTCCACAATTTATTTGAAATACTAAACGATGTCCGATTTGAGTAAATGACCACTCGTTGGAAAGATTAGGGTGTCAAGAATACAAATATAATTTTTGTTTAGAGGGTTAACTATCCAATTGGTTCAGTTTGACGAAATAATGGGTAGTGGTACAAAAACAGAGCATAAACTTTTCGCAAACTTGTAGGTAGATTTGCTCATACTATACTTAATGAAATTTAACAATTCCGGTGTCAATCTTGTAGTAAATTTTGTCTTCTTTACACTGGATAAAAAATTTTTAGCATACGACTTATATTCAGAGAGTTATGATAAATTTACCACAGGTATCTCTACAACATTTTGCAGAAATGTTTCTCAAACTTGTAGTTAGATTTTCTCATACTATACTTAATGAAATTTAATAATTCTGGTGTCAATCTTGTAGTAAATTTTGTCTTCTTTACACTGGATTAAAAATCATTAGCATACGACCTATATTCAGAGAGATATGATAAATTTACCACAGGTAGCTCTACATGAATTTTCACATAAATTTTCCTTCTTTTTGGGGGGTATATGTTATTTCGGTTTATATAAACCGAATTTTTTTTCCATGTTTAAAAACTTCGGTTTATATAAACCGAAGTTTGTTGGCAAAAAATTTTCATACCGCAAGGAGCAAAATAAGATTTTTGGAGGGTAGAAAAAAAATGAAGGGGGTCGGGAGAGAAAACTTCATCATGAAATCTTGTTCTACAACCAACCCGCCTACTAACTTGATGTAAGTGCTGGACTATAATAATTGGATTGTTTTCTTCCCCCCAACTAGTAGCATTGTAGTTTTTTTTTTTTGGGCTTTAGCCCCTTTATCTCCCAAAAAACAATATTAAAGAATTTTTTTTTTATGAAATAGTTTTACAAAACAAATTATTTACCGTGATATATTAATCTAATTTTCTCTTCTCACTTTTTCAACTACTCCTTTCTCACCCTTTAACATGTTATAGATTACAGATGTTTATATTGGTAAAATATTACATATGTATCTATGATAAAGTCATGAAGATGGTCTCATATTCAATTTTCACTTTCAACAAAAACTAATAATAGTAATATCTAACATACTAATATTAACCATTTAAAAGAAAAGAAATCAACGGGAAAAAAATATTAAACTAAAAATTCATAAATACTATATATTATAGTAAAATTTTAGTAGTAGTACTAGTAGTTTATAGAGAGAAATTGAGTACCTCTTGGATGAAAGATTCAGCTTCAGATTTGGATAAGTCGGAGTAGAGAGCTTTAACAATCTCTTGCTCCTTCTGTTCAGTTAACTCCAAAAGTGCTTTCAATTGAGAAATTCTCCATTCGTAGCTTCGAGTTTTACCAGAGTCAAACGTTGTTCTTAGATCCTTAACCGTTGTTAAAGCTTCTTCTGAATCAAACACTTTCTTATTGACTTTAGATGTTGCCATCTTAATTTAGCTATGATTATGTTATCTGATTCCCTGAAAGCGTTCACAACACAACCGTTCATATATATATTTGAGAGACAGAAATAAAAGTATATTATAATTGACGTTAAAATTACGATATTAGTATATTATTGTTTTATGCTTTGCAATTCATGTTTTATTTTATTTTTTTATAGAACACAAAGAAGGTCCTGTTTGTATGTTACATTAAGCGTGGATATTTCTTATCGATGGAGTTGTCTTCTACCTAGTAGCCATATACATACTATAGATTCCTTTTCTGGGAAACAGTGTATTAAGGCCACGTTCAAGCGATTTTTTTTTATTTTTTTGTTATAATGTGTTAAACATACATCATGCTAAATTAATAGTTAGTTTCTTCGGTGATTACGTTGAATTTGATAGAAAGAAGGGATTTTGCCCCCCTAAAATTTTATTTTCGAGTCACAACTTAAAAGCTTCTCACACAACTTAATTTGGATCAATAATTCACCAAATGTATACCGAAATGACCGTAATCGAGTTATCTTTTCACAGAATCAAATCCCACTAAATTTGGAGTTACAAAGAGAGATTAATTACTGTTTTAGTGAAGGTATGTCCCCCAAAATTCAGCACAAAATCTGCTTTCGAGTCACAACTTCAAAACTTCGCAAAGAATTCCATTTGGATCCTTAATTCACCAAACTGGTACCGAAATGACCGCAATCGAGTTAGTTTTCCACAGAATCAAACTTCACTAAATTTGGAGTTACAGAGAGAGATTAATTATCATTTTAGTGAAGGTCTATCCAAATTAATTATTGTATGGAACTACTACTGATATTTTTGTCACGTCTCTCACCATGTAGCTCATTTTTTAATAGTATTTACATGTCCGAAAAGCTAACGAAATTACTCTTGTTGTCATTTAAATTTCCTCAAATTTGGAGTTACAATGTATTTAATAGACGATGTTGAATTTGAAGGTCAGAAATAAATTTCTGCAAAATAGTAATTAGACAGAAAGAATCACAATTTAATTTTTTACAACTACGATTGGAAGAGGCTAACACAATTGATGCCATAAATTTTAGTGTCGGTCGAATAGATTGAGTTCAACATTGATTCTTGCGATTCCATGACATCTGCACAAATTCTAATTCAAACAGAATTTTTGTCATTCATTGGGAATCTATTCGTGCTCCAACTAGAAGATTATCCCTACAACATTTACCATGGCTAACATGCTCTTGATGCAATCAACACCTTCCATCTAGGATTGAGGAATTAAATGCAAGCTACAATGTAGTTTTAACAACTTGGATTTTTTTAAAGCTGCTTTCCCAAACAGTCACATCAAACATTTGTTATAGTTTGGGCCAAGAAAATGAGATAGTTAATCAATGAGCTCAAATATTTGGTAGACAGTTGGATTCAAATCTTTAGTTCCAATTTTACCAAATCACCCTTCTTCTTCCGTGTATACGTGGAGTTCTCCGATAAACCTTTGTGATTGTCCAATTGAAGATTGTTTTAGGAGATATTCAAATCGGCAAAAAGGGCATAATTTGGACAATTTAAGTTCTCGAGAGAACTTTGAAGAGGACCTCCAAAAAGCATGAAAAACTTTGGAGATGAGTAAGCAATTGAGTCTTTACACAGAATTGGAAGATAAAGTTCTTCAAAATCTATCTAAACTCCGACGAAACACAAGGAAAAAAAACTACCCCAAAGCATTATAAATAATTGTCCCTTGATATTTATTTACTCGGGATTTTTAGTAGTTACTCTCTTTCTAAAACGTTGCGGTTATTTTATTTTTGGGATTTTCTTTAGTGTCTCTTGATATGCCACGTAAGCAACACACACACACACACTTTATTATGATGGACTTATTAACTTGGGTGAAGGATGTAATAAAAACTAAACTTTTTGACTTTAGATGAATGAAGAAGAAGAAGAGAGCGTTAACTATGTAACAAATTTGTGAAACGTAGCAGCCGAGAGAAAGAGAGAAAAGACATGGGAGATTCCAAGGTAGAAACAATTTCCCGATTAGCTCAATGGAAAATCGACAACTTCGGACCTTGTTCTTACAAGAAATCCGACCCTTTCAAACTCGGTATTTGGAATTGGTAAAGTAACCACACCACACCATACCATACCATACCACAAACGTTGTTGTTCAATGAATTCTTCAATTTTTGGGTTATTTGATGTTCTTGTTTTGATTAATTTCAGGTATTTGTCAATAGAGAGAAACAGGTATCTATATATACATCTATTTCCTGAACCTTCAAGACTTTCTAAGGAACAACCTCCAATTGCTCGCTTCATTATTCGTGTTTCCAATACTGCTTCATCTTCTTCCTCCTCCCGTAAATTTTACATTTCCCCTGGTATGTATCTCTCTTGTTTTGTTTTCATCTCTTTATGAAAAAAAGGAAAAATCATTGGTCAATTTAGTTTTCCTTTAATTTTGTTAGGATTAGCTGTTGGATTAGAGTGTAAATAAGAACTAAGAAAATGTCTCTGTTGGATAGTTGATTTATTTGGATTCCCCTACTTATGATTGCTTATTTTCTTTTTGGTATTAACCCTCTAGTTCCCGGGGAAGGGGGTCCTGGTAATTAGAGTTCGAGTTAAGTAAAGTCTGGACATGAATTGTTTCCAAATGATTCGTCTTAGGGGGACTCATTAACCACTTGAACCCAATGTATTGTCATTTAGAGATAGAGAAAGACAATTTTACAACGGAGAGACTAAATTGACTGATTTTCAATTTAAGGGATGCTTTAGTCATTTCGTAAATTTGGAGGACTAAATTGACTGATGCATACAATTTCGAGGACCAAACATTGGTTCATTCTAAAGAAGCTTATTTTCTTTCTTAGTATTTTTTCTTCTTTTGTTAAGACTCTAATTTGTCATGTAAAATCCCATTTCCTTTTACTTGATCCATGTTTGAAAGGGATCGAACTTGGGGGATTTTACTCTTCTAAAGCTAGTAGAGAGTAAAGTGTGAAAATCAAGAGTTCGTATTTCAATAGACTTATGATTTTTTATAATGTGCATGTAATATCAACCATTTGATTTATTCCTCATTGATTGATATTTATTTACTTACTTTAGAGGAGACAAGAACATTTCATGGATATTCTAATTGTTGTAGGGTAAGACTTTAATTATAGTCTATTTTTTCCCATTGGTCCTTACTATGTAGCTTCTGCTACTAAAGAATACTCAAGAAAAGTGTCCAGAAGAGACTGATTGACAATAGCCCCCTTCGTAGACTCCCTTTCGCTACGGCTCCTGTGGTTTCCCTTAACCAAGTCACTGCTTATAAGTTGCCGTCTATTGCTTAGATACTTTAATCACGGAATGCATTTTAGGTTGTTTGATTTTCATGATTCCTATTGCTATTTATTAACAATCTAAATGATAGAGCCCGGTAATATTCTACTCTGTTTGACCCCTTTTCGGCAATCCAAACATAGTTTAAAGAGGTATGAAAATTTTGGGCTATATATTTCTTCTTGTGCCTGCGTTCACTGTCATGATCTTTATAATGTATAATAACAAAATGCTTATTCTAAGCTATTTTTAAACTAGATAAATAGCCATAATTCTCATTTCAGAGCACAAACCATTTTGTAATCAAGAGTGGATTATGCCTGAGAAACTAGTGGCCGACAGTTCCAACAAGAGAGATCATAAGTTGAAAAATATAGATCTATTATTAAAATAGGAAGTTGCAATAAGCCGCTATTAACTACAACAAGAAAAAGCAGATAGCCATAATATTGTTTAGATATTTACAACGTTCAAGTTTCGTATCAGGAAATATGCAGGATATTATGAAGTGCACAGATTAAGATAGACAATATATGATCAGTTGATATTCTGATATGAATTATAAATATGCACATACACAACAAAATTAGGAAATGTTGTAGCTGTATTTAAGTAGAGAATTGGACCAAGCAGAGACTTCCACGAGCTAATATCCTTGAAGTGATGCATATTTAGCCTAACATTTGTAGTTTCTATATCACCAAAGAAAGAAGTTTCTGCCGTAACCTCATAGGGAACTGCTTATTTAGACTTCGAAGTGAAGTAAATTTACCCACCAATTGTAGTTCTAGTTTTCTGTCTTGGATTTATGGATATATGCTACTTTATACACCTTATTTACTTTAATTTACTAAGTACCAACAATAAAAACCTTAAATTTTGTGTCAGCAGCTTAAATTTGCAACCAATAAGTTTAACATTGCATTTACCTATAGTTACTTAAAGATTGTATGATGAAATGTTGATAGAGGCATGTATTTGTATGTGCTTGAAATGTCACAGTTCATGAAAGGGTGCTTAGAACATGTGACGACTTTGTCTGGCCTGTGGATACTACATTCCTTGGTCGCTTGATTATTGATGTTGAATTTCTTGACCTGAAGATCCATCCTCTGAATGTGAGTCTCAAATTTTTATAATCACATCACTATGTTAATACGATGTTGATGTAATTAGATAGAATATATATGACTTATTTATGAATATATTTCTTTTCTTTTTTCTATAACTATCTATCTGTATAAAAATTATTTTTCTAGTTACTTAGTAGCATATCGAGTGTTTTATCCATTGACTAGCATTGTTAGATTGTTGCTACTTACCCTTTGATTTTACTTTTTCCCGTCGGAGAGTCAGGGTGGAGAAGCCAGTTCTATATGGCCATCTGATGGAAAACTGCAATCTGTTGCAACTCCAAACACTCTCCGATGCCTCTCTCGCATGCTTGACGAAGCTATACACGCTGACCTCACCATTATAACAGCAGATGGTACACTCAAGGCACATAAAGCAGTCTTGTCCGCAACTTCTCCTGCATTCCTGGCCTCATATCGTGACAGCAGCGAAGAGAAAGAGTCGTCTACAATCCACATGGAAGAAATGTCACAAGAATCCTGCACAGCCCTTCTAAGTTACATGTACGGCACAATAAAACCCGGAGATTTCTGGAAACACAGGCTTTCATTGCTCGGAGCAGCCAATAAATACGACATAGGCGATCTCAAAGATGCTTGTGAGGAAAGCCTACTCGAAGATCTTAACTCCGGAAATGTTCTTGAGAGGCTGAATGAGGCTTGGTTGTACCAGCTGCAAAAGTTAAAGAAAGGATGTTTCACATTCTTATTTGATTTCGGTAAGATATATGATGTTAGAGAAGAAATAAATACTTTTTTTCGTCATGCAGATAGGGATCTAATGCTGGAGATGTTTCAAGAAGTGCTTACAATTTGGAAATAGGTTATGTCTTTGAACTGTAGAGTCACTCTTGTATCTTGTAATATGAAGGATCCCTGTTTATAATCATGTTTTTACTTTTTATAGTACTGGACTATATTAGATGAAATCTCCTACATCTAAATTGCATTGTATATTGTTGGGAGAGATCAACCCCTTAAATGAATTTTAGTTACGTGATTAGTCTGCAGTTCGTGCAGAGTATACATTTGCTTTACAAAAAAAAATAAAAAATTGCATTGTATATCATGATTTCTCAATCTCCTACATCTTTTCTTAGAGTTGTTACATTTCATTTGATGTAATTATATGTGTCTGTTTATTAGAGTCTACATTTTTTAGCAGATGAAATTTCTTTAATTTCATATAATATGTATTTACTAGTTCCATTGTATTTAGAATTTTTCTAACTTTTATGATTGAGGGCTAAAGATTTTTACCTTTTATGAAAATTATGCTTACAAGAAAGAGGTAAATATCTCGATATATATGTTTACGGGAATGTTTTTTGGACACAAAATCCTACATCATCACCATATGTTGTTATGGTTGAGGGTCGAGATCCACTTCTATTTCGAGGGTAGAAAAATCTCCTAAGAAGAAGATAAGAAAAAAAATAAATTAATTTATCATATTTCATAATCCTTGCATAAGTCAATACATACATGATTTATATAGGAATCTTCATAACATAATTGATAACCAAATAATAACAATGGTAACAAACTTATTCTAGAAAGTAAATGAGTCACCATTTTTTTTTCTTCATTTTTTGGGCTTGACACGATTTGGACCTCTAGGATCATAATAGTATATTAGTATATGGGATTTATTTTTGTCACCCTACCAGTTTCTCGCGCGCCTTACGCGTTTCCCGTTTTATCCTTCTGCGACTTAAGTAGCAGACATTATAAAAATGATGTCCGCTAAGTAGCAGATGCTATAAAGGTAAGTGTTTTTGGGGTATTCGCTACCTAAGTAGCGGACGGAGTATTTTGGTAAATTCTTAGGGCGCGCGATAAAATGAGTAGGGTGACAAAAGTAAATCTCATAGTATATATGGTTTCCGACTTTTATATATTTTTTTTTATCTGTTCGGATCTAACACTACAGATATCTAAATTGTATTTTATATAATGTCTTGATATAAAATTCTACCGTTGGTAAATTATTGAAAAATTCTATTGAAAATTTTCAATAAGATTGTAGATTCTTATTAAATAACCGGTTTTATTTTATCATGTGTAAACATTATCTTGAAATTGATTGGAATTTAAGTTCATTAAGTTGATATTATCACATAATATTGCACTTCAGAATCAACAACCTGAAATTCAAGCAACTCAAGCTTATTCAAAGTAAAATTTGAAACAAATTAAAGAAAAACTATAAAAACTGCACAAAATCGATTATTTTTACGTGTTTGAATATCCTTTTATGAAAACTGTTGAATTATATCAATTTTTGATTGTTTTTTCAAAAACTAATTAAACTGCTTACACATATTTTACTACTTTTTTTCTTACAAAAAAAAAAAATTTAATACTTTTTTTACTAGTATGGCATTAATCCTTTATCTATTTTCTCTTTTTTTTATTAAAGAAACGTTGAAGTGGCAACCACAAAGGATATTTTATTTTTTAAAAATATTTTTCTATTAAAAATAAATAAACATAAAAAAATTGATCAACATATTCATCATCTTTATTATCTTCATCATTATCTTACACTTACATCCTACAAACATTCTAACTTATCCTAAAAAAAGGGACTCAAACACACAAATCTCATTCCCAAACGAGTTTTTTGAGTAGTGTAAAGTGTAAACACGGCATGCCTACAAAAGTTTATGAAGATTAGACCAACCCCTAAAGAAATAAGGTACTCTAAACTATATAGTACCTATGTATATACTTTGAATGTTACAATATATCATAACATTAATTTTGAACAGGACCTTGTGCCCTACGAGTTACAATATTCCGTATTATGTAACTTGGTAGTGGAACAACGGTAGGAGATGGAGACATTGAGAAGATAGGAGAGCCGGCATAAAATTTATTCGTCTTCAATTTTGAGTGCGACGCGATAGGCCGCTTGTGAGGAGGACAATACTTTGATCCGGTAGTCTGAATGTGGGGAGGACAATGCTTTGTTGTTGATTTGTTAGTGAGAGTACGAACAACAACGCCATTCATCTTGAAGAGCTAGAGCACTGGAATGAACAAGATAGATACATTATTGAAGGAATGCTTCAAGATTATTTTCAATACTATACTATATATATACTAGTGTGTGTATATATCCTTGCCATAAATATCTCAACAAATTTTTGTTTTTTTTTTTATAAAATAGATTTTCTTCTTTCTATTTAATATATATCTCTCCCAACTAACTATTTGCTTGCATATATTATTCAAATCATTAGATATATTGTAATTATTATTAGATATATTGTTATTAGATTAGATATAGTAGATAGTAGATACCCCTAGTGTTTTCTGGAAAACAAACAAATATATTCAAATTGTAGTATTCAAACTAGGATCAAATTGTAGTATTCAACATATACAAATATATTAAAATTCACATAATACCATCAATCGACCAGACCTTATTTTTTATCTTGTTTAGATTTTTTTTTTTGCCAAACTCTCGTTTTAAGTTGGTACATATGGAATGATTAAGAGCATTAAAATATGGCAAATGCTAACATGTGCCCTCACAAGTTAAAGTGTATTTAATTAACTAATATCTCACTTAATATATTTTAAAAATAACTTCATTAATTAAAATATATGGTCCATTATATTTATTAATTATTTATATCAATTTCAAAAGGCATATTATGATACTCTTGCCAAAGATCACCATGATGATACACACGCTGGTCAAATTATTTTGGTACAAAGCTATCATCTTTGCTTTGAGTCCTTTTAATGAATTTTACACCTTCATTTTACACAAGTTGGAAATGTTACTGATTTTGTAGATGGTAAGAGATGATTATGTATACCATCTCAAAGTCAGCATCACGTTTTTGTGAAAAAAAATGGCTTGATTGTTAACAAACAAAAATAAATTGGATGCATATAATTAGCCAGGTGCATGTATCATCATTATCTTTGGCAAGAGTATCATATTTTGTCTTCCAAATTGATTTAAATAATTAATAAATATAGTGGATCATATATTTTTTAATTAATAAAATTGATTATTACTATTTTAAAATACATTAAGTGGAATACTAGTTAATTTAATGGACCTTAAAATGTGTCCTTAGGGGACATATATGTTAGCGGAACCTTTCAAATATAAGCAAAACCTAAAAGGGGAAATATATGTTCATTCTCATAAGGAAAGGGAAATATATATATATATATATATATATATATATATATATATATATATATATATATATATATATATATATATATATATATATATATATATATATATATATAATTGACCTTTATGAACTTTTAAGAACTAAATTTTGATAAAATTCTAAGACTAAAAAAAGCTTAAATGCAGTTTTGGCATCCCAAGTTTTACAATTGCTTGATTTTGTCCCCCACATTTCAATTGCTTGATTTTAACCCCTTAAGTTTCACAATTGCTCGATTTTATCCCCTCAAATTTCAGTTGTTCGATTTTGGCCTCCCAAGTTTACCTCCTTTTGCATTCGCTAGTCCCCGTTGACTTTTTTGACTAAAAATTCCTTATGTGACATTTTTTAAAAAAAATTGAAAAATAATAATATTTGTTTTTATAAAAATGTATTAAAAATTGTTTTTTAATAAAAGGTTTAATAATTATTTTTTATTTTTAAAAAAGTTTACAAAGTTTTTAAAAAATAGTTCATATTTTTTTTTAAAAAAATTATTTATTTTTAAATACTTATTTAATTTTAAAATGTCAAATAACCAATTTTTAATCAAAAAATTTAACGGGGGGCTAGCAAATCCAAAAGGGTTTAAACTTGGGGGCCAAAATCGAGCAATTGAAACTTTGAGGACTGAAATCGAGCAATTATGAAACTTAGGGGGATAAAATCCAGCAATTGAAACGTTGAGGGGGAGACAAAATCAAACAATTGTGAAACTTGGGAAGTCAAAACTGCATTTAAAAACCTTAAAAAAAATACACACTGTTATGAATAATATGTGATGAATGCCCATTATGGTGTAGGTTTTCTTGTCCCCTACCTATGTCCTATAAATAGCACTCTCATTTTCATGTAAAGACACACAAGAAAGAAATACTACAACTTACTTTCCTCTTTCTCTCTACTTGTTTTCTTGCTCTTTTAACTTTGTTTACAACACGTTATCAGCACGAACGCTCTAGCCAACTGAGAATGAGTATCGATACTAGCATCAAAGGAGATATGTGTCTTGCTGATAGTGCAACTACCCACACAATTCTCAAAGAAAAGAAATATTTTTCCTACTTAGTAAAGCGAGAAACCAATGTTAATACCATATCTAGAACTACAAAAATAATTGAAGGCTCCGGAAGAGCTAATGTATCATTATATGGAGGAACAAATTTATGTATTGAAAATGCATTATATTCCTCAAAGTCTCAAAGAAATTTATTGAGTTTCAAGGATATCCGCCTAAATGGGTACCATCTTGAAACAAGAAATGAAGAAGGCATTGAATACCTTTGTATCACAAAACGTGATTTAAATAAAATATCTATATTGGAAAAATTACCCGCCTTCTCATGTGGTTTGTACTACACTTATATTAGTACAATCGAAACACATATAACCGTAAACCAGAAGTTTGCGAATCATAATAAATTTGTTGTTTGGCACGACCGGTTGGGTCATCCCGGATCTATAATGATGCGAAAAATAGTTGAAAATTCATGTGGTCATCAATTGAAGAACCATGAGATTCTTCAGTCCAACAAGTTTTCATGTACATCTTGTTCACAAGGGAAGTTAATAATTCGACCATCACCAATAAAAATTAGAAATGAGTCTATAAATTTTTTAGAACGAATACATGGTGATATTTGTGGGCCAATACACCCACCATGTGGACCATTTAGATATTTTATGATTTTAATTGATGCATCAACCAGATGGTCACATGTTTGTTTGTTGTCAACTCGTAACCAAGCGTTTGCGAGATTGCTAGCTCAACTAATTCGAATAAGAGCTCACTTCCCTGATTACCCCATCAAGAAAATACGTCTTGATAATGCTGCTGAATTTTCATCTCAAGCATTTAATGATTATTGTATGTCCATTGGAATTGAAATTGAGCATCCTGTAGCACATGTTCATACACAAAATGGACTTGCAGAATCTTTTATTAAGCGTATAAAATTAATTGCAAGGCCACTTCTCATGAGAAGCAAACTTCCAATATCCACTTGGGGACATGCAATTCTACATGCTGCAACATTGATTCGCATCAGGCCAACTAGTTATCATAATTCTTCCCCTTTAAAATTAGTTTTTGGTCAAGAACCTAATATTTCTCATATAAGAATTTTCGGATGTGCGGTATATGTTCCAATTTCCCAACCACACCGCACTAAGATGGGTCCTCAAAGAAAGTTGGGAATATATATTGGATATGAATCTCCATCTATTATAAAGTATCTTGAACCAACAACAGGAGATTTATTTACAGCTCGATTTGCTGATTGTCATTTTGATGAATCAAATTTCCCAACTTTAGGGGGAGATAACATGCAGTTAGGAAAAGAGATCAGTTGGAATGAATTATCACTGTCTCATCTTGATCCTCGAACTAAACAATGTGAACTAGAAGTTCAAAAGATAATTCATTTACAAAGCTTGGCAAATCAATTACCAAATGCATTTACTGATCCTAAAGGTGTGACTAAATCTTATATACCAGCTGCTAATGCTCCAATAAAAATAGATATCCCTGTTGGAAAATCTATTATTGCAAACGAGTCTCAACCGCGCTTGAAGCGTGGTAGACCAGTCGGTTCAAAAGATAAAAATCCTCGAATAAAAAAAGGAGCTAAAAATAAAGATGACCCAAGCGAGGATATAGAAGCTCTAAAAGAGCCTTCAGACATGATTAATATTTCAGCTCTAGAAGAGACTGATCAGGTACCTGAGAATCATGAAAATAAAGAGATCTCGATAAATTATGTCACAAATGGAATACAATGGAACCGACATAAAATCAACGTTGATGATGTGTTTGCATATAATATAGCGCTAAATGTGATAAATGATAACGAGGATCATGAACCAAAGTCTATTAAAGATTGTAGACAAAGTGAGAATTGGCCAAAATGGAAAGATGCAATTGAAGCAGAATTAAACTCTCTTTCCAAGAGAAATGTGTTTGGACCTGTAGTCCGAACACCTGAAGGTGTGAAACCAGTCGGATACAAATGGGTTTTTGTGCGAAAGCGAAATGAGAATGGTGAAATTGCGAGATACAAAGCAAGACTCGTCGCTCAAGGATTCTCTCAGAGACCTGGAATTGATTTTAATGAGACATATTCGCCTGTAGTTGATGCAACTACTTTTCGCTATTTAATTAGCCTTGTAACACATGAAGGGCTAAACCTGCACATGATGGATGTCGTTACAGCTTATTTATATGGCTCACTTGATAGTAATATTTACATGAAACTCCCTGAAGGATTTAATTTGCCTGATGAATATAGTTCAGGATCTCGAGAAAACTACTCCATCAAATTGAACAAGTCCCTTTATGGACTAAAACAATCAGGACGCATGTGGTATAATCGTCTCAGTGAATATTTACTAAAAGAGGGGTTTAAAAATGATTCCATTTGTCCATGTATTTTCATGAAAAGATCGGGAAATGAATTTGCTATAATTGCAGTCTATGTTGATGACATAAATATTATTGGAACTCCCGAGGAACTTCCAAAAGCCATAAATTGCTTAAAGAAAGAATTCGAGATGAAAGACTTGGGAAAAACAAAGTTTTGTCTCGGATTACAAATTGAGCATTTGAATAATGGAATTCTTGTGCATCAAGAAGCTTACATAGCAAAAATGCTAAAACGATTCTATATGGACAAATCACATCCTTTATCTACTCCAATGGTGGTTAGATCACTAGATGTGAAGAAAGATCCTTTCAGACCTCGAGAAGAGGATGAAGAACTACTTGGTCCTGAAGTACCATATCTCAGTGCAATTGGAGCATTGATGTACCTTGCTAATTATACACGTCCTGATATATCATTTTCTGTCAATCTATTGTCAAGGTATAGTTCTTCACCTACAAAAAGACATTGGAACGGAGTCAAACATATATTTCGTTACCTTAGAGGTACAATGGATATGGGTTTATTTTACCCCAAAGTATCCAAACTAGAATTAATTGGTTATGCAGATGCAGGTTATTTGTCAGATCCTCACAATGGTAGATCGCAAACAGGTTACTTATTTACAAGTGGAAATACAGCCATTTCATGGAGATCTGTGAAACAAACCATAACAGCAACATCATCAAATCATGCAGATCTTTTAGCACTTCATGAGGCAAGCAGAGAATGTGTTTGGTTAAGATCCTTGATTCAACTTATACAAAAGAATTGTGGCTTATCTTCCGGAAGAATGAGCGCAACCATCATTTATGAAGATAACACTGCATGCATTGCTCAATTAAAGGAGGGATATATCAAAGGAGACCGAACAAAACATATTTCTCCAAAATTCTTTTTTACACACGATCTTCAGAAAAGCGGTGATATAAACATTCAACAAATTCGTTCGTGTGACAATCTTGCAGACCTTTTCACGAAGTCACTCCCAAGTAAAGTTTTTGAGAAATTAGTAAAGAAGATTGGTCTTCGTCGTATCAGAGATAATTGTCTAGAAGAGGGGGAGAAATAACTATATCTTGTAATTTTCTCAAAAGGATTTTGTACTCTTTTTCCTTCACTAGAATTTTTTTCCCACTGGGTTTTTACTAGTAAGGTTTTAACGAGGCATATCCTTAATGGACATTCAAGGGGGAGTGTTATGAATAATATGTGATGAATGCCCATTATGGTGTAGGTTTTCTTGTCCCCTACCTATGTCCTATAAATAGCACTCTCATTTTCATGTAAAGACACACAAGAAAGAAATACTACAACATACTTTCCTCTTTCTCTCTACTTGTTTTCTTGCTCTTTTAACTTTGTTTACAACACACACAAATTTTAATACTTTATAATCAACTTGTGTATGAATAAATGAATCCAGCAGCAGCAGCAGATGTATCGGTGTATGATGATAGGTAATAATAATAATATCTGGAAGGAAGGAACGAATGAATCTGAATGGTATACATCACCTAACATTTTCTTTCTTCTTCTCATGTTTTTCCTTTCTTCTTCTCTTCAATTACCAATTA